>NW_027362769.1:248205736-249455736 GCF_046119375.1 Phyllobates terribilis | reverse complement strand
AAAATGGGAGACCCACTTCCTAATAATGGGAACATTTTTTTTTCGGGAGGCCCTCCTCTAAGTCTCCTCCAAGGGGCACTGGAATAGGTCCAAATTTTTGGCAGCCCTTGCATTCACTGCATAGGCAAACAGTATGGGAGACCCACTTCCTAATAATGGGAACATTGTTTCAGGAGGCCCTCACATGTCTCTTCAAAAGGGTACTGGGGTGCATCCAAATTTTCAAAGGGGTATTAGAGTGCGTCCAAATTTTGGCCAGCCCTGCCACTCACTACATACACAATAACAGTAAAGGAGACCCACTCTTTAGTAATGGGAACAACAAAGCATAGCCGACTGATGGCCCTTTAAGAATAGTAAAGGCCGCCTGATGGCCCTATAAAAATAGGCTTTGTGACGTTCAGAGTACCTCCTTCATAAATGAAACAGAATGTGTCTGATCATGTCTCACAAACCATATGGCCAGATAAGGTTGTAAAATGTTAAAATGACATTTCCCAGGGAATGCATTTGTCATGGTTGAAAGCAATGCAAATGTGCAAAAACGCATCAAAAACGCTACGTGTGAACATAACCCAAGGTGTGGAGGAGTTTTTGGGGTTTAGTTATTTATTTTGCCTTATAAACAGGTCATTACTAGAGATGAGCGTTGTTCGACTCGAACTGTTCGCCAATCTCAAATTCGAGCTGTTTTGGGCGGTGTTCGAGCCGTTCGGCGAACACGATCGATTTGAGAAAAATTCGGCTGTTCGAGGTTATGTTCGATAACTGTTCGTGCACCAAAATCATAACTGGATTTTTTCTCAGTAATGATGAAAATTAATGTTAATACGCAGTTTGAGTGTACAGCGGGGTGGGGGGAGGGGCAGGGGATGGATCTCTGCAGGAATAATGAAGATCTCCATTTTTTTTTCTCTTTCCCGCATTTACAGTGGGGAGGTGCAATCTGTCAGCCTATCAGCAGCGCACACACGGAGCAAAGTGCTTTTTTTCACACAAGCAAGGGCATGTGTCATTGGCAGTGTATGTCATATGTCATTGCCCTATAAGACCAAGCCATTTTCCCCGTCGCCACCATTTTCTCACTGCTGCAGCTGCGTGTTAGACGGCACCGCTGTTGCTGTGTGCGCTATACCTTGTTAATTTCAAGCCAATTTTCGCACAAATCTACAGATAGCTTTGGAGCAGGGAATAGTTGTGATTGCAGTCTTTTTAAGGACTAGGTTACAGCATTTCCTACGACTTTTATCAGGCAGGTCTGTGCTCTTAAATAGATAGGTTGTGGGAGTAAAGACTAATTGTAATTGCAGTCCTTTTCAGGACTAGGTTACATCAGTTCCTATCAGTTTTTGCCAGGCAGGTCTGTGCCAGTGCTGTGCAAGTTTTTTTCACAGCATTTGGCTGAATCTAGCAAAGCTAATCCTTTTTGGCCTATTGCAGAGTGTGTTAGTCAGTGGAGTAGCCTATCTGTGTTGCAAGATATACCACCTGTGTATAGAATAACAATTTTTTTACTGCACCTAGTGAAGTAAATTCTTTTGGGCATAGCATCATTCTATTAGTCCATCTATACTGACCTCCATCAGGTTGCAAACTGAATATAATTTTTTTCTGCATCTAGCTCTGAAAAAATATTTGGCCTTCTAGCAGTGTGTGGGACTTGTTCTATTAGTCCATCTATACTGACCTCCATCACGTTGCAAATTCAAAATAATTTTTTGTCTGCATCTAGCTCTGAAAAAATATTTGGCCTTCAAGCAGTGTGTGAGACTTTCTCTATTATTCCATCTATACTGACCTCCATCAGGTTGCAAATTAAAAATAATTTTTGTCTGCATCTAGCTCTGAAAAAATATTTGACCTTCTAGCAGTGTGTGGGACTTTCTCTATTAGTCCATCTATACTGACCTCCATCAGGTTGCAAACTGAAAATATATTTTTTCTGCATCTACCTCTGAAAAAATATTTGGGTTTCTAGCTGGGTGTGGGAATAGTTCTATTAGTCCATCTATACTGACCTCCATCAGGTTGCAAACTGAATATAATTTTATTCTGCATCTTGCTCTGAAAAAATATTTGGGCTTCTAGCTGTGTGTGCGACTTGTTCTATTAGTCCATCTATACCGACCTCCATCACGTTGCAAACTGAATATAATTTTTTTCTGCATCCAGCTCTGAAAAAATAATTGGCCTTCTAGCAGTGTGTGGGACTTTCTCTATTAGTCCATCTATACTGACCTCCATCAGGTTGCAAATTAAAAATAATTTTTTTCTTCATTTATCTCTGAAAAAATATTTGGGCTTCTAGCAGCGTGTGGGACTTGTTCTATTAGTCCATCTATACTGACCTCCATCAGGTTGCAAATTCAAAATAATTTTTTGTCTGCATCTAGCTCTGAAAAAATATTTGGCCTTCTAGCAGTGTGTGGGACTTTCTCTATTAGTCCATCTATACTGACCTCCATCAGGTTGCAAATTAAAAATAATTTTTATCTGCATCTACCTCTGAAAAAATAATTGGCCTTCTAGCAGTGTGTGGGACTTGTTCTATTGGTCCATCTATAATGACCTCCATCACGTTGCAAATTCAAAATAATTTTTTGTCTGCATCTAGCTCTGAAAAAATATTTGGCCTTCTAGCAGTGTGTGGGACTTTCTCTATTAGTCCATCTATACTGACCTCCATCAGGTTGCAAATTAAAAATAATTTTTATCTGCATCTACCTCTGAAAAAATATTTGGGCTTCTAGCTGTGTATGGGACTTGTTCTATTAGTCCATCTATATTGACCTCCATCAGGTTGCAAACTGAATATAATTTTTTTCTGCATCTAGCTCTGAAAAAATATTTGGCCTTCTAGCAGTGTGTGGGACTTTCTCTATTAGTCCATCTATACTGACCCCCATCAGGTTGCAAATTAAAAATCATTTTTATCTGCATCTAGCTCTGAAAAAATATTTGGCCTTCTAGCAGTGTGAGGGACTTGTTCTATTAGTCCATCTATACTGACCTCCATCAGGTTGCAAACTGAATATAATTTTTTTCTGCATCTAGCTCTGAAAAAATATTTGGCCTTCTAGCAGTGTGTGGGACTTTCTCTATTAGTCCATCTATACTGGCCTCCATCAGGTTGCAAATTAAAAATAATTTTTATCTGCATCTAGCTCTGAAAAAATATTTGGCCTTCTATCAGTGTGTGGGACTTGTTCTATTAGTCCATCTATTCTGACCTCCATCAGGTTGCAAATTCAAAATAATTTTTTGTCTGCATCTAGCTCTGAAAAAATATTTGGCCTTCTAGCAGTGTGTGGGACTTTCTCTATTAGTTCATCTATACTGACCTCCATCAGGTTGCAAATTGAATATAATTTTTTTCTGCATCTAGCTCTGAAAAAATATTTGGCCTTCTAGCAGTGTGTGGGACTTGTTCTATTAGTCCATCTATACTGACCTCCATCAGGTTGCAAACTGAATATCATTTTTTTCTGCATCTAGCTCTGAAAAAATATTTGGCCTTCTAGCAGTGTGTGGGACTTGTTCTATTAGTCCATCTATACTGACCTCCATCACGTTGCAAATGCAAATTAATTTTTTGTCTGCATCTAGCTCTGAAAAAATATTTGGCCTTCTAGCAGTGTGTGGGACATTCTCTATTAGTCCATGTATACTGACCTCCATCAGGTTGCAAATTAAAAATAATTTTTGTCTGCATCTAGCTCTGAAAAAATATTTGGCCTTCTAGCAGTGTGTGGGACTTTCTCTATTAGTCCATCTATACTGACCTCCATCAGGTTGCAAACTGAATATATTTTTTTTCTGCATCTACCTCTGAAATAATATTTGTGTTTCTAGCTGTGTGTGGGACTTGTTCTATTAGTCCATCTATACTGACCTCCATCAGGTTGCAAACTGAATATAATTTTTTTCTGCATCTACCTATGAAAAAATATTTGGGCTTCTAGCTGTGTGTGGGACTTGTTCTATTAGTCCATCTATACTGACCTCCATCACGTTGCAAATTCAAAATAATTTTTTGTCTGCATCTAGCTCTGAAAAAATATTTGGCCTTCTAGCAGTGTGTGGGACTTTCTCTATTAGTCCATCTATACTGACCTCCATCAGGTTGCAAATTAAAAATAATTTTTATCTGCATCTAGCTCTGAAAAAATATTTGGCCTTCTAGCTGTGTGTGGGACTTGTTCTATTAGTCCATCTATATTGACCTCCATCAGGTTGAAAACTGAATATAATTTTTTTCTGCATCTAGCTCTGAAAAAATATTTGGCCTTCTAGCAGTGTGTGGGACTTTTTCTATTAGTCCATCTATACTGACCTCCATCAGGTTGCAAATTAAAAATAATTTTTATCTGCATCTAGCTCTGAAAAAATATTTGGCCTTCTAGCAGTGTGTGTGACTTGTTCTATTAGTCCATCTATACTGACCTCCATCAGGTTGCAAACTGAATATAATTTTTTTCTGCATCTACCTCTGAAAAAATATTTGGGCTTCTAGCTGTGTGTGGGACTTGCTCTATTAGTCCATCTATACTGACCTCCATCAGGTTGCAAACTGAATATAATTTTTTTCTGCATCTAGCTCTGAAAAAATATTTGGCCTTCTAGCAGTGTGTGGGACTTGTTCTATTATTCCACCTATAATGACCTCCATCAGGTTGCAAATTCAAAATATTTTTTTGTCTGCATCTAGCTCTGAATAAATATTTGGCCTTCTAGCAGTGTGTGGGACTTTCTCTATTAGTCCATCTATACTGACCTCCATCAGGTTGCAAATTGAATATAATTTTTTTCTGCATCTAGCTCTGAAAAAATATTTGGGCTTCTAGCAGTGTGTGGGACTTGTTCTATTAGTCCATCTATACTGACCTCCATCAGGTTGCAAACTGAATATAATTTTTTTCTGCATCTAGCTCTGAAAAAATATTTGGCCTTCTAGCAGTGTGTGGGACTTGTTCTATTAGTCCATATATACTGACCTCCATCACGTTGCTAATTCAAAATAATTTTTTGTCTGCATCTAGCTCTGAAAAAATATTTGGCCTTCTAGCAGTGTGTGGGACTTTCTCTATTAGTCCATCTATACTGACCTCCATCAGGTTGCAAACTGAATATATTTTTTTCTGCATCTACCTCTGAAAAAATAATTGTGTTTCTAGCTGAGTGTGGGACTTGTTCTATTAGTCCATCTATACTGACCTCCATCAGGTTGCAAACTGAATATAATTTTTTTCTGCATCTTCCTCTGAAAAAATATTTGGGCTTCTAGCTGTGTGTGGGACTTGTTCTATTAGTCCATCTATACTGACCTCCATCAGGTTGCGAACTGAATATAATTTTTTTCTGCATCTAGCTCTGAAAAAATATTTGGCCTTCTAGCAGTGTGTGGGACTTGTTCTATTAGTCCATCTATACTGACCTCCATCACGTTGCAAATTCAAAATAATTTTTTGTCTGCATCTAGCTCTGAAAAATTATTTGGCCTTCTAGCAGTGTGTGGGACTTTCTCTATTAGTCCATCTATACTGACCTCCATCAGGTTGCAAATTAAAAATAATTTTTATCTGCATCTACCTCTGAAAAAATATTTGGGCTTCTATCTGTGTGTGGGACTTGTTCTATTAGTCCATCTATACTGACCTCCATCAGGTTGCAAACTGAATATAATTTTTTTCTGCGTCTAGCTTCTGAAAAAATATTTGGCCTTCTAGCTGTGTGTGGGACTTGTTCTATTAGTCCACCTATAATGACCTCCATCAGGTTGCTAATTCAAAATAATTTTTTGTCTGCATCTAGCTCTGAAAAAATATTTGGCCTTCTAGCAGTGTGTGGGACTTGTTCTATTAGTCCATCTATACTGACCTCCATCAGGTTGCAAACTGAATATCATTTTTTTCTGCATCTAGCTCTGAAAAAATATTTGGCCTTCTAGCAGTGTGTGGGACTTGTTCTATTAGTCCATCTATACTGACCTCCATCACGTTGCAAATGCAAAATAATTTTTTGTCTGCATCTAGCTCTGAAAAAATATTTGGCCTTCTAGCAGTGTGTGGGACATTCTCTATTAGTCCATCTATACTGACCTCCATCAGGTTGCAAATTAAAAACAATTTTTGTCTGCATCTAGCTCTGAAAAAATATTTGGCCTTCTAGCAGTGTGTGGGACTTTCTCTATTAGTCCATCTATACTGACCTCCATCAGGTTGCAAACTGAATATATTTTTTTTCTGCATCTACCTCTGAAAAAATATTTGTGTTTCTGGCTGTGTGTGGGACTTGTTCTATTAGTCCATCTATACTGACCTCCATCAGGTTGCAAACTGAATATAATTTTTTTCTGCATCTACCTATGAAAAAATATTTGGGCTTCTAGCTGTGTGTGGGACTTGTTCTATTAGTCCATCTATACTGACATCCATCATGTTGCAAATTCAAAATAATTTTTTGTCTGCATCTAGCTCTGAAAAAATATTTGGCCTTCTAGCAGTGTGTGGGACTTTCTCTATTAGTCCATCTATACTGACCTCCATCAGGTTGCAAATTAAAAATAATTTTTATCTGCATCTAGCTCTGAAAAAATATTTGGCCTTCTAGCTGTGTGTGGGACTTGTTCTATTAGTCCATCTATATTGACCTCCATCAGGTTGAAAACTGAATATAATTTTTTTCTGCATCTAGCTCTGAAAAAATATTTGGCCTTCCAGCAGTGTGTGGGACTTTCTCTATTAGTCCATCTATACTGACCTCCATCAGGTTGCAAATTAAAAATAATTTTTGTCTGCATCTAGCTCTGAAAAAATATTTGGCCTTCTAGCAGTGTGTGGGACATTCTCTATTAGTCCATCTATACTGACCTCCATCAGGTTGAAAACTGAATATATTTTTTTCTGCATCTACCTCTGAAAAAATATTTGTGTTTCTAGCTGAGTGTGGGACTTGTTCTATTAGTCCATCTATACTGACCTCCATCAGGTTGCAAACTGAATATAATTTTTTTACTGCATCTTCCTCTGAAAAAATATTTGGGCTTCTAGCTGTGTGTGGGACTTGTTCTATTAGTCCATCTATACTGACCTCCATCAGGTTGCGAACTGAATATAATTTTTTTCTGCATCTAGCTCTGAAAAAATATTTGGCCTTCTAGCAGTGTGTGGGACTTGTTCTATTAGTCCATCTATACTGACCTCCATCACGTTGCAAATTCAAAATAATTTTTTGTCTGCATCTAGCTCTGAAAAAATATTTGGCCTTCTGGCAGTCTGTGGGACTTTCTCTATTAGTCCATCTATACTGACCTCCATCAGGTTGCAAATTAAAAATAATTTTTATCTGCATCTACCTCTGAAAAATTATTTGGGCTTCTAGCTGTGTGTGGGACTTGTTCTATTAGTCCATCTATACTGACCTTAATCAGGTTGCAAACTGAATATAATTTTTTTCTGCATCTAGCTCTGAAAAAATATTTGGCCTTCTAGCAGTGTGTGGGACTTTCTCTATTAGTCCATCTATACTGACCTCCATCAGGTTGCAAATTAAAAATAATTTTTATCTGCATCTAGCTCTGAAAAAATATTTGGCCTTCTAGCAGTGTGTGGGACTTTCTCTATTAGTCCATCTATACTGACCTCCATCAGGTTGCAAATTAAAAATAATTTTTTGTCTGCATCTAGCTCTGAAAAAATATTTGACCTTCTAGCAGTGTGTGGGACTTTCTCTATTAGTCCATCTATACTGACCTCCATCAGGTTGCAAACTGAATATATTTTTTTTCTGCATCTACCTCTGAAAAAATTTTTGGGCTTCTAGCTGTGTGTGGGACTTGTTCTATTAGTCCATCTATACTGACCTCCATCAGGTTGCAAATTGAATATAATTTTTTTTTGCATCTAACATAGCCAATAGTTTTGGCCTAATACCACAGTTTGGCCACTCAGCTCTGCTCGGTTCCCATCCATTGTTTTTTTGTGCAAACAACTCCAGAGTTGTGAATTAGTTAAGCACCAAAATGAGTGGAAAAAGGCCTGCTGCTGGTGGAAAGGGGAATAGGCGTGTTGGGAAGGGGAAAAAAGGTTGTGTCCGTGGGGTAGGTGTTAAAGCAACAGTAACATCTGCAGAAGAAAGACCATCTTCCAGCCAAACTGAAATGTCTATTCTTTTAGCGGACAATGTGATAAGATCCCTTTCTTACGGCCACGCCAATCGCTACAAATTCCAGATGAGGCACAAAAACAGCAGTTGCTTCAACGGATATCAAGTGTTCCTTTAAGTGGGCTCACCTCCACATCAACTTCAACATCACAAATACTCCAGTCCTCAAAGGTGTCACCCCAATCGCACTTGCTTCCTCACAGCTCCCAAATCTCCAGCTGCCCATCTGAGTATGAGGTAGAACAGATGGTTGAGTCTGCAGAGCTGTTTACTCATACTATAGCCTGGGAATCAGAGGTCGACTCCAGCGCTTCTGTGAATCCAGACGAGGAAATGATCTGCACTGATGCCCAGAATCTTTATGAGTCGGATCCAGGGCCAGACGCAGAAGGTTCTGACCATAATGTAGACCCTCATTCCCAAACTGTAACTCCTGTTGGTGGAGACAATGATGAAGACGATGATGAGACTCAAATACCTGATTGGAGCGACAACTTTAGTTTTTTGTCAGGGCAGGAACAGGTTGGCTCTGAGGACGACGGGTGTGATAACGCACAGGGTGATGATGATGAGGTTGGAGATCCCACTTACTGTCAACCCACAGTCAGCCAAGAGATGAGGTCAGCAGAGGAGGTGGAGGAGGATGCTAGTGACGACGAGGTCAGGTTGCGCCTTCCTGGACAGAGACGTAGTACTGGAAGCACGTCAACAACTGCATCCTCAAATACAACTCTGCCCCTCACCACAAGTCGTGGTGGCTCTTCAGGTCGCATGGGTGCTAAGCCTTGCATAGCCTGGGCATTTTTTCAGATCGATAAAGATGACCCAACTCGTGTTATCTGTAACATTTGTCAGCAAAAGCTAAGTAGAGGCCAAAAAATACATAGTTTGAGTACTTTATGCATGAACCGGCACATGAACATGAAGCATAAGTTGCAGTGGGAAGCTCACTGTGCTACAATGCGGCCTAGCCGGCCGGGCCAACCACCGTCTGCCGTTTCTTGTGCATCCGCGGCCTCTTCATCCTCTGTGACTGGGGGGACAGCAGTCACACCTGTTTTGGGGCGCACACCTGCCACCTCTTTACCCGCAACAGCCAGCGTGATTGGCAGGTCATCATTTTCTTTGGAGGTGGTAACACCAGCTGGTGTTGAGCGCTGTCCGACATCGATAGAACCACCTTTGGATCAAGGAAACCTAACATGTCCGCCTGCATCTTCCTCACAGACCGGCAGTTTGCCGGGGACACCGTTATCAACCCCGACTAAGCACAATAGCCAGCCCTCGGTCCCTCAGATGTGGACAAGTAAAGGACCATTTCCTCCTAGCCATGAGAAAGCTAAGAGGTTGAATTTCACCATCTGCAAGCTCTTGGCTACAGAAATGCTGCCTTTCCGCCTGGTGGACACAGAGGATTTTCGAGACCTTATGTCCGTCGCAGTGCCCCAGTACCAGATGCCCAGTTGGCACTACTTCTCAAAGAAAGGTGTGCCTGCGCTCCACCAGCATGTCGCACACAACATCACCGCTTCTTTGAGAAACTCTGTGTGTGACAGGGTGCATTTCACCACAGACACTTGGACGAGTAGGCATGGACAGGGGCATTACATGTCGCTGACTGGGCACCGGGTAACTATGGTGACAGCAGGACAAGGGGCTGCTGTCCAAGTCTTGCCGTCCCCACGAGTTGTGCGTCAATCCTCTTTATCTCAAAGTTCCTCCACTGCTTCTGCCTCCTCCACCTCCTCTCGGTCCTCCACCTGCACCCAAAGCCTGTCTGGTCATGCCACAAGCTTTCTAACTGCGCAGAAGGGATCCTGCACACCTCCTTACTATGCTGGCAGTAGGGCTCAACGTCATCAGGCGGTTTTTACTTTGAAATGTCTGGGAAATGTGAGTCACACAGCTGAGGAGTTGTGGTCAGCTCTGGAGAACCAATTTCATGAATGGTTGTCTCCACTGGACCTGAAACCAGGGAATGCTGTGTGCAAAAATGCTGCAAACCTGGGTGCGGCCCTTCGCCGGGGCAATGTCACACACGTGCCTTGTATGTCTCACGTGTTGAACCAGGTTGTCCAGCAATTTTTAGCCCACTATCCCGGACTAGATGGCCTTCTGCAGAGGGCACGGTCGCTGTGTGCTCACTTCCGCCGTTCGCATCCCGCAGCTCAGCGACTTACATCTCTACAGAAGTCGTTGGGCCTGCCACTTCACCGGCTAAAATGCGATGTGCCTACCCGGTGGAATTCAACTCTGCACATGGTGCAGCGACTGTGGCAGCACCGACAAGCCAAGGTGCAATACGTTCTGATGTATAGCCTGGGCCAACGAGATCCAGAGGTGGGGCAAATCACGCTGGAGGAGTGGTCTCAGATCAGGGACCTATGCACCCTTCTGCACAGTTTTGAAATGGCGACGAAGATGTTTAGTGCTGACGATGCCATTATCAGCATGACTATTCCAGTGATTTACATGCTGGAGCACATGTTAAACAGAATTCGGAGTCAGGTGGTGGCACAAGAGGAGGTGGAGGAAGTAGAGGAGGAGGTGTTGTATGCGGAAGGGCTAACATCTGCAAGGTCCAGACGGTCGGCAGCACCAAGGCGGCAGGCATGTGAGGGTGGGGGAGATGGTTTTACCAGGGCGCATGGTAGCAGCCAAACTAGTGAGGAAGGTGCAGGAGCCCAGGAAGAAGTGGAGGACGAACTGATGGAAGACTCATCAGATGAGGGAGACCTTGATCACATTTCTGTTGTGCGAGGTTGGGGGGAGAGGACAGAGGAAGGAAGCATGATTGTTACCTCGCCACCAACACAACAGGGACTTGGTGCTCCTGGATGCGCAACACACATGAGTGCCTTCTTGCTGCACTACCTGCAACATGACCCTCGAATTGTGAGAATTAGAAATAATCCTGACTACTGGGTTGCCACACTGTTAGATCCCCGGTACAAAAGTAAATTTGCAGAAATTATTACTGCCATAGAAAGGGATGCACGCATCAGGAGTGTCAGCAGAGACTGTTGCAGAATCTTACATGTGCTTTTCCACAAAACACCAGTGGTGCACGTAGTGAATCTCACAGTTCCAAGTTGCCAAACGTGGGACCGTCGAGTGTTCAGCACTCAAACCGTAACAGAACCACAGTATCTGCTGGTAACATCAATTTCACCACTTTTTTAGCCCATCCTTTGCAAGGCCACAGGAGACAAGAAGTCTGACACATAGTCAACGCCTAGAGACGATGGTACAGGAGTATCTCCAAGTAAACATTGAAGCCATGACTGTGTCACTGGACTCTTGCTCTTTTTGGGCTTCCAATCTGGATAAATGGCCGGAGCTAGCCACTTAAGCCTTGGAGATCTTGTCATGCCCCAGGGCCAGCGTTCTGTCTGAACGTGTGTTCAGCACTGCTGGTGGTGTGCTGACAGATAAGCGCACGCGGCTCTCCATTGATAATGTAGACAGACTCACGTTCATAAAGATGAACAAATCATGGATCCGAAACGACTTTTCTACCCCTGTGTCATCCTGGGGAGAGTAAAAGCTGATGATTGGTTAAAATCACCTCACCAACCGTTTTAAGCTTTCAAATTACTAATCATGTTTATCTGTATCTTGGCTGGAAAATAATTTGGGCTTTGTAGCAGTGTGCAGCACTGATTCTATTAGGCCATCTATAATAAGCTCCACCAGATTTAAAATTACTAATCATGTTTATCTGTATCTTCGCTGGAAAATAATTTGGGCTTTGTAGCAGTGTGCAGTACTGATTCTATTAGGCCATCTATACTAAGCTCCACCAGATTTAAAATCAATAATAATTTTTAGCTGCATCTAGCCCGGAATATAATTTTGGGGCTCCGAGATGCGCAAGACACATAAGTGCCTTCTTGCTGCACTACCTGCAACATGACCCTCATATTGTCAGAATTCGAAGTAATCCTGACTACTGGGTTGCCACACTCTTAGATCCCCCAAAACTTTTCGATCAACCTTTTCATTTTAATAAAGACCAAAAAAAATGGACATTTTTGAAATTATAAGCATTAGCAGGTTATTAGAAACTGAAATCAAACAGTTTTCAACTCAAAACTTTATTCTAGGTGATGTTACATTTTCACATAGGACCCCTTGTTCGAAAGGAGCTTCTGAACTCTCTCGTCCATTGAATTTGTCAGGTTTTGGATGGTTTCTGCTTCAATTGTTTTGCATGAGGACAGAATACCCTCCCAGAGCTGTTGCTTAGATGTGAACTGCCTCCCGCCATCATAGACACTCCTTTTGATGATGCTCCAGAGGTTCTGAATGGGGTAGAGGTCAGGGGAGCATGGGGGTCACACCATAAGTTTGTCCCCTTTTATGCCCATATCAGCCAGAGATGCAGATGTTTTATGTGCAGCATGAGATGGTGCATTATCATGCATAAAAATGATCTTACTGTGGAATACACGGTTCTTCTTCTTGAACCATGGCAGGAAGTGCTGTTTGAGAAACTCCACATACATTATGGAGTTCATCTTTACCCCTTCAGGGATCCTAAAGGGGCCGACAATCTCTCTCCCCATTATTCCAGCCCAAAACATTACTCCACCTCCTCCTTGTTGGCACTGTAGCCGTGTTTGCGTGGGGTGTCCATCAACCAGCCATCCTCCACTCCATCCATCTGGACCATCGAGCGTTGCACGGCACTCATCCGTGAACAAAACAGTTTTGAAATCAGTCTTCATGTAATGTTTGGCCCACTGGAGCCGTTTCTGCTTGTGTGAAGTGGATAGAGGAGGTCGACAGGATGGCGTATGCACTGCTGCAAACCTCTGAAGGACCCTGCATCTTGTTGTTCGCAGGACGATGGAGGCACCAGCAGCTTCAAAAACTTGTCTGCTGCTATGACAAGGCTTTTTTGCGGCTGCTCTTTTAACCTGATGTAATTACCTGTAGGAAAGAGTCCTCAATTTGCCCTTATCAGCACGCACACGTGTGTACTGTGAATCAGCTACATACTTCTTGATTGCCAAGACACTTCATCCTGATCATCGCACAATGTTGATTGTAGTCATGCCTTGACCTAAACACTCCACAATTTGTTGCTTCTCAGCAGCCGACACATCCTTTTTCTTTCCCATTTTGGCAGAAAATGTAGCCTGCTTAATAATGTGGGACAGCCTTCTTAAGTAGTCTTGCCTTTCATTGGACACACCAGCCAAACTAATTAGCACAGGTGTCTGCAATTGCTTACAGTGAAATAAAGAGACCTGACACACATCACCATCAATGAGTTTAACTGACAAACAAACAAATTCTTCCCTTATCACTCCTAAACACTTTTTGCATAATAATTTGGAACACAGTGTACATGTGCTTTTCCACAAAACACCAGTGGTTCACGTAGTGAATCTTACAGTTCTAACTTGCCAACCGTGGTCTGTATGGAGTTGTTCAATAAAGGGCCCAAAATTAAGATAACATAGATGGGAGAGGTCTCTATGAATCGGAATTCCTAAGTATTTGATACCCTGTGAGGGCCAGGCAAAGGGAAAGTTGGACTGGATGGAATCCTGTATGGATTTGGGGAGGGAGACATCGAGGGCCTCAGACTTCGCTGCATTGATTTTAAAATTTGACCATGTAACAAAGTGATCTATTCAAGCCATAACAGCATGGATGGATATATGTGATTGAGTGATATATACTAGGACATCATCAGCAAATAGAGAGCACTTGTACTCGGTGCCTCCCACCTTAATCCACCTAATATTGGAGTTATGGCGAATTGATGAGAGCAGGTGCTCCGTCACTAGGATGTATAAGAGAGGGGACAGAGGACATCCCTGCCTTGTCCCATTGGTGATTGTGAAAGGTTATGAAAATGTTCTGATGCACCCCCTGGGCCTTGGGACACCCGGAGCCGGAACCTTTTTGGTGGATGCTGGTGGTTGTAGTCTCCGTGGCGGCGACCCGGTTCCGTGGCTCAGGGCGGTCAAACCAGTGGCGGAACTATTTATGTGGTTTTGATGTTTAAATGTCTGACTACGCCACCCGTGGATTGTGGTCAGTATGAACCGCCGCTGCAGGGCAGACCGCTGAGGCTGGTGTTGTGGGTGCAGCAGAGCGTAGCATAACTCCCCACGGGAGGAGTATAGCCTCAGGGCAGTGTATGCGGAGGATGGGGGTGATGGTGCAGGGCAGCAGCAGTAATGACACGGAGTCAGTGATGCAGTCCAGGGCCTTTACTCACAGTTCTTATTATCCAGACCACGTCTGCAGGTAACGGCTGCCCACGTCGTACTGTGCTCACCAGGTGAGGGGCTCAGACAACTCCCAGATAACTTTGGAGCGCTTCACAGGACCCCCTTTGTGTGTCCTTTGTCTGGCCTTTCTTACCAACCCTTCTGTCCGGCTGCCTCGGGCCTCCTCTTGGTAAACTTGGTGCCAGTTTCCCTGACCCTATGTGGTGCCTTCCTAGCGGGTGTAGCTAGGGGCTGCGCCACATAAAATGTCACAGCCTCCGGTTTCTAGCTGAGGGTCGTTTCCTGCCTCCACTAGTTTCGGGGACCGGTCTCCCCCTTTTGCCTGACCCATCCACGCAGGTGGATTCGGGCGTGCGGTGGCGACTCGCCCGTCCGCACCCCTGGGATCCCTTCGTTCCTCGTTCCTGGAGCCTTCTCCGCTCCTCTTCCTTCCTTCTCCCTCTTCCAGGCCTGGGTCTCTGTTACTAGGCCCGCCTCCGGAGCAGAGCTCATGCAGAGCCCCTGCTCCCTGTCACTTCTGCTCAGACTTCTCTGCACTGAACTAAGATGGTGACCACCTTTTATACTCCCTTCTCAATGCACCCAGGAACTGCTTCCTCCCTGCTCCTGCGCTACAGGGTTCCCCTTCCTCAGTGTTCCCTCTCCCCACTCCAGCCAGGGACAGGGACTGTCGTGCCCATCTCAGGGGCATATTGGTCGCCCTGCCCCACGGCAATGTGGTGTAATGCATGCAGGTGTCGGGTCCTGATCCACACTCCATCCTTACCTGAGAGTGAGATATCACACCTCTGGGTGAGGTGCAATACCTCTGTAGCAACCGAGCCCTCAAGGTGCTACAGTTCCATTTATCTTCAGCCTAGGTGACGTATTGCGATACAGGGCCGTGATTTTGGCTATAAAATAGTCCCCTAGACCCCTACCCCAAGCTTTTTAAGAGAATCATATATGGCGTGCCAGGAGACTCTATGGAATGCTTTCTCAGCATCCAACAAGAGTATCTAATTACAAATTTTTAACTGCATCTAGCCCAGGAAATACTTTGTGCCTAGTAGCAGTGTCTGCTAGTCAGCGGATTATCCCGGCTGTTAAGCAAGCTACACCACCTGTAGTTTGGACACTTAATTTTTTCAAAGGAAATGCTTCGGGACCACGGGATACTCAGTGAAGAGCATCAGGAGGCACCCCAAGGCATAGGGGCTGGGACTGGCAGTAGGATGCCTTGCGGTGGACAGCCGAGCTCGATCCTTATAAAAGCTTTTAAACTACAGCAGTTTTAGTGGACGCTACTGGAGCTGGAATTACGCGGCTGCTGGCATGAGACTTGCCCTCCAATAGATCCTTGTAAATGGATTTAAAGTGTATTCATTCAAATTAGAAAGACAATTTAAATTAAAAAGCTTAGAGCTGCCTCCACCACAGGGGGGCTCGCTCGACCCACCAGCGGACAGGCACCAGTATTGGGAGAGGGGGGCTGGCCGTCAGGGTTCACCGCGGCTCTGGCACAAACCCGGCGACACGGAGGTGGCACGGGCAGGAGCGGACTGGCCGTGTCGGCTTCTCACTTTTTGGATTTTAGAAGGGCATGACATGCCTATATCTGTGTCTCCCCCTCCTTTTACTCCTCCACCTCTTTTCTTTTCGCATGACTATATGTACTTGTCACTTTTCCATGTGTTAGTTGTGTCTTCTGAGCAGTTTGTCAGCTTTTGGACACCCTTGAAGGTGTTTTCTATGTGTTTTTGTTTGCCTGCCATTGGTTTTAACGGTGTTTGAAGGTGTTCGACGAACAGTTCGGCGAACACACGGGTGTTCGACGAACCGAACCGAACTCGAACACTACGGGGGTGGCTCAACACTAGTCATTACCCTGGATTTGTGGAGCAGCCCCCTCCCCGCTTGTCCCCACAAACCACCAGAGTCAACCAGTGCCCAGTGAGCGAGATGTAATGCCCTTGGCCATGCTTACTCGTCAAGGTATCTGTGGTGAAATGCACCCTTTCAGATAGCAATTTAGTCAAGGAGCGGGTGATGTCTGCGACATGCTGGTTTAGCGCAGGCATAGCTTTCTTAGAGAAGTTATGACGACTGGGCAATTGGTACTGGGGGACTGCGACAGCCATCAGCTTTCAGAAACCGTCTGTATCCACCAGGCGGAAAGTCAGCATTTCCATAGCTAACAGATTTGAGATGGTGGAGTTCAACCTCTTAGCTTTGTCATGTGTAGGATGAAACAATCTTTTATGTGACCACAACTGCGGGACCAAAGGCTGACTGCGGTGCTTAGAGAGAACGGTGTACGGTGAAATGGACAAACTGCTGGACTGTCAGTGAGGTGCAGGCACAGATGTTATGGTGGATTGAGAAACGTGCATTGTGCTTGGTGAAACAAACACAGCAGGCATGTCCGCTTCCGTTACCACTGATGGGCTCTCACTCAGCCTGACAGGGGCAGGGAGAGAACCAGAAGTTTTGCGGTGTTAGACCTGCTTGCCAATACTTGGCATGGTAACAGAGGAGGAGGAAAAAACAGCAGATGTGGTTGATGGGGCAGCTGATGGTTGTTGAGGTCCGCTGGTCTGCATTTTAGCGCAATGAGATTCTCAGTATAACGCAAGTTGTGTGCGCATATGAAGGTGCATGCATGTTGTAGTCAAATTATTGCACTTTTCCCCTTTACTGAGATTTTTCTTGCAAAGTGTGCTGATAACATGAGTTGGCTCATCCTTTACAGTCTCAAATAAGGCCCATGCTAGGCAACCTTTGCCACCCCTGCGAGCTGCAGACCCACGACCACTGCTGGCCACAGCCACAATTGTGGCTAAGGATACCGTGCTCCTAGTGCTTGCATCACTCCGTGTCTTCACCGTAGGATAGAAGGTAATCTCCTTGTCTGCCTCCTCCAAATCCTCAGATGACCTACTCGGCTGCGTGACTCTGGGTTCACACCAAGTAGGATCTTCAACCTTGTCATCATTCTATATGTTATCCCATTCCTCGCCCTTAGAGTGACCCCTCTCCTTTTGTTGCCCTGACAGCACAGTACAGTCCGCATGAGCCTCAGGTATCTGAGTCTCATCAGGATCACCTCCCTCCCCGGTGGTTAAAGTCTGGTGATGAGTGTCAAGAACCTGCTCGGACCTACTCCGTCCTGCCCCGAATCCAACGTAAAAAAAATTTGGCCATCGGTGCAGAGGCTTTCCTCCTCTTCAAGACTCTGTGAATGTTTGGAGTACACTTCTGATGCCCAGAACTGGGTGAACAGTTCTACTGGCTCGCCCATCTGTGGTTCACTACAGTCAATTGGGCGCTTGGACAGTTGTGACACGGGGGGAAGTAAGGGTAATTGGGGTGGCACCTCTGTGGACTGTACTGTGTGTGATGTTGAGGTGGAGGAAAAAGAGAAGAGGCAACTTGAAGCAGCATTTGCCATCCACTGGAACACCTGCTCTTTCTGGCCCTTATCAACAAGGCGTATCGCTATGCGGCTGCCAGCGAAATGGAGAGGAGTAGCCCGTCCAGTAACAGAAGTTGTCAGTTGTCTATGCATAGGAAATGACGGAGTTGGTTCACTAGTGCTTTCATTAACATTACCACCTACCCCACGTATACCTTGAACACCAAGCCTATTCCCCCTTCCACCATGACCTCTCTTTTTCCCACTCCTGTTGCTCAGATACTGTAGTAGGCGCATGCTATTAGCAGAACAAACACCTGAATTTCAGCGACACTAAATGACAAGGTAAGATATGGCTTGCTGTATAACGCTACTAACCGAACAAAGTATTTTTTTTTACTGTGGATGACGCCTATATAACATGAGATTTTCTCCAAACTATTTCAAACTGAGATGTTCCTGCTGTATAGTGTTAAAAACTGAACAAAGTATTTTTTTTTTACTGGGGATGACGCCTGCAAAACACAGGAGATATTCTCCAAACTATTTCAAACTGAGATGCCCCTGCTGTATAACGTTAGAACCCAAAGTATTTAAGTTTTTTTTTTACTGTGTATGAGGCCTGTATAACATGGGAGATATTCTCCGAAGTGTTTCAAACTGAGATGTCCCTGGTGTATAAGTTTAGGAACCGAACAAAGAATTTTTTAACAGTGGATGACACCTGTATAACATAGGAGATATTCTCCAAACTATTCCAAACTCAGATCTAGGCTGCTGTATAACGTTAGCAAGAGCAAAAATTAGATTTTTTGGGCTCTGCACAAGCTCGGAATACAGTTGAATTTTACCGCCACTAAAAGCACAAGGTGGCTTATAGCAGAGTGTATCACGTCTGCGACACAAAAAAATCTTTGATGTACTGTGGCTAGGAACAGAAAAAATCTTATTTTTTACACAGAAAACAGTTGAATTTCACCAACAATAAAAGCGCTAGGTGGCTTATAGCAAAGTGTAACATGTCTGCAGGAAGGAAAAAAAAAACAAAAAAACAGGGCGCCACTGATCTGACCTGTTCTGAGCTTTCACCCCACCCATCTGCCTTGTCTCCCCGCTCATCATACGCAAGCACTATGGTAGCAAAACTGTAAAAAATGCAGTAGTTGCCCCGCAATCACGTAACCACGTAAATTCGCCGAACATTACCGATTTTCCCGAATGTAACAAATTTTGCTCGCCTTTCCGATCACGAATCCGAATGTGCAACATTCGTGTCGAACTTAACATTTGGGATCGGATTTCGAATATATATGCTCATCACTAGTTGTTTGTCCAACGTTTTATGAGTTGGCCAATAGACCAGGTACTGCTAATCTGTTTGCATCATCTCTAATAAAGATGTTTTAATACAATCAAATTGAGATGTGTACATTATCCCACAGAGGATCGGGTTCAAGGTGAATTTCCTGAAATTCGTTATTTGATACAAATTCGAACTCTTTGAAATTCAGAATGCGATTCACCAAAAACATAAATAAATAAAGTTGCCATGCACTATTTCCTACAATGCTGAAGCATCATTGGATGGGCTAATGTCATTTTATAATTTAGTTTTCTTTTATTTTGATAATTTTTTTCTACTTTATTTGTTAGTCTCACACAGAGAGGGATGGAAAGAGAATCACTGCTATTTTACCCCATTTAATGAATTAAAAATCAGAAAATATTTGGTATATCCATATCTGCAAAAGTCTAATCTATCAAAAATCTACAATAAATTATCCCAATCGGTAAACAACATAAAAATAAAAAAATAAAAATGCAATTATTACGTTTTTTCGGTAGCAAAAATGCAATAATAAAAAATCAAAACTAGCGTTGTGGCAGAGCGGGTTTTTAGTGCCACTGGTGGAATTATAACTTATAAGCCCATGCGCCTGTCAACTGAAAATGCTGACAGGCTGACTTTTATAAAAATGAACAGAGGCTGGATTGGGCCAGAATTCTCAACACCACCGAATGATAGCAGCATAACATAAACTCAAATCCAGTGTCTTTTTTGGGAGGTCTATTCTAGTGTTGAGCCACCCCCATAATGTTCAGGTTCGGTTCGGTTCGTCGAACACCAGTATGTTCGCCGAACTGTTCGTCGAACGGTTCGTCGAACACCGTTAAAACCAATGGCAGGCAAACAAAAACACATATAAACACATAGAAAACACATAGAAAACACCTTCAAAGGTGTCCAAAAGCTGACAAACTGCTCAGAAGACACAACTAACATATGGAAAAGTGACAAGTACATATAGTCATGCGAAAAGAAAAGAGGTGGAGGAGTAAAAGGAGGAGGAGACACAGATATAGGCATGTGATGCCTTTCTAAAATCAAGAAAGGCTGGAGTAAAAATCTAAAATCAGCCTACCAACTCCCAGACGTCGTGACAAGAAAATTAAAAAAAGAAATATATTTAGGTAAAAAGGCGGTTCCATTCAGAACACTTTCCTTATAAAACATAGTGGTATCCCCATTGGGAGTCGTGCCAAAAACGTAACCCAATACATTCGGACTAATCCACCATTTTTCATATCCAAGGGGCAGGTCAGTAAATGACAACATCGACGCGGAACCAAGTACAGTAGCATATACTGTACATCCTATGACAAGGCAATCAGGCGGGTCAAGAAGTTGGGAAAGGGCACCCTAATGGCCAAAACAGACATTGAGGGGGCATTCCGGTTACTTACTACCTGTGCCTCCAAATAGTGTCCGCCTATTGGGCTGCTTCTGGGAAGGAGCATGCTATATAGATCACTGTTTGCCCATGGGGTGCTCCAGATCCTGCTCACTATTTGAGGCGTTTAGTTGCTTCCTCGAATGGGTCGTCATGGACGTTTCTAAGGGAGCACATATTATCCATTACCTCGACGACTTCTTATGCCTGGGCTCAAAAGATTTGTCACATTGTGAATACATGTGGTAGTCCACCTGTGAGAAGGAGAGAGCTGGAGGGAAAGCGGACACCACAGAGCCGAGGGGTTAGATGGAGAACGGAAGAAGGAAAGAGGGCGAGGGAGGTAAGAGAGTACGGTGGAAGGCCGACCTGAGCTCCCCCATGTTCCTGCTGGGCGGGGAACAGCCCTGGGAAGAAAATCCGCTTGCGCATTCCTTTGAGGTTACTGGAGCGAGCGGGCAGAGGGACTACGCTGGAGTGCGAAGCTGACATGGCCAGGCCGTTCCTGCCCGTTCGACCTCCGTGTCGCCGGGTTTGTGCTAGAGCCGCAGTAGACCCTGACGCCCAGCCGCCCTCTCCCAATACTGGTGCCTGTCCGCTGGTGGGTCGAGACCCCCCACGGTGGAGGCAGGTCTAAGCTCTGTAATTTGAATGAGTACACTTTAAATCCTTTTACAAGGATCTATTGGAGGGCAAGTCTGGTGCCAGCAGCCACAGTAATTCCAGCTCCAATAGCGTATACTAAAGCTGCTACAGTTAAAAAGCTTTTATAAGGATCGAGCTTGGCGGACCGCCGCAAGGCGTGCTACCACCAGTCCCAGCCCACTTGCCTTGAGGTGCCTCCCCGATGCTCTTCACTGAGTGTCCCGGAGGCCCGAAGCGCTTCCTTTGAAAAAATTAAGTGTCCAAACCACAGGTGATGTAGCTTGCTTAACAGCTGGGCTACTCCACTGACTAGCAGAAACTGCTACTAGGCCCAAAGTATTGCCTGGGCTGGATGCAGTTAAAAATTTGTAATTAGATCTACAGGCGGTGTAGCTTGCAAAACAGCTGGGCTACTCCGCTGACTAGCAGACACTGCTGCTAGGCCCAAAGTATTGCCTGGGCTAGAAGCAATTAAAAATTGTTATTAGATACAAAGGCGGAGTACCTTGCTTCAGATGGGCTACTCCTCTGACTACGAGACACTGCTAATAGCCCAAAATGATTGGCTAGGTTAGATTCAGTAAAAAAATTGTTATTAGATACACAGGCGGTGTAGCTTGCTTCACAGCTGGGCTACTACGCTGACTAGCAGACACTGAAGCTTTGGAGCAGACCTCTGATTCCAAGGCTATAGTATGAGTGAACAGCTCTTCAGACTCAAGCATCTGTGTTACCCCAAGCCATAGTGTATGTAGTTTCTTACGGTTAAAAGGGGGGGGGAACGACCCAACCAACCTGGAATTGACGATACCAACGTCATGTAAAACACAGCAAGGGGACTCCAAAAAGAGTCTCCATTTTTTCCAAAAATTGTGGCACAGACACCACTTAAGTGGCATCAATTGCCCCAGAGTTGCTTAAAATGGTTGGTGAGGTGATTTTCCAAAATCCTCAAGCTTTTAATCTCCCCAGGATGACAAAGGGGTAGAAAAGTCCTTGCGGATCCATGATTTGTTCATCTTTATGAACGTGAGTCTGTCTACATTGTCAGTGGACAGCCGCGTGCGCTTATCTGTCAGCACACTACCAGCAGTGCTGAACACAGGTTCAGAGAGAATGCTGGCTGCGGGGCACGACAAGCTCTTCAAGGCATGAGTGGCGATCTCAGGCCATTTTTCCAGATTGGAAGCCCAAAATGAGCAAGGGTCCAGTGACACAATCATGGCTTCGATGTTCACTTGGAAATTCTCCTGTACCATCCTCTCTAGGCATTGACTATGTGTCAAACTTCTTGTCTCCTGTGGCCTTGCAAAGGATGGTCTAAAAAATTGGTGAAACTATTCCACAAAATTGCTGTTACCAGCAGATACGGTGTTATTGTTACGGTTTGAGTAATGAAGACTCGACAGTCCCACGGTTGGCAAGTTAGAACTCTGAGATTCACTACATGCACCACTGGTGTTTTCTGGAAAAGCACTTGTAGGATTTTGTAACAGCCTCTGCTGATTAGTGTTGAGCCACCCCCGTAGTGTTCGAGTTCGGTTCGGTTCGTCGAACACCCGTGTGTTCGCCGAACTGTTCATCGAACTGTTCGTCGAACACCTTCGAACACCATTAAAACCAATGGCAGGCAAACAAAAACACATAGAAACACATAGAAAACACCTTCAAAGGTGTCCAAAAGCTGGCAAACTGCTCAGAAGACATAACTAACACATGGAAAGTGACAAGTACATATAGTCATGTGAAAAGAAAAGAGGTGGAGGAGTAAAAGGAGGGGGAGACACAGATATAGGCATGTCATGCCCTTCTAAAATCCAAAAAGTGAGAAGCCGACACGGCCAGTCCGCTCCTGCCCGTGCCACCTCCGTGTCGCCGGGTTTGTGCCAGAGCCGCAGTGAACCCTGACGGCCAGCCCCCCTCTCCCAATACTGGTGCCTGTCCGCTGGTGGGTCGAGAGAGCCCCGCTGTGGTGGAGGCAGCTCTAAGCTTTTTAATTTAAATTGTCTTTCTAATTTGAATGAATACACTTTAAATCCATTTACAAGGATCTATTGGGCAAGTCTCATGCCAGCAGCCGCGTAATTCCAGCTCCAGTAGCGTCCACTAAAGCTGCTGTAGTTAAAAAGCTTTTATAATGATCGAGCTCGGCTGTCCACCGCAAGGCATCCTGCTGCCAGTCCCAGCCCCTATGCCTTGGGGTGCCTCCTGATGCTCTTCACTGAGTATCCCGTGGTCCTGAAGCATTTCCTTTGAAAAAATGAAGTGTCCAAACTACAGGTGGTGTAGCTTGCTTAACAGCCGGGATAATCCGCTGACTAGCAGACACTGCTACTAGGCACAAAGTATTTCCTGGGCTAGATGCAGTTAAAAATTTGTAATTAGATACTCTCGTTGGATGCTGAGAAAGCATTCCATAGAGTCTCCTGGCATGCCATATATTATTCTCTTAAAAGTTTGGGGTAGGGGTCTAGGGGAACCTTTTATAGCCAAAATCACGGCCCTGTATCGCAATTTGTCACCTAGGCTGAAGATAAATGGAACTGTAGCACCCTGAGGGCTCGGTTGCTACAGAGGTATTGCACCTCACCCAGAGGTGTGATATCTCACTCTCAGGTATGGATGGAGTGTGGATCAGGACCCGACACCTGCATGCATTACGCCACATTGCCGTGGGGCAGGGCGACCAATATGCCCCTGAGATGGGCACGACAGTCCCTGTCCCTGGCTGGAGTGGGGGAAGGGAACACTGAGGAAGGGGAACCCTGTAGTGCAGGAGCAGGGAGGAAGCAGTTCCTGGGTGCATTGAGAAGGGAGTATAAAAGGTGGTCACCATCTTAGTTCAGTGCAGAGAAGTCTGAGCAGAAGTGACAGGGAGCAGGGGCTCTGCATGAGCTCTGCTCCGGAGGCGGGCCTAGTAACAGAGGCCCAGGCCTGGAAGAGGGAGAAGGAAGGAAGAGGAGCGGAGAAGGCTCCAGGAACGAGGAACGAAGGGATCCCATGGGTGCGGATGGGCGAGTCGCCACCGCACGCCCGAATCCACCTGCGTGGAGGGGTCAGGCCAAAGGGGGAGACCGGTCCCCGAAACTAGTGGAGGCGGGAAACGACGCTCAGCTAGAAACGGAGGCTGTGACATTTTATGTGGCACAGCCCCTCGCTACACCCGCTAGGAAGGCACCACATAGGGTCAGGGAAACTGGCGCCAAGTTTACCAAGAGGAGGCTTGAGGCAGCCGGACAGAAGGGTTGGTAAGAAAGGCCAGACAAAGGACACGCAAAGGGGGTCCTGTGAAGCGCTCCAAAGTTATCTTGGAGTTGTCTGAGCCCCTCACCTGGTGAGCATAGTATGACGTGGGCAGCCGTTACCTGCAGACGTGGTCTGGATAATAAGAACTGTGAGTAAAGGCCCTGGACTGCATCACTGACTCTGTGTCGTTACTGCTGCTGCCCTGCACCATCACCCCCATCCTCCGCATACACTTACCTGAGGCTATATTCCCTTATGCTAGGCTCTGCTGCACCCACAACACCAGCCTCAGCGGTCTGCCCTGCAGCGGCGGTTCACTCTGACCGCAATCCACGGGTGGCGTAGTTGGACATTTAAACATCAAAACCACATAAATAGTTCCGCCACTGGTTTGACCGCCCTGAGCCACGGACCCGGGTCGCCGCCACGGAGACTACAACCACCAGCATCCACCAAAAAGGGTCCGGCTCCGGGTGTCCCAAGGCCCAGGGGGCGCGTCAGAACATTTTCATCACCTTTCATAATCACCAATGGGACAAGGCAGGGATGTCCTCTGTCCCCTCTCTTATACATCCTAGTGACGGAGCACCTGCTCTCATCAATTCGCCATAACCCCAATATTAGGTGGATTGAGGTGGGAGGCACCGAGTACAAGTGCTCTCTATTTGCTGATGATGTCCTAGTATATATCACTCAATCACATATATCCATCCCTGCTGTTATGGCTGAAATAGATCACTTTGTTACATGGTAAAATTTTAAAATCAATGCAGCGAAGTCTGAGGCCCTCGATGTCTCCCTCCCTAAATCCATATAGGATTCCATCCAGTCCAACTTTCCCTTTGCCTGGCCCTCACAGGGTATCAAATACTTAGGAATTCCTATTCATAGAGACCTCTCCCATCTATGTTATCTTAATTTTGGGCCCTTTATTGAACAATTCCATACAGACCACGGTTGGCAAGTTAGAACTGTAAGATTCACTACGTGAACCACTGGTGTTTTGTGGAAAAGCACATGTACACCGCGTTCCAAATTATTATGCAAAAAGTGTTTAGGAGTGATAAGGGAAGAATTTGTTTGTTTGTCAGTTAAACTCATTGATGGTGATGTGTGTCAGGGCTCTTTATATCACTGTAAGCAATTGCAGACACCTGTGCTAATTAGTTTGGCAGGTGTGTCCAATGAAAGGCAAGACTACTTAAGAAGGCTCTCTCACATTATTAAGCAGCCTACATTTTCTGCCAAAATGGGAAAGAAAAAGGATGTGTCGGCTGCTGAGAAGCAACAAATTGTGGAGTGTTTAGGTCAAGGCATGACTACAATCAACATTGTGCGATGATCAGGATGAAGTGTCTTGGCAATCAAGAAATATGTAGCTGATTCACAGTACACACGTGTGCGTGCTGATAAGGGCAAATTGAGTACTCTTTCCTACAGGCAATTACGTCAGGTTGAAACAGCAGCGGCAAAAAAGCCTTGTCATAGCAGCAGACAAGTTTTTGAAGCTGCTTGTGCCTCCAACGTCCCCCGAACAACAAGATGCAGGGTCCTTCAGAGGTTTGCAGCTGTGCATATGCCATCCTGTCGACCTCCTCTATCCACTTCACACAAGCAGAAACGGCTCCAGTGGGCCAAACATTACATGAAGACTGATTTCAAAACTGTTTTGTTCACGGATGAGTGCCGTGCAGCGCTCGATGGTCCAGATGAATGGAGTGGAGGATGGCTGGTTGATGGACACCCCACGCAAACACGGCTACAGCGCCAACAAGGAGGAGGTGGAGTAATGTTTTGGGCTGGAATCATGGGGAGAGAGATTGTCGGCCCCTTTAGGATCCCTGAAGGCGCTAAAGATGAACTCCATAATGTATGTGGATTTTCTCAAACAGCACTTCCTGCCATGGTTCAAGAAGAAGAACCGTGTATTTCACAGCAAGATCATTTTTCTGCATGATAATGCACCATCTCATGCTGCACATAAAACATCTGCATCTCTGGCTGATATGGGCATAAAAGGGGACAAACTTATGGTGTGACCCCCATGCTCCCCTGACCTCTACCCCATTCAGAACCTTTGGAGCATCATTAAAAGGAGTGTCTATGATGGCGGGAGGCAGTTCACATCTAAGCAACAGCTCTGGGAGGGTATTCTGTCCTCATGCAAAACAATTGAAGCAGAAACCATCCAAAACCTGACAAATTCAATGGACGAGAGAGTTCAGAAGCTCCTTTCGAACAAGGGGTCCTATGTGAAAATGTAACATCACCTAGAATAAAGTTTTGAGTTGAAAACTGTTTGATTTCAGTTTCTAACAACCTGCTAATGCTTATAATTTCAAAAATGACCATTTTTTTGGTCTTTATTAAAATGAAAAGGTTGATCGAAAAGTTTGGGGGATCTAAGAGTGTGGAAACCCAGTAGTCATGATTACTTCGAATTCTGACAATATGAGGGTCATGCTGCAGGTAGTGCAGCAAGAAGGCACTTATGTGTCTTGCGCATCTCGGAGCCCCAAAATTATTTTCCGGGCTAGATGCAGCTAAAAATTATTTTTAATTTTAAATCTGGTGAAGCTTATTATAGATGGCCTAATAGGATCAGTGCTGCACACTGCTACAAAGCCCAAATTATTTTCCAGTCAAGATACAGATAAACATGATTAGTAATTTGAAAGCTTAAAACGGTTGGTAGGGTGATTTTAACCAATCATCAAGCTTTTACTCTCCCCAGGATGACACAGGGGTAGAAAAGTCGTTTCGGATTCATCTTTATGAACGTGAGTCTGTCTACATTATCAGTGGAGAGCCGCATGCGCTTATCTGTCAGCACACCACCAGCAGCGCTGGTTCAGACAGAACGCTGGCTGCGGGGCATGACAAGATCTCCAAGGCGTAAGTGGCTAGCTCCGGCCATTTATCCAGATTGGAAGCCCAAAAAGAGCAAGGGTCCAGTGACACAGTCGTGGCTTCAATGTTTACTTGGAGATACTCCTGTACCATCGTCTCTAGGCGTTGACTATGTGTCAGACTTCTTGTCTCCTGTGGCCATGCAAAGGATGGGCTAAAAAAGTGGTGAAATGATTCCGCAAAATTGATGTTACCAGCAGATACTGTGGTTCTGTTACGGTTTGAGTGCTGAACACTTGACGGTCCCACGGTTGGCAAGTTGGAACTGTGAGATTCACTACGTGCACCACTGGTATTTTGTGGAAAAGCACATGTAAGATTCTGCAACAGTCTCTGCTGATACTCCTGCATGCGTGCATCCCTTTCTATGGCAGGAATAATTTCTGCAAATTTACTTTTGTACCGGGGATCTAACAGTGTGGCAACCCAGTAGTCAGGATTATTTCTAATTCTCACAATTCGAGGGTCATGTTGCAGGTAGTGCAGCAAGAAGGCACTCATGTGTGTTGCGCATCCAGGAGCACCAAGTCCCTGTTGTGTT
Organism: Phyllobates terribilis; assembly: GCF_046119375.1. Lineage (NCBI taxonomy): Eukaryota > Metazoa > Chordata > Amphibia > Anura > Dendrobatidae > Phyllobates > Phyllobates terribilis. The sequence goes on along the minus strand of NW_027362769.1, from coordinate 249,427,854 downwards.
GGTGGCGAGGTAACAATCATGCTTCCTTCCTCTGTCCTCTCCCCCCAACCTCGCACAACAGAAATGTGATCAAGGTCTCCCTCATCTGATGAGTCTTCCATCAGTTCGTCCTCCACTTCTTCCTGGGCTCCTGCACCTTCCTCACTAGTTTGGCTGCTACCATGCGCCCTGGTAAAACCATCTCCCCCACCCTCACATGCCTGCCGCCTTGGTGCTGCCGACCGTCTGGACCTTGCAGATGTTAGCCCTTCCGCATACAACTCCTCCTCCTCTACTTCCTCCACCTCCTCTTGTGCCACCACCTGACTCCGAATTCTGTTTAACATGTGCTCCAGCATGTAAATCACCGGAATAGTCATGCTGATAATGGCATCGTCAGCACTAAACATCTTCGTCACCATTTCAAAACTGTGCAGAAGGGTGCATAGGTTCCTGATCTGAGACCACTCCTCCAGCGTGATTTGCCCCACCTCTGAATCTCGTTGGCCCAGGCTATACGTCAGAACGTATTGCACCAGGGCTTGTCGGTGCTGCCACAGTCGCTGCAACATGTGCAGAGTTGAATTCCACCGGGTAGGCACATCGCATTTTAGCCGGTGAAGTGGCAGGCCCAACGACTTCTGTAGAGATGTAAGTCGCTGAGCTGCGGGATGCGAACGGCGGAAGTGAGCACACAGCGACCGTGCCCTCTGCAGAAGGCCATCTAGTCTGGGATAGTGGGCTAAAAATTGCTGGACAACCAGGTTCAACACGTGAGCCATACAAGGCACGTGTGTGACATTGCCCCGGCGAAGGGCCGCACCCAGGTTTGCAGCATTGTCGCACACGGCCTTCCCTGGTTTCAGGTCCAGTGGAGACAACCATTCATGAAATTGGTTCTCCAGAGCTGACCACAACTCCTCAGCTGTGTGACTCACATTTCCCAGACATTTCAATGTAAAAACCGCCTGATGACGTTGGGCCCTACTGCCAGCATAGTAAGGAGGTGTGCAGGATCCCTTCTGCGCAGTTAGAAAGCTTGTGGCATGACCAGACAGGCTTTGGGTGCAGGTGGAAGACCGAGAGGAGGTTGAGGAGGCAGAAGCAGTGGAGGAACTTTTACATAAAGAGGATTGACGCACAACTCGTGGGGACGGCAAGACTTGGACAGCAGCCCCTTGTCCTGCTGTCACCATAGTTACCCAGTGCCCAGTCAGCGACATGTAACGCCCCTGTCCATGCCTACTCGTCCAAGTGTCTGTGGTGAAATGCACCCTGTCACACACAGAGTTTCTCAAAGAAGCGGTGATGTTATGTGCGACATGCTGGTGGAGCGCAGGCACACCTTTCTTTGAGAAGTAGTGCCGACTGGGCATCTGGTACTGGGGCACTGCGACGGACATAAGGTCTCGAAAATCCTCTGTGTACACCAGGCGGAAAGGCAGCATTTCTGTAGCCAAGAGCTTGCAGATGGTGAAATTCAACCTCTTAGCTTTCTCATGGCTAGGAGGAAATGGTCTTTTACTTGTCCACATCTGAGGGACCGAGGGCTGGCTATTGTGCTTAGACGGGGTTGATAAGGGTGTCCCCGGCAAACTGCCGGTCTGTGAGGAAGATGCAGGCGGACATGTTAGGTTGCCTTGATCCAAAGGTGGTGCTATCGATGTCGGACAGCGCTCAACACCAGCTGGTGTTACCACCTCCAAAGAAAATGATGACCTGCCAATCACGCTGGCTGTTGCGGGTAAAGAGGTGGCAGGTCTGCGCCCCAAAACAGGTGTGACTGCTGTCCCCCCAGTCACAGAGGATGAAGAGGCCGCGGATGCACAAGATATGGCAGACGGTGATTGGCCCGGCCGGCTAGGCCGCATTGTAGCACACTGAGCTTCCCACTGCAACTTATGCTTCATGTCCATGTGCCGGTTCATGCATGAAGTACTCAAACTATGTATTTTTTGGCCTCTACTTAGCTTTTGTTGACAAATGTTACAGATAACACGAGTTGGGTCATCTTTATCGATCTGAAAAAATGCCCAGGCTATGCAAGGCTTAGCACCCATGCGACCTGAAGAGCCACCACGACTTGTGGTGAGAGGCAGAGTTGTGTTTGAGGATGCAGTTGTTGACGTGCTTCCAGTACTACGTCTCTGTCCAGGAAGGCGCAACCTGACCTCGTCGTCACTAGCATCTTCCTCCACCTCCTCTGCTGACCTCATCTCTTGGCTGACTGTGGGTTGACAGTAAGTGGGATCTCCGACCTCATCATCATCACCCTGTGCGTTATCACACCCGTCGTCCTCAGAGCCAACCTGTTCCTGCCCTGACAAAAAACTAAAGTTGTCGCTCCAATCAGGTATTTGAGTCTTATCATCGTCTTCCTCATTGTCTCCACCAACAGGAGTTACAGTTTGGGAATGAGGGTCTACATTATGGTCAGAACCTTCTGCGTCTGGTCCTGGATCCGACTCATAAAGATTCTGGGCATCAGTGCAGATCATTTCCTCGTCTGGATTCACAGAAGCGCTGGAGTCGACCTCTGATTCCCAGGCTATAGTATGAGTAAACAGCTCTGCAGACTCAACCATCTGTTCTACCTCATACTCAGACGGGCAGCTGGAGATTTGGGAGCTGTGAGGAAGCAAGTGCGATTTGGGTGACACCTTTGAGGACTGGAGTATTTGTGATGTTGAAGTTGATGTGGAGGAGAGCCCACTTAAAGGAGCACTTAATATCCGTTGAAGCACCTGCTGTTTTTGTGCCTCATCTGGAATTTGTAGCGATTGGCGTGGCCGTAAGAAAGGGATCTTATCACATTGTCCGCTAAAAGAAGTAGACATTTTAGTTTGGCTGGAAGATGGTCTTTCTTCTGCACCTACCCCACGGACACAACCTTTTTTCCCCTTCCCAACACGCCTATTACCCTTTCCACCAGCAGCAGGCCTTTTTCCACTCATTTTGGTGGTTAACTAATTCACAACTCTGGAGTTGTTTGCACAAAAAAACAATGGATGGTAACCGAGCAGAGTTGAGTGGCCAAACTGTGGTATGAGGCCAAAACTATTGGCTGGGCTAGATGCAGAAAAAAATTATTTTTAATTTGCAACCTGATGGAGGTCAGTATAGATGGACTAATAGAACAAGTCCCACACGCTGCTAGAAGCCCAAATATTTTTTCAGAAATAAATGAAGAAAAAAATTATTTTTAATATGCAACCTGATGGAGGTCAGTATAGATGGACTAATAGACCAAGTCCCACACACTGCTAGAAGCCCAAATATTTTTTCAGAGCTAGATGCAGAAAAAAATTATTTTTAATTTGCAACCTGATGGAGGTCAGTATAGATGGACTAATAGACCAAGTCCCACACACTGCTAGAAGCCCAAATATTTTTTCAGAGCTAGATGCAGAAAAAAATTATTTTTAATTTGCAACCTGATGGAGGTCAGTATAGATGGACTAATAGAACAAGTCCCACACGCTGCTAGAAGCCCAAATATTTTTTCAGAGATAAATGAAGAAAAAAATTATTTTTAATTTGCAACCTGATGGAGGTCAGTATAGATGGACTAATAGAACAAGTCCCACTCGCTGCTAGAAGCCCAAATATTTTTTCAGAGATAAATGAAGAAAAAAATTATTTTTAATTTGCAACCTGATGGAGGTCAGTATAGATGGACTAATAGACCAAGTCCCACACACTGCTAGAAGCCCAAATATTTTTTCAGAGCTAGATGCAGAAAAAAAATATTTTTAATTTGCAACCTGATGGAGGTCAGTATAGATGGACTAATAGACCAAGTCCCACACACCGCTAGAAGCCCAAATATTTTTTCAGAGCTAGATGCAGAAAATTTTTTTATTCAATTTGCAACCTGATGGAGGTCAGTATAGATGGACTAATAGACCAAGTCCCACACACTGCTAGAAGCCCAAATATTTTTTCAGAGCTAGATGCAGAAATTTTTTTTATTCAATTTGCAACCTGATGGAGGTCAGTATAGATGGACTAATAGACCAAGTCCCACACACTGCTAGAAGCCCAAATATTTTTTCAGAGCTAGATGCAGAAAAAAATTATTTTTAATTTGCAACCTGATGGAGGTCAGTATAGATGGACTAATAGACCAAGTCCCACACACTGCTAGAAGCCCAAATATTTTTTCAGAGCTACATGCAGAAAAAAATTATTTTTAATTTGCAACCTGATGGAGGTCAGTATAGATGGACTAATAGAACAAGTCCCACACGCTGCTAGAAGCCCAAATATTTTTTCAGAGATAAATGAAGAAAAAAATTATTTTTAATTTGCAACCTGATGGAGGTCAGTATAGATGGACTAATAGACCAAGTCCCACACACTGCTAGAAGTCCAAATATTTTTTCAGAGCTAGATGCAGAAAAAAATTATTTTTAATTTGCAACCTGATGGAGGTCAGTATAGATGGAATAATAGACCAAGTCCCACACACTGCTAGAAGCCCAAATATTTTTTCAGAGCTAGATGCAGAAAAAAATTATTTTTAATTTGCAACCTGATGGAGGTCAGTATAGATGGACTAATAGACCAAGTCCCACACACCGCTAGAAGCCCAAATATTTTTTCAGAGCTAGATGCAGAAAAAAATTATTTTTAATTTGCAACCTGATGGAGGTCAGTATAAATGGACTAATAGACCAAGTCCCACACACTGCTAGAAGCCCAAATATTTTTTCAGAGCTAGATGCAGAAAAAAATTATTTTTAATTTGCAACCTGATGGAGGTCAGTATAGATGGACTAATAGAACAAGTCCCACACGCTGCTAGAAGCCCAAATATTTTTTCAGAGATAAATGAAGAAAAAAATTATTTTTAATTTGCAACCTGATGGAGGTCAGTATAGATGGACTAATAGACCAAGTCCCACACACTGCTAGAAGCCCAAATATTTTTTCAGAGCTAGATGCAGAAAAAAATTATTTTTAATTTGCAACCTGATGGAGGTCAGTATAGATGGACTAATAGACCAAGTCCCACACACTGCTAGAAGCCCAAATATTTTTTCAGAGCTAGATGCAGAAAAAAATTATTTTTAATTTGCAACCTGATGGAGGTCAGTATAGATGGACTAATAGAACAAGTCCCACACGCTGCTAGAAGCCCAAATATTTTTTCAGAGATAAATGAAGAAAAAAATTATTTTTAATTTGCAACCTGATGGAGGTCAGTATAGATGGACTAATAGACCAAGTCCCACACACTGCTAGAAGCCCAAATATTTTTTCAGAGCTAGATGCAGAAAAAAATTATTTTTAATTTGCAACCTGATGGAGGTCAGTATAGATGGACTAATAGAACAAGTCCCACACGCTGCTAGAAGCCCAAATATTTTTTCAGAGATAAATGAAGAAAAAAATTATTTTTAATTTGCAACCTGATGGAGGTCAGTATAGATGGACTAATAGAACAAGTCCCACACGCTGCTAGAAGCCCAAATATTTTTTCAGAGATAAATGAAGAAAAAAATTATTTTTAATTTGCAACCTGATGGAGGTCAGTATAGATGGACTAATAGACCAAGTCCCACACACCGCTAGAAGCCCAAATATTTTTTCAGAGCTAGATGCAGAAAAAAATTATATTCAGTTTGCAACCTGATGGAGGTCAGTATAGATGGACTAATAGAATGATGCTATGCCCAAAAGATTTTACTTCACTAGGTGCAGTAAAAAAATTGGTATTCTATACACAGGTGGTATATCTTGCAACACAGATAGGCTACTCCACTGACTAACACACTCTGCAATAGGCCAAAAAGGATTAGCTTTGCTAGATTCAGCCAAATGCTGTGAAAAAAACTTGCACAGCACTGGCACAGACCTGCCTGGCAAAAACTGATAGGAACTGATGTAACCTAGTCCTGAAAAGGACTCCAATTACAATTAGTCTTTACTCCCACAATCTATCTATTTAAGAGCACAGACCTGCCTGATAAAAGTCGTAGGAAATGCTGTAACCTAGTCCTTAAAAGGACTGCAATCACAACTATTCCCTACTCCCAAGCTATCTGTATATTTGTGCGAAAATTGGCTTGAAATTAACAAGGTATAGCGCACACAGCAACAGCGGTGCCGTCTAACACGCAGCTGCAGCAGTGAGAAAATGGTGGCAACGGGGAAAATGTCTTGGTCTTATAGGGCAAGGACATGTGACATACACTGCCAATCACACATGCCCTTGCTTGTGTGAAAAAAAGCACTTCGCTCCGTGTGTGCGCTGCTGATAGGCTGACAGATTGCACCTCCCCACTGCAAATGCGGGAAAGAGAAAAAAAAATGGAGATCTTCATTGTTCCTGCAGAGATCCATCCCCTGCCCCTCCCCCCGCCCCGCTGTACACTCAAACTGCGTATTAACATTAATTTTCATCATTACTGAGAAAAAATCCAGTTATGATTTTGGTGCACGAACAGTTATCGAACATAACCTCGAACAGCCGAATTTTTCTCAAATTGTTCGTGTTCGCCGACCGGCTCGAACACCGCCCAAAACAGCTCGAATTTGAGATTGGCGAACAGTTCGAGTAGAACAACGCTCATCTCTAATCTTTGCATGCGCCAAGGTTCACTTATGATGGGCACACTTTTAGACTGTGATCAGGGAGTCCGAGATTCTTCCAGGGGTCCTCCCCATGCTGTTTCCGTGTCTTTTCAGCACTGTATGCATGTGTCTGATGATGTTCCAGTAAATGAAAATTTATTGCAGTCCATTACAAATAATGACAAAACGTTTCGGTCACTTAGGACCTTCTTCAGTTGACTGCAGAGAACGCAAAACATTGTAAGTAAATAATATCAAAAAAACTTTTTCACAAAATCATATAAATCCAACAAAATGTCAATAAACATCTATGTATCAATAATTGATGTGGACTCAGGAGCAAGGGAAGAGGAAAAGGACCTGAGGGATTCTTACATGTGAATAAAGCTATCTCTATCCATCCGTGGTTGTAAGGGGAAAAAAAAAGTATGGAGACAGTTACCTACCAGTAAATAGATTGTGGTAGGATTAATGGACAAAAGCAAATATCTTAAGAGGGTCCATAAAGGACTGCCTGGGAGTGAAAAAAAATAGTGGAGTGAATTTATAGGTGAAGCCAAAACAGTTAACTCGTAAAGGTAGAAGGCACAAATACCTGGTTCAAGTGGGATAGACACTGATCTGATGGCACCGCGGTATCCACCGCTGGTTATGCTGACCATCTGACTATTGGGGAATCTCTTAAATAGGGGAGGGAATAGCAGGACACACCAATCACTGTTGTGGTTTAAAGGACACGGTTTTCGCGAAACCGGAAGTGACGTCCTTACTCTACCGGAAGTGACGTTTCAAGATCACGTGTGCGGTCCACGGGAGGTGCGCTTGCGTTCCAAAGTGCAGGAAATGTCTGCGCTGGATCAATAACTGTGAGTAACGGTACAAGAAGGTGCTTAATTGTTCGGGGATCCCAGTGGAGGACAAGGGAAAAGACTCTAGGGATAGACAACATCTGTAAATAAAAAAGAAACAGTCAGGAGGAGGTACAGCATATAGGAGCATCACAATTAATATTCTCCATATTTTTATTATTCGATATGATGCTATTTAAATTCTATATATAATATATAAAAAATATATATAAAAAAGTTTGGTGTAACATGAGTTTCCCTATATAGGATAGGAAAATATTAAACAAACGACAGAAGGTCATAATCCCTGTTTCAAACGAGCCCAAAACCTTAAGGACTCCTTGATCCGGGCCGACATTGGCACCAGTAAATCGAGACACACACAACGTTTTCTCCAGAATCCCAAGACGGGTACCTTTCCATGCCTACAATGTAGACAATGTAACAATGTCCTTAAAGGCAATATAATATACCATCCACAGACAGGCAAGAAATACAATATCAAAGGCTATTATACCTGTGAAAGCACATTTGTAATATACCTTATCAAATGCCTCTGTGGACTGGTATATATAGGAGAGACTACACAGCCCATACGGGATAGAATATCAAAACATAAATCCACGATAAGGTGCAAGAATCTGCTTCTGCCCGTTCCCCACCACTTTGTCACCATGGGACACAATATCTCTCAATTAAGGTACCAGGTGTTGGAACAAGTCCCACCACCACGACGCGGGGGTGACCGTATTCGCCTCCTAAAACAGAGGGAGGCCTTTTGGATCCACGAGATGGATGCTCTTGCACCCAAAGGACTTAATAGGGATTATGACCTTCTGTCTTTTGTTTAATATTTTCCTATCCTATATAGGGAAACTCATGTTACACCAAACTTTTTTATATATATTTTTTATATATTATATATAGAATTTAAATAGCATCATATCGAATAATAAAAATATGGAGAATATTAATTGTGATGCTCCTATATGCTGTACCTCCTCCTGACTGTTTCTTTTTTATTTACAGATGTTGTCTATCCCTAGAGTCTTTTCCCTTGTCCTCCACTGGGATCCCCGAACAATTAAGCACCTTCTTGTACCGTTACTCACAGTTATTGATCCAGCGCAGACATTTCCTGCACTTTGGAACGCAAGCGCACCTCCCGTGGACCGCACACGTGATCTTGAAACGTCACTTCCGGTAGAGTAAGGACGTCACTTCCGGTTTCGCGAAAACCGCGTCCTTTAAACCACAATAGTGATTGGTGTGTCCTGCTATTCCCTCCCCTATTTAAGAGATTCCCCCATAGTCAGATGGTCAGCATAACCAGCGGTGGATACCGCGGTGCCATCAGATCAGTGTCTATCCCACTTGAACCAGGTATTTGTGCCATCCACCTTTACGAGTTAACTGTTTTGGCTTCACCTATAAATTCACTCCACTATTTTTTTTCACTCCCAGGCAGTCCTTTATGGACCCTCTTAAGATATTTGCTTTTGTCCATTAATCCTACCACAGTCTATTTACTGGTAGGTAACTGTCTCCATACTTTTTTTTCCCCTTACAACCACGGATGGATAGAGATAGCTTTATTCACATGTAAGAATCCCTCAGGTCCTTTTCCTCTTCCCTTGCTCCTGAGTCCACATCAATTATTGATACATAGATGTTTATTGACATTATGTTGGATTTATATGATTTTGTGAAAAAGTTTTTTTGATATTATTTACTTACAATGTTTTGCGTTCTCTGCAGTCAACTGAAGAAGGTCCTAAGTGACCGAAACGTTTTGTCATTATTTGTAATGGACTGCAATAAATTTTCATTTACTGGAACATATTCTTGAGTGCCAAGGTTATTTTTACCAGATTGAGGGCACGGTCCCTTCTTGAGCACCACATAACGGGAGTGCAGCGATTATATTATAAATGTGTCTGATGATGTGTCATACACCACATGGCCAGATAAGGTTGTAAAATGTTAAAATGACAATTCCCAGTGAATTCATTTGTCTTTGTTGAAAGCAATTCAAAAGTGCAAAAATGCATCAAAAACGCTACGTGTGAACATAGCCCAAGTTGTGGAGGAGAATTTTTGTTTTTGGTTATTTATTTTGCATTATATACAAGTCATTACCCTGCAAAGGATGTTCATTAACGTTTTTCCCAGGAAAATCCATTTTGGTTTTGATTTTGTATTTTTTATTGTGAGTCCGTAAAAGTGGCGCAATACTCTGACAACATTATTCACAGCAGTGACCTGGGAGTCAGAAATGCTTCCACAGGTCTTCCTCTTGCTGTTCTAATGTCATTTGAGCACTGTTCCCATCGATTTCCGCAATTTCTAGATCCTCTGCAGACCGCCGGGGGGGCTGTCGGAAAAATGTTTGAGTTTCCCATAGACTTACATTAGGCTCGTTGCTCGGGTTGAGCATTCGAGCATTCCAATTTGCTCAACTCAAGCACCCGAGCATTTTATTGCTTGCCCATCACTAATGGAGACCCAATCGGAATTCCCCACATTTCCAAAAATTCCTGCCAGACACCAACAATGTTGCTTCAATTTCAGTACAGTAGAAATTGTACAATTAGTAACGACACCTCTTCTACTACAGCCAACCCTATAGATAGAGACTCAATCAGGATTCCCCACATTTCCAAAAATTGCTTGCAGACACCAACAAAGTGGCATCAATTTCAGTACTGTAGCAATTTTACAATTAGGAACGACACTTCTTCCCCTACAGCCAACACAGTAGATGGAGACCCAATCAGGACTGTTGCCATTTGATAAACATTTGGGCCTAAATTCACCAAAGTGGCATCAATTTCACTAGAGTATAAGTAGTATAATGGGGACCGACACCTCTTCCACTACAGCCAGCCCAATATATGGAGACCCAATAAAGATTCCCCACATTTCCAAAAATTCCTGGCAGACACCAACAATGTTGCATCAATTTCAGTACAGTAGAAATTGTACAATTAGGAGCAACACCTCTTCCATTACAAACAACCCAATATATGGTGACCCAATCAGGATTCCCCACATTTCCAAAAATTACTGGCAGACACCAGCAAAGTGGCATCAATTTAAGTACAGTAGCAATTGTATAATTAGAAACGACATTTCTTCCCCGACAGCCAACACAGTAGATGGAGACCCAATCAGGGCTGTTCCCATTTGAAGACATTTGTGCCCAAAAACACCAAAGTGACATCAATTTCACTAGAAGTATAAGTAGTACAATGGGGACATACACTTCTTCCACTAGAGCCAGCCCAATAGATGGAGACACAATCAGGAGTCCCCGCATTTCCAAAAATTAGGGCCTAATACCTGCAGCCACAGAAAGAGCATGCACACATGCCATATCACAGACTGCAATTCCGCAAGATCAGTGCAGCACACCAAAAACTACAACATCGCCTACTCTGTACAGTCTGCAATTGGGGTGCAAAAGTTTAAGATCCATGACTTGTTCATTTTGATGAAAGATAGGCGGTCTACACTTCTTACGGGTGCGCTTATACATCAGGGCACCACCAGCAGCGCTGAACACACGTTCTGAGAGAACGCTGGGTGCCGGGCATGATAAAACCTCCAAGGTGTGAAAGGCGAGCTCAGGCCATTCATCCATTTTTGAAGAACAAAAGGTAAAATGGTCAAAATCCTCACTGATGGTATTCGTATTGAGATCTGGATAGTCCTCCACCATCCTCTCTAGTTGTTCTCCACTTGTTAGAATTGTACTCTGTTGTGCTGGTGCACAAGCTGGTTTAAAAAATGTGTGAAAGGACTCACAGAAATTGCTTCTGCCACTTTCTCTACTACTGCTGCTATTGTTTTGGCATTGACCAACTGATGTGCCGGAGGTTGTAAGACTACAGCTGAGAAGCACAGTGTGTACCTCACTCCTTTCTTGGGGAAAAGTTCTATTAATGTTGCTTAAAAGCTTGTTTTGATACTCCAACATTAGCGTGTCCCTTTCCAGGGCGGGAAGCATCTAGCAAAATTTACTCTTATAACATGGATCTAATAGAGTGGCAACCCAGTTGTCAGCATTATCTTGAATCCTACCTATACGGGGATCATGTTACAGAAAGTGCAGCAAGAAGGCACTAATATGTCTGGCTCTTACAGGTGGTCCAAAGCCAGACTCCATTGATGGCTGCGTAACACTGATGCATGTTTCCTCCATCCCCCAACCACGTTTAACAGAGAGGGGATAGTTATCCTCTTTGTCTTCTGACTGTTGCTCACCTCTCCATCACCTCTTCCTCCTCCATTTGTTCCTCGGCTCTTGCACCGTTATTAACAGTATGTCTGGTATCACCAATCCCCCACAATCGCAGGAAGCCACCGTCACTTGGCATCCGCCTGTGTGAAGAGAGTCTGGAACTTTGACACATTTGACACATTCTTATCCCTTCTGTATCCTCCTCTTCTTCAGGGAAAACCACCTACTGCCGCACGATATTCAACGTCTATTCCAGAATTTAGATGACGGGAATAGTGATGCTGATGATGGCATTGTCAGCGATAACTAGTTTAGTAGCCATTTCAAAACTGTGCAGAAGGGTGCAGAGGTCCTTAATCTGTTCCCAATTCGTAAACGTGATATGCCCCATGTCTGTATTGCGTTGGCTTAGGCTATACGACATGACATACTGCGTCCGGGCTCGTTGCTGCTGACACCGTCACTGCAACTTGTGCAGAGTGGAATTCCACCACATCGGCACATCACATATCAACCTGTTAAATGGCACGGAGAAAGACCTCTGTATCAATGCAAGTTGATGACATGAGGGATGTGAATGGCGGAAGTGAGCGCACAGCTTCCATACTTTCTGAAGAAGCTCATTCAGGCCAGGATAGTGGTGGAGAAATCACTGTACCACCAGATTGAGGATGTGAGCCATGCAAGGAATCTGTGTGAGTTTGCCACGTTATAGGGTCGCCAACAGGTTCGCACCATTATCGCACACAGTCTTCCCTGGCACCAGGTTCAGCAGAAATAGCCATTGCTGAAACTGAGCTTGGAGAACTGTCCACTAGTGATGAGCGAGCATGCTCGCTACTGCTCTGTGCTCGCCCGAGCATCTCACTGCTCGAAATGTTTGGCGCTTGCCAATTATTTCCGGGGTTGCTCGGCGGGAGCTTGGGTCCTCTCCCTGCATGTTTGGTGCTCTTTAGGGCGCCAATCTACATACAGGGACTGTCTGCCACACACTGTAATGCCACAGCCATGGTGGTTGTGGTATTACAGTAATTGGCTGGCCGCACAGTGTCATCAGGTCATCAGACCTGGAGCCACCATGCTCGTCTCTGGAATCAGACAGTGTAGGGAGAGCTGCTGCTGAGCTAGGGAGAGATTTGCTAGTTTCTAGTTAGTGAAGGTATACCAGACTATATTAGAGACCCCTTTCCATCTCAACTAACAGTCCTTCTGAGGACTAATCCAGCTGCAGAGATATCAGTGCTAGGCAGGCAGTCAGGGTGTATAGCAGACTGCAGTGCACATAGCAAGAGGGTCCATTCCAGTTCTGACTGAGGGTGTTTTTACAGATATTTGTAGAAATAGGCTCAGGTATAGTGTTGATCCACCCCCGTAGTGTTCGAGTTTGGTTCGGTTCGTCGAACACCGGGATGTTCGAAGAACTGTTTGTCGAACACCTTAGAACACCGTCGAACACCGTCGAACACCGTTAAAACCAATGGCAGGCAAACAAAAACACATAGAAACACATAGAAAACACCTTCAAAGATGTCCAAAAGCTGACAAACTGCTCAGAAGACACTCTCTTTAAAAAAGCCGGCTGGCAATTCGGCAGCGGCATACACCGGTATCTGACAATTTAGACAAGTAGGAATAGAGCATCACACATAGATTAGATAGATAGAAACATGTCAGTCACATTTATAAGAAGTATAGTGACAGTGTTGGTTAATGTACTTGTCATTTAGTGTTAAAGGATTTATTAAAAAAAATATTAGTGTTTTCATGCACCGTCTCTTTAAAAAAGCCGGCAATTCAGCTTCGGTACCCGACAATTTATAACATAAAGAATAGAGCATCACACATAGATTAGATAGATAGAAACATGTCAGTCACATTTATAATAAGTACAGTGATAGTGTTGATTACTGTACTTGTCATTTAGTGTTAAAATAAAGGATTTATTAAAAAAAAAATTGGCGTGGGGTTCCCCATAATTTTAGTCTGTAGCAGAGGTTAAACAGACGGCTGGGGCAGATGTTTGAAGCCTGGGAAGGGGGTAATACCCACGGAGCTTCCCAGGCTACTAATATCAGCCCCCAGCTGAATACCTAGCCTTTACTAGCTATTAAAATGGGGGACCCCCAAAAAAATGACGTGGGGTCCCCCCCTATTTTAATAGCTAGCAAAGGCTAGGCAGACAGCTGGGGGCTGATATTAATAGCCCAGGAAGGGTGCCATGAATATTGGCCCCCTCCCAGGCTAGAAACACCAGCCGTCAGCCGACGCAGAAATGGCGCATCCATAGGATGCGCCAATTCTGGCACTTAGCCTCGCTCTTCCCACTGCCTTGTAGCGCTGGCAGTGGGGTAATAGGGTTGGGGTTGATGTCAGCTTATAATGCCAGCTGACATCAAGCCCAGGTTAGTAATGGAGAGGCGTCTATAAGACACCCCCATTACTAACCCCATAGTCAAAGTTACAAAAAAACACAAACACCCAGAATAAAGTCCTTTAATTGAAATAAAGATACAATTCTTTATTGTTCTAAATTAAACCATACTTACCATCACGCCCATTCCAGCTGAAGCCAACGATCTCCTGCAATAAAAGTAAAATAATAAAGCAACATCATCCTTACCTTTCCATGGATCCCACAACAGCTTCAGCTCTGCTACGTTCACATGACAGGCTGGACCGCAGCAGAACGCTGCCATCCAGCTTGCCATGCGGCAGACACTGGGAAGCGCAGGCATGCTTGCGCTCTGCAGTGTCTGGCTGTGACCGCATAAAGATGAGCCGAGTTCATGTCCAATGAACTCAGCTCACCTCATGCACGTCACTGACAGCGTGGGAAAATTCTCCTTCGCATGCTGTGAGTGCAGGAGAATTTTCCCACGCTGTCAGTGACGTGCATGAGGTGAGCTCATGTCCAATGAACTTGGCTCACCTCATGCACGTCACTGACAGCGTGGGAAAATTCTCAGCGCTCAACGCTTGAGCAGGAGAATTCTCCCACGCTGGGATGGCATTGAAATGACAGGCTGAATCACAGCTGAGCGCTGCCATCCAGCTTGTCATCCTTCAGAGACACTGCAGAGCGCAAGCATGCCTGCGGGCAACCATTCCCCGTAACACCAACACGACAGAAGTAGCCACTACAACTGTTAGGTCTTCCCGAGTCTGGTTTCTTTTTAAAGAGTCTACTAATAACCCCAAAAAGAACATTTGCACCAACTGCCAGGCCAGCATCAGCAGGGGTAGCAAGACCACCAGCCTTACCGCCACCAACATGATTAGCCACATGGCAGCAAAGCACCTGACTAAGTGGGCCGAACCCCAGGTCCAGCAGCAATGTTTGTGGGTGACACCACTGCTTCTTCGAATTATGTGTGTGCAAGCCAATCCCCTGTCCATAGTGCATGCGAAGATGCCTTCTGCAGCTGCACCTGTCATTGCACACTCTCAACTAGCACCATCAGCAAGCACATCCTTGTCCGAACGCAGCATTCAGTTGTCCATGCCCCAGTCCTTGGAACGCAAGTGCCAATACGGAGCCAAAGTCCCACAGGCCACACTACTAAACTCCCACATTTTGCTAATGCTTGCGCTCGAAATGTTGCCTTTTAGGCTTGTGGAGATGGAATCTTTCCGCAACCTGAGGGTGGCGGCCGTCCCTCGGTACTCGGTCCCCAGCCACCACTATTTCTCCCGGAGTGCTGTCAACGCATTACACAAGCACGTGTCCCACAACATTAGCCGTGCCCTCAACAATGCAGTTGCAGGGAAAGTCCACCTAACCACGGACACATGGACAAGTGCTTGTGGGCAGGGGCAGTACATCTTGCTTACGGCACACTGGGTTAACAAAGTGCAAGCCGGGACCAAGTCGAACCTTGGGACGGAACACATCCTACCAATGCCGAGGATTGCGAGCCCTAGGTCAATCAGGGCTGTCCCCACAGTCTAAAGCTCCTGCACTTCATCCTCTTCATCTTCCTCTTCAGCCTCCATCTCCGAAATTACCACATCAGTCACAAGCTGGAAGCACTGCAGCACTGCCTTAGCCAAGAGGCAACAGGCTCTGCTCAAGCTAATATGCTTATGTGACAAACTGCGCAATGCTGAAAAGTTGTGAACAGCTCTGAAAGAGCAGGCAGATCTGTGACTGACACCGCTGAACCTACAGCCATGCATGGTCGTGTCTGACAATGGCCGGAACCTGGTTGTGGCTCTGAGGCGAGGCGAGCTCACACATGTATCATGCCTGGCCCATGTGCTTAACCTCGTGGTTCAGCGGTTTCTCAAAAGCTACCTGGAGCTGCCAGATCTGCTTGTCAAAGTATGCCACCTGTGTGCCGATTTTAGAAAGTCAGCTACAGCTTCCGCCGCCCTTGCTGTGCTTCAGCAGCATTTGCAGCTTCCGGCTCACTGACTGGTGTGTGATGTCCCCACGCATTGGAACTCTACACTGCAGATGTTGGGAAGGATTTGTGAGCAGAAGAGGGCAGTTGTTGACTACCAGCATCAACAAGGCTGTCGGTATTCAGTTCAGACTCCACACTTAAGACCTCAGGAGTGGACATGGATGTCAGACATCTGTAATATCCTCCAAAACTTTGAGGACTCCACCAAGATGGTAAGCGACGATGACGCCATAATTAGCATCACCATTCCGCTTCTCTGTCTTCTGAAATGCTCTCTGCTCACAATCAGAGAGGATGTATTGCATGCAGAGCACGATGAGATGTAGTAAGGAACCATACAGGGTGCTTACACACAGCCCAGCCTCATCTCATCCCAACGTGGATTGGGTGACAGTGAGCAAGAGGAGTTTCATCCGCTATAAACGGTACTACCTGCACAACTGTCATACCGTCTGTTCAGTGCAGATGGCCTGAGGAAAGGGAGGAGGAGGAGGAGAGCATGGTCAGTTGTTCTCTTAGTGAGGACACGGAAGTCTTGCCTGTTAGCAGTCTGGCATGCATGGCTGAGTTTATGTTAAGCTGCCTTTCCCGTGGCTCTTGCATTCTCAAATTTTTGGATGACAGTCATTACTGGTTGGTGGCACTTCTAGACCCACGCTACAAGGAGAACTTTTTTTCTCTTCTTCCTGAGGCACACGGGTGTACAAAAATGGGTCAGTACCAGAAGGCCCTTGTTGCGGAACTATTAAAAAAATTCCCATCTGAAAACGCTTGCGGCAGAGGTCACAGTTCATTGTACAACCAAGGAGTACAGCCGAGAGAGACTCAACTCCAATACAGCAGAGGCAGGGGAACACTGTCAGAGTTCTGGGACAGTTTTCTCAGACCCTCCCATCGCACAGACCCTGAGGCGTGGGGTACACTCACAAGGAGTGCAAAGCTTGGGAAGATGCTGAAGCGAGTACCTTGCCAACCGTACCAACATCCTCTGTGATTCCATTGTGTAATTATTGGGTATCCAAGCTGGACACGTGGAATGAACTGGCACACTATGCCATGGAGGTCCTGGCCTGCCCTGCCGCTAGCGTTTTATCAGAACTGGTTTCTAGTGCCGCTGGTGGAATTATAACTGATAAGGCTGACTTTTATAAAAATGAACAAAGGTTGGATTGGGCCAGACTTCTCAACACCACCGAATGATAGCAGCATAACATAAACTCAAATCCAGTGTCTTTTCTTGGGAGGTCTATTCCCATGCACTTTTTCACACCCACACATGGGCAAACACTTCCTGATTTTGGCTATTTGCTCTTGTCCTCCTCCTTCTCCTCATCCTCATCCTCCACCACCATATCACCAGGGTGACCATGGTCCATGATGTAACACCCACATAATTTTTTTAAAGGGTGTTTATAATGTCCGTTTAAAAAAAAAATTATACAGTATGTTCATGTGTACCCTTAGGGGTAAATGTTTGTCATCTCATACAATTAGTGCATGGGCATTACAAGTATAGGAGACCCGATACTTTCTAATGGGAACATTTTTTTATGAGGCCCTCCTCCATGTCTTTTCCAAGGTGCATTGGAGTGCCTCCCAATTTTTGGCAGCCCTTATATTCACTGCATAGGCCAACACTATGGGAGACCCACTTCCTAATAATGGGAACATTTTTTCATGAGGCCCTCTATGTCTCTTCCAAGGAGCATTGGAGTGCCTCCTCATTTTTAGCAGCCCTTGCATTCACGGCATAAGCCAACACTATGGGAGACCTACTTCCTAATGATCGGAACATTGTATTCATAAGGCCCTCTGACCTGTACGTCTCTTCCAAAGGCCATTGGAATGCCTCAAAATTTTTGGCAACCCTTGAATTCACTGCATAGGCAAACACAATGGGAGACCCAGTAACTAATAATGGGAACATTATTTTCAGGAAGCCCTCTGACCTCCATGTCTCTTCCAAGGGGCATTGGAGTGCCTCCAAATTTTTGGCAACCGTTGCATTCACTGCAAAGGCAAACACAATGGGAGACGCACTTACTAATAATGGGAACATTGTTTTTAGGATGCCCTCTGACCTCCACGTTTCATTCAAGGGGCATTGGAGTGCCTCCCAATTTTTGGCAACCCTTGCATTCACTGCAAAGGCAAACACAATGGGAGACCCACTTCCTAATAATGGGAACATTTTTTTTCAGGAGGCCCTCCTCTATGTCTCATCTAAGGGGCACTGGAATAGGTCCAAATTTTTGGCAGCCCTTGCATTCACTGCATAGGCAAACAGTATGGGAGACCCACTTCCTAATAATGGGAACATTGTTTTCAGTAGGCCCTCTCATGTCTCTTCAAAGGGGTATTGTGGTGCGTCCAAATTTTCAAAGGGGTGTTAGAGTGCGTCCAAATTTTGGCCAGCCCTGCCACTCACTACTTACGCAACAACAGTAAAGGAGACCCACTCTTTAGTAATGGGAACAACAAAGAATAGCCGGCTGATGGCTCTCTAACAATAGCGAGGGCCGACTGCTGGCCCTTTATGAATAGTAAAGGCCGCCTGATGGCCCTATAAATAGGCTTTGTGACTTTCAGAGTCCCTCCTTCATAAATGAAGCAGGATGTGTCTAATCATGTCTCACATACCATATAGCCAGATAAGGTTGTAAAATGTTAAAATGACATTTCCCGGGGAATGCATTTGTCACGGTTGAAAGCAATGCAAAAGTGCAAAAATTTTGGACAAAGCCCAAGGTGTGGAGGAGTATTTTTGGTTTTAGCTATTTATATTTTGTCATTACCCTGGATTTGTGGAGCAGCCCCTTCCCCGCTTGTCCCCACAGCCAGAAGAGTCAACCAGTGCCCAGTGAGCGAGATGTAACGCCCTTGGCCCTGCTTACTCGTCCAGGTATCTGTGGTGAAATGCACCCTATCAGATACCAATTTAGCCAACGAGCGGGTGATGTTGTCTGCGACATGCTGGTGTAGCGCAGGCACAGCTTTCTTAGAGAAGTAATGACGACTGGGCAACTGCTACTGGGGGACTGCAACAGCCATCAGCTTTCAGAAACCATCTGTATTCACCAGGCGTAAAGTCAGCATTTCCGTAGCCAACAAATTTGAGATGGTGGACTTCAACCTCTTAGCTTTGTCATGTGTAAGATGAAACAATCTTTTACGTGACCACAACTGCGGGACCAAGGGATGGCTGGGGTGCTTAGAGAGAGCGGTGTACGGTGAAATGGACAAACTGCTGGACTGTCAGTGAGGTGCAGGCACAGATGTTATAGTGGATTGAGAAACGTGTGGTGTGCTCAGTGAAACAAACACAGCAGGCATGTTCGCTTCCATTACAGCTGACGGGCTCTCACTCAGCCTGACAGGGGCAGGGAGAGAACCAGAAGTTTTGCGGTGTTAAACCTGCTTGCCAATACTTGGAATGGTAACAGAGGAAGAAAAAGCAGCGGATTCGGTTGATGGGGCAGCTTATGTTTGTTGAGGTCCTCTGGTCTGTATTTTAGCGCAGTAAGATTCCCAGTATAATCCATGTTGTGTGCGCATGTGAAGATTCAAGTATGTAGTAGTCAAATTATTGCACTTTTCCCCTTTACTGAGTTCTTTCTTGCAAAGTTTGCAGATAATGTGAGTTGTCTCATCCTTTGCAGTCTCAAAAAAGGCCCATGCTATGCAAACTTTGCCACCCCTGCGACCTGCAGACCCATGACCACTACTGGCCACAGCCATGATTGTGGCTAAGGATACAGTGCTCCTCGTTCTTGCATCACTTCGTATCTTTGCTGTAGAGCAGAAGGTAATCTCCTTGTCTTCCTCCTCCACCTCCTCAGATGACCTACTCGGCTGCGTGACTCTGAGTTCACACCAAGTAGGATCTTCAACCTTGCCATCATTCAATATGTTATCCCATTCCTCGCCCTCAGAGTGACCCCTCTCCTTTTGTTGCCCTGTCAGCACAGTACAGTCCGCATGAGCCTCGGGTATCGGAGTCTCATCAGGATCACCTCCCTCCCTGGTGGTTAACGTCTGGTGATGAGGGTCAGGAACCTGCTCGGATTCTACTCCATCCTGCCCCGAATCCAGCGTAAAAAAAAATTGTCCATCGGTGCAGAGGCTTTCCTCCTCTTCTTGACTCTGTGAATGTTTGGAGTACACTTCTGATGCCCAGAACTGGGTGAACAGTTCAACTGGCTCACCCATCTGTGGTTCACTACAGTCAGTTGGGCACTTGGACAGTTGTGACACGGGGGGATGTAAGGGTAATTGGGTGGCACCTCTGTGGACTGTACTGTGTGTGATGTTGAGGTGGAGGAAAAAGAGGAGAGGCCAATTGAAGCAGCATTTGCCATCCACTGGAACACCTGCTCTTTCTGGCCCTTATCAACAAGGCATATCACTGTGCGGCTGCCAATGAAATGGAGTGGAGTAGCCCATCCAGTAACAGAAGTTGTCAGTTGTCTTTGCATAGGATATGACGGTGTTGGTTCACTAGTGCTTTCATTAACATTGCCACCTACCCCATGTATACCTTGAACACCAAGCCTATTCCCCCTTCCACCATGACCTCTCTTTTTCCCACTCATGTTGCTCAGATATTCTAGTAGGAGCATGCTATCAGCAGAACAAAAATATATTTTTTCCTCTGTAACAGCTCTGCACACACCTGAATTTCAGCAACACTAAATGACAAGGTAAGATATCTCTTGCTGTATAACGCTACTAACCGAACAAAGTATATTTTTTACTGTGGATGACGCCTATATAAGATAGGAGATTTTCTCCAAACTATTTCAAACTGAGATGTTCCTGCTGCATAGTGTTAAAAACTGAACAAAGTATTTTTTTTACTGGGGATGACGCCTGTAAAACACAGGAGATATTCTCCAAACTATTTCAAACTGAGATGCCCCTGCTGTATAACGTTAGGAACCAAAGTATTTAAGTATTTTTTTTACTGTGTATGAGGCCTGTATAACATGGAAGATATTCTCCGAAGTGTTTCAAACTGAGATGTCCCTGGTGTATAAGTTTAGGAACCGAACAAAGAATTTTTTAACTGTGGATGACGCCTGTATAACATAGGAGATATTCTCCAAACTATTTCAAACTCAGATCTAGGCTGCTGTATAACGTTAGCAATAGTAAAAAATAGATTTGACCTGTTCTGAGCTTTCACCAGCCCCCCCACTCATCTGCCACATCTCCCCGCTCATCATATGCAAGCACTATGGTAGCAAAACTGTAAAAAATGCAGTAGCTTCCCTGCAATCACGAAACCACGTAAATTCGCCGAGCGTTACCGATTTTCCCGAATGTAACAAATTTTGCTCGCCTTTCCGATCACGAATCCGATTGTGCAACATTTGTGTCGAACTTAACATTTGAGATCGGATTTCGAATATATTCGCTCATCACTAGTTGTATGTCCAAAGTTTTCTGACGTGGCCAATGGACCAGGTACTGCTAATCTGTTTGCATCATCTCTAATAAGGATGTTTTAATACAATCAAATTGAGATGTGTACATTATCCCACAGAGGATCGGGTTCAAGGTGAATTTCCTGAAATGCGTTATTTGATACAAATTCGAACTCTTTGAAATTCAGAATGCGATTCACCAAAAAACATAAATAAATAAATTTGCCATGCACTATTTCCCACAATGCTGAAGCACCATTGGATGGGCTAATGTCATGTTATAATTTAGTTTTCTTATATTTTGGTAATTTTTTTCTACTTTATTTGTTAGTCTCACACAGAGAGAGATGGAAAGAGAATCACTGCCATTTTACCCCATTTAATAAATGAAAAATCTGAAAATATTTGGTATATCCATATCTGCAAAAGTCTGATCTATCAAAAATCTACAATAAATTATCCCAATCGGTAAACATTAGGGTTTTTTGGTAGCAAAAATGCAATAATATACAATCAAAACTTCTTATCTATAACAAATTGGTTATAATAAAAATATTAGCTTAAGGTACAAATAAAAAGCCATCAAAACATTGCAGATCTTGGAACATAAAATGGTTATAGCTATTTTTCACATTTTTTTGGCCAGCAAAAAAATATACAATTTTGGTATTGTTGTGATCATACTGAATTTGAGAATTATATTTTGCTTCATAAGGTAAGGAAATACAGGATTGCATTTTTTGCACAATTTCACCTCCCTAGGATTTTTTTCCAATATATTGAATTTTATAATCAATCGTGTTTTTCAAAATTACAACTTATCCCTCAACAAACAAACTCTCATATGACAATATGGATGGAAAATTAAAATGTTCCATTCATTCACAATGTAAATTATCTGCAGCAGATCTTAGGCATGCTTTGAATTCTCCAATCCGCAGCATGTCCTATCTGTTGCTGAAATTATGGAGTTTTTAATAAATAAGTTTCCTTTAAGTTTTCTAGCAGACTAAAATATATCCTGTTGCTTTGAAAGTGCATTTACTAATTTTAGAGAGAAAAAGTTAAATTGTTTTAAGATTCTGATTAAAAAAAAAGTTAATCATGTCAGGTAAAGATTGGAACTTCAGCAAAAACTTTCCCAAAGGCATCTTGTTTGTGTAGGAAAATACATCCTCCCAATAGTTTCATATTGACATTCAAAATTTCAATGAAATCAACTTTGAAAAATGTTGATCATCCACCATATTCTCCTGATTTCGCCTCATCTGATTATTGTCTTTCTTTGAAACTCAAAAAATTATTGAAAGAATGAAAATTTACAATAAACGAGATGATAAGCAATGCTATGAAATCGTGGTTTGCAGAAAAGCATAGCAGTTTTTTTTCAAAAATAATTTTTCTAAAGTAGAAAATGTTACTTACCAATAACATTTACATTAATCTGCACATTAAAAGTCAAAATATGAATGAATGAACACAATATGATGTGACTGATTTTGAAAAGTTTTGTCAATCATGGTGATGAAAAAAATGTTCGACCCCCTTTGTCTATATAATTTCCTTAGGGAATATTCTCTTTCTCTAGGCTAAGTTCATATAATAGTGCCACAGAGAGTTCCACCATTAACATTATATGAGATGTATTTGCATTTGGCTCTCTGCCACTCCATTACCACATAACATTAATGTACCCTTGAACTTTATTTCAATGTGAAAGTCAGCATTATGTAAAGTCAACTTCAGCAAAAATTAGAGATGTTATCCTACAGTATGTTCACAGGAAGAAAACACCTGGTGAAGATTATCATATCTAATATGTTTTAAATTTTGTTGGATAAACGCAAAACAGTTCTTTAAGGATATCTTATAAAATAAACACATTTTAGATACATTTTATAATTGTGATATCAACACTTAGACCCTAAAGGGGTTGAGTTAGATTAGAAAATCATAGCTTCTTTAGTCCAGAATCAGCACCACTCATGAACATGGGCCTTTCTTAGATTTACTGCTCAACGGTAAAGATAAGTGAAGAGGACTGAGGTGTAACTGGCCCCATGCACAAGAACATTGCTGTCATGATTTTCAAATCACATCCAAATCTTTTAAATGGTTATTCTCCAAATACCTTGCTGATTGCTGTAGGTCCGACTGAGACTAGAATGTCTATCTGAAGTGGCAGACACCCTAATCTTGTTTGGACCACCAATGATCAATTGGAGGTGCCACTTAAAGCGTAATTCCCAAAGTAACAAGTTATTTATGATTTCTGTGGATCCCAACAGTGGGACCCCCAGTGATCTAAAAAATGGGATTCTTTAACCACTAGAATGGGCACTGCAATGCCAACATTTTAAATGGAGCAGAGGTGCAAATGCTCAATCTCTTTTCCATTCATTGTCTATGAGACAGTGCTCAGCTATTTCTTGTGCATTGATGAAGAATTGAGTGGAGGTTGAGCATGTGCATCTCCACTCCATTCAAGATGGGGCACTGCAGAATCTCATGAGATATATTTATATATTTCTAAAGTTTCACAGCAAATGGGATCAAGAGAAACATTTTATAATATTAAAAGAAGTGATCGTGGATTGAAGAACGTATACTGTGTGTACAAATGACTTTAGTCAGTTAAACTAGTTGGAGAACAGTCCCATCTTCAGCAACAAATATAAAAATAATGAGTGCACAGGAAAATGTTTGACAGACTGCCTGATAGTGCAGTCTGCCAGTTAAGCAAATATCCACTTGGAAAACAGTTTTTCAATAAGTGGAAGTGGACTGGTCATATGTTACTGGTCACATATCCCTACATCAACGGTCATTTTCAGAACAGTGTACTGAGGAATGCTACAATAACAAGTGCAAGGAGAGCGCCTAAAAATCATGTCCCTAATACATTTGTGAAAGTAAAAAAAAAGTGGACTATCCCTTTAAAAAGCTATACATATCTTAAATTTTTAGCATAAGGGTTCGCTCTCACTAGTGAGTGGGACGATTTTTTTCTAACTCGTCATCGATTTGCTGTTCATGTGCTATCAGTATGTAATCCATTTTTTTTACTTAGCAGCTACTGTATTATAGAAGTTGTCCACTATTTTTACATTGATGCCCCTATTTAAAGCAATAGGAGGTGGATATGCAGTCCCAAGCCCCGGCCACTACAAGTAGACGACCAAGCTCTGCTGGGATTTCCGGCCGGGGCCACCAATAACTGCTGATCAGCGGAGCTGTGGGTGTAGGACCTGTCGAACAGACATTGATGCCCTATCCTAAGCTTAGGGCATCAATGTAAAAGTAGTGGACAACCTCTTAAATATTTAAAAGGACTATTTACAGTTTCTCAAGTTACAGAATTGCAATGTATCCTTAAAAATCAGATGCCATACTGATGGTCCATATGGCATCCGTTTTTTTTCTTGCACTGTACTGATTTCAGAGTGAAGTAGCATTATGCTGCAATGTTTTTTTTCTCATGTCAAATACAGCTGAGGAAAAATATGTAGATCTGCACTGCCACATTGAATAACATTGGTCTGAGTGCATTCAGATTTTATATCAGATTGCACTCGTCCGAGTTAGATGCCAATGTGAGCTAACCCTTACAATGAATGATATATGAAGAAAACACCATTTAGATCAGGGATCTCAAATACACAGCCCTAAGAAAATTCTTACAGTCCACAGACAACCTAGGTTAGAGTTCAGGGCCTAAGGTTGTTCAGGGGGCTTATTACCAGATTGCCCTCATTATAGTCTTTTTTTCACTATTGGCAGCATGCACTATTTGGCAGGTAGCATTCCTGCTGCTCTATTACTGGCAATAGCAAATCGCAGCATAGCTGCAGTAAACCATTCTCGACTTCCTGCTTTGAGCTTTCTCTATGACCATGCCAGTGAAATTATGTCATTATGCCAACTGCATCATTCAGCAGGTCCTCGGCAAGTAGAAAATGAAAGTGGCACCTCAGTTGGGGTGAGCAGGGTGTGGGTTGGATGGGGACATGTAATTGTATTCAAATGGAGGTGGACAGAGTTTAAGAAAGAACATATAATTGTAATTAATTGTCAGAAGAGTAGGAAAGAGGACATGCAATTGTAATAAATTGGATGTTGATAGAAGAAATGGAATTGTAATGAATTGGCGGTATTGGTTAGAGAGAGTAAATAGAATTGTAATGTATTGTGGGTGGGTGCTAGAGAAATCATGTAATTGCAATGAATTGGTTGGAGAGAGGATATGTAGTTGTAATAAATTTGGGTGGGAAATGAGAGAGAAGACAAGGAAGTGCATTGAATTGGGGGGATAGATGGTATGGAATTGCAATGAATTGGTGGGTGGTAGTGATGAGCGAGCAAACTCGCAAGTGCCCGGTACTCGCCCGAGCATCTCAGTACTTGCGAGATGCTCGGGCGGAAGCTCGGGTCCCCTCCCTGCATGTAGGCACTCTTTAGAGCGCCAATCAACATGCAGGGATTGCCTGCCACTCATTGTAATGCCGCAGCCATGTTGGTTGTGGGCATTACAGTGATTGGCTGGCCGAACGGCGTCATCAGGTCTATATCATACCTGGCGCCGCCATGCTCGTCACAGTCACTCCGGAATCAGACAGAGTATGGAGAGGTGCTGCTGAGATAGGGAGAGATTTGCTTGTGTATTAGGTAATGTAGGGAGAAAAAACGCACATTACACATATCCATCTTAACAAACAGTCCTTATGAGGACTAATCCATCTGCAGAGATATCAGGCAGGCAGGGTATATAGGCAGGCAGTGTATATAGCAGACTGCAGTGCATTTAGCACAAGAGGCTCCATTCCAATTCTGCCTTCTGCTGCTGTTAAATATTTCTATACAAAGGTCCTGGTCTCAGAGGCCATAAATACTTTTTTTTGGATCTTAATCCTCATTATTTGCTTAAAAAGCAATCCATAGAACACAGTTTTTCTGCGCCATTTGCTTGTTGGCACTGCAGAATACAGCCAGGTCCTTTCCATATTACAGCGTACCATGCCTGGCCCATGTGTTTAACCTCGTGGTTCAGCGGTTTATAAAATCCTACCTGGAGCTGCCAGATCTTCTTGATAAAGTATGCCGCCTGTGTGCCCATTTTAGAGAGTCAACTACAGCCCTTGCCGTGTTTCAGCAGCATTTGCAGCTTCCGGCTCACAGACTGGTGTGTGATGTCCCCATGCATTGGAACTCTACACTGCAGATGTTGGGAAGGATTTGTGAGCAGAAGAGGGCAGTTGTTGAGTACCAGCGTCAACAAGGCCGTCGGCATTCAGTTCAGACTCCACACATAAGACCTCAGGAGTGGACATGGATGTCAGACATATATACCATCCTCCAAAACTTTGAGGACTCCACCAAGATGGTGAGAGACAATGACGCCATAATTAGCATCACCATCTCGCTTTTCTGTCTTCTGAAATGATCTCTGCACACAATCAACGAGGATGCATTGCAAGTGGAGAACGATGAGATGGCGCAAGGAACCATACAAGGTGATTACACACAGCCAAGCCTTATCTCATCCCAACGTGGATTGGGTGGCAATGAGGAAGAGGAGGAGGAGGAAAGACAGGAGCTAGTTTCATGCATTATAGATGGTACTACCTGCACAGCTGTCATACCGTCTGTTCAGCATGGATGGCCAGAGGACAGAGAGGAGTAGGAGGAGGAGAGCATGGTCAGTCATTCTCTTGGTGAGGACACAGAAGTCTTGCCTATTAGTAGTCTGGCACACATGGCTGAGTTTATGTTACGCTGCCTTTCCCATGACCCTCGCATTCTCAAAATTTTGGGTGACAGTCATTACTTGTTGGTGACACTTCTAGACCCACTCTACAAGGAGAACTTTATATCTCTTATTCCTGAGGCGGACAGGTCTACAAAAATGGGGCAGTACCAGAAGGCACTTGTTGCGGAATTATTAAAAAAATTCCCATCTGAAAACGCTGGCGGCAGAGGGCACGCTTCATTGGACCACCAAGGAGTACAGGCGAGAGAGACACAACTTCAATCCAGCAGAGGCAGGGAACACTTTCAAAGTTCTAGGAGCATTTTCTCAGACCCTCGCATCGCACAGACCCTGAGGCGCGGGGTACTCTCACAAGGAGTGCAAAGTTTGGGAAGATGCTGAGGGAGTACATTGTCGACTGTACCAATGTCCTCCGTGATTGCTCTGTGCCTTATAATTATTGGGTATCCAAGCTGGATATGTGGAATGAACTGGCTCACTATGCCTTGGCGGTCCTGGCCTGCCCTGCCGCCAGCGTTTTATCAGATCGGGTTTTTAGTGCTGCTGGTGGAATTATAACGGATATGCGCATCCGGCTGTCAACTGAAAATGCTGACAGGCTGACTCTTATAAAAATGAACAAGGGCTGGATTTTTTTAAAGAGTGTTTATGTTGCCCGTGAAATTTTTTTTTTATACCGTATATTCATGTATACCCCCCAGGGGTAAATGTTTGTCAGCCCATACACTTAGTGCATGGGCATTACAAGTATAGGAGGCCCGCTCCTTTCTAATGGGAAGATTATTTTATGATGCACTCCTCCATGTCTCTTCCAAGGGGCATTGAAGTGCCTCCAAATTTTTGGCAGCCGCTGCATTCACTGTATAAGCCAACACTATGGGAGACTCTCTCCTTTCTAAAGGGAATTTGTCATTACTGTGGCCCTGCTCTTTGTGTCTTTAATTTCTTAGTGGGGTTTATCCTAAATCTGGTCAGCCATTGGACTCACTGCATACCCTATAACTGTATAGCAGACCCTTTCCTTTCTAATGGGAACATGTCGTACTTTGTTACTGTGGCCCTGCTCCGTGTCTTTAAATTTTTAGTGGGCTTTTTCCTAAAATTGGTCAGCCGCTGGATTCACTGTATACCCTATAACTGTATAGCAGACTCTCTCCTTTCTAATGGGAACATGTTGTACTTCTTACTGTGGCCCTGCTCTGTGTGTCTTTAAATTCTTAGTCATGTTTTTACTAAAATTGGTCAGCCATTGGACTCACTGCATACCCTATAACTGTATAGCAGACCCTCTCCTTTCTAATGGGAACATGTCGTACTTGTTTCTGTGGCCCTGCTCTGTGTGTCTTTAAATTCTTAGTGGGCTTTTTCCTAAAATTGGTCAGCCGTTGGATTCACTGCATACCCTATAACTGTATAGCAGACTCTCTCCTTTCTAATGGGAACATGTCGAACTTGTTACTGTGGCCCTGCTCTGCGTGTCTTTAAATTCTTAGTGGTGTTTTTACTAAAATTGGTCAGCTGTTGGATTCACTGCATACCATATAACTGTATAGCAGACCCTCTCCTTTCTAATGGGAGCATGTCGTACTTTTTACTGTGGCCCTGCTCTGTGTGTCTTTAAATTCTTAGTGGGCTTTTTCCTAAAATTGGTCAGCCGTTGGATTCACTGCTTACCCTATAACTGTATAGCAGACTCTCTCCTTTCTAATGGGAACATGTCGTACTTGTTACTTTGGCCCTGCTCTGTGTGTCTTTAAATTCTTAGTGGTGTTTTTCCTAAAATTGGTCAGCCGTTGGACTCACTGCATACCCTATAACTGTATAGCAGACCCTCTCCTTTCTAATGGGAACATGTCGTACCTTGTTACTGTGGCCCTTAGTGGAGTTTTTCCCAAATTTTGGCAGCCCATGAAGTCACAGCATGGGCATTACCACTATAGGAGACCCGCTCCTTTATAATGGGAACATTTTTTTTACGGAGACCCTCCTCTATGTCTCTTCAAAGGGGTACTGCGTTGCGTCCAAATTTTTGGCAGCCCTTGCAGTCACTGGATACGCAATAACAGTATAGTAGACCGACATGTTAATAATGGGAACAACAAAGCATAGCCGTCTGATGGCTCTCTAACAATAGCTAGGGCCCACTGCTGGCCTTTTAAGAAAAGTAAAGGCCGTCTGATGTCCCTTTAAAAATAGGCTTTATGACTTTCAGAGTCCCTAAATCATAAATAAAAAAGGATGTGTCTGATGATGAGTCACATGCCACATTGCCAGATAAGGTTGTAAAATGTTAAAATGACATTTCCCGGTGAATGCTTTTGTCTTAAAAAATAACGTAAAAAAACAAAACAATAGGATCTTTCTTTAGTATAAAAAACAGCGTCACCAATTTAACCTCAATGTAATCACATCATTCAGCTCATGCACCTCCTCCTCCATCTCCGAAATGATCACATCAGTCACAAGCTGACAGCACTGCAGCACTGCCTTAGCTAAGGGGCAACAGGCTGTGCTGAAGATAACATGCTTAATGCTTAATTGACAAACCGCCCACCGCTGCAGAGTTGTTGAAAGCTGTAACACAGCAGCATAATCTGTGACTCTAACCGCTCAACATACAGCCAAGCTCGGTCGTGCTTGACAATGGGCAGAACCTGTTGACGGAAAAATGACAGCCGGGGTAGATACGGTTTCCCTCTATGCCAGTCCTTTCACCGGGCTAAAGAATATGGCTGTGGTGAAATACAACTCCCACTGAGAAGCTGTTTCAGATTGAAAAACATTGTGCCCGCCAGAGGATTTGATTCTGAGGGCTAATCTTTCTCACCTGCTCAAGAGCCCCATAGCAGCTGCAAAGTTAGCACTATCATGAAATCTCCTGAGGTAGAAACCAAGGCACACCAAAGGATTCTCTGGTGGGACCGTTCAACCCTGCTGAGAAGCAGTCCTGGCTAAGAAAAGTGTGTGGGAAGGTTTGCGGACACTCTATGGCTGCTTTTTTACTGAGGAGGAAACACACGCAAACATGGGGAGAACATACAAAGTCCTTGCAGATGTTGTCCTTGCTGGGATTTGAACCCAGGATCCCAGCGCTGCAAGGCTTCAGTGCTAACCACTGATTCAATGTGCTGCCGTTCACCCTCTAATATCTAACAGGCTGGAGAAACTTGCACCTACTGCCACTCTATCTTTAGCTCCTTTGTGAGAAAATGTATTTGGGCAGCCACTCAGTCTACCAAATAAAATTCCTGAGAAGGGAATTGGGGATGGCTTCGCTACTGGTACTGGGGGCAGTGCTATAACCATGGCGTTGTACCATAGTTTGCTGGAAATATTCCAGGCTGGTAGGAGGAAAGCAAATTCCCACAGAAAAGTGCCAGCAGTAAAGTTCAGGCCACATTTCAAGTGCAAGCAGCTTTAGAGGACTTCTTTAGAGAAATGACACGCAGGGTAGATACGGTTTCCTTCTATGCCAGTCCTTTCACCGAGCTAAATACAACTCTCAGCAAAAAAAGTTGTGGACTGGCTCTGTACCGTCCCTGGCCACATTCACCTGTCCACGTGTTTGTGGTTAGGCAGTCCTTCCCAGTACGTGCACTGGGGAGGGCGCGGGTAATGTTGTGAGACCCGTGCTTGTGGAAGGCGGAGGCGATACAGGGAAACATAGTGGCAGCTGGGGACCTATTATGGACACCCGGTCACTGCCGGCATGAGGATGTGAAAATCTTCTGCCTTCACAAGCTTAAAAGGCCATATTTCAAAGAGCAAAGAGCTGCCCAGAAATCTGGCAGTTTAGTGTTGCGGCCTGTGGGTGGGTGGGTGGCTGGCTGCATACTTGCACTTGCATTCCAAGTAACAGAAAACTAAGCAGATGGTGGCCTCTATCATCATCATGGCCTCACCTCAACACTAGTGTTGAGCCACCCCCGTAGTGTTCGAGTTCGGTTCGGTTCGTCGAACACCCGTGTGTTCGCCGAACTGTTCGTCGAACACCTTCGAACACCGTTAAAACCAATGGCAGGCAAACAAAAACACATAGAAACACATAGAAAACACCTTCAAAGGTGTCCAAAAGCTGACAAACTGCTCAGAAGACACAACTAACACATGGAAAAGTGACAGGTACATATAGTCATGCGAAAAGAAAAGAGGTGGAG
Organism: Phyllobates terribilis; assembly: GCF_046119375.1. Lineage (NCBI taxonomy): Eukaryota > Metazoa > Chordata > Amphibia > Anura > Dendrobatidae > Phyllobates > Phyllobates terribilis. The sequence goes on along the minus strand of NW_027362769.1, from coordinate 249,396,449 downwards.
GAGTAAAAGGAGGGGGAGACACAGATATAGGCATGTCATGCCCTTCTAAAATCCAAAAAGTGAGAAGCCGACACGTTCAGTCCGCTCCTGCCCGTGCCACCTCCGCGTCGCCGGGTTTGTGCCAGAGCCGCGGTGAACCCTGACGGCCAGCCCCCCTCTCCCAATACTGGTGCCTGTCCGCTGGTGGGTCGAGCGAGCCCCCCTGTGGTGGAGGCAGCTCTAAGCTTTTTAATTTAAATTGTCTCTCTAATTTGAATGAATACACTTTAAATCCATTTACAAGGATCTATTGGAGGGCAAGTCTCATGCCAGCAGCCGCGTAATTCCAGCTCCAGTAGCGTCCACTAAAGCTGCTGCAGTTAAAAAGCTTTTATAAGGATCGAGCTCGGCTGTCCACCGCAAGGCATCCTACTGCCAGTCCCAGCCCCTATGCCTTGGGGTGCCTCCTGATGCTCTTCACTGAGTATCCCATGGTCCCGAAGCATTTCCTTTGAAAAAATTAAGTGTCCAAACTACAGGTGGTGTAGCTTGCTTAACAGCCGGGATAATCCACTGACTAGCAGACACTGCTACTAGGCACAAAGTATTTCCTGGGCTAGATGCAGTTAAAAATTTGTAATTAGATACTCTCGTTGGATGCTGAGAAAGCATTCCATAGAGTCTCCTGGCACGCCATATATGATTCTCTTAAAATGCTTGGGGTAGGGGTCTAGGGGACCCTTTTATAGCCAAAATCACGGCCCTGTATTGCAATACGTCACCTAGGCTGAAGATAAATGGAACTGTAGCACCCTGAGGGCTCGGTTGCTACAGAGGTATTGCACCTCACCCAGAGGTGTGATATCTCACTCTCAGGTAAGGATGTAGTGTGGATCAGGACCCGACACCTGCATGCATTACACCACATTGCCGTGGGGCAGGGCGACCAATATGCCCCTGAGATGGGCACGACAATCCCTGTCCCTGGCTGGAGTGGGGGGAGGGAACACTGAGGAAGGGGAACCCTGTAGTGCAGGAGCAGGGAGTAAGCAGTCCCTGGGTGCATTGAGAAGAGAGTATAAAAGGTGGGCACCATCTTAGTTCAGTACAGAGAAGTCTGAGCAGAAGTGGCAGGGAGCAGGGGCTCTGCATGAGCTCTGCTCCGGAGGCGGGCCTAGTAACAGAGGCCCAGGCCTGGAAGAGGGAGAAGGAAGGAAGAGGAGCAGAGAAGCCTCCAGGAACGAGGAACGAAGGGATCCCAGGGGTGCGGACGGGCGAGTCGCCACCGCACGCCCGAATCCACCTGCGTGGAGGGGTCAGGCCAAAGGGGGAGACCGGTCCCCGAAACTAGTGGAGGCAGGAAACGACCCTCAGCTAGAAACAGGAGGCTGTGACATTTTAGGCACCACATAGGGTCAGGGAAACTGGTGCCAAGTTTACCAAGAGGAGGCCCGAGGCAGCCGGACAGAAGGGTTGGTAAGAAAGGCCAGACAAAGGACACACAAAGGGGGTCCTGTGAAGCGCTCCAAAGTTATCTGGGAGTTGTCTGAGCCCCTCACCTAGTGAGCACAGTACGACGTGGGCAGCCGTTACCTGCAGACGTGGTCTGGATAATAAGAACTGTGAGTAAAGGCCCTGGACTGCATCACTGACTCCGTGTCGTTACTGCTGCTGCCCTGCACCATCTCTCCCATCCTCCGCATACACTGCCCTGAGGCTATACTCCTCCCGTGGGGAGTTATGCTACGCTCTGCTGCACCCACAACACCAGCCTCAGCGGTCTGCCCTGGAGCGGCGGTTCACTCTGACCGCAATCCACAGGTGGCGTAGTCGGACATTTAAACATCAAAACCGCATAAATAGTTCTGCCACTGGTTTGACCGCCCTGAGCCACGGAACCGGGTCGCCGCCACGGAGACTACAACCACCAGCATCCACCAAAAAGGGTCTGGCTCCGGGTGTCCCAAGGCCCAGGGGGCGCGTCAGAACATTTTCATCACCTTTCACAATCACCAATGGGACAAGGCAGGGATGTTCTCTTTCCCCTCTCTTATACATCCTAGTGACGGAGCACCTGTTCTCATCAATTCGCCATAACCCCAATATTAGGTGGATTGAGGTGGGAGGCACCGAGTACAAGTGCTCTCTATTTGCTGATGATGTCCTAGTATATATCACTCAATCACATATATCCATCCATGCTGTTATGGCTGAAATAGATCACTTTGTTACATGGTCAAATTTTAAACTCAATGCAGCGAAGTCTGAGGCCCGCGATGTCTCCCTCCCCAATTCCATATAGGATTCCATCCAGTCCAACTTTCCCTTTGCCTGGCCCTCACAGGGTATCAAATACTTAGGAATTCCTATTCATAGAGACCTCTCCCATCTATGTTATCTTAATTTTGGGCCCTTTATTGAACAACTCCATACAGACCACGGTTGGCAAGTTAGAACTGTAAGATTCACTACGTGAACCACTGGTGTTTTGTGGAAAAGCACATGTACACTGTGTTCCAAATTATTATGCAAAAAGTGTTTAGGAGTGATAAGGGAAGAATTTGTTTGTTTGTCAGTTAAACTCATTGATGGTGATGTGTGTCAGAGCTCTTTATATCACTGTAAGCAATTGCAGACACCTGTGCTAATTAGTTTGGCAGGTGTGTCCAATGAAAGGCAAGACTACTTAAGAAGGTTGTTTCACATTATTAAGCAGCCTACATTTTCTGCCAAAATGGGAAAGAAAAAGGATGTGTCGGCTGCTGAGAAGCAACAAATTGTGGAGTGTTTAGGTCAAGGCATGACTATAATCAACATTGTGCGATGATCAGGATGAAGTGTCTTGGCAATCAAGAAGTATGTAGCTGATTCACAGTACACACGTGTGCGTGCTGATAAGGGCAAATTGAGGACTCTTTCCTACAGGCAATTACGTCAGGTTGAAAGAGCAGCGGCAAAAAAGCCTTATCATAGCAGCAGACAAGTTTTTGAAGCTGCTGGTGCCTCCAACGTCCCCCGAACAACAAGATGCAGGGTCCTACAGAGGTTTGCAGCTGTGCATACGCCATCCTGTCAACCTCCTCTATCCACTTCACACAAGCAGAAACGGCTCCAGTGGGCCAAACATTACATGAAGACTGATTTCAAAACTGTTTTGTTCACGGATGAGTGCCGTGCAGCGCTCGATGGTCCAGATGGATGGAGTGGAGGATGGCTGGTTGATGGACACCCCACGCAAACACGGCTACAGCGCCAACAAGGAGGAGGTGGAGTAATGTATTGGGCTGGAATCATGGGGAGAGAGATTGTCGGCCCCTTTAGGATCCCTGAAGGCGCTAAAGATGAACTCCATAATGTATGTGGATTTTCTCAAACAGCACTTCCTGCCATGGTTCAAGAAGAAGAACCGTGTATTTCACAGCAAGATCATTTTTTTGCATCATATTGCACCATCTCATGCTGCACATAAAACATCTGCATCTCTGGCTGATATGGGCATAAAAGGGGACAAACTTATGGTGTGACCCCCATGCTCCCCTGACCTCTACCCCATTCAGAACCTCTGGAGCATCATCAAAAGGAGTGTCTATGATGGCGGGAGGCAGTTCACATCTAAGCAACAGCTCTGGGAGGGTATTCTGTCCTCATGCAAAACAATTGAAGCAGAAACCATCCAAAACCTGACAAATTCAATGGACGAGAGAGTTCAGAAGCTCCTTTCAAACAAGGGGTCCTATGTGAAAATGTAACATCACCTAGAATAAAGTTTTGAGTTGAAAACTGTTTGATTTCAGTTTCTAAGAACCTGCTAATGCTTATAATTTCAAAAATGACCATTTTTTTGGTCTTTATTAAAATGAAAAGGTTGATCGAAAAGTTTGGGGGATCTAAGAGTGTGGCAACCCAGTAGTCATGATTACTTCGAATTCTGACAATATGAGGGTCATGCTGCAGGTAGTGCAGCAAGAAGGCACTTATGTGTCTTGCGCATCTCGGAGCCCCAAAATTATTTTCCGGGCTAGATGCAGCTAAAAATTATTATTAATTTTAAATCTGGTGAAGCTTTAGTATAGATGGCCTAATAGGATCAGTGCTGCACACTGCTACAAAGCCCAAATTATTTTCCAGTTAAGATACAGATAAACATGATTAGTAATTTTAAATCTGGTGGAGCTTATTATAGATGGCCTAATAGAATCAGTGCTGCACACTGCTACAAAGCCCAAATTATTTTCCAGCCAAGATACAGATAAACATGATTAGTAATTTGAAAGCTTAAAACGGTTGGTAGGGTGATTTTAACCAATCATCAAGCTTTTACTCTCCCCAGGATGACACAGGGGTAGAAAAGTCCTTTCGGATCCATGATTTGTTCATCTTTATGAACGTGAGTCTGTCTACATTATCAGTGGAGAGCCGCGTGCGCTTATCTGTCAGCACACCACCAGCAGCGCTGAACACACGTTCAGACAGAACGCTGGCTGCGGGGCATGACAAGATCTCCAAGGCGTAAGTGGCTAGCTCCGGCCATTTATCCAGATTGGAAGCCCAAAAAGAGCAAGGGTCCAGTGACACAGTCATGGCTTCAATGTTTACTTGGAGATACTCCTGTACCATCGTCTCTAGGCGTTGACTATGTGTCAGACTTCTTGTCTCCTGTGGCCTTGCAAAGGATGGGCTAAAAAAGTGGTGAAATGATTTCGCAAAATTGATGTTACCAGCAGATACTGTGGTTCTGTTACGTTTTGAGTGCTGAACACTTGACGGTCCCACGGTTGGCAAGTTGGAACTGTGAGATTCACTACGTGCACCACTGGTATTTTGTGGAAAAGCACATGTAAGATTCTGCAACAGTCTCTGCTGATACTCCTGCATGCGTGCATCCCTTTCTATGGCAGGAATAGTTTCTGCAAATTTACTTTTGTACCGGGGATCTAACAGTGTGGCAACCCAGTAGTCAGGATTATTTCTAATTCTCACAATTCGAGGGTCATGTTGCAGGTAGTGCAGCAAGAAGGCACTCATGTGTGTTGCGCATCCAGGAGCACCAAGTCCCTGTTGTGTTGGTGGCGAGGTAACAATCATGCTTCCTTCCTCTGTCCTCTCCCCCCAACCTCGCACAACAGAAATGTGATCAAGGTCTCCCTCATCTGATGAGTCTTCCATCAGTTCGTCCTCCACTTCTTCCTGGGCTCCTGCACCTTCCTCACTAGTTTGGCTGCTACCATGCGCCCTGGTAAAACCATCTCCCCCACCCTCACATGCCTGCCGCCTTGGTGCTGCCGACCGTCTGGACCTTGCAGATGTTAGCCCTTCCGCATACAACTCCTCCCCCTCTACTTTCTCCACCTCCTCTTGTGCCACCACCTGACTCCGAATTCTGTTTAACATGTGCTCCAGCAAGTAAATCACCGGAATAGTCATGCTGATAATGGCATCGTCAGCACTAAACATCTTCGTCGCCATTTCAAAACTGTGTAGAAGGGTGCATAGGTCCCTGATCTGAGACCACTCCTCCAGCGTGATTTGCCCCACCTCAGGATCTCGTTGGCCCAGGCTATACGTCAGAACGTATTGCACCAGGGCTTGTTGGTGCTGCCACAGTCGCTGCAACATGTGCAGAGTTGAATTCCACCGGGTAGGCACATCGCATTTTAGCCGGTGAAGTGGCAGGCCCAATGACTTCTGTAGAGATGTAAGTCGCTGAGCTGCGGGATGCGAACGGCGGAAGTGAGCACACAGCGACCGTGCCCTCTGCAGAAGGCCATCTAGTCTGGGATAGTGGGCTAAAAATTGCTGGACAACCAGGTTCAACACGTGAGCCATACAAGGCACCTGTGTGACATTGCCCCGGCGAAGGGCCGCACCCAGGTTTGCAGCATTGTCGCACACGGCCTTCCCTGGTTTCAGGTCCAGTGGAGACAACCATTCATGAAATTGGTTCTCCAGAGCTGACCACAACTCCTCAGCTGTGTGACTCACATTTCCCAGACATTTCAAAGTAAAAACCGCCTGATGACGTTGAGCCCTACAGCATAGTAAGGAGGTGTGCAGGATCCCTTCTGCGCAGTTAGAAAGCTTGTGGCATGACCAGACAGGCTTTAGGTGCAGGTGGAAGACCGAGAGGAGGTTGAGGAGGCAGAAGCAGTGGAGGAACTTTGACATAAAGAGGATTGACGCACAACTCGTGGGGACGGTAAGACTTGGACAGCAGCCCCTTGTCCTGCTGTCACCATAGTTACCCAGTGCCCAGTCAGCGACATGTAACGCCCCTGTCCATGCCTACTCGTCCAAGTGTCTGTGGTGAAATGCACCCTGTCACACACAGAGTTTCTCAAAGAAGCGGTCATGTTGTGTGCGACATGCTGGTGGAGCGCAGGCACACCTTTCTTTGAGAAGTAGTGCCGACTGGGCATCTGGTACTGGGGCACTGCGACGGACATAAGGTCTCGAAAATCCTCTGTGTCCACCAGGCGGAAAGGCAGCATTTCTGTAGCCAAGAGCTTGCAGATGGTGAAATTCAACCTCTTAGCTTTCTCATGGCTAGGAGGAAATGGTCTTTTACTTGTCCACATCTGAGGGACCGAGGGCTGGCTATTGTGCTTAGACGGGGTTGATAAGGGTGTCCCCAGCAAACTGCCGGTCTGTGAGGAAGATGCAGGCGGACATGTTAGGTTGCCTTGATCCAAAGGTGGTGCTATCGATGTCGGACAGCGCTCAACACCAGCTGGTGTTACCACCTCCAAAGAAAATGATGACCTGCCAATCACGCTGGCTGTTGTGGGTAAAGAGGTGGCAGGTCTGCGCCCCAAAACAGGTGTGACTGCTGTCCCCCCAGTCACAGAGGATGAAGAGGCCGCGGATGCACAAGATATGGCAGACGGTGGTTGGCCCGGCCGGCTAGGCCGCATTGTAGCACACTAAGCTTCCCACTGCAACTTATGCTTCATTTCCATGTGCCGGTTCATGCATGAAGTACTCAAACTATGTATTTTTTGGCCTCTACTTAGCTTTTGCTGACAAATGTTACAGATAACACGAGTTGGGTCATCTTTATCGATCTGAAAAAATGCCCAGGCTATGCAAGGCTTAGCACCCATGCGACCTGAAGAGCCACCACGACTTGTGGTGAGAGGCAGAGTTGTGTTTGAGGATGCAGTTGTTGACGTGCTTCCAGTACTACGTCTCTGTCCAGGAAGGCGCAACCTGACCTCGTCGTCACTAGCATCTTCCTCCACCTCCTCTGCTGACCTCATCTCTTGGCTGACTGTGGGTTGACAGTAAGTGGGATCTCCAACCTCATCATCATCACCCTGTGCGTTATCACACCCGTCGTCGTCAGAGCCAACCTGTTCCTGCCCTGACAAAAAACTAAAGTTGTCGCTCCAATCAGGTATTTGAGTCTTATCATCGTCTTCCTCATTGTCTCCACCAACAGGAGTTACAGTTTGGGAATTAGGGTCTACATTATGGTCAGAACCTTCTGCGTCTGGTCCTGGATCCGACTCCTAAAGATTCTGGGCATCAGTGCAGATCATTTCCTCGTCTGGATTCACAGAAGCGCTGGAGTCGACCTCTGATTCCCAGGCTATAGTATGAGTAAACAGCTCTGCAGACTCAACCATCTGTTCTACCTCATACTCAGACGGGCAGCTGGAGATTTGTGAGCTGTGAGGAAGCAAGTGCGATTGGGGTGACACCTTTGAGGACTGGAGTATTTGTGATGTTGAAGTTGATGTGGAGGAGAGCCCACTTAAAGGAGCACTTGATATCCGTTGAAGCACCTGCTGTTTTTGTGCCTCATCTGGAATTTGTAGCGATTGGCGTGGCCGTAAGAAAGGGATCTTATCACATTGTCCGCTAAAAGAAGTAGACATTTTAGTTTGGCTGGAAGATGGTCTTTCTTCTGCAGATGTTACTGTTGCTTTAACACCTACCCCACGGACACAACCTTTTTTCCCCTTCCCAACACGCCTATTCCCCTTTCCACCAGCAGCAGGCCTTGTTCCACTCATTTTGGTGGTTAACTAATTCACAACTCTGGAGTTGTTTGCACAAAAAAACAATGGATGGGAACCGAGCAGAGCTGAGTGGCCAAACTGTGGTATTAGGCCAAAACTATTGGCTGGGTTAGATGCAGAAAAAAATTATATTCAATTTGCAACCTGATGGAGGTCAGTATAGATGGACTAATAGAACAAGTCCCACACACAGCTAGAAGCCCAAATATTTTTTCAGAGGTAGATGCAGAAAATTTTTTTATTCAGTTTGCAACCTGATGGAGGTCTGTATAGATGGATTAATAGAACAAGTCCCACACACAGCTACAAGCCCAGCATTTTTTCATAGGTAGATGCAGAAAAAAAATATATTCTGTTTGCAACCTGATGGAGGTCAGTATAGATGGACTAATAGAGAAAGTCCCACACACTGCTAGAAGGCCAAATATTTTTTCAGAGCTAGATGCAGACAAATAATTATTTTGAATTTGCAACCTTATGGAGGTCAGTATAGGTGGACTAATAGAACAAGTCCCACACACTGCTAGAAGGCCAAATATTTTTTCAGAGCTAGATGCATAAAAAAATTATATTCAGTTTGCAACCTGATGGAGGTCTGTATAGATGGATTAATAGAACAAGTCGCACACACAGCTAGAAGCCCAAATATTTTTTCAGAGGTAGATGCAGATAAAAATTATTTTTAATTTGCAACCTGATGGAGGTCAGTATAGATGGACTAATAGAGAAAGTCCCACACACTGCTAGAAGGCCAAATATTTTTTCAGAGCTAGATGCAGATAAAAATTATATTCAATTTGCAACCTGATGGAGGTCAGTATAGATGGACTAAAAGAGAAAGTCCCACACACTGCTAGAAGGCCAAATATTTTTTCAGAGCTAGATGCAGATAAAAATTATATTCAATTTGCAACCTGATGGAGGACAGTATAGATGGACTAATAGAACAAGTCCCACACACAGCTAGAAGCCCAAATATTTTTTCAGAGGTAGATGCAGAAAAATTTTTTATTCAGTTTGCAACCTGATGGAGGTCTGTATAGATGGATTAATAGAACAAGTCCCACACACAGCTACAAGCCCAATATTTTTTCAGAGGTAGATGAAGAAAAAAAATATATTCAGTTTGCAACCTGATGGAGGTCAGTATAGATGGACTAATAGAGAAAGTCCCACACACTGCTAGAACGCCAAATATTTTTTCAGAGCTAGATGCAGACAAAAAATTATTTTGAATTTGCAACCTGATGGAGGTCAGTATAGGTGGACTAATAGAACAAGTCCCACACACTGCTAGAAGGCCAAATATTTTTTCAGAGCTAGATGCAGAAAAAAATTATATTCAGTTTGCAACCTGATGGAGGTCTGTATAGATGGATTAATAGAACAAGTCGCACACACAGCTAGAAGCCCAAATATTTTTTCAGAGGTAGATGCAGATAAAAATTATTTTTAATTTGCAACCTGATGGAGGTCAGTATAGATGGACTAATAGAGAAAGTCCCACACACTGCTAGAAGGCCAAATATTTTTTCAGAGCTAGATGCAGATAAAAATTTTATTCAATTTGCAACCTGATGGAGGTCAGTATAGATGGACTAATAGAACAAGTCCCACACACAGCTAGAAGCCCAAATATTTTTTCAGAGGTACTGTAGATGCAGATAAAAATTATTTTTAATTTGCAATCTGATGGAGGTCAGTATAGATGGACTAATAGAGAAAGTCCCACACACTGCTAGAAGGCCAAATATTTTTTCAGAGCTAGATGCAGAAAAAAATTATATTCAGTTTGCAACCTGATGGAGGTCAGTATAGATGGACTAATAGAGAAAGTCCCACACACTGCTAGAAGGCCACATATTTTTTCAGAGGTAGATGCAGAAAAAAATATATTCAGTTTGCAACCAGATGGAGGTCAGTATAGATGGACTAATACAACAAGTCCCACACACAGCTAGAAGCCCAATATTTTTTCAGAGGTAGATGCAGAAAAAAATATATTCAGTTTGCAACCTGATGGAGGTCTGTATAGATGGATTAATAGAACAAGTCCCACACACAGCTAGAAGCCCAATATTTTTTCAGAGGTAGATGCAGAATAAAATATATTCAGTTTGCAACCTGATGGAGGTCAGTATAGATGGACTAATACAACAAGTCCCACACACAGCTAGAAGCCCAATATTTTTTCAGAGGTAGATGCAGAAAAAATATATTCAGTTTGCAACCTGATGGAGGTCAGTATAGATGGACTAATTGTTAGAACCTTGCTCTTAGGTTTTTTCCTTTGCTGGTCACATGACCTTGTTGGCCTATTTAATCCTGCTCCGCCCTTCTGGCTTTGCTGGACTTCATTGTATAACTACTTTCTAGCTAGCCTGTGCTCTGTATCTAACTCTGTTAGTTTGCTTGGTCTACGGACCTCTATGTTCTATATATTTTGTTTGTTCGTCTGTCTGCTACTATTTCTGTTAGGAGGTGTCCCATTTTCCTCCCAGTCCTTAGTACTTGTAGAGATTCCTTCCCCACATCTATAGGTCTCCGTACAGACTAGCTTAGGACTTTAGCAGGTCTGATCGCAGGATCAGGTCCCCTGTTACATCGTAGGGATAAAGCTGAGTTCTATCGTAGGGACAGATCTCCTCTCTTTCCTTAGCTCTGGTAGCAGAACATAACAGTAAGTCCAGCCTGCAAATTCTCTAAGGAAAGATTTTTCTGTTCCATCATGGTGTCGGTTCAGGATTTGGCTCATCGCCTGCAGGGACTCTCTCTGGAGGTGGCCGAGCTCCGTCAGCACGTGAGTAACTGTCCTGGAGCACATTTCTTGGAGCCTAAGGTAAGTTTGCCGGATTTATTTTTTGGTGAACACCGAGAATTTTTTTCATTTAAAAATGCTTGCTTATTGTATTTTCGTTTGAGACCCAAGTCCTCTGGGGATGAATCCCAGCGCATAGGGTTCATAATGTCACTTTTGCGCAAAGAGCCTCAGGAGTGGACCTTTTCTTTGCAACCTAGTGATACATGATTCAGATCAGTGGATAGTTTTTTTTCTGCTTTGGGACTATTATATGATGATCCTGACCGTGTCGCATCAGCTGAGACTGAGATGAGACGTTTGAGACAGGGATCAGGTAATGTGGAAAAATATTGTACTCATTTCCGTCGTTGGTCTACTCAAACAGGGTGGAACGATTCTGCTCTGAAAAGTCTATTTCTTGCTGGGCTCAATGAAATGGTTAAAGACCTGCCAATTGCTTATCCTACACCTGAAGATTTGCAACAGGCTATGCAATTAGCTATACGGGTGGATAGGAGACTGCGTGCAAGGGTTAATGAGAGCAAATCCTCTGCTATGTCAGTTTCTGGTTATGAGAATGTGTGTACTAACAGTGGTGAACCGATGGAGATTGGATCGGTGGCACCTCGCTCTCAAGAAAAAGACCGTAGATTTTTTGAAGGCTTGTGTTTCTATTGCGGAAAATCTGGTCATTTGATTAAAGGCTGTGAGCTTCGTATGAAGAAAGAAAAAAAAATGGTCAGTCATGCCCGTATTGCCTGTTTAAATTCCAAGGGTGTATTTTTAGCTGCTTCCACGATTGCTCAGGAAAAATTAATGGAATTTCGGGTGTTTGTTGATTGTGGGTCTACTCTGAATGTAATTGATGGGGGATTCTTGGAAAGACTCAATTTAAAACCGGAACCTTTATCATCCCCCATTGCTGTGGTTTCTGTGGATGGTTCCCCTTTGAAGAATATTACTCTCAAGGTCTGTGAATTTCCTCTCACTATTAATGGTGTTCACCATGAGAATTTGGATTTGGTAGTTTTGAATAACTTGCCTTCTCCAGTAATATTGGGATTGCCCAGGTTAAAATTTCACAATCCTGTACTGGATTGGTCTACCAGTGAAATTAAATCCTGGAGCCATAAATGTTATGACAAGTGTTGTAACGGGCGTATTGCAGCTTTGGATAGGGGAGAATTGCCTGTTCCTATTCAGGATTTTTGGAGAGTTTTTTCTGAGATGGAATCGCAGGTTTTGCCTCCCCATAGAGACTATGATTGTTCTATTGAATTTGTCCCTGGAGCGACTCTTCCTAAAAGTCGTTTATTTAACCTTACTATTCCTGAGAGGAAGGCTTTGGAGGAATACATACAGACAAGTTTGGCCGCCGGTCACATTAGGCCTTCTAAGTCTCCTGTGGCGGTTGGATTTTTTTTTGTAAAAAAAAAGGACGGCGGTTTACGTCCTTGTCTGGATTTTCGTGAGATTAACAAAATTACTGTACGCAATCCTTACCCACTGCCATTGATTCCTGATCTGTTTAACCAGTTAATGGGGGCCAAGTGGTTCTCTAAAATTGACCTTAAGGGGGCATACAATCTGTTGCGCATGAAGGAGGGTGACGAATGGAAGACTGCTTTTAACACTCCTGTGGGTCATTTTGAGAATCTGGTTATGCCTTTTGGTCTTACCAATGCTCCTGCATTTTTTCAGAATCTTATTAATGACATCCTTAGACCTTTGATCGGCAAAAATGTGGTTGTGTATTTGGATGACATTTTGATTTATTCGCCGGATCTGGAGTCTCATTGGCAGAGCGTACGTGAGGTATTACAGTTATTAATGGGCAATTCGCTTTTTGCTAAGCTGGAGAAATGTGAGTTCGCTGTACAGAGAATTAGTTTTTTGGGTTACATTATCTCCAGCGATGGTTTTGAGATGGACCCGGTGAAAGTTCAAGCTGTACAGGAATGGCCTAGGCCTATTGGTTTGAAATCGATACAGAGGTTTTTAGGTTTCGCCAATTATTACAGAAAATTCATAAAAAAATTTTCTAGTATTGTCAAACCTCTGACCGATCTCACCAGGAAAGGTGCTGATGCGGTTCATTGGTCTTCTGAGGCCATTGAAGCTTTTGTGTATCTCAAGGAGAGGTTCACCTCTGCTCCCATCCTTATGCAGCCTGATGTGACTAAGCCGTTTTTGGTTGAGGTTGATGCTTCCTCTGTGGGGGTTGGAGCAGTATTGTCTCAGGATAACGGGGATGGATTACATCCCTGTGCCTTTTTTTCAAAAAAATTTTCGGAGACTGAACTGAATTACGATATTGGTAATCGGGAATTATTGGCTATTAAACTCGCATTTGAACACTGGCGCCACTTCTTGGAAGGTGCGGAATTTCCCGTTCAGGTTCTTACGGATCATAAAAATCTGATATATCTTGATGCTGCCAAGCGCCTGAATGCCCGTCAGGCTAGGTGGGCACTGTTTTTCTCGCGGTTTAATTTCTCCGTTACTTACATCCCTGGTACTAAGAATGTTAAGGCGGATGCCTTGTCTCGCAGTTTTTCTCCCATAGTCGGTGCTGAGAAAGAGGAGAACATTTTACAAGAAGGTGTTGTGATAGCTGCTTTGGACTCCGTTTTGGAAGATGAGATTCTTAAAGCACAGGAGAATGCCCCATCTAACACTCCTCATGGGAGGTTGTTTGTGCCTGGGACCATTAGGAGAGATTTGTTTGTTGAGTTTCACGAGTCTCGGTTGGCAGGTCATCCCGGAATCTCTGAGACCAAGAGACTGGTGGGTCGCAGTTTTTGGTGGCCTGGATGGCAGAAGGAGGTCATTAAGTGGGTGCGTCAATGTACTATATGTGCTAGATCTAAGTCCTCACATACTCCTGCTGCGGGGTTGCTTTGTCCTTTGGAGGTTCCCAGTGCTCCTTGGACACATTTGGCTATGGACTTTATAACTGACCTTCCCCCCTCTGAGGGTTTTACTGTCATCTGGGTGGTCGTGGACCGTTTTAGCAAGATGTGTCACTTGGTTCCCTTCGTCAAACTGCCCTGCGCTAAAACTCTCGCTAAGGCCTTTGTCAAGGAAATTGTCAGACTTCATGGCGTTCCTACTGACATTGTTTCTGATAGGGGTCCTCAGTTCATGGCTCGTTTTTGGCGTGCCTTTTGTGACAGGTTGGGAGTTCATTTGTCGTTCTCGTCCGGATATCATCCTGAATCTAATGGCCAGACAGAAAGGAAAAACCAGGATGTTGAGCAGTTCTTGCGTTGTTTTGTGGCAGACAATCAAGAGGGGTGGTCTGAGTTTCTGCCACTTGCTGAATTTGCTCTGAACAATCATACATCTTCTTCTGCTGGTTGTTCGCCTTTTTTTTGTTGTTCTGGGAGACATCCGTCGTTTGGGTCGTTCTCCAAGTTGGGATCTGCCGTGCCTGAGGAGGAGAATTTTTCTGGTGATTTGGAGAGAGTTTGGACGGATGTGCGTGGTAATCTTCAGGAAGCCAACAGAAAATCTAAAGACTACTTTGATAGGAAACGACAGGAGGTTTTGTTCGCTGTTGGTGACATGGTTTGGTTGTCCTCTAGGAATCTGCGGTTGAGGATTCCTTCTAAGAAATTGGGTCCCAAGTTTGTAGGGCCCTTTAAGGTGCTTCAGGTTGTCAACCAATCTGCTGTTAGGTTGGAGGTTCCTACCTCCTGGAGAATTAATCCGGTATTTCATGTCTCTCTGTTAAAAAAAGCTGTTGTGTCGGATGGTGACGCCTCTGCCTCTGTTCCTCCGGTGGTGGAGGACGGGGAATATGAAATTTCTCGCATCCTTAACTCTAGACGGTATAGAGGTAGTTTGCAGTATCTTGTGGCCTGGAAAGGTTTCGGACCCGAGGATAACTCTTGGGTGAGGTCAGATGATGTTTCCGCGTCCAGACTTATCAGAGCGTTTCACAGGAGATTTCCTGATAAGCCTGGTCCTAGGGGATCCGGAGGATCCTCTTAGAAGGGGGGGTACTGTTAGAACCTTGCTCTTAGGTTTTTTCCTTTGCTGGTCACATGACCTTGTTGGCCTATTTAATCCTGCTCCGCCCTTCTGGCTTTGCTGGACTTCATTGTATAACTACTTTCTAGCTAGCCTGTGCTCTGTATCTAACTCTGTTAGTTAGCTTGGTCTACGGACCTCTATGTTCTATATATTTTATTTGTTCGTCTGTCTGCTACTATTTCTGTTAGGAGGTGTCCCATTTTCCTCCCAGTCCTTAGTACTTGTAGAGATTCCTTCCCCACATCTATAGGTCTCCGTACAGACTAGCTTAAGACTTTAGCAGGTCTGATCGCAGGATCAGGTTCCCTGTTACATCGTAGGGATTCAGCTGAGTTCTATCGTAGGGACAGATCTCCTCTCTTTCTTTAGCTCTGGTAGCAGAACATAACACTAATACAACAAGTCCCACACACAGCTAGAAGCCCAATATTTTTTCAGAGGTAGATGCAGAAAAAAATATATTCAGTTTGCAACCTGATGCAGGTCTGTATAGATGGATTAATAGAACAAGTCCCACACACAGCTAGAAGCCCAATATTTTTTCAGAGGTAGATGCAGAAAAAAATATATTCAGTTTGCAACCTGATGGAGGTCAGTATAGATGGACTAATACAACAAGTCCCACACACAGCTAGAAGCCCAATATTTTTTCAGAGCTAGATGCAGAAAAAAATTATATTCAATTTGCAACCTGATGGAGGTCAGTATAGATGGACTAATAGAATGATGCTATGCCCAAAAGATTTTACTTCACTAGGTGCAGTAAAAAAATTGGTATTCTATACACAGGTGGTATATCTTGCAACACAGATAGGCTACTCCACTGACTAACACACTCTGCAATAGGCCAAAAAGGATTAGCTTTGCTAGATTCAGCCAAATGCTGTGAAAAAAACTTGCACAGCACTGGCACAGACCTGCCTGGCAAGAACTGATAGGAACTGATGTAACCTAGTCCTGAAAAGGACTCCAATTACAATTAGTCTTTACTCCCACAATCTATCTATTTAAGAGCACAGACCTGCCTGATAAAAGTCGTAGGAAATGCTGTAACCTAGTCCTTAAAAGGACTGCAATCACAACTATTCCCTACTCCCAAGCTATCTGTAGATTTGTGCGAAAATTGGCTTGAAATTAACAAGGTATAGCGCACACGGCAACAGCGGTGCCGTCTAACACGCAGCTGCAGCAGTGAGAAAATGGTGGCGACAGGGAAAATGGCTTGGTCTTATAGGGCAAGGACATGTGACATACACTGCCAATGACACATGCCCTTGCTTGTGTGAAAAAAAGCACTTCGCTCCGTGTGTGCGCTGCTGATAGGCTGACAGATTGCACCTCCCCACTGTAAATGCGGGAAAGAGAAAAAAAAAATGGAGATCTTCATTGTTCCTGCAGAGATCCATCCCTTGCCCCTCCCCCCACCCCGCTGTACACTCAAACTGCATATTAAAATTAATTTTCATCATTACTGAGAAAAAATCCAGTTATGATTTTGGTGCACGAACAGTTATCGAACATAACCTCGAACAGCCGAATTTTTCTCAAATTGTTCGTGTTCGCTGAACGGCTCGAACACCGCCCAAAACAGCTCGAATTTGAGATTGGCGAACAGTTCGAGTAGAACAACGCTCATCTCTACTCAACACTATGAACTCTCCTGAAGGAGAAGCCAGGGCCCGCCGGAGGAGTCTGCGGTTCTCTGGTGGGCCGGTCCAACCATGCCGAAAAGCAGCCCTGGCTAAGAAAAGTGTGGGGGAAGGTTCCCAGACACTCTATGGCTGCTTTTTTTAATGTGGATCGGCCATGCTTATTCATCTTATTTCTCAAAATGCATTACACATCAGGCCATTGTCCAACTCTGTATTCAAGAAATTAAATGCGCAAAGAAACGTTTGTGTGTCAAATCACCACCGACAAGTGCGAGTTGATGTTGGATGGGCTGCCATTGCTTCTGCAACAAGCTCAATTACAGAACTTCCTGGGAGAAATGACACTCAGGGTACATATGGTTTTCCTCTATGCCAGTCCTTTCACCGAGCTAAATACAACTCTTAGCAAAAAAAGTTGTGGACTTTCTCCGTACCGTCCCTGGCCACATTCATCTGTCCACGTGTTTGTGGTTAGGCGGTCTTTCCCAGTAAGTGCACTGGGGAGGGCAAGGGTAATGTTGTGGGACCCGTGCTTGTGGTAGTCGGAGGCGATACCGGGAAATATAGTGGTGGCTGGGGACCGAGTATGGACACCCGGCCGCTGCCGGTATGAGGTTGTGAAAAGCTTCCACCTCCACAAGCCTGAAAGACCACATTTCAAGTGCAAGCAGCTTTAAAAAATTTGGCAGTATAGTATTGCAGCCTGTGGGTGGGTGGGTGGCTTCCTGCATACTTGCGCTTGCATTCCAAGGAATCGGGTAGGGACAACTGAACGCTGCAGTAGGACAAGGACGTGAACGGTGATTGTTGCAAGTCTGCAATGACAGGTGCATGGCGGGAGGCATCTTCGCATGCGCCAAGGATCACTTATGATGGGCACAATTTTAGGCAGTGACCTGGGAGTCAGAGATGCTTCCAGAGGTCTTCCCCATGCTGTTCCCATGTATTTTCAGCACTGTATGCATGTGTCTGATGATGTGTCACACACCACATGGCCAGATAAGGTTGTAAAATGTTAAAATGACATTTCCTGGTGAATGCATTTGTCTTGGTTGAAAGCAATTCAAAAGTGCAAAAACGCATCAAAAACGCTAAGTGTGTACATAGCCCAAGTTGTGGAGGAGTATTTTTGATTTGGTTATTTATTTTGCCTTATATACAAGACATTACCCTGGAAAGGATGTTCCTTAATACAGTACAGACCAAAAGTTTGGATACACCTTCTCATTTAAAGATTTTTCTGTATTTTCATGACTATGAAAATTGTACATTCACACTGAAGGCATCAAAACTATGAATTAACACATGTGGAATTATATACTTTACAAAAAAGTGTGAAATAACTGAAAATATGTCTTATATTCTAGGTTCTTCAAAGTAGCCACCTTTTGCTTTGATGACTGCTTTGCACGCTCTTGGCATTCTCTTGATGAGCTTCAAGAGGTAGTCACTGGAAATGGTCTTCCAACAATCTTGAAGGATTTCCCAGAGATGCTTAGCACTTGTTGGCCCTTTTGCCTTCACTCTGCAGTTCAGCTCACCCCAAACCATCTCGATTGGGATCATGTCTGGTGAATGTGGAGGCCAGGTCATCTGGTGTAGCACCCCAACACTCTCCTTCTTGGTCAAATAGCCCTTACACAGCCTGGAGGTGTGTTTGGGGTGATTGTCCTGTTGAAAAATAAATGATGGTCCAACTAAACGCAAACCGGATGGAATAACATGCCTTTGCAAGATGCTGTGGTAGCCATGCTTGTTCTATGCCTTCAATTTTGAATAAATCCCCAACAGTGTCACTAGCAAAGCACCCCCACACCATCACACCTCCTCCTCCATGCTTCAGGGTGGGAACCAGGCATGTAGAGTCCATCCGTTCACCATTTCTGCGTCACACAAAGACACGATGGTTGGAACCAAAGATCTCAAATTTGGACTGATCAGACCAAAGCACAGATTTCCACTGGTCTAAGGTCTATTCCTTTTGTTCTTTAGCCCAAACAAGTTTCTTCTGCTTGCTGCCTGTCCTTAGCAGTGGTTTCCTAGCAGCTATTTTACCTTGAAGGCCTGCTGCACAAAGTCTCCTCTTAACAGTTGTTGAAGAGATGTATCTGCTGCTAGAACTCTATGTGGCATTGACCTGATCTCTAATCTGAGCTGCTGTTAACCTGCAATTTATGAGGCTGGTGACTCAGATAAAGTTATCCTCAGAAGCAGAGGTGACCCTTGGTCATCCTTTCCTGGGGCGGTCCTCATGTGAGCCAGTTTCTTTGTAGCGCTTGATGGTTTTTGCAACTTCACTTGGGGACACTTTAAAAGTTTGCCCAATTTTTCGCACTGACTGACCTTCATTTCTTAAAGTAATGATGGCCACTTGTTTTTCTTTACTTAGCTGCTTTTTTCTTGCCATTATACAAATTCTAACAGTCTATTCAGTAGGACTATCAGCTGTGTATCCACCAGACTTCTGCACAATACAACTGATGGTCCCAGCCCCATTTATAAGGCAAGAAATCCCACTTATTAAACCTGACAGGGCACACCTGTGAAGTGAAAACCATTTCCGGTGACTACCTCTTGAAGCTCATCAAGAGAATGCCAAGAGTGTGCAAAGCAGTCATCAAAGCAAAAGGTGGCTACTTTGAAGAACCTAGAATATAAGACATATTTTCAGTTGTTTCACACTTTTTTGTTAAGTATATAATTCCACATGTGTTAATTCATAGTTTTGATTCCTTCAGTGTGAATGTACAATTTTCATAGTAATGAAAATTCAGAAAAATCATTAAATGAGAAGGTGTGTCCAAACTTTTGGTCTGTACTGTATATTTCCCAGGAAAATCCATTTTGGTTTCGTTTTTGTATGTTTTATTGTGAGTCCGTAAAAGCGGCGTAATACTCTGACCACGTTGCAGACAGCAGTGATCTGGGAGTCAGAGATGCTTCCAGGGGTCTTACCCATGCTGTTCCCATCGATTTGGGCAATTTTTAGGCCCTCTGCCAGGGGGAGCCGCCTGAAAAATGCTCAAGCTTCCCATAGACTTAAATTGGGCTCATTGCTCGGGTCGAGCACCCGAGTATTCCAATTTGCTTGACACGAGCAACGAGTACCCGAGCATTTTAGTGCTCGCTCATCACTAATCTTCAGCCATCCAGAAAAATCAAACAACGTATATCACATTCACTTCATAGCAATTGGGCCTGTGTGCACTCAAATGCCAGGACTGAATTTAAGTCTCAGTCTGACCCTGGTGATAATCCCCATGCAGTGACTGCAAGGGCTGCCAAAATTTGGGAAAAACCCCAATAGCAATTTAAAGACACAAAGAGCTGGGCCACAGTAACGAGTACGACATGTTCCCATTAGAAAGGAGAGGGTCTTCTATACAGTTATAGGGTATGCAGTGAGTCCAACAGCTGCCAAAATTTAGGAAAAACCCCACAAACAATTTAAAGACACATAGAGCTGGGCCACAGTAACGACATGTTCCCATTAGAAAAGAGAGAGTCTGCTATACAGTTGTAGGATATGCAGTAAGTCCAACGGCTGCCAAAATTTAGGAAAAACTCTACTAACAATTTAAAGACACATAGAGCTGGGCCTCAGTAATGACATGTTCCCATTAGAAAGGAAAGGGTCTGCTATCCAGATATAGGGTAATCAGAGAGTCCATCGGCTGCCAAAATTTAGGAAAAACCCTACTAACAATTTAAAGACACATAGAGCTGGGCCACAGTAATGACATGTTCCCAATAAAAAGGAGTGGGTCTCCCATACTGTTCTTGTATATGCAGTGACTGAAACGGCTGCCAAAAATTTGGAGGAACTCCAATGTCCCTCTTGAAAACAATGTTCCCATTATTAGGACGGTGGTCTCCCATACTGTTTGCCTGTGCAGTGAATGCAACAGCTGCCAAAAATTTGGAGGAACTCCAAGGTCCCTTGCAACAGACATAGAGGTCGAAGGGCCTCCTGAAGACAATGTTCCAATTATTAGGAAGTGGGTCTCCCATACTGTTTGCCTATGCAGTGAATGAAACGGCTGCCAAAATTTTGGAGGAACTCCAATGCCCCTTGAAGAGATGTAGATATGGTGATATGGTTGATATTGTGTTGATGTGGTGGAGGATGATGATAAGGAGGAGGAGGAGGACAAGCGCAAATAGACAAAATCAGGAAGCGTATACCCATGTCTGGGTGTGAAGACAAAGGTGCATGGGAATAAACTTAGATTTCACCCAAAAAAGACACTGTATTTGAGTTTATGTTACGCTGCTATCATTCGGTGGTGTTGAGAAGTCTGGCCCAATCCAGCCATTGTTCATTTTTATTAGAGTCAGTCTGTCAGCATTTTCAGTTGACAGACGGATCTGCCTATCAGTTATAATTCCACCAGCGGCACTAAAAACCCGCTGTGATAAAACTCTAGCAGCTGGGCAGGCCAGGACCTCCAAGGCGTAGAGAGCCAGTTCATTCCACGTATCCAGCTTGGATACCCAATAATTATGAGGCACAGAGTAATCATGGAGGACGTTGGTACGGTCAGCAAGGTAGTCCCTTAGCATCTTCCGAAACTTTTCCCTCCTTGAGAGAGTACCTCGCACATCAGGGCTTGAGCAATGGAAGGGTCTGTGGAAACTGTCCCAGAACTTTGACAGTGTTCCTCTGCCTCTGCTGGATTGCATTTGTGTCTCTCTCGCCTGTACTCCTTGGTTGTCCAACGAACTGTGACCTCTGCTGCCAGCATTATCAGATGGGAATTTTTTTTACCAATTCCGCAACAAGGGAATTCTGGTACTGCCCCATTTAATTAGGCCTGTCCAGCGTGGGAATAAGAGACAGAAAGTTCTACTTGTAGCATGGGTATAGAAGTGTCACCAACCAGTAATGACTATCACCCAAAATTTGGAGAACTCGAGGGTCATGGGAAAAGCAGCGTAGCATAAACTCAGTCATGTGTGTCAGACTGCTAATAGGCAAGTCTTCCGCGTCCTCACCAAGAGGAAAACTGACCATGCTCTCCTCCTCATCCTCCTCCTCCCTGTCCTCAGCCCTTCCACGCTGAACAGACGGTATGACAGTTGTGCAGGTAGTACCATCTGTAGCCAGGAAACTAGCTCCTGTTCTTTCTCCTCCTCATCTTCCTCATTGTCACTCAATCCACATTGGGATAAGATGAGTCTGGGCTGTGTGGAATCAACCTGTATGGTCCCTTGCTCTATCTCATCATGCTCCACCTGCAATGCATCCTCTTTAATTGTGAGCAGAGAGCATTTCAGAAGACAGAGAAGCGGGATAGTGACGCTAATTATGGCGTCATCGCCAGTTACCAGCTTGGTGGGGTTCTCAAAGTTTTGGAGGATGGTACAAATGTCTGAGATCCATGTCCACTCCTGAGGTATTATATGTGGAGTCTGACCTGAATACCGACGGCCTTGTTGATGCTGGTAGTCAACAACTGCCCTCTTCTGCTCACAAATCCTTCCCAACATCAGCAATGTAGAGTTCAAATGCGTGGGGACATCGCACATCAGTCGGTGAGCCGGAATCTGCAAACGCTGCTGAAGCACGGCAAGGGCGGTGGAAGCTGTAGGTGACTTTCTAAAATGGGCACACACAGTGCGTATTTTGACAAGCAGATCTGGCAGATCCAGTTAGATTTTGAGAAACCGCTGAACCACGAAGATAAGCACATGGGCCAGGCATTGTAAGTTTGTGAGCTCGCCTCACCTCAGAGCCACCACCAGGTTCCGGACATTGTCACACACGACCATGCCTGGCTGTAGGTTCAGCGGTGTCAGCCACAGATCTGCCTGCTATTTCAGAGCTATCCACAACTCTTCAGCATTGTGCTGTTTGTCACCTAAGCATTTTAGCTTCAGCACAGCCTGTTGCCGCTTGGCCGAGGAAGTGCTGCAGTGCTTCCAGCTTCTGACTGATATGGTCATTTCGGAGATGGAGGCTGAAGAGGAGGAGGAGATGGAGGAACTGTACAATGTGGGGGCAACCCTGATTAACCCTGGGCCCGCAATCCTCAGCATCGGGAGGACATGTTCCGTCCCAAGGTTCACTATAGTAACCCAGTGTGCCGTCAGCGAGATATTCTGTCCCTGCCCACAAGCACTTGTGCACGTGTCCTTGGTTAGGTGGACTTTCCCAGTGACTGCGTTGTTGAGGGCACGGCTAATGTTGTGGGACACGTGCTCGTTTAATGCGGGGACGGCACACCGAGAGAAATAGTGGCGGCTGGGGACTGAGTACCGAGGGATGGCCGCCACCATCAGGTTGTGGAAAGCTTCCCTCTCCACAAGCCTAAAAGGCAACATTTTGAACACAAGCATTTGTGAAATGTGTGAATTTAGTAGTGTGGCCTGTGAGGCGTTGGCTGTGTATTTGCGCTTGCGTTCAAAGGACTGGGGTCGGGACAACTGTACACTGTGCTGGGACAAGGACGTGAACGTGCTTGCTGATGGTGCTAGTTGATAGTGTGCAACAACACGTGCAGGGCAGGAGGCATCTTGGCCTGCGCCATGGACAGGGGATTGGCATGCACGCACAACAGCGGAAGAAGCAGTGGTGTCACCCACATACACTGTTTCTGGACCCTGGGGTTCGACCCACTTAGTCGGGTGCTTTGCTGCCATGTGCTTGATCATGCTGGTGGTGGTCAGTCATGTTGAGCGAATTTGTTCTGCGAATGTTCGAAAGTTTCAAATTCAGCACGATTATGGCATATTCGGATTCGTGATCGCAATGGCAAGCAAATTTTCTTAAAATCGGAAAAGTTCGACAAATTTGCGCGAGACAATGCAAGGCAACTACGACATTTTGAACAGTTTTGTTAGCATAGTGCAAGTGTATGATGAGCGGTGACATGTGCCAGGTGAGTGTGGGGGCTGTGGAAAGCTTAGAACAGGTTAGATCATCGGTGCACTGTTTTTTTTTTTCTATGGGCGGTAACTTTAACTGAGGAAAGCTCAGCCAGCCAATCATAGAGCAGGAAGCATCTACACTGTCCAGACTTAAGGGCTTCTGCAATTGGCAGCAGAAATCACATTTCCTCTCAATACAAAAAGTGTCCATGTTCCCTCAGCGCTATTATATTCATGACGCAGCTCAGTGTTCTCCTGTGTAGTGAAAGATATTAGCTAGATAGTGTGATAGCACTTGTGTGGTAGTCAGATAGTGTAGATAATTCCTCTCCTGTGTAGCTCTGCAACCGCTGGTGCAGCACATTTTTGGTGTTCTTGTGCAAGTACTGAGATTCTGACAGAAACAGAGGGCCCATGCCATACAATAATGCTGTGCACCGCTGGTATAGAGCTCCATGTCTCAGTATACCTTGAATCTTTTTTTGCACTTGCTAATGTGATCAAGCAAGCGCAGGTCACCTTTTCATTTAGTGGGGTTGAAATTGTGCTTTAGCACAGTCTGCAGAGCTTATTATTGCAGAGCACAAAATCTGTTTTTTTTCTGTTGCTATTGTGATATTGAAAGCTGTGTGCACTAAAGTTTTTTTAGTGTCAGATACTATTTTAGTGGAGTTGAACTACAGGTGGTTTCAGAGTAAAAAAAATACCTTTTTTCTCTTGCTACGCCCAGAACAAAAATAATTTTTTCCTGTGCCAAAAGTCATACAGTGCTATAAGCCAGCTACTACGTCAGTGACGGTCAAATTCAGCTTGTACGCACAGTCAAACCTATATATATTTTTGGTTGGCAGGCAGAGTCCACCAAAGGTTAATTACTGTGGCAAAGTTGATTCAGTCTGCTAAAAGGCAGATCCTATATTAGTGGCGTTGAACTTGTCCTGGTTTCACAGTAAAAAAAAACAAACTTCTCTTACTAAGCCCAGTGCAAAACATATTTTTTCCTGTGCCAAAAGTCATACAGTGCTATAAGCCAGCTACTACGTCAGTGACGGTCAAAGTCAGCTGTCAGAGCTTATGCAGAGTAACCCAAAAATATTTATTTTTGCTCTGAGTAAAGTGGTACAGCTGGCTAGATATGAGTTTGAAATATTTTGGAGCATATATTCTATGTCATACTGGCCTCATCCACATTCAAAAAAATAAATTTCTATTGTTCCTAAAGTAATACAAGCAAGGGACATCTCAGTTTAAAATTGTTTGAAGAATATCTCATAGGTTTTGTCGGCCTCATGCACACTAACAAATTTCTTTTGTCTGTTAGTGACTAGAGATGAGCGGTGTTCGACTAGAACTGTTCGCCAATCTCAAATTCGAGCTGTTTTGGGCGGTGTTCGAGTCGTTCGACGAACGCCAGCGATTTGCAAAAAATTCGGCTTGTTTGAAGAATATCTCATCGGTTTTATCGGCCTCATGCACACTAACAAATTTCTTTTGTCTGTTAGTGACTAGAGATGAGCGGTGGTCGACTAGAACTGTTCGCCAATCTCAAATTCGAGCTGTTTTGGGCGGTGATCGAGTCGTTCGACGAACGCCAATGATTTGCAAAAAATTCAGCTGTTCGACGTTATGTTTGATAACTGTTCGTGCACCAAAAGCGTGTCCTGCATGTCTGGCGCTATTTAGAGCACCAATCATGCAGGGATTGTCTGCCACTCACTGTAATGCCACAGCCATGGTGGTTGTGGCATTACAGCGGTTGCCCAAATCGATGGGAACAGTGCTCACAGTGAACCATGAAAAGCCGGCAATTCAGCAGCGGCATACACCAGTACCCGACAATTTAGAACAGAAAGAATAGAGTATCACACATAGATTAGATAGATAGAAACATGTCAGTCATATATATAAGAAGTACAGTGACAGTGTTGGTTACTGTACTTGTCATTTAGTGTTAAAGGATTTATTAAAAAAAATATTAGTGTTTTCATGCACCGTCCCTTTAAAAAAACAGCCGGCAATTCAGCATCGGTACCTGACAATTTATAACAGAAAGAATAGAGCATCACACATAGATTAGATAGATAGAAACATGTCAGTCACATATATAAGAAGTACAGTGATAGTGTTGATTACTGTACTTGCCATTTAGTGTTAAAATAAAGGATTTATTAAAAAAAAAAATGGAGTGGGGTTCCCCATAATTTTAGTCTCTAGCGGAGGTTAAGCAGACGGCTGGGGCAGATGTTTGAAGCCAGGGAAGGGGTAATACCCACGGAGCTTCCCAGGCTACTAATATCAGCCCCCAGCTGAATACCTAGCCTTTAATAGCTATTAAAATGGGGGACCCCAAAAAAATGAGGTGGGGTCCCCCCTATTTTAATAGCTAACAAAGGCTAGGCAGTCAGCAGCGGGCTGATATTAATAGCCCAGCAAGGGTGCCATGAATATTGGCCCCCTCATAGGCTAGAAACACCAGCCCTCAGCCGCCCCAGAAATGGCGCATCCATAGGATGCGCCAATTCTGGCACTTAGCCTCGCTCTTCCCACTGCCCTGTAGCGGTGGCAGTGGGGTAATAGGGCTGGGGTTGATGTCAGCTTATAATGCCAGCTGACATCAAGCCCAGGTTAGTAATGGAGAGGCGTCTATAAGACACCCCCATTTCTAACCCCATAGTCAAAGTTAAAAAAAAAAAAATACCCAGAATAAAGTCCTTTAATTGAAATAAACACAATTCTTTATTGTTCTAAATTAAACCATACTTACCATCACGCCAATTCCAGCTGAAGCCAATGTCTTCTGCAATAAAAGTAAAATAATAAAGCAACATCATCCTTACCTTTCCATGGTTCCCACGACAGCTTCAGCTCTGCTACATTCACATGACAGGCTGGATCGCAGCCGAAAGCTGCCATCCACCTTGCCATGCCGCAGACACTGAGAAGCGCAGGCATGCTTGTGCTCCTCAGTGTCTCGCTGTGACGGCATAAAGATGAGCCAAGGTCATGTCCAATGAACTCAGCTCACGTCATGCACGTCACTGACAGCGTGGGAAAATACTCCTGCGCTTGCAGTCAGCGTGAGAGAATTCTCCTGCTGAAGCGTTGAGCGCAGGAGAATTTTCCAACGCTGTCAGTGACGTGCATGAGGTGAGCTCATGTCCAATGAACTCAGCTCACCTCATGCACGTCACTGACAGCGTGGGAGAATTCTCCTGCGCTCAGCGCTTCAGCAGGAGAATTCTCCCGTGCTGGGATGGCATTGAGATGTGCTCTGCAGTGTCTATGAAGGATGGCATGCTGGATGGCAGCACTCAGCTGCCATCCAGCCTGTCATCTCAATGCCATCCCAGCATGGGAGAATTCTCCTGCTCAAGCGCTGAGCGCAGGAGAATTTTCCCACGCTGTCAGTGACGTGCATGAGGTGAGCCGAGTTCATTAGACATGACCTCGGCTCATCTGGATCCCGTAACAGCCAGACTCTGAGGAGCGCAAGCATGCCTGCGCTTCTCAGTGTCGGCGGCATGGCAAGCTGGATGGCAGCTTTCGGCTGTGATCCAGCCTGTCATGTGAATGTAGCAGAGCTGAAGCTGTCGGGTGAACCATGGAAAGGTAAGGATGATGTTGCTTTATTATATTACTTTTATTGCAGAAGACATTGGCTTCAGCTGGAATGGGCGTGATGGTTAGAGATGAGCGGTGTTCGACTCAAACTGTTCTCCAATCTCAAATTCAAACTGTTTTAGGCGTTGTTCGAGCCATTCGGCGAACACAAACAATTTGAAAAAAATTCAGATGTTCGAGGTTATGTTCGATAACTGCACCAAATCACAACTGGATTTTTTCTCAGTAATGCTGAAAATTAATGTTAATACGCAGTTTGAGTGTACAGCGGGGCGGGGGGAGGGTCAGGGGATGGATCTCTGCATAAATAATGAAGATCTCCATTTTTTTTTCTCTTTCCCGCATTTACAGAGGGGAGGTGCAATCTGTAAGCCTATCAACAGCGCACACACGGAGCGAACTGCTTTTTTTCACACAAGCAAGGGCATGTGTCATTGGCAGTGTATGGCACACGTCCTTGCCCTATAAGACCCAGCCATTTTCCACGTAGCCACTATTTTCTCACTGCTGCAGCTGCATGTTTGACGGCACGGTGTTAATTTCAAGCCAATTTTCGCACAAATCTACAGATAGCTTGGGATTGCAGTCCTTTTGAGGACTAGGTTACATAATTTCCTACGACTTTTATCAGGCAGGTTTGTGCTCTTAAATAGATAGGTTGGGAGTAAAGACTAGTGTTGAGCCACCCCCGTAGTGTTCGAGTTCGGTTCGGTTCGTCGAACACCCGTGTGTTCGCCGAACCGTTCGTCGAACTGTTCGTCGAACACCTTCGAACACCGTTAAAACCAATGGCAGGCAAACAAAAACACATAGAAACACATAGAAAACACCTTCAAAGGTGTCCAAAAGCTGACAAAATGCTCAGAAGACACAACTAACACATGGAAAAGTGACAAGTACATATAGTCATGAGAAAAGAAAAGAGGTGGAGGAGTAAAAGGAGGGGGAGACACAGATATAGGCATGTCTTGCCCTTCTAAAATCCAACAAGTGAGAAGCCGACACGTTCAGTCCGCTCCTGCCCGTGCCACCTCCGTGTCGCCGGGTTTGTACCAGAGCCGCGGTGAACCCTGACGGCCAGCCCCCCTCTCCCAATACTGGTGCCTGTCCGCTGGTGGGTCGAGCGAGCCCCCCTGTGGTGGAGGCAGCTCTAAGCTTTTTAATTTAAATTGTCTCTCTAATTTGAATGAATACACTTTAAATCCATTTACAAGGATCTATTGGAGGGCAAGTCTCATGCCAGCAGCCGCGTAATTCCAGCTCCAGTAGCATCCACTAAAGCTGCTGCAGTTAAAAAGCTTTTATAAGGATCGAGCTCGGCTGTCCACCGCAAGGCATCCTACTGCCAGTCCCAGCCCCTATGCCTTGGGGTGCCTCCTGATGCTCTTCACTGAGTATCCCGTGGTCCCGAAGCATTTCCTTTGAAAAACTTAAGTGTCCAAACTACAGGTGGTGTAGCTTGCTTAACAGCCGGGATAATCCGCTGACTTGCAGACACTGCTACTAGGCACAAAGTATTTCCAGGGCTAGATGCAGTTAAAAATTTGTAATTAGATACTCTCGTTGGATGCTGAGAAAGCATTCCATAGAGTCTCCTGGCACGTCATATATGATTCTCTTAAAAAGCTTGGAGTAGGGGTCTAGGGGACCCTTTTATAGCCAAAATCACGGCCCTGTATCGCAATACGTCACCTAGGCTGAAGATAAATGGAACTGTAGCACCCTGAGGGCTCGGTTGCTACAGAGGTATTGCACCTCACCCAGAGGTGTGATATCTCACTCTCAGGTAAGGATGGAGTGTGGATCAGGACCCGACACCTGCATGCATTACACCACATTGCCGTGGGCAGGGCGACCAATATGCCCCTGAGATGGGCACGACAGTCCCTGTCCCTGGCTGGAGTGGGGAGAGGGAACACTGAGGAAGGGGAACCCTGTAGTGCAGGAGCAGGGAGTAAGCAGTTCCTGGGTGCATTGAGAAGGGAGTATAAAAGGTGGGCACCATCTTAGTTCAGTGCAGAGAAGTCTGAGCAGAAGTGGCAGGGAGCAGGGGCTCTGCATGAGCTCTGCTCCGTAGGTGGGACTAGTAACAGAGGCCCAGGCCTGGAAGAGGGAGAAGGAAGGAAGAGGAGCGGAGAAGGCTCCAGGAACGAGGAATGAAGGGATCCCAGGGGTGCGGACGGGCGAGTCGCCACCGCACGCCCGAACCCACCTGCATGGAGGGGTCAGGCCAAAGGGGGAGACCGGTCCCCGAAACTAGTGGAGGCAGGAAACGACCCTCAGCTAGAAACAGGAGGCTGTGACATTTTATGTGGCGCAGCCCCTCGCTACACCCGCTAGGAGGGCAGCACATAGGGTCAGGGAAACTGGCGCCAAGTTTACCAAGAGGAGGCCCGAGGCAGCCGGACAGGAGGGTTGGTAAGAAAGGCCAGACAAAGGACACACAAAGGGGGTCCTGTGAAGCGCTCCAAAGTTATCTGGGAGTTGTCTGAGCCCCTCACCTGATGAGTACAGTACGACGTGGGCAGCCGTTACCTGCAGACGTGGTCTGGATAATAAGAACTGTGAGTAAAGGCCCTGGACTGCATCACTGACTCCGTGTCGTTACTGCTGCTGCCCTGCACCATCACCCCCATCCTCCGCATACACTGCCATGAGGCTATACTCCTCCCGTGGGGAGTTATGCTACGCTCTGCTGCACCCACAACACCAGCCTCAGTGGTCTGCCCTGCAGCGGCGGTTTACTCTGACCGCAATCCATGGGTGGCGTAGTCGGACATTTAAACATCAAAACCACATAAATAGCTCCGCCACTGGTTTGACCACCCTGAGCCACGGAACCGGGTCGCCGCCACGAAGACTACAACCACCAGCATCCACCAAAAAGGGTCCGGCTCCGGGTGTCCCAAGGCCCAGGGTGTGCATCAGAACATTTTCATCACCTTTCACAATCACCAATGGGACAAGGCAGGGATGTCCTCTGTCCCCTCTCTTATACATCCTAGTGACGGAGCACCTGCTCTCATCAATTCGCCATAACCCCAATATTAGTTGGATTGAGGTGGGAGGCACCGAGTACAAGTGCTCTCTATTTGCTGATGATGTACTAGTATATATCACTCAATCACATAAATCCATCCATGCTGTTATGGCTGAAATAGATCACTTTGTTACATGGTCAAATTTTAAAATCAATGCAGCGAAGTCTGAGGCCCTCGATGTCTCCCTCCCCAAATCCATATAGGATTCCATCCAGTCCAACTTTCCCTTTGCCTGGCCCTCACAGGGTATCAAATACTTAGGAATTCCTATTCATAGAGACCTCTCCCATCTATGTTATCTTAATTTTGGGCCCTTTATTGAACAACTCCATACAGACCACGGTTGGCAAGTTAGAACTGTAAGATTCACTACGTGAACCACTGGTGTTTTGTGGAAAAGCACATGTACACTGTGTTCCAAATTATTATGCAAAAAGTGTTTAGGAGTGATAAGGGAAGAATTTGTTTGTTTGTCAGTTAAACTCATTGATGGTGATGTGTGTCAGGGCTCTTTATATCACTGTAAGCAATTGCAGACACCTGTGCTAATTAGTTTGGCAGGTGTGTCCAATGAAAGGCAAGATTACTTAAGAAGGCTGTCTCACATTATTAAGCAGCCTACATTTTCTGCCAAAATGGGAAAGAAAAAGGATGTGTCGGCTGCTGAGAAGCAACAAATTGTGGAGTGTTTAGGTCAAGGCATGACTACAATCAACATTGTGCGATGATCAGGATGAAGTGTTTTGGCAATCAAGAAGTATGTAGCTGATTCACAGTACACATGTGTGCATGCTGATAAGAGCAAATTGAGGACTCTTTCCTACAGGCAATTACGTCAGGTTAAAAGAGCAGCGGCAAAAAAGCCTTGTCATAGCAGCAGACAAGTTTTGAAGCTGCTGGTGCCTCCAACGTCCCCCGAACAACAAGATGCAGGGTCTTCAGAGGTTTGCAGCTGTGCATACGCCATCCTGTCGACCTCCTCTATCCACTTCACACAAGCAGAAACGGCTCCAGTGGGCCAAACATTACATGAAGACTGATTTCAAAACTGTTTTGTTCACGGATGAGTGCCATGCAGCGCTCGATGGTCCAGATGGATGGAGTGGAGGATGGCTGGTTGATGGACACCCCACGCAAACACGGCTACAGCGCCAACAAGGAGGAGGTGGTGTAATGTTTTGGGCTGGAATCATGGGGAGAGAGTTTGTCGGCCCCTTTAGGATCCCTGAAGGCGCTAAAGATGAACTCCATAATGTATGTGGATTTTCTCAAACAGCACTTCCTGCCATGGTTCAAGAAGAAGAACCATGTATTTCACAGCAAGATCATTTTTTTGCATGATAATGCACCATCTCATGCTGCACATAAAACATCTGCATCTCTGGCTGATATGGGCATAAAAGGGGACAAACTTATGGTGTGACCCCCATGCTCCCCTGACCTCTACCCCATTCAGAACCTCTGGAGCATCATCAAAAGGAGTGTCTATGATGGCGGGAGGCAGTTCACATCTAAGCAACACCTCTGGGAGGGTATTCTGTCCTCATGCAAAACAATTGAAGCAGAAACCATCCAAAACCTGACAAATTCAATGGACGAGAGAGTTCAGAAGCTCCTTTCGAACAAGGGGTCCTATGTGAAAATGTAACATCACCTAGAATAAAGTTTTGAGTTGAAAACTGTTTGATTTCAGTTTCTAAGAACCTGCTAATGCTTATAATTTCAAAAATGACCATTTTTTTGGTCTTTATTAAAATGAAAAGGTTGATCGAAAAGTTTGGGGGATCTAAGAGTGTGGCAACCCAGTAGTCATGATTACTTCGAATTCTGACAATATGAGGGTCATGTTGCAGGTAGTGCAGCAAGAAGGCACTTATGTGTCTTGCGCATCTCGGAGCCCCAAAATTATTTTCCGAGCTAGATGCAGCTACAAATTATTATTAATTTTAAATCTCTTGGAGCTTAGTATAGATGGGCTAATAGGATCAGTGCTGCACACTGCTACAAAGCCCAAATTATTTTCCAGTCAAGATACAGATAAACATGATTAGTAATTTGAAAGCTTAAAACGGTTGGTAGGGTGATTTTAACCAATCATCAAGCTTTTACTCTCCCTAGGATGACACAGGGGTAGAAAAGTCATTTCGGATCCATGATTTGTTCATCTTTATGAACGTGAGTCTGTCTACATCATCAGTGGAGAGCCGTGTGCGCTTATCTGTCAGCACACCACCAGCAGCGCTGAACACACGTTCAGACAGAACGCTGGCTGCGGGGCATGACAAGATCTCCAAGGCGTAAGTGGCTAGCACCGGCCATTTATCCAGATTGGAAGCCCAAAAAGAGCAAGGGTCCAGTGACACAGTCATGGCTTCAATGTTTACTTGGAGATACTCCTGTACCATCGTCTCTAGGCGTTGACTATGTGTCAGACTTCTTGTCTCCTGTGGCCTTGCAAAGGATGGGCTAAAAAAGTGGTGAAATGATTGCGCAAAATTGATGTTACCAGTAGATACTGTTGTCCCACGGTTGGCAAGTTGGAACTGTGAGATTCACTACGTGCACCAAAGGTGTTTTGTGGAAAAGCACATGTAAGATTCTGCAACAGTCTCTACTGATACTCCTGCATGCGTGCATCCCTTTCTATGGCAGGAATAATTTCTGCAAATTTACTTTTGTACCGGGGATCTAACAGTGTGGCAACCCAGTAGTCAGGATTATTTCTAATTCTCACAATTCGAGGGTCATGTTGCAGGTAGTGCAGCAAGAAGGCACTCATGTGTGTTGCGCATCCAGGAGCACCAAGTCCCTCTTGTGTTGGTGGCGAGGTAACAATCATGATTCCTTCCTCTGTCCTCTCCCCCCAACCTCGCACAACAGAAATGTGATCAAGATCTCCCTCATCTGATGAGTCTTCCATCAGTTCGTCCTCCACTTCTTCCTGGGCTCCTGCACCTTCCTCACTAGTTTGGCTGCTACCATGCGCCCTGGTAAAACCATCTCCCCCACCCTCACATGCCTGCCGCCTTGGTGCTGCCGACCGTCTGGACCTTCCAGATGTTAGCCCTTCCGCATACAACTCCTCCTCCTCTACTTCCTCCACCTCCTCTTGTGCCACCACCTGACTCCGAATTCTGTTTAACATGTGCTCCCGCATGTAAATCACCGGAATAGTCATGCTGATAATGGCATCGTCAGCACTAAACATCTTCGTCGCCATTTCAAAACTGTGCAGAAGGGTGCATAGGTCCCTGATCTGAGACCACTCCTCCAGCGTGATTTGCCCCACCTCTGGATCTCGTTGGCCCAGGCTATACGTCAGAACGTATTGCACCAGGGCTTGTCGGTGCTGCCACAGTTGCTGCAACATGTGCAGAGTTGAATTCCACCGGGTAGGCACATCGCATTTTAGCCAGTGAAGTGGCAGGCCCAATGACTTCTGTAGAGATGTAAGTCGCTGAGCTGCGGGATGCGAACGGCGGAAGTGAGCACACAGCGACCGTGCCCTCTGCAGAAGGCCATCTAGTCTGGGATAGTGGGCTAAAAATTGCTGGACAACCAGGTTCAACACGTGAGCCATACAAGGCACGTGTGTGACATTGCCCCGGCGAAGGGCCGCACCCAGGTTTGCAGCATTGTCGCACACGGCCTTCCCTGGTTTCAGGTCCAGTGGAGACAACCATTCATGAAATTGGTTCTCCAGAGCTGACCACAACTCCTCAGCTGTGTGACTCACATTTCCCAGACATTTCAAAGTAAAAACCGCCTGATGACGTTGAGCCCTACTGCCAGCATAGTAAGGAGGTGTGCAGGATCCCTTCTGCGCAGTTAGAAAGCTTGTGGCATGACCAGACAGTCTTTGGGTGCAGGTGGAAGACCGAGAGGAGGTTGAGGAGGCAGAAGCAGTGGAGGAACTTTGACATAAAGAGGATTGACGCACAACTCGTGGGGACGGCAAGACTTGGACAGCAGCCCCTTGTCCTGCTGTCACCATAGTTACCCAGTGCCCAGTCAGCGACATGTAACGCCCCTGTCCATGCCTACTCGTCCAAGTGTCTGTGGTGAAATGCACCCTGTCACACACAGAGTTTCTCAAAGAAGCGGTGATGTTGTGTGCGACATGCTGGTGGAGAGCAGGCACACCTTTCTTTGAGAAGTAGTGCCGACTGGGCATCTGGTACTGGGGCACTGCGACGGACATAAGGTCTCGAAAATCCTCTGTGTCCACCAGGCGGAAAGGTAGCATTTCTGTAGCCAAGAGCTTGCAGATGGTGCAATTCAACCTCTTAGCTTTCTCATGGCTAGGAGGAAATGGTCTTTTACTTGTCCACATCTGAGGGACCGAGGGCTGGCTATTGTGCTTAGACGGGGTTGATAAGGGTGTCCCCGGCAAACTGCCGGTCTCTGAGGAAGTTGCAGGCGGACATGTTAGGTTGCCTTGATCCAAAGGTGGTGCTATCGATGTCGGACAGCGCTCAACACCAGCTGGTGTTTCCACCTCCAAAGAAAATGATGACCTGCCAATCACGCTGGCTGTTGCGGGTAAAGAGGTGGCAGGTCTGCGCCCCAAAACAGGTGTGACTGCTGTCCCCCCAGTCACAGAGGATGAAGAGGCCGCGGATGCACAAGATATGGCAGACGGTGGTTGGCCCTGCCGGCTAGGCCGCATTGTAGCACACTGAGCTTCCCACTGCAACTTATGCTTCATGTCCATGTGCCGGTTCATGCATGAAGCACTCAAACTATGTATTTTTTGTCCTCTACTTAGCTTTTGCTGACATATGTTACAGATAACACGAGTTGGGTCATCTTTATCGATCTGAAAAAATGCCCAGGCTGTGCAAGGCTTAGCACCCATGCGACCTGAAGAGCCACCACGACTTGTGGTGAGAGGCAGAGTTGTGTTTGAGGATGCAGTTGTTGACGTGCTTCCAGTACTACGTCTCTGTCCAGGAAGGCGCAACCTGACCTTGTCGTCACTAGCATCTTCCTCCACCTCCTCTGCTGACCTCATCTCTTGGCTGACTGTGGGTTGACAGTAAGTGGGATCTCCAACCTCATCATCATCACCCTGTGCGTTATCACACCCATCGTCCTCAGAGCCAACCTGTTCCTGCCCTGACAAAAAACTAAAGTTGTTGCTCCAATCAGGTATTTGAGTCTCATCATCATCTTCCTTATTGTCTCCACCAACAGGAGTTACAGTTTGGGAATGAGGGTCTACATTATGGTCAGAACCTTCTGCGTCTGGTCCTGGATCCGATTCATAAAGATTCTGGGCATCAGTGCAGATCATTTCCTCGTCTGGATTCACAGAAGCGCTGGAGTCGACCTCTGATTCCCAGGCTATAGTATGAGTAAACAGTTCTGCAGACTCAACCATCTGTTCTACGTCATACTCAGACAGGCAGCTGGAGATTTGGGAGCTGTGAGGAAGCAAGTGCGATTGGGGTGACACCTTTGAGGACTGGAGTATTTGTGATGTTGAAGTTGATGTGGAGGAGAGCCCACTTAAAGGAGCACTTGATATCCATTGAAGCACCTGCTGTTTTTGTGCCTCATCTGGAATTTGTAGCGATTGGCGTGGCCGTAAGAAAGGGATCTTATCACATTGTCTGCTAAAAGAAGTAGACATTTTAGTTTGGCTGGATGATGGTCTTTCTTCTGCAGATGTTACTGTTACTTTAACACCTACCCCACGGACACAACCTTTTTTCCCCTTCCCAACACGCCTATTCCCCTTTCCACCAGCAGCAGGCCTTTTTCCACTCATTTTGGTGGTTAACTAATTCACAACTCTGGAGTTGTTTGCACAAAAATACAATGGATGGGAACTGAGCAGAGCTGAGTGGCCAAACTGTGGTATTAGGCCAAAACTATTGGCTGGGTTAGATGCAGAAAAAAATTATATTCAATTTGCAACCTGATGGAGGTCAGTATAGATGGACTAATAGAGAAAGTCCCACACACAGCTAGAAGCCCAAATATTTTTTCAGAGGTAGATGCAGAAAAAAAATATATTCAGTTTGCAACCTGATGGAGGTCAGTATAGATGGACTAATAGAGAAAGTCCCACACACTGCTAGAAGGCCAAATATTTTTTCAGAGGTAGATGCAGAAAAAAAATATATTCAGTTTGCAACCTGATGGAGGTCAGTATAGATGGACTAATAGAACAAGTCCCACACACAGCTAGAAGCCCAAATATTTTTTCAGAGGTAGATGCAGATAAAAATTATTTTTAATTTGCAACCTGATGGAGGTCAGTATAGATGGACTAATAGAGAAAGTCCCACACACTGCTAGAAGGCCAAATATTTTTTCAGAGCTAGATGCAGACAAAAAATTATTTTCAGTTTGCAACCTGATGGAGGTCAGTATAGATGGACTAATAGAACAAGTCCCACACAAAGCTAGAAGCCCAAATATTTTTTCAGAGGTAGATGCAGAAAAAAATTATATTCAGTTTGAAACCTGATGGAGGTCTGTATAGATGGATTAATAGAACAAGTCCCACACACAGCTAGAAGCTCAATATTTTTTCAGAGGTAGATGCAGAAAAAAAATATAATCAGTTTGCAACCTGATGGAGGTCAGTATAGATGGACTAATAGAGAAAGTCCCACACACTGCTAGAAGGCCAAATATTTTTTCAGAGCTAGATGCAGACAAAAAATTATTTTTAATTTGCAACCTGATGGAGGTCAGTATAGATGGACTAATAGAGAAAGTCCCACACACTGCTAGAAGGCTAAATATTTTTTCAGAGCTAGATGCAGAAAAAAATTATATTCAGTTTGCAACCTGATGGAGGTCAGTATAGATGGACTAATAGAACAAGTCCCACACACAGCTAGAAGCCCAAATATTTTTTCAGAGGTAGATGCAGATAAAAATTATTTTTAATTTGCAACCTGATGGAGGTCAGTATAGATCGACTTATAGAGAAAGTCCCGCACACTGCTAGAAGGCCAAATATTTTTTCAGAGCTAGATGCAGACAAAAAATTATTTTCAGTTTGCAACCTGATGGAGGTCAGTATAGATGGACTAATAGAACAAGTCCCACACACAGCTAGAAGCCCAAATATTTTTTCAGAGGTAGATGCAGAAAAAAATTATATTCAGTTTGCAACCTGATGGAGGTCAGTATAGATGGACTAATAGAACAAGTCCCACACACAGCTAGAAGCCCAAATATTTTTTCAGAGGTAGATGCAGAAAAAAATTATATTCAGTTTGCAACCTGATGGAGGTCTGTATAGATGGATTAATAGAACAAGTCCCACACACAGCTAGAAGCCCAATATTTTTTCAGAGGTAGATGTAGAAAAAAAATATATTCAGTTTGCAACCTGATGGAGGTCAGTATAGATGGACTAATAGAGAAAGTCCCACACACTGCTAGAAGGCCAAATATTTTTTCAGAGCTAGATGCAGACAAAAAATTATTTTTAATTTGCAACCTGATGGAGGTCAGTATAGATGGACTAATAGAGAAAGTCCCACACACTGCTAGAAGGCCAAATATTTTTTCAGAGCTAGATGCAGATAAAAATTATTTTTAATTTGCAACCTGATGGAGGTCAGTATAGATGGACTAATAGAGAAAGTCCCATATACTGCTAGAAGGCCAAATATTTTTTCAGAGCTAGATGCAGAAAAAAATTATATTCAGTTTGCAATCTGATGGAGGTCAGTATAGATGGACTAATAGAACAAGTCCCACACACAGCTAGAAGCCCAAATATTTTTTCAGAGGTAGATGCAGATAAAAATTATTTTTAATTTGCAACCTGATGGAGGTCAGTATAGATGGACTAATAGAACAAGTCCCACACACAGCTAGAAGCCCAAATATTTTTTCAGAGGTAGATGCAGAAAAAAATTATATTCAGTTTGCAACCTGATGGAGGTCTGTATAGATGGATTAATAGAACAAGTCCCACACACAGCTAGAAGCCCAATATTTTTTCAGAGGTAGATGCAGAAAAAAAATATATTCAGTTTGCAACCTGATGGAGGTCAGTATAGATGGACTAATAGAGAAAGTCCCACACACTGCTAGAAGGCCAAATATTTTTTCAGAGCTAGATGCAGAAAAAAATTATATTCAGTTTGCAACCTGATGGAGGTCAGTATAGATGGACTAATAGAACAAGTCCCACACACTGCTAGAAGCCCAAATATTTTTTCAGAGCTAGATGCAGAAAAAAATTATATTCAATTTGCAACCTGATGGAGGTCAGTATAGATGGACTAATAGAATGATGCTATGCCCAAAAGATTTTACTTCACTAGGTGCAGTAAAAAAATTGGTATTCTATACACAGTTGGTATATCTTGCAACACAGATAGGCTACTCCACTGACTAACACACTCTGCAATAGGCCAAAAAGGATTAGCTTTGCTAGATTCAGCCAAATGCTGTGAAAAAAACTTGCACAGCACTGGCACAGACCTGCCTGGCAAAAACTGATAGGAACTGATGTAACCTAGTCCTGAAAAGGACTGCAATTACAATTAGTCTTTACTCCCACAATCTATCTATTTAAGAGCACAGACCTGCCTGATAAAAGTCGTAGGAAATGCTATAACCTAGTCCTTAAAAGGACTGCAATCACAACTATTCCCTCCTCCCAAGCTATCTGTAGATTTGTGCGAAAATTGGCTTGAAATTAGCAAGCTATAGCGCACACAGCAACAGCGGTGCCATCTAACACGCAGCGGCAGCAGTGAGAAAATGGTGGCGATGGGGAAAATGGCTTGGTCTTATAGGGCAAGGACATGTGACATACACTGCCAATGACACATGCCCTTGCTTGTGTGAAAAAAGCACTTCGCTCCGTGTGTGCGCTGCTGATAGGCTGACAGATTGCACCTCCCCACTGTAAATGCGGGAAAGAGAAAAAAAAATGGAGATCTTCATTATTCCTGCAGAGATCCATCCCCTGCCCCTCCCCCCACCCCGCTGTACACTCAAACTGTGTATTAACATTAATTTTCATCGTAATTACTGAGAAAAAATCCAGTTCTGATTTTGGTGCACGAACAGTTATCGAACATAACCTCGAACAGCCGAATTTTTCTCAAATCATTTGTGTTCGCCGAACGGCTCGAACACCGCCCAAAACAGCTCGAATTTGAGATTGGCGAACAGTTCGAGTAGAACAACGCTCATCTCTAGTAAAGACTAATTGTAATTGCAGTCCTTTTGAGGGCTAGGTTACATCAGTTCCTATCACTTTTATCAGGCAGGTCTGTGCTCTTAAATAGATAGGTTGGGAGTAAAGACTAATTGTAATTGCAGTCCTTTTGAGGGCTAGGTTACATCAGTTCCTATCAGTTTTTGCCAGGCAGGTCTGTGCCAGTGCTGTGCAAGTTTTTTTCACAGCATTTGGCTAAATCTACCTAAGCAAATCCTTTTTGGCATCTTGCAGTGTGTGTTAGTCAGTGGAGTAGCCTATCTGTGTTGCAAGCTACACCACCTGTGTATAGAATACAATTTTTTTTACTGCACCTAGCCAAGTAAAACCTTTTGGGCATAGCATCATTCTATTAGTCCATCTATACTAACCTCCACCAGGTTGCAAATTAAAAATAATTTTTATCTGCATCTAGCTCTGAAAAAATATTTGGGCTTGTAGCAGTGTGTGGGACTTGTTCTATTAGTCCATCTATACTAACCTCCACCAGGTTGCAAATTCAAAATAATTTTTATCTGCGCTGATGGTAGTGTGTTTGGAGAAAGAAAACCAGAGGTGGATAACTTAAAATGCTTAAAGCTTTTATTAAGAAGATATAAAATATATGGGGTTGATGAAAAATTTAAAAAAGTGATACGTATCACCAGGATTAGTGCACAAATTTCTTTAAAATAAATATATAGAAAATGCACCAGGCTAATTTTATAAAAACAAATAATTAGTTGATGATTGGATTTAGTCTTCCTTCTCAGATGCGACGGGTAGGTTAGATCGGCCGGGCCTGTTGTTGAGTACTTGTAGGGTATGGATAGGGAGTCTCGTAGTGCCTATAGCAGAAGAAGGGGAGAGAGGGTAGTTGTTTAGTGGGTATTGTTGTCCAGTAATGTCCCACTGAGTCAACAGGTGTATAATTACCTGCTATTGATGTGGCAATCAGCAGGTAGTAGAGGGTACGCAGGGTATCCAGTGGGGTTGTTTCCGGAAGTGGATCTAGGAGGGACAATGAAGGAGATGTCCAAATTGAAGAATAATGGGTGATGCACGGTTATCTGATCGGTCTAGTAGGTGTACCTGTGGAGGTAGAATAGGAGGTAGACTTCGTTGTATTGTTGCAGGTGGGGTTAAACCTTCTTGGGTAGTGGTCCCAGTAGGATGGAAATGATTTTATCTAACCTTCGATATTATACCATCCGGCCTAAAGGTAACCAAGGCATTATCAGGAGATATTGGCGATCCCACAACCTTGGAAGAATGGAACTCAATGTTCCATGACTTCTCCAAACAAACCGTTAGGTTTATTATAAACAAAAGGAAAAAACAACTCCTGGAAAATAAAACCAAAATCAATGCCTTGTTTAATGAAATTAAACCATACCAAAATCACTCAGAGATCTTAAACCTTACAATTAGTATCAAAAGCAGAATAAATCAAAAAGAAACGGAAAGAGTAGAAAGAAAGAGAGCAAAATTCGGCAGAGACGCCGTACCCCTTCCGACTAAACAACCTCAGAAGGAACAACTGAATTTCTTTGAAACTCTAGATGAAGTAGTCGGAAGTCCAGCTAACTCTCACATCTCAATTGAGGACATTTCCATTCACCCGACATCCGACCATGGAATCTCCCAGCCTCAAAATGAACCTGACTTTAATTTAATGGAAAATGACTATGATACCCCTGTCAGTACTCAAAACAGGTTCCTCCCTTTGACGGCCACTAGTAACGATAATATCCCATTAACTACACCATCCCCAACCAGAGGGTCATCCTCTCAACCAAACAACCCACCTAGCAACCCTCCCCTAGTACCAGTAACCCCGGTCCTTGCTACTACATCACGTCCATCAATACGAAAACACACTAGCCATGTGGATTTTTTTCAGATGGCCAAAAGAAAAAATGCCAAAGAGGTACTAGGAGAGGGAAACTCGCCAAAATGAAAAAGAACAAATCCAAAGAAATAATTAACCAGAAATCTATCTTTAATCTTAGCAAACATAATCTAACCAATAGTGAAATTGCTCTACTTAATAAAGGCCTTAAATACGCCCCCTCAACACAACTGGACAAATTTCAAGCCTATATAGGCATCAAAAAGTTCATGCGTCAGCTGGTGTTAAAAAAGTATCATATCAAAAAAGACAGCGAGACAATTAGATCTGAATACACTGACCCACCAAAATATGTGCATACCACCTTGAAAACCAAATCCACTTTTCACCCCATTCAAGAATACTCGGAAACCCTCAACACCTTCGAAAAGAATGTGACAGACGAAATCCGAAAACATAAAAACCACAAATGTCAAAAATTCAGAAATAATCTGACTAAATCGGAAAAAATCGCTATGAAACAACTACAAACTAACAAAAATATAGTAATAAGACCTGCTGACAAAGGGGGCAGCATAGTCATTCTCAACCAGGATGATTACTGCAAAGAGTCCTTAAGGCTCTTAGATGATACCAGAACGTACCAAATCCTTCCTTTTGATCCCACAAATACCTATCAGAAAGAATTACGAATACTAACAAAAGGAGGACTCCAGGAGGGTTATCTCAATAAAAATGAATATGACTATGTCAACATCCAGTACCCGAGACTAGCTGCCTTTTACTATCTCCCTAAAATACATAAGGACCAATTAAATCCGCCGGGAAGACCAATTATCTCCGGCATACAATGCTTGACAGCTAATCTCTCACAGCTAATTGATCACCATCTACAACCTTTAGTCCCCAACCTCCCTTCTCATTTAAAAGATAGTAAGCACACGATTCAAATACTAAATAATATCCACTGGGAAAACCACTACATTATCGATACCATGGATATCACATCATTATACACCAATATTCCACATAACAAAAGCTGCGAAGCCACCCTCCACTTTCTTAACCAGCAAACACCACCGGAACAAAATGAATTCATTAGGGACTGCATGCTATTTATATAAAAACACAATTATTTCCTATGCGAGGGGGACTATTACTCCCAACAATGGGGCACCGCCATGGGGACCAGGTTCGCACCAAGTTATGCTAACCTCTACGTGGGCCGATGGGAATCGTTAGCTATACACCCTGAGGGCCTTCTACACGCGAACCTGGTCCTATGGCGATGATTTATCGATGACATCTTATTCATCTGGTCAGGTGACCAACCATCACTGAATAAATTCCTAGAGGAAATTAATAGGAATGAATTCTTTCTGGAATTCACCTCCACCACCAGTACCACCACAGTAAATTTCCTAGATCTGACCATCTATATCGAGGACAATCGCATTTTAACCCGCACTTACCATAAACCTACCGATGCCAATGACTACATCCCACTAGATAGCTGCCATATTCCCAACTGGCTACTTAACGTCCCCCGCAGCCAATATGTATGAATACACTGGAATTGTTCAAAACCTCAAGAATTCGATATGGAAGCACAACTTCTTACCACCAAATTCCTAGAAAAAGGCTATAATGCACAATTCCTTATGAACACAATAAACAAAGTAGCCAAAATACCATGAAACACCCTTCTAAATGAGACTGGTACCACTAAATCAGAACATGATCACCATAGATTTATCCCCATCATCACACCCTATTCTGCAAACACCCATCTTTTCAAAAAAATTGTTAATAAACATTGGCATATATTACAGGATGACAAAATAATCGGGGATCAGATACCAAATCGACCTACGTTCATCTTCAAAAAAGCACGTAATTTAGAATCTATAATAGCCCCCACCGTTAGAAACAATACTATCCCTAAACAGCCACAAACCCCATTTCAACAGAAACTTAGGGTTTTTTTTCCTTGCAAAAAATCTAAACTATGCAAAATATTAAAAACACAAAAACAGTATACAATCAGTCACCAAAAAGAAACGTACCCGAATACAGACTTTATAACGTGCAACACTACAGGAGTTATCTATGGACTTTCATGTCCATGTAAAAAACTATACGTGGGGAGAACCGAAAGAACGTTGAATACCAGAATTAATGAACATATGCACAATATTAAAAACAAATATCTAGGCCACCCCCTTCCCAAACACTTTGCAGAAAAACATAGCGGATCCGCTAAAGGAATCCAAATAACTGGTATTCAAATAGTGCATATACATTGGAGACAGGGAAACTTTATTAAACACATGTCCAGAAAGGAGAGCGAATGGATATTTAAATTAAATACTTTAAAACCACGGGGACTAAACAGAGAGATCGAACTATTTGCATTCCAGGACTGACAGACATGACGTCACTGCCCCCTAGATATATAAGGATACATGAGACTGGGTCATGACATCCCTGATGAAGACAGCCGTAGCTGTCGAAACGCGTAGGATTGCCCTTTGACCCAGCACAGGAGGCACCAACCAGGCCTCCGTAGCATCAGTACACTGCGTACCACGTGACCGCTTGTCACGTTGCTTTCCCCTAGGAGCGCGCCTTTTCCTCTCTCCTCCTCTCTCCCTCCCGCAACCCGGAACAGGCGAACACGCGGCAGTCACCGTCCGGGACTCCGCTTTCGCCCCGGACCACTGACAACACCTGACATCGCGGGACAACTTACTG
Source organism: Phyllobates terribilis (assembly GCF_046119375.1). Taxonomy (NCBI): domain Eukaryota; kingdom Metazoa; phylum Chordata; class Amphibia; order Anura; family Dendrobatidae; genus Phyllobates; species Phyllobates terribilis. The sequence goes on along the minus strand of NW_027362769.1, from coordinate 249,352,637 downwards.
TAAGTAGGATCGGGCCACAGCCCCATCGCACACCACAGACTTACAGTCACTATACTCCGTCTCCTCCCAGCAGCACCTGCAGTTCCACTCTGCACTCTGAACCCCCTAGCCACTTGGCAAAGTATTATCTACCACAGCTTCCTGCTGAACCATCCTACTGCCATCCAGACCAAAATTAAGGTACTAAAACGATATAATGGTGACTACTGACCAACCTGTCGGCACTATTAACCATTTTTGTTCATCTTATTTAGTCCGCTAGACGCCGACCATCTCTAGCTCAGGCAGAGCCTCCTGATGCAGCTCTAGCCCCGTATCTTACCTATCTCAGGCTAACAGAATCAGAAACCTCGACCAACTTGAGACATCGCTCAGACCAGTCCCAACACTCTATACCAGCTACCTAGCAGGTAAATAATAATACTAATTAATAATACTAATACTTGTAGGATATGGATAGGTACTCTCGTAGTGCCTATAGCAGAAGAAGGGGAGAGAGGGTAGTTGTTTAGTGGGTATTGTTGTCCAGTAATGTCCCACTGAGTCAACAGGTGTATAAAAACTGCTTTTGATGTGGCAATCAGCAGGTAGTAGAGGGTAACCAGGGTATCCAGTGGGGTTGTTTCCGGAAAAGGATCTAGGAGGGACAATGAAGGAGAAGTCCAAATTGAAGAATAATGGGTGATGCACGGTTATCTGATCGGTCTAGTAGGTGTACCTGTGGAGGAAGAGTAGGAGGTAGACTTCGTTGTATTGTTGCAGGTGGGGTTAAACCTTCTTGGGTAGTGGTGCCAGTAGGATGGAAATGATTTTATCTAGATGGTTCTGGAGGAAAAAGGATCATCTTATTTAGTCCTCTAGACGCCGACCATCTCTAGCTCAGCCAGAGCCTCCTGATGCAGCTCTAGCCCCGTATCTTAAATATCTCAGGCTAACAGAATCAGAAACCTCGACCAACTTGAGACATCGCTCAGACCAGTCCCAACACTCTATACCAGCTACCTAGCAGCTAAATAATAATACTAATTAATAATATCATAAAAAAAGCATCCACTGTGATAAACTTGGTAAAACTGCCAAGCCTGGCACTATTAATCTCTAACTTATCGCTAACTTATTTTTAGAACCAGAGCCTCCTGCTATATGGTAGTCTACTAGATACTGACCTCTCTGGCCCATCCAGAGCTTCCTGGTGCACCCAAAGTCAGTTACTGAACCCACCTAAGGGGATAATATTATTAAAACCTCGACTATTTCTGCATTCTCTCTGGGACAGTCTTTGGACACTTCCTGCAAATTCTCTGGCATTACAGGTACCAACTCTATTTAACCAAGGCAATAGCCTGTACTATGGTAACAATATTCCTAACATAATCCTTTTTCCTCCAGAACCATCTAGATAAAATCATTTCTATCCTACTGGCACCACTACCCAAGAAAGTTTAACCCCACCTGCAACAATACAACGAAGTCTACCTCCTACTCTACCTCCATAGGTACACCTACTAGACCGATCAGATAACTGTGCATCACCCATTATTCTTCAATTTGGACATCTCCTTCATTGTCCCTCCTAGATCCACTTCCGGAAACAACCCCACTGGATACCCTGCATACTCTCTACTACCTGCTGATTGCCACATCAATAGCAGGTAATTATACACCTGTTGACTCAGTGGGACATTACTGGACAACAATACCCAATAAACAAATACCCTCTCGCCCCTTCTTCTGCTATAGGCACTACAAGAGTCCCTATCCATATCCTACAAGTACTCAACAACAAGCCCAGCCGATCTAACCTACCCGTCGCATCTGAGAAGGAAGACTAAATCCAATCATCAACTAATTATTTATGTTTTTATAAAATTAGCCTAGTGCATTTTCTATATATTTATTTTAAAGAAATTTGTGCACTAATCCTGGTGATACGTATCACCTTTTTAAATTTTTCCCCCACCCCCATATATTTTATATCTTCTTAATAAAAGCTTTAAGCATTTTAAGTTATCCACCTCTGGTTTTCTTTCTCCAAACTCACTACCATCAACGCGAATTTACACAATTATTTTAACCCTACCACAACTTGGACACCGGTGGTTCCCTGTTCACTAATTCGTTGCTTTGCTAGTGACTAGCCGATAGCGCCTCCTAGAACAACTAATTTTTATCTGCATCTAGCTCTGAAAAAATACTTGGGCTTGGGCTTGTAGCAGTGTGTGGGACTGGTTCTATTAGTCCATCTATACTAACCTCCACCAGGTTGAAAATTCAAAATAATTTTTATCTGCATCTAGCTCTGAAAAAATATTTTGGCTTCGGCTTGTAGCAGTGTGTGTGACTTGATCTATTAGTCCATCTATACTAACCTCCACCAGGTTGCAAATTCAAAATAATTTTTATCTGCATCTAGCTCTGAAAAAATATTTGGGCTTGGGCTTGTAGCAGTGTGTGGGACTTGTTCTATTAGTCCATCTATACTAACCTCCACCAGGTTGCAAATTCAAAATAATTTTTATCTGCATCTAGCTCTGAAAAAATATTTGGGCTTGGGCTTGTACCAGTGTGTGGGACTTGTTCTATTAGTCCATCTATACTAACCTCCACCAGGTTTCAAATTCAAAATAATTTTTATCTGCATCTAGCTCTGAAAAAATATTTGGGCTTGTAGCAGTGTGTGGGACTTGTTCTATTAGTCCATCTATACTAACCTCCACCAGGTTGCAAATTCAAAATAATTTTTATCTGCATCTAGCTCTGAAAAAATATTTGGGCTTTGGCTTGTAGCAGTGTGTGGGACTTGTTCTATTAGTCCATCTAGACTAACCTCCACCACCTGTGTATGTAATAGCAATGTTTTACAGCATCTAACCCAGCCAATACTTTTGGGCTTTTACCACAGTTTGGCCACTCAGCTCTGCTCAGTTCCCATCCATTGTTTTTTTGTGCATACAACTCCAGAGTTGTCAATTAGTTAACCACCAAAATGAGTGGAAAAAGGCCTGCTGCTGGTGGAAAGGGGAATAGGCGTGTTGGGAAGGGAAAAAAAGGTTGTGTCCGTGGGGTAGGTGTTAAAGCAACAGTAACATCTGCAGAAGAAAGACCATCTTCCAGCGAAACTAAGATGTCTACTTCTTTTAGCGGACAATGTGATAAGATCCCTTTCTTTTCGCCACGCCAATCGCTACAAATTCCAGATGAGGCACAAAAACAGCAGGTGCTTCAACGGATATCAAGTGATCCTTTAAGTGGGCTCTCCTCCACATCAACTTCAACATCACAAATACTCCAGTCCTCAGAGGTGTCACCTCAATCGCACTTGCTTCCTCACAGCTCCCAAATCTCCAGCTGCCCGTCTGAGTATGGGGTAGAACAGATGGTTGAGTCTGCAGAGCTGTTTACTCATACTATAGCCTGGGAATCAGAGGTTGGCTCCAGAGCTTCTGTGAATCCAGACGAGGAAATAATCTGCACTGATGCCCAGAATCTTTATGAGTCGGATCCAGGACCAGACGCAGAAGGTTCTGACCATAATGTAGACTCTCGTTTCCAAACTGTAACTCCTGTTTGTGGAGACAATGAGGAAGACGATGATGAGACACAAATACCTGATTGGAGCGATAACTTGAGGTTTTTGCCAGGGCAGGAAGAGGTTGGCTCTGAGGACGACGGGTGTGATAACACACAGGTTGATGATGACGAGGGTGGAGATCCCACTTACTGTCAACCCACAGTCAGCCAGTCGATGAGGTCAGCAGAGGAGGTGAAAGAGGATGCTAGTGACAACGAGGTAAGGATGCGCCTTCCTGGACAGAGACGTAGTACTGGAAGCACATCAACAACTGCATCCTCAAGCACAACTCTGCCTCTGACCACAAGTCGTGGTGGCTCTTCAGGTCGCATGGGTGCTAAGCCTTGCATAGCCTGGGCATTTTTTCAGATCGATAAGGGTGACCCAACTCATGTTATCTGTAACATTTGTCAGCAAAAGCTAAGTAGAGGCAAAAAATACATAGTTTGAGTACTTCATGCATGAATCTGCACATGGATATGAAGCATAAGTTGCAGTGGGAAGCTCACTGTGCTACAATGTGGCCTAACCGGCCGGGCCAACCGCCGTCTGCCACATCTTGTGCATCTGCGGCCTCTTCATCGTCTGTGACTGGGGAGACAGCAGTCACACCTGTTTTGGGACGCAGACCTGCCACCTCTTTACCCGCAACAGCCAGCGTGATTGGCAGGTCATCATTTTCATTGGAGGTGGAAACACCAGCTGGTGTTGAGCACTGTCTGACATCGATAGAACCACCTTTGGATCAAGGCAACCTAACATGCCCGCCTGCATCTTCCTCACAGACCGGCAGTTTGCCGGGGACACCCTTCTCAACCCCGTCTAAGCACAACAGCCAGCCCTCGGTCCCTCAGATGTGGACAAGTAAAAGACCATTTCCTCCTAGCCATGAGAAAGCGAAGAGGTTGAATGTCACCATCTGCAAGCTCTTGGCTACAGAAATGCTGCCTTTCCGCCTGGTGGACACAGAGGATTTTCGAGACCTTATGTCCGTCGCAGTGCCCCAGTACCAGATACCCAGTCGGCACTACTTCTCAAAGAAAGGTGTGCCTGCGCTCCACCAGCATGTCGCACACAACATCACCGCTTCCTTGAGAAACTCTGTGTGTGACAGGGAGCATTTCACCACAGACACTTGGACGAGTAGGGATGTACAGGGGCATTTCATGTCGCTGACTGGGCGCTGGGTAACTATGGTGACAGCAGGAGAAGGGGCTGCTGTCAAAGTCTTGCCGTCCCCACGAGTTGTGCGTCAATCTTCTTTATCTCGAAGTTCCTCCACTGCTTCTGCCTCCTCAACCTCCTCTCGGTCCTCCACTTGCACCCAAAGCCTGTCTGGTCATGCCACAAGCTTTCTAACTGTGCAGAAGGGATCCTGCACACCTCCTTACTATTCTGGCAGCAGGGCTCAATGTCATCAGGCGGTTTTTACTTTGAAATGTCTGGGAAATGTGAGTCACACAGATGAGGAGTTGTGGTCAACTCTGGAGAACCAGTTTCATGAATAGTTTTCTCCACTGGACCTGAAACCAGGGAAGGCCGTGTGTGACAATGCTGCAAACCTGGGTGCAGCCCTTCCCCGGGGCAAAGTCACACACGTGCCTTGTATGGCTCACGTGTTGAACCTGGTTGTCCAGCAATTTTTAGCCCACTATCCCGGACTAGATGGCCTTCTGCAGAGGGCACGGTCGCTGTGTGCTCACTTCCGCCGTTCGCATCCCGCAGCTCAGCGACTTACATCTCTACAGAAGTCGTTGGGCCTGCCACTTCACTGGCTAAAATGCGATGTGCCTACCCGGTGGAATTCAACTCTGCTCATGTTGCAGCGACTGTGGCAGCACCGACAAGCCCTGGTGCAATACATTCTGAGGTATAGCCTGGGCCAACGAGATCCAGAGGTGGGGCAAATCACGCTGGAGGAGTTGTCTCAGATCAGGGAACTATGCACCCTTCTGCACAGTTTTGAAATGGCGACGAAGATGTTTAGTGCTGACGATGCCATTATCAGCATGACTATTCCGGTGATTTACATGCTGGAGCACATGTTAAACAGAATTCGGAGTCAGGTGGTGGCAAAAGAGGAGGTGGAGGAAGTAGAGGAGAGGCGCATGGTAGCAGCCAAACTTGTGAGGAAGGTGCAGGAGCCCAGGAAGAAGTGGAGGACGAACTGATGGAAGACTCATCAGATGAGGGAGACCTTGATCACATTTCTGTTGTGCAAGGATGGGGGGAGAGGGCAGAGGAAGGAAGCATGATTGTTACCTCACCACCAACACAACAGGGACTCCTGGATGTGCAAGACACATGAGTGCCTTCTTGCTGCACTACCTGCAACATGACCCTCGAATTGTGAGAATTAGAAATAATCCTGACTACTGGGTTGCCACACTGTTAGATCCCCGGTACAAAAGTAAATTTGCAGAAATTATTTCTGCCATAGAAAGGGATGCACGCATGCAGGAGTATCAACAGAGACTTTTGTAGAATCTTACAAGTGCTTTTCCACAAAACACTAGTGGTGCACGTAGTGAATCTCACAGTTCCAACGTGCCAACCGTGGGACCGTCGAGTGTTCAGCACTCAAAACGTAACAGAAACACAGTATCTGCTGGTAACATCAATTTTAGGGAATCATTTCACCACTTTTTAGCCCATTCTTTGCAAGGCCACAGGAGACAAGAAGTCTGACACATAGTCAACGCCTAGAGACGATGGTACAGGAGTATCTCCAAGTAAACATTGAAGCCATGACTGTGTCACTAGACCCTTGCTCTTTTTGGGCTTCCAATCTGGATAAATGGCCGGAGCTCGCCACTTACGCCTTGGAGATTTTGTCATGCCCCGCAGCCAGCGTTCTGTCTGAACATGTGTTCAGAGCTGCTGGTGGTGTGCTGACAGGTAAGCGCAATGGCTCTCCACTGATATGGTAGACAGACTCACGTTCATAAAGATGAACAAATCATGGATACAAAAGGTCTTTTCTTCCCCTGTGTCATCCTGGGGAGAGTAAAAGCTTGATGATTTGTTAAAATCACCTCACCAACCGTTTTAAGATTTCAAATTACTAATCATGTTTATCTGCATCTTGGCTGGAAAATAATTTGGGCCTTGTAGCAGTGTGCAGTACCGATTCTATTAGGCCATCTATACTAAACTCCACCAGATTTAAAATTACTAATCATGTTTATCTGTATCTTGGCAGGAAAATAATTTGGGCCTTGTAGCAGTGTGCAGTACTGATTCTATTAGGCCATCTATACTAAACTCCACCAGATGTAAAATGATTAATCATGTTTATCTGTATCTTGGCTAGAAAATAATTTGGGCCTGGTAGCAGTTTGCAGTACTGATTCTATTAGGCCATCTATACTAAGCTCCACCAGCTTTCAATTTAATAATAATTTTTAGCTGCATCTAGCCCGGAAAAAAATTTTTGGGCTCCTAGATGCGCAAGACACTTGAGTGCCTTCTTGCTGCACTACCTGCAACATGACCCTCTGCTTGTCAGAATTCGATATAATCCTGACTACTGGGTTGCCACACTCTTAGATCCCCCACACTCTTCGATCAACCTTTTCATTTTAATAAAGAGCAAAAATATGGTCATTTTTGAAATTATAAGCATTAGCAGGTTATTAGAAACTGAAATGAAACAGTTTTCAACTCAAAACTTTATTCTAGGTGATGTTACATTTGCACATAGGACCCCTTGTGCGAAAGGAGCTTCTGAACTTTTTCGTCCATTGAATTTGTCAGGTTTTTGATGGTTTCTGCCTCAATTGTTTTGCATGAGGACAGAATACCCTCCCAGAGCTGTTGCTTAGATGTGAACTGCCTCCAGCCATCATAGACACTCCTTTTGATGATGCTCCAGAGGTTCTCAATGGGGTTGAGGTCAGGGGAGCATGGGGGTCACACCATAAGTTTGTCCCCTTTTATGCCCATATCAGCTAGAGATGCAGATGTGTTATGTGCAGCATGAGACGGTGCATTATCATGCATGAAAATGATCTTGCTACGGAATACACGGTTCTTCTTCTTGAACCATGGCAGGAAGTGCTGTTTGAGAAACTCCACATACATTATGGGGTTCATCTCTACCCCTTCAGGGATCCTAAAGGGGCCGACAATCTCTGTCCCCATGATTCCAGCCCAAAACATGACTCCACCTCCTCCTTGTTTGCGCCGTAGCCGTGTTTGAATGGGGTGTCCATCAACCAGCCATCCTCCACTCCATCCATCTGGACCATCAAGCGTTGCACGGCACTCATCGGTGAACAAAACAGTTTTGAAGTCAGTCTTCATGTATTGTTTGGCCCACTGGAGCCGTTTCTGCTTGTGTACAGTGGATAGAGGAGGTCGACAGGATGGCTTATGCACAGCTGCATACCTCTGAAGGACCCTGCATCTTGTTGTTCGGGGGACTTTGGAGGCAGCAGCAGCTTCAACAACTTGTCAGCTGCTATGACAAGGCTTTTTTGCCTCTGCTCTTTTAACCTGACATAATTGCCTGTAAGAAAGAGTCCTTAATTTTCCCTTATCAACACGCACACGTGTGTACTGTGAATCAGCTACATACTTCTTGATTGTGCGATGATCAGGATAAAGTGTCTTGGCAATGTTTATTGTAGTCATGCCTTGACCTAAACACTCCACAATTTGTTGCTTCTCAGCAGCCGACACATCCTTTTTCTTTCCCATTTTGGCAGAAAATGTAGACTGCTTAATAATGTGGGACAGCCTTCTTAAGTAGTCTTGCCTTTCATTGGACACACCTGCCAAACTAATTAGCACAGGAGTCTGCAATTGCTTACAGTGATATAAAGAGCCCTGACACACATCACCATCAATGAGTTTAACTGACAAACAAACAAATTCTTCCCTTATCACTCCTAAACACTTTTTGCATAATAATTTGGAACACAGTGTACATGTGCTTTTCCACAAAACACCAGTGGTTCACGTAGTGAATCTTACAGTTCTAACTTGCCAACCGTGGTCTGTATGGAGTTGTTCAATAAAGGGCCCAAAATTAAGATAACATAGATGGGAGAGGTCTCTATGAATAGGAATTCCTAAGTATTTGATACCCTGTGAGGGCCAGGCAAAGGGAAAGTTGGACTGGATGGAATCCTGTATGGATTTGGGGAGGGAAACATCGAGGGCCTCAGACTTCGCTGCATTGATTTTAAAATTTGACCATGTAACAAAGTGATCTATTTCAGCCATAACAGCAGGGATGGATATATGTGATTGAGTGATATATACTAGGACATCATCAGCAAATGCAGAGCACTTGTACTCGGTGCCTCCCACCTCAATCCAACTAATATTGGGGTTATGGCGAATTGATGAGAGCAGGTGCTCCGTCACTAGGATGTATAAGAGAGGGGACAGAGGACACCCCTGCCTTGTCCCATTGGTGATTATGAAAGGTGATGAAAATGTTCCATTTATCTTCAGCCTAGGTGACACATTGCGATACAGGGCCGAGATTTTGCCTATAAAAGGGTCCCCAAGACCCCTACCCAAAGCTTTTTAAAAGAATAATATATGGCGTGCCAGGAGACTCTAAGGAATGCTTTCTCAGCATCCAACGAGAGTATCTAATTACAAATTTTTAACTGCATCTAGCCCAGGAAATACTTTTTGCCTAGTAGCAGTGTCTGCTAGTCAGCGGATTATCCCAGCTGTTAAGCAAGTTGCACCACCTGTAGTTTGGACACTTAATTTTTTCAAAGGAAATGCTTCGGGCCCCCGGGACACTCAGTGAAGAGCATTGGGGAGGCACTCCAAGGCATAGGGGCTAGCACTGGCGGTAAGACGCCTTGCGGTGGACCACCAAGCTCAATCCTTATAAAAGCTTTTTAACTGCAGCAGCTTTAGTGGACGCTAATGGAGCTGGAATTACCGCGGCTGCTGGCATGAGATTTGCCCTCCAATAGATCCTTGTAAAAGGATTTAAAGTGTACTCATTCAAATTAGAGAGACAATTTAAATTAAAAAGATTAGACCTTCCTCCACCGCAGGGGGGCTCGCTCGACCCACCAGCGGACAGGCACCAGTATTGGGAGAGGGGGGCTGGCCGTCAGGGTCCACCGCGGCTCTGGCACAAACCCGGCGACATGGAAGTCGCACGTGCAAGAACGGACTGGCCGTGTCGGCTTCGCACTTTTTTGGTTTTAGAAGGGCATGACATGCCTATATCTGTGTCTCCCCCTTCTTTTACTCCTCCACCTCTTTCCTTTTCGCATGACTATATGTACTTGTCACTTTTCCATGTGTTAGTTGTGTCTTCTGAGCAGTTTGTCAGCTTTTGGACACCTTTGAAGTGTTTTCTCTGTGTTTTCTATGTGTTTTCTATGTGTTTCTATCTGTTTTTGTTTGCCTGCCATTGGTTTTAACGGTGTTCGAAGGTGTTCGACGAACAGTTCGACAAACAGGTCGGCGAACATACGGGTGTTCAACGAACCGAACCGAACTCGAACACTACGGTGGTGGCTCAACACTAGTGATGGTAAGTATGGTTTAATTTAGCACATTAAAAAATTGTGTGTTTATTTCAATTAAAGGACTTTATTCTGGGTGTTGTGTTTTTTTAAATACTTTACTAGAAATTCATGGCGGTCATGTCTCCATGAATTTCGGGCTTAGGGCCAGCTGATAATGCCTAGCTGGCCCTAACCCCTTTATTACCCAGTGAGCCACCGCACCAGGACCCTGGATGAGTTGGGTACAGCGCCAGAAGATGGCGCTTATATGAGCGCGCCATTTTCTGGGGTGGCTGCAGGACTGCAGTTTGCAGCGGGGGGGGGGGGCAGAAAGCTTGGGCCTCCCTGCGCTGCGGATTACAGTCCCCAGCTGCCTAGTTGTACCTGGCTGGACAGAAAAATAGGGCGAAGCCCCACGTATTTTTTTTTTTTAATTTTTTCATGAAATTCATGAAATAATTTAAAAAAAAGGGCTTCCCTATATTGTCGTGTCCGGCCAGGTACAAATAGGCAGCTGGTGGTTGGGGGCAGCCCGTTCCTGCCTGGTGTACCTGGCTGGACACAAAAATAGGGCGAAGCCCCACGTATATTTTTTTAAATTATTTCATGAAATTCATGAAATAATAAAAAAAAAAGGGTTACCTATATTGCTGTGTCCGGCCAGGTACAAATAGGCATCTGCTGGTTGGGGGCAGCCCATTCCTGGATGCTGTACCTGGCTGGCATGCAAAAATATGGCGAAGCCCACGTCAAAACTTTTGGGAAAAATTAATTAAAAAATAGTTTAAAAAAAATAATAATTTAGGGACTGCATCTTTATTAACCCCTCCACCTAAATGTGTTTTTTTAAAAAAATGTTATTGAATTTTTCACCAAAAATTTGACGTGGCCTTTGCCATATTTTTGTGTCCAGCCAGGTACAGCAGGCGGAAACGGGCTGCCCCCAACCCCCTGATGCCTATTTGTACCTGGCTGGAAAGAAAAATACAGGGAAGTCCTTTTTTTAATTATTTCATGAATTTCATGAAATAATTTAAAAAAAATTGCCGTGGGGCTTCGCCCTATTTTTGTGTCCAGCCAGGTACATCTAGACAGTTTGGGGCTGGCGTACGCAGCGCAGGGAGGCCCAAGCTTTCTGGGCCCCCCCCCACTGCAAATTGCAGTCCGCAGACACCCCAGAAAATGGCGCGTTCTTAGAAGCGCCATCTACTGGTCGCTGTACCCAACTCATCCAGGGCCCTGGTGCGGTGGCTCACTGGGTAATAAAGGGGTTAGGGCCAGCTTGGCATTATCAGCTGGCCCTAAGTAAAGTATTTAAAAAAAACAACACCCAGAATAAAGTCCTTTAATTGAAGTAAACACAAAATTTTTTAATGTTCTAAATTAAACAATACTTACTATTATGCCCATTCCAGCTGAAGCCAACGATCTCCTGCATTAAAAGTAAAATAATAAAGCAACCTCATCCTTACCTTTCCATGGTTCCCACGACAGCTTCAGCTCTGCTACATTGACATGACAGGCTGGATCGCAGCCGAAAGCTGCCATCCAGCTTGCCACGCCACATACACTGAGAAGAGCAGGCATGCTTGCGCTCCTCAGTGTCTCGCTGTGACGGCATCCAGATGAGCCGAGGTCATGTCCAATGAACTCGGCTCACCTCATGCACGTCACTGACAGCATGGGAAAATTCTCCTGCGTTCAGCGCTTCAGCAGGAGAATACTCCCACGCTGGGATGGCATTGAGATGACAGGCTGGATGGCAGCTGAGCGCTGACATCCAGCATGCCATCCTTCATAGACACTGCAGAGCGCAGGCATGCTTGCGCTCTGCAGTGTCACTGAAGGATGACAAGCTGGATGGCAGCGCTCAGCTGCCATCCAGCCTGTCATCTCAATGCCATCCCAGCATGGGAGAATTCTCCTGCTCAAGCGCTGAGCGCAGGATAATTCTCCCACGCTGTCAGTGACGTGCATGAGGTGAGCTGAGTTCATTGGACATGAGCTCACCTCATGCATGTCACTGACAGCATGGGAAAATTCTCCCGCGCTCAGCTCTTCAGCAGGAGAATTCTCTCACGCTCACTGAAAGCGCAGGAGAATTTTCCCACGCTGTCAGTGCCATGCATGAGGTGAGCTGAGTTCATTGGACATGACCTCAGCTCATCTTTATGCCGTCACAGCGAGACACTGAGGAGCACAAGCATGCTTGCGCTTCTCAGTGTCTGCGGCATGGCAAGCTTGAAGGCAGCTTTCGGCTGCGATCCAGCCTGTCATGTGAATGTAGCAGAGCTGAAGCAGTCGTGGGAACCATGGAAAGGTAAGGATGATGTTGCTTTATTATTTTACATTTATTGCAGAAGACATTGGCTTCAGCTGGAATGGGCGTGATGGTAAGTATGGTTTAATTTAGAACAATAAAGAATTGTGTGTTTATTTCAATTAAAGGACTTTATTCTGGGTGTTTGTGTTTTTTTAACTTTGACTATGGGGTTAGTAATGGGGGTGTCTTATAGACGCCTCTCCATTACTAACCTGGGCTTGATGTCAGCTGGCATTGTAAGCTGACATCAACCCCAGCCCTATTACCCCACTGCCACCACTACAGGGCAGTGGGAAAAGCGAGGCTAAGTGCCTGAATTGGTGCATCCTATGGATGCGCCATTTCTGGGGCAGCTGAGGGCTGGTGTTTCTAGCCTGGGAGGGGGCCAATATTCATAGCACCCTTCCTGGGCTATTAATATCAGCCCCCAGCTGTCAGCCTAGCCTTTGCTAGCTATTAAAATAGGGGGGACCCCACGTCATTTTTTTGGGGGTCCCCCATTTTAATAGCTAGTAAAGGCTAGGTATTCAGCTGGGGGCTGATATTAGTAGCCTGGGAAGCTCCGTGGGTATTGCCCCCTTCTCAGGCTTCAAACATCTGCCCCAGCCATCTGCTTAACCTCCGCTAGAGACTAAAATTACGGGGAACCCCACGCCAATTTTTTTTTTAATAAATCCATTATTTTAACACTAAATGGCAAGTACAGTAATCAACACTATCACTGTACTTCTTATATATGTTACTGACATGTTTCTATCTATCTAATCTATGTGTGATGCTCTAATCTTTCTGTTATAAATATTCCGGTACCGATGCTGAATTGCCGGCCTGCTTTTTTAAAGAGACGGTGCATGAAAACACTATTATTTTTTTTAATAAATCCTTTAACCCGAAATGACAAGTACAGTAAGCAACACTGTCTCTGTACTTCTTATATATGTGACTGACATGTTTCTATCTATCTAATCTATCTGTGATGCTATATTCTTTCTGTTCTAAATTGTCGGGTATCGGTGTATGCTGCTGCTGAATTGCCCGCTGGCTTTTTTAAAGAGAGTGTCTTCTGAGCAGTTTGTCAGCTTTTGGACACCTTTGAAGGTGTTTTCTATGTGTTTCTATGTGTTTTTGTTTGACTACCATTGGTTTTAACGGTGTTCAACAGTGTTCGACGGTGTTCTAAGGTGTTCGACGAACAGTTCTATGAACATCCCGGTGTTCGACGAACTGAACCGAACCCGATCACTACGGGGGTGGCTCAACACTATTAGTGGCATTATACAGCAGGCCATATCTTACCTTGTCACTTAGTGTCACTGTAATTCAGGTGTGTGCTGAGCTATTGCACAGGAAAAAAAATGAAAATTTTATTTAGTTAATTGCGTTCTCCTACCTCTGTATCTGACCAACATGAGTGGAAAAAAGAGAGGGCGTGGTGGAAGGGGAATAGGCTTGGTGTTCAAGGTGTACATAGGGTATGTGGTAATGTTAGTGAAAGCACTAGTGAATCAACACAAACAGATCCTATCCAAAGACAACTGACAATTTATGTTAGTGGACGGCCTACTGCACTTCCTTCCTTTGGCAGCCGCACAGCGATACACCTTGTTGATAAGGCCCAGAAAGAGCAGGTGCTCCCGTGGATGGCAAGCTCTGCTTCCAGTGCCCTCTCCTCTTTTTCCTCCACCTCAACATCACACACAGTACAGTCCACAGAGGTGGCACCCCAATTACCCACGCTTCCCCTTGCAGCACAACTGGCCAAATGCCCAACTGACTGTAGCGAACCACAGATGGGCGAGTCTGTACAACTCTTCACCCATTCTACACAATGGGCATCAGAATTGTACTCCAAACAGTCACAGAGTCAAAGGGAGGAAAGCATCTGCACTGATGCCCAAATTTTTTTTTTAGCTTGGATTCTGGCAGGACAAAGTAGGGTTCGAGCAGGTTCTTGACCCTCGTCACCAGACGTTAACCAGAGGGGAGGGAGGTGATCCCGATGAGACTCAAATACTTGAGGCTCATGCGGACTGTACTGTGCTGTCAGGGAAACAAGAGGAGAGGGGTCACTCTGAGGGCGAGGAATGGGATAATACATTGGATGATGACGAGGTTGAAGATCCTACTTGGTATGAACCCAGAGTCACGCAGCCGAATAGCTCATCTGAGGAGGTGGAGGAGGAAGACAGGGAGGTTACATTTTGACCTATGGTGCAGACTCAGAGTGATGCAAGCACTAGGAGCACAGCATCCTTAACCACATCCATGACTGTGGCCAGCAGCGGTCATGGGTCTGCAGCTCGCAGGGGCAGCAAGGGTTGCCTAGCATGGGCCTTTTTTGTCACAGCAAAGGATGAGCCAACTCACGTTATCTGCAAACTTTGCGATAAAAAACTCATTAGAGGGAAAAACTGCAATAATTTGACTACTGCATGCATGAACGTTCATATGCTCAAACAACATTCTTTAAGCTGGGAATCTTACCGTGCTGAAATGCTAACCAGCGCACCTCAACAGCCATTAGCTGCCCCATCAAACACATCCGCTGCTTCTTCCTCCTCCTCTGTTACCGTGCCAAGTATTGTCACGCAGGTCTTCCATCACAGAAACTTTGGTTCTTTACCCGGTCCAGTCAGGCTGAGTGACAGCCAGTCAGCTGTAACGGAAGCGGACACGCCTGCTGTGTTTGTTTCACCGATTACACCTCATGTTTCTCAATCCACCTTAACATCTGCCCCTCACTCATGCTCCAACAGTTATTCCGGTTCACCATGCTATGACCTCTCTCAGCACTGCAGCCAGCCCTTGGTCCACCATCTCCAATCTGTTGGCCACGGAAATCCTGCCTTTCCGCCTAGAAGACGCAGACGGTTTCCGAAAACTGATGGCCACCACAGTCCCCCAGTAACTGTTGCCCTTTCGCCATTACTTTTCTAAAAAAGCTGCGCCTGCGCTACACCAGCATGTCGCTGACAACATCACCCATTCCGTGTCTTAATCTACGTGTGCAAGGGTGCATTTCACCAGAGACACCAGGATGAGTAAGCATGGCCAAGGGAGTTTCATCTTGCTGACTGGGCACTGGGTGTCTCTGGTGGCTGTGGGGGCAGGCGGGGAAGGGGCTGTTCCACAAATCTTGGAATCCCCAAGGCTTGCAGAAGAAACCTCTGTATTTCCCACTTCCTCCGCTGCTTCTGCGTCCTACACCTCCTCAAGGGCCTCCACCTGGGAAATTAACCTCTGCCTTAACAAGACATGCATTCCAAGGGTGCGGAGCGAATACACACCACCTCCTTACTGCGCAGTCAGGGCTCCCTGTAATCAGGCAATCTTCAAATTAATATGCCTTGGAGATCGCAGTCATACAGGTGAAGAATTGTGGGCAGCTCTCCAGGCTCAGATTGAGCAATGGCTGTCTCCACTGAACATAAAGCCAGGGAAGGCCATGTGCGATAATGGTTCGAACCTGTTAGCAGCCCTAGGCCAAGGCAAGCTCACACACGTGCCTTACATGGCTCACGTCCTCAATCTGGTGGTACTGCGATTTCTCCGCCACTATCCTGGCCTGGATGAGCTGCTTCACAAAGTATGGAAGCTTTGTACTCACTTCCGCCGTTTGCACCTCTCATGTCATCGACTTGCATTGATACAGAGGTCTTTGTCCGTGCCAGTTAACAGGTTGATCTGCGTTGTGCCGAAGCGGTGGAATTCCACTTTGCATATGTTGCAGTGACTGTGCCAGCAGCAACAAGCTGATGCAGTATGTCATGACATATAGCTTGGGGCATCGCAGTATGGACTTGGGGCATATCACGTTTGCGGTGTGGGAACAGATTAAGGACCTCTGCACCCTTCTGCACGGTTTTGAAATGGCTACTAAACTGGTTAGCACTGACCATGCCATCATCTGTATCACTATGCCGGTCATATACAGTGCATACCAAAAGTTTGGACACACCTTCTCATTTAAAGATTTTTCTGTATTTTCTTGACTGTGAAAATTGTACATTCACACTGAAGGCATCAAAACTATGAACTAACACATGTGGAATTATATACTTAACAAAAAAGTGTGAAGCAACTGAAAATATGCCTTATATTCTAGGTTCTTCAAAGTAGCCACCTCTAGCTTTGATGACTGCTTTGCACACTCTTGGCATTCTGTTGATGAGCTTCAAGAGGTTGTCACCGGAAATGGTCTTCCAACAATCTTAAAGGAGATCCCAGAGATGCTTAGCACTTGTTGGCCCTCTTGCATTCACTCTGCGGTCCAGCTCACCCCAAACCATCTTGATTGAGTTCAGGTCTGGTGACTGTGGAGGCCAGGTCATCTGGCGCAGCACCCCATCGCTCTCCTTCTTGGTCAAATAGTACTTACACAGCCTGGAAGTGTGTTTGGGGTGATTGTCCTGTTGAAAAATAAATGATGGTCCAACTAAACGCAAACCGGATGGAATAGCATGCCACTGCTAGATGCTATGGTTGCCATGCTGGTTCAGTATGCCTTCAATTTTGAATAAATCCCCAACAGTGTCACCAGCAAAGCACCCCCACACCATCACACCTCCTACTCCATGCTTCACGGTGGGAACCAGGCATGTAGAGTCCATCCGTTGACCTTTTCTGCGTCGCACAAAGACACGGTGGTTAGAACCAAAGATCTCAAATTTGGACTCATCAGACCAAAGCACAGATTTCCACTGGTCTAATGTCCATTCCTTGGTTCTTTAGCCCAAACAAGTCTCTTCTGCTTGTTTCCTGTCCTTAGCAGTGGTTTCCTAGCAGCTATTTTACTATGAAGGCCTGCTGCACAAAGTCTCCTCTTAACAGTTGTTGAAGAGATGTGTCTGCTGCTAGAACTCTGTGTGGCATTGACCTGGTCTCTAATCTGAGCTGTTGTTAACCTGCAATTTCTGTGACTGGTGACTCAGATAAACTTATCCTCAGAAGCAGAGGTGACTCTTGGTCTTCCTTTCCTGGGGCGGTCCTCATGTGAGCCAGTTTCTTTGTAGCGCTTGATGGTTTTTGCAACTGCACTTGGGGACACTTTCAAAGTTTTCCCAATTTTTCGCACTGACAGACCTTCATTTCTTAAAGTAATGATGGCCACTCATTTTTATTAACTTAGCTGCTTTTTTCTTGCCATAATACAAATTCTAACAGTCTATTCAGTAGGACTATTAGCTGTGTATCCACTAGAGTTCTGCACAACACAACTGATGGTCCCAACCCCATTTATAGAGAAATAAATCCCACTTATTAAACCTGACAGGGCACACCTGTGAAGTGAAAAACATTTCCAGTGACTATCTGTTGAAGTTCATCAAGAGAATGCCAAGAGTGTGCAAAGCAGTCATCAAAGCAAAAGGTGGCTACTTTGAAGAAACTAGAATATAAGACATATTTTCAGTTGTTTCACACTTTTTTGTTAAGTATATAATTCCACATGTGTTAATTCATAGTTTTGATGCCTTCAATGTGAATGTACAATTTTCATAGTCACGAAAATACAGAAAAATCTTTAAATGAGAAGGTGTGTCCAAACTTTTGGTCTGTACTGTACATGCTGGAGCAAACTTTGAAGACCCTGCGGCAGGAGGTGGTGGTCTCAGAAGAAGAGGAGGATGCGGAAGGGATACAAATGTCTCAAATTTCCAGACTGTCGTCATAGAGGCGGATGCCAATTGACGGGTTATTACTGCAATCGAGGGAGTTTGGTAATACCAGGCAAACTGTTAGTGAACGTGCAAGAGCCGAGGAACTAATGGAGGAGGAAGAGGTGATGGGCAAGCAGCCGTAAGAGGATGAAGCGAATAATCATCCCCTCTCGTTTGAACGTGGTTGGCAGGAGGGGACGGAGGAAACAAACATCAGTGTTACACAGCCCGCAAAACAGCCTGGCTTTGGACCTCCTGGAAGAGCTCGACATATGAGTGCCTTCTTGATGCACTATCTGCAACATGATCCCCGTATAGTTAGGATTCAAAATAATGCTGACTACTGGGTTGCCACTCTGTTAGATCCACATTATAAGAGTCAATCTTACCAGACGCTTCCCGCCCTGGAAATGGATCTGCTTATGTTGGAGTATCGAAACAAGCTTTTAAACAACCTTATTAGAGGTTTTCCCCAAGATAACAGTGAGGCACACAGTGTGCATCGCAGCTGTAATCTTTCAACCTCCGGTACCTCAGTTAGCCAATGCCAAAACATTAGCAGCAGCAGAGTAAGTGGCAGAAGCAATTTCTGGGAGTCCTTTCACACATTTTTTGCACCAGCTTGTGCACCAGCACAACAGAGTACAAGTTTGTCACGTGGTGAACGACTGGAGAGGATGGTGCAGGAGTATATAGAGTTCAATATCAATACCATCAGAGAGGGCTGGACCCTTTTACATTTTGTTTTTCAAAAATGTATGAATGGCCTGAGCTCGCCTCTCACGCCTTGGAGGTTTTATCACACCCGGTTTTATCACGCTGCTGGTAGTGTCTTGACGGATAAGCACCCCCGGCTGTCCCCTGAAGGTGTAGACCGCATAACTTTCATCAAGATGAACAAATCATTGATCTCCAACGACTTTTGTACCTTAATTGCAGACTGTACAGAGTAGGTGATGTTGTCGTTCTGAGTGTGCTGTATTGATCTCTTGAAATTGCAGTCTGTGATATGGCTTCTGTGCCTGCTCTTGCTGCTGCTGCTGCAGGTTTTAGGCCCTAATTTTGGGAAATCTGGGGAATTCTGATTCTGTCTCCATCCATTGCGTTGGCTGCAGTGGGACAGGTCTGGGTCTACGCTAAACTACTTGTAGTCTGATGACATTGATGCCATTTCGGTGGTGTTAGGCCCTCATTTAGGACCATGTGAACACTCCTGGTTAGATCTCCATCTCCTGGGTTAGCTGTACTGGAAGAGGTGTGGGTCTTATTTACACTATTTGTACCATAGTGAAATTGATGCCACTTTGATGGCGTCTGCCACTAATTTTTTTAAATGTGGGGAATTCTATTGGTTTGGCTGTAGTGGAACTGGTTTAGGCCTCCTTTTCAATACTTATACTCTAGTGAAATTGATGCCACTTCTGTGGTGTTAGGCCCTCATTTAGGGCAATGTGAACACTCCTGGTTAGGTCTCCATCTCCTGGGTTGGCTATACTGGAACAGGTGTGGGTCTTATTTACACAATTTCTACTGTAGTGAAATTGATTATACTTTGCTGGTTAATTTTTGGAAATGTGGGGAATCCTGAATGGGTCTCCATCAATTAGGTTGACTGTAGTGGAAGAGGTTTTGGTCTCCATGCATTTCTATAGTTATAATGAAGTGAAATTGAGCTGAGCATTTAGTGCAGATATTACTATCCCCAAATGGGTACAAAACATGATAAACTCTAAATTGATTTTCAATAGACAACCATCAGCCGCCCCATCAAACACCTCTCCTGCTTCTTCCTCCTCTTCTGTTACCGTGCCAAGTTGTGTCACGCAGGTGTCCGACAGAACCAGCTGTATACCCCCTGAAGTTAGGTTGAGTGAAAGCCCATCAGCTGTAAGTGAAGCAGACATGCCTGCTGTGTTTGTTTCTCTGAGCACACCACACATTTCTCAATCCACTGTAACATCTCCGCCTGCACCTCACCCATGGTCTATCGGTTTGTCCGTTTCACCGTACTCTGTCCTCTCTCAGCACTGCAGCAAGCCCTCAAACCCGCTGTTGTGGTCACTTAAAAGATTGTTTCATCCTACACATGAGAAAGCTAAGAGGTTGAACTCCGCCATCCACCAATCTGTTGGCCATGGAAATGGTGGTCTTAGGCCCTATTTTTTAAATGTAAACACTTCCGATTGAGTCTGCATCTCCTCGGTTGGCTGTAGTAGGACAGGTATGGATCTGCATTAAACTACTTGTAGTCTGATGACATTGATGCCACTTTGGTGGTGTTAGGCCCTCATTTAGGGCAATGTGAACACTCCTGGTTAGGTCTCCATATCCTGGGTTGGCTGTACTGGAAGAGGTGTGAGTCTTATTTACACTATTTCTACAGTAGTGAAATCGATGCCACTTTGCTGGCATCTGCCATACATTTTTTTAAATGTGTGGAATCCTGATTGGGTCTCGATCTATTGGGTTGACTGTAGTGGAACCTTCCTGTTCTGCAGTCTAAGTTGTGTAAGGTTGCGTACCAGTCCTTGCTGCACTACTGATACAGACTCTGCCTGCTGCACTCGTAATACAGACTCTGCCTGCTGCACTACTGATAAAGATTCTGCCTGCTTCACTCTGATGCAAACTCTGCCTGCTGCACTCTGATACAGACTCTGCCTGCTGCACTCCCAATAAAGTCTCTGCCAGCTGAACTCTGATACAGACTCTGCCTGCTGCATTCCTGATACAGACTTTGCCTGCTGCACTCTCATACAGTCTCTGCCAGCTGCACTCCTGATACAGACTTTTCCTGCTGCACTCTTGATATAGACTCTGCCTGCTGTACTCTTGATATACACTCTGCCTGCTGCACTCTGATACAGACTCTGCCTGCTGCACTCCTGATTCAGACTATGCCTGCTGCACTCCTGATACAGTCTCTGCCTGCTGCACTCCTGATACAGACTTTGCCTGCTGCACTCCTGATATAGACTCTGCCTGCTGCACTCTGATACAGACTCTGCCTGCTGTACTCTGATACAGACTCTGCTTGCTGCACTCTGATACAGACTCTGCCTGCTGCACTCTAATACAGATCTGCCTGCTGTACTCTGATACAGACTCTGCCTTCTGCACTCCTGATACAGACTTAGCCTACTGCACTCTTGATACAGACTCTGCCAGCTGCACTCTGATACAGATTCTGCCTGCTGCACTCCTGATACAGACTCTGCCTGCTGCACTCCGGATACAGACTTTGCCTGTTGCACTCTGATACATACTCTGCCTGCTGCACTCTGATACAGACTCTGCCTGCTGCACTCTGATACATACTCTGCCTGCTGCACCATCTAGTCTGTCCTACTGGGTCCAGCTGCTGAGTGTCTCATGGTTTGTCCTGGAGTGGCACCTGGCGTTCATCGAGAGCCAAGTCTAACCTCACCATCAGAGGCTCTAGTGAACAGTCTGGCTCCCTTAGTCACGCCCCTCCAGGCTCTCCGTGGTCTGTTGCACAGTGGTTCCACAAACCACTTACTTGACAGTGCCCCCTCGCAGGCAGGGTCCTCTCTCCTGTTGTACCAGTCGGTGACCCCTTTTGACATGTAAAGTGCAACTTAATAAATGTCGCTGTCACAGTAATAATAATTATAGCACTTGTACTTTGGGTCAATTGATGGCACATCCCTGGTGTCTACACCTAATTTGATGTGTTTTGGCAGCTTTTGTTCCCGTTTCTAGGTGTTGTATTTGCATTTTTTTGGTCCCCCCATTGATTCCTATGGGTTTCGGAAATGTTCGACCAACATTCGTCGAATAAATTCTGCAAATATCAATTTGTTCGGCAAACTTTTCGGAACCGACATTGAAATGTTCGCTCATGCCTATCTGTTAAATGGTCACAGCGTGAATGTACACCTATGCATTGCACTTATACCAAGATGTGTTCTGGCTCATTTTTTGGTCTTGCTTTAGTTTTGTGTAGTTTGTACAAACAGGGGCATGGCTCCTCCTTTTTCTGCTGTTCATTAAGTTTATATAGCTTTCTAGGGGCAGGTGTCTGAACTGTTGGGCCTTGGTCCTGCTCTGCCTATATCTATTATGACATCTGCTTATCATTGATCCTGCTGGTTTGGTCCTGATGAAGATGTTTGAAAACTTTGAAACAAGTTGACACAATATACCACCTGAATTATGGCCAACTCTGCTCACCATGCAGTAGGATGGTCTGTGTAGCCCCCCATACTGCATGATGCTTTACCTTTATGTGAGTTTGTTCCTCAGACAGTGTGGATTCTGAACCACCATATTCCTCATTTATTACATGATATCTGCTGACACAGTGAGGTGATTAACAAAAGTTAGGGACCATCCCAAATGGATACACCTTGTCGCGGTGGGATGGCTTTTACGCTTTTTTTATTAAAATTGTGTTAACTAAATACACTATGTTATTTACATGTACTATTTATTTATTAATTTACTTACTACAGGGTATTTGCTAAGATTGGTCTTACTAAAATTCAGCCCTGGCATTTGAAAGCACACAGACCCATGCCGGCTCCATCCCTTGCCCAGATTGGTGCCTCTATCTATTGGTACTACTCAATTACTCTAGTAGGACATCAAGATTTACTACAAGACCAATATTTCCAATAATACAGCTATATTGGATTTAATAATAATAATAAGAAGAAGAAGAAGAAGAAGAAGAAAATAATAATTTTGCAATATAAGAGACAAATACCACTAGACAATAACAACATATTTGCAGCCTATACTGTAGTGAAAATAATGCCATTCTGATCATCAACCAACACCACTGTATGAGAACTGATATTACCACCATACAGTGACCACATAATGGTAAATCTGTTCTACACCAGTGCTCTGCAGACCATATATGTATATGCCCCAATATAATATGAAGGTCATCCACAGCCCCAATACAGTATGATGGTTCCCCTACACAGTCCTCCATCTAGTATGATAGTCCCCACACACATTATGATGGTCCACTACAGTCCGATACAGTGTGATGGTCCCCCCACAGTCCTTTATATTGTATAATGCCCCCGCATACAGTATGATTGTTCCTCCCAGCCATAATTCAGCATGATAGTTCACCACAGCCCCAAATATAATATGATGACCCCCCACAACCCCAATACAGTATGATGGTCCCAATACAGGCTGATGGTCACCACAGCCCTCTCCTTTCCCCCTCAATGATGGCCACCTCTGCTCACCATACAGTATGATGGACTCTATAGCCCCCATACTGCATGGTGGTCAACACCACCGCCCATAGTATGATAGTCATCAATGCCCCCACACAGTATAATATCCACCACTGCCCTGCACACAGTATTATAGGTACCACTGCCAACACACATCATAATGGTCACCACTGCCCCCACACAGTATGATGTCCACAACAGCATGATGTTCTCCACTGCCCTCCACACAGTATGATGGTTCCCCCACACAGTATTTTGGTTCC
Source organism: Phyllobates terribilis (assembly GCF_046119375.1). Classification (NCBI taxonomy): domain Eukaryota; kingdom Metazoa; phylum Chordata; class Amphibia; order Anura; family Dendrobatidae; genus Phyllobates; species Phyllobates terribilis. Next base: position 249,329,110 of record NW_027362769.1, on the reverse strand, counting down.
CCCACTGTTCCTGACACAATATGATGGTTCCCCAACAGTTCTCCACACAACATGAAGGTCCCCATCCATAGTATAATGATCCCCACACAGCCCTCCATATATTATGATGTTTCTCCCACTCAGTATGATTGTCCCTCCACAGCCCCATAACGGTTTAATGACCCCCACTGCCCCAATAGAGTATGCTAGTTTTCCTATAGTCTCCCATATAGTATGATGCCTTCCACACAGTATGATGGTCCCCCCACTGCTTCCATATGGTATGATGGTCCCCCTGACCCAGTATTATGGTCACTACATCTAAAAAAAGCACAGAAACCTTATAGTAACCTAATACAGTCACAGCAGCTGTCTCCCCTTCTATCCTGTCTTGCAGTGGACGCGGGAAGCGCGTTGCAGTGACGTTAGTACACAGATTGTCATCTCCTCCGTGGTGCTGGCCTCAAGCAAACAGCAGGCTAGAAGCATACTGCGGCCTGCCAGAGTGAGTGAAGGAGCATGGAGCACGAAGCCACTAGAGCTGTTTACAGTGCAGGTGTTCTAAGGACGTCTATTCTATTTACAGTGTAGCAATTAATGCAGCCCATGGCCAAGACTGGCGTATCTGCCATTTGACATATTTGCCAGATGGCCAATTAAGCCCTGGTGCTGCTTCTGCCAAAGCTGCCAAGTGATTATTCTACACAGCCAAACATCTTTCCTGTCCTCTGAGATGTTCAATCGAATTATGGGACCCCATAGTAAAAGTTGAATCTGGGCCGAGACTTGAACTGACCCACAGGAGAACAAAAGAATTTTCCAGTGGGCCCCTGTGCAAGCGTGGGCCATCACCCTCTTATATGAGCAGTACTTGGCACAGCATACATTATTTATACAGTATATTACTTGAATCACTATGCACAGGCATTTTATTCATTTAACAATCTACCTAGTTCATTGTTATATAAAATTGTGATTGAGGATAATGTCAAATTAGCATGTGGTTGAAAAGCGGGGCACTGGAGTTGGTTACTGGTGGGTCCTTGGTGCCCCAGTCCGACACTGTCTGGGCTCCCCTCTACCTCAAAAAAAATATTTGTAAAAGGATAACAATGTTTAGAACTTTTGACTTTCAGGCTCCATATCTCACTATCCACTACTGCTTCAAACAAGAAACTGCCATCACTTTATAGACAATCATCTTGGCTACCTCATGCTTAAATTTGACTTACAACTATTTTGTATATGATTAGTTATACAGATTCTTGTCATGTCACTGCATTGGTACTGTTTTTTTCCTGGTGATGGAAAAATATTTTTATTCCTGTATACTACAAATTACAACCTATTTTCACATTCCTTAATAGCTCAGTGTGTTTTTAGGTTGATTCTCAAGCAAAAGGTCGCTGGTTTGAATAAAGAAGCAGCCATGAAGAAAATTTCACAACAAAAGACTAACAGCATGATTATTTAGCTCATCAATAGTGATATCTTGGCAAAAAAAAACTGCTAAACTATATGATGTGAGCGCCATGACAGTTGGAAGAATACAAAATAAAGTCCATCCATCCATTCAAAAGCTAAGAGATGGACATCCAGGCAAAATATAAAAGTCAACAAGTAAGCTCATCACAAGGGCTATAAGTTCTGGTGTGACAAACACGGCAGTGAAGGTGACTCGTATGCTTTGTAATAGTGAGATCACACATGTATATGCAAGCATCGTGCAACCTACATTACATAAGTCTGAAATAGTGACCCGAAAAAAAATAATGAAGCCTCGACTTCAATATTGTCATAAAAAGAGTCGGCTCCAGTTTTCAAAACAGACACAAAGTGGACAGTAGAAGATTGTAAACAGTTGATTTGAAGCAATGAGACAGAAGACAATAGACTAGGCTCTGATGGGTGCAAATAGGTCTGGAAAAAACTAGGTAAAAGGGTCTAATGGATCGAGAATTTAAAGATGTGCAAAGTTTGGTGGAGGAAGCCTGATGATCTGCGGTTGTTTCACAGCCAGAGGCATTGAGTGCTTGACCAGGATCGATGGTGATCTCAATGCTGAGCTACAGTACAGACCAAAAGTTTGGACACACCTTCTCATTTAAAGATTTTTCTGTATTTTCATGACTATGAAAATTGTACATTCACACTGAAGGCATCAAAACTATGAATTAACATATGTGGAATTATATAGTTAACAAAAAAGTGTGAAACAACTGAAAATATGTCTTATATTCTAGGTTCTTCAAAGTAGCCACCTTTTGCTTTGGTTTTCACTTCACAGGTGTGCCCTGTTAGGTTTAAAAAGTGGGATTTCTTGCCTTATAAATGGGGTTGGGACCATCAGTTGTGCTGTGCAGAAGTCTGGTGGATACACAGCTGATAGTCCTACTGAATAGACTGTTAGAATTTGTATTATGGCAAGAAAAAAGCAGCTACTTAAAGAAAAATGAGTGGCCATCATTACTTTAAGAAATAAAGGTCAGTCAGTGCGAAAAATTGGGAGAACCTTGAAAGTGTCCCCGAGTGCAGTTGCAAAAACCATCAAGCGCTACAAAGAAACTTGCTCACATGCGGACCGCCCCAGGAAAGGAAGACCAAGGGTCACCTCTGCTTCTGAGGATAAGTTTATCTGAGTCACCAGCCTCAGAAATCGCAGATTAACAGCAGCTCAGATTAGAGACCAGGTCAATGCCACACAGAGTTCTAGCAGCAGACACATCTCTTCAACAACTGTTAAGAGGAGACTCTGTGCAGCAGGCCTTCATGGTATAATAGCTGCTAGGAAACCACTGCTAAGGACAGGCAACAAGCAGAAGAGATTTTTTTGGGCTAAAGAACACAAGGAATGGACATTAGACCAGTGGAAATCTATGCTTTGGTCTGATGAGTCCAAATTTGAGATCTTTGGTTCCAACCACCGTGTCTTTGTGCGACGTGGAAAAGGTGAACGGATGGACTCTACATGCCTGGTTCCCACCGTGAATCATGGAGTTGGAGGTGTGATAGTGTGGGGGTGCTTTGCTGGTGACACTGTTGAGGATTTATTAAAAATTGAAGGCATACTGAACCAGCATGGCTACCACAGCATCTTGCAGCGGCATGGATTCCATCTGGTTTGCGTTTAGTTGGACCATCATTTATTTTTCAACAGGACAATGACCCCAAACACACCTCCAGGCTGTGTAAGGGCTATTTGACCAAGGGGGAGAGTGATGGGGTGCTACGCCAGATCACCTGGCCTCCACAGTCACCAGACCTGATCCTAATCAAGATGGTTTGGGGTGAGCTGGACCGCAGAGTGAATGCAAAAGGGCCATTAAATGCTAAGCATCTCTGGGAACTCCTTCAAGATTGTTGGAAGACCATTTCCGGTGACTACCTCTTGAAGCTCATCAAGAGAATGCCAAGAGTGTGCAAAACAGTCATCAAAGCAAAAGGTGGCTACTTTGAAGAACCTAGAATATAAGACATATTTTCAGTTGTGTCACACTTTTTTGTTAACTATGTAATTCCACATGTGTTAATTCATAGTTTTGATGCCTTCAGTGTGAATGTACAATTTTCATAGTCATGAAAATACTGAAAAATCTTTAAATGAGATGTGTCCAAACTTTTGGTCTGTACTGTATATTTGAGTATAATACAAGAGTCGTTGCTTCATACACTCGTGTACTATGGGTATGAAAAGGATGACATAGTTCTCCAGCAAGACAGCGACCCAAAGCATAGGTGGAGATTGGCGAAGAAATGGTTCAATGACAGTGAAGTAGAGGTGCTGAGATAGCCCCCAGAGTCCTCAGACCTCAACCCAATTGAACACTTGTGGGCAGAGTTGAAGAAAAAGCTGTATACATACCCAAGACCAGTATGCACCAATTTTGGGAATTTGTAGAAGGGACTTGAATCTGATTATGAACCTATCCTGAAGGATTCAGGCATTGTTGAAAGTCTAAGGTGAATTTACAAAATAGTAACAAAATTATAAAAATGAAAATGTAGATTTTAGGAGCAAAACAGTAACAATGCAGTGCAAATTAGTTAAATTATTTATGAGACCGCCAAGATGATTGTCTAAAAAATAATGGTAGTCTTACGAATGAAGCAGTAGTGGATGGTGAAAAATGGAGCCTGAAAGTCAAAAATTCAAAACATTTTTACCCTTTTGCTCATCAGTGTATCTACCAACTTTTTTAAACTGCAAGAAGGGCATGTATACTGCCACGTGCACAGTAGTCATGCCCCTATGGAAGCCCCTTAATGTTTTCACCCACGATATCCCTATCATGACTATTACAGAGTATGATGCTCCCAAAAATGCCTCCACCCACACACAGTGTGTGATATTCCCAAAATGATTTTCCTCCCACAATTTCACCTATCAACCCCTCCCCCAAATGTACAGGCACAGTGCCTCCAGCAAGGTATACTGCCTCACAGTGCCTCCAACACAATATAATACTCACAAAGCATAATGCCCCTAAATTCTTCCCTTACAGGATGATGTCCCCAAAGTTCACCCACACAAAGTAGCATTGCCCCAACAGTATGATAAACTATCAGAATAATTGTCCATACTCCTCAGTATGATTCCATCACAGCCCCTACTTCGCATAATATCCCCATAATACCACCCACACAGTATGATGTTCCCTCATTATGATGTTCACACAAGCTTTACTAAGTAGGGTAGCCCCTATCTCAGTATGATGACTCCCACTCAATATGATTACGCTTACTCAGTTTGATGGCACCAACAGTCTCCCAATCAATATGGCCAGATATTATCTATCTATCTATCTAGATTATTTGCTGCCTGAGATGAAAATTAAAATGTTACCCATCCCAGCAGTGCAGTTTTAAGCTTTAGTCAAAAAGTGCAATTCTGTCATTGTTTTATGGGTTATGCTTTTATGCTATTTATTAACAATTATTAAGTCCCCTTTGAAGAGTTGAACCTGCTACTGTCTGTTCACTTATACCAAATACTGAAATTCCACAGAAAAAACATCAGTACTAGTGAGGAGTGAACGTACTCGCCACTACTCTGTACTCGCCCGAGCATCACTGTGCTCGACATGCTCTGCGCTTGGCGAGTATTTACAAGTTGCTCAGGCCGGAGCTCGGGTCCCCGCCATGCATGTTAGAGCCAATGAACATGCATAGGATTCCTTGCCATGCACTGTAATGCCATAGCCCTGTTGGTTGTGGGCATTACAGTGATTGGCTGGCCGAATAGAGTCATGAGCTCTATATAAGATCCGGTGGCACTATGCTCATCACAGTCTACCCCGGAAACAGGCAGAGTAGGGAGAGGTTTGCTTGTTTATAGTTAGTATAGGTATTCCACAGCATACAGTATATATATATATATATATATATATATATATATATATATATATCCATCTGAACTAACAGTCCTTCTGGGGACTAATCCAGCTGCATATAATCAGTGGTGATAGCAGGAGTTAGGCAGGCAGGCAGGCAGTGTATGTGGCAGACTGCAATGCATATAGAAGAAGAGGGTCCAAAGCACGTTCTGACTGATCCTGCTATTACAGATATTTGTAGACATAGCCCCAGGTATCAGGGGCCAGGGCTAATATTTTTTTTATCTTATTCCTGATCATTTGCTTAAAAAGTAATCCAGAGTACATAATTTTCCTGATTGTTAGCACTGCAGAATAAAGCCAGATCTTTTCCATATTGCAGCGATAAAAATCCAGAAACTTGTAGTGAAAGTGATAAATATTGGCCTCCATTTCCATTTTGTTGCAGTGTGTTGGCGAAGTTATTCACACGAAGTCACTGTGAAGAATAGTATTAGTAAACTACAGACCTGCAATTTAAAACCGTGGTTCTCCGTCAGACGTATCACATATAACTGCATTAGAAAATCATCCATTTCTGGCTTCCATTTCAATTTTCTTGCAGTGTGTCAGCAAAGCTATTTACACGAGGTCGCTGTGAAGAATAGTATTAGTAAACTACAAGCCTGCAATTTAAAACTGTGGTTCTCCTTCAGACGTATCACATATAACTGAGTTCCAAAATTAACCATTTCTGGCTTCCATTTCCATTTTAATGCACTGTGTCAGCGAAGCTATTCACGCAAGGTTGTTGTGAAGAATAGTATTAGTAAACTACAGGCCTACAATTTAAAATCGTGGTTCTCCGTCAGACGTATCACATGTAACTGCCTTAGAAAATCTGCCATTTCTGGCTTCCATTTCCATTTGGTTGCAGTGTGTCAGTGAAGCTATTCATGCGGGGTCGGTGTAAAGAATAGTATTAGTAAATTACTGGCCTGCAATTTAAAACCATTGTTCTCCCCAGATGTATCACTTATAACTGCGTTCCAAATTCAGACATTTCTGGCCTCTAGTTCCATTTTGTTGCAGTGTGTCAGCGAAGCTATTCACATGCGGTTGCTGTGAAGAATAGTTTTAGTTATCTACAGGAACACAATTTAAAACCATCATTCTCCGTCAGACGTATAACATATAAGTGCGTTGCAAAATGAACTACTTCTGGCCTCCATTTCCATTTTGTTGCAGTGTATCAGCGAAGCTATTCACACAAGGTCACTGTGAAGAATAGTATTAGTAAACTACAGGCCTGCTATTTAAAACCGTGGTTCTCTGTCAGACGTATCACATATAACTGCATGCCAAAATCAGCCATTTCTGGCTTCCATTTCCATTTTGTTGCAGTGTATCAGTGAAGCTATTCCCACGAGGTCTCTGTGAAGAATAGTATTAGTAAACTACAGACCTGCAATTTAAAAACGTGATTCTCCGTCAGACGTATCACATATAACTGCTTTAGAAAATCATCCATTTCTGGCTTCCATTTCCATTTTGTTGCAGTGTGTCGGTCAAGCTATTCACACGAGGTCACTGTGAAGAATAGTTTTAGTAAACAACAGACCTGAAATTTAAAACGGTGGTTCTCCGTCAGACGTATCACATATAAATGCATTAGAAAATCATCCATTTCTGGCTTCCATTTCCATTTTCTTGCAGTGTGTCAGCAAAGCTGTTCACACGAGGTCGCTGTTAAGAATAGTATTAGTAAATTACAGGCCTGCAAATTAAAACCGTGGTTCTCCTTCAGACGTATCACATATAACTGAGTTCCAAAAGTAGCCATTTCTGGCTTGCATTTCCATTTTAATGCAGTGTGTCAGCGAAGCTATTCACACAAGGTTGTAGTGAAGAACAGCATTAGTAAACTACATCCCTGCAATTTAAAACTATGCTTCTCTGTCAGACATATCATATATAACTGCGTTCCAAATTCAGCCTTTTCTGGCCTCCATTTCCATTTTGTTGCAGTGTGTCAGCAAAGCTATTCACACAAGGTCACTGTGAAGAATAGTAATAGCAAACTACAGGCCCACTATTTAAAGCTGTGGTTTTCCGTCAGACGTATCCCATATAACTGCGTTTCAAATCCAGCCATTTGTACGGAACATGGAAAATATTGTCCTCCATTTTAAAATGGGCAAGGTGTGTGGCAAGGGACGGGGAAGTGGACGTGATGATGATGATGAATGCAGAAGCCGAGGCCATGGGCAAGCAGAAATTGTGCCTCAACAAACACCCAAATCTTGTCGCTCGACCTGCCTGTCTCAATTGCTAGGGGACCGCAGAACACCACTATTGAACAAACAGCAGTGTCAAAAGGTTGTTGGCTGGACAGTAGAGAATGCTTAAAAGTCACTTTGCCACCACCACCACCCTGTCTTCCACACGGTGAGTCTGGACCGCATATTTCTCACCCTGATCCTCCTTCCTCCTACCATGCCGAGTGCCCGGAGACAACTGATCCCACACTTGGACACTCAGAAGAGCTATTCATTTTTCCATTTGTAGATTCGAGCATCTCTCTCAGCGAGTCAACAGGAGAACGCATGTAGCGATGCCCAAACATTTGAGCAACCAAGGTCACACAAAGGCAATGGTGGGAAAGTGCAATTTCTGTCACAAGAGGTGGATGATGATGTGACACAATTGCCAGAAAGTCAGGAGGAGGACCAGGGTGCGGAAGTGGAAGATGAGGTGGTGGATGATATACAGTGGTGGCCAAAAGTATTGGCACCCCTGTAATTCTGTCAGATAATACTCAGTTTCTTCCTGAAAATGATTGCAATCACAAATTCTTTGGTATTATTATCTTCATTTAATTTGTCTTCAATGAAAAAACACAAAAAGAATTGTCCTAAAGCAAAATTGGATATAATTCCACACCAAGCCTAAAAAAGGGGGTGGACAAAAATATTGGCACTGTTTGAAAAATCATGTGATGCTGCTCTAATTTGTGTAATTAACAGCACCTGTAACTTACCTGTGGCACCTAACAGGTGTTGGCAATAACTATATCACACTTGCAACCAGTTAACATGGATTAAAGTTGACACAACCTCTGTCCTGTGTCCTTGTGTGTACCACATTGAGCATGGAGAAAAGAAAGAAGACCGAAGAACTGTCTGAGGACTTGAGAAGCCAAATTGTGAGGAAGCATGTGCAATCTGAAGGCTACAAGTCCATCTCCAAAGACCTGAATGTTCCTGTGTCTTCCGTGCGCAGTGTCATCAAAAAGTTTAAAGCCCATGGCACTGTGGCTAACCTCCCTAGATGTGGACGGAGAAGAAAAATTGACGAGAGATTTCAACGCAAGATCGTGCGGATGCTGGATAAAGAACCTCGACTAACATCCAAACAAGTTCAAACTGCCCTGCAGTCCGAGGGTACAACAGTGTCAACCCGTACTATCCGTCGGCATCTGAATGAAAAGGAACTGTATGGTAGGATACCCAGGAAGACCCCACTTCTTACCCCGAGACATAAAAAAGCCAGGCTGGAGTTTGCCAAAACTTACCTGAGAAAGCCTAAAACATTTTGGAAGAATATTCTCTAGTCAGATGAGACAAAAGTAGAGCTTTTTGGGAAAAAGCATCAACAGAGAGTGTACAGGAAAAAAAAAGAAGCAATCAAAGAAAAGAACACGGTTCCTACAGTCAAACATGGCGGAGGTTCCCAGATGTTTTGGGGTTGCTTTGCTGCCTCTGGCACTGGACTGCTTGACCGTGTGCATGGCGTTATGAAGTCTGAAGACTACCAACAATTTTCGCAGCATAATGTAGGGCCCAGTGTGAGAAAGCTGGGTCTCCCTCAGAGGTCATGGGTCTTCCAGCAGGACAATGACCCAAAACACACTTCCAAAAGCACTATAAAATGGTTTGAGAGAAAGCACTGGAGACTTTCAAGGTGGCCAGCAATGAGTCCAGACCTGAATCCCATAGAACACCTGTGGAGACATCTCAAAATGGCAGTTTGGAGAAGGCACCCTTCAAATTTCAGGGACCTGGAGCAGTTTGCCAAAGAAGAATGGTCTACAATTCCAGCAGAGCATTGTAAGAAACTCATTGATGGTTACCGGAAGCAGTTGTTCGCAGTTATTTTGGCTAACGGTTGTGCAACCAAGTATTAGGCTGAGGGTGCCAATACTTTTGTCTGGCCCATTTTTGGAGTTTTGTGTGAAATGATCAATGATTTGATTTTTGCTTCATTCTCTTTTGTGTTTTTTCCTTGCAAGCAAATTAAATGAAGATAATAATACCAAAGAATTTGTGATTGCAATCATTTTCAGGAAGAAACAGTATTATCTGACAGAATTGCAGGGTTGCCAATACTTTTGGCCACCACTGTAGTAACTGACCCAACCTGGCAAGGGGACACGCAGAGCGATGACAGCTGCACACAAGGGGAGGGTGGCATAGCACGACAACAGGCAGGAAGAAGCAATGTGATGGCCGCAGACACAAGGCGGAAAAGCGTTTACCGTAACGCCAACACAACAGAAGTTGCCAGTAAAACTGTTAGGTCTTTCCGAGTCTGATTGTATTATAAAGGCTCTGTAAATAACCCCAAAAGGCCAGTTGCAACACCAGCCAGACCAGCATCAGCAGGGGTAGCAAAACTAGCAACCTGACCACCACCAGCATGATCAGGCACATGGCAGCAAAGAACCCAATTAAGTGGGCTGAACCCCTAGGTCCAGAAACAGTGTCTGTGGGTGACACCACTGCTTGCTCCATTATTGCATGCATGTTAATCCCCTGTCCATGGCGCTTGCAAAGATGTCTCCCGCCTTGCATGTGTCATGGCACACTCTAAATTAGCACCATCAGCAAGCACGTCCACGTCCTTGTCCCAGCGCAGCCTTCAGTTATCCCTACCTCTGTCCTGTAATGCAAGCAGAAATACGCAGCCAACGCCCCACAGGTCACACTACTAAATTCACACATTTTGCAAATGCTTGCGCTCAAAATGTTGCCTTTTAGGCTCGTGGAGACGGAATCTTTCCGCAACCTGATGGCGGCGGTCATCCCTCGATACTCAGTCCCCAGCTGCCACTCTTTCTTCCCGTGTGCCATTCCGCATTACACTAGTACTAGTGTTGAGCGAGCATGCTCGACACTGCTCGGTACTCGCCTGAGCATCTCACTACTTGGGATGTTCGGCGAGCACCAAGCATTTCCGGGTTACTCGGGCGGGAACTTGGGTCTCCGCCTTCCATGTTTGGCGTTCTTTACAGAGCCAATGAATATGCAGGGATTGCAATTCAGTCACTGTAATGCCGCAGAAATGTTGTTTGTGGGCATTACAGTGATTGGCTGGCCGCACAGCGTCACCTCGAGTATTTAAAACCGGGCGTCGCCATCTTAGACACAGTCACTCCGGATCAGACAGTGTAGGGTAAGTGCTGCCGAGCTAGGGAGAGATTTATACTGTGAAATAGTTAGTGTAGGGTCTGTGAAGCCTGCCAATTCAAACAAACAGTCCTTCTCAGTACTAATATCCATCCCAGATATCAGGCAGGCTGTATAGGAGACGCAGTGGTTATACCAACAAACAATGCATTACAGTCCTGTGTGCTCCTGTTTGTCAAATTGCTAGACTTATCCCCAGATCTCAGGGGCCAGGAAAAATCCTTTTTTTTCATCTAAATCCTATTTGTTTTTTTTTCCCTCAGTCAGACTGTACAAATACCCATCTTATTAACCTTTTGATACTTTTTACCTCCCCCCCCAAAAAAATTGAGTGTGTCTGTGAGGGTTCAGACACAAATATATCTGTTTAAAAGATTCTGGTGTAGGCCAGAGAACTAGAATTGTGTTTTTCCTCTTCCACGGTTCAAATCTGGGTGTTATCAACCTGCTTGCCTTTTTGCCATAAAAAAATAAAGTTTGAGTGTGTCGCTGACTATTCAGACCCAAATATATCTATTTTAACTAGTCTGGTATACACCAGGAAATTATAACTGTTGTTTTGCAGTTCCACAGTTCAGATCTCTGTATTATCCACTTTTTTGTCTTTTTTCCATAAAAAAAACATTTTCAGCGTCTCGCTGACTGTTCAGACACCAATATATCTGTTTAAAAGAGTCTGGAGTAGGCCAGATAACTAGAACTGTGTTTTTCCTCTTCCACGGTTCAAATCTTGGTGTTATCAACCTGCTTGCCTTTTTTCCATAAAAAAAAACAGTTTGAGTGTGTCGCTGACTGTTCAGACACAAATATATCTGTTTAAAAGATTCTGGTGTAGGCCTGAGAACTAGAACTGTGTTTTTCCTCTTCCACGGTTCAAATCTTGGTGTTATCAACCTGCTTGCCTTTTTTCCATAAAAAAAAACAGTTTGAATGTGTCGCTGACTGTTCAGACACAAATATATCTATTTTAACAAGTCTGGTATACACCAGGAAATTATAACTGTGGTTTTGCAGTTTCACAGTTCAAATCTCTGTATTATCCACTTTTTTGTCTTTTTTCCATACAAAAAAACATTTTCAGTGTGTCGCTGACTGTTCAGACACAAATACATCTGTTTAAAAGATTCTGGTGTAGGCCAGAGAACTAGAACTGTGTTTTTCCTCTACAACGGTTCAAATCTGGCTGTTATCAACCTGCTTGTCTTTTTTCCATAAAAAAAACAGTTTGAATGTGTCGCTGACTGTTCAGACACAAATATATCTATTTTAACAAGTCAGGTGTACACCAGGAAATTATAACTGTGTTTTTCCTCTTCCACGGTTCAAATCTCTCTATTATCCACCTTTTTTCCATAAAAAAAAACAGTTTGAGTGTGTTGCTGACTGTTCAGACACAAATATATCTGTTTAAAAGATTCTGGTGTAGGCCAGAGAAATAGAACTGTGTTTTTCCTCTTCCACGGTTCAAATCTGGGTGTTATCAACCTGCTTGCCTTTTTTTCATAGAAAAAAACATTTTCAGTGTCTCGCTGACTATTCAGACACCAATATATCTGTTTAAAAGAGTCTGGAGTAGGCCAGATAACTAGAACTGTGTTTTTCCTCTTCCACGGTTCAAATCTTGGTGTTATCAACCTGCTTGCCTTTTTTCCATAAAAAAAACAGTTTGAATGTCTCGCTGACTGTTCAGACACAAATATATCTATTTTAACAAGTCAGGTGTACACCAGGAAATTATAACTGTGTTTTTCCTCTTCCACGGTTCAAATCTCTCTATTATCCACCTTTTTTCCATAAAAAAAACATTTTCAGTGTCTCGCTGACTGTTCAGACACCAATATATCTGTTTAAAAGATTCTGGTGTAGACTAGAGAAATAGAACTGCGGTTTTCCTCTTCCACGGTTCTAATTTCCTTTTTATTACCCTTTTTGCCATTGATATTGCGAGTGTAAGCTATTTTACTTCATTTACAATGGGCAAGGTGCATGGCAAGGGACGTGGAACTGCACGTTCTGGTGATGGTGCGTGCAGAGGATGGGACCGTGGCCAAGGTGAAAATGTTCCACAACCAACAGCCACATCTTCTCGCTCCCACTTCTTGACCGAATTACTAGGGAAGCATACAACAACAAGACCACTATTGCGAACTGATCAGTGTGAACAGGTTATTAATTGGATAGGAGATAATACTTCCAGTCACCTGGGCACCACCACCTCCGGTCTGTCTTCCACACGGTCAAGTGTTAGTAGCCATGAGTCTCGACCGCATACTCCTCCTCACCCTGATGCTCCTTCCTCCCACCATGCCGAGTGTCGTCAGAGAGCAACTGATCCCACAGTTGCACACTCTGAAGAGAGTTCACTGGTCCATTTCCATATTTGGCCCACTCACCTGCTCCGCTTGAAGTGGTGGAAGGGGAGATCCCATGTAGCGATGGCCAAATATTTGAACAGCCACGGCCACAGGAAGTCGACGCTGGCAATTTGTCACAAGAGGTGGACGATGACGAGACACAATTGCCACAGAGTGAGGAGGAGGACCGTGGTGTGGAAGTGGAAGAGGAGGAGGTGGTGGATGATCTAGTAACTGACCCAATGTGGCAGGAGGACACACAGAGTGAGGCCAGTAGCACACAGGGGGAGGGAGGCAGAGTACCGCAGCAGGCAGGAAGAAGCAGTGTGGTGGCCGCACACAGAAGGCGGGCAACCGTTCCCTGTAACACCAACACGAGGGACATTGCCAGTATAACCGGTAGGTCTTCCAGAGTCTGCAACTTTTTTAAAAACTCTGCTGATAACCCCAAAAATGCTATTTGTACCACCTGTCAGGCCAGCATCAGCAGAGGTGACAAAACTACTAGCCTGACCACCATCAGTATGATCAGGCACATGTCAGCAAAGCACCCGACTTTGTGGAGCGAACCCCAGCGTCCACGACCAGTGTCAGCGGGTGTCACCACTGCTGCTTCTGCTATTGTGCGTGTAAGAGAACCCCCTGTTGTGCATGCAAGGCAATCCCCTGTCCATACTGCATGCAAAGATGCCCCTCATCTCATTCTTCACTTGTTAATGTAGTTTCTCAAGAAACAGCATCAACGTCCACATCCACGTCCCACCGCAGCGTTCAATTGTCCATATCACGGACATTTGAATGAAAGCGCAAATTCGCAGCCAACGCCCCACAGGCCACAGTCCAAAATTTGCACATTTCATGACTGCTTGCATTGGAATTGCTGCCTTTTAGGCTGGTGGAGATGGAATCCTTCCGCAACCTTATGGCTGTGGCCATCCCTCGGTACTCGGTCTCCAGCCGACACTATTTTGCGCGGTGTGCCATCCCCGCACTACACAAGCACGTGTCCCAAATCATCTGATGTGCCCTCAACAACTCAGTTAATAAGAGAGTCCACTTGACAACGGACACGTAAACAAGTGCTTGTGGCCAGGGACGGCACATCTCCCTGATGGCACACTGGGTAAACATAGTGGAAGCCGGGACTCAGTCAGACATTGGGACGGAACACATCCTCCCCACACCGAGGATTGCGGGCCCTATGTCAGTCAGAGTTGCCCCCACAGTGTACAGCTCCTGCGCATCATCCTACTCCTCCTCCTCATGTTCAGCCTCCATCTCAGATATCACCACATCAGTTACAAGCTGGAAGCACTGCTGTACTGCCTCAGCCAAGCGGAGACAGGCTGAGCTGAAACTCATAAGATTAGGTGATAAACCTCACACTGCTTGTGAGTTGTGGACAGCTTTGAAAGACCAGGCAGATCTGTGGCTGAGACCGCTGAACCTACATCCAGGCATGGTCGTGTGTGACAATAGGCGTAACCTGGTGGCGGCTCTGAGGCAAGGCGAGAACACACACGTACCATGCCTGGCTCATGTGCTTAACCTCGTGGTTCAGCGGTTTCTTAAATCGTACCCCGAGTTGCCAGATCTGCTCGTCAAAATACGCCGACTGTCAGCTCATTTTCGGAAGTCGGCTACTGCTTCCGCCGCCCTTGCTGTGTTGCTGCAGCGTTTGCAGCTTCTGGCACACCGACTGGTTTGTGATGTCCCCACACGTTGGAACTCTACCCTCCACATGATGCAAAGGATTTGTGAGCAGAAGAGAGCAGTTGTGGAGTACCAACTGTAACAAGGCCGTCGATATTCAGGTCAGACTCCACACATAAGACCTCAGGAGTGGACCTGGCTGTCTGACATATGTACCATCCTGACAAACTTTGAGGAGTCCACCAAGATGGTGAGTGGTGATGACACCATCATTAGCGTCAGCATCCCACTTGTCTGTCTTTTGCAACGCTCTCTGCAGAGAATTACAGGGGAGGCATTGCAGCCAGAGTATGATGAGATGGATCAAGAAGCCGTAGCTGGCGATTACACACAGCCCAGCCTCATCTCATCCCAATGTGCATTGGGGGACAAAGAGGGAGAGGAGGAGGAGGAGGAAGAACAGGAGCTGGTATCATGAGCTGTAGATGGTAGTACCTGTACAACTGTCCTACCGTCAGTTCAGCGTGGGTGGCCTGAGGACAGGGGGGAGGAGGAGGGGGAGGAGAGCATGGTCAGTCGTCATCTTGGTGAGGACACGGAAGTCTTGCCCGTTACCAGTCTGGCACGCATGGCTGACTTTATGTTACGCTGCCTTAACCGTGACCGTCGCATTGTCAAAATGCTCGGTGACAGTCATTACTGGTTGGTGACATGTTAGACCCCCGCTATAAGGAGAACTTTCACTCTTATTCTTGAGGTGGAGAGGTCTACAAAAATGTGCCAGTACCAGAAGGCCCTTGCTACAGAACTGTAAAAAAATTCCCATCTGAACACTCTAGTGGCAGAGGTCACAGTTCGTTGACCAACCAAGGCGTACAGGCGAGAGAGACGCAAATGCAATCCAGCAGAGGCAGGGGAACACTGTCAACATTCTGGGACAGTTTTCTGAGACCCGCCCAGCTTACCGACCCTGAGGCACGGGGTACTCTCACAAGGAGTGGAAAGTTTCAAAAGAAGGTGAGGGAGTTCCTTGCAGACCGTACCAGCGTCCTCCGTGATTCCTCTGTCCCTTTTAATTTTTGGGTATCCAAGTTGGACACTTGGAATGAACTCGCTCTTTACACCTTGGAGGTCCTGGCCTGCCCTGCCGCTAGCGTGTTATCGGAGCGTGTTTTTAGTGCCGCTGGGGGAATTATAACAGATAAGTGCACTCGCCTGTCAACTGACAATGCTGACAAGCTAGCCCATATCAAAATGAACAAGGGCTGGATTGGGCCAGACTTCTCATCACCACCACATGACAGCAGAGTAACATAAAGTCAAATCCAATGTGTTATTTCGGGAGGTGTATTCCCATGCACCGCTTCACACCCACACATGGGTATACTCTTCCTCATTTCGGCTGTTTTTTGCTCTCCTCCTTATGCTCAGCCTCCGCCACCACTATACCACCAGGGTGACCGTGGTCCGTGTTGCCAGCATTGCAAGTTCCTCCATCCTAATTTTGGCAGCTTTTGCTTGGAAGGCATAGGCAAAGTCTATGGGAGACCCACTCCCCCATAATGGGAATAATGTTTTTAATATTCTGTACTGCATGGCTCTTGTACGGGGCATTTCAAGTTCCTCCGTCCTAATTTTTGGCAGGTTTTGCTTAGAAGGCATAGGCAAACACTATGGGAGACCCACTCCACAATAATGGAAATAATGTTTTTAATATGCTGTACTGCATGGCTCTTGTAAGGGGCATTAAAACCATCATGTTAAGCTACTGTGACCTCCATGTCTCTTCCACGGGGCATTGATATTGTTTTTCTATTCCACTGCCACCTCCACCACTTTTCCAAGGGGCATTGATATTGTCTTTTTATTCCAATGCGACCTCCACCACTCTTCCAAGGGGCATTGATATTGTCTTTCTATTCCACTGCGACCTCCACCACTCCTCCAAGGGGCATTGATATTGTCTTTTTATTCCGCTGCGACCTCCACCACTCTTCCAAGGGGCATTGATATTGTCTTTAAATTCCACTGCGACTTCCACCACTCTTCCAAGGGGCATTAAAACCGTCAAGTTAAGCTACAGTGACCTCCACCACTCTTCCAAGGGGCATTGATATTGTCTTTCTATTCCACTGCAACCTCCACCACTCCTCCAAGGGGCATTGATATTGTCTTTTTATTCCACTGCGACCTCCACCACTCTTCCAAGGGGCATTGATATTGTCTTTCTATTACACTGCGACCTCCACCACTCTTCCAAGGGGCATTGATATTGTCTTTTTATTCCACTGTGACCTCCACCACTCTTCCAAGGGGCATTGATATTGTCTTTCTATTCCACTGCGACCTCCACCACTCTTCCAAGGGGCATTGATATTGTCTTTCTATTCCACTGCAACCTCCACCACTCTTCCAAGGGGCATTGATATTGTCTTTCTATTCCACTGCGACCTCCACCACTCCTCCAAGGGGCATTGATATTGTCTTTTTATTCCACTGCGACCTACACCACTCTTCCAAGGGGCATTGATATTGTCTTTAAATTCCACTGCGACCTCCACCACTCTTCCAAGGGGCATTGATATTGTCTTTCTATTCCACTGCGACTTCCACCACTCTTTCAAGGGGCATTAAAACCGTCTAGTTAAGCTACAGTGACCTCCACCACTCTTCCAAGGGGCATTGATATTGTCTTTCTATTCCACTGCGACCTCCACCACTCCTCCAAGAGGCATTGATATTGTCTTTTTATTCCACTGCGACCTCCACCACTCTTCCAAGGGGCATTGATATTGTCTTTCTATTCCACTACGATCTCCACCACTCTTCCAAGGGGCATTGATATTGTCTTTTTATTCCACTGTGACCTCCACCACTCTTCCAAGGGGCATTGATATTGTCTTTCTATTCCACTGTGACCTCCACCACTCTTCCAAGGGTCATTGATATTGTCTTTTTATTCCACTGCAACCTCCACCACTCTTCCAAGGGGCATTGATATTGTCTTTCTATTCCACTGCGACCTGCACTACTCCTCCAAGGGGCATTGATATTGTCTTTTTATTCCATTGCGACCTCCACCACTCTTCCAAGGGGCATTGATATTGTCTTTTTATTCCACTGCGACCTCCACAACTCTTCCAAGGGGCATTGATATTGTCTTTCTATTCCACTGCGACCTCCACTACTCTTCCAAGGGGCATTAAAACCGTCTTGTTAAGCTACAGTGACCTCCACCTCTCTTCCACGGGGCATTAAAACTGTCCTGATAAACCACAGTGATCTCCACGTCTCTTCCAAGGGGCATTAAAACCATCTTGTTAAACCACTCTGAACTCTATGTCTCTTCCAATGGACATTAAAACCATGTTGTTAAACCACTCTGACCTCCACCACTCTTCCAAGAGACATTAAAACCATCTTATTAAGCTACTGTGACCTCCACGTCTCTTCCAATTGGCATTAAAACCATCTTGTTAAAAACTCAGACCTCCACGTCTCTTCCAAGGGGCATTAAAACCATCTTGTTAAACCACTCTGACCTCCACCACTTTTCCAAGGGGCATTGATATTGTCTTTTAATTTCACTGCAACCTCCACCATTCTTCCAATGGGCATTGATATTGTCTTTCTATTCCACTGCGACCTCCACCACTCTTCCAAGGGGCATTGATATTGTCTTTCTATTCCACTGCGACCCCCACCACTCTTCCAAGGGGCATTAAAACCGTCTTGTTAAGCTACTGTGACCACCACATCTCTTCCAAGGGGCATTAAAACCATCTTATTAAACCACTCTGAACTCCAAGTCTCTTTAAAGGGGCATTAAGACCATCTTGTTAAACCACTCTGACCTCCATCACTCTTCCAAGGAGCATTAAAACTGTCTTGTTAAGCTACTGTGACCTCCACGTCTCTTCCATGGGGCATTAAAACCATCTTGTTAAACAACTCTGACCTCCACCACTCTTCCCAGTGGCATTAAACCATCTTGTTAAGCTACTGTGAACTCCACGTCTCTTCCAAGTGGCATCAAAACCGTCTTGTTAAACCACTCTGAAATCCACGTCTCTCCCAAGGGGCATTAAAACCATCTTGTTAAACCATTCTGACCTCCACCATTTTTCCAAGGGGCATTAAAACCATCTTGTTTAGCTACTGTGACCTCCACGTCTCTTCCAAGGGGCATTAAAACCATCTTGTTAAACCACTCTGACCTCCATCACTCTTCCAAGGGGCAATAAAACCTTCTTGGTAAGCTACTGTGAACTCCTCGTCTCTTCCAAGGGGCATTAAAACCATCTTGTTAAACCACTCTGACCTCCACGTCTATTCCAAGAGGCATTAAAACCATCTTGTTAAGCTACTGTGACCCCAACGTCTCTTCCTAGGGGCATTAAAACCATCTTGTTAAACCACTCTGACCTCCACCTCTCTTCCAAGGAGCAATAAAACCGTCTTTTTAAGCTACTGTGAACTCCAGGTCTCTTCCAAGGTGCATTAAAACCATCTTGTTAAACCACTCTGACCTCCACGTCTATTCCAAGAGGCATTAAAACCGTCTTGTTAAGCTACTGTGACCTCCACGTCTCTTCCAAGGGGCATTAAAACCATCTTGTTAATCCACTCTGACCTCCACGTCTCTTCCAAGGGGCATTAAAACCGTCTTGTTATACCACTCTGACCTCTACCACTCTTCCAAGGGGCATTAAAACCATCTTGTTATACTACTCTGACCTCCACGTCTCTTCCAAGGGGCATTAAATACATCGTGTTAAGCCACTCTTACCTCCACGTCTCTTCCAAGGGGCATTAAAACCATCTTTTTAAACCACTCTGACCTCCATGTCTCTTCCAGGTGGCATTAAAACCGTCTTGTTTAACCACTCTGACCTCCACATCTCATCGAAGGGGCATTAAAACCGTCTTGTTAAGCTACTGTGAATTCCACCTCTCTTCCAAGGGGCATTAAAACTGTCTTGTTAAACCACACTATACTCCACGTCTCTTCCAAGGGGCATGAAAACCATCTTGGTAAACTACTCTGACCTCCACGTCTCTTCCAAGGAGCATTAAAACCATCTTGTTAAGCTACTGTGACCTCCACGTCTCTTCCATGTGGCATTGATATTGTCTTTTTATTCCACTGCGATCTCCACCACTCTTCCACGGGGCATTGATATTGTCTTTTTATTCCACTCCGACCTCTACCACTATTCCAAGGGGCATTGATATTGTCTTTCAATTCCACTGCGACCTCCACCACTCTTCCAAGGGGCATTAAAACTGTCTTGCTAAGCTACTGTGATCTCCACGTCTCTTTCACGGGGCATTAAAACCAACTTATTAAACCACTCTGACCTCCACGTCTCTTCCAAGGTACATTAAAACCGTCTTGTTAAGCCACTGTGACCTCCACGACTCTACCAAGGGGCATTATAACCGTCTTGATAAACCACTCTGACCTCTACGTCTCTACCAAGGGCATTAAAATCATCTTGTTATGCTACTGTGACCTCCATGTCTATTCAAAGGGGCATTAAAACAATATTGTTAAACCACTCTGACCTCCCCGTCTCTTCCAAGGGGCATTAAAACCGTCTTGTTAAACCACTCTTACCTACACGTCTCATCCAAGGGACATTAAAACCGTCTTGTTAAGCTACTGTGAACTCCACCACTCTTCCAAGGGGCATTAAAACTGTCTTGATAAACCACTCTGAACTCCACGTCTCTTCCAAGGGGCATTAAAACCATCTTGTTAGACCACCCTGACCTCCACGTCTTTTCCAAGGGACATTAAAACAGTCTTGTTAAGCTACTGTGACCTCCACGTATCTTCCACGGGGCATTGATATTGTCTTTTTATTCACTGCGACCTCCACCACTCTTCCACGGGGCATTGATATTGTCTTTTTATTCCACTGCGACCTCCACCACTCTTCCAAGGGGCATTTATATTGTCTTTCTATTTCACTGCATCCTCCACCACTCTTCCAAGGGGCATTAAAACCATCTTTTTAAGCTACTGTGACCTCCACGTCTCTTCCAAGGGGCATTTAAACCGTCTTATTAAACCACTCTGACCCCCACGTCTCTTCCAAGGGGCATTAAAACTGTCTTGTTAAGCTTCTGTGACCTCCACGCTTCTTCCAAGGGGCATTAAAACCATCTTGTTAAACCACTCTGACCCCCACGTCTCTTCCAAGGGGCATTAAAACTGTCTTGTTAAGCTTCTGTGACCTCCACGCTTCTTCCAAGGGGCATTAAAACCATCTTGTTAAACCACTCTGACCTCCATGTCTCTTCCAAAGGCCAATAAAACCATCTTGTTAAGATACTGTGACCTCCATGTCTCTTCCAAGGGGCATTAAAACCATCTTGTTAAGCTACTGTGACCTCCACGTCTCTTCCAAGGGGCATTAAAACCATCTTTTTAAACAACTCTGATCTCCATGTCTCATCCAAGGGGCATTAAAACCGTCTTGTTAAGCTACTGTGAACTCCACGTCTCTTCCAAGGGGCATTAAAACCATCTTGTTAAACCACTCTGAACTCCACGTCTCTTCCAAGGGGCATTAAAACCATCTTGTTAAACCACTCTGAACTCCACGTCTCTTCCAAGGGGCATTAAAACCATTTTGTTAAACCACTCTGACCTCCACCACTCTTCCAAGGGGCATTAAAACCGTCTTGTTAAGCTACTGTGACCTCCACGTCTCTTCCAAGGGGCATTAAACCACTCTGAACTCCACAGCTCTTCCAAGGGGCATTGAAATGTTGTTTTTAATTACCTCTAACCTCCACGACTCTTCCAACGGACATTGCATTTCCTCCTAATTTTAGTCAGCTTTTTCTTTTCAATGCATAGGAGAACACTAAGGGAGACCCACTCCCCAATAATAGCACCACCTCATCCATCTTTCATCACCTGAAGCTTTGTTTTTACGGGGGTCATAGAACTGGGATAGTAGCAGGAAAACATCCAGCAATCTTCGGAGGAGGTAGGATATGCGCCAAAACGCTGACCACCTCAGGCCTAGCCGCTACTACATACATGCGCTTGCATTCCAAGGAACAGAAAGCTAAGAAGATGGATGACCTCATGATCATGAATAATTTACTCGTTGTGTAGGAGGCCGACCACTGCGGCTGTCTACCTTCTGAACTTTGTGTTGAAGCATGATTTCCCCAGGACCCGCAATCCTCTATGTCTGAAGGATGTGTTGCATCCCAATGTCCAGTAGGGTCCTGGATTCCACAATATTAACCCAGTGTGAAGGCGTCAGTGAGATGGACCATCCCTGGCCACATTCACATGTCCACGTGTTTGTGGTTAGGCTGTACTTCCCACTAAATGCACTGGGGAGGGCACAGGTAATGTTTTGGTATGCGCGCTTGTGTATAAGGTGCACCGGGACAAATAGGGGCGGCTGGGGACCGTTTATGAACACCCGGTCGCCCCCTGGCGACTGGGGACCGAGTTTGGACACCCGGTCGCGGGGCAGCTGGGGACTGAGTATGGATACCAGGCTGCCGACGCAGCCTTGACATGGAGGCCGGCATCTGCCTCCACAAGCCTAAAAGGCCTCATTTCAAGTGCAAGAAAGCTAGCAGTATGGTATTGCACCCTGGGGGTGGGTAGGTGGGTGGCAGGCTGCACAGTTACGCTTGCATTCCAAGAATACAAAGCAGATGCTAACTTCTATCATCATCATCATGCTCCTCACCTTGGCACTCTCAACTCCCCTGATGGAGAAGCCAGGGCCCATCGGAGGAGTCTTGTTGTCTGGTGGGCTCGGCCAATGCTGCCCTAAAGCAGGCCAAGCTAAGAAAAGTGTGGGGAAGGTTACCGGGACAAATAGGGGTGGCTGGGGAAAAAGTATGGACACCCGGCCACCCCCTGACAGCTGGGGACTGAGTGTGGAGACCTGGCCTCCGGTCGGCAGGGGACTAAGTATGGATACCAGGCCGCCAACGCAGCCATGATGTGGTGGCCGGCGTCAGCCTCCACAAGCCTAAAAGGCCTCATTTTAAGTGCAAGCAAGCTAGCAGTATGGTATTGCAGCCAGGGGGTGGGTGGGTGGCAGGCTGCACACTTACGCTTGCATTCCAAGAAAACAAAGCAGATGCTAACTTCTATCATCATCATCATGCTCCTCACCTTGGAACTCTCAACTCCCCTGAAGGAGAAGCCAGGGCTCACCGGAGAAGTCTTGTTGTCTGGTGGGCTCGGCCAAAGCTGCCCTAAAGCAGGCCAGGCTAAGAAAAGTGTGGGGAAGGTTTCCGGGACAAATAGGGGTGGCTGGTGACTGAGTATGGACACCCGGCTGCCCCCTGGCGGCTGGGGACCTAGTATGGACACCCGGCCGCCGGGCGGCTGTGGACTGAGTATGGATACCAGGCTGCCGACGCAGCCATGATGTGGTGGCCATACTCCGCCTCCACATGCCTAAAAGGCCCAATTTCAAGTGCAAGCAAGCAGTTTGGTATTGCAGCCTGGGAGTGGGTGGGTGGCAGGCTGCATACTTGCGCTTGCATTGCAAGGAATGGAGGAGGTACAATTGAACACTGCCCTGGGACAAAGACTTGCACGGGGATAGTTGCAAGTCTGCATCTTGCATCTTCTGATGCAGCAAGGGTGACTTCTGATGGGCACACTTTTAGGCAGTGACCTGGGTGTCAGAGATGCTTCCAGGGGTCTTCCCCATGCTGTTCCCATGTCTTTTCAGCACTGTATGCATGTGTCACACAGCACATGGCCAGATAAGGTTGTAAATTGTTAAAATGAAATTTCCCGGTGAATGCATTTGTCACGGTTGAAAGCAATACAAAAGTGCAAAAACGCAGAAAAAATGCTACTTGTGAACATAGCCCAAGGTGTGGAGGAGTATTTTTGTTTTTGTTTATTAATTTTACCTTATAAACGAGTCTTTACCCTGGAAAGGATGTTCCTTAACATATTTCACAGGAAAGCAGTTTCAGTTTCGTTTTTGAATGTTTTATTGTGTGCCCATAAAAGTGACTTAATACCTCTGACCACGCTGTTGAAAGCAGTGACCTGGGGGTCATAAATGCTTCCTGGGGCAATCTCCATGCTGTCCCCATGTCATTTGAGCACTGTCACTATCGTTTTGGGCACTTTTTAGGCTTTCTACAGACTGCTGGGGGTGCCACCGCAAAAATGCTTGTGTCTCCCATAGACTAACATTGGGTTCACTGCTCGGGTCGAGAACCTGAGTATCACAGTGAGCTCGGCCCGAGATTCGAGCACCCGAGCATTTTAGTGCTCGCTCAACGCTAACTAGTACGTGTCCACAGCATTAGCCACGCCCTCAACAACACAGTTACTGGGAAATTCTACCTAACCACGGACATGTGGACAACAGCTTGTGGGCAGGCATCTCGCTGATGGCACACTGGGTTTATATAGTTGAAGCAGGGTCCCAGTCAGACCTGGGGACGAAGCAC
Source organism: Phyllobates terribilis (assembly GCF_046119375.1). Taxonomy (NCBI): domain Eukaryota; kingdom Metazoa; phylum Chordata; class Amphibia; order Anura; family Dendrobatidae; genus Phyllobates; species Phyllobates terribilis. Next base: position 249,304,873 of record NW_027362769.1, on the reverse strand, counting down.
ATCCTTCTGACGCTGAGGATTGCGGGCCCTGGGTCAATCAGGGTTGCCGCCAGATTCTAAAGCTCCTGCACCTCCTCCTCCTTTTCAGCCTTCATCTCCGAAATTACCATATTAGTCAGAAGCTGGAAACTCTGCAGCACTGCCTCAGCCAAGAAGCAACAGGTTGTGCTAAAGCTAATATGCTTAGATGACAAACCGCACACTGCTAAAGAGTTGTGGACAGCTCTGAGAAGCAGGCAGATCTGTGTCTGACACCGCTGAACCTACAGCCAGGCATGGTCATGTGTGACAATGGCTGGAACCTGGTGGTGGCTCTGAAGCGAGGAGATCTCACACATGTAAAATTACAGGCCCATGTGCTTAACATCGTGGTTCAGCGGTTTCTCAAGACTTACAAAGATCTGCCGGATCTGTTTTCAAAGTATGCCATGTGTGTGCCCATTTTAGAAAGTCAGCTACAGCTTCTGCCGCTCTTGACGTGCTTCTGGAGCGTTTGTAGCTTCCAGCTCACCGACTGGTGTGCGATGTGCCCACGCATTGGAACTCTACATTGCAGATGTTGGGAAGGATTTGTAAGCAGAAGAGGGCAGTTGTTGACTATTAGAATCATCAAGATCGCCGGTATTCAGGTCAGACTCCATACATAAAACCTCAGGAGTGGACATGGATGTCAGACATCTTTACCATCCTCCAAAACTTTTAGGACTCCACCAAGATGGTGAGCGGCGATGACGCCATAGTTAGCATCACCATCCCAATTCTCTGTTTTCTGAAATGTTCTCTGCTTACAATTAAAGAGGATGCATTGCAGGTAGAGCACGATGAGATGGACTAAGGAACCATACAGGGTAATTCCACACAGCCCAGCTTCATCTCATCCCAACGTGGACTGGGTGACAATGAGAAGGAAGAGGAAGAATGGGAGCTAGTTTCCTGCACTATAGACGGTACTACAAGCACAACTGTCATACCATCTGTTCAGTGTGGATGGCCTGAGGACAGGGAGAAGGAGGAGGAGTTGGAGGATCAGGAGGAGATTATGGTCAGTCGTCCTCTTGGTGAGAACATGGAAGTCTTGCCTGTTAGCAGTCTGTCTGAGTTTATGTTATGCTGCTTTTCCCTTGACCCTCGCATTGTCCAAATTTTGGGTGACAGTTATTACTGGTTGGTGACATTTCTAGACCCAAGCTACAAAGAGAACTTTCTGACTCTTATTCCCACGCAGGACAGACCTAATAAAATGGGGTAGTACGAGAAGGCCCTTGTTGCGGAATTATTAAAAATATTCCCATCTGAAAACGCTGGAGATAGAGGTCACAGTTCATTGGACAACCAAGAAGTACATGCGAGAGAGACACAAATGAAATCCAGCAGAGGCAGGGGAACTCTATCAAAGTTCTGGGACAGATTTCTCACACCATCCCAAGTCGCGGGGTACTCTTACAAGGAGGGAAAAGTTTCGGAAGATGCTGAAGGAGTACCTTGTCGACCATACCAATGTCCTCAGTGATTCCTCTGTGCCTTATAATTATTGGGTATCCAATCTGGACACGTGGCATGAACTGGCTCTCTACGTCTTGGAGGTCCTGGCCTGACCTGCCGCTAGTGTTTTGACAGAGCGGGTTTTTAGTACTGCTGGTGGAATTATAACCGATAAGCGCATGCGCCTGTCAACTGAAAATGCTGACAGGCTGACTATTATAAAAATGAACAAGGGCTGGATTGGGCCAGACTTCTTAACACCACTGAATAACAGCAGCATAACATTACCTCAAATACAGTGTCTTTTTTTAGGGAGGTCTAACTCAATTCCCATGCACATCTGTCTTCACACCCAGAAATGGGTATTTGCTTCCTGATTTTGTCTAGTTGCTCTTGTCCTCCTCCTTCTCCTCATCCTCCATCACCATATCACCACCATGTCTACTATATAATCATATCTACATCTCTTGCAAGGGGCATTTGAGTCCTCCAAATTTTTGGCAGCTGTTGCATTCAATGCATTGGGAAACAGTATGGTAGTCCCACTTCCTAATAATGGGAACATTGTTTTCAGGATGCCCTCCTCTACTTCTCTTGCAAGGGGCACTGGAATGCCTTCAAATATTTGGCAGCTGTTGCATTCACTGTATAGGCAAACAGTATGAGAGACCCACTTCCTAATAATGGGAACATTGTTTTCAGGAGGCCCTCCAACCTCTATGTCCCTTGCATGGGGCATTAGAATTCTTCCAAATTTTTGGCAGCCATAGCATTCACTGCATAGGCAAACAATATGGGAGACCCACTTCCTAATAACGGGAACATTGTTTTCAGGAGACCCTCTGACCTCCACGTCTCTACCAAAGGGCATTAGAGTTCCTCCAAATTTTTGGCCAACCCTTGCATTCACTGCATAGGCCAACACTATCTGAGACCCACTTCCTAATAATGCACAACGTGGACGTGGTTTGAGGAACCACTGTGCCATGGACCCCGGAGAGCCTGGAGGGGCTTAACTAAGCGAGCACCAGGCTGTTCATTAGAGCCTCGGATGGTGAGGTTAGACTTGGCTCCCATTGAACGCCAGGTGCCACTCCAGGACAGACCAACGGACGCGCAGCAGCTGGATTCAGTAGGACAGACTAGATGATGTAGCAGGCAGAGTCTGTATCAGAGAGCAGCAGGCAGAGTCTGTATCAGGAGTGCAGCAGGTGGAGTCAGTATCAGGAGTGCAGTAGGCAGAGTCTGTATCAGGAGTTTAGCAGGCAGATTCTGTATCAGGAGTGCATCAGGCAGAGTCTGTATCAGGAGTGCAGCATGGACTGGTACGCAACCTTACACAACTTAGACTGCAGAACAGTAAAGTTCCACTACAGCGAACCCAATAATTGGAGACCCAATCAGGATTCCCCACATTTAAAAAAATTAGAGGCAGATGCCAGCAAAGTGCCATTATTTTCACTACTGTACAAATAGTGTAAATAAGACCCACACCTCTTCCTGTACAGTCAACCCAGGAGATGGAGACCTAACCAGGAGTGTTCACGTTGCTCTAAATGAGGGCCTAACAGCACCGAAGTGGCATCAATGTGATCAGACTACAATTAGTTTAACATAGACCCATACCTGTCCCACTACAGCCAACCCAGGAGTGCAGCAGGCAGAGTCTGTATCAGAGTTTAGCAGGCAGAGTCTGTATCAGAGTGCAGCAGGCAAAGTCTGTATCAGAGTGCAGCAGACAGAGTCTGTATAAGGAGTGCAGCAGGCAGAGTCTGTATGAGGAGTGCAGCAGGCAGAGTCTGTATCAGAGTGCAGCAGGCAGAGTCTGTATCAGGAGTGCAGCAGGCAGAGTCTGTATCATAGTGCAGCAGGCAGACTTTGTATCAGAGTGCAGCTGGCAGGATCTGTATCCGGAGTGCAGCAGACATAGTATGTATCAGAGTGCAGCAGGCAGAGTCTGTATCAGGAGTGCAGCAGGCAGAGTCTGTATCAGAGTGCAGCAGGCAGAGTTTGTATCAGAGTGCAGCAGGCAGAGTCTGTATCAGGAATACAGCAGGCAGCTTCTGTATCAGAGTTCAGCAGGCAAAGTCTGGATCAGAGTGCAGCAGGCAGAGTCTGTATCAGGAGTGCAGCAGGCAAAGTCTGTATCAGAGTGCAGCAGACAGAGTCTGTATCAGAGTGCAGCAGGCAGAGTCTGTATCAGAGTGCAGCAGGCAGAGTCTGTACCAGGAGTGCAGCAGGCAGAGTCTGTATCAGAGTGAAGCAGGCAGATTTTGTATCAGAGTGCAGCAGGCAGAGTCTGTATCAGGAGTGCAGCAGGCATAGTATGTATCAGAGAGCAGCAGGCAGAGTCTTTATCAGAGTGCAGCAGGCAGAGTACCAGAGTGCAGCAGGCAGGGTCTGTATCAGGAGTGTAGCAGGCAGAGTCTATATCAGAGTGCTGCAGGCAGAGTCTGTATCAGGAGTGCAGCAGGCAGAGTCTGTATCAGAGTGCAGCCGGCAGAGTCTGTATTAGTGTGCAGCTAGCAGAGTCTGTATCAGAGTGCAGCAAGAATTTGTACGCAACCTTACACATCTGAGACTGCAGAACAGTAAGGTTCCACCACAGCCAACCCAATAGATGGAGACTAGTGTTGAGCATTCCGATACTGAAATATCAGGTATCGGCCGATATTCGCGGTATCGGAATTCCGATATTTAATTCCGATACTTTTGCAATATCGAATACCGGAATCGGAAGTTCCCAAAATGCAATGAGCCAGTTTCATTTTATTCAGCCAATGGGGATCCTAAGAAGTGTGGGCACATCCTGTTAGGCATGTAGGCATCTTAACTAATGGCATGGCTGTGATTGGCTGCTGAAATGATGTCATGATGCACTATAAAAGCCGCTGCCGCCATTTTCAGCTCACTCTGCTGTGAATTCAGTTAGGGATAGGACGCTGTTGTTCTGAGGGACAGTTTTAGCTACCTATTTGGTCTATTCTGCTTTACCCAAGCTACTTTATAAATCGCTGTGCCTTGCAGCGCTAGTGCACAGTTCTCTGTGCTGTTCACCGCTTTCTGCAAGGTCTGTGTGTGTGAGTGCAGCTCACCCTGTAGTGTATGCTTCAGCCACGTCTGGTTGTAGTGCACTCAGTGTGTGTCACTGCCTCATACATTGTCCTTTTTTGCCAATTCATAATTTTTCCTGTTATCTCCTATTAGTGTGGTGGTTCCATCCGAATTCAGCTAAATTGGTTCCAAACACACTATATAGGAGTAGATAGAGAATTTTTTTTGGTCTTGCAGCGCTAGTGCACAGTGCTCTGCATCTGCACTGTTCACCGCTGTCTACAAGGTCTGTGTGTGTGAGTGCAGCTCACCCTGTAGTGTGTGCTTCAGCCACGTCTGGTTGTAGTGCACACAGTGTGTGTCACTGCCTCATACATTGTCCTTTTTTGCCAATTCATAATTTTTCCTGATTTCTCCTATTAGTGTGGTGGTTCCATCCGTATTCAGCTAAATTGGTTCCAAACACACTATATAGGAGTAGTTAGAGGAGGCTTTCTGCAGCATTGTGCCCTGCAGCCCCAGCCAGATTAGTATTAGCCAATTTTTTGTAGCCTCATCAATTGCATTGTAGGTTACCTTCCCAAATTGTAATAGCTACAAAAAGTTTGTGATACTATCGGTATTACATCTTTGTGCACATCCAGTGTCTTTTTGTGACAAAAAAAACCTAAATAAAGTTCACCAAACACTCCACTTTACAGTTGTGTAGGCCACATTAGCTCATATTAAAGTCTAGTCCACACTTTATAAAATTAGTGTTTCTTATACCTGTTAGCAGCTGTTCAGGAATAAGCACACTAAGCCCTTAGTACTTTTCTGCCTATCTTTATCAGTCTACCAAGATGAAGAAGGCAGGGAGTAAGGCATGTGGTCGTGGTCGTGGGCGTGGAGTTTGTGCAGGGAGAGGACGTGAGGATTCTGTGCATGCAGGGAGAGGACGTGGGGATTCTGTGCCTGCTGCGGGCACCAGTGACTCAGCATCCCCCAGTTTTACCAGGGAAGATTCCTTTATGCGCAGCTTTGTAGCAGCTAGCCGTACCCCACTGCTGCGGGAGGACCAAATTGAAGCCATTGTCGGATGGATGGCAGCTAACGCATCGACTTCAATAAGTTCCAAATCCTCTCAGGTCCTGAGCACTGAAGAGCACCCATCTGTCTCTTCACCACCTGCCAAATTGCCCAGGCAGTCAGAAAGCCCTGGACAGGAGCCATCTCTACTTCTGTTCTCTGAATCTCTTGGCTTGGAAAGAGGGGGCCAGCCAAGCAGAATTCGAGAATTTGAAGAAGCGGTAGTATGCAGTGATGCGCAACCGTTTTGTCTCTCTGAATCTGAAGAGGCGGGTGGGTCAGTGCCTATGGTCAGCAGCACACCTCAGTACGCATGTGATGATGAGACTCAGGTGCCACTTTCTGGTGCGTACTGTGCCGTCGAGACTATCCTGGAGAAGCAGTTGTTTGAAGAGGGTGGTGTAGATGATGAGGTCCTTGACCCATCATGGCGTGAGGGACAGGAAGGTGGTGGGAGCAGCTCTGAGGAAGAGATTCCCTGAACGGCCCAAAAAGGAGGGAGAGGGAGGGGCAGACTTTGTTGCCTGTAGCCTCCACTTCAGCACCCATTAGGAGCATGGCTCTTCCAAAATCCAAAGTGGGCGCTCCCAAGACTTGCAGTGCCTGGTCCTTTTTTGACACAGTTGCAGATGACATTTGCTTTGTCAAATGCAAGCTGTGTAATCAGAAGGTGAAAAGAGGGAAAAGTATCAGCAACCTCAATACCACAAATATGTGGAAACGTGCGGACCAAGCACGTGGTGGAGTTACATAAACACACTGAAGACCTAGGCCAACCTACAGCGCCACCTACCACCTCTTCAGCTCGTGTTGTAGCCTCTTCCTCCAGCTCACACACAGCTGGTTCGGCTTCCTCACAGGATCGCCATGGAAGAATCTCTGGCACTGTTGTACAGAGACACAGTGTAATTCCACCCACAGCACCACTTTCCCTGTCATCCTCACATTCTCAGGCCAGTCTACAGCCATCGTTAATACAGGCATGGGAGAAAAGGCACCCATACTCGGCAAACCACCCCTGAGCACAGGATCTGATTGCTGGCATTGCTAAACTACTGGCCCTTGAAATGCTATCATTCAGGCTGGTAGAGACTGACACCTTCCGTAACTTTATGGCATTGGCAGTCCCACAATACAACGCACCCAGCCGCTTTTATTTCAGCAGGCAAGCCGTCCCTGCCCTGCAACAGCATGTGGAGGGAAAAATTAAACATGCGCCACAAAACGCCGTCAGTAGCAAGGTCCACCTGACCACCGATGCGTGGACCAGTAAGCATGGACAGGGACGATACCTTTCCCTCACTGCCCATTGGGTAAATGTTGTGGAGCCGGGTACAGATCTTGAGAGTGGCGCTGTACGTGTTCTGCCAACTCCAAGGATTGCAGGAATCCAGTCTGTACACATTGACTCCTCCTCATACTCCAGTTCCTCTGAATCAGCGCTGCAGGAGCCGTCACGGTCTACCTCTACATTGACCCGTGAACGGTTACCTGTTATGACGACCGATATGAGCACAGCCGTGGCCAAACGTCAACAGGCTGTATTAAAATTAATTTCTTTGGGGAATCGAAGCCACACAGCGCAGGAGCTCTGGAATGACATCAAGCAGCAGAGCGACGAGTGATTTGTGCCAGCGAATCTCCAGCCAGGCATGGTAGTGTGTGACAATGGCCGAAATCTGGTGGCAGCTCTGGGCCTAGGCAACCTCACTCACATCCCATGTCTGGCACATGTGCTCAACTTGGTCGTGCAGAGTTTTTTGAGGGACTATCCGAATCTTGATGCACTGCTTTACAAGGTCCGCAAAGAGTGCGCTCACTTGCGGCGTTCCAGCAACGCAAGATCGCGCATTGCAACTCTGCAGCGCCGATTAAGTCTTCTGGAACATCGCATCATATGTGACCTACCCACCAGGAGGAATTCAACGTTACATATGTTGGAGAGGTTGTGTGAGCAGCAGGCAGCAGTAATGGAGTACCAGCTGCAGCAGGCGCAAACAAGTCGCAGTGCGCGCCGTTCACACTTCACCACCATTAAGTGGGCCTCTATGAAGGACATTTGCCACGTTTTGCATGCCTTCGATTATTCCACGCGGATGGTGAGTGCAGATGATGCACTAGCCAGCATGACTATCCCCCTTATCTGCCTGCTTGAAAAAACACTGCAAGCACTAAGGGAGGAGGTTTTGGAAGAGGTGGAGGATGAGGAGTCACAAATACCATCTGCTTCTCTACAGTCTGCGCAACGTGGTTCCTCACAAAGGCCTAGGCAGGGGACACTTTGTGAGGAGGATGAGGAGGAGTCAATGGAGGAGGAAGACATCTGTCCAGAGGAGGGAGGTACACAATGCTCTAGTAGTCAGTATCTAGAGCGAGGGTGGGGTGATGCAGAGCAGGCAGAGAGCATGCCTCAAGCAGGGGACAGCGTTTCATGGCCAGTTGGCAGTCTGCAGCACATGGTTGATTTCATGCTGCAGTGCCTGAGAAACGACAGCCGCATCGCCCACATTCTCAACACGGCTGATTATTGGGTGTGCACCCTCCTAGATCCTCGCTACCGGGACAACTTACAAAGCCTCATAACACCATTGAACCGGGAGCGTAAAATGCGGGAGTACCAAGACGCACTGGTGCATTCCATCATGTCCTCCATTCCAACCGAGAGCAATGCTGCTAGTGCTTTACAAAGCAGCTCAGTGCGTCGAGGCAGTGGAGGAAGCTCTGCACAAAGAGGGAGCAGAAGCAACGCCTCAGCACAAGGCAAGACCAGTATGGCCGAAATGTGGCAAAGTTTTGTGTCCCCACCGCCACAAAAGTCTACACCATCACAGACGGCTCCAGTCAGCAGGAGGCAACGTTTCCGTCACATGGTGACAGACTACATGTCTTGCCCCCTCAGTGTACTCCCAGACGGCTCTTCTCCCTGCAAGTTTTGGGTCTGTAAGCTGGATACATGGCCAGAGCTTAGCCAGTATGCATTGGAGGAGCTAGCTTACTCTGCTGCTAGTGTATTATCGGAACGCGTCTTTAGTGCCGCAGGTGGTGTACTAACAGACCGTCGCATGCGACTATCCTCCGATAACGTTGACCGGCTTACTTCTCTCAAAATGAACAAGGCCTGGGTCTCTCATAAATTTGCCAGTCCTCTTCCAGAATAAATAATTGGTTGGCAACAGTATCCAGGTCTCCTGTTGTGTTCATGTTTCTACCACCTGAACTGTAATCCCTGAGCTCCAACACCGCCAGTTGGCGCTCAGAAGTGCTGTCTGCACAGTCAACACTTGCTGCCATGTTATTGGGGTTCAGTAACGTCAGCTGTTCCCCTGCTATGCGGACGGCAATTTCTCCTGCTCTGTCCACATTTTCACTACTACAGATTTTAAAGTTGCTCCAATTACACCTTGGGCTCCTCTGTTTTCAGTATTATCCCTGAGCTCCAACACCGCAAGTTGGCGCTCAGAAGTGTCGTTTGCACAGTCAACACTTGCTGCCGTGTTATTGGGGTTCAGTAATGTCAGCTGTTCCCCTGCTGAGCGGACGGCAATTTCTCCTGCTCTGTCCACATTCTCACTACTACAGATTTTAAAGTTGCTCCAATTACACCTCTGGCTCCTCTGTTTTCAGTATTATCCCTGAGCTCCAACAACGCCAGTTGGCGCTCAGAAGTGACGTCTGCACAGTCAACACTTTCTGCCATGTTATTGGGGTTCAGTAACGTCAGCTGTTCCCCTGCTGTGCGGACGGCAATTTCTCCTGCTCTGTCCACATTCTCACTACTACAGATTTTAAAGTTGCTCCAATTACACCACTGGCTCCTCTGTTTTCAGTATTATCCCTGAGCTCCAACACCGCCAGTTGGCGCTCAGAAGAGACGTCTGCACAGTCAACACTTGCTGCCGTGTTATTGGGGTTCAGTAACGTCAGCTGTTAGCCTGCTGTGCGGACGGCAATTTCTCCTGCTCTGTCCACAATTTCACTACTACAGATTTTAAAGTTGCTCCAATTACACATCTGGCTCCTCTGTTTTCAGTATTATCCCTGAGCTCCAACACCGCCAGTTGGCGCTCAGAAGAGACGTCTGCACAGTCAACACTTGCTGCCGTGTTATTGGGGTTCAGTAACGTCAGCTGTTCCCCTGCTGTGCGGACGGCAATTTCTCCTGCTCTGTCCACATTCACACTACTACAGATTTTAAAGTTGCTCCAATTACAAATCTGGCTCCTCTGTTTTCAGTATTATCCCTGAGCTCCAACACCACCAGTTGGCGCTCAGAAGTGACGTCTGCACAGTCAACACTTGCTGCCGTGTTATTGGTGTTCAGTAACGTCAGCTGTTCCCCTTCTGTGCCGATGGCAATTTCTCCTGCACTGTCCACATTTACACTACTATAGATTTTAAAGTTGCTCCAATTAAACCTCTGGCTCCCCTGTTTTCAGTATTATCCCTGAGCTCCAACACCTCCAGTTGGCGCTCAGAAGTGACGTCTGCACAGTCAACACTTGCTGCCGTGTTATTGGAGTTCAATAACGTCAGCTGTTCCCCTGCTATGCGGACGGCAATTTCTCCTGCTCTGTCCACATTCTCACTACTACAGATTTTAAAGTTGCTCCAATTACACCTCTGGCTCCTCTGTTTTCAATATTATCCCTGAGCTCCAACACCGCCAGTTGGCGCTCGGAAGTGATGTCTGCACAGTCAACACTTGCTGCCGTGTTATTGGGGTTCACTAACATCAGCTGTTCCCCTGCTGTGCGGACGGCAATTTCTCCTGCTCTATCCACATTCTCACTGCTACAGATTTTAAAGTTGCTACAATTACTCCTCTGGCCCCTCTGTTTTCAGTATTATGCCTGAGCTCCAACACCGCCACTTGGCGCTCAGAAGTGACGTCTGCACATTCAACACTTGCTGCCGTGTTATTGGGGTTCAGTAACGTCAGCTGTTCCCCTGCTATGCGGACGGCAATTTCTCCTGCTCTGTCCACATTCACACTACTACAGATTTTAAAGTTGCTCCAATTACACCTCTGGCTCCTCTGTTTTCAGTATTATCCCTGAGCCCCAACACCGCCAGTTGGTGCTCGGATGTGATGTCTGCACAGTCAACACTTGCTGCCGTGCTATTGGGGTTCAGTAATGTCAGCTGTTCCCCTGCTGTGGGGACGGCAATTTCTCCTGCTCTGTCCACATTCTCACTACTACAGATTTTAAAGTTGCTCCAATTACACCTCTGGCTCCTCTGTTTTCAGTATTATCCCTGAGCTCCAACACCACCAGTTGGCACTCGGATGTGACGTCTGCACAGTCAACACTTGCTGCTGTGTTATTGGGGTTCAGTAACGTCAGCTGTTCCCCTGCTGTGGGGACGGCAATTTCTCCTGCTCTGTCCACATTCTCACTACTACAGATTTTAAAGTTGCTCCAATTACACCTCTGGCTCCTCTGTTTTCAGTATTATCCCTGAGCTCCAACACCGCCAGTTGGCGCTCGGAAGTGCCGTCTGCACAGTCAACACTTGCTGCCGTGTTATTGGGGTTCAGTAACGTCAGCTGTTCCTCTGCTGTGCAGACGGCAATATCTCCTGCTCTGTCCACATTCTCACTACTACAGTTTTTAAAGTTGCTCCAATTACACCTCTGGCTCCTCTGTTTTCAGTATAATCCCTGAGCTCCAACACCACCATTTGGCACTCGGATGTGACGTCTGAACAGTCAACACTTGCTGCCGTGTTATTGGGGTTCAGTAACGTCAGCTGTTCCCCTGCTGTGGGGACGGCAATTTCTCCTGCTCTGTCCACATTCTCACTACTACAGATTTTAAAGTTGCTCCAATTACATCTCTGGCTCCTCTGTTTTCAGTATTATCCCTGAGCTCCAACACCGCCAGTTGGCGCTCAGAAGTGACGTCTGCACAGTCAACACTTGCTGCCGTGTTATTGGGGTTCAGTAACGTCAGCAGTTCCCCAGCTGTGTTTCCGGCAAATTCTCCTGCTTTGTCCACATCCACTGTACTACTGATTTAAAACTTGCTCCAATTACACCTCTGGCTCCTCTGTTTTCAGTATAATCCCTGAGCTCCAACACCACCATTTGGCACTCGGATGTGACGTCTGAACAGTCAACACTTGCTGCCGTGTTATTGGGGTTCAGTAACGTCAGCTGTTCCCCTGCTGTGGGGACGGCAATTTCTCCTGCTCTATCCACATTCTCACTGCTACAGATTTTAAAGTTGCTATAATTACTCCTCTGGCTCCTCTGTTTTCAGTATTATCCCTGAGCTCCAACACCGCCACTTGGCGCTCAGAAGTGACGTCTGCACAGTCAACACTTGCTGCCATGTTATTGGGGTTCAGTAACGTCAGCTGTTCCCCTGCTATGCGGACGGCAATTTCTCCTGCTCTGTCCACATTCACACTACTACAGATTTTAAAGTTGCTCCACTTACACCTCTGGCTCCTCTGTTTTCAGTATTATCCCTGAGCCCCAACACCGCCAGTTGGTGCTCGGAAGTGATGTCTGCACAGTCAACACTTGCTGCCGTGCTATTGGGGTTCAGTAACGTCAGCTGTTCCCCTGCTGTGCGGACGGCAATTTCTCCTGCTCTGTCCACATTCTCACTACTACAGATTTTAAAGTTGCTCCAATTACACCTCTGGCTCCTCTGTTTTCAGTATTATCCCTGAGCTCCAACACCACCAGTTGGCGCTCAGAAGTGACGTCTGCACAGTCAACACTTGCTGCCGTGTTATTGGGGTTCAGTAACGTCAGCTGTTCCCCAGCTGTGTTTCCGGCAAATTCTCCTGCTTTGTCCACATCCACTGTACTACTGATTTAAAACTTGCTCCAATTACACCTCTGGCTCCTCTGTTTTCAGTATAATCCCTGAGCTCCAACACCACCATTTGGCACTCGGATGTGACGTCTGAACAGTCAACACTTGCTGCCGTGTTATTGGGGTTCAGTAACGTCAGCTGTTCCCCTGCTGTGGGGACGGCAATTTCTCCTGCTCTATCCACATTCTCACTGCTACAGATTTTAAAGTTGCTACAATTACTCCTCTGGCTCCTCTGTTTTCAGTATTATCCCTGAGCTCCAACACCGCCACTTGGCGCTCAGAAGTGACGTCTGCACAGTCAACACTTGCTGCCGTGTTATTGGGGTTCAGTAACGTCAGCTGTTCCCCTGCTATGCGGACGGCAATTTCTCCTGCTCTGTCCACATTCACACTACTACAGATTTTAAAGTTGCTCCAATTACACCTCTGGCTCCTCTGTTTTCAGTATTATCCCTGAGCTCCAACACCACCAGTTGGCACTCGGATGTGACGACTGCACAGTCAACACTTGCTGCTGTGTTATTGGGGTTCAGTAACGTCAGCTGTTCCCCTGCTGTGGGGACGGCAATTTCTCCTGCTCTGTCCACATTCTCACTACTACAGATTTTAAAGTTGCTCCAATTACACCTCTGGCTCCTCTGTTTTCAGTATTATCCCTGAGCTCCAACACCGCCAGTTGGCGCTCGGAAGTGCCGTCTGCACAGTCAACACTTGCTGCCGTGTTATTGGGGTTCAGTAACGTCAGCTGTTCCTCTGCTGTGCAGACGGCAATTTCTCCTGCTCTGTCCACATTCTCACTACTACAGATTTTAAAGTTGCTCCAATTACACCTCTGGCTCCTCTGTTTTCAGTATAATCCCTCAGCTCCAACACCACCATTTGGCACTCGGATGTGACGTCTGAACAGTCAACACTTGCTGCCGTGTTATTGGGGTTCAGTAACGTCAGCTGTTCCCCTGCTGTGGGGACGGCAATATCTCCTGCTCTGTCCACATTCTCACTACTACAGATTTTAAAGTTGCTCCAATTACACCTCTGGCTCCTCTGTTTTCAGTATTTTCCCTGAGCTCCAACACCGCCAGTTGGCGCTCAGAAGTGACGTCTGCACAGTCAACACTTGCTGCCGTGTTATTGGGGTTCAGTAACGTCAGCTGTTCCCCAGCTGTGTTTCCGGCAAATTCTCCTGCTTTGTCCACATCCAATGTACTACTGATTTAAAACTTGCTCCAATTACACCTCTGGCTCCTCTGTTTTTAGTATTTACCCTGGGCTCCAATACCGCTAGTTGCTGCTCAGAAGTGCCATCTGCACAGTCAACACTTTCTGCCATGTTATTGGGGTTCAGTAACGTCAGCTGATCCCCAGCTGTGTGTCCGGCAAATTCTCCTGCTCTGTCCACATTCACACTACTACAGATTTTAAAGTTGCTCCAATTATGCCTCTGGCTCCACTCTGTTTTTAGTATTTACCCTGGGTTCCAGCACGGGAAGCTGTTTCCGAGCAGTGTCTTTGGCACGGGTACTCCCTCCTTCCCAGCCTGGTTTCTGCACGTCAGCTGTTTCCGGGTAGTGTAAACGTCACTTTGCCTCCAATGCGTTGTCCTGTCGTGTTGCGGTAGGGTTAGCCGACTTTATGGTGCCTGCAGTTTAGGTGACTCCTATGTGGGCTGCGGGATCTGGCAATGAAGGCTGGTTCCATAGTGCCAATAAGACAAGCACCCCTGTAGGACTGTGGGTTTCGGTAACTGCGGCCAGCTCGCGGCCTTGAAACTTTTTTTTACATGGGTACCTTCTGCTACCCATCCGGGTTCCAGTACCGTCAGCTGGTTCTCGGCAGTGCCTTTGGCTTAGGTGCCTCCTTCTCGGTATCCAAGTTCCACCAACGTCTGCTGGTCCTTGGTAGTGCTTTCTGGCACAGGTACCTCCTGCTTAGTAACCGAGTTCCAGTACCGTCAGCTGGTCCTCGGTAGTACCATTGGCTCTTGTACCTTCTGCTACCCATCCGGTTTCCAGTACCATCAGCTGGTTCTCGGCAGTTCCTCAGCCTTCTTGTACCTTCTGCTACATTTCCAAGTTCAAGCTTTTTGAAATGGTTCTTGGTAATCACTCTGGATCTCCCTGACAATGACCCTGAAGACGAGGACCCTGAAGACCACCCCGAAGAAGACGAGGACCCCGAAGACGAGGACCCTGAAGATGAGGACCCTGAAGACAACCCCGAAGAAGACGAGGACCCCGAAGACGATGACCCTGAACACGAGGACCCTGAAGACCACCCCGAAGAAGACGAGGACCCCGAAGACGATGACCCTGAAGACGACGACCCTGATGACCACCCCGAAAAAGACCAAGAAGATGACCCTGAAGAAGTTGACCAAGAGGACAAAGAAGAAGAAGACAACCACCAAGATACAGAAGAACAAGAGACAGAAAACCAAGAAGCAGAAGTACAAGAAGCTGCAGAACAAAAAACGGAAGAACATTAAGCATAAGACTAAAAATCAGAGCAAAAGATAATATCTAAATTATAAGCAGAAGATGACTAAGCAGTGTATGGGGTTGAGTCCGTTCCTCCTCGTGGTGCCCCTGGAAAAGACCTGCTGCTGCAGGCCAAACTGAACGCGGACAAATCCTGTTGTAAATCTTTTGTGATGGGCAGAACGAAAGGTGTAATGTTCAAACATTTATAGATAACAACTACAGGAATGCCTGTCACAAATAAGAATATGATGAAGAAGAAGAATATGATGAAGAAGTAGAATATGAAGAAGAATAATAGTTGTATAAGAAGAATATGAAGAATGTAAAAAAAAAGAATAATACGAAGAAGGTGAAGAAGAAGAAGATGAAGAAGAAGTTGATGAAAAAGATGCTGATGCTGAGGATGATGAAGGAGAAAGTGTGGGAGAAGTACAAAAGAAGGTGAAGAGAATGGAAGTAGTGAAACATAAATATCTGACAAAATATAAAAATACTTAACATAGTCAATATTTCCGTAACTCAGAACGTCTTAAAAAAAATATAAATTCCGGCTATTCCATTTGATTGGGCTAAACCTCTATGCCTTTATTGTCTCCCCCACCTCCCCCAATACATTCTACATTATTCTTAGTTGTTTTCCTTCATGTAGAATTAACCTACAAGGAAAGAAAGGTTTTTTTTTCATTCCGATATTTCTGTCCCATTGACTTGCATTGGTTTCCGGTATCGGAATCGGCGATATCCGATACTTTTTGGGTATCGGTCCGATCCAATCCAATCCGATATTTCCCGATATCGGAAGGTATCGCTCAACACTAATGGAGACCGAATCAGGATTCCCCACATTTAAAAAAATGAGTGGCAGACGTCAGCAAAGTGGCATCAATTTCACTACTATGCAAATAGTGTAAATAAGACCCACACCTCTTCCAGTACAGTCAACCCAAGAGATGGAGACCTAACCAGTAGTGTTCACATTGCTCTAAATGAGGGCCTAACACCATCAAAGTGGCATCAATGTGATCAGACTACAAGTAGACCCATACCTGTCCCACTACAGCCAACCCAGGAGATGCAGACTCAATCGGAAGTGTTTACATTTAAAAAATAGAGCCTAAGACCACCATTTCTGTGGCCCACAGATTGGAGATGGTGGAGTTCAACCTCTTAGCTTTCTCATGTGTAGGCTGAAACAATATTTTATGTGACCACAACAGCGGGATTGAGGGCAATCTGCAGTTCTGAGAGAGGGCAGGGTGCAGTGAAACAACAAACCGATACACCATGAGTGAGGTGCAAGCAGAGATGTTACGGTGGATTGAGAAATGTGTGGTGTGCTCAGAGAAACAGACACAGCAGGCATGTCCACTTTACTTACAGCTGACGGGCTGTGACTACCCCTAACTGCAGTGGGTATACAGCTGGTTCTGTCGGACACATGCGTGACACAACTTGTCACGGTAACAGAGGAGGAGGAAGAAGAAGCAGAGGAATTTGAGGGGGCGACTGATGGTTGTTTATTAAAAATCAATTTAGAGTTTATAATGCTTGTGTACCCTTTTGGGGAGAATAATATCCGCTCAATTTCACTACAGTATAACTATAGAAATGCATGGAGACCAAAACCTCTTCCACTGCAGTCAACCCAATGGATGGAGACCCATTCAGGATTCCCTACATTTCCAAAAATTAGCAGCAGACGCCAGCAAAGTGTAATCAATTTCACTACAGTAGAAATAGTGTAAATGAGACCCACATCTCTTCCAGTACAGACAACCTAAGAGATGGAGATTTAACCAGGAGTGTTCACATTGCCCTAAGTGAGGGCCTAACAAACACCACCGAAGTGGCATCAATTTCACTAGAGTATAAGTATTGCAAAGGAGGCCAAAACCAGTTCCTCTACAACCAACCCAATAGATGGAGACCCAATCATGATTCTACACATTTAAAAAAATTTGTGGCAGACACTTGCAATGTCTAATCAATTTTACTACAGTAAAAATAGTGTAGATAAGACCCACACCTCTTCCAGTACAGCCAACCCAGGAGATGGTGACCTAACTAGGAGTGTTCACATTGCACTAAATGAGGGCCTAACACCACGGAAGTGGCATCAATTTCACTAGAGAGCAAGTACAGCAAAGGAGGCCTAAACCAGTTCCACTACTGCCAGCCCAATAGATGGAGACCCAATCAGGATTCCCCACATTTAAAAAAATTAGTGGCAGACGCCAGCAAAGTGGCATCAATTTCACTACTGTAAAAAAGGTGTAAATAAGACCCACACCTCTTCCAGTACAGCCAACGCGGTCTACATTTTCAGGGGACAGCCGGGTGCGCTTATCCATCAAGACACTACCAGCAGCGTTCAGAGAGAACGCTGGCTGCCCGGCATGATAAAACCTCCAAGGCAAGCTCAGGCCATTCATCCACTTTTGAAGACCAAAATGTAAAATGGTCCAAACCCTCTCTGATGGTATTGATATTGAACTTTAAATAATCCTGCACCATCCTCTCCAGTAGTTCACCATGTGTTAAATTTGTACTCTGTTGTGCTGGTGCACGAGCTGGTGCAAAAAATGTATGAAAGAACTCCCAGAAATTGCTTCTGCCACTTATTCTGCTACTGCTAATATTTTGGCGCTGACGAACTGACGTGCCGGATGTTGAAAGATTACAGCTGCGATGCACACTGTGTGCCTCACTGTTATCTTGGGGAAAACCTCTAATAAGGTTGCTGAAAAGCTTGTTTCAATACTCCAACTTAAGCGGATCCCTTTCCAAGGTGGGAAGAATCTGGCAAAATTGACTCTTATAACGTGGATCTAACAGAGTGGCAACCCAGCATTATTTTGAATCCTAACTATACGGGGATCATGATGCAGATAGTGCATCAAGAAGGCACTCATATGTCAGGCTCATCCAGGATGTCCAAAGCCAGGCTGTATTGTGGGCTGCATAACACTGAAGCTTGTTTCCTCCGTCCCCTCCTGCCAACCACGTTCAAACGAGAGAGGATGATTATCCTTTTCATCCTCTGATTGTTATGTTCTGCAACTTAGAACTAAGGAATAGGAGGGAAAAGCTGTCCCTCCACTGAGACTCAGCTTAACCCTACTTTGTTGTGGGATGCCCTATTCCTTGTGAATAGCCCCACAGAAACTCCTGCACTGAACTCAAACGAAGACCTGAAGGAATGGGAAAGGGGTCCCTAAAAGATTTAAGGACTGGGAGCAAAAACAGGAGACCTCCTAACAGAAAAGTTAGTTGCAGAAATGAAGATTAAAGGGAACAAAACTGGTGGAACAAGAAGTCCCAGGATATCAATTGTCCAAAGCACAAAGAACTTAACAAGGCAACTTAGTCAGAGCACAAGCGTAACAACACTAATGTCCAGCGGGGAATGGGATACAGGTGCTGAGTAATTATAGTGAAATCACGTGACCAAGACACCCAGCACCAGAGGAAAAGACTAGAAGCCAGCAAACCACAACAAGATGGCTGATAGTAAAACAACATCGATTCTAAGATTACCTCCCCTTTTACAAGGATTCTCCGGATCCTTTAGGCTGAGCCTTACTAGGAAATCTCCTGTGAAAAGCCTTAATTAGCCTTGATGCCGAGACCAAGGAATTATCCTCGAGGCCGAAACCTCTCTAGGACACAAGATACTGTAATCTCCCTCTATTCCACCTGGAATCCAAAATGCGAGAAATCTCACATTCACCATCCTCATCAACAGGAGGAACAATAGGCTTCACCTGCTTATCAGGAATGTCCGCCTTCTTATGTAACGACACATGAAACACAGAATTAATCCTCCAGGAAAAGGGAATGCCCAACCTCACTGCTGCCGAGTGGACAATCTGAACCACTTTGAAAGGACCCACAAATTTAGGCCTCAATTTTTTAGAAGGAATTTTCAAACGAAGAATCCTAGAGGACAACCAAACCATATCCCCAACAGCAAACAAGGACTACTTTCTTTTTTTGTCAAAATCCCTTTTTGATCTCCTGTTAGCCTCTTTAAGGTTCAGGCGTACACTGGTCCAAACCCTCTCCAAATCACCAGAAAAATTGTCCTTCTCCGGTACAGCAGACCCAACTTTGGAAAATGGACTAAAAGATGGATACCTGCCAGTACAACAAAAAAAGAGGAGAACAACCAGCCGAGGAAGACGTATGATTGTTAAGGGCAAACTCCGCAAGTGGTAAAAATTCGGACCACATTTCCTGATTGTCTGCCACAAAACATCTCAAAAACTGCCCGACATACTGGTTCTTCCTTTCAGTCTGTCCATTGGACTCTGGATGACACCCTGATGAGAATGACAAATGAATTTTCAATCTGTCACAAAAAGTACGCCAAAAGCGAGCAACAAACTGTAGTCCTCTATCGGAAACAATGTCCGTGGGAATACCATGGAGCCTGACAATCTCCTTCACAAAGCCTTAGGAAGAGTCTTGGCGAAAGATAACTTGTTGAACGGAACCAGATGACACATTTTTCTAAACCGGTCCACAACAACCCAGATGACAGAAAAACCCTCCGATAAAGGCAGATCGGTGAAAAAATCCATGGCAAGGTGCATCCATGGTGAACTAGGAACTTCCAAGGGACACAGCAACCCCGCAGCCGGAGCGTGAGAGGCCTTCGACCTAGCGCACACAGAACACTGATGCACCCACTTGATGAATTCCCTTTGCCACCCTTGCCACCAGAAACTCTGACCGATAGACTTCCTAGTTTTCGAAATCCCTGTGTGACCCGCCAACCAAGACTCATGACTTTCAACAAACAACGCTCTCCTCAAGGCTCTAGGCACAAGCAATTTACCACATGGAGTGTTAGTTGGTGCCGCACTCTGAGCTCCTAGGATGCTCTTCTCCAACTCAGAATCCAATGTGGCCACCACCACCCCTCTCTGCAAAATACACTCCTCCCTCTCAGCATTCACCGCTGGAGAGAAACTACAAGACAAAGCGTCAGCCTTAACATTCTTTGTCCCTGGGACGAAGGTTACAGAAAAATTGAACCGGGCAAAAAACAGTGCCCACCTATCCTAACGGGAATTCAAACGTTTAGCCGTGTCCAGATAAGTCATATTCTTATGATCAGTGAAAACCTGTATAGGATGTCGAGCCCCCTACAAAAAATGTCACCAATGCTCGAACGCAAGTTTAATAGCCAACAACTCACGATTCCCAACATCATAGTTGAGCTCTGTCTCAGAAATTTTTTTTGAAAAGAAAGCACAGGGATGCACCCCACCCTCACCCTCCTGGGACAGAACTGCCCCTACGCCTATAGATGAGTCATCCACCTCAACCAAAAATGGCTTGGTCTCATCCGTCTGGATAAGAACAGGAGCAGAGCTGAACCTCTCCTAGGAGATACTCAAAAGCTTCAATAGCCTCAGTGGACCATTGGACTGTATTAGCACCCTTCTTGGTGAGATCAGTAATGGGTTTAGCAATGACAGAGAAATTCTTTATGAATTTCCTGTAATAATTTGCAAACCCCAAAAACCTCTGTATGGACTTCAAACCCTCATGCCTCGGCCACTCCAGCACAGCCTGAACTTTCACCGGGTCCATCTCAAAACCATCACAAGAGAAAAAGTAACCCAAAAAACTAATTTTCTGAACAGCAAACAGACAGTTCTCCAATTTAGCAAAGAGTGTGTTATCTCTCAGTATCTGAAGAACTTTGCGGACTCTCTGACAATGAGACTCAAGATCCGATGAATAAATCAAAATGTCATCCAGATAAACAATAACACTCCTACCGATCAAGGGTCTCAGAATGTCATTGATGGAATTTTGATAAAATGCAGGGGCGTTAGTAAGCCCAAAAGGCATCACCAAACACTCAAAATGACCTTCCGGGGTGTTAAAAGCTGTTTTCCATTCATCTCTGTCCTTCACCCGCAGCAAATTATATGCCCCAAGAAGGTCAATCTTAGAAAACCATTTAGCTCCAGTCAATTGGTTAAACAAATCTGGAATAAGTGGTAACGGGTAGGGATTGCGCACAGTGATCTTATTAATCTCCTGAAAATCCAGACATGGCCTAAGACCCCCATCCTTCTTTTTGACAAAAAAGAACCCAACCGCCACAGGAGACTTAGAGGGTCTTATGTGACCTGCAGCTAAACTAGTCTGAAGGTATTCTTTCAAAGCCTCCCTCTAGGGAATTGTCAGAATAAACAACCGACTCTTAGGGAGCTTATCATCAGGGGCGAAGTCAATAGCTCAATCGTAATCTCTATGAGGTGCTAAAGCTTTCGACTTCACCTCCGAAAAAACCCTCCAAAAATCCTGAATGGGTTCAGGTAACTCCCCCTTCACAACTGCCGCAATGTGAACATTACAACACTTACCATATAACCCCTGACCCCAGGATCTTATGGAACCAGATGACCAGTCCAGCAAAGAATTATGCACTTTTAACCAGAGCAACCCCAGGACGACCAGGGAAGGCAACTTAGCAAGTACAAATAAGTCAATCTGCTCCTGATGTTCCATATTTATAGTAAGCTAAAAACCAGTGACCTTTTGAAAAATGCTTACATGCTCCAGGGGAGTATTACAATCGCCACCACAGGAAAAGGAGACGACAAAGGTTCAGAACCATACTTATACTTTTCAAGAAATTGTTGATCAATAAAATTAAGTGCAGAACCACAATCCACCATAACCTTAAACTCAATCGAACGACCCTGACAGGTGGTATTACCAGGAAAAAACACCCCAGCAGAGCGTAAAATCGCAATGCAAACGGGAGTGTTATTTCAACTGACCTTTTTTTTTCTCTCCTTAGGCAAATCTCACATTGCTTTAAAAAATTATCAGCCTTACCGCAATACAAGCAAAGTCCCCCAGAGAACCTCCTGTCCCTCTCCTTGGAACGGGATGACATTGCCCCCACCTGCATAGGTTCCCCAGTGCAGGCAGGAATATCGTGAGAAACAGAATCCAGCAATACAGGAAACTTCTCCTCATTCTGTCTGGCCCTCAACCTTCTATCCACACAGATAGCTAACTGCATGGCAACTTTCAGAGTAGCAGGTACAGAGAATGCAATGAGGAAATCTTTAACCCTTTCACTCAAGCCTGCCAGAAACTGAAACTTGAGTGCAGGGTCGTTCCAACTGACCTCTGCAGACCATCGCCTGAACAGGGTGCAATAACTCTCAGAATCAAGAGAACCCTGTTTGAGATGTCTAAGTTCTGCCTCAGCTGATGTAACCCATCAGGATCATCATACAGCAAACCTATGGCATCAAAAAATGCCTCCACAGACCTCAAACAATGATCATCAAGAGACAAGGAAAATGCCCAGATTTGAGGTTCTTTACACAATAGAGACATAATAATCCCAACACGCTGTAGTTCACTCCCAGAAGATCTACGTCTGAGCCAAAAACCCGAAAACACAACAAACAAGCATTTTTAATTTAAAAAAAATCCTGTCGATTCCCCGAGAAACACTCAGGTAATCCTACCTTAGGTTCTTCATAGCGTTCTGCAGAGTATTTACTCACGTACTGCTGAAGACCGGCAACCTCCAGAGTCAACCCTTGCAAGCGTTGAGCAAGCTCCTGGATGGTACTCAACTGAAGAAAGCCCAGGAAGAGGAGAGGAGAAAAAAAAAAGAAGAACCCACTCCTTTTTTTTTTTTTTAACGGGGTTGGACATACTGTTATGTTCTGCAACTTAGAAGTAAGGTATAGGAGGGAGAAGCTGTCACTGCACTGAGACTCTGCTTAACCATACGCTGGTGTGGAATGCCCTATTCCTTATGAAACTCCTGCACTGAACTCAAATGAAGACCTGAAGGAAGGGGTAAGGGGTCCCTAAAAGATCTAAGGACTGGGAGCAAAAACAGGAGACCTCCTAACAGAAAAGTTAGTTGCAGAAATGAAGATTAAAGGGAGCAAAACTGGTGGAACAAGAAGTCCCAGGATATCAATTGTCCAAAGCACAAAGAACTTAACAAGGCAACTTGGCCAAAGCACAAGCGTAACAACACTGATGTCAAGCCGGGAATGGGAGACAGGTTCTGAGTAATAAAGAGTGAAGAGATCACGTGACCAAGACACCCAGCACCAGAGGAAAAGACTAGAAGCCAGCAAACCACAACAAGATGGCTGATAGTAAAACAACATAGATTCAAACACTGCCAGCTGCCCGCCCATCACCTCTTCTTCCTCCATTAGTTCCTCAGCTCTTACACCTTCACTAACAGTTTGCTAGGTGTCTCCAAACCTCCTCAATTGCTGTAATCTACCGTCACTTGGCATCCGCCTGTGTGATGACAGTCTGGAAATTTGAGACATTGGTATCCCTTCCGCATCCTCCTCTTCTTCTGGGGCCACCACCTCCTGCCACAGGTTATTCAAAGTTTGCTCCAGCATGTATATGACCGGAATAGTGATGCTGATGAAGGCATCGTCAGTGCTAACCACTTTAGTAGCCATTTCAAAACCGTGCAGAAGGGTGCAGAGGTCCTTAATATGTACCCACTCCGCAAACGTGATATGCCCCAAGTCCGTACTGCGTTGCCCGATGCTATACATCATGACATACTGTGTCAAAGTTCGTTGCTGCTGGCACAGTTTCTGCAAGATGTGCAGAGTGGAATTCCGCCATGTCGGCACATCACAGATCTACCTATTAACTGGCACGGAAAAAGACCTCTATATCAATGTAAATAGATGACATGAAGGGTGCGAATGGCAGAAGTGAGCGCACAGCTTCCGTACTTTGTGAAGCCGCTCATCCAGGCCAGGACAGTGGCGGAGAAATCGATGTAACACCAGGTTGAGAATGTGAGTCATGCAAGGCATGTGTGCAAGCTTCCCTTGGCTTAAGGCCACTTACAGGATTGCAACGTTATCACACACGGCCTTCCCTGGCTCTATTTTCAGCGGAGATGAGACCTGTTGTTAGAACCTTGCTCTTAGGTTTTTTTCCTTTGCTGGTCACATGACCTTGTTGGCCTATTTAATCCTGCTCCGCCCTTCTGGCTTTGCTGGACTTCATTGTATAACTACTTTCTAGCTAGCCTGTGCTCTGTATCTAACTCTGTTAGTTTGCTTGGTCTACGGACCTCAGTGTTCTATATATTTTGTTTGTTTGTCTGTCTGCTACTATTTCTGTTAGGAGGTGTCCCATTTTCCTCCCAGTCCTTAGTACTTGTAGGGATTCCTTCCCCACATCTATAGGTCTCCGTACAGACTAGCTTAGGACTTTAGCAGGTCTGATCGCAGGATCAGGTCCCCTGTTACATCGTAGGGATAAAGCTGAGTTCTATCGTAGGGACAGATCTCCTCTCTTTCCTTAGCTCTGGTAGCAGAACATAACAGTAAGTCCAGCCTGCAAATTCTCTAAGGAATGATTTTTCTGTTCCATCATGGTGTCGGTTCAGGATTTGGCTCATCGCCTGCAGGGACTCTCTCTGGAGGTGGCCGAGCTCCATCAGCATGTGAGTAACTGTCCTGGAGCACATTTCTTGGAGCCTAAGGTATGTTTGCCGGATTTATTTTTTGGTGAACACCGAGAATATTTTTCATTTAAAAATGCTTGCTTATTGTATTTTTGTTTGAGACCCAAGTCCTCTGGGGATGAATCCCAGCGCATAGGGTTCATAATGTCACTTTTGCGCAAAGAGCCTCATCAGTGGGCCTTTTCTTTGCAACCTAGTGATACATGCTTCAGATCAGTGGATAGTTTTTTTTCTGCTTTGGGGCTATTATATGATGATCCTGACCGTGTCGCATCAGCTGAGACTGAGTTAAGACGTTTGAGACAGGGATCAGGTAATGTGGAAAAATATTGTACTCATTTCCGTCGATGGTCTACTCAAACAGGGTGGAACGATTCTGCTCTGAAAAGTCTATTTCTTGCTGGGCTCAATGAAAGGGTTAAAGACCTGCTAATTGCATATCCTACACCTGAAGATTTGCAACAGGCTATGCAATTAGCTATACGGGTGGATAGGAGACTGCGTGCAAGGGTTAATGAGAGCAAATCCTCTGCTATGTCAGTTTCTGATTATGAGAATGTGTGTACTAACAGTGGTGAACCGATGGAGATTGAATCGGTGGCACCTCGCTCTCAAGAAAAAGACCGTAGATTTTTTGAAGGCTTGTGTTTCTATTGCGGAAAATCTGGTCATTTGATTTAAGGCTGTGAGCTTCGTATGAAGAAAGAAAAAAAAATTGTCAGTCATGCCCGTATTGCCTGTTTAAATTCCAAGGGTGTATTTTTAGCTGCTTCCACGATTGCTCAGGAAAAATTAATGGAATTTCGGGTGTTTGTTGATTGTGGGTCTACTCTGAATGTAATTGATGGGGGATTCTTGGAAAGACTCAATTTAAAACCCGAACCTTTATCATCCCCCATTGCTATGGTTTCTGTGGATGGTTCCCCTTTGAAGAATATTACTCTCAAGGTCTGTGAATTTCCTCTCACTATTAATGGTGTTCACCATGAGAAATTGGATTTGGTAGTTTTGAATAACTTGCCTTCTCCAGTAATATTGGGATTGCCCTGGTTAAAATTTCACAATCCTGTACTGGATTGGTCTACCAGTGAAATTAAATCCTGGAGCCATAAATGTTATGACAAGTGTTGTAACGGGCGTATTGCCGCTTTGGATAGGGGAGAATTGCCTGTTCCTATTCAGGATTTTTGGAAAGTTTTTTCTGAGAAGGAATTGCAGGTTTTGCCTCCCCATAGAGACTATGATTGTTCTATTGAATTTGTCCCTGGAGCGACTCTTCCTAAAAGTCGTTTATTTAACCTTACTATTCCTGAGAGGAAGGCTTTGGAGGAATACATACAGACAAGTTTGGCCGCCGGTCACATTAGGCCTTCTAAGTCTCCTGTGGCGGTTGGATTTTTTTTTGTAAAAAAAAAGGACGGCGGTTTACGTCCTTGTCTGGATTTTCGTGAGATTAACAAAATTACTGTACGCAATCCTTACCCACTGCCATTGATTCCTGATTTATTTAACCAGTTAATGGGGGCCAAGTGGTTCTCTAAAATTGACCTTAAAGGGGCATACAATCTGTTGCGCATGAAGGAGGGTGACGAATGGAAGACTGCTTTTAACACTCCTGTGGGTCATTTTGAGAATCTGGTTATGCCTTTTGGTCTTACTAATGCTCCTGCATTTTTTCAGAATCTTATTAATGACATCCTTAGACTTTGATCGGCAAAAATGTGGTTGTGTATTTGGATGACATTTTGATTTATTCGACGGATCTGGAGTCTCATTGGCCGAGCGTACGTGAGGTATTACAGTTGTTAATGGACAATTCGCTTTTTGCTAAGCTGGAGAAATGTGAGTTCGCTGTACAGAGAATTAGTTTTTTGGGTTACATTATCTCCAGCGAAGGTTTTGAGATGGACCCGGTTAAAGTTCAAGCTGTACAGGAATGGCCTAGGCCTATTGGTTTGAAATCGATACAGAGGTTTTTAGGTTTCGCCAATTATTACAGAAAATTCATAAAAATTTTTTCTAGTATTGTCAAACCTCTGACCGATCTCACCAGGAAAGGTGCTGATGCGGTTCAGTGGTCTTCTGAGGCTATTGAAGCTTTTGTGTATCTCACGGAGAGGTTCACCTCTGCGCCCATCCTTATGCAGCCTGATGTGACTAAGCCGTTTTTGGTTGAGGTTGATGCTTCCTCTGTGGGGGTTGGCGCAGTATTGTCTCAGGATAACGGGGATGGATTGCATCCCTGTGCCTTTTTTTCAAAAAAATTTTCGGAGACTGAACTGAATTACGATATTGGTAATCGGGAATTATTGGCTATTAAACTCGCATTTGAACACTGGCGCCACTTCTTGGAAGGTGCGGAATTTCCCATTCAGGTTCTTACGGATCATAAAAATCTGATATATCTTGATGCTGCCAAGCGCCTGAATGCCCGTCAGGCTAGGTGGGCACTGTTTTTCTCGCGGTTTAATTTCTCCGTTACTTACATCCCTGGTACTAAGAATGTTAAGGCGGATGCCTTGTCTCGCAGTTTTTCTCCCATAGTCGGTGCGGAGAAAGAGGAGAACATTTTACAAGAAGGTGTTGTGATAGCTGCTTTGGACTCCGTTTTGGAAGATGAGATTCTTAAAGCACAGGAGAATGCCCCATCTAACACTCCTCATGGGAGGTTGTTTGTGCCTGGGACCTTTAGGAGAGATTTGTTTGTTGAGTGTCACGAATCTCGGTTGGCAGGTCATCCCGGAATCTCTGAGACCAAGAGACTGGTGCTTCGCAGTTTTTGGTGGCCTGGATGGCAGAAGGAAGTCATTAAGTGGGTGCGTCAATGTACTATATGTGCTAGATCTAAGTCCTCACATACTCCTGCTGCGGGGTTGCTTTGTCCTTTGGAGGTTCCCAGTGCTCCTTGGACACATTTGGCTATGGACTTTATAACTGACATTCCCCCCTCTGAGGGTTTTACTGTCATCTGGGTGGTCGTGGACCGTTTTAGCAAGATGTGTCACTTGGTTCCCTTCGTCAAACTGCCCTGCGCTAAAACTCTCGCTAAGGCCTTTGTCAAGGAAATTGTCAGACTTAATGGCATTCCTACTGACATTGTTTCTGATAGGGGTCCTCAGTTCGTGGCTCGTTTTTGGCGTGCCTTTTGTCACAGGTTGTTCATTTATCGTTCTCGTCCGGATATCATCCTGAATCTAATGGCCAGACAGAAAGGAAAAACCAGGATGTTGAGCAGTTCTTGCGTTGTTTTGTGGCAGACAATCAAGAGGGGTGGTCTGAGTTTCTGCCACTTGCTGAATTTGCTCTGAACAATCATACATCTTCTTCTGCTGGTTGTTCGCCTTTTATTTGTTGTTCTGGGAGACATCCGTCGTTTGGGTCGTTCTCCAAGTTGGGATCTGCCGTGCCTGAGGAGGAGAATTTTTCCGGTGATTTGGAGAGAGTTTGGTAATCTTCAGGAGGCCAACAGAAAATCTAAAGACTACTTTGATAGGAAATGACAGGAGGTTTTGTTCGCTGTTGGTGACATGGTTTGGTTGTCCTCTAGGAATCTGCGGTTGAGGATTCCTTCTAAGAAATTGGGTCCCAAGTTTGTAGGGCCCTTTAATGTGCTTCAGGTTGTCAACCAATCTGCTGTTAGGTTGGAGGTTCCTACCTCCTGGAAAATTAATCCGGTATTTCATGTCTCTCTGTTAAAAAAAGCTGTTGTGTCGGATGGTGACGCCTCTGCCTCTGTTCCTCCGGTGGTGGAGGACGGAGAATATGAAATTTCTCGCATCCTTAACTCTAGACTGTATAGAGGTAGTTTGCAGTATCTTGTGGCCTGGAAAGGTTTCGGACCAGAGGATAACTCTTGGGTGAGGTCAGATGATGTTTCCGCGTCCAGACTTATCAGAGCGTTTCACAGGAGATTTCCTGATAAGCCTGGTCCTAGGGGATCCGGAGGATGCTCTTAGAAGGGGGGGTACTGTTAGAACCTTGCTCTTAGGTTTTTTTCCTTTGCTGGTCACATGACCTTGTTGGCCTATTTAATCCTGCTCCGCCCTTCTGGCTTTGCTGGACTTCATTGTATAACTACTTTCTAGCTAGCCTGTGCTCTGTATCTAACTCTGTTAGTTTGCTTGGTCTACGGACCTCAGTGTTCTATATATTTTGTTTGTTTGTCTGTCTGCTACTATTTCTGCTAGGAGGTGTCCCATTTTCCTCCCAGTCCTTAGTACTTGTAAGGATTCCCTCCCCACATCTATAGGTCTCCGTACAGACTAGCTTAGGACTTTAGCAGGTCTGATCGCAGGATCAGGTCCCCTGTTACATCGTAGGGATAAAGCTGAGTTCTATCGTAGGGACAGATCTCCTCTCTTTCCTTAGCTCTGGTAGCAGAACATAACACCTGTATGACTGCGATCTCCAAGGCATATTAACTTGAAAACCGCCTGATTAAGGTGAGCCCTGACTGTGCAGTACAGAGGTGGTGTGTGTTGGCTCCGCACCCTTGGAACGTGTGTCTCATTAATGCAGAGGTTCAGTGCGCAGGTGGAGGCCCTAGAGGAGGTGGAGGATGCAGAAGAAGCGGAGGAAGTGGGAAATACAGAGGTTTCTTCTGCAAGCCTTGGGGATTCCATGATTTGTGGAGCAGCCCCTTCCCCTCCTGCCCCCACAGCCTCCAGAGTAACCCAGTGCCCAGTCAGCGAGAAGTAACGCCCTTGGCCATGCTTGCTCATCCAGGTGTCTCTGGTGAAATGCACCCTGGAACATGTAGATTCAGACAAGGAATGGGTAATGTTGTCTGCGACATGCTGGTGTAGTGCAGGCACAGCTTTCTTAGAGAAGTAATGGCGACTGGGCAACTGGTACTGGGGGACTGCGACGGCCATCAGTTTTCGGAAAGCGTCTGTATCTACCAGGCGGAAAGGCAGCATTTCCATGGTCAACAGATTGAAGATGGGGGTGTTCACCCTCTAAGCTTTGTCATGCATAGGATGAAACAATCTTTTACGTGACCACAACTGCGCAACCGATGGCTGCCTAAGGTGCTGATGTTGAAGACGGTGGGGATCTTACTTCTCTCAGGTAGAAAAAGATGTCTTGAGATCTCAGCCAATGACGCTTCAAATAAGACAACTCACAAAAGATTGCCTCAAAAGAATGATCTGATTTATTATTAGAAACCCCAAAGTTTTATACCTTTGTATCAGGGGGTAGGATTATGTGAATTTGCGTAAACAACATATGGTACTTGGCAGACATTTAGACAGACATTTGGGTTAAAGCAGTTAAGAGGGCAGAGTATGGTTAACCGGAAAAACTGGTGGAGCTTGAGTGAGGTGAAGATGTTACGGTGGATTGAGAAACATGCGGTGTGCTCGGTGAAACAAACACAGAAGACAAGTCCGCTTCCTTTACAGCTGATGGGCAGTCACTCAGCCTGACTGGAGTGAGAAAGAACCAGAGTTTCTGCAATGGGAGACCTGCGTGACAATACTTGGCACGGTAACAGAGGAGGAGGAAGAAGCAGCAGATGTGTTTGATGGGGCAGCTGATGGTTGATGAGATGCACTGGTCCGCATTTCAGCGCAGTAAGATTCCCAATGTAAAGAATGCTGTTTGAGCATGTGAATGTTCATTCATGTGGCAGTCAAATTATTGCAGTTTTTTCCTCTACTGAGTTTTTTATTGCAAACTTTGCAGATAGCGTGAGTTGGCTCATCCTTTGCAGTGACAAAAAGGCCCATGCTAGGCAACCCTTGCTTCCCCTGCGAGCTTCAGACCCATGACCGCTGCTGGCCACAGCCACAGCTGGGGCTAAGGATACAGTGCTCCTCATGCTTGCATCACTCCGTGTCTGTGCCGTATGGCGAAATGCAACCTCCTCATTTTCCTCCTCCACCTACTCAGATGACATACTCTGCTGCGTGACTCTGGGTTCACACCAAGTAGGATCTTCAACCTCGTCATCATCCAATGTGTTATCCCATTCCTCGCCCTATGAGTGACCCCTCACCTCTTATTGCCTTGACAGCACAGTACAAAACGCATGAGCCGCAGGTATCTGAATCTCATAGGGATCACCTCCCTCTCCTGCGGTTAACGTCTGTTGACGAGGGTCAGGATCCTGCTTGGACCCTACTTCGTCCTGCCCCGAATCCAAGCTAAAAAAAATGTGGGCATTGGTGCAGATGCTTTTCCCCCTTGACTCTGACTGTTTGGAGCACACTTCTGATGCCCATGGTGTAGAATGGGTGAAGAGTTCTACAGACTCGCCCATCTGTGGTTCGCTACAGTCAGTTGGGCAGTTGGCCAGTTGTGACTCGAGGTAAGCATGGGTTATTGGGGTGCAATCTCTGTGGACTGTACTGCGTGTGATGTTGAGATGGAGGAAGAAGAGGAGAGTCCACTGGAAGCAAAGCTTGCCATCCACTGGAGCACCTGCTCTTTCTGGGCCTTATCAACAAGGCGTATTGCTGTGCGACTGCCAAAGGAAGGGCATGCAGTAGGCCGTCCACTAACATAAGTTGTCAGTTGTCTTTGGATAGGAACTGTTTTGCCACGTACCCCACTTACATTTTGAACACCAAGCCTATTCCCCCTTCCACCACATCCTCTCTTTTTCCAACTCACGTTGGTCAGATACAGTGGTAGGAGCACGCAATTAACTAAAGAAAAATTAATTTTTTTCCTGTGCCAAAAGTCATACAGTGCTGTAAGTCAGCTACTGCGTCAGTGGCGGTCAAAGTCAGCTGAACGCAGAGCTTATGCAGAGTAGCCATTAATATTTTTTGTTCTGAGTAAAGTGAAACAGCTGGCTAGATCTGAGATTGAGTTTGAAATATTTTAGAGCATAAATTCTATGTCATACTGGCCTCATCCACATAAAAACATAAATTGCTTCTGTTCCTAAAGTAATTCAGCAGAAATTATTTGGAAAGTATCTCGTAGGTTTTATCGGCCTCATGCACACTAAAAATTTATTTTGTCAGTTATTAACGTTATACGGCAGAACATATCTTACCTTGTCATTTAATGTCGCTGAAATTCAGGTGTATGCTGAGTACAGAGCAGCCACTAGGTTCCTGCCATTGTCACACACGTCCATGCCTGGCTGTAGGTTCAGCGGTGTCAGCCACAGATATGCCTACTCTTTCAGAGCTGTCCACAACTCTTCAGCATTGTGCGGTTTGTCACCTAAGCATATTAGCTTCAGCACAGCCTGTTGCCGCTTGGCTGAGGCAGTGCTGCCGTGTTTCCAGCTTGTGAATGATGTGGTCTGTAACATACCTGGCGGCGTCCTTGCATAGTGGTCCATCTCCCACTCTGCAAGAGCGCGCACTTGATTTCCAGTCCAGACTATCTCTGGCTTTCCTCCATGCTGTCTGCTTGCCTCTGTTTCTTCTGCTTAAGGTCGGCGCCCGATCACTTCCTGCTTCTTGTAGCTGCTGCGGGCACACCCCTTGTGCGTCCTCAGCCTATTGCTGTCTGTCACCTGGTATTTAACCCAGCTCTTTCCTGGAATCCTTGCTTGAGCATTGTGTTCTGTCAGTTAGCTTCTAGTTACTGATGTGCCAGGTCCTGTCTTTGTTTCCTGCCTTGCGGTATCAGTTCCGGTGTCTGAACTGTGTCCTGTCTGAACTATCTTCTAGTCTGTTGTCTTCTGCCTATCCTGGAGGCTGTATTTCCAGGCCAGTGTGAACACGCTCCTAGACTGTTCTTTCCGCCTTCTAGGGGCCACATACCTCGACCCGTTCCTGTATCTTGCCTGTTCCTGTCTGAACACACTCCTAGCCTATTCATTCTGCCTTCTAGGGGCCGCATAGCTAGACCCGCTCCTGTATCTTGCTGCTGTGTCTGTTCTTGTCTGTATACTCTCCTAGCCTGTTACCTGTTTTTCTCTATGTCTGTACCTTCCCTTTTCCTGCAGATCCTGATCCCGTAGCTAACTCCTACTCGTTGTCCCTGTACTCCCGTTTGTGAGTTTAGAGTTCACTCGCTACTTCATTGCAAGTATCTTGTGTGTACCTGGTTCTGCCTTTCCCTTCCAGTCTGTTCCATGTGAACAGAGCCCTGTCCCCTCTGCTCTGCCTTGCTCACTGCTCTGGCGGTTCTTGCCTGCTCTGCCTTGCTCACAGCTCCTGCGGTTTCCGCTCTGCTCTGCCTTGCTCTCCGCTCCTGCGGTTTCCCTTTGCTCTGCCTTGCTCTCCGCTCCTCCGGTTTCCGCTCTGCTCTGCCTTGCTCGCTGCTCCGGCAGTCTTGCTCTTCTCTTACCCTTTGCTCGCTGCTCTGGCAGTCTCGCTCTGCTCTGACCCTTTGCTCGCTGCTCCGGCAGTCTCGCTCTGCTCTGACCCGTTGCTCGCTGCTCCGGCAGTCTCGCTCTGCTCTGACCCTTTGCTCGCTGCTCCAGCAGTCTCGCTCTCCTCTGACCCTTTGCTCGCTGCTCCGGCAGTCTCGCTCTGCTCTGACCCTTTGCT
The DNA here is from genome assembly GCF_046119375.1 of Phyllobates terribilis. Classification (NCBI taxonomy): domain Eukaryota; kingdom Metazoa; phylum Chordata; class Amphibia; order Anura; family Dendrobatidae; genus Phyllobates; species Phyllobates terribilis. The sequence goes on along the minus strand of NW_027362769.1, from coordinate 249,271,980 downwards.
CGCTGCTCCGGCAGTCTCGCTCTGCTCTGACCCTTTGCTCGCTGCTCCGGCAGTCTCGCTCTGCTCTGACCATTTGCTCGCTGCTTCAGCAGTCTCGTCCTGCTCCTCTCTCACTCACTGCTCCAGGCAGCCTTGTCCTGCTCTACTCTTGCTCACCGCTCCAGGCGGTCTCGTCTTGTTCTGCTCTTGCTCGCCGCTCTGGGCGGCCTCACTCTGCTGTGTTTGTCCACCGCATCTGCGGTTCTGTTCCTGAGTCCCAGTCTTTACTGGGTCCTATCCACTCGGTGCTCCAACCTGTCATACCTGCCAGTACCTCCCTGCCTGCATACCAGTCGTGCTTACCAGCATCCGCCAGTCTGCATACCAGCCGTGTCTGCCTATACCCAGCAGTCTGTGTGCCAGCCTAACCTGCCTGTTCCTGTATTCCCCTGTGTGGGTCAACAGCCGTGTCCGGGGTCTGTCCTGGAGTAGCACCTGGTCCCTCTGCTCGGTTCCTCCTTGGTGCACAGGCGTTGTGTGCCGTCGTGCGACCCTGGTCGGATCGGGTGGATGCTTGGTTACGCCACTCCAGGCATTCACTCTCCGGCACGGTCCAGTGGAATCACTACATATACACGCACACGCCACTCAGCCCGGGGGTGTGTGCATTACATTGTCATTTCGGAGATGGAGGCTGAAGAGGATGAGGAGGCTGAGGAGGATAAGGTGCAGGAGCTGTAGACTGTGGGGGCAACCCTGATTGACCTAGGGCCCGCAATCCTTGGCGTCGGGAAGATGTGTTACATACTAATGTCCAACAGGATCCCAGATTTCACTATGTTAACCCAGTGTGCCATCAGCGAGATGTACCGCCCAGGCCCACAAGCACTTGTCCACGTGTCCGTGGTTAGATTGACTTTCCCAGTAACTGTATTGTTGAGGGCACGGCTAATGTTGTGGGACACGTGCTTGTGCAATGCGGGAACCGCACATGGGGAGAAATAGTGGCGGCTAGGAACCGATTACAGAGGGATGGCCGCTGCCATCAGTTGCGGAAAGCTTTTGTCTCCACGAGCCTAAAAGGAAACATTTTCATAGAATCATAGAATCATAGAATGGTAGAGTTGGAAGGGACCTCCTGGGTCATCTGGTCCAACCCCCTGCTCAAAGCAGGAACATTTTGAGCAAAAGCAGTGATGAAATGTGGGAATTTAGTAGTGTGGCCTATGGGGAGTTGGCTACGTATTTGCTCTTGCATTCAATGGACTGGGGTATGGACAACTGAACGCTGGGCTGGGACAAGGAAGTGATTGCTGATGGTGTTAGTTGAGAGTGTGCAATGACAGGTGCAGGGCAGGAGTCATCTTCGCATGCACTATGGACATGGGATTGGCTTGCATGTACAACAGCGGAAGAAGCAATGGTGTCACCCACAGACACTGGCTCTAGGGTTGAGCCCACAAAGTCGGGTACTTTGCTGCCATGTGCCTAATCATGCTGGTGGTGGTCAGACTAGTAGTTTTGCTACCCCTGCTGATGCTGGCCTGGCAGGTGGTGAAAATGGCCTTTTTGGGGTTACCGGGAGAGTCTTTAAAAACCAACCAGACTCGGTAAGACCTAACAATTGTACTGGTAACTTAGGTCGTGATGGTGTTACGTGGAATGGTTGCCCACTTTCTGTCTGCGGCCACTACATTGCTTCTTCCTGCCTATTGGGGTGCTCTGCCTCCCTCCCCCTGTGTGCTGCTGTCCTCGTTCTGCATGTCCTCCTGCCAGGTTGGGTCAGTTGCTAAATCATCCAACACCTCGTTTTCCACTTTTATACCTTGATCCTCCTCCTGACTTTCTGGCAGTTGTGTCTCATCATCATCCACCTCTTGTGACACTTTCCCACCATCACCTTCGTATGGTGGTGGCTGCTCAAATATTTGTGGATAGCTACATGCAGTCTCCTCTTGCCCTGCTTCAAGTGGACCAGGCCAAAGGCCCGAATCTGTAAATGGAATAGTGAACAGCTCTTCGGAATGTCCAAGTGTGGGATCAGTTGTCTCTGGGCACTCGGCATGGTGGGAGAAAGGAGGATCAGGGTGAGGAATATTCAGTACAGAGTCTTGACCGTGTGGAAGACAGGGTGGTGGTGGTGGCTAAGTGACTGGAAGAATTATTTGCTATCCATTAGTGTTGAGGGAGCACTAACATGCTTGGGTTCCTGAAGCTCGGGCCGAGCTCGCCGTGATACTCGGGTGCTCGACCCGAGCAACGAGCCCAATGTCAGTCTATGGGAGACCCGAGCATTTTTGCGGCGGCACCCTCGGCAGTCTTTTAAAAGCCCAAAACGATAGTGACAGTGCTCAAATCACATGGGGACAGCATGGGATCGCCACAGGAAGCATTTCTGACCCCCAGGTCACTGCTGTCAACAACGTGGTCAGAGGTATTAAGCCACTATTAAGGGCTCACAATAAAACGTTCAAAAACTAAACTGAAACTGCTTTCCTGTGAAATATATTAAGGAAGTTCCTTTCCAGGGTAAAGACTTTTGTATAAGGTAAAATAAATAACCAAAAAAAAAAGATACTCCCCCACACCTTGGGCTATGTTCACAAGTAGCATTTTTTATGCGTTTTTGCACTTTTGTATTGCATTCAACCGTGACAAATGCATTCACCGGGGAATGTCATTTTAACATTTTACAACCTTATCTTGCCATGTGCTGTGTGACACATGCATACAGTGCTGAAAAGACATGGGAACAGCATGGGGAAGACCCCTGGAAGCATCTCTGACATCCCAGGTCACTGCCTAAAAGTGTGCCCATCAGAAGTCATTCTTGCCGCATCAGAAGTTCTTGTCCCAGTGCAGTGTTCAATTGTACCTCCCCCATTCCTTGCAATGCAAGCACAAATATGCAGCCAACCAACCACCCACCCACCCCCACACTTTTCTTAGCCTGGCCTGCTTTAGGGCAGCATTGGACGAGCCCACCAGAGAACCAGACTCCTTCGGTGGGCCCTGGCTTCTCCATCAGGGGAGTTGAGAGTGCCAAGGTGAGGACCATGATGATGATGATAGAAGTTAGCATCTGCTTTCTTTTATTGGATTGAAAGCATAAGTGTGCAGCCTGCCACCCACTCATCCCCTGGCTGCAAAACCATACTGCTTGCTTGCTTGCACTTGAAATTGGGCATTTTAGGCATGTGGAGGCGGAATCTGTCCACCACGTAATGGCTGCGTTGTCGGCCTGGAATCCATACTCAGTCCCCCGCCGCCCGGCGGCCGGGTGTCCACACTCGGTCACCAGCCTCCTGGGGGTGGCCGGGTGTCCATACTCGGTCCCCAGCTGCCCCGCAGCCGGGTGTCTACACACGGTCCCCAGCTGCCTGGGGGCAGCCGGGTGTCCATAAACGGTCCATAGCGGCCCCTATTTCTCCTGTCAACTTCCCCCCACACATTTTTCTTAGCCCGGCCTGTTTTAGGGCAGCATTGGACGAGCCCACCAGAGAAGCAGACTCCTTCGGTGGGCCCTGGCTTCTCCATATGGGGAGTTGAGAGTGCCAAGGTGAGGACCATGATGATGATGATTGAAGTTAGCATCTGCTTTGTTTTCTTGGAATGCAAGCGTAAGTGTGCAGCCTGCCACCCACCCACCCCCAGGCTGCAATACCATACTGGTTGCTTGCTTGCACTTGAAATTGGGCCTTTTAGGCATGTGGAAGCGGAATCTGGCCACCACGTCATGGCTGCGTTGGCGGCCTGGAATCCATAATCAGTCCCAGCCGCCCAGCGGCCGGGTGTCCACACTCGGTCCCCAGCCGCCTGGGGGCGGCCGGGTGTCCATAAATGGTCCCCAGCAGCCCCTATTTCTCCTGTCAACTTCCCCCCACACACTTTTCTTAGCCCGGCCTGCTTTAGGGCAGCATTGGACGAGCCCACCAGAGAACCAGACTCCTCCGGTGGGCCCTGGCTTCTCCATCAGGGGAGTTGAGCATGCCAAGGTGAGGACCATGATGATGATGATAGAAGTTAGCATCTGCTTTGTTTTCTTGGAATGCAAGCGCATGTATGTAGTAGCAGCTAAGCCTGAGGTGGTCAGCGTTTTGGCGCATATCCTACCTCCTCCGAGGATTGCTGGATGTTTTTCTGCTACTATCCCAGTTCTATGACTCCCGTTAAAACAAAGCTTCGGGTGATAAATGATGGATGAGGTAGTGGCAAAGGAGAAAGAGCAGGAGGAACAGGGAACATTCACATCAATATCAGGCCAGTCAACCACATATGTCTTGTAGGATATGTTTCTGTAACAAAAGGAGCGGTTCGGCTACACAGTTATAGGGCATACAGTGAGTGCAATGCCTACCAAAAATTTTGAGGCACTCCAATGCCCCTTGGAAATGACATGGAGTTAAGAGGGCCTTAACTAAACCGTTTTTTCCATTTTTAGTAACTGGGTCTCCTGTACACTGTTGACCTAAACAGTGAATGGAAGGCTTTCCAAAAATGATGAGGTACTGCAATGCCCCTTGAAACAGACATGGATTACAGCGTACTAAAAACCTTCTACCCATTATTGGGGAGTGGGTCTCCCTTAGTCTTCGCCTTTGCATTGAAAAGCAAAAGCTGACTAAAATTAGGAGGAAATGCAATACCCGTTGGAAGAGTCGTGGAGGTTAGAGGTAATTAAAAACAACATTTCAATGCCCCTTGGAAGAGCTGTGGAGTTCAGAGTGGCTTAAGAAGATGCTTTTAATGCCCCTTTGAAGAGACGTGGAGGTCACAGTAGCTTAACAAGACGGTTTTAATGCCCCTCGGAAAAGACATTGGAGTCCCAGTAGTTTAACAAGACAGTTTGAATGCCCCTTGGAAGAGACGTGGAGGTCCCAGTAGCTTAACAAGATGGTTTTAAAGCCCCTCGGAAAAGTGGTGGAGGTCACAGTAGCTTAACAAGATGCTTTTAATGCCCATTACAAGAGCCATACAGTACAGCATCTTAAAAACATTATTCCCATTATTGGGGAGTGTGTCTCCCATAGTATTTGCTTATGCCTTCCAAGCAAAAACTGCCAAAAATTAGGATGGAGGAACTTGCAATGACCCTTACAAGAGCCATGCAGTACAGCATATTACAAACATTATTCCCATTATTGGGGAGTGTGTCTCCCAAAGTCTTTGCTTATGCCTTCCAAGCAAAAGCTGCCAAAAATTAGGACGGAGGAACTTGCAATGCCCCTTACAAGAGCCATGCAGTACAGCATATTACAAACATTATTACCATTATTGGGGAGTGTGTCTCCCATATTCTTTGCTTATGCCTTCCAAGCAAAAGCTGCCAAAAATTAGGACGGAGGAACTTGCAATGCCCCTTACAAGAGCCATGCAGTACAGCATATTACAAACATTATTCCCATTCTTGGGGAGTGTATCTCCCATAGTCTTTGCCTATGCCTTCCAAGCAAAAGCTGCCAAAAATTAGGACAGAGGAACTTGCAATGCCCCTTACAAGAGCCATGTGTTAGAACCTTGCTGTTAGGTTTTTTTTCCTTTGCTGGTCACATGACCTTGTTGGCCTATTTAATCCTGCTCCGCCCTTCTGGCTTTGCTGGACTTCATTGTATATCTACTTTCTAGCTAGCCTGTGCTCTGTATCTAACTCTGTTAGTTTGCTTGGTCTACGGACCTCTAGGTTCTATCTATTTTGTTTGTTCGTCTGTCTGCTACTATTTCTGTTAGGAGGTGTCCCATATTCCTCCCAGTCCTTAGTACTTGTAGGGATTCCCTCCCCAAATCTATAGGTCTCCGTACAGACTAGATTAGGACTTTAGCAGGTCTGATCGCAGGATCAGGTTCCCTGTTACATCGTAGGGATTCTGCTGAGTCTTATAGTAGGGACAGATCTCCTCTCTTTCCTTAGCTTTGGTAGCAGAACATAACAGTAAGTCCAGCCTGTAAATTCTCTAAGGAAAGATTTTTTTTTTGTTCCATCATGGTGTCGGTTCAGGATTTGGCTAAACACCTGCAGGGACTCTCTCTGGAAGTGGCCGAGCTCCGTCAGCACGTGAGTAACTGTCCTGGAGCATATTTCTTGGAGCCTAAGGTATGTTTGCCGGATTTATTTTTTGGTGAACATCGAGAATTTTTTTCATTTAAAAATGCTTGCTTATTGTATTTTCGTTTGAGACCCAAGTCCTCTGGGGATGAATCCCAGCGCGTAGGGTTCATAATGTCACTTTTGCGCAAAGAGCCTCAGGAGTGGGCCTTTTCTTTGCAACCTAGTGATACATGCTTCAGATCAGTGGATAGTTTTTTTTTCTGCTTTAGGACTATTATATGATGATCCTGACCGTGTGGCATCAGCTGAGACTGAGTTGAGACGTTTAAAACAAGGATCAGGTAATATGGAAAAATATTGTACACATTTTCGTCGTTGGTCCACTCAAACAGGGTGGAACGATTCTGCTCTGAAAAGTCTATTTCTTGCTGGGCTCAGTGAAAAGGTTAAAGACCTGCTAATTGCTTATCCTACACCTGAGGATTTGCAACAGGCTATGCAATTAGCTATACGGGTGGACAGAAGACTGCGTGCTAGGGTTAATGAGAGCAAATCCTCTGCTATGTCAGTTTCTGGTTATGATAATGTGTGTACTAACAGTGGTGAACCGATGGAGATTGGATCGGTGGCACCTCGCTCTCAAGAAAAACACCGTCGTTTTTCAGAAGGCTTGTGTTTCTATTGCGGGAAATCTGGTCATTTGATTAAAGGCTGTGAGCTTCGTATGAAGAAAGAAAAAAAAATGGTCAGTCACGCCCGTATTGCCTGTTTAAATTCCAAGGGTATATTTTTAGCTGCTTCCACGATTGCTCAGGAAAAATTAATGGAATTTCGGGTGTTTGTTGATTGCGGGTCTACACTGAATGTTATTGATGGGGGATTCGTGGAAAAACTCAATTTAAAACCTGAACCTTTATCATCCCCCATTGCTGTGGTTTCTGTGGATGGCTCCCCTTTGAAGAATATTACTCTCAAGGTCAGTGAATTTCCTCTCACTATTAATGGTGTTCACCATGAGAAATTGGATTTGGTAGTGTTGAATAACTTGCCTTCTCCAGTAATATTGGGTTTGCCCTGGTTAAAATTTCACAATCCTGTACTGGATTGGTCTACCAGTGAAATTAAATCCTGGAGCCATAAATGTTATGACAAGTGTTGTAATGGGCGTATTGCAGCTTTGGATAGGGGAGAATTGCCTGTTCCTATTCAGGATTTTTGGAGAGTTTTTTCTGAGAAAGAATCGCAGGTTTTGCCTCCCCATAGAGACTATGATTGTTCTATTGAATTTGTCCCTGGAGCGACTCTTCCTAAAAGTCGTTTATTTAACCTTACTATTCCTGAGAGGAAGGCTTTGGAGGAATACATACAGACAAGTTTGGCCGCCGGTCACATTAGGCCCTCTAAGTCTCCTGTGGCGGTTGGATTTTTTTTTGTAAAAAAAAAGGACGGCGGTTTACGTCCTTGTCTGGATTTTCGTGAGATTAACAAAATTACGGTACGCAATCCTTACCCACTGCCATTGATTCCTGATCTGTTTAACCAGTTATTGGGGGCCAAGTGGTTCTCTAAAATTGACCTTAAGGGGGCATACAATCTGTTGCGCATGAAGGAGGGTGATGAATGGAAGACTGCTTTTAACACTCCTGTGGGTCATTTTGAGAATCTGGTTATGCCTTTTGGTCTTACTAATGCTCCTGCATTTTTTCAGAATCTTATTAATGACATCCTTAGACCTTTGATCGGTAAAAATGTGGTTGTGTATTTGGATGACATTCTGATTTATTCGCCTGATCTGGAGTCTCATTGGCGGAGCGTGCGTGAGGTATTACAGTTATTAATGGACAATTCGCTTTTTGCTAAGCTGGAGAAATGTGAGTTCGCTGTACAGAGAATTAGTTTTTTGGGCTACATTATCTCCAGCAAAGGTTTTGAGATGGATCCGGTTAAGGTTCAGGCTGTGCAGGAATGGCCTAGGCCTATTGGTTTGAAATCAATACAGAGGTTTTTGGGTTTCGCCAATTACTATAGAAAATTCATAAAAAATTTTTCTAGTATTGTCAAACCTCTGACTGATCTCACCAGGAAAGGTGCTGATGCGGTTCAGTGGTCTTCTGAGGCCATTGAAGCTTTTGTGTATCTCAAGGAGAGGTTCACCTCTGCTCCCATCCTTATGCAGCCTGATGTTACTAGGCCGTTTTTGGTTGAGGTTGATGCTTCCTCTGTGGGGGTTGGCGCAGTATTGTCGCAGGATAACGGGGATGGATTACATCCCTGTGCATTTTTTTCAAAAAAAATTTTCGGAGACTGAATTGAATTACGATATTGGTAATCGGGAATTATTGGCTATTAAACTCGCATTTGAACACTGGCGCCACTTCTTGGAAGGTGCGGAATTTCCCGTTCAGGTTCTTACGGATCATAAAAATCTGATATATCTTGACGCTGCCAAGCGCCTGAATGCCCGTCAGGCTAGGTGGGCACTGTTTTTCTCGCGGTTTAATTTCTCCGTTACTTACATCCCTGGTACTAAGAATGTTAAGGCGGATGCCTTGTCTCGCAGTTTTTCTCCCATAGTCGGTGCTGAGAAAGAGGAAAACATTTTACAAGAAGGTGTTGTGATAGCTGCTTTAGACTCCGTTTTGGAAGATGAGATTCTTAAAGCTCAGGAGAATGCCCCATCTAACACTCCTCATGGGAGGTTGTTTGTGCCTGGGACCTTTAGGAGAGATTTGTTTGTTGAGTGTCACGAATCTCGGTTGGCAGGTCATCCCGGAATCTCTGAGACCAAGAGACTGGTGGGTCGCAGTTTTTGGTGGCCTGGATGGCAGAAGGAAGTCATTAAGTGGGTGCGCCAATGTACTATATGTGCTAGATCTAAGTCCTCACATACTCCTGCTGCGGGGTTGCTTTGTCCTTTGGAGGTCCCCAGTGCTCCTTGGACACATTTGGCTATGGACTTTATAACTGACCTTCCCCCCTCTGAGGGTTTTACTGTCATCTGGGTGGTCGTGGACCGTTTTAGCAAGATGTGTCACTTGGTTCCCTTCATCAAACTGCCCTGCGCTAAAACTCTCGCTAAGGCCTTTGTCAAGGAAATTGTCAGACTTCATGGCGTTCCTACTGACATTGTTTCTGATAGGGGTCCTCAGTTCGTGGCTCGTTTTTGGCGTGCCTTTTGTGACAGGTTGGGAATTCATTTGTCGTTTTCGTCCGGATATCATCCTGAATCTAATGGCCAGACAGAAAGGAAAAACCAGGATGTTGAGCAGTTCTTGCGTTGTTTTGTGGCAGACAATCAAGAGGGGTGGTCTGAGTTTCTGCCACTTGCCGAATTTGCTCTGAACAATCATACATCTTCTTCTGCTGGTTGTTCGCCTTTTTTTTGTTGTTCTGGGAGACATCCGTCGTTTGGGTCGTTCTCCAAGTTGGGATCTGCCGTGCCTGAGGAGGAGAATTTTTCCGGTGATTTGGAAAGAGTTTGGACGGATGTGCGTGGTAATCTTCAGGAGGCCAACAGAAAATCTAAAGACTACTTTGATAGGAAACGACAGGAGGTTTTGTTCGCTGTTGGTGACATGGTTTGGTTGTCCTCTAGGAATCTGCGGTTGAGGATTCCTTCTAAGAAATTGGGTCCCAAGTTTGTAGGGCCCTTTAAGGTGCTTCAGGTTGTCAACCAATCTGCTGTTAGGTTGGAGGTTCCTACCTCCTGGAGAATTAATCCGGTCTTTCATGTCTCTCTGTTAAAAAAAGCTGTTGTGTCGGATGGTGACGCCTCTGCCTCTGTTCCTCCGGTGGTGGAGGACGGGGAATATGAAATTTCTCGCATCCTTGACTCTAGACGGTATAGAGGTAGTTTGCAGTATCTTGTGGCCTGGAAAGGTTTCGGACCCGAGGATAACTCTTGGGTGAGGTCAGATGATGTTTCCGCGTCCAGACTTATCAGAGCGTTTCACAGGAGATTTCCTGATAAGCCTGGTCCTAGGGGATCCGGAGGATCCTCTTAGAAGGGGGGGTACTGTTAGAACCTTGCTGTTAGGTTTTTTTTCCTTTGCTGGTCACATGACCTTGTTGGCCTATTTAATCCTGCTCCGCCCTTCTGGCTTTGCTGGACTTCATTGTATATCTACTTTCTAGCTAGCCTGTGCTCTGTATCTAACTCTGTTAGTTTGCTTGGTCTACGGACCTCTAGGTTCTATCTATTTTGTTTGTTCGTCTGTCTGCTACTATTTCTGTTAGGAGGTGTCCCATATTCCTCCCAGTCCTTAGTACTTGTAGGGATTCCCTCCCCAAATCTATAGGTCTCCGTACAGACTAGATTAGGACTTTAGCAGGTCTGATCGCAGGATCAGGTTCCCTGTTACATCGTAGGGATTCTGCTGAGTCTTATAGTAGGGACAGATCTCCTCTCTTTCCTTAGCTTTGGTAGCAGAACATAACACCATGCAGTACAGCATATTACAAACATTATTCCCATTATTGGGGAGTGTGTCTCCCATAGTCTTTGCTTATGCCTTCCAAGCTAAAGCTGCCAAAAATTAGGAGGAAATGCAATGCCCGTTCGAAGAGTCTTGGAGGTTAGAGTTAATTAAAAACAACATTTCAATGCCCCTTGGAAGAGCTGTGGAGTTCAGAGGGATTTAACAAGACGCTTTTAATACCCCTTGGAAAAGTGGTGGAGGTCACAATAGCTTAACAAGACGGTTTTAATGCCCCTTGGAAGAGACGTGGAGGTCCCAGTAACTTAACAAGACGGTTTTAATGCCCCTCGGAAAAGTGGTGGAGGTCACAGTAGCTTAACAAGATGCTTTTATTGCCCCTCAGAAGAGACGTGGAGGTCCCAGTAGCTTAACAAGATGGTTTTAATGCCCCTTGGAAAAGTGGAGGAGGTCGCAGTAGCTTAACAAGACGGTTTGAATGCCCCTTGAAAGAGATGTGGAGGTCCCAGTAGCTTAACAAGATGGTTTTAATGCCCCTCAAAAAAGTGGTGGAGGTCACAGTAGCTTAACAAGACGCTTTTAAAGCCCCTTCCAAGAGCCATACTGTACAGCATCTTAAAAATATTATTCCCATTATTCAGGAGTGGGTCTCCCACAGTCTTGGCTTATGCCTTCAAAGCAAAAGCTGACAAAAATAAGGACGGAGGAACTTTCAATAATGGCAACACGGACAACGGTCACCCTGGTGGTATAGTGGTGGTGGAGGCTGAGGATAAGGAGAAGAACATAAAACAGCCGAAATGAGGAAGTGTATACCCATGTGTGGGTGTGAAGCGGTGCATGTGAATACACCTACCGAAATAACACAGTGGATTTGACTTTATGTTACTCTGCTGTCATTTGGTGGTGATGAGAAGTCTGGCCCAATCCAGCCCTTGTTCATTTTGATAAAGGTCAGCTTGTCAGCATTGTCAGTTGACAGGTGAGTGCCCTTATCAGTTATAATTCCACCAGCGGCACTAAAAACACACTCCGATAACACGCTAGCGGCAGGGCAGGCCAGGACCTCCAAGGTGTACAGAGCGAGTTCATTCCAAGTGTCCAGCTTGGATACCCAATAATTAAAAGGCACAGAGGAATCACGGAGGACGCTGGTACGGTCGGCAAGGTACTCCCTCACCATCTTTTGAAACTTTCCACTCCTTGTGAGAGTACCACGCGCCTCAGGGTCTGTCCAAATGGAGGGTCTGAGAAAACTGTCCCAGAACATTGACAGTGTTCCCCTGCCTCTGCTGGTTTGGAGTTGTCTCTCTCTCGCTTGTACGCCTTGGTTGGTCAAAGAACTGTGACCTCTGCCGCTAGCGTGTTCAGATGGTAATTTTTTTAACAGTTCTGCAGCAAGGGCCTTCTTGTACTGGCCCATTTTTGTAGACCTCTCCACCTCAGGAATAAGAGAGTGAAAGTTCTCCTTGTAGCGGGGATCTAAAAGTGTCACCAACCAATAATGACTGTCACCCAACATTTTGACAATGCGAGGGTCACGGATAAGGCAGCGTAACATAAAGTCAGCCATGCGTGCCAGACTGGTAACGGGCAAGACTTCCGTGTCCTCACCAAGATGACTACTGACCATGCTCTCCTCCTCCTCCCCCCTGTCCTCAGGCCACCCACGCTGAACCGACGGTATGACAGTTGCACAGGTACTACCGTCTACAGCGCATGATACAAGCTCCTGTTCTTCCTCCTCCTCCTCTCCCTCATTGTCCCCCAATGCACGTTGGGATTAGATGAGGCTGGGCTGTGTATAATCGACCGCTACGGCTTCTTGATCCATCTCATCATACTCTGACTGCATTGCCTCCTCTTTAATTCTCTGCAGAGAGCGTTGTAAAAGACAGACAAGTGGAATGCTGACGCTAATGATGGCATCATCGCCACTCACCATCTGGGTGGACTCCTCAAAGTTTGTCAAGATTGTACTGATGTCAAAAATCCAGGTCCACTCCTGAGGTCTTATGTGTGGGTCTGACCTGAATATCGATGGCCTTGTTGCAGCTGGTACTCCACAACTGCTCTCTTCTGCTCACAAATCCTTTGCAACATGTGGAGGGTAGAGTTCCATTGTGTGGGGACATCACACACCAGTCGGTGTGACGGAAGCTGCAAACGCTGCTGCAACACAGCAAGGGCGGCGGAAGCTGTAGCCGACTTGCAAAAATTAGCTGACAGGCGGCGTACTTTGACGAGCAGATCTGGCAACTCAGGGTACAATTTAAGAAACCACTGAACCATGAGGTTAAGCACATGAGCCAGGCATGGTACGTGTGTGATCTCGCCTCGCCTCAGAGCCGCCACCAGGTTACGGCCATTGTCACACACGACCATGCCTGGATGTAGGTTCAGCGGTCTCAGCCACAGATCTACTTGCTCTTTCACAGCTGTCCACAACTCACAAGCAGTGTGAGGTTTCTCACCTAAGCTAATGAGTCTCAGCACAGCCTGTTGCCGCTTGGCTGAGGCAGTTCTGCAGTGCTTCCAGCTTGTAACTGATGTGGTGATATCTGAGATGGAGGCTGAACATGAGGAGGAGGAGGAGGATGATGCGCAGGAGCTGTACACTGTGGGGGCAACTCTGACTGACATAGGGCCCGCAATCCTTGGTGTGGGGAGGATGTGTTCCATCCCAAGGTCCGACTGGGTCCCGGCTTCCACTATGTTTACCCAGTGTGCCGTCAGGGAGATGTACCGTCCCTGGTCACAAGCACTTGTCCGTTGTCAGGTGGACTCTCCCAGTAACTGCGTTGTTGAGGGCACGGCTGATGTTTTGGGACACGTGCTTGTGTAGTGCGGGGATGGCACACCAGGCAAAATAGTGTCGGCTGGTGACCGAGTACAGAGGGACTGCCACTGCCATAAGGTGGCGGATGGATTCCGTCTCCACCAGCCTAAAAGGCAGCATTTCCAACGCGAGCTGTCGAGAAATTTGCGAATTTAGGACTATGGCCTGTGGGGCGTTAGCTGCGAATTTCCGCTTTCATTCAAAGGTCTGGTATATGGACAATTGAAGGCTGCTGTGGGACGTGGATGTGGACGTTGATGCTGTTTCTTGAGAAACTGCCATAACATGTGAAAACTGAGAGGAGGGGGCATCTTTGCATGCAGTATGGACAGGAGATTGCCTTGCACACACAACAGGGGGTTCTATTGCACGCAGATCAGCGGAAGAAGCAGTGGTGACACCCGCTGACACTGGTCGTGGCCCCTCGGGTTCGCCCCACAAAGTCGGGTGCTTTGCTGCCATGTGCCTGATCATGCTGGTGGTGGTCAGGCTGGTAGTTTTGTCACCCCTGCTGATGCTGGCATGGCAATAGGTACAAATAGGGCCCTTGTGGGGTTATCAGCAGAGTCTTTAAAAAAATTCCATACTCTGGAAGACCTACCGCTTGTACCGGCAACGTCCCACGTGTTGGTGTAACGGGGAACTGTTGCCCGCCTTCTGTCTGCGGCCACCACACTGCTTCTTCCTGCTTGTTGGGGTACTCTGCCTCCCTCCCCCTGTGTGCTGCTGGCCTCACCCTGCATGTCCTCCTGCCACGTTGGGTCAGTTACTAGATCATCCACCACCTCCTCCTCTTCCACTTGCGCACCACGATCCTCCTCCTCACTTCCTGGTAATTGTGTCTCGTCATCGTCCACCTCTTGTGACAAATTGCCAGCGTCGACTTCCTGTGGCCGTGGCTGTTCAAATATTTGGGCATCGCTACATGGGACCTCCTCTTCCACCACTTCAAGCGGAGCAGGCGAGGGGCACAAATCTGGAAATGGACCAGTGAACAGCTCTTCAGAGTGTCCAACTGTGGGATCAGTTGCTGTCTGATGACACTAGGCATGGTGGGAGGAAGGAGCATCAGGGTGAGGAGGAGTATGCAGTCGAGACTCATGGCTACTAACCCTTGACCTTGTGGAAGACAGACCGGAGATGGTGGTGCCCAGGTAACTGGAAGTATTATCTGCTATCCAATTAATAACCTGTTCACACTGATCAGTTCGCAATACTGGTGTTGTTCTGTGCTTTCCTAGTAAACCAGGGGAGGAGTCCTGAGGAGATAATTTGCATATTCCCACTGCATTTTGGGGTAAGTGAAGAGTCTCCGCGAGCTCAAAGAACACTGGATTTTGGCTGTTAGAGCTGAAAAGAGGACATCGGTAAACCAGGGGAGGAGTCCTGAGGAGATAATTTGCATATTCCCACTGCATTTTGGGGTAAGTGAAGAGTCTCCGCGAGCTCAAAGAACACTGGATTTTGGCTGTTAGAGCTGAAAAGAGGACATCGGTAAACCAGGGGAGGAGTCCTGAGGAGATAATTTGCATATTCCCACTGCATTTTGGGGTAAGTGAAGAGTCTCCGCGAGCTCAAAGAACACTGGATTTTGGCTGTTAGAGCTGAAAAGAGGACATCGGTAAACCGCGCGCCTACCGGCGCGCGCATTTTGAAGCTTTTTTTTTAATCTTTTTTCACTGTTTTCAGAACATTAACAATAAGAACATGGAAGAGTCCAGGAGCCATTTGGTGAGCTGCATATCCTGCTACATGTTCACAGACTTGCCAGTGGAAAAGCCAGACTTCACATGCCAGAAATGCAAGCTTGTGTCCCTGTTGGAGGAAAAGTTGCGAAATCTAGAAGAGAGGTTAACTACCTTGAAAATCATTAAGGAAGGTGAAGAGTTCTTAGACAGAGCAGAATTATCTCTTCATGATTCAGAAAGAGAAGAGATTCGAACTGCACCTGAGGAAACAGAGGAATGGAAGCATGTGACCCACAGAAGCAGGAGGATCGAGAGGCAGTCAGCACCCATACTGCTCAGGAACCAGTACCAGGCTCTCACGCAGGAGAACCATGAAGAAATACAGCAAGATAAGACTTTGCCAGCAATGAATAACCTTGTAAGCCTTCAGAATCCTCCTGGATGGAGAAAGAAGAATGTTGTGAAGAAAAAACGGAGAGTGGTGGTCATGGGGGATTCCCTGTTAAGAGGAACAGAGGCCGCTATCTGCAGACCAGACATAACCTCAAGAGAAATGTGCTGTCTTCCAGGAGCAAAAATTAAAGATGTGTCTGACAGGATATCAAGACTCTTCAGACCTACAGATCACTACCCATTCCTGCTAATACATGTGGGGACAAATGACACCGCAAGAAAGGACCTGGAAACCATCTGCAGTGACTTTGAAGACTTAGGCAAGAAAGTGAAAGAATTGGGAGCGCAGGTGGTCTTCTCATCCATCCTCCCAGTGGATGGCCATGGAACAATGAGGTGGAATAAGATTCTACAGGTGAACAACTGGCTACGTCGATGGTGCCATCAACAAGGATTTGGATTTCTGGATCACGGAATGAATTACCTATACGATGGACTACTTGCTAGAGATGGGGTGCACCTTACGAAGACTGGAAAACATGTATTTGGAAGTCGCCTTGCTACACTCATCAGAAGAGCTTTAAACTAGAACAATGTGGGAAGGGAAGCAAAAGGCCAGAAAAAGCCATACAGCTGACAAATACTATTGAGAGCTCTGCTACTGGAAGTGGAAAAGAAGAACAAAGACAAAACAATCTAAATAATAAAAATATGGGAGGAAGAGAAACCAATCACAAACTAAAATGTTTTTATACAAATGCACAAAGCATGGGCAACAAACAAGGAGAATTGGAACTACTAATGCAGGAAAAGGAATATGATGTCATTGGAATCACTGAAACTTGGTGGGACGATACACATGATTGGAATAAAAGGCTAAAAGGATACAACTTATTTGCAAGAAACAGACTTGATAAACGAGGAGGAGGTGTTGCATTGTATGTTAGAAAAGCGTATATCTGCACAGAGATTGAAGCTTCAGAGACTGGGAGTTCTGTGGAAACTGTTTGGGTAAGAATACAAGGAGAGAACAACGGAAAGGACACCATTGTAGGCATTTACTACAGGCCACCTGGGCAAGCTGAAGATATGGATGAACTCTTTATGTATCAAATGACCAAGTTCTCCAAAAAATATGACGTAGTGGTCATGGGAGATTTCAACTATCCAGACATTTGTTGGGAATCTCTCTCAAGTAAAACTAACAGGTCAAGCAAATTCTTATCCTCTCTTGCTGACAACTTTATCTTCCAAAAGGTAGGGGAGAAAACAAGGGGATCTGCTACTTTGGATCTAATCCTTATAAACAGGGAGGAAATGGTTGAGGAGGTAAAGGTGGCTGGGACCCTAGGAGGCAGCGATCATGCTATTATAGAATTTTGGATAACTAGAGGAGGAAGACATGTGAAGACTCAAACTTCAAGGTTAGATTTTAGAAAGGCAGATTTTAAGAGACTCAGAAAGAGAATAGGAGGGATCCAATGGCTGGATGTCCTTAAGGATAAAAATGTCCAGGAAAGATGGGAAATTTTTAAAAAT
Source organism: Phyllobates terribilis (assembly GCF_046119375.1). Taxonomy (NCBI): domain Eukaryota; kingdom Metazoa; phylum Chordata; class Amphibia; order Anura; family Dendrobatidae; genus Phyllobates; species Phyllobates terribilis. The sequence goes on along the minus strand of NW_027362769.1, from coordinate 249,255,060 downwards.
GAGATTCTCAAAGCACAATCGTTAACAATCCCAAAAAGTAGGAAGAATGGGAAGCATTTAAGGAAACCAGGATGGATGAACACAGAACTTAAACACATGCTAAAAAGAAAGAAAGAAATGTTTATTAAATGGAAAGAGGGAGGCATATCTAAAGAAGATTATAATGCAGTCTGCAGATCCTGCAGGGCACGTATCAGGTTAGCTAAAGCTGACAATGAATTAAGGCTTGCAAGAGATGTCAAAAGCAATAAAAAGGGATTTTGGGGGTATGTCAAAAGTAAAAGAAAAGTCAAAGATGCTATAGGATTTTTACAGGATGAAAATGGAGAAATGGTAAGAGAGGATGTTGAGAAGGCCGAACTTTTTAATTCCTATTTTGCATCTGTTTTCTCTCAGAAAGAAAATGTAACATCAACTGATCTTCACTGTCCTTTTAAAGGAATAGAGGAATCCAAGTTATCAGTAAACAGAAAGATTGTGAGGGAATATTTAGCTAACATAAATGAGTTCAAGTCTCCAGGTCCAGATGAATTACACCCCAGAGTACTGAAGGAGATTGTAGAAGAAATTTTAGAACCACTCTCCATAATCTTTGAAAATTCTTGGAGAACAGGAGAAGTCCCAGAAGACTGGAGAAGAGCAAATGTTGTTCCTATCTTCAAAAAGGGGAAGAAGGTGGACCCAGGGAACTATAGGCCGGTGAGTCTGACTTCTATACCAGGAAAGATCTTTGAACAAATTATTAAACAACATGTATGTAAGTACATGGATAAGAATGAAGTGATTAACCAGAGTCAGCATGGGTTTGTAACTAACAAGTCATGTCAGACTAACTTAATTTCCTTCTATGACAGAATCACTGACTGGGTGGATCAGGGAAATGCTGTAGATATAGTATATCTTGACTTCAGCAAAGCATTTGACAAAGTATCTCACACCATCCTTATTGAAAAAATGACCAAGTATGCAATGGACCAGGCAACTGTTAGGTGGATTCATAACTGGCTTAGTGATCGGACTCAAAGGGTGGTTGTAAATGGCTTCACATCCAGCTGGATGAATGTCTCAAGTGGGGTACCACAGGGCTCCGTCCTGGGACCTGTATTGTTCAACATCTTTATCAATGATTTAGATGAAGGAATTGAGGGTAAACTGATTAAATTTGCTGATGACACTAAGCTAGGAGGGATAGCTAATACTAGAGAAGAGAGAGAGAGGATTCAAAAAGACCTAAATAAACTGGAGCAGTGGGCAGCAACCAACAGAATGGTTTTTAACAGGGAAAAATGCAAAGTACTACATCTGGGCAATAAAAATGAAAAAAGCATATACAGAATGGGAGGAATAGAGCTAAGCAACAGTACATGTGAAAAAGACTTAGGTATACTAATAGATCATAGACTGAACATGAGTCAACAGTGTGATGCAGCAGCAAAAAAGGCAAATACAATTCTGGGATGTATTAACAGAAGCATACAGTCTAGATCACGTGAAGTCATTATCGGTCTTTACTCCTCTTTGGTCAGACCTCATCTGGAATACTGTGTACAGTTTTGGGCACCACATTTTAAAAAAGACATAGACAAACTGGAGCAAGTTCAGAGAAGAGCGACCAGAATGGTGACTGGTCTGCAAACCATGTCCTATGAGGAACGGTTGCAGGATTTGGGAATGTTTAGCTTGCAAAAAAGAAGACTGAGAGGAGACTTAATAGCTGTCTACAAATATGTCAAGGGCTGTCACATTGTAGAAGGATCATCTTTATTCTCATTTGCACAAGGAAAGACTAGAAGCAATGGGATGAAACTAAATGGGAGGAGACACAGATTAGATATTAGAAAAAACTTTTTGACAGTTAGGGTGATTAATGAGTGGAACAGGCTGCCACGAGAGGTGGTGAGTTCCCCTTCAATGGACGTCTTCAAACAGAGGCTGGACAGACATCTGTCTGAGATGATCTAGTGAATCCTGCTTTGAGCAGGGGGTTGGACCAGATGACCCAGGAGGTCCCTTCCAACTCTACCATTCTATGATTCTATGATAATTCGGTCAAGAAGTGGGAGCGAGAAGATGTGTCTGTTGGTTGTGGCACATTTTCACCTTGGCTCCGGCCCCGTCCTCTGCACACACCATCACCAGAACGTCCACTTCCACGTCCCTTGCCATTCGCCTTGCCCATTGTAAAGGAAGTAAAATAGCTTACACTCGCACTATCAATGGAAAAAGTGTAATAAAAAGTAGATTAGAACCGTGGAAGAGGAAAACCACAGTTCTATTTCTCTGGCCTACACCAGACTCTTTTAAACAATCTGAACAATCAGGGAGAAACTATTACTGTTTTTCTTTACGGAAATATTACCAAAAGCTGAATAATAGAGATTTCTTACCCTGGAATGGCAAAACCAAAGTTATTGCTTACTGGGGTATACCAGAAAATTTTAAATTGATATATTTTCGCCTGAACAGTGAGCGACACAATCAAACTGTTTTTTTTTTTAGGTAAATATGGCCCAAAAGTGGATAATACAGAGGTTTGAACTGTGGAACTGCAAAACCACACTTGTATTTCTCGGGCCTACACCAGACTATTTTCAACAGATATATTTGTGTCTTAACAATCAGGAGACACTATTATTTATTTTTTATGGCAAAAAATGCAAAAAGCAGGATTATACAGAGATTTGACCTGTGGAACTGCAAAACCACGCCTGTATTTCTCAGGCCTACACCAGACATCTTTTCAACATATATATTTGTGTCTGAACAATCAGGAGACACTACTGTTTTTCTTTACAGCAAAAAATGCAAAAAAGCAGGATAATACAGAGATTTGACCCGTGGAACTGCAAAATCACACTTGTATTTCTCGGGCCGACACCAGACTATTTTCAACAGATATATTTGTGTCTGAACAATCAGGAGACACTACTGTTTTCCTTTACAGCAAAAAATGCAAAAAAGCAGGATAATACAGAGATTTGACCCGTGGAACTGCAAAACCACACTTGTATTTCTCGGGCCTACACCAGACTATTTTCAACAGATATATTTGTGTCTGAACAATCAGGAGACATTATTATTTATTTTTTACGGCAAAAAATGCGAAAAGCAGGATAATACAGAGATTTAACCCGTGGAACTGCAAAACCACATTTGTATTTCTCGGGCCTTCACCAGTCTATTTTCAAGAGATATATTTGTGTCTGAACAATCAGGAGACACTATTATTTATTTTTTACGGCAAAAAATGCGAAAAGCAGGTTAATACAGAGATTTGACCCGTGGAACTGCAAAACCACACTTGTATTTCTCGGGCCTACAACAGATTATTTTCAACAGATATATTTGTGCCTGAACAATCAGGAGACACTATTATCTATTTTTTACGGCCTAAAATGCGAAAAGCATGATAATAGAGATTTCTTACCGTGGAACAGCAAAACCACAGTTATAATTTACTGGTGTATACCAGACTTTTTTAAATATATATATTTGCGGCAGAACATTGAGCGACACACTCAAACTGTTTTTATAGATACAAATGGCCCAAAAGTGGATAATACAGAGGTTTGAATGGTGGAACAGCAAAACCACACTTCTGTTTCTCTGGCCTACACCAGACTATTTTCAACAGATAAACTGTATTTGTGTCTGAAAAATCAGGGAGACACTATTAGTTTTTATTTTTACTGCAAAAAATGCCAAAAGCAGGATAATAGAGATTTTTTACCGTGGAACAGAAAAACCACAGTTATAATTTTCTGGTGTATACCAGACATTTTTAAATATATATATTTGCGGCTGAACAGTGAGCGACACACTCAAACTGTTTTTTTAGATACAAATGGCGCAAAAGTGGATAATACAGAGGTTTGAACCGTGGAACAGCAAAACCGCACTTCTGTTTCTCTGGCCTACACCAGACTATTTTCAACAGATATATTTGTGTCTGAAAAATCAGGGAGACACTATTAGTTTTAATTTTTATGGCAAAAAATGCCAAAAGCAGGATAATAGAGATTTTTTACCATTGAACAGCAAAGCCACAGTTATAATTTACGGGTGTATACCAGACGTTTTTTTGTCTTGTTTGCATTCTGTGCAAATTAGGGGTGTGGCATCCCCCTTATTGAACTGGTCAGTATATATGTAGCTTACCACGGGCTTAGGTGGTCTGATATTGGGACCCGGTTCTATTTGTCTACCCTTTTATATGCATTATTTCAACTTTGATATACAGTAAGGTTTTTAATATAGAGAGTGTAGGACCGTCCCAATTAGGGTCGCCTTGTCACTGGTGGGACGACTTGTATGCTTTTTTTGATCAAAAATAGTTCACTAAGTACCCTATATTTCATATGCAACTTTGCTTTACATTTATATATAATGATGGTAGGGTATGTGATATATTTTTTGTCCTTTGTAGGTTTTGTATCTTTTTGCTTGTGTGAACATGCTCTTATTTCTTGCATGTGTACCATCTTAGACCTCAGTTCACATTGCTTAGTTTTTTGTTTTGTTTGCATTCTGTGCAAATTAGGGGTGTGGCATCCCCCTTATTGAGCTGGTCAGTTTATATGTAGCTTACCACGGGCTTAGGTGGTCCGATATTGGGACTCGGTTCTATTTGTCTACCCTTTTATATGCATTACTTCAACTTTGATATACATTAAGGTTTTTAATATAGACAGTGTAAGACCGTCCCAATTAGGGTCACATTGTCACTGGTGGGATGGCTTGTATACTTTTTTTGATCAAAAATAGTTCACTAAGTACATTAAATTTCATATGCAACTTTGCTTTACATTTATATATAATGATGGTAGGGTATGTGATATATTTTTTGTCTTTTGTAGGTTTTGTATCTTTTTGCTAGTGTGAACATGCTCTTATTTCTTGCATGTGTACCATCGTAGACCTCAGTTCACATTGCTTGGTTTTTTGTCTTGTTTGCATTCTGTGCAAATTAGGGGTGTGGCATCCCCCTTGCTGAGCTGGTCAGTATATATGTAGCTTACCACAGGCTTAGGTGGTCTGATATTGGGACCCGGTTATATTTGTCTACCCTTTTATATGCATTACTTCAACTTTGATATACAGTAAGGTTTTTAATATAGACAGTGTAGGACCGTCCCAATTAGGGTCACCTTGTCGCTGGTGGGACGGCTTGTATACTTTTTTTGATCAAAAATAGTTCACTAAGTACCCTATATTTCATATGCAACTTTGCTTTGCATTTATATGCAATGATGGTAGGGTATGTGATATATTTTTTGTCTTTTGTAGGTTTTTATATATATATATTTGCGGATGAACAGTGAGCGACACACTCAAAATGTTTTTTTTAGATACAAATGGCCCAAAAGTGGATAATACAGAGGTTTGAACCGTGGAACTACAAAACCACACATCTGTTTCTCTGGCCTACAATAGATTATGTTCAACAGATATATTTGGGTCTGAAAAATCAGGAAGACACTATTAGTTTTTATTTTTACGGCAAAAAATGCCAAAAGCAGGATTATAGAGATTTTTTTACCGTGGAACAGCAAAACCACAATTCTGTCTCTCTGGCCTACACGAGACTATTTTCAACAGATATATTTGTGTCTGAACGATCAGGAGACACTATTATTTTTTTATTAAGGCAAAAAATGCGAAAAGCAGGATAATAGAGATTTTTTACCATGGAACAGCAAAACCACAGTTATAATTTACTGGTGTATACCAAACTTTTTTAAATATATATATTTGCGGCTGAACAGTGAGCGACACACTAAAACTGTTTTTTTTTAGATACAAATAGCCCATTGAACTGCAAAACCACACTTCTATTTCTCTAGCCTATACCAGACTATTTTCAACAGATATATTTGTGTCTGAAAAATCAGGGAGACACTATTATTTTTTTTTTTACGGCAAAAAATGCCAAAAGCAGGATAATAGAGATTTTTTACTGTGGAACAGCAAAACCACACTTCTGTCTCTCTGGCCTACACCAGAATATTTTCAACAGATATATTTGTGTCTGAAAAATCAGGGAGACACTATTATTATTTTTTTTATGGCAAAAAATGCCAAAACCAGGATAATATAGATTTTTTACCGTGGAACAGCAAAACCACACTTCTGTATCTCTGGCCTACACCAGAATATTTTCAACAGATATATTTGTGTCTGAAAAATCAGGGAGACACTATTATTTTTTTTTTACGGCAAAAAAAGCCAAAAGCAGGATAATAGAGATTTGTTACCGTCGAACAGCAAAACCACACTTTTGTTTCTCTGGCCTACACCAGACTATGTTCAACAGATATATTTGTGTCTGAAAAATCAGGGAGACACTATTAGTTTTTATTTTTTTGGCAAAAAATGCCAAAAGCAGGATAATAGAGATTTTTTTACCGTGGAACAGCAAAACCACAATTCTGTCTCTCTGGCCTACACGAGACTATTTTCAACAGATATATTTGTGTCTGAACATTCAGGAGACACTATTATTTTTTTTCTAAGGCAAAAAATGCGAAAAGCAGGATAATAGAGATTTTTTACCGTGGTACAGCAAAACCACAGATATAATTTATTGGTGTATACCAAACTTTTTTAAATATATATATTTGCGGCTGAACAGTGAGCGACACACTCAAACTGTTTTTTTTAGATACAAATAGCCCATTGAACTACAAAACCACACTTCTATTTCTCTAGCCTACACCAGACTATTTTCAACAGATATATTTGTGTCTGAAAAATCAGGGAGACACTATTATTTTTTTTTTTACAGCAAAAAATGCCAAAAGCAGGATAATAGAGATTTTTTGCTATGGAACAGCAAAACCACACTTTTGTCTCTCTGGCCTACACCAGAATATTTTCAACAGATATATTTCTGTCTGAAAAATCAGGTAGACATTATTATTATTTTTTTTATGGCAAAAAATGCCAAAAGCAGGATAATATAGATTTTTTACCATGGAACAGCAAAACTACTCTTCTGTCTCTCTGGCCTACACCAGACTATTTTCAACAGATATATTTGTGTCTGAAAAATCAGGGAGACACTATTATTTTTGTTTTTACGGCAAAAAAAGCCAAAAGCAGGATAATAGAGATTTTTTACCGTGGAACAGCAAAACCACACTTCTGTATCTCTGGCCTACACAAGACTATTTTCAACAGATATATTTGTGTCTGAAAAATCAGGGAGACACTATTAGTTCTTATTTTTACTGCAAAAAATGCCAAAAGCAGGATAATAGAGATTTTTTACCGTGGAACAGCAAAACCACAGTTATAATTTTCTGGTGTATACTAGACTTTTTTAAATATATATATTTGCAGCTGAACAGTGAGCGACACACTCCAACTGTTTTTTTTAGATACAAATGGCGCAAAAGTGGATAATACAGAGGTTTGAACTGTGGAACAGCAAAACCACACTTCTGTTTCTCTGGCCTACACCAGCCTAATTTCAACAGATATATTTGTGTCTGAAAAATCAGGGAGACACTATTAGCTTTTATTTTTACGGCAAAAAATGCAAAAAGCAGGATAATAGAGATTTTTTACCGTGGAACAGCAAAACCATAATTCTGTCTCTCTGGCCTACACGTGACTATTTTCAACAGATGTATTTGTGTCTGAACAATCAGGAGACACTATTATTTTTTTTTTAAGGCAAAAAATGCGAAAAGCAGGATAATAGAGATTTTTTACTGTGGAACAGCAAAACCACAGATATAATTTACTGGTGTATACCAAACTTTTTTAAATATATATATTTGCGGCTGAACAGTGAGCGACACACTCAAACTGTTTTTTTTAGATACAAATAGCCCATTGAACTGCAAAACCACACTTCTATTTCTCTAGCCTACACCAGACTATTTTCAACAGATATATTTGTGTCTGAAAAATCAGGGAGACACTATTATTTTTGTTTTTACGGCAAAAAAAGCCAAAAGCAGGATAATAGAGATTTTTTACCGTGGAACAGCAAAACCACACTTCTGTATCTCTGGCCTACACAAGACTATTTTCAACAGATATATTTGTGTCTGAAAAATCAGGGAGACACTATTAGTTCTTATTTTTACTGCAAAAAATGCCAAAAGCAGGATAATAGAGATTTTTTACCGTGGAACAGCAAAACCACACTTCTGTCTCTCTGGCCTACACCAGAATATTTTCAACAGATATATTTGTGTCTGAAAAATCAGGGAGACACTATTATTATTTTTTTTATGGCAAAAAATGCCAAAACCAGGATAATATAGATTTTTTACCGTGGAACAGCAAAACCACACTTCTGTTTCTCTGGCCTACACCAGCCTAATTTCAACAGATATATTTGTGTCTGAAAAATCAGGGAGACACTATTAGCTTTTATTTTTACGGCAAAAAATGCAAAAAGCAGGATAATAGAGATTTTTTACCGTGGAACAGCAAAACCATAATTCTGTCTCTCTGGCCTACACGTGACTATTTTCAACAGATGTATTTGTGTCTGAACAATCAGGAGACACTATTATTTTTTTTTTAAGGCAAAAAATGCGAAAAGCAGGATAATAGAGATTTTTTACTGTGGAACAGCAAAACCACAGATATAATTTACTGGTGTATACCAAACTTTTTTAAATATATATATTTGCGGCTGAACAGTGAGCGACACACTCAAACTGTTTTTTTTAGATACAAATAGCCCATTGAACTGCAAAACCACACTTCTATTTCTCTAGCCTATACCAGACTATTTTCAACAGATATATTTGTGTCTGAAAAATCAGGGAGACACTATTATTTTTTTTTTTACGGCAAAAAATGCCAAAAGCAGGATAATAGAGATTTTTTACTGTGGAACAGCAAAACCACACTTCTGTCTCTCTAGCCTACACCAGACTATTTTCAACAGATATATTTGTGTCTGAAAAATCAGGGAGACACTATTATTTTTTTTTTACGGCAAAAAATGCCAAAAGCAGGATAATAGAGATTTTTTACTGTGGAACAGCAAAACCACACTTCTGTCTCTCTGGCCTACACCAGAATATTTTCAACAGATATATTTGTGTCTGAAAAATCAGGGAGACACTATTAATTTTTATTTTTACGGCAAAAAATGCCAAAAGCAGGATAATAGAGATTTTTTCACCGTGGAACAGCAAAACCACAATTATGTATCTCTGGCCTACACGAGACTATTTTCAACAGATATATTTGTGTCTGAACAATCAGGAGACACTATTATTTTTTTTTTACGGCAAAAAATGCGAAAAGCAGGATAATAGAGATTATTTACCGTGGAACAGCAAAACCACAGTTATAATTTTCTGGTGTATACCAGACTTTTTTAAATATATATATTTGCGGCTGAACAGTGAGCGACACAGTCAAACTGTTTTTTTTAGATACAAATATCGCAAAAGTGGATAATACAGAGGTTTGAACTGTGGAACAGCAAAACCGCACTTCTGTTTCTCTGGCCTACACCAGACTATTTTCAACAGATATATTTGTGTCTGAAAAATCAGGGAGACTCTATTAGTTTTTATTTTTACGGCAAAAAATGCCAAAAGTAGGATAATAGAGATTTTTTCACCGTGGAACAGCAAAACCACAATTATGTATCTCTGGCCGACACGAGACTATTTTCAACAGATATATTTGTGTCTGAACAATCAGGAGACACTATTATTTTTTTTTTACGGCAAAAAATGCGAAAAGCAGGATAATAGAGATTATTTACCGTGGAACAGCAAAACCACAGTTATAATTTTCTGGTGTATACCAGACTTTTTTAAATATATATATTTGTGGCTGAACAGTGAGCGACACACTCAAACTGTTTTCTTTAGATACAAATGGCGCAAAAGTGGATAATACAGAGGTTTGTACTGTGGAACAGCAAAACCTCACTTCTGTTTCTCTGGCCTACACCAGCCTATTTTCAACAGATATATTTGTGTCTGAAAAATCAGGGAGACTCTATTAGTTTTTATTTTTACGGCAAAAAATGCCAAAAGCAGGATAATAGAGATTTTTTACCGTGGAACAGCAAAACCACACTTCTGTATCTCTGGCCTACACCAGACTATTTTCAACAGATATATTTGTGTCTGAAAAATCAGGGAGACACTATTATTTTTTTTTTACGGAAAAAATGCCAAAAGCAGGATAATAGAGATTTTTTACCGTGGAACAGCAAAACCACACTTCTGTCTCTCTGGCCTACACCAGACTATTTTCAACAGATATATTTGTGTCTGAAAAATCAGGGAGACACAATTAGTTTTTATTTTTACTGCAAAAAATGCCAAAACCAGGATAATAGAGATTTTTTACCGTGGAACAGCAAAACCACAGTTATAATTTTCTGGTTTATACCAGACTTGTTTAAATATATATATTTGCGGCTGAACAGTGAGCGACACACTCAAACTGTTTTTTATAGATACAAATTGCGCAAAAGTGGATAATACAGAGGCTTGAACTGTGGAACAGCAAAACCGCACTTCTGTTTCTCTGGCCTACACCAGACTACTTTCAACAGACATATTTGTGTCTGAAAAATCAGGGAGACACTATTAGTTTTTATTTTTATGGCAAAAAATGCCAAAAGCAGGATAATAGAGATTTTTTACCATGGAACAGTAAAGCCATAGTTATAATTTACTGGTGTATACCAGACTTTTTTTGTCTTGCTTGCATTCTGTGCAAATTAGGGGTGTGGCATCCCCCTTAATGAGCTGGTCAGTATATATGTAGCTTACCACGGGCTTAGGTGGTCTGATATTGGGACCCGGTTCTATTTGTCTACCCTTTTATATGCATTACTTCAACTTTGATATACAGTAAGGTTTTGAATATAGACAGTGTAGGACCGTCCCAATTAGGGTCGCCTTGTCGCTGGTGGGACGACTTGTATACTTTTTTTGATCAAAAATAGTTCACTAAGTACCCTATATTTCATATGCAACTTTGCTTTACATTTATAAATAATGATGGTAGGGTATGTGATATATTTTTTGTCCTTTGTAGGTTTTGTATCTTCTTGCTAGTGTGAACATGCTCTTATTTCTTGCATGTGTACCATCTTAGACCTCAGTTCACATTGCTTAGTTTTTTGTCTTGTTTGCATTCTGTGCAAATTAGGGGTGTGGCATCCCACTTATTGAGCTGGTCAGTTTATATGTAGCTTACCACGGGCTTAGGTGGTCTGATATTGGGACCCGGTTCGATTTGTCTACCCTTTTATATGAATTACTTCAACTTTGATATGCAGTAAGGTTTTTTAATATAGACAGTGTAAGACCGTCCCAATTAGGGTAACATTGTCACTGGTGGGACGGCTTGTAAACTTTTTTTGATCAAAAATAGTTCACTAAGTACCCTATATTTCATATGCAACTTTGCTTTACATTTATAAATAATGATGGTAGGTATGTGATATATTTTTTGTCCTTTGTAGGTTTTGTATCTTCTTGCTAGTGTGAACATGCTCTTATTTCTTGCATGTGTACCATCGTAGACCTCAGTTCACATTGCTTGGTTTTTTGTCTTGTTTGCATTCTGTGCAAATTAGGGGTTTGGCATCCCCGTTTTTGAGCTGGTCAGTATATATGTAGCTTATCACGGGCTTAATTGGTCTGATATTGTGACCCGGTTCTATTTGTCTACCCTTTTATGTGCATTACTTCAACTTTGATATACAGTAAGGTTTTTAATATAGACAGTGTAGGACCGTCCCAATTATTGTCACCTTGTCACTGGTGGGACGGCTTGTATACTTTTTTTGATCAAAAATAGTTCACTAAGTACCCTATATTTCATATGCAACTTTGCTTTGCATTTATATATAATGATGGTAGGGTATGTGATATATTTTTTGCCTTTTGTAGGTTTTTAAATATATATATTTGCGTCTGAACAGTGAGCGACACACTCAAAATGTTTTTTTTAGATACAAATGGCCCAAAAGTGGGTAATACAGAGGTTTGAACCGTGGAACTGCAAAACCACACATCTGTTTCTCTGGCCTACACCAGACTATGTTCAACAGATATATTTGTGTCTGAAAAATCAGGAAGACACTATTAGTTTTTATTTTTACGGCAAAAAATGCCAAAAGCAGGATAATAGAGATTTTTTTACCGTGGAACAGCAGAACCACAATTCTGTCTCTCTGGCCTACACGACACTATTTTCAACAGATATATTTGTGTCTGAACAATCAGGAGACACTATTATTTTTTCTTTAAGGCAAAAAAATGCGAAAAGCAGGATAATAGAGATTTTTTACCGTGGAACAGCAAAACCACAGATATAATTTACTGGTGTATACCAAACTTCTTTAAATATATATATTTGCAGCTGAACAGAGAGAGAGCTGAACAGAGAGAGACACACTCAAACTGTTTTTTTTAGATACAAATAGCCCATTGAACTGCAAAACCACACTTCTATTTCTCTTGCCTACACCAGAATATTTTCAACAGATATATTTGTGTCTGAAAAATCAGGGAGACACTATTATTTTTTTTTACGGCAAAAAATGCCAAAAGCAGGATAATAGAGATTTTTTACTGTGGAACAGGAAAACCACACTTTTGTCTCTCTGGCCTACACCAGAATATTTTCAACAGATAGATTTGTGTCTGAAAAATCAGGGAGACACTATTATTATTTTTTTTATGGCAAAAAATGCCAAAAGCAGGATAATAGAGATTTTTTACTGTGGAACAGCAAAACCACACTTCTGTTTCTCTGGCCTACACTAGACTATTTTTAACAGATATATTTGTGTCTGAAAAATCAGGGAGACACTATTATTTTTTTTTTTATGGCAAAAAAGCCAAAAGCAGGATAATAGAGATTTTTTACCGTCGAACAGCAAAACCACACTTCTGTTTCTCTGGCCTACACCAGACTATGATCAACAGATATATTTGTGTCTGAAAAATCAGGGAGACACTATTAGTTTTTATTTTTACGGCAAAAAATGCCAAAAGCAGGATAATAGAGATTTTTTTACCGTGGAACAGCAAAACCACAATTCTGTCTCTCTGGCCTACATGAGACTATTTTCAACAGATATATTTGTGTCTGAACAATCAGGAGACACTATTATTTTTTTTTTAAGGCAAAAAATACGAAAAGCAGGATAATAGAGATTTTTTACCGTGGAAGAGCAAAACCACAGATATAATTTACTGGTGTATACCAAACTTTTTTAAATATATATATTTGCGGCTGAACAGTGAGCGACACACTCAAACTGTTTTTTTTAGATACAAATAGCCCATTGAACTGCAAAACCACACTTCTATTTCTCTAGCCTACACCAGACTATTTTCAATAGATATATTTGTGTCTGAAAAATCAGGGAGACACTATTATTTTTTTTTTTTACGGCAAAAATTGCGAAAAGCAGGATAATAGAGATTTTTTATTGTGGAACAGCAAAACCACACTTCTGTCTCTCTGGCCTACACCAGAATATTTTCAACAGATATATTTGTGTCTGAAAAATCAGGGAGACACTATTATTATTTTTTTTATGGCAAAAAATGCCAAAAGCAGGATAATAGAGATTTTTTACAGTGGAACAGCAAAACCACACTTCTGTCTCTCTGGCCTACACCAGACTATTTTCAGCAGATATATTTGTGTCTGAAAAATCAGGGAGATGCTATTATTTTGGTTTTTACGGCAAAAAAAGCCAAAAGCAGGATAATAGAGATTTTTTACCGTCGAACAGCAAAACCTCACTTCTGTATCTCTGGCCTACACCACACTATTTTCAACAGATATATTTGTGTCTGAAAAATCAGGGAGACACTATTATTTTTTTTTTATGGCAAAAAATGCCAAAAGCAGGATAATAGAGATTTTTTAACGTGGAACAGCAAAACCACTGTTATAATTTACTGGTGTATACCAGACTATTTTCAACAGATATATTTGTGTCTGAAAAATCAGGAGACACTATTATTATTTTTTACGGCAAAAAATACGAAAAGCATGATAATAGAGATTTTTTAACGTGGAACAGCAAAACCACTGTTATAATTTACTGGTGTATACCAGAATTTTTTAAATATATACATTTGCGGCTAATCAGAGAGCGACACACTCAAACTGTTTTTTTTAGATACAAATTGCCCATGGAACTGCAAATCCACACTTCCATTTCTCTAGCCTACACCAGACTATTTTCAACAGATTTATTTGTGTCTGAAAAATCAGAGACACACTTTTTTTTTTGGGGGGGTGGGGACACCAAAAGGTTAATAAGACGTGTATTTGTACAGTGTGAAGGAGGAGAAAAAAAAGAGAATTTAGATGAAAAAAAAAAGATTTTTCCTGGCCCCCGACACCTAAGGCCAGAAATTTGAGCAACAGGAGCTCACAGGACTGTAATGCAGCGTTTGCTGGTATTACCACTTCGTCTCCTATACAGCCCGCCTTCCTGCCTGATATCTGGGATGGATATTAGTCCTGAGAAGGACTGTTTGTTTGATTTGGCAGGCTTTACAGACCCAACACTAACTATTTCGCAGGATATATCTCTCCCTAAATCAGCAGCGCTGTCCCTACACTGTCTGATCCAGAGCGACTGTGTCCAAGATGGCGGCGCCCAGTTTTAAATACTCGAGGTGAAGCTGTGCGGCCAGCCAATCACTGTAATGCCCACAAACAACATGGCTGCGGCATTACAGTGACTGGCTGGCAATCCCTGCATGTTCATTGGCTTTGTAAAGAGCGCCAAACATGCAGGGCAGAGACCCGAGCTCCCGCCCGAGTAACCCGTAAATGCTCGGTGCTCGCCGAACATCCCGAGTAGCGTAATGCTCGGGCGAGTATCGAGCAGTGTCGAGCATGCTCGCTCAACACTAGTAGAGACGTGGAAAAAATAATATTTTTTTTTCCACAAAAACAATTTTTAGCTGCAATTTTTTTATTTTCACAAGGGTGACAAGAGAAATTGGATCCCGAAAGTTGTTGTGCAATTTCTCCTGAGTACGCTGAAATCCCATATGTGGGGGAAAGCCATTGTTTGGGTGCACAAGAGACCCTTAGAGTGTAGTATGTTAGTAGTCAGTAAAAATGAAAATAATATAAATAAAAATAAAAACAAAATCACTCATTTTTGGGGGGCAATTCTGGTTCGCTGCCAAAAAAGAAAAAGAAACATTGGGGGGTGTAGAGGCAGGGGGAGTTATTCCTCCAGATCTCCCGCCCTTATCAGACCCCAGCCTGAAGAAAATGAAATCCAAGTAGTCAATAGAGGGTATTTGGCCCAACAGACACCTTGCTCCAGTGATGTCATTGAAATTTTTAATCTCTCTAACTGCTCTCTTTCCAAAGATGAGATTTCTCTTCTCAGTCGAGGTCTCTCTTTTTTGCCCGGACACCCGCCTCTAAATATGCTCACTGTTTTTTTAGATCTAAATATTTTTTTCAGGAAACTAACAATAAAACAGCATTTTCTCTTTCAAGACGAAAAAGCCCCTCGCAAAAGTGATTTGACCACCTCCAATATGGTTAGTAATGGAGAGAATGCGATTATGGATGACAGTTTTACACATGTACCGATTACAGGGAAATCTAATTTTTATCCTTTGCACCATAAGGGGTCACATTTGGAGACTTTTCAGCAATTAGTTTTAAAGGACCTACATTCATTTAAACATGTGAGAAATAAAAGGAACAATCTATCCCCTGCTGAAAGACGATCCATTTAATCCCTGCATGATAATAAAGAAATTATTATCAAAAGTGCCGACAAAGGTGGGGGGTTAGTCATAATGGATAGGAGCTTTTACACCATGGAAGTGTCAAGGATCTTTGGTGACCTCAATGATCCCTTCACCTCCATATTTTAGGAGTACAAAGAATTCATTAGTAAAGCCAATACAGCGGGTTTTCTAAATATAAAAAGAGAACAGCTTTTTGGACATAAAAAGGTTTCAAGTCCCTTATTTTTATTTTTTACCAAAAATCCGTAAGGATCAAAGAAATCCCCCGGGCGTCCTATTATTTCGGGGGTGAATTCCATCACTTCCAACCTCTCCCACTATATCGATCTCTTTTTGCAGAAATATGTGGTTACTTTGGACTCTTATCTGAGAGACTCTACACATTTAATTAGTCTTTTAAGAAATGTACCCCTTTTAACTGGTTGCATTTTTTTGACTCTTTATGTTTCTTACCTTTATTCTAACAACACTCATAGGCTGGGATTGAAAGCAGTGGAGGGAATTCTAATGGGGGATCCCTCTTTGCATGAACTACAAAGGGTATTTCTTTTGGAGGGGATTTCCTATATCCTCAATAATAATGAGTTTTCATTTGAGGGTACAATGTTCCGCCAGGTAAGGGACTGTGCAATGGGGACGACATTCGCTCCCAGTTACGCAAATCTATTTATGGGTTTCTCTCTAAGGGCTATCCTAAAAGATTATTAAAAGATGCGTTTTTGAAGACTAGATCCCTTACTCAAGAGGCCTGTCTAGATAAATCTTTATGTCGCTCTGCTGAGAGTTCTGGTATATCAGAATTGACTAATTTAAACCATATCACCACCTTTGGCTATTCTCATTTGACTTTACTATGATTGCTTAAAAAAAATACTGGTTCATTCTTAAGAATGACCCAGTCTTAGCAGATCACATACCGGAAAAAACGTCTTTCACTTTTAGAAGGAGTAAAAATCGACGCAATTTGGTTGCCCCTAGCAACACCACCATCTCTTCCAGCTATTCAAAAGGTTTGTTATCTTCCCTTAAGGGGATGTCATGTTGTGTCTGGAGAGCACCTGATGTGTCTAAACAGTGGAAACCCCCACAATTGACCCAATTTTAGAAACTAGACCCCTTAAGGAATTTATTTAGATGTGTGGTGAGCACTTTAAACCCCCAAGTGTTTCGCAAAAGTTTATAACGTAGAGCCGTGAAAAAAAAAAAAATTACACAAAAACAATATTTTAGCTTTTTTTTATTTTCACAAATATAACAGGAGAAATTGGACCCCGATAGTTGTTGTGCAACTTTTCCTGAGTAAACTGATACCCGATATGTGGGGGAAAGCCATTGTTTGGGTACACGGCAGGGCTTGGAAGGGAAGGAGTGACACTTTGGAATACAGACTTTCATGGAATGGTGCTTCACAAAAAATTATAATGTTGACTTGTGAAAATAAAAACAAACATTTTGTCAACAAAAATGTTAAAAAAATATATTTTCACAAGGGTAACAGGAGATAGTGGACTTCGAATCTGTTGTCCAATTTCTCCTGAGAAAACTACTTTTAGGGCGCATGTCATGGCTCGGAAGGGAAGGAGTGATGCTTTGGAATGCAGACTTTGATGGAATGGTCTGTGGGCATCATGTCACATTCTCAGAGCCCCTGATGTGCCTAAACAGTGGAAATGAGCAACAAGTGCCCCCCTTTTTGGAACTGATACCGGATTTGTGAACTTTATAATGTTGTGTTGTACTTCAGATTTGTAGGACAACCTGACGAACACTACGTCAGTTGTGTATTGTTCGTCAGGTTGTCATACATCAGAAATTAATTTAGTAGTACATGGAAGTATGGTACCTTCTGAAGCATTCTTTCATGCACAGGCCAGGTTTGTCGGGGTCAGTGTCGCAATGATAAGTGGTCTCCTTGGGTATTCCACTTTTGGAATACACTCAGCACCTCTTTTGTGACTTACATTTTTTTACTGTTTGAGGGACCTTCCCCGGGAAATGCTGGCCTGGTACATTTCGAGGTCCTTCATTTCCGGAAGTACTGGGGTCCACTCCATCACCGCTCCCAAATATCATAGCTTTGATAACTACCTCCTGGAATGAGGATATGAAGTAGAAGTCTGGTCTACACATTGTGACAAAAGGAAAGCGCTGTGTATTGCCATCTGTAAAATGTGCGCGGCCAGCTTCTTATACCATACCTTGGCCTTTCTCAAAGCACTGTATGGCTGGAGGACTTGATCAGAGAGATCAACTCCCCTCATGTACTTGTTGTACCTCACTACACAGTCTGGTTTGATGACCTGTGTAGTGGAACACCATACAATGCTGAGGGTACTGCTATCACCATGTATAGTGGTCAAAAAAAGGACATCCCTCTTGTCCTTGTACTTGAGCACCAGAAGGTGGTTGCTTCATTGGGCTCTGCTCTCACCCCTTCTGAGCAGCTGTCCAATTAGCATCTTTGGGAGGCCTCTCTGATTTTTGCGGACAGTACCGCAGGCTGCAGTACCTCGAGCAGAGAGGGACTTAAAAAGAGGGACACTGGTATAAAAGTTATCCTCGTACAGGTGATAACCTTTATCCAGCAGTGGGTGCACCAAATCCCACACAATTTTCCCACTCATTCCCAGAACAGGGGCCATTCAGGGGGCTCAATCTCGGAGTCCTTCCCTTTGTAAACACTAAACTTGTGAGAGTACCCTGAGGTGACAAGGCGGTCACGGGGCAGTGACCGGCTAGTGACCTGCCAGTCACCTCCCTGTGACCCCCTGTGATGTGATCAGAGGCCCCAAACAGCTCTGAATGGAGCAATCAATGATGACATTGATCGCTCCAATCAAAGTACCTGAATATAGGTTACAGATCAGTCACAGGGTGGTGTCACCTCCCTGTGACCCCCTGTGATGTGTGCAGATGTCCAGACAGCTGTCATTATTGATCGCTGCAATCAGACCTGTCTGGACTTCTGCACACATCACAGGGGGTCACAGGGATGTGACACCGCCCTGTGACCGACATGTCACCTGTATTCAGGTACTCTAATTGGAGCGATCGATGTCATCATTGAGTGCTCCATTCAGAGCTGTCTGGGACCTCTGATCACATCGCAGGGTGTCACAGGGAGGTGACCGGCAGGTGACAAGCCGGTCACCGACCCATGACCGCCCTTACACCGAGCGGTCCTGCTATGATCGGTGCGATCGATGTGATCAGCGATCTCACCGATCACAGCGGCTTGGATCCAGGGCTGGGGAGCACAGATCCTAACTGCACATCACTGTTTCCGGCAATCTGATTGCCGCAAACAGTGAGAAATGCTGTGATTGGCTGTTCAGAATTGGTGGTGTTAGGAGCTGCTGCTGAAAGTTTGCTGGGACTAAAGTAAATTCTCTGTCCATTTTCCAAGTGCACACTCAGATGCACAACTGGTGGGTAGCGCTCATGAATTGAGAATCCTAGTATTCTCCAAACAGCTTCATTGCTGCTTATGTACCTGCCCATCTGGAATGCCTCCACTTCATCAATATTAGGTCCATTTTTCTGGAGTTCAAAAACTGCTTGATCACTTCCTTTGTGGACATATTTGCAGATATACTTGATTGATTTCCAGAGTGGCAAGATTCGACATTTATGTGGGCCTGGAAGATTTTTGAGAGCAAAGGGTTGTAAGGCACTACCCGCCTGTAGTCAATTTCTATCTCTTGGAGTGATGATCCAACACGCATTTTGAGCTTTGCTATGAAACCACCATCCCCTGGCTTTCTTCTTCGGTAGACTGGATATCCATCTTGTCCTGTTTGGGTTTCTTGGACCATGGATCGTGGGTAATGCTTTGAGCACCTGCCATCAATCATACAGTGAGAATTTTTGTTCAGACTCCCACACAGACCATGGATCATGTTTTTCGTGATGGTGTCAAACAGCAATGGGTCAATCTGAGGGTCTGGCAATTCGGCACTGATGATATTGTCAATTTCGGTAGGCTGTATTTTTTGCTTCAGCCAAATCAAGATGTGGGTGTGAAGTAGACCTCTTTTTTGCCATTCAACTGAATACATCCAGCACTGTGTCTCATGTTTCTGTTTGAAAACTCGAGCAATAAGGTCATGGCGATTCACTGTTTTTTGGCCCGGCAACAGGTGCCTTCCAATTTCCTCCCAGGCAGGATTGCAAGTAAAGGTGATGAAAAGATTTGGACGGCCATACTTTCACACATAAGTCATTGCATCCTGTGTGTATTCATTCATGTGTCGTGGGCTTCCAGTGACAGTTGATGGAAGAATAACCATTTTCCCCAACTCTTTTTGATCATTTGCAACAGCATCTCTAAGGTGAATATATAAATAAATAAATCCTGTTGTAAACATTTCTTTTGTTGCACCAAATGATGTCATTTGGAAGCAGGAGTTGTACTTCCTAATGTTGTCCAAGAAATGCTTTGATATTGTACTGGTACCTGTCATCAGAGACATTAGGGTATCTAGTGGTGACAGGAGAGGTGGAAGTTTTAGCTTGCCATTTGCACAGCATAAACCTGGCGGTTCATCTTTCCATTTCAGGGCACTGCAGTACATGCAGACCACATCCATTTTTCCTATGTGAACTTTAGGATTATCCTGATATGGTAACAAAAGGCAGCATGTTTTAAATCTCCAACCATTTCCTGTGCCCTTGTGGAAGAAATAGCAATTCTCTTAGTGGCAAGTCAGTCTTCTCTCTGCTGAGATGACTCATTGGCCCTTGAGGAAGCAACTCTTCTTCCCTTATCTGCAAGCCTCGTTTCACTCTCCTCAGAAAGTTCATTGGCTCTTGAGGAAGCACTTCTTGTTTTCTTGTCTGCAAGCCTTGCTTCCCTCTCCTCAGAAAGTTCATTGGCCCTTGAGGAAGCAGCTCTTGTTTTCATGTCTGCAAGCCTCGCTTCCCTCTCCTCAGAAAGTTCATTGGCTCTTCAGGAAGCAGCTCTTGTTTTCATGTCTGTAAGCCTCGCTTCCCTCTCCTCAGAAAGTTCATTGGCCCTTGAGGAAACAGCTCTTGTTTTCATGTCTGCAAGCCTCACTTCCCTGTCCTCAGAAAGTTCATTGGCTCTTGAGGAAGCAGCTCTTGTTTTCATGTCTGCAAGCCTCACTTCCCTGTCCTCAGAAAGTTCATTGGCTCTTGAGGAAGCAGCTCTTGTTTTCATGTCTGCAAGCCTCGCTTCCCTGTCCTCAGAAAGTTCATTGGCTCTTGAGGAAGCAGCTCTTGTTTTCATGTCTGCAAGCCTCGCTTCCCTGTCCTCAGAAAGCTCATTGGCTCTTGAGGAAGCAGCTGCTGTTCTCATGTGTGTCAGCCATGTTTCTCGGTCTTCACATATTTCATTGGCCCATAATGCAGCTTTTCTTTTCGCATCAGTTGACATTCGTGCCATGAAATTCCTTTTCTTATGAGGCATTATTGTGGTAAAAATAGTCTGTAAATGGCAGTTTCTATATCCTCTCACATAGAAGTAATGTGACTGACATCAGCCTTTCCACCAACACACCCTAACTGACATCTTATTACCTTACACAAGCTTTGTTATACTGAGAATGTCCTTTGTTGCCTATATTAACCAATCACAGCTCAGATTAATTAACTGCTGCAAAATAGAAGCTGAACTGTGATTGGTTGCTATTGGCAGCCTGATAAATCTTTGTGAGATGAGTTTTGTGTGTGCTGAGGGTGGTATACTTGTTCAAGCACGTGGTAGTGTGTGGCGCATTTTGTGTGTGTGTTCATATCCCCGTGTGTGGTGAGTATGAGTATCCCATGTCGGGGCCCTACCTTAGCAACTGTACAGTATATACTCTTTTGTGCCATCTCTCTCATTCTTTAATTCTCCCTTGTTCACATGTGGCAGCTGTCAATTTGCCTCCAACACTTTTCCTTTCACTTTTTCATCATTATGTAGATAGTGGCAAAATTGTTTGACGAATTGGAACGCGCGGGGTTAAAATTTCGCCTCACAACATAGCCTATGATGCTCTTGGGGTCCAGACGTGTGACTGTGCAAAATTTTGTGGCTGTAGCGGCGACTGTGCAGATGCCATTCCCGGACATACACACATACATACATACACACACACATTCAGCTTTATATATTAGACTAGATGGTGGCCCCATTCTAATGCATCGGGTATTCTAGAATATGTATGCGGCCGACCGGGCGCAATCAGCAAAGCGGTGTTAAAATTTTGCGCCTATATCGCAGATTGGTCAAGGCCGGCGGTCGCAACTAATCAGCAGAGCGTGGTTTAAAATTGGCGCCAATAATGCTGATTGGTTGCGGCCAGCGAACACGACCAATCAGCAGAGCGTTGTTTAAATTTGGCACCAAAATTGCTGATTGGTCGGGGCTGGCAGCCGCGACCAATCAGTAGAGCGTTGGTTAAATTTGGCGCCAGTGTGGCTGATTGGTCGCGGACGCCAGACGCGACCAATCAGCAGAGCGTTGTTTAAATTTGGCGCCAATCTCGCTGATTGGTCGCGGCTGGAGTCCGCGACGAATCAGCATAGCGTCGTTTAAATTTGGCGCCAATCTTGCTGATTGGTTGCGGCTGGGAACCGCGAACAATCAGCAGAGCGCTTTTTAAATTTGGTGCCAATCTCGCTGATTGGTCGCGGCTGGAGTCCGCGACCAATCAGCATAGCGTCGTTTAAATTTGGCGCCAATCTTGCTGATTGGTCGCGGGCAGCGTCTGCAACCTATCAGCATAGCGTTGTTTAAATTTGGCGCCAATCTCGCTGATTGGTTGCGGCTGGGAACCGCGAACAATCAGCAGAGCGCTGTTTAAATTTGGCGCCAATCTCGCTGATTGGTCGCGGCTGGAGTCCGCGACCAATCAGCATAACGTCGTTTAAATTTGGCGCCAATCTCGCTGATTGATTGCGGCTGGCATCAGCGACCAATCAGCATAGCGTTGTTTAAATTTGGCGCCAATCTCGCTGATTGGTCGCGTCTGGCGTCCGCGACCAATCAGCACAGCAGTGTTTAAATGTGGCGCCAAAATCACTGATTGGTCGCGGGCAGTGTCCGCGACCAATCAGCATAGCGTTGTTTAAATTTGGCGCCAATCTCGCTGATTGGTGGTGTCTGCGACCAATCAGCACAGCAGTGTTTAAATGTGGCGCACAAATCGGTGATTGGTCGTGGCCGCTATTTAAATGTGGCGGGCCACTGCCGGACCAATGAGCGACGCGGGATTTCCAGGACAGACAGACAGACAGACAGACAGACAGAAAGACAGACAGACAGACAGACAGACAGACTGACAGACAGATGGGATAAGACGATTATATATATAGAATGGCAGAGACAGGTATTAATCACATAACTACTTTACCTATCAGAAATTAGGCATTAAAAATCTACATGAGATAAGAATACTACAAAATTAGTCTTAAATTCTTTTTTATTTGAAGTATTACATAAAGTAAAGAAAGTTTGTGGAGTTTGGGTCAAAATAATAATATTATCTGGCTTTTCTTTCATCTCAATTTGAAGTCTTTAAGATATTTTTTTTAGTAAATAGTAACGTTGGATGAACAATAATGTCCTCTAATCATATTAATAGTAATATGTTCCCACAAGCATGTGAGAAAATTGAAACACTGTTTTGCATTATAGATTGTAGCTGCTTTCTCATATTTGTTATATAGCTATTTTTTCTTTTTTAATTTAAAAATACAATAGCTATAAATGTGCATATTTATATCGGCATGCACATTATTACATTAAATTATGTATTTTGCTGACATTCATAATTAGATATCTCTTTAGCTGTATATATACATTTATGTTAAAAAAAATGAATTTAAATGTATTTCATAAACATTTATCAAGTAACATAATGAGTCATATAATAAATGTTTTATTTCTAATGGAGATTCAATGAGCATTTCCTACTAATACCGTAAAGTCAGCGCTTGATTAGGAAAGTATATGTGCATATGATGCTACAGATGAGCCCTCTGGTGGCAGTAAAATGTATGAGCTTGAAAAACATTGTATAAAGATGCATAAAGTTTAGAAGTTTGACCTAAGTGCCTGAGTGTATGGAAGACATCCAAGAAACAAAGGGTAGTGTAGTACATTATTGATCACAGTACACTATGTGCAGTTAAATGGTTTGAAAAAATGTTTCTATTGTAAAACTTATTTGTACACAATAGTCTTGGATAAACTTTACAACATCATTTAAATAAACTATTATAACAATTTTTGAAATGTAAAACAATGGATTTGGTAAATTGATTATATTATAGTATTAAGTATAAACTTAACCGGAAGGGATCAATCACTAGACAGCATGATAGATCACAGTATCTTGAGCAGCATCTAAAGTTCTTTATGTCACTGTATCCTTTCATGTTTGTTTATACAGCATTCATTCTTCAAAGAGATGGAGTTTGTACAGTAGCAATGATAAAAGTTAGGTCAGAAACAAACTGATTTCTCCCTGGAAATGTTCTTCTTCAGCAAATGTTCAGCTTTGTCCCTCTGATGTGCATTCAATTTGTACATTAGATGTAGTCCTCATTCAGACAAATGTTTTTTTTCTTGTATTCGAATGAAATGAATCAATATTACAATTGAGCAAATCTCCAGTAATTTGATTTGGGTAGATAAATACAATTCAGGGGGGAAACATTTGATTCACATCAAATACATTTTCTGGCAGTTAAATTGGCTGAAAAGGGGTTAAAAAAAAACCCAACATCCTAGAGAATGTTCGCACTTAGCGTTTTTGCTGCATTTTTTTCCGTGGATATTTTTGTGCAGAAAAACACATCATTTTACATTAACATTGAAATAAATGTGATTTCTAAAGCTTCATTCAGTGTGTTTTTTTTTCTTGCGTTTTTGAAATGCTTTGTGTTTTTGCCTTCAAACTGCAGTCTCAATTCTTTCAGTGTTTTTGCTGCATTTTTTTTACCTGTTCAACTGAATGCATAAAAATTATATCTACAACGCATATAAAATACTTGAAAAAAAAAATGTGCGTAAATCTACGCATAATTTTTCCTACCAATACTCTACATTTTTTATATGGAAAATAATGCTCCAAAAATGCACTGCATGAGCATAGTTTTATATTTACCTCTCCCTGGTCATTCTGTAGATTTCCTGCCATTGCCGATTCTCTGATCAGCTCTCCTGTCTTCTGTTTTCAATCTTCAATTTTCCTTCATGCTGAGTCTTCTACTCACTAAGACCCATGTTGTTACACAGAGCCCGATGGTAGGATCTTCGTTCAGATCTACATGGGATGCAGCACACATTATTGATATGCGTCAACCTTCTATTCACTAGTCCCCATGTCATTACACAAAGATGATTGAACTGTGTCATGCTAATTAGATGGGGTGGAGCCCATTAAAATTAAAACCCGGTCATAAGAAAGCTAGAAAACATTTTAAAGAAAATGATAAAGCAGAACATAGAAGAGTGAATTGGAGAACGGTAAAATGACAGATAAGGAGGAGACTGGCTGTCTTGGGTTTTGCCTGATCAGTCCAAAGCAAATAAAAAAATATTCAGATTGTAGTGAATAATCCATATTTTTGACATCAGAGTTCTGGATCACAGTTTCATCAGTGTTTGGACAGTCGGTCAGTTTTTACCTTTAGTGATTCATCAGTTTTCCTCTTATGAAAAAAAATCAAACTGATGGAGATTTGTCAAGCTTCACTGAGCAGTGAGAAATCAATGGACAGCATTAGGATTTCTATATTGCCATTAATGTGATGACCTAGGTTTTCACCGACACATACAGTATGCCCGATTCCTCAAGACTGGCGATATTCATGCTGATCTTAATGAGGATGCGGGGTAGGGTGCAAAAACAGCATAAGAGAGAATCCAATAGATGGGAATAAGCAGCTCAGCTTATATAACTACCTTCATTAAACTCATTAGGTAGACATCCATAGATAGAATCAAAACAACAGGGAGCTCCAAAAAATTATATCTAAAAGCAATATCCAGAACCGCACAATTCCTATGTGATCCAGGGGTCCTGTGTGGCACCCAGCCCGATGCACACGTCTGCTTGAGCTTTCGTCAGGGCATTTGTCTGCCCTGATGAAGGCTCACGCAGAAACTCGCGTCGGGGTGGGCACCAAACAGGATCCCTGGACCATACAGGTATTGTTTAACCAACCATCGGGTCATAATATTGACCTTATATATATAGATTCTCATCCATCAAAATTAACTTTGTATTATTGTGAGATGCAACAGTGTTAAACATATACATCTTACAATGACATGATGTTGTTTTTATCCTGAAGTTCTACAATTACTATATACATTGTGTCTGCCTCCCGCCTATATGTAGGCCATCATTCCTAGACTGTTTTTTCATGCACAGTCCTTGCTCTTGATGAACTATACTAAATGTAGGACTTTTTTGTTTATATGGATGATGGACCATCCACTAGTGTGTCCAGAAATTATCATGCTACACTAACATTGATTTTGACTGGTCTAAATTTTACCTTATGTATGTGTACCTGTCATACAGTGCCACCTTCTTCCTTAAACCATGTATTTAATGAAGGTTTTTTAATTTTATAACTTTGATATGACTTGTGACCTTTTTGTTCGGCTTTTTCCGTATTTGTTCTGTTTGTCTCAGAATTCCCTCTGATTTTGTCTGGCAGGTATTTGTTTAACTACTCTTCAGGAGATTGTTTTATTACTTTGACTGTACTAACTAAAATATATTATCTTGCCACTTTCAACTATAGTGTATCATCCCTAGTGATGTGTATTTGTGTAATGAGGGAGGGTATGGGCTAAGGATCAATACCCTTTATGAAGGTGTACAGAATTATTAGGCAGCTGTCTTTCTCAGGCAAGATGGGCCAAAATTATTTAACTGACTCTAAGAAGTCAAAAATTATTTAAAGTCTTACAATGGGATTGCTTAGATAATGGGGCGTGATCATAAATCCACCAAAAAATTTTGTTCAAAATAGTCAATAGGGTCGTAAAAAAATTGTTAAGAAAAAAAGACGCACATTAACTGCTAAGGGTTTGGGAAGAATCAAATGTGATCATGAAGCATTTATCTTCCAGTGCTGTCATATTCAAGAACTACAACCTCCCTGGAGTGGCAAGAAGTACAAGGTGTTCAATGCTCAGAAACATGGCCAAGGTAAGAAACGCTGAAACCCGACAGACACAGAAGTTGAAACATCAAGACTGGGCTAAGAAGTATCTAAAGACAGCTTTTTCAAAGGTTTTATGGACTAATGATATTAGAGTGACTTTTGATGAACTAGATGAATGGGTCCATGGCTGAATCAAAAACATGCACAGAACTCCACTTTTACTAAGACGCCAGCAAGGTGGAGGAGGGGCACTGCTATAGTCTTGTGTTATTAAAGATGAGCTAGTTGGACCATTTTGGGTTGAGATTAGCTCAAAATAAACTCCCAGACCTACTGCCAGTTTTTAGAAGAAAAAGAAAAACTTTCTTCAAGCAATGTTACTGGAAAAAGTCTGCATCTTTCAAGAAAACCTTGATTTTTATGCAGGACAAAGCTCCATCACAGCATAAAAGTTAGCCTTAAAGATGAAAGAATAATGACTTATGCATCCTTCCTCATTTGACCTAAACCTTAGTGAGAACTTTTGGGCCCTTTTTAAGTGGGAGATTTATGGTGAAGGAAAACAGTCACTTCTTTCATCAGTGTCAGGGATGCTGAGGTTGGTGCTGCCCAAAAAGTTGATCGTGAGAAGATAAAAACTTACAGACTCCATGGATGGATGGCTTATGACAGTTCTTGATAAGAAAGGTGGATATATTTGTAACTGATAGATATTTTTTAGATGTCTGAAATGTATTTTTGTAGATTGAGCTGTTTGATTATTATTATAATTTTAATAGATGAAAATAAACAATTGAGATGATAAAATTTTCATTTTCCATTTAGATACATAATAGTCTACACACTAATAATTACCAAATAATTCTGCTGACATAGATATTCACTTAAGAAAGACAAAACCTCAATTTTTATTTTTAAATATTCTGGTTTATTAACTTTTTGGACTGACCGAAAGTGCTATAGTTGGTCAATAATGAAATGTATTATTAAAAATACAAATTGCCTAATAATTATACACACAGTGTGGTATAGACCCAATATATCCTCTACTTTATATAGACTTGAAAAAGTATTCACACCCTGTTAACTTTTTCACATTTTTTCACGTTACACCAACAAATTGAAATATACAATTTAGTAAGTATTTGTGAAGTGTAAAGGAAATGATACATGTTTTTTAATTATTTCAAAAATCTGAAAATTGTGATATTAATCTATATTCAGCTCCCCTGAGTCAATACTTAGTATGGACACTTATTACATAAAATCCCAATAAAAAACATTTAAGTTTGTGGATGTAACGTGAAAAATTGTAGAAACGTTATCTGGTATGAATACTTTTTCAAGGCATTGTAGGTGTGCAAAAAGCAAAACAGGGGTGTAATGTTTTAGAAAAAAAAATACACCACCCAATAAAAAAACCTAGCCCAGAATGCTGTCTTGCGTGGTAGATACAGGCATGGAAATGTACTTGTGGCAATGACAGCAGTATTTTTGTGGGGCACTGATTTGTCTAAATGTACTAGTGAAACAGTTTTAAAAAAGTTACCCTTTTTTTTACTTGCTGGCAAATCTTCGAATACTGTGTACAATTTAGGGCTCCAGTATATTAGAACATAACAACTAGATTGAGAGCAGTGTGGGGCTACCAAGGTTATTTTTCAGAATGGGTGAACTGTATTGGTGCAGTACTAAGACAGGTTATCAAACTTCGGGTAATTCAGTTTGGAATAAAGAAGGTTTAGGGACAATCTTGATACAATGTACAAATACCTTAAGGAACAGTACAACAGATATTTCTAATTAACATTTTATATCTAGGCCTACATAAGGGAGTTATCTTTACATCTAAAGGAATGAAGATGGAATCATCATCCACAGTGATGAGCGAGCATGTTCGCTACTGCTCTGTGCTTGCCGGAGCATCTCACTGCTCGAGATGCCCAGAGCTCACCTAGTACTTCCAAGATGCTCGGCGGGAGCTCGGGTCCCCTCCCTGCACATGTTGGGCACTCTTTATAGCACCAATGAACATGCAGTGATTGTCTGCCACACACTGTAATGCTGCAGCCATGTTGGTTGTCGCATTACAGTGATTGGCTGGCCGCACAGCGTCATCAGGTCTATATCAGACCTGGCATCGCCATGCTCGTCACAGCCTACTCCGCAATCAGGCAGTGTAGGAAGAGCTGCTAAACTAGGGAGAGATTCGCTTGTTTCTTAGTTAGTGTAGGTATACCACAACATATTCTACACATATCCATCTCAACTAACAGTCCCTCTGAGGGACCAGCTGCATAGATATCAGTGCTAGGCAGGCAGGCAGTGTATGTGGCAGACTGCAGTGCATATAGCAAGAGGGTCCATTCCAGTTCTGTCTGCTGGTGCTTTTATAGATATTTCTAGAAATAGCCCCAGGTATCAGGGGCCAGGAATATTTTTTTTTTAGATCTTAATCCTGATTGTTTGCTTAAAAAGCAATCCAGAAAACACCTTTTTTCTGCTCCATTTCTGCAGAATACAGCCAGATCCTTTCCATATTACAGCGCTAAAAATCCATTTATTTAAAACTGTGGTTTGTCCATCACACGGAACACATATAATTGCGCTGAAAATCTGCTATTTCTGGCTTCCATTGAAATTTTGTTTTAGTGTGTCAGCGAAGTTATTGACACGAGGTCGCTGGTAAAAATAGTTACCTACAGGCCAGCTCTTTAAAACTGTGGTTTGTCCATCACATAGATCACATATAATTGCTCTTCAAATCCAGCCATTTGTACTAAATGTGGAAAATATTATCCTCTATTTAAAATGGGCAAGCGGCATGGCAACGGACGGGGAAGTGGACGTGATGGTGAAAATGGTGCATGCAGAGGATGAGGTCGAGGCTGTGGGCTAGCTGAAATTGTGCCACAACAAACATCCACATCTTCTTGCTCTACCTTCCTGTCCCAATTAATAGGGGACCGCAAAACACCACTATTGAACACAGAGCAGTGTGAAAAGGTTGTTGGTTGGAAAGCAGATAATGCTTCCAGTCACTTACCCACCACCACCAACACCCTGTCTTCCACATGGTCAAGTCTCAGTAGCCGTGAGTCTGGACCACATATTCCCCACCCTGATCCTCCTTCCTCCCAGCATGCCAAGGGCCCAGAGACAACTGGACACTCCGAAGAGCTGTTCACTTTTCCATTTATAGATTCGGGCCTCTCGCCCGGTCCACTTGAAGCGGGGCAAGAGGAGATAACATGTAGTGATACCAGTTATTTGAGCAGCCACGGTCACACGAAGGCAACAGTGGTAAACTATCACAAGAGGTGCATGATGATGAGACACAATTGCCAGAAAGTCAGGAGGAGGATCAGGGTGCGGAAGTGAAAGACGAGGTGGTGGATGATATAGTAACTGACCCAAGCTGGCAGAGTGATATACAGAGCGAGGACAGCAGCACACAGGGGGAGGGAGGCGCAGGACCACAGCAGGCAGGAAGAAGCAGTGTGGTGGCCGTAGACAGAAGGCAGCCAACCGTTTCCCATAACATCAACACTATGGAATTTGCTAGTACAACTGTTAGTTCTTCCCGAGTCTGGTTGCTTTTTAAAGTCTTTGCCGATAACCCCAAAAAGGCTATTTGCACCACCTGCCAGGCTAGCATCAGCAGGGGTAGCAAAACTACCAGCCTGCCCACCACCAGCATGATCAGGCACATGGCAGCAAAGCACCCGAATTTGTGGGCCGAACCCCAGGGTCCAGGAACAGTGTCTGCGGGTGGCACCACTGCTTCTTCCTCTGTTTTGCGTGCAAGCCAATCCTCTGTCCATGGCGCATGTGAAGATACCTCCTGCCCTGCACCTGTCACTGCACACTCTCAAGTGGCACCATCAGCAACCACGTCCACGTCCTTGTCCCAGTGCAGCGTTCAGTTGTCCCTACCTCAGTCCTTGGAACGCAAGCGCAAAAACGCAGCCAACACCCACAGACGTCACTACTAAATTCACACATTTTGCGACTGCTTGTGCTCGAAATGTTGCCTTTTAGGCTCGTGGAGATGGAAACTTTCCTGATTGCGGCAGCCATTTCTCGGTACTCAGTCCCCAGCTGCCACTATTTCACCCGGTGCGCCGTCCCCGCATTATACGAGCACGTCTCCCACAAAATTAGCCGTGCCCTCGACAATGCAGTTACTGGGAAAGTTCACCTAACCACTGACACTTGGACAAGTGCTTGTGGGCAGGGACGGTACATCTCGCTGACGGCACACTGGGTTAACATAGTGGAAGCCGGGACCAAGTCGGACCTTGGGACAGAACACGTCCTCCCGACGCCGAGGATTGCGGGCCCTGGGTCAAACAGGGTTGCCCCCACATTCTACAGCTCCTGCACCTCCTCCTCGTCCTCCTCTTCAGCCTCCATCTCCAACATAAGCACATCAGTCAGAAGCTGGAAGCACTGCAGCACTTCTTTGGCTAAGCGGCAACAGGCTATGCTGAAGCTAATATGCTTAGGTGACAAACCGCACACAGCTAAAGATCTTTGGACCGCTCTGAAAGAGCAGGCAGATCTATGCCTGACATCACTGAACCTACAGCCAGGCATGGTCATATGTGACAATGACCGGAATCTGGTGGCAGCTCTGAGGTGAGCACACACACGTACCATGCCTGGCCAATGTGGTTAACCTCGTGGTTCAGCGGTTTCTCAAAACCAACTTGGAGCTGCCGGATCTGCTTGTCAAAGTACGCCGCCTGTGTGCCCATTTTAGAAAGTCAGCTACAGCTTCTGCTGCCCTTGCCGTATTTCAGCAGCATTTGCAGCTTCCGGCTCACCGACTGGTGTGTGATGTCCCCACGCATTGGAACTCTATATTGCAGATGTTGGGAAGGATTTGTGAGCAGAAGAGGGCAGTTGTTGACTACCAGTATCAACAAGGCAGTCGGTTTTCAGTTCAGACTCCACACAGAAGACCTCAGGAGTGGACATGGATGTCAGACATATGTACCATCCTCCAAAATTTTGAGGACTCCACCAAGATGGTGAGCTGCGATGACACCATAATTAGCATCACCATCCCGCTTCTCTGTCTTCTGAAATGCTCTCTGCTCACAAACAATGAGGATGCAGATGGAGCAAGGAACCATACAGGGTGATTACACACAGCCCAGCCTCATCTCATCCCAACGTGGATTGAGTGACAATGAGGAAAAGGAGGAGGAATTAGTTTCCTGTGCTATAGACGGTACTACAGTTACAACTGTCATATAGTCTGTTCAGCGTGAATGGCCTGAAGACAGGAAGGAGGAGGAGTAGAGCATGGTCAGTCGTACTCTTGGTGATGACACGGAAGTCTTGTCTGTTAGCAGTCTGGCACGCATGCCTGAGTTATTGTTATGCTGCCTTTCCCTTGACTCTCGCATTCTCCAAATTTTGGGTGACAGTCATTACTGGTTGGTGACTCTTCTACACCCACGCTACAAGGAAAACTTTAAATCTCTTATTCTTGAGGTGGACAGGTCTACTAAAATGGGGCAGTACCAAAAGGCCCTTGTTGCGGAATCATTAAAAAAATTAATTCCCATCTGAAAACGCTGGCGGCAGTGGTCACAGTTTGTTGGACAACCAAGGAGTACAGATGAGATAGACATAACTCCAATCCAGCAGGGGCGGGGGAACACTGTCCAAAGTTCTGGGACAGTTTTCTCAGACCCTTCCGTCTTAAAGGCCCTGAGGCATGGGGTACTCTCACAAGGAGTGCAAAGTTTGGGAAGATGGTAGGGGAGTACCTTGCTGACTGTACCAATGTCCTTCGTGATTCCTCTGTGCCTTATAATTATTGGGCATCCAAGCTAGACACGTGGAATGAACTGTCTCTCTATGCCTTGGAGGTCCTGGCCTGCCCTGTCGCTAGCGTTTTTTCAGAGCAGGTTTGTAGTGCTGCTGGTGAAATTATAACGGATAGGCGCATCCGCCTGTCAACTGAAAATGTTGACAGGCTGACTCTTATAAAGGCGAACAAGGGCTGGATTGGGCCGGACTGTCAGTATTCCGGGTTTTCTAGGTAACCTTGTGAATGATTTTGCCCTTTGTTAAAATGGAGTTTGCTGTTCTTGTGTGCCCTACTTCCTGTTCGTTTGTTTAAAACAGGGCTCAGGTGGTGGCTTCCTTGCTGGAGTATTCTGCTTCCATTTCCCTTCAGTCCAGCTGCCTTGTCCTTCTATTATCTCCCAGATCTCTTGTGTATTTACCAGGTTAATCTTCAGGTGTTTCTCAGCAACAGTGAGTTTCTACCCTGTGGCTCTGGACATTGTCTGCATATGTAAGCCACACTCACTGTGTTATCATTAACCTGTTGACTTTGGAATTTAACCCTTGGCTCACTCTACCTGGTAAGAACTGTGTTTCTTAACTGTGTGTTGCTGTTTAACCCTTCGTTCACTCCCTCCGGTGAGGGCTGCTGGAACTATTTACTGGAATAATACTTAAATGTGAACTTGTTTCTGGACTTCCCTGAATCTACGCCGCATCTGGGATTAACTTGTCAACTTGTTTTTGGACTTCCCTGTGGCTACTGCATACCTGGATCTGACTCTTACTACACCAG
Organism: Phyllobates terribilis; assembly: GCF_046119375.1. Lineage (NCBI taxonomy): Eukaryota > Metazoa > Chordata > Amphibia > Anura > Dendrobatidae > Phyllobates > Phyllobates terribilis. Next base: position 249,221,568 of record NW_027362769.1, on the reverse strand, counting down.
CAGTGTTTGAATCAAGCCACGTCACCAGTGTATCAGACTTACCTTTTTATCACATTTGTGTGAGGACACTGTCGTAAGAACCTTGCCGACTTTGCTATATAGGTTCCAAAGACTTAATATCGCTGGACTTTTCATTGCATGTCACTACATGTTATCTGTATATTGTTTTTGGGTGCTATTGCTGTTGCACAAATACACTATTTGCATTAAAGAAACCCATCTCTGATTGTTCATTGCCTCACGCTACCTGAATCCTCGAGTTCCTACAATAGTATTACAGACTTCTTAAAACCACCAAATGATAGCAGCGCAACATAAACTCAAATCTAGTGTCTTTTTTGGGAGGTGTATTCCCATGCACCTCTTCACACCTACACATGGGTATATGCTTCCTGATTTTGTCTATTTGCTCTTGTCCTCCTCCTTCTACTCATCCTCCTTCACCATATCATTCACCACCATTTCTACCATATCACCTACTCTACATGTATTGCAAGGGGCATTGGAGTTCCTCCAAATTTTTAGCAGCTTTTGCATTCACTGCGTAGACAAATATTATTGGAAACCCACTTCCTAATAATGGGAACATTGTTTTTAGAAGGCTCTCTGACCTCTAAGTCTCTTGCTAGGGGCATTGAAGTGCCAGCAAATTTTTGGCAGCTGTTGCTACACTGAATATGCAAACACTATGGGAGACCCACTTCCTAATAATGGGAACATTGTTTTTAGGAGGCTCTCTGATCTCTTCGTCTCTTACAAGGGGCATTGGAGTGCCTACAAATTTTTGGCAGCCCTTGCAGTCACTGTATACGCAATAACAGTATAGGAGACCCACACGTTAATAATGGGAACAACAAAGCCGAATGCTGGCCCTTTAAGAATAGCAAGGGCCACCTGATGGCCCTACAAAAATAGGCTTTGTGACTTTTAGAGTCCCTCCATCATAAATGAAACAGGATGTGTCTGATGATGTGTCATACACCACGTGGCCAGATAAGTTTGTAAAATATTAAAATGACATTTACCGGTGAATGTATTTTTCACCATCGAAAACTATGCAAAAGTGCAAAAACGCATCAAAAATGCTGCGTGTGAACATAGCCCAAGGTATGGAGGAGCAATTGTGTTTTGGTTATTTATTTTGCCTTATATACAAGTCATTACCCTGGAAAGGATGTTCCTTAACATTTTTCCCAGGAAAATCCATTTTGGTTTCGTTTTTTTATGTTTTAATGTAAGCCCGTAAAAGTGGCGTAATACTCTGACAACATTTTTGACACCAGTGACCTGGGAGTCAGAGATGCTTCCAGGGGTCTTCCCCATGCTGTTCCCATGTCATTTGAGCACTGTTTCCATCGGTTTGGGAAATTTTTAGGCCCTCTGCAGACCGCCGGGAGGAGCCGCCTGAAAAATGCTCGAGTTTCCCATAGACTTACATTTGGCTCATTGCTCAGGTCGAACACCCGATCATTCTAATTTTCTCGACCAAAGCAACGAGTACACGAGCATTTTAGTGCTCGCCCATCACTAATCATCACAGAAGGCAATTATTTTGCTGTAAGAGCAGTGAGATTATTGAACTCTCTGCCATACGATGTTGTAATGGTTGAGTCACTAAAAGTGTTCAAGGAGGGCGTGGATGGCGTTCTTGAAAAAATATTACAGTTCATTGTTGCAGAGTACTAGATAGAAATGAGTGGATATTTTGAAATTCGATTTCGCAGTTTTCATTTGCGGCAATTAAATTTGTGCAGTTTCCATAAATAAAAAAGAGAGGTAAGTGATTAGAGCGATAAAATAAGCAATTTGTCTATTTAAGTGGCATAAAAATTGAGAGGCTTGTAGAAAAAAATATTTTGTCTGTGTTGCTATGTTCTTTCTTTTAGGGTTTATTCACATTAGCATATAAATCCAATGAGTGCAATGTGAAAATAAAACTCATTGCGTTCTGACCAGTGATAATAATGAGTCAGTGCTGATCTGCGAATCAGCTGTAACCAGGCTGAGGAAAAAATCACAGCATGCTGTAAGTGGTCGCGTATATCGGACAAGACTCGCCAATGCAAGCCAATGGGTGCGAGAAAAAAAATGAACGGCACACAGACCATGCTGTCCGATGATTTTTATGCACAAAGGAACCAAGAAATTGCATCAGCCAAGGAAAGGTTGTTCACAACCAGAACCATAAGAACAGATAGATGATAGATAAGACAGATAGATAGATAGATAGATAGATAGATAGATAGATAGATTATCCTGCAGATATTTCATTTCACAACCACCCTATATATTATAAACTTGTACCCTTTAGTGCCTTTCATGATGAGGTTATGGGTCAGGTTTTTAGGCTTGTTTTACCTAATAAAAAAAAAATGAAAAAACTACGTGGGGTCCCACCTACTTTCCCTCAACAATACACCCTAAGTAAACGCCCTAAAATGACGGTGGAGGTTGGCACCCTAAACGCATATACTGTGAATTTGGCAAAAAAAATTCCTTCCCCCTTCTCCCTTTTTCAATTTTTTTCTCGTTTTGTCTTATGTGCTGCACACATTAGGTATATGAAATTGATGTATATGATTTGCTCAATCTGTGCCCACTTATATTATCTGAATAAATAAAAGGATTACATGATATTTGGTACTCAAATTGTGCTATTGGCGCACATATTTTGGCCACATAAGGGCTATATGTATATACAGTATATAGTGTGCTACCACTTTAAAAACACCCTTGTTGAGTCTTTCAGTCCCTTATCTGGCATTTATTAGTGAATGCTAGGTTCATCTATTCATTATTATCCTCTTATGAGCCTCATATGGGTATGCGAGTGTGCTAGGTTTTCATAATCATGTGCCAACTTCTTCATTCCTTCTTTACTAAATTATAAGTATGAAACTTACTCAACATCACCTGATTTCTTCACTATTATTCTGTTCCATCTATCCTCTTTAATTAAATGTGAAGGTGAAGTCTTACCTGATGTCACCTAATGCATTTACTGCATTTGTGAAGCTAGCGCACACTTGAATAAATGCAACCTCCTTTCAGTTAATTCATTGTCTTTGTCGAACTGATCCTTTTGAATTAAAGGTGAGTCTTACTTGACCTCACTTAAACTATTTACTGTATTTTTTGGAACTAGTACACAAGTGGTCAAAAATGTTGGTACCCCTATTATAATGAAAGAAAAACCCACAATGGCCATAGAAATAACTTGAATCTGACAAAAGTAATAATAAATTAAAAATCTATTAAAATTAACAAATGAAAGTTAGACATTGCTTTTCAAACCTGCTTCCACAGAATAAAAAAAAAAAATTAAACTCATGAAATAGGTCTGGACAGAAATGATGGTACCCCTGAAAATAATGTGACAAAAGGGACATGTTTAATCAAGTTGTGTCCACTTATTAGCATCACAGGTGTCTACAATCTTGCAATCAGTCAGTGGGCCTGTATATAGGGCTACAGATCTCACTGTGCTGTTTGGTGACATGGTGTGTACCACACTCAACATGGACCAGAGGAAGCAAAGGAAGAGTTGTCTCAGGAGATTAGAAAGAAAATTATAGACAAGCATGTTAAAGGTAAAGGTTATAAGACCATCTCCAAGCAGCTTGATGTTCCTGTGACTACATTTGCACATATTATACAGAAATTTAAGATCCATGGGACTGAAGCCAACCTCCCTGGATGTGGCCGCAGGAGGAAAATTGATGACAAATCAAAGAGACGGATAATACGAATGGTAACAAAAGAGCACAGGATAACTTCTAAAGAGATTAAAGGTGAACTTCAAGCTCAAGGAACATCAGTGTCAGATTGCACCATCTGTCGTTGTTTGATCCAAAGTGGATTTCATGGGAGACGACCAAGGAGAACATCATTGTTGAAACAAAATCATAAAAAAGACAGACTGGAATTTGCTAAACTACATGTTGACAATCCACAAAGCTTCTGGGAGAATGTCCTATGGACAGATGAGACAAAAATGGAAGCTTTTGGCAAGGCACATCAGCTCTATGTTCACAGACAGAAAAATTAAGCATATCAAGAAAAGAACACTGTCCCTACTGTGAAACTTGAAGGAGACTCTGTTATGTTCTGGGGCTGCTTTGCTGCATCTGGCACAGGGTGTTTTGAATCTGTGCAGGGTACAATGAAATCTCAAGACTATCAAGGGATTCTAGAGAAAAATGTGCTGCCCATTGTCAGACAGCTTGGTCTCAGTCTCAAGTCATGACTCATGCAAGAGAATAATGACCCAAAACACACAGCTAATAACACCCAAGAATGGCTAAGAGGAAAACAGACTATTCTGAAATGGCCTTCTATGAGCCCTGACCTAAATCCTATTGAGCATCTTTGGAAAGAGCTGAAACATGCCGCCTGGAAAAGGCCACCTTCAAACACGAGACAACTGGAGCAGTTTGCTCATGAGGAGTGGGCCAAATTACCTGTCGAGAGGTGCAGAAGTCTCATTGACAGTTACAGGAATCGTTTGATTGCACTGATTGCCTCAAGAGTTTATTCAACAAAATATTAAGCTATTTCTGACATTTCTGTCCAGGCCTATTTCATGAGTTTCATTTTTTTTTTTTATTTTGTGGAAGCAGGGTTGAAAATCAATTTCTGACTTTCATTTGTTCATTTTCATAGAATTTTAATTTATTATTACTTTTATCAGATTCAAGTTATTTCTGTGACCATTGCGGGTTTATCTTTCATTAAACGAGGGGTACCAACAATTTTGGCCATGTGTGTATGTGCACATTGAATGTTTGGTTACTTGACGCCAACTAATTTATTCATTACTTGTCTTTTATTATATTGCATGAACACTGAATGCACTGAATTGTTTGGCTGCGATATATATATAGAGTGCTTTATCACCCTATAAACACTTCTGGTTTGTCTCTTTCTTGGCATCCATTGGTGCATATTAAATTTATGTATTTACTCATTACCATTCTTCCTTGCGCTATATATATATATATATATATATATATATACAGTTTAAACCAGAAGTTTACATACACTATATAAAAAGACACATATGCATGTTTTTCTTAATATCTGACATGAAATCAGAATAAACTTCTCCCGTTTTAGGTCAATTAGGATTACCATAATTTTTAATATTTGCCAAATGCCAGAATAATGAGAGAGAGAATGTTTCAAGGCATTTTTATTATTTACTGCAAAGTCAAAAGTTTACATACACTAAGATTACTATGCCTTTACACAATTCTGGACTGCCCATATGATGATGTCATGTGTTTGAAAGCTTCTAATAGTTTTTTTGGCAACATCTGAGTTAATTAGAGACACACCTGTGGATGTATTTTAATGCACACCTGAAACACACTGCTTCTGTGTAGCATCATGGGAAAGTCTAAAGAAATCAGACAGAGGTGAGGCATGTGGGTAGCTGGATCCGCCCATCTCTCCTAACTACCCATGGCACTTTCTAGTGCTTACATGCACTAGAGAAACACTCTGGGTTACATCACAGAGGACAGCCATATCTGTGATACATACCTCCCATTGACTATGCGACCATTAACCACCTTGCAATATATATATATAAATATAAACATATTCATATATATATTTGTGTGTGTATTGAGTTTTTATTACTATGCGCTGTTTTCTCTATCAATTTAAAAATTTGTTTCACTTGATTTATTTAATTCTTTCATTGTTTTTCTTTTAAATTAAACGTGTGCACTATATGACGTCACCCAATATATTCACTTCATTCACTTTACTTGTCATAATCTAATGCATTCATCGCACCTGTGGAACCAGCGCATGCGCATTGAATGTTTTGACAAATGTAATACTTGTTTGACGTCACCTAATTTATTCACCGACTCTGTAAAAGTGACTCATGCACACTACATACCTAACTTGTACGGATAAGCTTATTACCGCACTTGCGTACTTCTACATCTCAAAGATCATATCCATTTTATACCATCATGCCGGTGCAATGATTACTTCTGGATGCCCACCTGCTGTCCTCGTCTCATTCGGTGCCTCTGTACGATAATCAATATAATCAATTAATTTTTCGTCATTCATGTGATCTTATTTGATTTATCTTTTGTACATATATAAAAGTAACACCCCATGGCATACACACTTATCCTTACCCCTAAGAAAGCCACAACAGGTGTGGCAATACGTTTGGGGTCTCAGATCCTCATTCTTAGTCATGCCTCATACAAGGTTTTTCTATCCATTGCTGGGCTTGTCAGGTTTATTTCCTTGACCTATAGATATATATTTTCAGGACATATCTTGGGTCTCAGGTCCTCACTCTTTTCATCTATTACTGTTTGGCTTGTTAGGTTTATTTCTTTCACCTATATCACCAGGTTATATCCTCCTTTATCACTATTGTCTTGCAAGTCCGTGGGCATTGTATATACAGTGCCTACAAGTAGTATTCAACCCCCTGCAGATTTAGCTGGTTTGATAAGATGCAAATAAGTTAGAGCCTTCAAACTGCAAACGAGAGTAGGTTTTATGAACAGAAGCATAAATCTTACAAACCAAACAGTTATGTTGCTCAGTTGAATTTTATTAAATTTTAAACATAAAAGTGTGGGTCAATTATTATACAACCCCTATGTTTAATATTTTGTGGAATAACCCTTGTTTGCAATTACAGCTAATAATCGTCTTTTATAAGACCTGATCAGGCCGGCACAGGTCTGTGGAGTTATCTTGGCCCACTCCTCCATGCAGATCTTCTCCAAGTTATCTAGGTTCTTTGGGTGTCTCATGTGGACTTTATTCTTGAGCTCCTTCCACAAGTTTTCAATTGGGTTAAGGTCAGGAGACTGACTAGGCCACTCCAACACCTTGACTTTTTCCCTCTTGAACCAGGCCTTGGTTTTCTGGGCTGTGTGCTTTGGGTCGTTGTCTTGTTGGAAGATGAAATTACGACCCATCTTAAGATCCTTGATGGAGGAGCGGAGGTTCTTGGCCAAAATCTCCAGGTAGGCTGTGCTATCCATCTTCCCATGGATGCGGACCAGATAGCCAGGCCCCTTGGCTGAGAAACAGCCCCACAGCATGATGCTGCCACCACCATGCTTGACTGTAGGGATGGTATTATTGGGGTCGTATGCAGTGCCATCCAGTCTCCAAACGTCACGTGTGTGGTTGGCACCAAAGATCTCGATCTTGGTCTCATCAGACCATAGAACCTTGAACCAGTCTGTCTCAGAGTCCTCCACGTGATCATGAGCAAACTGTAGACGAGCCTTGACATGACGCTTTGATAGTAAAGGTCCCTTACGGGCTCGTCTGGAACGGAGACCATTGCGGTGGAGTACGTTACTTATGGTATTGACTGAAACCAATGTCCCCACTGCCATGAGATCTTCCCGGAGCTCCTTCCTTGTTGTCCTTGGGTTAGCCTTGACTCTTCGGACAAGCCTGGCCTCGGCACGGGAGGACACTTTCAAAGGCTGTCCAGGCCGTGGAAGGCTAACAGTTCCATAAGCCTTCCACTTACGGATGATGCTCCCAACAGTGGAGACAGGTAGGCCCAACTCCTTGGAAAGGGTTTTGTACCCCTTGCCAGCCTTGTGACCCTCCACGATCTTGTCTCTGATGGCCTTGGAATGCTCCTTTGTCTTTCCCATGTTGACCATGTCTGAGTGCTGTTCACAAGTTTGGGGAGGGTCTTAAATAGTCAGAAAAGGCTGGCAAAAGAGATCTTTAATCCACACATGTGAAGCTCATTATTCTTGGTGCCTGAACTACTTCTTAATACTTTAGGGGGACCAAACAGAATTCTTGTGGTTTGAGGGGTTGAATAATAAATGACACTCTGAATTAACTTTTATCGTTTAAAAAAAAAAAAAAAAAATTTGCTGCAGTGCATTTCCCACTTCCAGGCTGATCTACAGTACAAATGTCACAATGCCAAGTTAATTCCGCATGTTTCAACCAGCTAAATCTGCAGGGGGTTGAATACTACTTGTAGGCGCTGTATATTTAGCACAATTTTCATATTAGACTATCTCTTTGCATACATATAGTGAAGGAAATAATTATTTGATCCCTTGCTGTATTTGTAAGTTTGTCCACTAACAAAGACATGAACAGTATAATTTTAAGGGTAGGTTAATTTTAAAATTGAGAGATAGAATATCCAAAAAAATCAAGAAAATCACATTGTATAAATTAGATAAATTTATTTGCATTTTACAGTGAGAAATAAGTACTTGATTCCTCTGGTAAACAACACCTAATACTTGGTGGCAAAACCCTTGTTGGCAAGCACAACAGTCAAACGTTTTTTGTAGTTGATGATGAGTTCGCGCGAGGAATTTTGGTCCACTCCTCATTGCAGATCATCTCTAAATCATTCAGATTTTGAGGCTGTCGCTTTGCAACTCGGAGCTTCAACTACCTCCATAAGTTTTCTATGGGATTAAGGTCAGGAGACGGGCTAGGCCACTCCATGACCTTAATGTGCTTCTTTTTGAGCCACTCCTTTGTTTCCTTGGCTGTATGTTTTGGGTCATTGTCTTGCTGGAAGACCCATCCACGACCCATTTTAAATGTCCTGGCAGAGGGAAGGAGGTTGTCACTCCAGATTTTATGGTACATGGCTCCATCCATTCTCCCGTTGATGTGGTGAAGTAGTCCTGTGCCCTTAGCAGAGAAACACAGCAGAGTTATTGCCTAAGAGCTCAGTTTTTGTCTCATCTGACCACAGCACCATCTCTCAATAACTCACAGAATCATCCAGGTGTTCATTGGCAAACTTCAGACACGTCTGTCATAAACAGGAGGACCTTGCAGGCACTGCAGGATTTTAAACCTTTAAGGCGTAATGTGTTACCAATGGTTTTCTTGGTGACTGTGGTCCCAGCTGCCTTGAGATCATAAGCAAGTTCCCCCCGTGTAATTTTAGGCTGATCTCTCACCTTCCTCATGATCAAGGATAATCCACAATTTGAGATTTTGTATGGTGCCTCAAATTGCTGTTGATTGTGCAGGTCTATGATCTTGTCCCCGACATCCTTAGAAAGCTCTTTGGTCTTGCCCATGTTGCAGAGGTTAGAGTCTAACTGATTAATTGAGTCTGTGGACAAGAGGCTTTTATACTGGTGACTATGTAAGACAGCTGTCTATAATACAGGTAACAAGTTGATTAAGAGCATCTAACTAGTCTGTAGGAGCCAGAACTCATAATGGTTTGTAGAGATCAAATACTTATTTCTCACGGCAAAATGCAAATAAATTTATCTAATTTATACAATGTGATTTTCTTGTTTTTTTTTGGGATATTCAATCTTTCAGTGTTAAATTAACCTACCCTTAAAATTATAGACTGTTCATGTCTTTGTCAGTGGGCAATCTTACAAAAACAGCTAGGGATCAGATAATTATTTCCCTCACTTAATGCTAATTTTTTGACTTTGCTATATAGTGAGGAGTCTAGTCTTTATATGCCTTGTATAACAATTATTTTTGGGCAAATGAGGATTGGTGTAAGTCTTATTATGGTCTTCCTCCATTGTATATATATATATATATATATATATATATATATATATATATATATATATATATATATATACACAGTGCTGGCCAAAAGTATTGGCACCCCTGCAATTCTGTCAGATAATACTCAGTTTCTTCCTGAAAATGATTGCAATCACAAATTTTTTGGTATTATTCTCTTCGTTTAATTTGTCTTCAATGAAAAAAACACAAAAAGAATTGTCCTAAAGCCAAATTGGATATAATTCCACACCAAGCCTAAAAAAGGGGGTGGACAAAAGTATTGGCACCCTTTGAAAAATCATGTGATGCTTCTTTAATTCGTCTAATTAAAAGCACCTGTAACTTACCTGTGGCACCTAACAGGTGTTGGCAATAACTAAATCACACTTGCAGCCAGTTAACATGGATTAAAGTTGACTCAACCTCTGTTCTGTGTCCTTGTGTGTACCACATTGAGCATGGAGAAAAGAAATAAGACCAAAGAACTGTCTGAGGACTTGAGAAACCAAATTGTGAGGAAGCATGAGCGATCTCAAGGCTACAAGTCCATCTCCAAAAGCCTGAATGTTCCTGTGTCCTCCATGCGCAGTGTCATCAAGAAGTTTAAAGCCCATGGCACTGTGGCTAACCTCCCTAGATGTGGACTGAAAAGAAAAATTGACGAGCTATTTCAACGCAAGATTGTGCGGATGGTGGATAAAGAACCTCGACTAACATCCAAACAAGTTCAAGCTGCCCTGCAGTCCGAGGGTACAACAGTGTCAACCCGTACTATCTGTCGGCGTCTGAATGAAAAGGGACTGTATGGTAGGATACCCAGGAAGACCCCACTTCTTACCCCGAGACATAAAAAAGCCAGGCTGGAGTTTGCCAAAACTTACCTGAGAAAGCCTAAAACGTTTTGGAAGAATGTTCTCTGGTCAGATGAGTCAAAAGTAGAGCTTTTTGGGAAAAAGCATCAACATAGAGTGTACAGGAAAAAAAAAGAGGCATTCAAAGAAAAGAACACGATCCCTACAGTCAAACATGGCGGAGGTTCCCTGATGTTTTGGGGTTGCTTTGCTGCCTCTGGCACTGGACTGCTTGACCGTGTGCATGGCATTATGAAGTCTGAAGACTACAAACAAATTTTGCAGCATAATGTAGGGCCCAGTGTGAGAAAGCTGGGTCTCCCTCAGAGGTCATGGGTCTTCCAGCAGGACAATAACCCAAAACACACTTCCAAAAGAACTATAAAATGGTTTTAGAGAAAGCACTGGAGACTTCTAAGGTGGCCAGCAATGAGTCCAGACTTAAATCCCATATAACACCTGTGGAGAGATCTCAAAATGGCAGTTTGGGGAAGGCACCCATCAAATATCAGGGACCTGGAGCAGTTTGCAAAGAAGAATGGTCTACAATTCCAGCAGAGCATTGCAAGAAACTCATTGATGGTTACTGGAAGCGGTTGTTCACTGTTATTTTGGCTAAAGGTTGTGCAACCAAGTATTAGGCTGAGGGTGCCAATACTTTTGTCTGGCCCTTTTTTGGAGTTTTGTGTGAAATGATCGATGATTTGATTTTTGCTTCATTCTCTTTTGTGTTTTTTCCTTGCAAGCAAATTAAATGAAGATAATAATACCAAAGAGTTTGTGATTGCAATCATTTTCAGGAAGAAACTGAGTATTATCTGACAGAATTGCAGGGGTGCGAATACTTTTGGCCAGCACTGTATATATATATGTATATATTGGACACACATTCTCATTTAAAGATTTTTCTGTGTTTTCATGACTTTGAAAATTGTACATTCACACTGAAGGCATCAAAACTATGAATTAACACATGTGGAATTACATAGTTAACAAAAAAGTGTGAAACAACTGAGAATATGTCTTATATTCTTGGTTCTTCAAAGTAGCCACCTTTTACTTCGATAACTGCTTTGCACACTCTTGGCACTCTCTTGATGAGCTTCAAGAGGTAGTCACCGGAAATGGTTTTCACTTCACAGGTGTGCCCTGTCTGGTTTAATAAGTGGGATTTCTTGCCTTATAAATGGGGTTGGGATCATCAGTTGTGTTGTGCAGAATTCAGGTGGACACACAGCTGAATGTCCTACTGAATAGACTGTTAGCTGCTTTTTTCTTGCCATAATACAAATTCTAAGCAAAGAAAAACTAGTGGCCATCATTACTTTAAGAAATGAAGGTCAGTCAGTCTGAAAAATTGGGCAAACTTTGTAAGTGTCCCCAAGTGCAGTTGCAAAAACCATCAAGCGCTACAAAGAAACTGGCTCACATGAGGACCACTCCAGGAAAGGAAGACCAAGAGTCACCTCTGCTTCTGAGGATAAGTTTATCTGAGTCACCAGCCTCAGAAATCACAGGTTAACAGCAGCTCAAATTAGAGACCAGGTCAATGCCACACAGAGTTCTAGCAGCAGACACATCTCTACAACAACTGTTAAGAGGAGACTTTGTGCAGCAGGCCTTCATGGTAAAATAGCTGGTAGGAAACCACTGCTAAGGACAGGCAACAAGCAGAAGAGACTTGTTTAGGCTAAAGAACACAAGTAATGGACATTAGACCAGTGGAAATCTGTGCTTTGGTCTGATGAGTCCAAATTTGAGATTTTTGGTTACAACCACCGTGTCTTTGTGCGACGCAGAAAAGGTGAACGGATGGACTCTACATGCCTGGTTCCCACCGTGAAACATGGAGGAGGAGGTTTGATGGTGTGGGGGTGCTTTGCTAGTGACACTGTTGGGGATTTATTCAAAATTGAAGGCATACTGAGCCAGCATGGCTACCACAGCATCTTGCAGCGGCATGCTATTCCATCCGGTTTATGTTTAGTTGGACCATCATTTATTTTTAAACAGGACAATGACCCCAAACACACCTCCAGGCTGTGTAAGGGTTATTTGACCAAGAAGGATGGTGATGGGGTGCTATGCCACATGACCTGGCCTCCACAGTCACCAGACCTGAACCCAATCGAGATGGTTTGGGGTGAGCTGGACCTCTGAGTGAAGGCAAAAGGGCCAACAAGTGCTAAGCATCTCTTGGAACTCCTTCAAGATTTTTGGAAGACCATTTCCGGTGTCTACCTCTTGAAGCTCATCAAGAGAATGCCAAGAGTGTGCAAAACAGTCATCAAAGCAAAAGGTGGCTACTTCGAAGAACCTAGAGTATAAGACATATTTTCAGTTGTTTCACACTTTTTTGTTAAGTATATAATTCCACATGTGTTAATTCATAGTTTTGATGCCTTCAGTGTGAAAGTACATATTTCATTGTCATGAAAATACAGAAAAATCTTTAAATGAGAAGATGTGTCCAAACTTTTGGTCTGTCCTATATACATATACATATATATATATATATATATACTGCTCAAAAAAATAAAGGGAACACTCAAATAACACATCCTAGATCTGAATGAATGAAATATTCTCATTGAATACTTTGTTCTGTACAAAGTTGAATGTGTTGACAATAAAATCACACAAAAATCATCAATGGAAATCAAATTTATTAACCAATGGATGGCTGGATTTGGAGTCACCCCCAAAATTAAAGTTGAAAAACACACTACAAGCTAATCCAACTTTGATCTAATGTCCTTTAAACAAGTGAAAATGAGGCTCATTATTGTGTGTGGCCTCCACGTGCCTGTATGACCTCCCTACAATGCCTGGGCATGCTCCTGATGAGGTTTCGGATGGTCTACTGTGGGATTTCCTCCCAGACCTGGACTAAAGCATCCGCCAACTCCTGGACAATCTGTGGTGCAATGTGACGTTGGTGGATGGAGCAAGACATGATGTCCCAGATGTGTTCAATCAGCTTCAGGTCTGGGGAACGGGAGGGCCAGTACATAGCTTCAATGCCTTCATCCTGCAGGAACTGCTGACACACTCGAGCCACATGATGTCTGGCATTGTCCTGCATTAGGAGGAACCCAGGGCCAACCGCACCAGCATATGGTCTCACAAGGGGTCTGAGGATCTCATCTTGGTACCTAATGGCAGTCAGGCTACCTCTGGTGTGCACATGGAGGGCTGTGCGGCGCTCCAAAGAAATGCCACCCCACACCATTACTGACCCACTGCCAAACCGGTCATGCTGAATGATGTTGCCGGCAGAAGATCGCTCTTCATGGCGTCTCCAGACTCTGTCACATCTGTCACATGTGCTCAGTGTGAACTTGCTTTCATCTGTGAAGAGCGCAGGGCGCCAGTGGCGACTATGCCAATCCTGGTGTTCTGTGGCAAATGCCATGCTTCCTGCACGGTGTTGGGCTGTGAGTGCAACCCCCATCGGTGGACGCCGGGCCCTCATACCACCCTCATGGAGTCGGTTTCTAACCGTTTGTGCAGACACATGCAGATTTTGTGGCCTGCTGTAGGTCATTTTGCAGGGTTCTGGCAGTGCTCCTCCTTTTCCTCCTTGCACAAAGGCGGAGGTAACGGTCCTGCTGCTGGGTTGTTGCCCTCCTATGGATCCCTCCACATCTCCTGGTGTCTGCTCCATGCTCTGGACACTGTGCTGATAGACACAGCTACCCTTCTTGCCACAGCTTTCACTGATGTGCCATCCTGGATGAACGGCACTACCTGAGCAACTTCCGTGTGTTGTACTATAGACACCGCCTCATGCTACTGTATCCCTAGGGGTGAGAGCAATGTCAAAATGAAAAAGTGACCAAAATAACAGACGAAAAGGATAAGAACAGCGAAATGGTCTGTGGTCCCCACCTGCAGAACCACTCCTTTATAAGGATTATCTTGCTAATTGCCGATTATTTCTACCAGTTGTCTGTTCCATTTGCACAACAGCAGGAGAAATTGATTTACAATCAGTGTTGCTTCATAACTGGACAGGTAGATTTCACAGAAGTGTTATTGACTTGGAGTTACATTGTGTTGTTTAAGTGTTCCCTTTATTTTTTTGAGCAGTGTATATATATATATATTTATGTGTTTGGGCAGTATTTGCCTTTTTAATTGTTTTTAAACATCCTGTGTATTGTCACATTAGATTTTGTGTATTGTATTGTATTATATTGAATAAAATTATCTAAATAAGATGATCCTATAGATTTTGCATACTTCTTTTTCTTCTTTTTGGTATCAGCGGCCAATTATATCTCCTGACCAAAATATCTATGGGGACTTCTGAAAGGACAAGTTGAGCATCACTCTTCATACAGCATTCAGGCTCTAAAAGAGGTCATCCTTGATTTATGGAAAAGTATAGTATATTGCAATATGTTGCTGACTTGTGCATTCCATGTTTAGAAGACTTTGTGCTGTCCCATGGAGGTTATACATGGATGTAGTAACTTTTGATGTGGGGTGAATTCATTTTTGCATCAACTAATTTGAATAAAACTGAAAATGTTGTTATGAAACCTATATTATTAACCTTACTTTCATATTACTTTTTATAAAAAAATGTTCTATGAAACTCAATCTTGTCAAAAGTTTGGAAATTGTTCTTGTATTCAGTGAGATTTTGATTAAAATCTTACTTTTCAAAGGGGGTGCACTCGACTATGCTGAGCACTGTACAGTATGTACGCATGTACAGTACCAGTGAAAAGCTAAAACACACCTGTTCATGCAATGGTTTTCTTTATTCATATTGCAATGTGTTCATTATAGATTCAGACCGAATTCAGCAAAAGTACAAAGGGACACGTATACTGTAGAAACAAAGAATCGAGAAACAAGTGTGAAACGAAGCAAAATATGTGTTAGATTCCTCAAGCAACCCCCTTTTACTCTGATAGCTTTACATATCCTTGGCATCCACAATCTAAATCCAACAATAGTGCATGTGCCAGTAATTTGTTAATCTCATAATTCAATTCAAGAACAGTTCTTTTCATTTATTTCTATCAGCATCAGAGACTTTGCTTAAAAAAATCAGAGAAACATTAAAAATACACAATTTACATACATACATTCATATGCACAATACTGAGCATTGCAAAGTCACAAAAGTAGTTATCACAAAGTCAAAATATTTATTCATGAAGAGAATAAAACAATGCACGAATATTAGGAAACAGACAAAGGTTTAAGAAGCAGAAAACTAGGCTCTGCCTCAATAATTTGCAATTATATCAGAATACATAATTTTTTATTCAGATGTAATTACAGTAACTATGCATAACTTATAGGGGGCATTGAATGGTAACAAAGGAATTTAATCAAATTAAATAGAATTATTTAGGGTGAGCTGAAGTCTTTGGGAAACAGGAATAAAGAATAGTTGACATAATTCTAATTAAAAGTAAAATATTAAAGCTCATATAATTTTTTTTTTCCTAATTACAGATTTACACTCTGGCAACCATAAAACCATATTTCATGTACTGTAACTGAACAAATGTATCAAGAGAAAATGAAACGCTTAGCCTACCCTTAATTTCATTCAGGTACCTGTAAGTAAAACGATTAACCCAAATACATTTCACAAAATTTTGCCAGGTCTACTGTATTGACATTTTCTCACTTATTATCATAATTTTAAAAGAAAATTCATGTATATACCATAAGAAAAAATATTAAATGATATAGCTTATAGAGCAATATAATAGACAAATAAATACATTAAAACATTTCTCCTCACAGTAGCAAAATTCCTCATCCCTACACTTAGGCACTCAGCTATTTGCCAATGAGTAGGACACATGTTAAATAATAATAATAATAATAATAATAATAATAATACAATCAGCTATACAGATTAGAATAAATGGACTTCTTCCTATGCATCTGAAAACACTGACATGAATTTCACTCATCCCAAACATATACAAAAGTCATAGCAGCCATAACTAGACAATAATTCTAAAAATACATTAAACCATGTTGGAGATTTTCAGCACTCTCTTACCCCCGCTTTTCTGCACATTCTGTCACAACCACCTTCAGCACAAACTTTCTATATCTTTTTCACTAATTACCCCAGACATTTATTTGAGTCACTCAGACTTTACCAAAGACGTAGAAATTAGTGTCTCTAAGGGCTCATGCACATGGCCATATTTTTGGTTTGTGTGCAATCCGACAAAACATTGGCTTGCACTCAGACCAATGTTAGTCAAAGGTGTCCTGCACGTCGGATTTTTTCCTTGAACCAAGTCGGTCCGAGGAAAATATTGTTCCAAGTCTGAGTTTGATCAGATATTCGAATCGCAGTCTGCCATGCAAGTCAATGAGTCCATGAAAATCATTGGACTACACTTGGATGGCATCTGAGTGCAATCCAATATTCATGGACTGACAGAATGGAGAAGATGGAGAATTTATTTTCCATCTACTCCTCATCTGAGAGAATTGGATCACAGTCCGATCAAATCTGATCAGAGTTTGATAATAGTATGATTTGCATAATCGATCTGATTCTCTCGGATGAAAGAATGCACGGTTTCCTGCACCTATCCTAAGGCTGCTACATCACAATCGCATGTTGACACATAGGTTCTAGTTTTATTGTATTACACAATTCAATCTAAAGGGGATACTGATTCTCCATGTCCCTCTGTTGGGATATTAATATCTCCCTTAAGAGTATATCCTCTGCCCTCTTAGAAGATTATAGCTGAATAAAGAACTTCATACTTTTCATCTACCTTTTGCTTATCTCTTGGGTAACTTATATTGCTTTATGAGCAAACTGTTACTCTTATCTCCAGTTATAAAACTTCAGTAAAAGAACATTGAAAAAAAAAATATAGCTAATAAAAAACTCTTCCTATTATAATTGCAAGATATAATTCTTACATATCTGCAATTTGGACAAAAAAAAATCATTGCTCGCTAACATGCACACTGTAAAATCGACTGCATAAATGAAATACAGGTTTAAGCTTCAAAGCCATGTGTAACTGATACTAAAAAATAACTTTATGTTTGGGTTATAGTATGCATGGATGTTAAAAAATGATGCTCTGACTTTTACCTTTTCAATGTGGCTCCTCAAATAAGTTCAAAATTAGCAGCCAGCAAGTGTTCCATTTCAGTGAATCATGCTGTAAACATTCTTCTCCATTCTACAGGGTGTGCCATTTATATAGATATACCTAAATTAAATGGGAATGGTTGGTGATTAGTGTTGAGCGAGCATGCTCGACACTGCTCGGCATTCGACCGAGCATCTCACTTCTCGGGATGTTCGGCGAGCACCGAGCATTTCCGGGTTGCTCGGACGGGAGCTCAAGTCTCCGCCCTGCACGTTTGGCACTCTTTACAGAGCCAATGAACATGCAGGGATTGCCAGCCAGTCACTGTAATGCCGCAGCCATGTTGGTTGTGGGCATTACAGTGATTGGCTGGCCGCACAGCGTCACCTCGAGTATTTAAAACCGGGCGCCGCCATCTTGGACACAGTCGCACCGGATCAGACTGTGTAGGGACAGCGCTGCTGAGCTAGGGAGAGATTTATACTGCGAAATAGGTAGTGTAGGGTCTCTAAAGCCTGCAAAATCAAACAAACAGTCCTTCTCAGGACTAATATCCATCCCAGATATCAGGCAGGCAGGCTGTATAGGAGACGCAGTGGTTATACCAACAAACACTGCATTACAGTCCTGTGTGCTGCTTTTCAAATTGCTAGACTTAGCCCCAGGTCTCATGGGCTAGGAAAAATCCTTTTTTTTTTCATCTAAATCCTCTTTTTTTTTTTCCTCAGTCAGACTATACAAATACCCGTCTTATTAACCTTTTGGTATTCCCCCCCAAAAAAAAAAATTGAGTGTGTCTGTGAGTATTCAGACACAAATATATCTGTTTAAAAGAGTCTGGTGTAGGCCACATAACTAGAACTGTGGTTTTCCTCTTCCATGGTTCAAATCTGGGTGTAATCCACCATTTTGCATAAAAAAAAAACATTTTGAATGTCTCGCTGACAGTTCAGACACAAATATATCTGTTTAAAAGAGTCTGGTGTAAGCCAGATAAATAGAACTCTGTTTTTCTCTTCCACGGTTCAAATCTCCTTTTTGTTATCCTTATGCCATTGATAGTGTGAGTGTAAGCTATTTTACTACATTTACAATGGGCAACGCGTGTGGCAAGGGACATGGAACTGGACGTTCTGATGATGGTGCTTGCAGAGGACGGGGCCATAGCCAAGGTGAAAATGTGCCACAACCAACAGCCACATCTTCTCGCTACCACTTCTTGACCGAATTACTAGGGAAGCACACAACAGCACCACTATTGTGAACTGATCAGTGTGAAAAGGTTATTAATTGGATAGAAGATATTACTTCCAATCACCTGGGTACCACCACCTACGGTCTGTCTTCCACAAGGTCAAGTGTTAGCAGCCGTGAGTCTCGACCGCATACTCCTCCTCACCCTGATGCTCCTTCCTCCCACCATGCCTAGTGTCATCAGACAGAAACTGATCCCACAGTTGGACACTCAGAAGAGCTGTTCACTGGTCCATTTCCATATTTGGGCCCCTCGCTTGCTCCACTTGAAATGGTGGTAGAGGAGATCACATGTAGCGATGGCCAAATATTTGAACAGCCACGGACACAGGAAGGCGACGCTGGCAATTTGACACAGGAGGTGGACGATGATGAGACACAACTGCCACGAAGTGAGGAGGAGGACCATGGTGTGGAAGTGGAAGAGGAGGAGGGGGTGGATGATCTAGTAACTGACCCAACGTGGCAGGAGGACACGCAGAACGAGTTCAGCAGCACACAGTGGGAGGGAGGCAGAGTACCCCAACAGGCAGGAAGAAGCACTGTGGTGGCCGCAGACAGAAGGCGGGAAACCGTTCCCCGTAACACCAACGCAAGGGACGTTGCCAGTAGAACCGGTAGGTCTTCCAGAGTCTGGACTTTTATTAAAAACTCTGCTGGTAACCCCAAAAAGGCCGATTGTACCACCTGTCAGGCCAGCATCAGCAGGGGTGACAAAACTACCAGCCATACCACCACCAGCATGATCAGACACATGTCAGCAAAGCTCCCGACTTTGTGGGGCGAACCCCAGGGTCCACGACCAGTGTCAGCGGGTGTCACCACTGCTTCTTCCGCTGTTGTGCGTGTAAGAGAACCCCGTGTTGTGTGTGCAAGGAAATCCCCTGTCCATACAGCATGCGAAGATGCCCCCTCCTCTCAGTCTTCACTTGTTATGGTAGTTTCTCAAGAAACATCATCAACGTCCACGTTCCACCACAGTGTTCAATTGTCCATATCCCAGACCTTTGAACGAAAGCGCAAATTTGCAGCCAATGCCCCACAGGCCACTGTCCTAAATTCGCACATTTCACGACTGCTTGCATTGGAAATGCTGCCATTTAGGCTGGAGGAGACGGAATCCTTCCGCAACCTTATGACGGTGGCCGTCCCTTGGTACTCGGTACCCAGCCGACACTATTTTGCCCGGTGTGCCATCCTCGCACTACACAAGCACGTGTCCCAAAACATATGCCGTGCCCTCAACATCGCAGTTACTGGGAGAGTCCACCTGACAACAGACACGTGGACAAGTGCTTGTGGCCAGGGACGGTACATCTCCCTGACGGCACACTGGGTAAACATAGTGGAAGCCGGGACCCAGTCGGACCTTGAGACGGAACACATCCTCCCCACACCGAGAATTTCGGGCCCTATGTCAGTCAGAGTTGCCCCCACAGTGTACAGCTCCTGCGCATCATCCTCCTCCTCCTCATGTTCAGCCTCCATCTCAGATATCACCACATCAGTTACAAGCTGGAAGCACTGCAGTACTGCCTCAGCCAAGCGGCAACAGGCTGTGCTGAAACACATAATCTTAGGTGATAAACCTCACACTGCTTGTGAGTTGTGGACAGCTGTGAAAGAGCAGGCA
The DNA here is from genome assembly GCF_046119375.1 of Phyllobates terribilis. Classification (NCBI taxonomy): domain Eukaryota; kingdom Metazoa; phylum Chordata; class Amphibia; order Anura; family Dendrobatidae; genus Phyllobates; species Phyllobates terribilis. The sequence goes on along the minus strand of NW_027362769.1, from coordinate 249,201,181 downwards.
GATCTGTGGCTGAGACCGCTGAACCTACATCCAGGTATGGTCGTGTGTGACAATGGCCGTAACCTGGTGGCGGCTCTGAGGCGAGGCAAGATCACACACGTACCATGCCTGGCTCATGTGCTTAACATCGTGGTCCAGCGGTTTCTTAAATTGTACCCCGAGTTGCCAGATCTGCTCGTCAAAGTACGCCGCCTGTCAGCTCATTTTTGGAAGTCGGGTAAAGCTTCCGCCGCCCTTGCTGTGTTGCAGCTTCCGGCACACTGACTGGTGTGTGATGTCCCCACACGTTGGAACTCTACCCTCCACATGTTGCAAAGGATTTGTGAGCAGAAGAGAGCAGTTGTGGAGTACCAGCTGCAACAAGGCCGTCGATATTCAGGTCAGACTCCACACATAAGACCTCAGGAGTGGACCTGGATGTCTGACATATGTACCATCCTGACAAACTTTGAGGAGGCCACCAAGATGGTGAGTGGCGATGACGCCATCATTAGTGTCAGCATTCCACTTGTCTGTCTTTTGCAACGCTCTCTGCAGAAAATTAAAGAGGAGGCATTGCAGCCAGAGTATGATGAGATGGATCAAGAAGCCGTAGCGGGCGATTACACACAGCCCAGCCTCATCTCATCCCAACGTGCATTGGGGGACAATGAGGGAGAGGAGGAGGAGGAGGAGGAAGAACAGGAGCTGCTATCATGCGTTGTAGACGGTAGTACCTGTACAAGTGTCATACCGTCGGTTCAGCATGGGTGGCCTGAGGACAGGGGGGAGGAGGAAGAGGAGGAAGAGGAGGAGGAGGAGAGCATGATCAGTCGTCATCTTGGTGAGGACACGGAAATCTTGCCCGTTACCAGTCTGGCACGCATGGCTGACTTTATGTTACGCTGCCTTAACCGTGACCCTCGCGTTGTCAAAATGTTGGGTGACAGTCATTACTGGTTGGTGACACTTGTAGACCCCCGCTACAAGGAGAACTTTCACTCTCTTATTCCAGAGGTGGAGAGGTCTACAAAAATGGGGCAATACCAGAAGGCCCTTGCTGCAGAACTCTTAAAAAAATTCCCATCTGAACACGCTAGCGGCAGAAGTCACAGTTCATTGCCCAACCAAGGCGTACAGGCGAGAGAGATGCAACTCCAATCCAGCAGAGGCAGGGGAACACTGTCAACGTTCTGGGACAGTTTTCTGACACCCGCCCAGCTTACAGGCCCTGAGGCGCGGGGTACTCTCACAAGCAGTGGAAAGTTTCAAAAGATGGTGAGGGAGTACCTTGCCGATCGTACCAGCGTCCTCCATGATTCCTCTGTGCCTTTTAATTATTGAGTATCCAAGCTGGACACTTGGAATGTAGTCGCTCTGTACGCCTTGGAGGTCCTGGCCTGCCCTGCCGCTAGCGTGTTATCGGAGAGTGTTTTTAGTGCCGCTGGGGGAATTATAACTGATAAGCGCACTCGCCTGTCAACTGACAATGCTGACAAGCTGACCCTTATCAAAATGAACAAGGGCTGGATTGGGCCAGACTTCTCATCACCACCAAATGACAGCAGAGTAACATAAAGTCAAATCCACTGTGTTATTTCGGGAGGTGTATTCACATGCACCGCTTCACACCCACACATGGGTATACGCTTCCTCGTTTCGGCTGTTTAATCTTCTTCTCCTTATCCTCAGCCTCCACCACCACTATACCACCAGGGTGCCAGCATTGCAAGTTCCTCCGTCCTAATTTTTGGCAGCTTTTGCTGGGAAAGCATAAGCAAATACCATGGGACACCCACTCCCAAATAATGGGACTTATGTTTGTAATATGCTGTACTGCATGGCTCTTGTAAGGGGCATTGCAAGTTGCTCCGTCCTAATTTTTGGCAGCTTTTGCTGGGAAAACATAAGCAAATACTATGGGAGACCCACTCCCCAATAATGGGACTTATGTTTGTAATATGCTGTACTGCATGGCTCTTGTAAGGGGCATTGCAAGTTGCTCCGTCCTAATTTTTGGCAGCTTTTGCTGGGAAAGCATAAGCAAATACTATGGGACACCCACTCCCCAATAATGGGACTTATGTTTGTAATATGCTGTACTGCATGGCTCTTGTAAGGGGCATTGCAAGTTGCTCCGTCCTAATTTTTGGCAGCTTTTGCTGGGAAAGCATAAGCAAATACTATGGGAGACCGACTCCCCAATAATGGGACTTATGTTTGTAATATGCTGTACTGCATGGCTCTTGTAAGGGGCACTGCAAGTTGCTCCGTCCTAATTTTTGGCAGCTTTTGCTTGCAAGGCATAAGCACATACTATGGGACACCCACTCCCCAATAATGGGACTTATGTTTGTAATATGCTGTACTGCATGTGACGCGCCCCCTGGGCCGTGTGTACACGTGTGTGGGATACCCGGTGCCGGGTCTCTGGGGTCTGTAGTCTCCGTGGCGGTGACCCGGTCCCGTGGCTCAGGCTGGTCCAACCAGTGGCAATCTTTCTTAGGTTTTGAGGTTAATTGTCCGACTGCGCCACCCGTGGATTGCGGTCAGGGAGTACCACCGCTGCGAGGCAGACCGCTGAGGCTGGTGTTGTGTGCACAGCATAAAATGGGATAACTCCCCTCGGGAGGAGTATAGCCTCAGGGCAGTGAGTGTGGATCATGGGGGTGATGGTGCACGAGTGCAGCAGGAATGACTCAGAGTCTTTGCAGTGCAGTTCACGGTCTTTACTGATGATTATAAGGTAGACCCTCCCGGGAGTACTGGCTAGCATAAGAGGCCTGGTCAGTCTGTGAGCAAGCAGGAATTCCCCTGGCCAGGTGGAGTTGTAGGCCTCCCCGTCTGTCTGCACTCTTCCTGGCTACCTTGCTGTAAGCGGGTAGAAGTAGCCCACGTCCCTGAGTGTACCGTGTAGTGCTCACCCGTATGGCTGGTGACTTGGGGCCTTCTGTTAGTCTCCGCTCCACGACGGCGGTGCTGGTCCCTTGCTTGTGACTGAGCCTCCGGGCTTCTATTGCCAGAGGACCTGAAATCCCCTGCCGGCTGGTTTCTGCTGCTGGATATATAAGTCCTCACAGCTTCGGACTCCTGTGTCCGGTTCCTATTGTCTTCTGCCAGGGCGAGCTCTGCTCAGCTTCCAGCCCCTCATCTTTAGCTCCTAGCTCCTACAGAGCTCCATGCTGTTACTTTCCCTTGCACTCACTCTGACTCTGACTGTTCTCTGTTCTCTGACTCGCTCAACCCCACCCCAGATCCAGTTTATAAGGGCAGAATTCTCCCCTCCCAGGACTGAGGCAGGAGGATGTTGCATGTTTAAGGGATCCTGACCAGGAAACCTCCCACTTGCTCTCCGAAGTAATCTCTATTACTGTGGTGACCAGACCCCTGGGGTGCCACACATGGCTCTTGTAAGGGGCATTGCAGTACCTCATAATTTTTGGAAAGCATTCCATTCACTGCTTAGGCCAACAGTGCACAGGAGACCCAGTTGCTATAAATGGAAAAAAAAGGATTAGTTAACTCCCTCTGACCTCCATGTCATTTCCAAGGGGCACTGGAGTGCCTCGAAATTTTTGGTAGGCATTGCACTCACTGTATGCCCTATAACTGTGTAGCCGAACCGTTCCTTTTGTTACAGAAACATATCCTACAAGACATATCTGGTTGACTGGCCTGATATTGATGTGAATGGTCTCTGTTCCTCCTGCTCTTTCTCCTTTGCCACTACCTCATCCATCATTTATCACCTGAAGCTTTGTTTTAACGGGAGTCATAGAACTTGGATAATAGCAGGAAAACATCCAGCAATCCTCGGAGGAGGTAGGATATGCGCCAAAACGCTGACCTCCTCAGGCCTAGCCGCTACTACATACATGCGCTTGCATTACAACAAAACAAAGCAGATGCTAACTTCTATCATCCTCATCATGCTCCTCACCTTGGCACTCTCAAGTCCCCTGATGGAGAAGCCAGGGCCCACCGGAGGAGTCTGATAGTCCGGTGGGCTCTGCCAATGCTGCCCTAAAGCAGGCCAGGCTAAGAAAAGTGTGGGAAAGGTTACCGGTACAAATAGGGGTGGCTGGGGACCGAGTATGGACACCCGGCCACCCCCTGGAGGCTGGGGAGCAAGCGGGGACACCCGGCCACCAGGCGGCTGGGGACTGAGTATGGATACCAGGCTGCCGACACAGCCATGGCGTGGTGGCCAGATTCCGCCTCCACATGCCTAAAAGGCCCAATTTAAAGTGCAAGCAAGCAAGCAGCATGGTATTGCAGCCTGGGGGTGGGTGGGTGGCAGGCTGCATACTTGCGCTTGCATTGCAAGGAATGGGAGAGGTACAATTGAACACTGCCCTGGGACAAGGACTTGAATGGGGATAGTTGCAAGTCTGCAACGACAGGTGCAAGGTGGGAGGCATCATCGCATGTACCATGAACAGGGGTTTGGCATGCACACACTACTGCGGAATAGGCTCTCCTTCCCACTAAATGCACTGGGGAGGGCACAGGTAATGTTTTGGTGTACGCGCTTAATCTTATGTATAAGGCACACCAGGACAAATAGGGGGGGCTGGGGACTGAGTATGGATACCTCGCTGCCGAAGCAGCCATGAGGTAGTGGCCAGCTTCGGCCTCCTCTAAACTAAAAGGCCCCATTTCAAGTGCAAGCTAGCAGTATGAATTGCTGTCTGGGGGCAGGTGGGTGGCAGGCTGCACATTTACACATGCATTAAAAGAAAACATAGCAGATGCTAACTTCTGTCATCATCATCATGCTCCTCACCTTGGCACTCTCAACTCCACCGATGGAGTAGTCAGGGCCCACCGGAGGAGTCTGGTTCTCTGGTGGGCTCGTCCAATGCTGCCTAAAGCAGGCCGGGCTAAGAAAAGTGTGTGGGGGGATGTTCCAAGGAGAAATGGGGGCGGCTGGGGACAGTTTATGGACACCCGACTGCCCCCAGGCGGCTGGGGACCGTGTGGACACTCGGCCGCGGGGCGGCTGGGGACTGAGTATGGACACCCGGCCGCCGGGCGGCTGGGGACTGAGTATGGATTCCAGGCCGCCAACATAGCCATGACGTGGTGGCCAGATTCCGCCTCCACATGCCTAAAAGGCCCAATTTCAAGTTCAAGTAAGCAAGCAGTATGGTATTGCAGACTGGGGGTGGGAGGGTGGCAGGCTGCATACTTGCGCTTGTATTGCAAGGAATGGGGGATGTACAATTGAACACTGCCCTGGGACTAGAACTTGCATGGGGATAGTTGCAAGTCTGCATCTTCTGATGCGGCAAGGATCACTTATGATGGGCACACTTTTAGACAGTGACCTGGGAGTCAGAGATGCTTCCAGGGGTCTTCCCCATGCTGTTCCCATGTCTTTTCAGCTCTTTATGCATGTGTCACACAGCACATGGCCAGATAAGGTTGTAAAATGTTAAAATGACATTTCCCGGTGAATGCATTTGTCATAGTTGAAAGCAATACAAAAGTGCAAAAACGCATAAAAAATGCTACTTGTGAACATAGCCGAAGGTGTGGAGGAGTATTTTTGTTTTTGGTCATTTATTTTAACTTATACACAAGTCTTTTCCCTGGAAAGGATGTTCCTTAACATATTTCACAGGAAAAAAGTTTAACTTTCGTTTTATTGTGAGCCTGTAAAAGTGGCTTAATACCTCTGACCACGTTGTTGACAGCAGTGACCTGGGGGTCAGAAATGCTTCCTGGGGCGATCCCCATGCTGTCCCCATGTCATTTGAGCACTGTCACTATCGTTTTGGGCACTTGTTAGGCTTTTAAAAGACTGCCGGGGGTGCCACCGCAAAAATGCTCGAGTCTCCCATAGACTAACATTGGGCTCGTTGCTCGGGTCGAGCACCCGAGTATCACGGCGAGCTCGGCCCGAGCTTCGAGCACCCGAGCATTTTAGTGCTCGCTCAACACTAGTAATGAGTGATTCACTACTAAAATTTAAGAAGGGCCTGGATGCCTTTCTTGAAAACTATAATATTACAGGTTATATATGCTAGATTCCTTGATAGGGCGTTGATCCAGGGATCTAGTCTGATTGCCGTATGTGGAGTCAGGAAGGATTTTTTTTCCCCAATGTGGAGCTTAGTGTTTGCCACTTGTTTTTTTTTGCCTTCCTCTGGATCAACACGTTAGACTTTGGGTTGAACTAGATGGACTTAGTCTTCCTTCAACCTTAAAAACTATGTTACTATTTTATTATGACACCGGAAAAAAATATTGAACAGGCTTACTGAAATCTAATTAATACTTTGTACAAAAGCCTTTGTTGGTGATGACAGCTTCATTATGGCTTCTGTATAAATAAACTAGTCATTAGTGATGAACGATCACTAAAATGCTCGGGGGATTGTTGCTCATCATAATGCTTGGGTGCTCGACCTGAGCTATGAGCCCATTGTAAGTCTATGGGAAACTCAAGCATTTTTCCAACAGCCACCTCCAGAGGTTGGCCTAAAAGTTTCCCTAATTAATGGGAAGAGTGCTCAAATGACATGGGAACAGCATCTCTGTCTCCCAGGTCAAAGCTGTGAACAATGTTGTCAGAGCATTATGCCACCTTTATGGACTCCTACAAAAACTAAGCCAAAATGGATTTTCCTGGAAAAAACGTCCAGGAACATTCTTTCCAGGGTAATGACTTGCATATAATGCAAAATAAATAACCCCCCCCCCCAAAAAAATGATCCTCCACACCTTGGGCTATGTTCACACGTAGCATTTTTGATGCATTTTTTCACTTTTGCATTGCTTTCAAAGGTGAAAAATATATTCACCGGTAAATGTCATTTTAACATTTTACTACCTTATCTGGCCATGTGGTATGTGAGACATGATCAGACACATCCTGTTTCATTTATGAAGGAGGGACTCTGAAAGTCACAAAGCCTAGTTTTATAGGGCCATAAGGCAACCCTCACTATTGTTAGAGGGCCATCAGCTGGCTATGTTTTGTTGTTCCCCTTATTAAGGTGCGGGTTCCCTATACTGTTATTGAGTATGCAGTGACTTCAAGGCCTGCCCAAAATTTGGAAAAACCCCAATACCCCTTTGAAGAGACATAGAGGGCCTGATTTTAAAAAAAAAATTCCCATTATTAAGGAGCGAGTCTCCTATACTTTATCGCATATGCAGTAACTGCAAGGCCTGGCCAAAATTTGGAAAAGCCTCAATACACCTTTGAAGAGACATAGAGGGCCTGTTTTAAAAAAAAAAGATCCCATTATTAAGGAGAGGTTCTCCTATACTGTTGTAGCGTATGCAGTAACTGCAAGGCCTGGCCAAAATTTGGAAAAACACCACTACCCCTTTGAAGAGACATAGAGAGCCTAATTTAATAGAAAAAAATTCCCATTATTAAGGAGGGGTTTCCTTTAGTGATAATGCCCATGCAGTGACTACAAGGGCTGCCAAAAATTAGAACGCACTCCTATACCCCTTTGAAGAGACGTAGAGGAGGTCCTCATTAAAAAAATTGTTACCATTGTTAAGGAAAGGGTGTCCTCTACTGGTAATTCCCATGCAGTGACTGCAGGGGCGGCAAAAAAATTGGAAGCACTCCAATACCCCTTTGAAGAGACATAGAGGAGGTCCTCATTAAATAAAATTGTTACTATTGTTAAGGAATGGGTCTCATATACTGGTAATGCCCATGCACTGAGTGCATGGGCTGAAAAAACATTTACCCTGGGGGTATGGTGGTGGAGGATAAGGAGAAGGAGGACAACAAAAAATAAAAAAATAAGGAAGCGTATACCCTTGTCTGTGTGTGAAGAGGTGCATAGGAATAGACCACCCCAAAAAAAGCCACTGGATTTGACATTATTTTACGCTGCTATCATCCGGTGGTGATGAGAAGTCCGGCCCAATCCATCCTTTGTTCATTTCAATAAGAGTCAGCCTTTCAACAGTTTAAGTTGACAGGCGGATGTGCCTATCAGTTATATTATCCCCGGCAGCACTAAAACCCCACTCTGACAAAACACTATGTAACATACCTGTCGGCGTCCTTGCATAGTGGTCCATCTCCCACTATGCAAGAGCGCGCACTTGATCTCCAGTCCAGTCTGCTAGCCTGGCTTCCCTCCATGCTGTCTGCTTGCCTCTGTTTCTGCTGCTTAAGGGCGGCGCCCGATCACTTACTGTTTCTTGTACCTGCTGCAGACACACCCCTGATGCGTCCTCAGCCTATTGCTGTCTGTCACCTGGTATTTAACCCAGCTCCTCCCAAGAAACCCTGTCTGAGCATTGTGTTCTGTCAGTTGGCTTCTTTTCACTGATATGCCAGGTCCCGTTTATGTTTCCTGCCTTCGGTATCAGTTCCCATGTCTGAACTGTGTCCTGTCTGTATTATCTTCTAGCCTGTTGTCTTCAGCCTTTCCTGGAGGCTGTATTTCCACGCCTGTGTGAACCCGCTCCTAGCCTGTTCTTTCCGCCTTCTAGGGGCCGCATACCTAGACTCGCTCCTGTATCTTGCTGCTGTGTCTGTTCTTGTCTGTATACTCTCCTAGCCTGTTACCTGTTTTTCTCTATGTCCGTACCTTCCCTTTCCCTGCAGAATCTGATCCCGTACCTATATCCTACTCGTTGTCTCTGTACTCCCGTTTGTGAGTTTAGAGTCCACTCGCTACTTCATTGCAAGTATCCTGTGTGTACCTGGTTCTGCCTTTCCCTTCCAGTCTGTTCCTTGTGAACAGAGCCCTGTCCCCTCTGCTTTGCCTTGCTTACCGCTCCGGCGGTTCTTGCCCGCTCTGCCTTGTCCACCGCACTTGCGGTTTTGCTTTGCTCAGCCCTGTCCAACGCGTCTGCGGTTTTGCTTTGCTCAGCCCTGTCCACCGCGTCTGCGGTTTCGCTTTGCTCAGCCCTGTCCACCGAGACTGCAGTTTCGCTTTGCTCTGCCCTGTCCACAGCGTCTGCGGTTTCGCTTTGCTCAGCCCTGTCCACCGCGTCTGCGGTTTCGCTTTGCTCAGCCCTGTCCACCGCGTCTGCGGTTTCGCTTTGCTCTACCCTGTCCACCGTGTCTGCGGTTTCGCTTTGCTCAGCCCTGTCCACCGCGTCTGCGGTTTCGCTTTGCTCAGCCCTGTCCACCGCGTCTGCGGTTTTGCTTTGCTTTGCCCTGTCCACAGCGTCTGCGGTTTCGCTTTGCTCAGCCCTGTCCACCGCGTCTGCAGTTTCACTTTGCTCAGCCTTGTCCACTGCGTGTGCGGTTTTGCTTTGCTCAGCCATTTCCACCGCGTCTGCAGTTTCGCTTTGCTCAGCCCTGTCCACCGCGTCTGCGGTTTCGCTTTGCTAAGCCCTGTCCACCGCGTCTGCGGTTTCGCTTTGCTCAGCCCTGTCCACCGCGTCTGCGGTTTCGCTTTGCTCAGCCCTGTCCACTGCGTCTGTGGTTTCGCTTTGCTCAGCCTTGTTCACCGCGTCTGCGGTTTCGCTTTGCTCAGCCTTGTCCACCGCGTCTGCGGTTTCGCTCTGCTCAGCCTTGTCTACCGCGTCTGCGGTTCTGCTCTGCTCAGCCTTGTCTACCGCGTCTGGGGTTATGCTCTGCTCTGCCTTGTCTACCGCGTCTGCTCTGCTCAGCCTTCTCTACCGCGTCTGCGGTTCTGCTCTGCTCAGCCTTGTCTACCGCACCTGCGGTTTCGCTTTACTCTGTTTGTTTACCGCATCTGCAGCTCTGAACTTGTCTCCCAGTCTGTACTGGACCCTACCCAGCCTGCGCTCTAGTCTGCCTGTTCCTGTATTCCCCAGTGTGGGTCAACAGCCGTGTCCGGTGTCTGACCTGGAGTAGACCCTGGTCCCTCTGCTCGGTTCCTCCCTGGTGCACTGGCGTCGTATGCCGTTGTGCGACCTTGGTTTGATCGGGCAGATACTTAGTTACGCCCCTCCAGGCACTCTCCGGTTCATGGCACAGTGGAACCACTAAACACGCACACGCCAGTCAGTCCGGGCGTGTGCATTACACACTAGAGGCAGGGCAGGCCAGGACCGCCAAAGCGTAGAGAGCCAATTATTGCCACGTGTCTAGCTTAGATACCCAATAATTAACAGACACAGAGGAATCACAGAGGACGTTGCTAAGGTCCGAAAGGTACTCCTTCAGCATCTTCCAAAACCTTTCCTTCCTTGTCAGAGTACCCCACGCATCAGGGACTTGGCACTGGGAGGGTCTGAGAAATCTGGCCCACACCTTTTGCAGTGTTCCCCTGTCTTTGCTGCATCATATTTGTGTCTCCCTCACCTGTATTCCTTGGTTGTCCAAGGAACTGTGACCTCTGCCGCCAATGTGTTCAGATGGGAAGTTTTTTAACAATTCCGCAACAAGGGCCTTCTGGTACAGCAACATTTTACTAGACCTCTCCGCCGGGGGAAGGACAGATAGAAAAGTCTCCTTGTAGTATGGGTCTAGAAGTGTGACCATCCAGTATTTGTTATCGGCCAAAATGCATACAACGCGAGGGTCACAGGAACATAAAGTCTGCTATGTGTGCCAGACTGCCACCAGCCAAGTCTTCTCTGTCCTGACCAAGAGGACGACTGTCAATGCTCTCCTCCTCATTCTCCCATTCCTCAGTCCATCCAGACTGAACAAATGGCATGATTGTGGTGTGGGTTGTACCGTCTGTAGCGCAGGAAAGCAGCTCCAATTCTTCCTCATCCTCTTCCTCCTCCCCCTCATTAGCACCCAATCCGTATTGGGATAAGATAAGGCTTGGCTGGTGATGTGGCATCACCCTGTATGGTTCTTTTCTCCATCTCATCGTGCACCGCCTGCAATGCCTCCTCTTTAATTGTGAGCACCGAGCATTTCAGAAGACAGAGAAGCGGGATGGTGACGCTAATTATGGAATCAGCACTGCTCACCATCTTGGTGGAGTCCTCAAGGTTTTGGAGGACAGCACAGATGTCTGACATCCCTGCCCACTCATCAGTTCTTATGTGCGGAGGCTGACCTGACTGCGGACGGAGTGTATTAAAGCTCATACTCAATAACTGCCCTATGCTGCTCACAAATCCTTCCCAACATCTGCAAGGTTGAGTTCCAACTCGTTGTGACATTGCACACCTGTCGGTGAGCTGAAAGCTGCTGAAGCACAGTGAGGGCAGCAGAAGCTGTAGCTAACTTTCAAAATTGGGCATGGTTAGCTGGACCTTCCCAGTAACTGCGTTGTTGAGGGCATGGCTAATGTTGTGGGACACGTGCTTGTGTAATGCGGGGACGGCACACCGGACAAATAGTGGCGGCTGGGGACCGAGTACAGAGGGACGGCTGCCACCATGAGGTTGCGGAAAGATTCCGTCTCTATGAACTTAAAAGGCAACATTTCATGTGCAAGCATTCGAGAAATTTGTGAGTTTAGTAGGGTGGCATGTGGGACGTTGGCTGCTTATTTGCTCTTGTGTTCAAAGGACTGGGGTAGGGACAACTGAATGCTGTCCTGGGACAAGGATGTGGATGGTGATGGTTGCAAGGGTGCAACAACAGGTGCAGGGCGGGAGGCATCTTCACCTGCGTCATGTAAAGGGGATTGGCGTGCATGCATAACAGTGGAAAAGGCAGTGGTGTCACCTGCAGACACTGTTTCTGGACCCTGGCGTTCAGCCTAACTATTCGAGTGCTTTGCTGTCATGTGCTTGAAGATGCTGGTGGTGGTCAGGCTGATAAATTTGCAGCCCCTGCTGATTCTGGCCTGGCAGATGTTGCAAATGGCCTTTTTGGGGTTATCTGGACAGTCTTTAAAAAAGAGCCAGACTCTGGAAGACCTAACAGTTGGACTCGCAACTTACTTCATGTTGGTGGTCCGGGGAGCAGTTGCCCGCCTTGTGTCTGTGGCCACGCCACTGCTTGCTCCTGCATGTCGCGTTGCTATCCCTCCCTCACCCTGTGTGATGCTGTCTTCACTATGCATGTCACCTTGCCAGGTTGGGTCAGAGACTTCATCGTCCACCACCTCGTCTTCCACGTGCGCACCCTGGGCCTCCTCCTGACTTGCTGGCAATTGTGTGTCATCATCATCCTCAACATCCTCCTCTTGCAACAGTAATTGCACTTTCCTACCATCGCCTTCATGTGGCTGTGGCTGGTCACATATTTGGGCAACTCTCCATGCGATCTCCTCTTTTCCCACTTGAAGCTGGCTGGGCGAAAGGCGCAAATCTATAAATGGAAAAGTGAACAGCTCTTCACAGTGTCCAAGTGTGGGTTCAGTTGCCTCCGGGAACTCCACATGGTGGGAGGAAGGAGGATCATGGTGAGGAATATGTGGTCCAGACTCACGGCTACTGAGACTTGACCATTTGGGAAATAGGGTGGTGGTGGTAGCAAAATGACTGGAAGCACTATCTGCTATCCAACCAACAACATAAATCACAGCATTAATATAAATCAGTACAGGCGATCAAATTGAAAGCTCACAGAATTTGTACTTATTAAGCAGTTAAAAATTATCTTATATATATTAGATATATTAATTAATATACAGTACAGACCAAAAGTTTGGACACACCTTCTCATTTAAAGAATTTTCTGTATTTCATGACTATAAAAATTGTACATTCACACTGAAGGCATCAAAACTATGAATTAACACATGTGGAATTATATACTTAACAAAAAAGTGTGAAACAACTGAAAATATGTCTTATATGCTACGTTCTTCAAAGTAGCCACCTTTTGCTTTGATGACTGCTTTGCACACTCTTGGCATTCTCTTGATGAGCTTCAAGAGGTAGTCACCGGAAATGGTCTTCCAACAATCTTGAAGGAGTTCCCAGAGATGCTTAGCACTTGTTGGCCATTTTGCCTTCACGCTGCGGTCCAGCTGACCCCAAGCCATCTCGATTAGGTTCAGGTCTGATGACTGTGGAGGCCAGGTCATCTGGCGTAGCACCCCATCACTCTCCTACTTGGTCAAATAGCCCTTACACAGCCTGGAGGTGTGTTTGGGGTCATTGTCCTGTTGAAAAATAAATGATGATCCAACTAAACGCAAACCGGATGGAATAGCATGCCGCTGCAAGATGCTGTGGTAGCCATGCTGGTTCAGTATGCCTTCAATTTTGAATAAATCCCCAACAGTGTCATCAGCAAAGCACCCCCACACCATCACACCTCCTCCATGCTTCACAGTGGGAACCAGGCATGTAAAGTCCATCCGTTCACCTTTTCTGCGTCGCACAAAGACAAGGTGGTTGGAACCAAAGATCTCAAATTTGGACTCATCAGACCAAAGCACAGATTTCCACTGGTCTAATGTCCATTCCTTGTGTTCTTTAGCCCAAACAAGTCTCTTCTGCTTGTTGCCTGTCCTTAGCAGTGGTTTCCTAGCAGCTATTTTACCATGAAGGCCTGCTGCACAAAGTCTCCTCTTAACAGTTGCTGAAGAGATGTGTCTGCTGCTAGAACTCTGTGTGGCATTGACCTGGTCTCTAATCTGAGCTGCTGTTAACCTGCGATTTCTGAGGCTGGTGACTCGGATAAACTTATCCTCAGAAGCAGAGGTGACTCTTGGTCTTCCTTTCCTCATGTGAGCCAGTTTCTTTGTAGCACTTGATGGTTTTTGCAACTGCACTTGGGGACACATTCAAAGTTTTCCAAATTTTTCGCACTGACTGACCTTTATTTCTTAAAGTAATGATGGCCACTCGTTTTTCTTTACTTAGCTGCTTTTTTCTTGCCATAATACAAATTCTAACAGTCTATTCAGTAGGACTATCAGCTTTGTATTCACCAGACTTCTGCACAACACAACTGATGGTCCCAACCCCATTTATAAGGCAAGAAATCCCACTTATTAAACCTGACAGGGCACACCTGTGAAGTGAAAACCATTTCCGGTGACTACCTCTTGAAGCTCATCAAGAGAATGCCAAGAGTGTGCAAAGCAGTCATCAAAGCAAAAGGTGGCTACTTTGAAGAACTAGATATATAAGACATATTTTCAGTTGTTTCACAATTTTTTGTTAAGTATATAATTCCACATGTGTTAATTCATAGTTTTGATGCCTTCAGTGTGAATGTACAATTTTTATAGTCATGAAAATACAGAAAAAATCTTTAAATGAGAAGGTGTGTCCAAACTTTTGGTCTGTACTGTATATATATTTTAAAATACCATGATAAAAATCAACAAACCACATTATCAGTGCATGAAAGAATTTAAACGAAGGGGAAGTGCCTTACCCTATTATGGCACTCACTGACCCTACCTGGCTGCTAGTGTTGAGCGAGCATGCTCGACGCTGCTTGGTACTCGCCCGAGCATCTCACTACTCGGGATGTTCGGCGAGCACTGAGCATTTTCGGTTTACTCGGGCGGGAGCTCGGGTCTCCGCCCTGCATGCTTGGCGCTCTTTACAGAGCCAATGAACATGCAGGGATTGCGAGCCAGTCACTGTAATCACTGGGCATTACAGTGATTAGCTGGCCACGCAGCGTAACCTCGAGTATTTAAAACCGGGCGCTGCCATCTTGGACAAAGTCGCCCGGGATTAGACAGTGTATGGAGAGTGCTGCTGAGCTAGGGAGAGATTTAAACTGCGAAATAGGTAGTGTAGGGTCTCTAAAGCCTGCAAAATCAAACAAACAGTCCTTCTGAGGACTAATAATCATCCCAGATATCAGGCAGGCAGGCAGGCTGTATAGGAGACGCAGTGGTTATACCAACAAACACTGCATTACAGTCCTGTGTGCTGCTGCTGCTCAAATTGCTAGACTTAGCCCCAGGTCTCAGGGGCCAGGAAAAATCCTTTTTTATTCATCTAAATTCTCTTTTTTTTTTTTCCTCAGTCAGACTGTACAAATACCCATTTTATTAACCTTTTGGTATCCCCCCCCCAAAAAAAAAATTGAGTGTGTCTGTGAGTGTTCAGACACAAATATATCTGTTTAAAAGAGTCTGGTTTCGGCCAGATAACTAGAACTTTGGATTTGCAGTTTTACCTTATACACAAGTCTTTACCCGGGAAAGGATGTTCCTTAACACATTTCACAGGAAAACAGCTTCAGTTTCATTTTTGAACGTTTTATCGTGAGCCCGTAAAAGTGGCTGAATACCTCTGACCACGTTGTTTACAGCAGTGACCTGGGGGTCAGAAATGCTTCCTGGGGCGATCCCCACGCTGTCCCCATGTCATTTGAGCATTGTCACTATCGTTTTGGGCACTTTTTAGGCTTTCTACAGACTGCCGGGGGTGCCACCGCAAAAATGGTCGGGTTTCTCATAGACTAACATTGGGCTTGTTGCTCGGGTCGATCACCTGCGTATCACGGTGAGCTCGGACCGAGCTTTGAGCACCCGAGCATTTTAGTGCTCGCTCAACACTACTGGCTGCCGAGGTTGGCAACCTGAAAATAAGTAGAGAGATAGGGACGCAATAGCCCTGTTATCGAACAGCAACCAAGTAGATAAAAAGAAAATGTGCTCACCTTTATGAGTTGTGTAATGCACAACTCATGTAAGAATTAGTAACGAAGGGCTGCAGCCAGCACAGAATCCCTAGGGATCTTGTAAGGTTGTCTGTAATAGGATGAAGTTGGTGTCGGGAAAAAATCCGCGCTCCTCCGTGGTGAAGAAATTTGACGAGAGATTGTATAATTAAACAATCTTGTAGTTTATTGCTAAAAGCTATGATTACTACGTGTTTACATAGATGTCCTGTCCACTTCCTCAGGTACATAGCTGATGTAGACCAATTCATCAAACGGTCTTATATACAAAAAACCACTCGTGGTAAAAAAAGCCCGCTGTTATTCTTGGCGCCAAGACCAACAAACGGTTTACAGAAAAACAGTGAAATTATTGATAAATAGATTAAATGAAATTATTGATCGACTAGTTACACTCTTATGGATATAATGAAAAACATAGAACAAATAAATAAAATGACCTCTGGAATGGAATCATCCAAATATAAAGGTTGGCAACCTATAACCTGCACAATTTCACCCCCGCCTGCCGACGACTCTCCCTCCTCACCCTATATCACCCTATCGTGACAAACAAGTTGCAAAAAATATAGGGTTCAAAAAAGTGCAATGTAAAAAATATGAGGTAGAGATGTAAAAGTCAGTAGTAGAGATGAGCGAATGTTTTGATATTCGGGTTCCGATCGGCGAATCTGCAATATTCGCCGATATATTCAGTGAATATCCACCGAACGTTATCGAACGCCATAGGATTCAATCGGGGGCAAAAAAAATGCATATGCAACACCTTCAAATGGGCCCAAAAGCTGTTAAAACACATCAAATTAGGGGTAGACACCTGGAAAGTGCCATCAATTGACCCAATGTACAAGTACTATAATTATTATTATTACAGCGACATTTATTCCATGGCGCTTGACATGTCAAAAGGGGTCACTATCGGTGACTCACTGACTGGTACAAGAGGAGAGAGGACCATGCCCTCGAGGGCGCACAAACAATCAACAAGGGATGGGTGAGGTTACCGTAGGTCAGGGTACAGCTTGTCGTGCAGCAGTATGCTGGAGAGAGGCTTACCGCAGATGGTACACTTGTCACAAGAAGTGGGTCTTCAGCTTCCTTTTCAAGGTTTCCATGGTAGGCGACAGTCTGATATGTTGGGGTACAGCGTTACAAAGTAGGTGACATGCATGGGACACGATCTTGTATGCGATAGTGACAAGAAGAGATAAGAGGGAAGTAGAGAAGGATATCTTGGAAGGATGGGAGGCTGCGTGCAGGTAACTATTACAGGGAGACTAGGTCACACATGTATGGAGGAGACAGGTTTTCGATGGCTTGGTATGCCAAAGTTTGGCTTTTCAGCTAGAGTCTCTGGGCAACAGGGAGTCAGTGCAGGGCTTGACAGAGGGAAGAAGCCTGGGAATAGTGGGGTGACAGGTGGATTAATCAGCCAGCACAGTTTAGGATAGATTGGAGGGGTGCAAGAGTGGTAAAAGGAAGGCCACAGAGCAGGAGCTTGTAGTACTCAAGGCGGGAGATGATGAGGGCGTGCACTCTTGTTTTTCTATATTTATGGTTGAGGAATGTGCGGATTCCCGAGATACTTTGGAGATGGAGTCAGCAGCAAGTGGAAAGGGCTTGCATCTGACTTTTGAAGGACAGATCAGAGTCAAGCTTGCGGGACTGGGGAGAGTGGGCAGCCATTCACTTTGATGGATAGGTCAGTTGGGGGGAGATGAATGAGATGGTGGAAAGATGATGCATTCTGTTTTATCCATGTTAATTTTTACAGATCTAGCAGAGAAGAAAGGTGATATAGTGGACACACATTGTGGGATTCTGGTTAGTAAGGAGGTGATATCAGGTCCGGATAGGTATATCTGTTTGTCAGCAGCATAGAGGTGATACTGAAAGCTGTGAGACACTATGAGCTGTCCCAAGCAGAAGGTGTAGATGGGGAAGAGCAGGAGTCCTAGAATTAAACCTTGGGGGACACTGACACATAGGGGGTGAGATTAGGAGGTGGTGTGTGAGTGGGAGACACTGAATGACCTGTCGGTTAGTTATGAAAAGATCGAAGACAGGGCCAAGTCTGTGATGCCGAGAGATGAAAGTCTGTAGTAAGAGGGTATGGTCTACTGTGCCAAAGGCAGATGACAGCTCTAGGAGGAGGAGGACAGAGTAGTCTTGCTTGGATTTGGCAGTTAGTAGGTCGTTGTTGACTTTAGTCATGGCGGTTTCAGTGGAATGGTGAGGTGGGAAGCCAGAATGTAAGCGGTCAAAGAGGGAGCAGGAGGAGAGGTGGGAGGACAGTTAAAAATAGACGTATTGATCCAGTAGTTTGGAGGCACAGGGGAGAAGAGAGATGGAGCCATAGATAAACATAGGATGGGTCAAGGGAGGGCTTTTGGAGGATGGGTGTGATCGAGGTACATTTGAATCATGAGGAGAAGACACCAGTTGTTAGTGACAGGTTGAAGAGGAGGGTTAGACTTGGGATGAGGTATGATTTGTAATGAGGTGGGATGGTATTGGGTCAAGTTCACAGATGGTGAGATGTGATTTGGAAAGTAAAGATGATCTTCCGTGATGGCAGATAAGCTGGTATTGGAGGAGGAGAGTTGAGTCATTATGAGAAGGGGCTGTTGGGACTTTAAGCAAAAGCTTTGCCCTATGTTGTCAATCTTCAGCTTGAAGACAGAGGCTAAGTCTTCAGCTAAGATGAGAAGAGATGAGAGTGAGGGGGAGGTGAAGGACAGAGGAGGGACTTGAAAGTACTGAATATCTGTTTAGGGCTGTGAGACACGTATGATATGAGAGATGAGAAGTAGGTTTGTTTTGCTGCATTGAGCAATAGTGCAGCATTTTGAAAACTTCTGTTACTGGACTCCACTCCCTTTCTTTGGCAGTCGCACAGAGGTACGCCTTGTAGGTGAGAAGCAGGAAGAACAATTGCTCCAGTAGATGACAAGCGCTGCATCAAGTTGCCTCTGCTCCTCTTCCTCCACCTTAACATCACACACAGTACAGTCCTCAGAGGTGGCACCCCAATTACCCTTGTTTACACCCACGTCACAACTCTCGAACTGGCCAACTGACTGTGGGGAAGCACAAAAGGGCGAGTCTGCAGAGCTGTTTGCACATTCTATTTTGGGGTATCAGAGGTTTGATCCAAAGCTTCACAAACTCAAGAGGGGGAAAGCATGTGTAGCGATGACCAAATTTTTTTTCAGTTGATCTGGGCCCGGACGAAATAGGGTCCGAGAAGAATCCAAACACTCATCATCAGACATTAACCCCTGGGTGTGGGCATTGATGGGTTGGAGAAATAAATAAATACACACCAGAACATGGAGTACTAAACTAATATAAAACAGGGGTTGGAGAACAAAACAAATAAGACAACAGGGGTTGGAGAACTAAACGACTAAACAGCTAAGGTTGGAGAATGAAACAAATACACACCAGAACATGGAGAACTAAACTAATAGAAAAACAGGGGTTGGAGAACTAAACTAATAAGACAGCAGGGGTTGGAAAATGAATCTGCTAAACAGCTAGGGTTGGAGAACAAAACCACTACACACCAGGGGATGGAGAACTAAACCACTAGGCACCAAGGTGTCACTAGACAACAAGTGTTGTAATCCCGAAGGCAGTGTTAAAATTAATATGCCTTGGAGATCGCAGTCATACAGCTGAAGAGTTATGGACAGCTCTCCAGGCCGAGTTTGAGCAATAGCTGTCTCCACTGAACCTGGAGAAAGGGAAGGCCGTGTGCGATATTGGTGCAAACCCGATGGCGGCCCTACGCCGGGGCAACCTCAGAAATGTGCCTTGCATGGCTCACATCCTAAACCTGATGGTACAGCAATTTCTCTGCCACTATCCCAGCCTGGATGAGCTGCTGCAGAAAGCATGGTCTTGGCATGCTCACTTAAAACTATAAAAATGAGCAGGATATTTAGTATAAAAGCCAAACTACTAGACAACAAGCAAACTCCTTCATGATGATAGAGGACACCATCTCCTTAGCTTGCTGGTACTTTTCTGTGGGAATGAGCTTGTCTCCAAGCAGCCAGGAATATCCAGTGAATGGCACGACACGGTTTGGTATTAGCACCCAGTACCAGAAGCAAAGCCATCCACAATTTCCGCACCTCAGGAATTTTATTTGGTAGACTAGCTGAGCAAACATTAGTTTCTCACAAAGGAGCTGAAGACACTGAGTGGCAGTAGGTGCAAGTTTCTACAGCATGACCTGTTTGTTATTGTTAGATATAAGAGGAAGAACATAACTGGGCTTTGCCAAAGTGCCATATTGCATCTTAAGTGTTATAGACCCTGCACTTGTGGCCTTACATTCTACACGATGGTGAGGAAGGAGACAGTATGTTGTGGAGTTGCATTTGCTCTGGTGGTGTTGGGGTGGCAGCAAGGCAATGGCAGGCTGTAGGCTGTCTTGAAGAGATGGGTTTTCAGGTGTGTCTGAAGGATCCGAATGTGGCTAATCGGATATATTGAGGAACAGAATTCCAGAGGATGGGGGATATTTGGTAAAAGTATTGGAGGCGATTGGGTGAGGAGCAAATAAGTGTGGACAGAAAGAGGACTTGGGAGGACCGAAGATTACGTAAGGCAATATATTGGGAGATTAGTTCAGAGATATATGGAAAAGAAAGGTTATGGATGGCTTTGTACGTCAGTATTAGTAGTTTGAACTGGATACGCTGGGCAATTGGGAGCCAGTGAAGGGATCTTATAGATTGCAATCTTATGGATTTCTGGAGCCAGTCCGTAGTAAAAAAGCTGCCATAAAGTGTCCAGGAACCTTCACACAGACTTTTCTTAGCCAGGGTTGCTTCTCTGCAGGGTTGGACCGGCCCACCAGAGAACCGGAGAATCCTCCAGTGGGCCCTGGCTTCTCCATCAGGAGAGTTCATAGTGCAAACCTTGCAGGTTGTGATGATGATGAGGCCATCCATCTCCTTTGTTTTCTGTTGCTTGGAATGCAAGCGCAAGTATGCAACCAGCCACCCACCCACAAGCCGCAATACTATTCTGACACATTTCTAGACAGCTGCTTGCATTTGAAATGTTGCCTTTTAGGCTCGTGGAGGCGGAAGCTTTTCACAACCTCATGGCATCACCCTGGTCTCCATACTCGGTCCCCAGCCACCACTATTTCTCCCGGTGTCATCCCCACCTTCCACAAGCAAGGGACCCAGAACATTACTGCTGATACTTTTCTCTGGGAATCTGCTTGGCTCCTACCAGCCTGGAATATTTCCAGTGAACTATGGCATGACGCTATGGTATTAGCAGTGCCCCTAGTACCAGTAATGAAGCCAACCACAATTTCTTTCACAGGAATTTTATTTGGTAGACAGAATGATTGCCCAAATTCATTAGTGTCTCACAAAGGAGCTTAAGATACAGAGTGGCAGTAGGTGCAAGTTTCTCCAGCATGTTAGATATCAGAGGGAGAACAGCAGCACAGTGGCTTAGTGGTTAGTACTGAAGCCTTGCAGTGCTGGGATCCTGGGTTCAAAACCCAGCAAAGACCACATCTGCAAGGATTTTGTATGTTCTCCTCGTGCTTGAGTGGGTTTCCCCCTAAGTAAAAAAGCAGCCATAGAGTGTCCAGGAACCTTCGCACAGACTTTTCTTAGCCAGGGCTGCTTCTATCCACGGTTGGATAGGCCCACCAGGGAATATCAGAATCCTCCAGTGAGCCCTGGCTTCTCTTTCAGGAGAGTTCATAGCACAAACCTTGCAGGTGCTATGGTGCTCTTTAGCGGGGGAGAAAGGTGGTCCCTCAGAATCAAATCCTCTGGTGAGCCCAATGTTCTTAAGTCTGACACTGCTTCTCGGTGAGAGTTGTATTTCACCACAGCCATATTCTTTAGCTTGGTGAAAGGACTGGCATAGAGGGAAACCGTATTTACTCTGGCTGTAATCTCTACAGGGAAGTCTTCTAATGCAGCTTGTTGCATAAGCAATGGAATCCCGTCCAACATCAGCTCACACTTCTCGGTTGTGCTTAGTCACAGACAAAGATATTTCTGTACCCCTTGAATTTAATCACTACAGAGTTGGACAATGAGTATATATCAATAGGGTCAATAATTACATCTCCCTAATACATATATGTAGCACACGAACACATGCTAAATAAGCTTGGTTTAAAGGAAGATAAGATACAAATCCACTAAAATAAATAAATTTTTATTTCAATAATTTAAAAACTTATTAAAAAACAGGTGCCTTCAAATTTCATCCATAAAACACTCCAAACTGGCTCAAATTACATGCAAGAGTAATTGTTTAACAGCACATGCCTATGAAATCTAGCATATCAATATTGCACTTCTTCCCCAGATATAACGTGTTGAAAAGAGTTTAGTACCAATTCCCCCAAAAACAATCCAAATATAAAGTGCAAGTTCATGAAAGAGAGATTCCTCTCTTTATATTTGGAAAATATTGATTATATTAGTAAATATAAAGTGCAAATGCAATTCTCATCTAAGTATACGAAAAGCAGCAACAATAATCAGCATGGACTGAGGTTATTATTGGAAAGTTATGTGCACAGAGTTATATTATTCAAAGGCATGAAATTAAAGAACAATACTTACATATGAAGTGTTAATGACAATGTACAGCCGATGAAAGTATTGGAGAAATTAGCCCCGACGACGCCGTTTCGCCATATGCTTCTTCAATAGAGTTGGACAATGGCCTGATCTGCAATGCGTTTTGAAAAAATAACGTGCATAAACAAAGCCACGGTTTAGGCCACTGAAGATCATTAAGCAAAACTCATACAGCTTTCCCACAGACTGAAAGAGGGGTATCAAGACTTCCAAGACTGCCTAGAGTTCCCTGTCTTCACCAAGAGGACGACTGTCCATGTTCTCCTCCTCATCCTCCTCCTCCTCATTATAACCCAATCCACGTTGAGATGAGACGAGGCTGGGCTGTATACTTCCTTTCTCCAATTGCAATGCCTCCTCTTTAACTGTGAGCACCGAGCGTTTCAGTAGACAGAGAAGCGGGATGGTGACGCTAATTATGGCATCATAGACGCCCACCATCTTGATGGAGACCTCAAAGTTTTGGAGGACGGCACAGATGTCAGACATCTATGCCCACTCACCAGCTCTTATGTTCAGAGGCTGACCTAAATGCTGATGGGCGTGTTGAGCTGGTATGCAACAACTGCCCTCTGCTGCTCACAAATCCTTCCCAACATCTGCAACGTTGATTTACAACATGTGATGACATAGCACAACAGTCGGTGAGCTGGAAGCTGAAAATGCTGCTGAAGCACTGCCCGGGTGGCAGTAGCTATAGCTGACTTTCTGAAATGGACACACACACTTTGTACTTTCAAAAGCAGCTCTGGTAGATCTGGGTAGGTTTTGAGAAACCGCTGAACCACTAAGTTGAGTACATTTAATGCTCTCTCATTACTAATGTGTACCCCTGTATGGAGAGCAATATCAGCATCAAAGAATTAAAAGATGAAATATAGCCTGCTTTTTATACCACGGTATTAAGAAAACCAATTTCGATAATATCTTGTGTACCCCTGTGACAAAAATATCTGCACCAAAGAATTAATTTCACTAGAGTTAATCAAGTATAATAGTGAGTGACAACTTTTCCACTACAGCCAACCCAGCAGATGGAGACGCAACCAGGATTCTCCACATTTCCAAAAATTAGTGGCAGACACGAGCAAAGTGGCATCAATTTCAGTTCAGTAGAAATAGTAAAATTGGAAGCGATACCTCTTTCAATACAGTCAACCCAGCAGATGGAGACTCAACAAGAATTCTCATCTTGAAACCATTTCTATGGTATAACATCTCTGCTTGCTGTATTTGTGCTCTGTTATTTGATGCATTGTATTCAATATTTACTAATATATGTTTATCGTTCCATCATTGTAGACTTTATCTGATGGTGAAAGGTGTTATACTGTGCCAGGCATAGTGTGTTAGGCCTGTGTCTTTGATCAGCTCTCCACCCCACTGGTGAGCTGAGCAGCTGTCAATTTAGTCACAAGCAGCTCCCACAATCCCTCTCACCTGATGCTATAGTCCTTCCTATAAATCTAGATGCATCATAGGGGGTGCACGCAGTGTGGGGTGCACAAATATGTCCTCTTAAGCAAAGTGTCCTATTTGACAAGTGTCTGACAGTCATTTCAATGGCAGTCATTCAGGGCAGGAGTCAGGTAACCCACATTTTGTACTCTCTTCTAACTATGCACTTTATTCCTGCGTCCATATTCCTGAGTGCTTTTTTCATCCACATTCTCTGCCCCATCCCCCCTCCATCACCACTCATCCATATCTGCCCCTCACTCCATCCCTCTCCCATGTACAGCTCCCATGCGCTTTTGAACTTCCTGAAAAATCTCACTCTGTCTTATCCAAAGATATTGCACAAGAAACCTGTCACAAATCCAAAAACTATCTGCTCTTTCTCTTTTTACTGCTACTACTCATTCAGGGGATATCTCTCCTAACCCCGGTCCACCCTCCACCAACCTCAACCTCACCTCACATCAAAAAGCATACTCTTGTCCCCACAATGCACCTTCCAGGTCATCCCCCAGTTCCATCACTTTCCTTCCCTTCTTTTGAGGTCGACACCATCAGGCTCTTGCATCCCCTCTCCCTCAGAGTAGCGATTGTATACCATCCCCCAGGCTCATCCACCCAGTTGCTTGACCATTTTTCTGCCTGGCTGGGGCACTTCATGTCCTCCGATTTACCAACCCTTATCCTGGGAGATTTCAACATCCCCATAAACACCCCCACCTCCTCATCTGCATCCCAGCTTCTATCTTTAACCACTTCTCTTGGCCTCTCACAGCTTTCAACCTCTGTGACACACAAAGACGGAAACACCCTTGATCTGGTCTTTGTCCGGCTTAGTTCAATCCCCCACCTAAATAACTCCCCTCTTCCCCTCTCTGATCATAATATTCTTTCCTTCACACTCACAAATCCTTGCCCGCCTCAGCACACTCCTACCTATCACACATTCAAAAATCTACAAGCCATTAACACTCATACACTTACAGACTCCTTCACTCATCACTGTCCCCAATCTCCTCTTTTTCCTGTCCTGATCTGGCTATGTGTCTGGAGAGAGAAGGCCTCCAGTGTATGTTTTGTCTCCAGACCAGCCAGGGCACTGGACGCTAAACGAGCCTGTGTGACCACAGCGCTGGATAACCAGAGACTTTGCTGAAAGGACTTTTTACTTTGTGTTTTTGCCTGAACTAAAGGCTGTTTGTTTTCATTTTGCTTTTGACTGGTTTATGAAGCCAATAAACCGTGATATTTAAAGGAACATGCCTCCTATTTTGCCTCTCATCGCATGAGTGAGTACCATCCCTACAATTGATGCTAGAAGTCCGGGCAGGATTCCAGTAAAATGTGTACCTGCCACAGAGATTGGTGGATGTCCTTGGTAAAGGCTGCCAGCCTGCCAGAGATGTCTGGCAGCATGGAGGAGCTCCTCAAACATCTGCTGCAAAGCCAACAGCAGCAACATTAACAACACTTGCAGAGCCAGCAGAGCCTGCAACAGCAGCACTGGGAGCAACAACAGATGCATCAAGAGACTAATAAACTTCTCATGCAGCAGATTCAGCAGCAACAACTGCAGATGGAACTTCTAGCAGGAGAAGTTCGCAGCAGAGAGGCTGACCCAACCCCAAGTCCAGGTGATGATTCACACGTCAAAAAGATGGTAAGGAGAGCATTACAGAAAATGACCCTGGGGAGGACATAGAGGCCTTCCTGGCAGTGTTTGAAAGGGTCGCCAAGAGGGAGAAACTTCCGCCAGAGCAGTGAGTCGAGGTGCTGGCGCCATACTCGATAGGGGAGCCCCAGAAGGCTTACTATGACTTGGCTCTGCAGGACGCCAAAGAGTATGGTAAACTCAAGACTGAGATTCTGGCATGCTTGGGGGTGACTGTCAGGGCACAGCTGGTCCACCGCTGGGCGTATTACCAAGACAAACCCCCTCGCTCCCAAATGTTTGACCTTTTGTACCTGGTCCAAAAATGGCTGCAGCCGGAGTCCTCTACGCCTGCACAGATGGAAGAGCAAGTAGTAATTGACCAGTATTCCCTGCCATGGCCAATACAGACCTGGGTTTCCCAGGGTGATCGCCGGGATGCCGATGTCCTGATTAAACTGGTCGAGAGATACCAGGGCATCAAGGGTTCCTTGGGAAGGCAGCCGACTCCATCCTGGGGTCCCAACAGGGGGCAGAAGCCCAAAAGGGGGTGGGGCACCTAAGGTCCAAAGGGGCAGTGGAAGTGGTGCCCAAGGTCCCTACGGGTGATGTCATTTGCTGGAGGTGCCATGGCCCTGGCCACATAGCCACCAATTGTCCCCTGACCCCCGAGCAGATGGACTGCAGCATAGGACACCGCTGTTCATATTACGCGTATCTGGACTTCAGTGTGAACTGTCCACCCAGTGAGGGGCTACAAGCGTGTCTCATGAAAGTGAACTGGCAGCAAGTAACGGCACTGCTAGACTCGGGGACTCGGGTGACATTTGTGAGGGCCACTCTTCCTCTCTAGCTGATCGCGGGGAAAAAAGTCGGCATATAGTGCATTCATGGCAATGCTAAGGACTATCC
Organism: Phyllobates terribilis; assembly: GCF_046119375.1. Lineage (NCBI taxonomy): Eukaryota > Metazoa > Chordata > Amphibia > Anura > Dendrobatidae > Phyllobates > Phyllobates terribilis. The sequence goes on along the minus strand of NW_027362769.1, from coordinate 249,175,068 downwards.
AATAGCCAAAGTGGACATTGAAACGTTCCACGGTACTGAGTCCCACGAGGTCGGCGTCATCCAGGACTTGTTGCATCCCATTATTATAGGCCAGGACTTTTGTTTACTTTGGGATCTGTGGGGGGAAGGGTTCCGGGTACGCTGGCTCGGATAAGAAACCAGCTAACGATGATAAGGTATCACCACACCCAGAGCCAGACGGGTTTCCCTTTTGTGTTCTTGCGGGGGATGAGGAGGTAGTGTACCCTGAGTTTTACATTCCTGAGTTAAGGGTGACCAGCGAGAATTTTGGGTCTGCCCAACATAGCAACCTAACTATGAAGGAAGCCTTTAATAATGTACTGTCATAAATGAGGTTGCACACAAGCCGGGGACTGACACAAGGTTTACCCACTTTATAATGAGTGGGGACTTGTTGTACTAGGTTACAAAAGTGAGGAAGGAGTGTGTGGAGCAGTTAATAGTGCCAGGGCCCTATAGATGTGCAAATTGAAGTGGTCAGTGGGGCGCTAGAAACTGGATAAGGCACTGGAAAAGGATAAAACAAACCTCTTTATTGAAGTTCTCATGCCCACAACGCGTTTCTGCAGCGATCTGCTGCCTTCATCAGGTGGAGTTATGGAAAAATGGCAGAAACAGGCACCTTTATACATAAAGCAAAGGAACTCAATGGGAGGTACCAAGGGAGAATTTAGCTCCCCACTGACCACTTCAATTTGCATACTGTTCACTTTTCCCTTGGGAGTTGTGGCTTGAGGCTTCGGAGAACTGGATACAATTTCAGCTGCAGGACCTGTAGGACCTGCGATGATGTCATCACCCACGTGACTCCACCCAGAATCACGTGATTGGAAGCTCCATCTGCTAACCCAGAGGAGACGCTGAAGGCATCGTGGCAGCGCTATCAGCGCCAGCAGCTGTTTAACCTGGGTTGTGCGGTCTGCACAACCCACTCAGGTGAGCAGAGCACTGTATCTGCACGCATATTCCACTTCCATACAGGTTCACACAAGCACTGCGCTTTTCCACCCCACCCCCTTTTTGTTTTTCAGGGCCCTATAGATGGAAGGTGTTGGACATGGCCCATTCACATGTCTTGGGGGGACATCTGACTGGGAGTGGAAAAAACACAGGAACGGATTGTGCAAAGGTTCTATTGGCCTGGATGTCACCGGGAAATATTGAAGTATTGCTGGTCTTGCCCTACATGCCAGTTAACCGCCCCCACCTCTCACTTTCGAAGTCCCCTCGTGCCATTGCCCATTATTGAAGTGCCATTTGAGAGAATTGCTACTGTATGAACTTGGTCGGTCCCCTGGTTAAATATGCTCATGGACATCAATATATATTGGTTATCCTGGACTATGCCACACGCTATCTTGAAGCGTTTCCACTGAGAAACTCCTTCGCAAAGAGTATAGCCCGTTAGTTGGTCCATGTTTTTTCCCAAACAGGCTTACCAAATGAGATCCTGACTGACCAAGGAACACCCTTTATGAGTAAAGTGATGAGGGAGTTATCAAAGTCCTGCAAATCTCCCAACTGAGGACTTCTGTCTACCATCTTCAGACAGATGACCTGGTGGAAAGGCCACACGCTATCTTGAAGCGATTCCACTGAGAAACTCCTTCTCAAAGAGTATAGCCCGTGAGTTGGTCCACGTTTTTTCCCAAACAGGCTTACCAAATGAGATCCTGACAGACCAGGGAACACCCTTTATGAGTAAGGTGATGAGGGAGTTATGCAAAGTCCTGCAAATCTCCCAACTGAGGACTTCTGTATACCATCTTCAGACAGATGGCCTGGTGGAAAAGTTTAATAAGACTCTGAAGAGTATGCTGAGGAAGGCCACAGAAAAGGACGGTAGAGATGGGGGCTGTTACCGTATCTCTTGTTCTCCATCCGAGAGGTTCCACAGGCCTCTACGGGGTTCTTGCCATTCAAACTCAAGTATGGCCGGCATCCACGGGGTCTCCTAGTTGTCGCAAAGGAAACCTGGGAAGCCGAGGTCACACCCCACAGGAGCGTCATTCAGCATGTCGCTCTGATGCAGGAGAGGATTGTGAAGGTGATGTCTATCGTAAAAGAACATCTCCAGGCACAAGAAGCTATGGCCAGGGTCTACAACTGGTCAGCCAGAGAGAGGCAATTCAATACGGGAGACCGAGTCCTTGTACTAATTGTTATTGTGGAGAGTAAGTTCTTGGCCAAATGGCAAGGGCAGTATGAGGTGGTGGAAAAAATTGGTGAAGTGAACTACAAGGTTCATCAACCGAGACGACGTAAGCTGTACCAGATATACTATATCAACCCTATCAAGCTGTGGCAAGACTGAGAGGCTGTGGAAGCTCCATGCTTTCTGGGCAAGCAAGAAGGTGACGTTGGAGGTGTCGCAATAGCGGAAATGCTAACGAAGGCCCAGAAACAGCAGTGTCGGGAGTTGCTGCAGAAGAACTGGGATCTGTTCTCTGATTTGCCAGGCTGCACAAGGGTCATAGAACACGAGGTTCTGATGGAGCCACATGTGCGGGTGAACTTGAAGGCCTATCTGATACCTGAAGCCCGACAAGAGTTGACCTTCAAAGAGGTGGCTCGTATGCTGAAACTCGGTGTCATTGAAGAATCCAAGAGTGGTTGGTCGAGCCTGATCATCTTGGTCCCAAAGCCTGATGGTGAGTGGAGAATCTGCAACGACTATTGGAAGTTGAATGAGGTCTCCAAGTTCGACACATATCCCATACCATGCGTTGATGAGCTGATCGTGAGGCTTGGGCCAGCACGGTACATAACCACCTTCGATTTGACAAAGGGATATTGGCAGATTCCCATGGCACAGGGAGCCAGAGAGAAAACTGCGTTTTCTTAAATGGATGGCTGCTTCCAGTATGTCCGGATGTCGTTTGGACTGCAGGGGGCCCCTGCAACCTTCCAGAGAGCTGTGGATCGAATCCTTGCTCCCCATAAGCAATATGCCGCAGCATACCTGAACGATATTTTTATCTTCAGCTCAGATTTCAACTAAAAAATACACCTAAAATTTATGTTTATTAGTATCATTAAAAATTCAATTGTAACTGACCCTCAAAAAAACAAACAAAAATCACCAAAAATGGTTAAAAGGCTGTAAATTATTCTCAGCCCAAAGAGAGATTATCATGAAGTGGGGAAAGGGCAATGCCTGTAATCTGTCCCTACCTCACAGCGGAGGTTGGCACCCTCTTGAATGCAAACGACGCCCCCGCTCCTCATCGGCTCACCCTGAAAGACCCTATAAGTCCCTGATTAGGTTAGAGTGGTGGGAGTCAATTATCAGTGTAAGGGGACGTAAGAGGGTAATCACTAGTGTTGAGCCACCCCCGTAGTGTTCGATTTCGATTCGGTTCGTCGAACACCCGTGTGTTCGCCGAACTGTTCGTCGAACTGTTCGTCGAACACCTTCGAACACCGTTAAAACCAATGGCAGGCAAACAAAAACACATAGAAACACATAGAAAACACCTTCAAAGGTGTCCAAAAGCTGACAAACTGCTCAGAAGACACAACTAACACATGGAAAAGTGACAAGTACATATAGTCATGCGAAAATAAAAGAGGTGGAGGAGTAAAAGGAGGGGGAGACACAGATATAGGCATGTCATGCCCTTCTAAAATCCAAAAAGTGAGAAGCCGACACGGCCAGTCCGCTCCTGCCCGTGCCACCTCCGTGTCGCCGGGTTTGTGCCAGAGCCGCGGTGAACCCTGATGGCCAGCCCCCCTCTCCCAATACTGGTGCCTGTCCGCTGGTGGGTCGAGCGAGCCCCCCTGTGGTGGAGGCAGCTCTAAGCTTTTTAATTTAAATTGTCTCTCTAATTTGAATGAATACACTTTAAATCCATTTACAAGGATCTATTGGAGGGCAAGTCTCATGCCAGCAGCCGCGTAATTCCAGCTCCAGTAGCGTCCACTAAAGCTGCTGCAGTTAAAAAGCTTTTATAAGGATCGAGCTCGGCTGTCCACCGCAAGGCATCCTACTGCCAGTCCCAGCCCCTATGCCTTAGGGTGCCTCCTGATGTTCTTCACTGAGTATCCCATGGTCCCGAAGCATTTCCTTTGAAAAAATTAAGTGTCTAAACTACAGGTGGTGTAGCTTGCTTAACAGCCGGGATAATCCGCTGACTAGCAGACACTGCTACTAGGCACAAAGTATTTCCTGGGCTAGATGCAGTTAAAAATTTGTAATTAGATACTCTCGTTGGATGCTGAGAAAGCATTCCATAGAGTCTCCTGGCACGCCATATATGATTCTCTTAAAAAACTTGGGGTAGGGGTCTAGGGGACCCTTTTATAGCCAAAATCACGGCCCTGTATTGCAATACGTCACCTAGGCTGAAGATAAATGGAACTGTAGCACCCTGAGGGCTCGGTTGCTACAGACGTATTGCACCTCACCCAGAGGTGTGATATCTCACTCTCAGGTAAGGATGGAGTGTGGATCAGGACCCGACACCTGCATGCATTACACCACATTGCCGTGGGGCAGGGCGACCAATATGCCCCTGAGATGGGCACGACAGTCCCTGTCCCTGGCTGGAGTGGGGGGAGGGAACACTGAGGAAGGGGAACCCTGTAGTGCAGGAGCATGGAGGAAGCAGTTCCTGGGTGCATTGAGAAGGGAGTATAAAAGGTGGGCACCATCTTAGTTCAGTGCAGAGAAGTCTGAGCAGAAGTGGCAGGGAGCAGGGGCTCTGCATGAGCTCTGCTCCGGAGGCGGGCCTAGTAACAGAGGCCCAGGCCTGGAAGAGGGAGAAGGAAGGAAGAGGAGCGGAGAAGGCTCCAGGAACGAGGAATGAAGGGATCCCAGGGGTGCGGACGGGCGAGTCGCCACCGCACGCCCGAATCCACCTGCATGGAGGGGTCAGGCCAAAGGGGGAGACCGGTCCCCGAACTAGTGGAGGCAGGAAACGACCCTCAGCTAGAAACCGGAGGCTCTGACATTTTATGTGGCGCAGCCCCTCGCTACACCCGCTAGGAAGGCACCACATAGGGTCAGGGAAACTGGCGCCAAGTTTACCAAGAGGAGGCCCGAGGCAGCCGGACAGAAGTGTTGGTAAGAAAGGCCAGACAAAGGACACACAAAGGGGGTCCTGTGAAGTGCTCCAAAGTTATCTGGGAGTTGTCTGAGCCCCTCACCTGGTGAGCACAGTACGACGTGGGCAGCCGTTACCTGCAGACGTGGTCTGGATAATAAGAACTGTGAGTAAAGGCCCTGGACTGCATCACTGACTCCGTGTCGTTACTGCTGCTGCCCTGAACCATCACCCCCATCCTCCGCATACACTGCCCTGAGGCTATACTCCTCCCGTGGGGAGTTATGCTACGCTCTGCTGCACCCACAACACCAGCCTCAGCGGTCTGCCCTGTAGCGGCGGTTCACTCTGACCGCAATCCACGCGTGGCGAAGTCGGACATTTAAACATCAAAACCACATAAATAGTTCCGCCACTGGTTTGACCGCCCTGAGCCACGGAACCGGGTCGCCGCCACGAAGACTACAACCACCAGCATCCACCAAAAAGGGTCCGGCTCCGGGTGTCCCAAGGCCCAGGGGGTGCGTCAGAACATTTTCATCACCTTTCACAATCACCAATGGGACAAGGCAGGGATGTCCTCTGTCCCCTCTCTTATACATCCTAGTGACGGAGCACCTGCTCTCATCAATTCGCCATAACCCCAATATTAGGTGGATTGAGGTGGGAGGCACCGAGTACAAGTGCTCTCTATTTGCTGATGATGTCCTAGTATATATCACTCAATCACATATATCCATCCATGCTGTTATGGCTGAAATAGATCACTTTATTACATGGTAAATATTTAAAATCAATGCAGCGAAGTCTGAGGCCCTCGATGTCTCCCTCCCCAAATCCATATAGGATTCCATTCAGTCCAACTTTCCCTTTGCCTGGCCCTCACAGGGTATCAAATACTTAGGAATTCCTATTCATAGAGACCTCTCCCATCTATGTTATCTTAATTTTGGGCCCTTTATTGAACAATTCCATACAGACCACGGTTGGCAAGTTAGAACTGTAAGATTCACTACGTGAACCGCTGGTGTTTTGTGGAAAAGCACATGTACACCGCGTTCCAAATTATTATGCAAAAAGTGTTTAGGAGTGATAAGGGAAGAATTTGTTTGTTTGTCAGTTAAACTCATTGATGGTGATGTGTGTCAGGGCTCTTTATATCACTGTAAGCAATTGCAGACACCTGTGCTAATTAGTTTGGCAGGTGTGTCCAATGAAAGGCAAGACTACTTAAGAAGGCTCTCTCACATTATTAAGCAGCCTACATTTTCTGCCAAAATGGGAAAGAAAAAGGATGTGTCGGCTGCTGAGAAGCAACAAATTGTGGAGTGTTTAGGTCAAGGCATGACTACAATCAACATTGTGCGATGATCAGGATGAACTGTCTTGGCAATCAAGAAGTATGTAGCTGATTCACAGTTCACACGTGTGCGTGCTGATAAGGGCAAATTGAGGACTCTTTCCTACAGGCAATTACGTCAGATTGAAAGAGCAGCGGCAAAAAAGCCTTGTCATAGCAGCAGACAAGTTTTTGAAGCTGCTTGTGCCTCCAACGTCCCCCGAACAACAAGATGCAGGGTCCTTCAGAGGTTTGCAGCTGTGCATACGCCATCCTGTCGACCTCCTCTATCCACTTCACACAAGCAGAAACGGCTCCAGTGGGCCAAACATTACATGAAGACTGATTTCAAAACTGTTTTGTTCACGGATGAGTGCCATGCAGCGCTCGATGGTCCAGATGGATGGAGTGGAGGATGGCTGGTTGATGGACACCCCACGCAAACACGGCTACAGCGCCAACAAGGAGGAGGTGGAGTAATGTTTTGGGCTGGAATCATGGGGAGAGAGATTGTCGGCCCCTTTAGGATCCCTGAAGGCGCTAAAGTTGAACTCCATAATGTATGTGGATTTTCTCAAACAGCACTTCCTGCCATGGTTCAAGAAGAAGAACCGTGTATTTCACAGCAAGATCATTTTTCTGCATGATAATGCACCATCTCATGCTGCACATAAAACATCTGCATCTCTGGCTGATATGGGCATAAAAGGGGACAAACTTATGGTGTGACCCCCATGCTCCCCTGACCTCTACCCCATTCAGAACCTTTGGAGCATCATTAAAAGGAGTGTCTATGATGGCGGGAGGCAGTTCACATCTAAGCAACAGCTCTGGGAGGGTATTCTGTCCTCATGCAATACAATTGAAGCAGAAACCATCCAAAACCTGACAAATTCAATGGACGAGAGAGTTCAGAAGCTCCTTTCGAACAAGGGGTCCTATGTGAAAATGTAACATCACCTAGAATAAAGTTTTGAGTTGAAAACTGTTTGATTTCAGTTTCTAACAACCTGCTAATGCTTATAATTTCAAAAATGACCATTTTTTTGGTCTTTATTAAAATGAAAAGGTTGATCGAAAAGTTTGGGGGATCTAAGAGTGTGGCAACCCAGTAGTCATGATTACTTCGAATTCTGACAATATGAGGGTCATGCTGCAGGTAGTGCAGCAAGAAGGCACTTATGTGTCTTGCGCATCTCGGAGCCCCAAAATTATTTTCCGGGCTAGATGCAGCTAAAAATTATTTTTAATTTTAAATCTGGTGGAGCTTATTATAGATGGCCTAATAGGATCAGTGCTGCACACTGCTACAAAGCCCAAATTATTTTCCAGTCAAGATACAGATAAACATGATTAGTAATTTGAAAGCTTAAAACGTTTGGTAGGGTGATTTTAACCAATCATCAAGCTTTTACTCTCCCCAGGATGACACAGGGGTAGAAAAGTCGTTTCGGATCCATGATTTGTTCATCTTTATGAACGTGAGTCTGTCTACATTATCAGTGGAGAGCTGCGTGCGCTTATCTGTCAGCACACCACCAGCAGCGCTGAACACACGTTCAGACAGAACGCTGGTTGCGGGGCATGACAAGATCTCCAAGGCGTAAGTGGCTAGCTCCGGCCATTTATCCAGATTGGAAGCCCAAAAAGAGCAAGGGTCCAGTGACACAGTCGTGGCTTCAATGTTTACTTGGAGATACTCCTGTACCATCGTCTCTAGGCGTTGACTATGTGTCAGACTTCTTGTCTCATGTGGCCTTGCAAAGGATGGGCTAAAAAAGTGGTGAAATGATTCCGCAAAATTGATGTTACCAGCAGATACTGTGGTTCTGTTACGGTTTGAGTGCTGAACACTTGACGGTCCCACGGTTGGCAAGTTGGAACTGTGAGATTCACTACGTGCACCACTGGTATTTTGTGGAAAAGCACATGTAAGATTCTGCAACAGTCTCTGCTGATACTCCTGCATGCGTGCATCCCTTTCTATGGCAGGAATAATTTCTGCAAATTTACTTTTGTACCGGGGATCTAACAGTGTGGCAACCCAGTAATCAGGATTATTTCTAATTCTCACAATTCGAGAGTCATGTTGCAGGTAGTGCAGCAAGAAGGCACTCATGTGTGTTGCGCATCCAGGAGCACCAAGTCCCTGTTGTGTTGGTGGCGAGGTAACAATCATGCTTCCTTCCTCTGTCCTCTCCCCCCAACCTCGCACAACAGAAATGTGATCAAGGTCTCCCTCATCTGATGAGTCTTCCATCAGTTCGTCCTCCACTTCTTCCTGGGCTCCTGCACCTTCCTCACTAGTTTGGCTGCTACCATGCGCCCTGGTAAAACCATCTCCCCCACCCTCACATGCCTGCCGCCTTGGTGCTGCCGACCTTCTGGACCTTGCAGATGTTAGCCCTTCCGCATACAACTCCTCCTCCTCTACTTCCTCCACCTCCTCTTGTGCCACCACCTGACTCCGAATTCTGTTTAACATGTGCTCCAGCATGTAAATCACCGGAATAGTCATGCTGATAATGGCATCGTCAGCACTAAACATCTTCGTCGCCATTTCAAAACTGTGCAGAAGGGTGCATAGGTCCCTGATCTGAGACCACTCCTACAGCGTGATTTGCCCCACCTCTGAATCTCGTTGGCCCAGGCTATACGTCAGAACGTATTGCACCAGGGCTTGTCGGTGCTGCCACAGTCGCTGCAACATGTGCAGAGTTGAATTCCACCGGGTAGGCACATCGCATTTTAGCCGGTGAAGTGGCAGGCCCAACGACTTCTGTAGAGATGTAAGTCGCTGAGCTGCGGGATGCGAACGGCGGATGTGAGCACACAGCGACCGTGCCCTCTGCAGAAGGCCATCTAGTCTGGGATAGTGGGCTAAAAATTGCTGGACAACCAGGTTCAACACGTGAGCCATACAAGGCACGTGTGTGACATTGCCCCGGCGAAGGGCCGCACCCAGGTTTGCAGCATTGTCGCACACGGTCTTCCCTGGTTTCAGGTCCAGTGGAGACAACCATTCATGAAATTGGTTCTCCAGAGCTGACCACAACTCCTCAGCTGTGTGACTCACATTTCCCAGACATTTCAATGTAAAAACCGCCTGATGACGTTGAGCCCTACTGCCAGCATAGTAAGGAGGTGTGCAGGATCCCTTCTGCGCAGTTAGAAAGCTTGTGGCATGACCAGACAGGCTTTGGGTGCAGGTGGAAGACCGAGAGGAGGTTGAGGAGGCAGAAGCAGTGGAGGAACATTGACATAAAGAGGATTGACGCACAACTCGTGGGGACGGCAAGACTTGGACAGCAGCCCCTTGTCCTGCTGTCACCATAGTTACGCAGTGCCCAGTCAGCGACATGTAACGCCCCTGTCCATGCCTACTCGTCCAAGTGTCTGTGGTGAAATGCACCCTGTCACACACAGAGTTTCTCAAAGAAGCGGTGATGTTGTGTGCGACATGCTGGTGGAGCGCAGGCACACCTTTCTTTGAGAAGTAGTGCCGACTGGGCATCTGGTACTGGGGCACTGCGACGGACATAAGGTCTCGAAAATCCTCTGTGTCCACCAGGCGGAAAGGCAGCATTTCTGTAGCCAAGAGCTTGCAGATGGTGAAATTCAACCTCTTAGCTTTCTCATGGCTAGGAGGAAATGGTCTTTTACTTGTCCACATCTGAGGGACCGAGGGCTGGCTATTGTGCTTAGACGGGGTTGATAAGGGTGTCCCCGGCAAACTGCCGGTCTGTGAGGAAGATGCAGGCGGACATGTTAGGTTGCCTTCATCCAAAGGTGGTGCTATCGATGTCGGACAGCGCTCAACACCAGCTGGTGTTACCACCTCCAAAGAAAATGATGACCTGCCAATCACGCTGGCTGTTGCGGGTAAAGAGGTGGCAGGTCTGCGCCCCAAAACAGGTGTGACTGCTGTCCCCCCAGTCACAGAGGATGAAGAGGCCGCGGATGCACAAGATATGGCAGACGGTGGTTGGCCCGGCCGGCTAGGCCGCATTGTAGCACACTGAGCTTCCCACTGCAACTTATGCTTCATGTCCATGTGCCGGTTCATGCATGAAGTACTCAAACTATGTATTTTTTGGCCTCTACTTAGCTTTTGCTGACAAATGTTACAGATAACACGAGTTGGGTCATCTTTATCGATCTGAAAAAATGCCCAGGCTATGCAAGGCTTAGCACCCATGCGACCTGAAGAGCCACCACGACTTGTGGTGAGAGGCAGAGTTGTGTTTGAGGATGCAGTTGTTGACGTGCTTCCAGTACTACGTGTCTGTCCAGGAAGGCGCAACCTGACCTCGTCGTCACTAGCATCTTCCTCCACCTCCTCTGCTGACCTCATCTCTTGGCTGACTGTGGGTTGACAGTAAGTGGGATCTCCGACCTCATCATCATCACCCTGTGCGTTATCACACCCGTCGTCCTCAGAGCCAACCTGTTCCTGCCCTGACAAAAAACTAAAGTTGTCGCTCCAATCAGGTATTTGAGTCTTATCATCGTCTTCCTCATTGTCTCCACCAACAGGAGTTACAGTTTGGGAATGAGGGTCTACATTATGGTCAGAACCTTCTGCGTCTGGTCCTGGATCCGACTCATAAAGATTCAGGGCATCAGTGCAGATCATTTCCTCGTCTGGATTCACAGAAGCGCTGGAGTCGACCTCTGATTCCCAGGCTATAGTATGAGTAAACAGCTCTGCAGACTCAACCATCTGTTCTACCTCATACTCAGACGGGCAGCTGGAGATTTGGGAGCTGTGAGGAAGCAAGTGCGATTTGGGTGACACCTTTGAGGACTGGAGTATTTGTGATGTTGAAGTTGATGTGGAGGAGAGCCCACTTAAAGGAGCACTTGATATCCGTTGAAGCACCTGCTGTTTTTGTGCCTCATCTGGAATTTGTAGCGATTGGCGTGGCCGTAAGAAAGGGATCTTATCACATTGTCCGCTAAAAGAAGTAGACATTTTAGTTTGGCTGGAAGATGGTCTTTCTTCTGCAGATGTTACTGTTGCTTCAACACCTACCCCACGGACACAACCTTTTTTCCCCTTCCCAACACGCCTATTCCCCTTTCCACCAGCAGCAGGCCTTTTTCCACTCATTTTGGTGGTTAACTAATTCACAACTCTGGAGTTGTTTGCACAAAAAAACAATGGAAGGTAACCGAGCAGAGCTGAGTGGCCAAACTGTGGTATTAGGCCAAAACTATTGGCTGGGTTAGATGCAGAAAAAAATTATTTTGAATTTGCAACCTGATGGAGGTCAGTATAGATGGACTAATAGAGAAAGTCCGACACACTACTAGAAGGCCAAATATTTTTTCAGAGCTAGATGCAGAAAAAAATTATATTGAGTTTGCAACCTGATGGAGGTCAGTATAGATGGATTAATAGAACAAGACCCACACACAGCTAGAAGCCCAATATTTTTTCAGAGGTAGATGCAGAAAAAAATATATTCAGTTTGCAACCTGATGGAGGTCAGTATAGATGGACTAATAGAACAAGTCCCACACACTGCTAGAAGCCCAAATATTTTTTCAGAGGTACTGTAGATGCAGATAAAAATTAGTTTTAATTTGCAACCTGATGGAGGTCAGTATAGATGGACGAATAGAGAAAGTCCGACACACTACTAGAAGGCTAAATATTTTTTCAGAGATAGATGCAGAAAAAAATTATATTCAGTTTGCAACCTGATGGAGGTCAGTATAGATGGACTAATAGAGAAAGTCAGACACACTACTAAAAGGCCAAATATTTTTTCAGAGGTAGATGCAGAAAAAAATATATTCAGTTTGCAACCTGATGGAGGTCAGTATAGATGGATTAATAGAACAAGACCCACACACAGCTAGAAGCCCAATATTTTTTCAGAGGTAGATGCAGAAAAAAATATATTCAGTTTGCAACCTGATGGAGGTCAGTATAGATGGACTAATAGAACAAGTCCCACACACTGCTAGAAGCCCAAATATTTTTTCAGAGGTACTGTAGATGCAGATAAAAATTAGTTTTAATTTGCAACCTGATGGAGGTCAGTATAGATGGACTAATAGAGAAAGTCCGACACACTACTAGAAGGCCAAATATTTTTTCAGAGGTAGAGGCAGAAAAAAATATATTCAGTTTGCAACCTGATGGAGGTCAGTATAGATGGATTAATAGAACAAGTCCCAAACACAGCTAGAAGCCCAATATTTTTTCAGAGGTAGATGCAGAAAAAATATATTCAGTTTGCAACCTGATGGAGGTCAGTATAGATGGACTAATAGAACAAGTCCCACACACTGCTAGAAGCCCAAATATTTTTTCAGAGATACTGTAGATGCAGATAAAAATTAGTTTTAATTTGCAACCTGATGGAGGTCAGTATAGATGGACTAATAGAGAAAGTCCGACACACTACTAGAAGGCCAAATATTTTTTCAGAGGTAGATGCAGAAAAAAATATATTCAGTTTGCAACCTGATGGAGGTCAGTATAGATGGACTAATACAACAAGTCCCGCACACAGCTAGAAGCCCAAATATTTTTTCAGAGGTACTGTAGATGCAGATAAAAATTATTTTTAATTTGCAACCTGATGGAGGTCAGTATAGATGGACTAATAGAGAAAGTCCGACACACTACTAGAAGGCCAAATATTTTTTCAGAGGTAGATGCAGAAAAAAATATATTCAGTTTGCAACCTGATGGAGGTCAGTATAGATGGAATAATACAACAAGTCCCGCACACAGCTAGAAGCCCAAATATTTTTTCAGAGGTACTGTAGATGCAGATAAAAATTATTTTTAATTTACAACCTGATGGAGGTCAATATAGATGGACTAATAGAGAAAGTCCGACACACTACTAGAAGGCCAAATATTTTTTCAGAGGTAGATGCAGAAAAAAATATATTCAGTTTGCAACCTGATGGAGGTCAGTATAGATGGACTAATACAACAAGTCCCACACACAGCTAGAAGCCCAAATATTTTTTCAGAGGTACTGTAGATGCAGATAAAAATTAGTTTTAATTTGCAACCTGATGGAGGTCAGTATAGATGGACTAATAGAGAAAGTCCGACACACTACTAGAAGGCCAAATATTTTTTCAGAGGTAGATGCAGAAAAAAATATATTCAGTTTGCAACCTGATGGAGGTCAGTATAGATGGACTAATACAACAAGTCCCGCACACAGCTAGAAGCCCAAATATTTTTTCAGAGGTACTGTAGATGCAGATAAAAATTATTTTTAATTTGCAACCTGATGGAGTTCAGTATCGATGGACTAATAGAGAAAGTCCGAAACACTACTAGAAGGCCAAATATTTTTTCAGAGGTAGATGCAGAAAAAAATATATTCAGTTTGCAACCTGATGGAGGTCAGTATAGATTGACTAATACAACAAGTCCCGCACACAGCTAGAAGCCCAAATATTTTTTCAGAGGTACTGTAGATGCAGATAAAAATTATTTTTAATTTGCAACCTGATGGAGGTCAGTATAGATGGACTAATAGAGAAAGTCCGACACACTACTAGAAGGCCAAATATTTTTTCAGAGCTAGATGCAGAAAAAAATATATTCAGTTTGCAACCTGATGGAGGTCAGAATAGATGGACTAATACAACAAGTCCCGCACACAGCTAGAAGCCCAAATATTTTTTCAGAGGTACTGTAGATGCAGATAAAAATTATTTTTAATTTGCAACCTGATGGAGGTCAGTATAGATGGACTAATAGAGAAAGTCCGACACACTACTAGAAGGCCAAATATTTTTTCAGAGGTAGATGCAGAAAAAAATATATTCAGTTTGCAACCTGATGGAGGTCAGTATAGATGGACTAATACAACAAGTCCCACACACAGCTAGAAGCCCAAATATTTTTTCAGAGGTACTGTAGATGCAGATAAAAATTATTTTTAATTTGCAACCTGATGGAGGTCAGTATAGATGGACTAATAGAGAAAGTCCGACACACTACTAGAAGGCCAAATATTTTTTCAGAGGTAGATGCAGAAAAAAATATATTCAGTTTGCAACCTAATGGAGGTCAGTATAGATGGACTAATACAACAAGTCCCGCACACAGCTAGAAGCCCAAATATTTTTTCAGAGGTACTGTAGATGCAGATAAAAATTAGTTTTAATTTGCAACCTGATGGAGGTCAGTATAGATGGACTAATAGAGAAAGTCCAACACACTACTAGAAGGCCAAATATTTTTTCAGAGGTAGATGCAGAAAAAAATATATTCAGTTTGCAACCTAATGGAGGTCAGTATAGATGGACTAATACAACAAGTCCCGCACACAGCTAGAAGCCCAAATATTTTTTCAGAGGTACTGTAGATGCAGATAAAAATTATTTTTAATTTGCAACCTGATGGAGGTCAGTATAGATGGACTAATAGAGAAAGTCCGACACACTACTAGAAGGCCAAATATTTTTTCAGAGGTAGATGCAGAAAAAAATATATTCAGTTTGCAACCTGATGGAGGTCAGTATAGATGGACTAATACAACAAGTCCCGCACACAGCTAGAAGCCCAAATATTTTTTCAGAGGTACTGTAGATGGAGATAAAAATTATTTTTAATTTGCAACCTGATGGAGGTCAGTATAGATGGACTAATAGAGAAAGTCCGACACACTACTAGAAGGCCAAATATTTTTTCAGAGGTAGATGCAGAAAAAAATATATTCAGTTTGCAACCTGATGGAGGTCAGTATAGATGGACTAATACAACAAGTCCCACACACAGCTAGAAGCCCAAATATTTTTTCAGAGGTACTGTAGATGCAGATAAAAATTAGTTTTAATTTGCAACCTGATGGAGGTCAGTATAGATGGACTAATAGAGAAAGTCTGACAAACTACTAGAAGGCCAAATATTTTTTCAGAGGTAGATGCAGAAAAAAATATATTCAGTTTGCAACCTGATGGAGGTCAGTATAGATGGACTAATACAACAAGTCCCGCAAACAGCTAGAAGCCCAAATATTTTTTAAGAGGTACTGTAGATGCAGATAAAAATTATTTTTAATTTGCAACCTGATGGAGGTCAGTATAGATGGACTAATAGAGAAAGTCCGACACACTACTAGAAGGCCAAATATTTTTTCAGAGGTAGATGCAGAAAAAAATATATTCAGTTTGCAACCTGATGGAGGTCAGTATAGATGGACTAATACAACAAGTCCCGCACACAGCTAGAAGCCCAAATATTTTTTCAGAGGTACTGTAGATGCAGATAAAAATTATTTTTTATTTGCAACCTGATGGAGGTCAGTATAGATGGACTAATAGAGAAAGTCCGACACACTACTAGAAGGCCAAATATTTTTTCAGAGGTAGATGCAGAAAAAAATATATTCAGTTTGCAACCTGATGGAGGTCAGTATAGATGGATTAATAGAACAAGACACACACAGCTAGAAGCCCAATATTTTTTCAGAGGTAGATGCAGAAAAAACTATATTCAGTTTGCAACCTGATGGAGGTCAGTATAGATGGACTAATAGAACAAGTCCCACACACTGCTAGAAGCCCAAATATTTTTTCAGAGGTACTGTAGATGCAGATAAAAATTAGTTTTAATTTGCAACCTGATGGATGTCAGTATAGATGGACTAATAGAGAAAGTCCGACACACTACTAGAAGGCCAAATATTTTTTCAGAGGTAGATGCAGAAAAAAATATATTCAGTTTGCAACCTGATGGAGGTCAGTATAGATGGATTAATAGAACAAGACCCACACACAGCTAGAAGCCCAATATTTTTTCAGAGGTAGATGCAGAAAAAAATATATTCAGTTTGCAACCTGATGGAGGTCAGTATAGATGGACTAATAGAACAAGTCCCACACACTGCTAGAAGCCCAAATATTTTTTCAGAGGTACTGTAGATGCAGATAAAAATTAGTTTTAATTTGCAACCTGATGGAGGTCAGTATAGATGGACTAATAGAGAAAGTCCGACACACTACTAGAAGGCCAAATATTTTTTCAGAGGTAGATGCAGAAAAAAATATATTCAGTTTGCAACCTGATGGAGGTCAGTATAGATGGATTAATAGAACAAGACCCAAACACAGCTAGAAGCCCAATATTTTTTCAGAGGTAGATGCAGAAAAAAATATATTCAGTTTGCAACCTGATGGAGGTCAGTATAGATGGACTAATAGAACAAGTCCCACACACTGCTAGAAGCCCAAATATTTTTTCAGAGGTACTGTAGATGCAGATAAAAATTAGTTTTAATTTGCAACCTGATGGAGGTCAGTATAGATGGACTAATAGAATGATGCTATGCCCAAAAGATTTTACTTCACTAGGTGCAGTAAAAAAATTGGTATTCTATACACAGGTGGTATATCTTGCAACACAGATAGGCTACTCCACTGAGTAACACACTCTGCAATAGGCCAAAAAGGATTAGCTTTGCTAGATTCAGCCAAATGCTGTGAAAAAAACTTGCACAGCACTGGCACAGACCTGCCTGGCAAAAACTGATAGGAACTCATGTAACCTAGTCCTGAAAAGGACTGCAATTACAATTAGTCTTTACTCCCACAACCGATCTATTTAAGAGCACAGACCTCCCTGATAAAAGTCGTAGGAAATGCTGTAACCTAGTCCTTAAAAGGACTGCAATCACAACTATTCCCTACTCCCAAGCTATCTGTATATTTGTGCGAAAATTGGCTTGAAATTAACAAGGTATAGCGCACACAGCAACAGCGGTGCCGTCTAACACGCAGCTGCAGCAGTGAGAAAATGGTGGCGACGGGGAAAATGGCTTGGTCTTATAGGGCAAGGACATGTGACATACACTGCCAATGACACATGCCCTTGCTTGTGTGAAAAAAAGCACTTCGCTCCCTGTGTGCGCTGCTGATAGGCTGACAGATTGCACCTCCCCACTGTAAATGCGGGAAAGAGGAAAAAAAATGGAGATCTTCATTGTTCCTGCAGAGATCCATCCCCTGCCCCTCCCCCCACCCCGCTGTACACTCAAACTGCGTATTAACATTAATTTTCATCATTACTGAGAAAAAATCCAGTTATGATTTTGGTGCACGAACAGTTATCGAACATAACCTCGAACAGCCGAATTTTTCTCAAATTGTTCGTGTTCGCCGAACGGCTCGAACACCGCCCAAAACAGCTCGAATTTGAGATTGGCGAACAGTTCGAGTAGAACAACGCTCATCTCTAGTAATCACCATTCAATCCCCAAGACAAATGGGCCACCACCCCTGTACCTGCAGTGTACAGGTGTGGTAAATCAAAAAATTGGAAATGAATGGATACTCATTTCCTAACAGTCAGTTATTTTCATGGCCCAGATACTCAAGAGGATAACACTAGTGTTGAGCCACACCCGTATTGTTCGGGTTCGGTTCGGTTCTTCGAACACCGAGATGTTCGAGGAACTGTTCGTCGAACTGTTCGTCGAACACCTTAGAACACCGTCGAACACCGTTAAAACCAATGGCAGGCAAACAAAAACACATAGAAACACATAGAAAACACCTTCAAAGCTGTCCAAAAGCTGACAAACTGCTCAGAAGATGCTCGCTTTAAAAAAGCCGGCCGGCAATTCAGCAGCGGCATACACCAGTACCCGACAATTTAGACAAGAAGGAATAGAGCATCACACATAGATTAGATAGATCGAATCATGTCAGTCACGTATATAAGGAGTACAGTGACAGTGTTGGTTACTGTCCTTGTCATTTAGTGTAAAGGGTTTATTAAAAAAAAATATTAGTGTTTTCATGCGCCGTCTCTTTAAAAAAGCCGGCCGGCAATTCAGCAGCGGTACCTGACAATTTAGAACAGAAAGAATAGAGCTTCAAACATAGATTAGATAGATAGAAACATGTCAGTCACATATATAATAAGTACAGTGACAGTGTTGCTTACTGTACTTGTCATTTAGTGTAAAGGATTTATTTTAAAAAATAATAGTGTTTTCATGCACCGTCTCTTTAAAGAAGCCGGCCGGCAATTCAGCAGCGGTACCCGACAATTTAGAACAGAAAGATAGAGCATCACACATAGATTACATAGATAGAAACATGTCAGTCACATATATAAGAAGTACAGTGACAGTGGGTTCCCCGTAATTTTAGTCTGTAGCGGAGGTTAAGCAGATGGCTGGGGCAGATGTTTGAAGCATGGGAAGGGGGTTATACCCATGGAGCTTCCCAGGCTACTAATATCAGCCCCCAGCTGAATACCTAGCCTTAACTAGCTATTAAAATGGGGGACCCCCCAAAAAAAATGACGTGGGGTCCCCCCTATTTTAATAGCTAGCAAAGGCTAGGCAGACAGCTGGGGGCTGATATTAATAGCCCAGGAAGGGTGCCGTGAATATTGGCCCCTTCCCAGGCTAGAAACACCAGCTGTCAGCCGTCCCAGAAATGGTGCATCCATAGGATGCACCAATTCTGCCACTTAGCCTCGCTCTTCCCACTGCCCTGTAGCGGTGGCAGTGGGGTAATAGGGCTGGGGTTGATGTCAGCTTATAATACCAGCTGACATCAAGCCCAGGTTAGTAATGGAGAGGCGTCTATAAGACACCCCCATTACTAACCCCATAGTCAAAGTTAAAAAAAAACACAAACACCCAGAATAAAGTCCTTTAATTGAAATAAACACACAATTCTTTATTGTTCTAAATTAAACCATACTTACCAACACGCCCATTCCAGCTGAAGCCAACGATCTCCTGCAATAAAAGAAAAATAATAAAGCAACCTTATCCTTACCTTTCGATGGTTCCCAGGACAGCTCCAGCTCTGCTACATCAAGATGACAGGCTGGACCGCAGCAGAAAGCTGCCATCCAGCCTGTCATCCCGCAGACACTGAGAAGCGCAGGCACGCTTGCGCTCCTCAGTGTCAGGCAGTGACAGCATCCAGATGAGCCGAGGTCATGTCCAATGAACTCAGCTCACCTCATGCACGTCACTGACAGCGTGGGAAAATTCTCCTGCACTCAGCTCTTCAGCGTGAGAATTTTCCCACGCTGTCAGTGACGTGCATGAGGTGAGCTGAGTTCATTGGACATGAGCTTACCTCATGCACGTCACTGACAACGTGGGAAAATTCTCCTGCACTCAGCGATTCAGCGTGAGAATTTTCCCATGCTGTAAGTGACGTGCATGAGGTGAGTTCAAGTCCAATGAACTCGGCTCACCACATGTACGTCACTGACAGCGTTGGAGAATTCTCACGCTGAAGCGCTGAGTGCAGGAGAATTTTCCCACGCTGTCAGTGACGTGCATGAGGTGAGCTCATGTCCAATGAACTCAGCTCACCTCATGTACGTCACTGACAGCATGGGAGAATTCTCACGCTGAAGTGCTGAGTGCAGGAGAATTTTCCCACGCTGTCAGTGACGTGCATGAGGTGAGCTGAGTTCATTGGACATGAGATTACCTCATGCACGTCACTGACAACGTGGGAAAATTCTCCTGCACTCAGCGATTCAGCGTGAGAATTTTCCCATGCTGTAAGTGACGTGCATGAGGTGAGTTCAAGTCCAATGAACTCGGCTCACCACATGTACGTCACTGACAGCGTTGGAGAATTCTCACGCTGAAGCGCTGAGTGCAGGAGAATTTTCCCACGCTGTCAGTGACGTGCATGAGGTGAGCTCATGTCCAATGAACTCAGCTCACCTCATGTACGTCACTGACAGCATGGGAGAATTCTCACGCTGAAGCGCTGAGTGCAGGAGAATTTTCCCACGCTGTCAGTGACGTGCATGAGGTGAGCCGAGTTCATTGGACATGAACTCGGCTCATCTGGATGCCATCGCAGCGAGACACTGAGGAGCGCAAGCATGCCTGCGTTTCTCAGTGTCTGCGGGATGACAGGCTGTATGGCAACTTTCTTCTGCTGTCTAGCCTGTCATCTCGATGTAGCAGAGCTGAAGCTGTCATGGGAACAATGGAAAGGTAAGGATGATGATGCTTTATTATTTTACTTTTATTGCAGGAGATCGTTGGCTTCAGCTGGAATGGGCGTAATGGTAAGTATGGTTTAATTTAGAACAATAAAGAATTGTGTGTTTATTTCAATTAAAGGACTTTATTCTGGGTGTTGTGTTTTTTTTTAAATACTTTACTAGAAATTCATGGCGGTCATGTCTGATATTGGCGTGACCCCATGAATTTCGGGCTTAGGGCCAGCTGATAATACCAAGCTGGCCCTAACCCCTTTATTACAAAGTGAGCCACCGCACCAGGGCCCTGGATGAGTTGGGTACAGCGCCAGAAGATGGCGATTCTATGAACGCGCCATTTTCCGAGGTGGCTGCGGACTGCAATTTGCAGTGGGGGGGGACCCAGAAAGCTTGGGCCTCCCTGCGCTGCAGATTCCAGCCCCCAGCTGCCTAGTTGTACCTGGCTGGACACAAAAATAGGGCGAAGACTCACGTGTTTTTTTTTTAATTATTTCATGAAATTCATGAAATAATGAAGAAAAAAAGGCCTTCCCTGTATTGCTGTGTCCGGCCAGGTACATATAGGCAGCTGGTGGTTGGGGGCAGCCTTTTCCTGCCTGCTGTACCTGGCTGGACACAAATATAGTGCGAAGCCCCACGTCAATTTTTTACAATTATTTCAGGAAATTCATGAAATAATTAAAAAAAAATTGAAGTGGGGCTTCGCACTATATTTGTGTCCAGTCAGGTATAGCAGGCAGGAACGGGCTGCCCCCATCCACCAGCTGCCTATTTGTACCTGGCCGGACACAACAATATCAGGAAGCCCTTTTTTTTTAAATTATTTCATGAAATAATTTAAAAAAAATTGACATGGGGCTTCGTACTATATTTGTGTCCAGCCAGGTACAGCAGGCAGGAACGGGCTGCCCCCAACCGCCAGCTGCCTATTTGTACCTGGCCGGACATAACAATATAGAGAAGCCCTTTTTTTCTTAATTATTTCATGAATTTCATGAAATAATTAAAAAAAAATACGTGGGGCTTCGCCCTATTTTTGTGTCCAGCCAGGTACAACTAGGCAGCTGGGGGCTGGAATCCGCAGCGCAGGGAGGCCCAAGCTTTCTGGGCCCCCCCGCTGCAAATTGCAGTCCGCAGCCACCCCGGAAAATGGCGCGTTCATAGAAGCGCCATCTTCTGGCACTGTACCCAACTCATCCAGGGCCCTGGTGCGGAGGCTCACTGGGTAATAAAGGGTTTAGGGCCAGCTTGGTATTATCAGCTGGCCCTAAGTCCGAAATTCATGGGGTCACGCCAATATTAGACATGACCACCATGAATTTCGAGTAAAGTATTTAAAAAAAACACAACACCCAGAATAAAGTCCTTTAATTGAAATAAACACACAATTCTTTATTGTTCTAAATTAAACCATACTTACCATCACGCCAATTCCAGCTGATGCCAACGATCTCCTGCAATAAAAGAAAAATAATAAAGCAACATCATCCTTACCTTTCCATGGTTCCCAGGACAGCTTCAGCTCTGCTACATCGAGATGACAGGCTGGACCGCAGCAGAAAGCTGCCATCCAGCCTGTCATCCCGCAGACACTGAGAAGCGGAGGCATGCTTGCCTCCTCAGTGTCTCGCTGTGACGGCATCCAGATGATCCGAGTTCATGTCCAATGAACTCAGCTCACCTCATGCACGTCACTGACAGCGTGGGAAAATTCTCCTGCACTCAGCGCTTCAGCGTGAGAATTCTCCCACGCTGTCAGTGACGTGCATGAGGTGAGTTCATGTCCAATGATCTCAGCTCACTTCATGCACGTCACTGACAGCGTGGGAGAATTCTCCTGCACTCAGCGCTTCAGCGTGAGAATTTTCCCACGCTGTCAGTGACGTGCATGAGGTAAGTTCATGTCCAATGATCTCAGCTCACCTCATGCACGTCACTGACAGCGTGGGAGAATTCTCACGCTGAAGCGCTGAGTGCAGGAGAATTTTCCCACGCTGTCAGTGACGTGCCTGAGGTGAGCCGAGTTCATGGGACATGACCTCGGCTCATCTGGATGCCATCACAGCCTGACACTGAGGAGCGCAAGCATGCCTGTGCTGCTCAGTGTGTGCGGCATGGCAAGCTGGATGGCAGCGTTCTGCTGCGGTCCAACCTGTCATGTGAATGTAGCAGAGCTGAAGCCGTCGTGGGAACCATGGAAAGGTAAGGATGATGTTGCTTTATTATTTTATTTTTATTGCAGAATACGTTGGCTTCAGCTGGAATGGGCGTGATGGTAAGTATGGTTTAATTTAGAACAATAAAGAATTGTGTCTTTATTTCAATTAAAGGACTTTATTCTGGGTGTTTTTGTTTTTTTTTAACTTTGACTATGGGGTTAGTAATGGGGGTGTCTTATAGACGCCTCTCCATTTCTAACCTGGGCTTGATGTCAGCTGGCATTATAAGCTGACATCAACCCCAGCCCTATTACCCCACTGCCACCGCTACAGGGCAGTGGGAAGAGCGAGGCTAAGTGCCAGAATTGGCGCATCCTATGGATGCGCCATTTCTGGGGCGGCTGACGGCTGGTGTATCTAGCCTGGGAGGGGGCCAATATTCATGGCACCCTTCCTGGGCAATTAATATCAGCCCCCAGCTGTCTGCCTAGCCTTTGCTAGCTATTAAAATAGGGGGGACCCCACGTCATTTTTTTGGGGGGGTCCCCCATTTTAATAGCTAGTAAAGGCTAGGTATTCAGCTGGGGGCTGATATTAGTAGCCTGGGAAGCTCCATGGGTATTACCCCCTTCCCAGGCTTCAAACATCTGCCCCAGCAGTCTGCTTAACCTCTGCTAGAGACTAAAATTACGGGGAACCCCACGCCAATTTTTTTTTAAATAAATCCTTTATTTTAACACTAAATGACAAGTAGAGTAATCAACACTGTCACTGTATTTCATATATATGTGACTGACATGTTTCTATCTATCTAATCTATGTGTGATTCTCTATTCCTTCTATTCTAAATTGTCGGGTACCGCTGCTGAAATGCCGGCCGGCTTTTTTAAAGAAACGGTGCATGAAAACACTATTGTTTTTTTTAATAAATCCTTTACACTAAATGACAAGTACAGTAAGCAACACTGTCACTCTACTTCATATATATGTGACTAACATGTTTCTATCTATCTAATCTATGTGTGATTCTCTATTCCTTCTATTCTAAATTGTCGGGTACCGCTGCTGAAATGCCGGCCGGCTTTTTTAAAGAAACGGTGCATGAAAACACTATTATTTTTTTTAATAATTCCTTTACACTAAATGACAAGTACAGTAAGCAACACTGTCACTGTACTTCATATATATGTGACTGACATGTTTCTATCTATCTAATCTATGTGTGATTCTCTATTCCTTCTATTCTAAATTGTCGGGTACCGCTGCTGAAATGCCGGCCGGCTTTCTTAAAGAAACGGTGCAGGAAAACACTATTATTTTTGGTTAATAAATCCTTTTCTCTAAATGACAAGTACAATAAGCAACACTGTCACTGTACTTCATATATATGTGACTGACATGTTTCTATCTATCTAATCTATGTGTGATGCTCTATTCTTTCTGTTCTAAATTGTCGATATCGGTGTATGCCGCTACTGAATTGCCGGCTTTTCATGTTTCACTGTGAGCACTGTTCACATCGATTTGGGCAATCACTGTAATGCCACAACCACCATGGCTGTGGCATTACAGTGAGTGGCAGACAATCCCTGCATGATTGGTGCTCTAAATAGCGCCAGACATGCAGGACACGCTTTTGGTGCATGAAAAGTTATCGAATATAACCTCGAACAACCGAATTTTTTGCAAATTGTTCGGGTTCGTCGAACAACTCGAACACTGCCCAAAACAGCTCGAATTTGAGATTGGCGAACAGTTCTAGTCGAACACCGCTCATCTCTAGATATCACTCATCAAACAATTAATAATACTGTATATAAATCTCAATCTGGCTGTAAATACAGAACAATATGTATATGTGTATTAGTAACAAAAATGATCTCAGGGAATATTCCTGCATCCCTCACCAAACCAGAAAATAGATGTCACTTTATACCAATGTAATCAACTAGCTATTGAACCCGTTCTACGCTTGGGTGGCGAGCATTTTTTTTGGTATATGGTCTTCCATGCTGGTATGTGCTGCCCCCCTACTGGTATCTGCACTGCCTCCATCCTGTCTCCACCATCCTATCGTGGTAAGCATGGAACCCCTCACCCCCAATACTGGTATGCATGGTACCCCTCACCCCCAATCCTGGTATGCATGACACCCCTCATCCCAAATCCTGGTATGCGTGGCACCCCTCATCCCCAATCCAGGTATGCATGGTCCCCTCATCCACCAGTCCTGGTATGTGTGGTACCCCTCACCCCCCCAATCCTTGTATGCATGGTCCCCTCACCACCCAATCCTGGTATGTGTGGTACACCTCACCCCCCAATCCTAGTATGTATGGTACCCCTCACCCCCCAATCCTTGTATGTGGGGTCCCCTTATCCCCCAATCCTGGTATGTGTGGCCCCCTCATCCCCCAATCCTGGTATGCATGGTCCCCTCACCCCCCAATCCTGGTATGCGTGGTCCCCTCACCCCTCAATCCTGGTATGTGTGGTACCCTTCACCCCCCCAATCCTGCTATGTGTGGCCCCCTCATCCCCCAATCCTGGTATGCATGGTCCCCTCACCCACCAATCCTGGTATGCATGGTCCCTTCACCCCCCAATCCTGGTATGCATGGTCCCCTCACCCCCCCAATCCTGGTATGTGTGGCCCCCTCATCCCTTTCATGCTGTACACACATACAAAAAAATAAACTCCGGACAGCGCTATGCGCATGCGCCGATGCAATGCCTCACTCCTGCCCCGATCTCCGGCGAAGAGAGGTGCCGCGGCAATGCTCTTCCCGGTCAACTAAGTATCTAAGTATGGCACCGGAGATCGCGGTATGCATTCAGTGTCTACACATACCGCGATCTTCGGCGCCATACACACTCCTCTTAACTGTAACGGCTGGATGCGTGCTACTGTGTGGAGCCAGACTGCGCGTCACGCATGCGCAGTCTATAAAGGCTTCAGACAGAGACATGCATCCCCGGTTATAGTATAGATAGACCAGGAGTCCTCAAACTACGGCCCACGGGCCACATGTGGCCCACCGAGGATGTTTATTGTTTTTGTAGCACTGTATATATACTGGTATTTTACTGATAGCAATTTGGAATCCCTAGGAAACAATGATATCAAGAGAAAAAAAAATTGACGCGGAGTGTAGGATATTAAAAGAACAGTGGACTTATGATTACTTTCTCATGCAGTACAAGGAAAGAGCTGTGTGTTTGATATGCCAGAATATAGTGTCTGTGTTCAAAGAATACAATTTGCGTCGACACTATCAAACTCAACATAAAGATAAATATGATTGTTTGGTCGGAGAAAGGATAAAATATTAAAACTGAAAAATACATTGACAACTCAGCAAAATACTTTTGTGTAGCAGAAGCAGCTAAATATTTCATCACTGCGAGCAAGATTTCAAGGTGCCAAGCTAATAGCGTGCACTGGCAGACCATTCGTGGAGGGAGAATTTGTTAAAGAATGCCTTTTTTCTGTTGCTATAGAGATGTGTCCAGAGAAGGCCGATTTATTTAGCACAGTGAGCCTTTCAGGACATACAATTATATGAAGGATTGAAGAAATGGGAGACAATTTGCATCAGCATTGGCAAAACTCCACAAAAAAACTTTCCTATTTTTCCTTGCCATTCGACGAAAGTAATGATATTCGTGATTCTGCACAACTTCTAATTTTTATTTGTGGGACGAATGACTGTTTCGAAGTCACAGAAGAGCTTGCTGCACTGCAAAGCATGAAAGGAACAACTACAGGAGAGGAGATCTATGAAAAGGTTTGCCAAACTGTGAATGGTTTGGAGCTGGACTGGGCTAAACTAGCCAGTGTGACAACTGATGGTGCTTCTAGCATGGTGGGGTCTAAGAAAGGAGTAATTGCTCGCATTATCCAAAAGATGGACAGACATAGCCATTCTCATGCAATAGCCATACACTGCCTCATCCACCAACAGGCGCTGTGTAGTTAATCACTGAAGTGGGACTCTGTTATGAAAATTGTGGTATCATGTGTTAATTTCATAAGAGCTAATGCGTTAAACCACAGACAATTTCAGGAATTTCTGTCTGAGCTAAATGTTGCCTATGAAGATGTTCAATACCACACAGAAGTCCATTGGCTTAGTAGAGGGAGAGTTTTGAAACATTTCTATGACTTACTTCCGCAGATTACAGCTTTTCTGCTTTCAAAAAACAATGAAGTACCGGAGCTCAATGATGCGGAATGGAAATGGCACCTTGCCTTTCTGACAGATGTAACAGAGTTACTTAACAGTTTCAATGTGCAACTTCAAGGAAAGGGGAAGCTCATCTGTGATATGCAATCACATGTGAAAGCATTTGAAGTAAAATTAGGCCTCCTCATCAAACAAGTGAAGGAGGAAAATTTGTGCTATCTCCCCACAACTCAAAATCTGTTAGCGGAAAAACCATTGGTTGCATTCCCAAACAAAACATGTGTGGATTCACTGGAAAAGTTACAAAAGGAGTTCCAATGCAGATTTAAAGAGCTTCATCTCCATGAACAGGACATACAGCTTTTCCGTAACCCATTTTCTATTGACATTGAAAATGTGGATACAATTTACCAAATGGAACTGGCTGAGCTGCAGAATTGTGACTCTCTGAAAAATGCATTCAAGTCAAGCATCCTTCCTAATTTCTAATTTCTGAGACATATCCGAACTTAAGGAACCATGCACTCAAAATGACAATCATCTTTGGCAGCACTTAAGTCTGTGAACAGACTTTTTCCAGAATGAAACATCTGAAATCTCCAACCAGATCCAGACTAACTGATGCACACTTGCATCACTTGTTACGACTAGCAGTGACAAATATGGAACCGGACATTGACCATCTCATTAGCCAAAAGCAGGCCCATAGTTCCCATTGAAATACCGGTAAGTTTGTTGATTTAACTTTACTTGTTCATCATTTTAAATATTGCATTTGTGACGCCTTTTACTCGAAAAAGACCTTTATTTTACCCAGGGTGATGGGGGACTCGGAGTCGGGTCCTGTGATGGAGAGATAGGGTGCAGCAGTGGCCCAGACCCGACCCGTGCTCAGGGCCGTCACATTAAAAAGAGATGGTGTGGGCTCATCCGGGTTGAGCGGCTGATTTACGACTACGCCACCTGTTGTGCCTGGTGAAGGGTCACCAGCGCCGCTGCAGTCCGCTGAGGCCTGGTGTTATGGCGGCCAAAGTTACTACTACTCCCCACAGGCGGAGCAAGGCCTCAAGGCAGAGGGACAGGATGGAGGGGGTAGTAGTAGAGGATAACGGGCGCCGCGTCGTGCGGTGTGGCGCAGAATAAACAGTCCGGAGGCCATAGGGGTGAACTTCCAAGGCTTTACTCACTCTAGAGATGGCAGAAGGAAGGCGACTCCCTGCTCCCCGCGGGGTCCAGCGGTCACCAGGGACGGGGGTCCGACAACCCCTGAGTAAGTCCAGCATTCAATCGGGACCCTACTGCAGAGTGTTCCTGAACTATAGACCGAATCCTTTCCTGTCCGTGTGTGTGCAAATAGGCCGGGACTCCCTCTGAACTCCTCTCAGAACAAGGGCATGGGTGGCAGCTCCGCTCCGTCCGATACCCGGTGGGATCCTCTGGGCCTACCGGGCTTTCCCGACCAGGACGTAGAGTAGCAAGGTCGAGTGTCGGAGGCCGGTACCCCTCTTGCAGCTGGACTCCCTCTGAATATATCAGCATGGCGAGGACAGGGGGCATACACCGCTCCATCTGCATCCTGCATGGGATCCATTTGCTGTGGAGCCACACTCTTAAGCTCCGGGCCTTCTTGATCCTGGTCTTTGGCTGGGTTGAGACATTCCTTGTCTACAACCTACCTCTCATCCCAAGGCCAGGGTACGAGGGCTGTGTCCCTTGCCGGTGCAGACCCACACAGGATCTGCGCTCCGGGAGGGAGGTCACATTACACACAGTATTTGACAGCACAGAGACAGCCGACAGACTAGCAAAGGCTAGACAAAGGACCAAGATCAAAGATGGCTTTTTATTAAATATTAAATTTAAAGTGTAACTAACTTGTAAGTTCTCCACCCTCACCCACTAACTGGCTCCCCTAACTCTTGGTTCCCCAGTCTCCCTGTAACCAGGGGAGCAGCACCTAGTACATACTAGCTCCCTCTTGTCGAGAAATGTGGTGATGGATGCAAAGGCTGGGTCACGACTATCACACTGTCTTTACCTCAGAGGAGGAACACCACACTCCATTAGAGAAGAGCAGCATCCCTGTGGCGATCGAACCCTCAGGGGCGCCACATTCCCCCCTGGTAAAACACAGCACGTCCGCGGGCTGCAAAAGAAGTAACACCCAGGAAATTTTCTTTTCAATATAAACATGAACTATATTCCCTTTATGGGAGGCACATCTTCTTAAACTTTGCATAACAGGGTATACAGTTTAAAAGTACAAGTATAAAATTATAAAAGTGCTAGCATTTTTCCAGAGACATTTTGTGCAAACAGACAGGTTAAGGTGCAAAGACGCAGAGTCAGTTCAGAAGTGCGAGGGACCTGTCCTAAACCCTCAACATGGGACCTGGGGTGGCTGCAGGGCATGAAGATCCCGAGTTGCACCTCCCAGAGAGCCACCCTGACAGGTTTTTCTTCTGAGGTCTTGAGGTAGAAATATCCGCGGTTTTTGTATAAAACAAATATGGAGCACCAAAAGAGATGCAAACTATTTACAATGGAAAGAGTCTGTCTGCTGCCAGTCCGTAGGGACACAAGTCTCTAGAAACTGAGGATTAATAGAAAATCAAAAATAGCAAAGTCAACACATAAACTTGTAAACGAAAACTGTAACAGCCGGGGGCTGCTTTAAACCACGGGCTCTCTCCTTGGAAAGAGCTCATTCCTCCCGACGGAGGCTAACCGGTCCCCTGAGGCTGAGCGCGGGGTGGCGTCGCTCCCGGACACTTTGTGTACATCCAGGGCGTACCACCCTCGCACCCCCTGGTGGCCAGAAAATGTTACTGTATCGCCCGGGAAGAGGTTTCAGCCAGGGTGTCCATTCTTTAGACGCGGCTCAACGTCCCGCCGGCTGATGAAGACATCGTCCTGGTACTGGGGACATCGGATGAACCCCCACCGCGCCTCATGGTGGAAGCGGACAACTTGGCCTTCCACTCGGGGACTGGGACGGGTGGCCTCCTTCTGACGCACCCGGGATTTAGCAGCTTTGGCCCGTACCTCGAGGCGCTCGCAGTGCTGCTCTCGTTGATGCTGCTCCTGAGCGAGCTGGAAAATCTGGTCGCTGCACCACTGGCTCCTCATCCGCGCTTCAGCCCGTGTCTCCCGGGTGAAGCCCATCAGGTCACCCCCCTGGTTTTCCCAGGCCCACTCCTCAGCCTCGGGCCAGGTTACTGCGGGTAGCGGGGTCATGACAGGTTGCTGTGGGTCCTCTGCAGGCGCGAACCAGTCCGGGTTGGATCCGGTGGATTCCTCCGCAGTTTCAGGCACTTTCGATTCAGGGTTTGGGCGGCATCACAGGTCCCCACTCATAGCTGCCGATTGCAGCTCCGGAGCCAAAACCTGCTCCCAGGTGACCGCGTGGGGAATTAGATACTCCGTCATGAGGTCCAGGATAGTCACGGTAGGCTCTACAGCCGGGGCAGGGGTTGCACACTCACCCGCCGCTGGGCCGCACTCAACCTCTGTCACCGCGTCGCCTTGTCCTGGGACCTCAACTCCTTGGCGGCGGTCCCGGAAACGCAGCAGCATCTTCTCCCGCCACGCAGCCGTCACCGCCTCCTGGGCCTCTCTCTGCCTTCTCAAGAGTCCTAGAGCTTCCTGCCGGAGAAATTCAAAATCTCCCGAGGTTCACATGCTGCCGCCTCGCTCTCTGCCGGGTGAAGGGCCTGAACCGGGTTCAGAAGGTGCGTGGATTTGCTCCCCAGAAGCATCCATGTCTGCCTCTGATGAATGCCAAGCTCCGACTGCAATGGCCGCACTTTGTTGCTTTTCTTCTTCCTCCTCTTTCGGGGCGGTTCCTGGGCGGAATGCTGACAGGCCTGCCATCCGGTTTGACGGGCATTACCCCGCGGACAGTCTCTGATGGAAGGGGCAGTCCACATTTTTGGCGCCAAGCGGGAGCCCAGCCCACTATGGGAGGCGTTCAAAGACAGTCTTTTCACAGCATTATGGTGCCTGTTCTTCTTGGGCGGGCGCCATTTTAAGTGTAAAACAACAGTTCAAGGTGTAAGGCACACAGTAACCGGTAGCAATGGGTACTTCCTTCCTTTGCTGCGGGCACGCGATCCTGCCGAATATGCCAGGTTGTGATGCCTCATTCTCGAAAAAGCCCTTTTAGTTTACCCTGGGTGATGGGGGACACGGAGTCAGGTCCTATGATGAAGAGATGGGGTGCAGCCGTGGCCCGGACCCGACCCATGCTCAGGGTCGTCACATTAAAAAGAGATGGTGTGGGATCATCCGGGTTGAGTGGCTGATTTACGACTACGCCACCTGTGGTGCCTGGTGAAGGGTCACCAGCGCCGCTGCAGTCCGCTGAGGCCTGGTGTTATGGCGGCCAAAGTTATTACTACTCCCCACAGGCGGAGCAAGGCCTCAGGGCAGAGGGACAGGATGGAGGGGGTAGTAGTAGAGGATAACGGGCGCCGCGTCGTGCGGTGTGGCACATAATGAACAGTCCGGAGACCATAGGGGTGAATTTCCAAGGCTTTACTTACTTTAGAGATGGCAGAAGGAAGGTGACTCCCTGCTCCCCGCGGGGTCCTGCGGTCACCAGGGACGGGAGTCCAACAACCTCCGAGTAAGTCCAGCATTCAGTCGGGACCCTACTGCAGAGTGTTCCTGAACTACAGACCGAATCCTTCCCTGTCCGTGTGTGTGCAAATAGGCTGGGACTCCCTCTGAACTTCTCTCAGAACAAGGGCATGGGTGGCAGCTCCGCTCCGTCCGATACCCGGTGGGATCATCTGGGCCTACCTGGCTTTCCCAACCAGGACTTAGAGTAGTAAGGTCGAGTGTCGGGGGCCGCTACCCCTCTTGCAGCCGGACTCCCTCTGAATATATCAGCATGGCGAGGACAGGTGGCGTACACCGCTCCGTCTGCATCCTTCATGGGATCCATTTGCTGTGGAGACACACTCTTAAGCTCCAGGCCTTCTTGATCCTGGTCCTTGGCCGGGTTGAGACATTCCTTGTCTACAACCTACCTCGTCCCAAGGCCAGGGTACGAGGGCTGTGTCCCTTGCCGGTGCAGGCTCACACAGGAACTGCGCTCCGGGAGGGAGGTCACATTACACACAGTATTTGACAGAACAGAGACAGCCGACAGACTATCAAAGGCTAGACAAAGGACCAAGATCAAAGATGGCTTTTTATTAAATATGAAATTTAAAGTGTAACTAACTTGTAAGTCCTCCACCCTCACCCACTAACTGGTTCCTCTAACTCTTGGTTCCCCAGTCTCCCTGTAACCAGGGGAGCAGCACCTAGTGCATACTAGCTCCCTCTGGTGGAGAAATGTGGTGTTGGATGCAAAGGCTGGGTCATGACTATCACACTGTCCTTACCTCAGAGGAGGGAACACCACACTCCATTAGAGAAGTGCAGCATCCCTGTGGCGGTCGAACTCTCAGGGGCGCAACACATTTGTTCCCGTTTTGTTTTTTTCCTTCAAAATAAGATATATGCAGTGTGCATAGGAATTTGTTTATAGTTTTTTTTAAATCTATATTCCGGCCCTCCAATGGTCTGAGGGACAATGAACTGGCCCCCTGTTTAAAAAGTTTGAGGACCCCTACAATAGACTAATCTTCAAGTAGAATAAACATAAAAAGATTCTTTAGTCAGCCAGAAAGTCAAGAGATATAGTATGGAGGTGTACTTGGACCCTCCTATTCATAGAGACAAGATCAGAAATGCAAATAGACCAACCCCACAACTACACCGGTAAATTCAAATACAGATGCAGGTAGGTATCGCTCGACGCGGGCGCATTTCTCCTGCTAATCGGCTCTTCAGGAGCCACATACCCTATAAATTCAGATAATATAATATGAATGCTTAATAAGAGAGACTTAGCTTTGTTGAATCATGCTTGTATTCTCACTAAGGTGCCTCATGCAAACTGCTCCACAGATGTGGCAGTGGAGATAGTGATAATGTGCTCAGTGCAAACAGGGGGGATAATGCTCCATTTCCCTGAGGTTTGTGCCAAATGGAAACCACTCGCACTGACCCCCACCCCCTCATATATATGCCAGCTCAGACTGGGAGAGTCATCTTGAAAAGGTCCAGGCGGTGTTTGATGCTGTGAGGAAGGCGGGGTTTTCAATAAACCCAAAGAAATGTGCCATGGGGAAAGAAGAGGCCAAGTACCTTGAATATATAGTGGGTAGAGGTGAGATCAAACCCCAAATTACTAAAGTGTAAGCAATCCAAACTTGGCAGAGACAGCTGTCAAAAAAGCAAGTTAGAGCCTTCCTGGGAATCGTCAGATACTACAAGAGGTTCATCTCAAACTTCGCCATGGTGCCTGTGACTCGCCCCCTGGGCCGTGGGGCACTCGGATCCGGGCAATTAGGGGAACGATGGGGGTAGTAGTGGCTGCCCGGTCCGTGGCTCAGGGTGGTCAGGCCAATGGTAGTCCGTTACGTGTTGTTGATTATGTCCGACTACGCCACCCGTGGATTGCGGTCATTAGGAACCGCCGCTGCAAGGCAGTCCGCTGGGGCCGATGACGTGTGCAGCTGGGATGGTGTGACTCCCCACGGGAAGAGTGCGGCCCCAGGGCAGTGTAGTGGATGGTGGGAGTGATGGTGGTGAGAGTCCCGGTACCAATAGTGCTGGAGGCGCAAAGGTGCACACAGACAACAAGTTACAGTCCAGGGTCTTTACTCACAGTTCATTTGTTCCGGGTCACTTCTGTCAGCAGTGACCGCCCGAGCCGCGCTGCGTCCACCAGGTGTGGGGCTCGGTCAACTCCCAGGCAGTTCAGGAGCATGGCACAGGACCCCCTTTAATCCTTTCTCTGGCCTGCCTCACCAGTGACCCACTTTTGTCCAGCTGCCGCGGACTTGTGCGGTTAAACGTGGGCCCCGTCCTCCGCTGTCCTATATGGTGCCTTCCTAGCAGGTTTGATGAGGTGTCACACCAATAGATGATCACGACGACCGGTCTTTGGCTGAGGGTTGTTTCTCCTCCACCAACTTGGGATCTGGTACCCTTAATCTGCCTGACCCTGCACCCTGGATTCTCGTGGGTTCTTAGGGTCCCTTCCACCTTCTTGTTCCTGAGCCCTTCTGTTTCTCTGTCTCTCCTTCTCTTTCTTTCCTGTTCTGTTCCTTTCTGTTCCTTTCTCTTGGAGCTGAGATGAGCCAGAATCTCAGCTCCACTTTACCTCCTCCTCGGCCTCTCACTAGGCCCTCCTGGAGTAGAGCTCCTACAGAGCCTCTACTCCCTGTCTTCTCCTCTGGCTGAACGAACCTAGAACTAAGATGGTGCCCACCTTTTATACCTCCCTCTAGCCATGAGCCCAGGTGACCAGCAACCAATGGGCTCCTACCTACGCTCAGGAACCGCCCCCTATCTGCCCCTACAGCACTGGGTGTTCCACCCCTCCCTCCCCACTCCAGCAGGGACATGGTCGGTCGTGCCTGCACTTCTGTCTAGTGGGAGCACCGTTGAGCTGTCCCTCGGAAATGGGGTGTGTGTGCTGCATGCAGCTAACTGAGCCCTGGTCCATACTCCATCCTTACCTGGGAGTGGAATATCACACCTCTGGCAGAGGTGCAATACCCCTGTAGCGGCCGAACCCTCGGGGCGCTACATTCCCCCCTGGTAAAGCACAGCACGTCCTCGGGCTGGAAAAGAGCAAAAACAGATAATTACAGGACATTCAAAACTTTTTCAATAACTTTTCACATCAGAAAACAGGTAATACGGTTCAATTCCCTTTATGGGAAACACTCCTCTTCTCTTGCCACTACCACAAAACACTTTGCTAATGCCTCTGGAACTCTTTTGTCATATAAAACATCTTGTAAAACATTTCCATTATCACCTAGCAGCATATAAAGCTTTCTCATGTAACACATTTTTAAGTAAAGCACATTCTTGGATTCTTGGATCATGGCCGCGGTGCAACTTGCGACCAGGTAAAGGTGCAACAGTCCAGTAAATCTTGAGGTAGACGTTGCGGTTTTTGTATAAAACCAGTAGGGGGTGCTTTAGGAAGCGCAACTATATACAAGGGGTTGACCGCTCTCAGTCCTCGGCCAGTTTTGGGAAGGGAATGGCTGCTCACAGTCCTCAGCCTGTTAGGGGATGAGGGGCACACAGGTAACAGTTCAATCTTTGTCCCTACGGGGACCACACTTTCAAGACGGGATCAGTCCCAAAAACAGTTCTGATACCCTGACGGGTAACTATGTACACAGGTACTTTGCTACTTACTAGTAGCGGTGTCCTCCATATGCTCCTTCTTCCTCCTCATATGGTTCTTCAGACCCGTCCGGGTCCTCTTGCCTCTCCTCATAGCCGCGGTATTGTAGCTTCTCCTCTGTGAGCCGATGGACATGTAGGGCGTATGGTCCTTTTGCACCTACGTGGCGGGTAAAGGCGACCACATCACCAGGGTACAGGTCACGGCCACGATGTCCCTCCGGTAGATGACTCTCCACGTCCCTGCGGGTCACAAAGACGTCGCCTGTGGTTTCTGGGCCCCTGATGAAGCCCCAGCCGTTCTCCATGTGGAACTTGACTACGGTCCCGGTGATTCGGGGACCACGGGCTGCTTGGGGGTCTTGGCGGGCCTTGCGCTTTTGTTCAGCACTCTGGGCTTGGAGCCGTTCCTCCCTGACGCGCCTCTCTCGTCGCTCCCGCTCAAAGGTCGCCAGTTGCTGGTGACAGGCCTCCAGACGACGGACCGCGTCTGCCCGGGTCTCTTGAGAGAACCCCATCAAGTTCTCGCCGGTGGAGTCCCACGCAAATTGGATGTCCTCCAGTGGGGGTAGGGTGACCTCGACGGGTTCAGGAGCCGGTATCAGAGGCTCGCGCGGGGGCTGGGCCTTCCATGGCTGATTGCCGGTCACTTCAGCCGGCCACTCCAGCGGCAGTCCATCCGGACCGGTATGATGGGCAAACAGGTCCACGCCCAGCGATGGTATAGTGGGGGGACATGATCTGGGAGCAGCGCCCGGGGGCACTCGGCCTTGCGACCAGGCCGGGGGTCTTGTGGCTGCGCTAGGTGGCAGTCCCATCCGGGACAGGGGCGCAGGCTTGGCGATGGCGCCCGGGTCATCCAGGCCTTGCGACCGGGCCGATGATGCTTCCTGCTTTACGGCGCCCGGGGTCAAGGGGCGTGGCACTGGGCGGGGCGTGGCCGTGGCGCTCGCCGCTTGAGGCCTAGCCGGGAGCAGTGGCGGCGCGGCAACAGGTGCGGTGAGTGGGGCTTCTGGTGCTGCGACGGGAGGCTGGGGCAGGCTTGCGGGTGCTGGGCATGGGGTGGTGACGTCCCCTTCACTTGCCTCAGTCCTCGTGGCTCCCTCCGCGGAGTCGCCTCCGGTCCTCTCTCCTCTTGCGCCGTCCTCAGAGGCAGGCAAACCCCGGGGTGCGGCTGAGGCCTGTCGCTGGTGGGTCTCGGCCTGCCGGGCCAGTTCCTCTCTCCACTCGGTGAGTGCACTCCACTGCGCCCGGACCATCCTCCGCTCCAGGTCCTCCAGTGCAGCTTGCGCATGCTCCGGATCTCTGGGGAGCTGCGCTAGGACTTCTGCTAGGCTGCAGAGCGGTTCGGCCTGCAGCAGGCTTCGGGCCAGGAGGCTGGTGCTGCTCAGGGCGTCCATTCCCGGGTGCGGTCTGTCTGGACTGATCCAGACCACCCCCTGCCCCGCAGTTTTCTTTCCTATCCGCCCCCATGGGGGGTGGTCCTTGGGCATTCTGCTGACAATCACTCTCAGGGGCAGCCCCCCCACGTTGACGGACATTTCCACAGCAGTGCTCATGGTTGTTGGGGGCGGACTTCCTCTTTGGCGCCATTCTGGGACCCGGCCCACGATGGGAGGCGGCCTCCTATGGTCTTTTGGCGCGCACATTATGGCGCTCGTTCTTCTGGGGCGGGCGCCATCTTAGTACCGTGAAACAGTCTCTTTTCAGGCGCGCAGTACCCGTGGTTAGCGGGCACGAAATCCTGCCGACTATGCCAAAGCTGACTCGCCCCCTGGGCCGTGGGGCACTCGGATCCGGGCAATTAGGGGAACGATGGGGGTAGTAGTGGCTGCCCGGTCCGTGGCTCAGGGTGGTCAGGCCAATGGTAGTCCGTTACGTGTTGTTGATTATGTCCGACTACGCCAGGCAGTTCAGGAGCATGGCACAGGACCCCCTTTAATACTTTCTCTGGCCTGCCTCACCAGTGACCCACTTTTGTCCAGCTGCCGCGGACTTGTGCAGTTAAACGTGGGCCCCGTCCTCCGCTGTCCTATATGGTGCCTTCCTAGCAGGTTTGATGAGGTGTCGCACCAATAGATGATCACGACGACCGGTCTTTGGCTGAGGGTTGTTTCTCCTCCACCAACTTAGGATCCGGTACCCTTAATCTGCCTGACCCTGCACCCTGGATTCTCGTGGGTTCTTAGGGTCCCTTCCACCTTCTTGTTCCTGAGCCCTTCTGTTTCTCTGTCTCTCTTTCTTTCCTGTTCTGTTCCTTTCTGTTCCTTTCTCTTGGAGCTGAGATGAGCCAGAATCTCAGCTCCCCTTTACCTCCTCCTCGGCCTCTCACTAGGCCCTCCTGGAGTAGAGCTCCTACAGAGCCTCTACTCCCTGTCTTCTCCTCTGGCTGAACGAACCTAGAACTAAGATGGTGCCCCCCTTTTATACCTCCCTCTAGCCATGAGCCCAGGTGACCAGCAACCAATGGGCTCCTACCTACGCTCAGGAACCGCCCCCTATCTGCCCCTACAGCACTGGGTGTTCCACCCCTCCCTCCCCACTCCAGCAGGGACATGGTCGGTCGTGCCTGCACTTCTGTCTAGTGGGAGCACCGTTGAGCTGTCCCTCG
This sequence comes from Phyllobates terribilis, assembly GCF_046119375.1. Classification (NCBI taxonomy): domain Eukaryota; kingdom Metazoa; phylum Chordata; class Amphibia; order Anura; family Dendrobatidae; genus Phyllobates; species Phyllobates terribilis. The sequence goes on along the minus strand of NW_027362769.1, from coordinate 249,137,457 downwards.
GAAATGGGGTGTGTGTGCTGCATGAAGCTAACTGAGCCCTGGTCCATACTCCATCCTTACCTGGGAGTGGAATATCACACCTCTGGCAGAGGTGCAATACCCCTGTAGCGGCCGAACCCTCGGGGCGCTACACCTGCACCCCTGACTGACCTCCTTAAGGGGATGAAATCAGCCATGGCCAAGTGGACTGCAGAGGCAGAGACGGCCTTTCAAGAAATGAAAGTGGCTTTGGGTAGGCAACAGGTCCTGGTTGCCCCCGACTTTAAGAAAGAGTTTATACTATAGACAGATATCTCAGATGTCGGTTTAGGAGCAGTCCTTTCCCAGGAGATAAACGGGGAGGACCATCCTGTCCTCTACCTGAGTAGGAAGCTGTCCTCCTGCAAGAAAAATTATTCCGTCATAGAGAAGAAGTGCTTGGCCATTAAGTGGGTGGTGGACACCTTACGGTACTATCTGTTAGGTTGAAAATTTAGATTAGTATCCGACCATGCCCCACTCAAGTGGATGAGGGAAACAAAGGCAAAAAAATGCCAGGGTCTCCTGCTGGTTTTTAGCCCTACAGGACTTTAACTTCCATGTAGAACATAGAGCAGGAAAGCTACATGTTAATGCTGATGCCCTCTCGAGAATCTCCTGTTTGGTAGTAGAAGGTGCAAAGCCCCACGGCTTTAGGCAGAGGGGGAGGTTTGTAAGATGGCTAATGGTCATGTGGTCAATGGGAGGTATGTTTCACAGAGATGGCTGGTCTCACAGAGATGCCCGGAGTGTATCTCTAGTGCACATAAGCACTAAGAGGATCATTAGGTGCACCTGGGAGCCGGATTACGGGTTGCTAGGAGAGAAAGGGCGGGTCCAGCAACCCACATACCTCACCGCTGGGTGTGGTTAACAGCCTACAAAATGAAGGCTGTTGTTTGACACAGGGTCTGTGTGTCTGGAGGGAGAAGGCCTCCCATATATGTTTTGTCTCCAGACCAAGCCAGGACATTGGACGTTAAACCACAGCGCTGGCTAACCAGAGACTTTGCTAAAAGGACTGTTTTCTTTGTCTTTTTGCCTGAAATAAAGGCTGTTTGTTTGCATTTTGCTTTTGACCGGTTTATGAAGCCAATAAACCGTGATGGACATTTAAAGGAACATGCCTCCAATTTTGCCTCGCATCACAGCTTAGTGAGTACCATTCCTGCAATAGATATATATATATATATATATATATATATATATATATATATATATATATATACGGTACAGACCAAAAGTTTGGACACACCATCTCATTTACAGATTTTTCTGTATTTTCCTGACTGAAAATTGTACATTCACACTGAAGGCATAAAAACTATGAATTAACACACGTGGAATTATATACTTAACAAAAAAGTGTGAAGCAACTGAAAATATGTCTTATATTCTAGGTTCTTCAAAGTAGCCACCTTTTGCTTTGATGACTGCTTTGCACACTCTTGGCATTCTCTTGATGAGCTTCAAGAGGTAGTCACCGGAAATGGTTTTCACTTCACAGGTGTGCCCTGTCAAGTTTAATAAGTATAATTTCTTGCCTAATAAATGGGGTTGGGACCATCAGTTGTGTTGTGCAGAAGTCAGGTGGATACACAGCTGATAGTCCTACTGAATAGACTGTTAGAATTTGTATTATGGAAAGAAAAAAGCAGATAAGTAAAGAAAAATGAGTGGCCACCATTACTTTAAGAAATGAAGGTCAGTCAGTGTGAAAAATTGGGCAAACTTTGAAAGTGTCCCCAAGTGCAGTTGCAAAAACCATCAAGCGCTACAAAGAAACTGGCTCACATGAGGACCGCCCCAGGAAAGGAAGACCAAGAGTCACCTCTGCTTCTGAGGATAAGTTTATCCGAGTCACAAGCCTCAGAAATCGCAGGTTAACAGCAGCTCAGATTAGAGACCAGGTCAATGCCAAAAAGAGTTCTAGCAGCAGACACATCTCTTCAACAACTGTTAAGAGGAGACTTTGTGCAGCAGGCCTTCATGGTAAAATAGCTGCTAGGAAACCACTGCTAAGGACAGGCAACAAGCAGAAGAGACTTGTTTGGGTTAAAGAACATGAGGAATGGACATTAGACCAGTGGAAATCAGTGCTTTGGTCTGATCAGTCCAAATTTGAGATCTTTGGTTCCAACCAAAGTCTTTGTGCGACGCAGAAAAGGTGAACAGATGGACTCTACATGCCTGGTTCCCACCGTGAAGCATGGAGGAGGAGGTGTGATGGTGTGGGGTTGCTTTGCTGGTAACACTGTTGAGGATTTATTCAAAATTGAAGGCATACTGAACCAGCATGGCTACCACAACATGTTGCAGCGGCATGCTATTCCATCCGGTTTGCGTTTAGTTGAACCATCATTTATTTTTCAACAGGACAACGACCCCAAACACACCTCCAGGCTGTGTAAGGGCTATTTGACCAAGAAGTAGGGTGATGGGGTGCTACACCAGATGACCTGGCCTCCACTGTCACCAGACCTGAACCAAATCGAGATGGTTTGGGGTGAGCTGGACCGCAGAGTGAAGGCAAAAGGGCCATCAAGTGCAAAGCATCTCTGGGAACTCCTTAAAGATTGTTGGAAGACCATTTCTGGTGACTACCTCTTGAAGCTCATCAAGAGAATGCCAAGAGTGTGCAAAGCAGTCATCAAAGCAAAATGTGGCTACTTTGAAGAACCTAGAATATAAGACATATTTTCAGTTGTTTCACACTTTTTTGTTAATTATATAATTCCACCTGTGTTAATTCATAGTTTTGATGCATTCAGTGTGAATGTACAATTTTCATAGTCATGAAAATACAGAAAAATCTTTAAATGAAAAGGTGTGTCCAAACTTTTGGTCTGTACTGTATATACATATACTCTTTATATATTACAAAGAGGAAGATATGTAATAAAACCTGTTTAGTGTACAGGTTAAAATTTAAGTACTTTCTTTATAATGTTAATTATTTATTCATTTATTTACTAATATACTTAATATATACACTGTGTTCTGAAAAGATAAAATGCAATGGTCACATATGCTCCTATCGACATAACAGTTCAGCTTTAGCTGCAAACAGCATGATTCCCCTTGTGCATATGTTGTAGTGTAAGTGATATGTGATGCACAGCTGGGATCTCTGTTTTATGTACAGTGCAGATATACTTCAAAGGGAGTAAGTTACATTTGTGGAGAGAATGCATTCATTGCTTCACTGAGAAGAAACCATTCAAGTGAAAAGTTATATACTGTATTTCAACAGCATTGTACAAAGTTATTTATTTTGACATTGACTGAAAAGCATATTAGTTATTTTAAAAGACTGGAAGAAGAATTATGAAAATTCTACATTAAGCCATTTGATATATGCTTCTTTATTTTTTCTTCTTATTCAGCACATTGTAAAAAGATTTGTCTATAGATGGCATCAATTAACTGCAATGAGGATGAGGTGTCTAAGAAGTCTACTTAGATTAACAAGTCCCATAAAAGAGATTAGAGGTAGTGATGAGCGAATATTTTCCAAATCCGATCTCAAATGCTAAGTTCGACACGAATGTGGCACATTCAGATTCATGATCGGCAAGGCGAGCAAAATTTGTTAAATACTGGAAAATCGGTAACATTTGGCGAATTTACGCTGTCACGTGATTGCGGGGCAACTACTGCTACCATAGTGCTTGTGTATGATGGTATGATGAGCGGGCTGACGTGTCAGATGAGTGGGGGGGCTGGTGAAAGTTCAGAACAGGTCAGATCAGCGGCGCTTTTTTTTTTCCCTTCCTGTAGGTGGCAACTTTGAGTTAGGAAAGCGCGGCTAGCCAATCAGAGCGCAGGAAGCATCCACAGTGTCCCAGACACAAGGGCTTGTGCAATTGGCTGCTGAAATCATATGTCCTCTCCATATAAAAAAAACGACCATGTTCCCTCAGCGTCATTTTATGCATGTCACTGAAGGAGATAGACACTGCTCAGTGTGCTCTGTCCTGTGTAATGACAGATATTAGCTAGACAGATGGGCGCTTCTGTGGAAGTCAGATAGTGTAGATAAGTCCTCTGCTGTGTACCTGTTCAATCGACCTTGCAGCCTATTTTTTTTGTTTTTGTACAATTACTGAGATTCTCACAGAAAGAGCAGGGTCTATGGCTAAGAATAGTGCTGTGCATCGGTTGTACTGTGCTCCATGCAGGCCTACAATCTATTTTTGCACTTGCTAATGTGATAAAGCAAGCAAGCCCTTTTAGGCCACTTTTTGTTTTTGTGGGGTTGAAATTCAGCTATCTGCAGAGCTTCTGAGTGCAGAGCACAAAAAACTTTTTTTTTCATTAGCTAATATGATAGTGCAAGCTGTGTTAGCTCAGTGTGTAATTTTTTTGGTGGATGAACTTCAGCTTTATAAACAGCAAACCAAATATTTTTTTTTTAGCCACAGTCAACCAAAAATTTTTTTGTGTCGCAGACGTGTTACACTCTGCTCTAAGCCACCTAGTACTTTTAGTGGTGGTGAAATTCAGCTGTATTCAGAGCTTGTGCAGAGTCAAAAAAATCTACTTTTTGCTGTTGCTAACATTATACAGGAGCCTAGATCTGAGTTTGAAATAGTTTGGAGAATATCTCCAATGTTATACAGGCATCATCCCCAGTAAAAAAAAATACTTTGTTCGGTTTTTAACACTATATAGCAGGAACATCTCAGTTTGGAGAATATCTCCAATGTTATACAGGCATCATCCACAGTAAAAAAAAATACTTTGTTTGGTTAGTAATGTTATGCAGCAAGCCATATCTTACCTTGTCATTTAGTGCCGCTGAAATTCAGGTGTGTGCAGAGCTGTTGCAGAAGAAAAAATCAATTTTTGTTTTGCTAATAGCGTACTCCTACTACCGTATCTGAGCAACATGAGTGGGAAAAAGAGAGGTTGTGGTGGAAGTGGGAATAGGCTTGGTGTTCAAGGTATATGTGGGGTAGGTGGTAATGTTAGTGAAAGCACTAATGAACCAACATCGTCATGTCCTATCCAAATACAATTGACAACTTCTGTTACTGGACGGGCTACTCCACTCCCTTTCTTTGGCAGCCGCACAGCGATACGCCTTTTTGATAAGGGCCAGAAAGAGCATGTGCGCCAGTGGATGGCAAATGCTGCTTCAAGTGTCCTCTCCTCTATTTCTTCCACCTCAACATCACACACAGTACAGTCCACAGAGTGGGCACCCCAATTACCCTTGCTTCCGCCATGTCACAACTGTCCAAGCACCCAATTTACTTTAGCGAACCACAAATGGGTGAGTCTGTAGGACTTTTCACCCATTCTATACCATGGGCATCAGAAGTGTACTCCAAACATTCACAGAGTCAAGAATAGGAGAAAAGCATCTACACTGATGCCCAAAATTTTTTCACATTGGATTCGTGGCAGGACGGAGTAGGACCCGAGCAGGTTCCTGACCCTTGTCACCAGACGTTAACCACCGGGGAGGTAGGTGATCCTGATGAGACTCAGATACCTGATGCTCATGCGGACTGTACTGTGCTGTCATGGCAACAAGAGGAGAAGGGTCACTCTGAGGGCGAGGAATGGAATAGCATATTGGATGATGATCCTACTTGGTATGAACACAGAGTCACGCAGTCGAGTAGATCATCTGAGTAGGTGGAGGAGGAAGATGAGGAGGTTACCTTCCACCCTATGGCGCAGACACGGAGTGATGAAAGCACCAGGAGCACTGCTTCCTTAGCCACAACTTTGGCTGTAGCCAGCAGTGGTCACGGGTCTGCAGCTCGCGTAGTGGAAGAGGTGTCGGTCCCCATTATGCTACTTATAGTCTAGTGAAATTGATGCCACTTTGGTGGTTTTAGGCCCAAATGTTTTCAAATGGAAATGTGGCAGCGCCATAGGCCGGTTGCCACAGTAGTGTTACGCTTGCAAGCAGGAGGAGCTCCCCACGTCAGGTAAACCCCACATGCACACACAAGTTCTGATACCTTACCTGAAGAGGGAGCTCTACACCCTTTTCTGGGGAGCTGCCTTTTCTGATTGGGGGGAGGAGTTAGTCAGAGAGTGTGAGAGGGAAGGTAAAGGGGGAGAAAGTAGCAGAGAGAGAGAAGGAGATATTCTGGGGAGCAGAGCACGTGAAGAGCTCACCCCAGGCAGAGTCCTGGGTTGTACGGGCATTGCACGTCCCAGCAACCGAATCTGTGGGACAAGAGACTGCAAGTTATCTGGCCACAAGCAGAAGCTCGGCAGCACAGCAACATAATTAGAGCCTGGAGCTGCACCCAAGGCGGCAGTGCCCATTATAGGTTCGCACCGCCTGCTAGTACAAAGCTTAGAGCAGGAGTGAAGAAGAGGGACGTCAGAGTATCTCACAGGCAGTGGGGCCTGCAATGGAGAAGCGCAGCAGGCAGGCCTCCAAACCCACCTGACAGGGCGGACTCCGACTGCTTCCAGGCTGACCGGAACCTCCTGGACCGAGTGACCAGTGCCCCGAACTCCACAGCTTTCTCTGCAGTAAAGGTAACCGGACTGCATTCCTCGCGTCTGTCTTCTTCTTCTGCACCTTCCCGCAGCTGTGCTACCACCATGACTATCATCACTGCTGCACCCTGATATCTGCACCCTATTTCCCCTGCTGCCATCCTTCATATTAGCTTTCTCAGTCCCTGGCGGCCCGCTTTGCCTGTGGGAAGTGTTTCATCTCAGTCACTATACCATCTATCCCCCAGGGTCCACACAACAGCTCTGGTCATCCCTGACCAGGCACCACAGGTGGCGTCACATAAAGACGACAAATCTCCTGCAAATACTCCCTTCATCTGCTCGGCCAGCGCCATGGAGCTGGGCCACTGCCATTCATGACCTCCCAGGAAGACTGCCAGCCCGGCTACCAAGTACCCTAGGCCCTCACGGCAGCTGCAAATGGGTCACGAAAAGGATTTACGGACCCCGTTAACCGGGTCCTGTGTGCCACAAAGACTGTGTATAACTATATAAACTGCAGCTATTACTGTAGCACGTGCGAAGTTAATGATATGTGGGGTGTCCCATCGTTGGCGGAGCCGAAGAAACGGTGCCAAAGTAGGCCCCTCCCACTTGAATAGACTATACCAGTGTTGCCTGTGACTCAGGCTGAAAGGTGCCAGCCTTCCCCTTTGCATCAGACTGGAGGGGGGAAATTGTCAGCTCCCCCTGCAGAGGGCTGTGTGATCCGATCCAACCAGCTGCTGCAGCTCTGTTTGTGAGATCTCATTCATCCCATCCATCCAGCTGCTGGAGCCCTGTACTGAGTGATCCACCCATCCAACGATCCCAGCTGCTGCAGCTCTGTGAATACAGCACAAGTGTGAGAAGCTGTGCAACAAGAGTGCGGCTGTACAGTGACCAGCAGCGCAGTCTCCGTGACCGGCTGTGCAAGGAGCAATAACATAAGCATCTGGAGCGGTGAGTCCTACCCCGGCAAGGGTGAACTAGGAGGGGAGAAAGATGCCCAACTTAGGAGAAGCTCCAACAGCGGATGCTGCCGCAGCCCCCAAAATGCCACTGTCTATGCCATACATCCCAGGAGCGGCCTGGTTACCACAATACTCAGGGGAGTTGCATACCCTTAGAGATTTCAAAGAGAGACTGCATAGCATGTTTGATGTTTACCCCTTGGCCGAAGAGCAGAAGGTCAGCATTCTAATCGGTCAGCTAACTGGTGCCGAGCAGAGGGAAGTCAAGTCCTGGCCGGACACTGATAAACGGACAGTCAAGCACATCTTATCAAAGCTACAAGACACTTTTGATACCGGCACCGTGGCAGAAATAAAAATGGGGTTCTTTGGATGCAAACAAAGGGTGCAGGACAGTGTGAGAGACTGTGTCCTCAATCTACCGGAGGCGCTGCGAGCCATTAAGCAGATTGATCCTGACAGCGTGCAGGAAGAGGAAAGGCTATTAACAGAGCAATTTATAGAAGGACTGCTGTCTACCATGCATAAGACCCAATTGCGTATAATGTCCTTACAAAACCCTGACATGAAATTTGCTCAATTTAAGGACAGGGTGATCCATGTGCTATGAGAGACGACCCATAGCGACACCGCACCCACCAAACACCCAGCAATAATCTACCACCAAGAGGCAGTGTCTTTGCTCCAGAAACCCATTGAGGCTGATGCTCTGACACTGAGTAACGAACCCTCTGCAGACTTATGCCTACAGGTACAAGAACTAACCAGAAGTATGGCTGTGTTGGCAAGAACAGTGCAGTCTCTGCAAGTGTCTTCCCCTACAGAGAAGATCCAGCTGTCCTTGAGTCCGGATGACCTGCTGCGGCGATGACAAGAGAGGATCCCATCCACCCGCACCAAAAGAAGAGGCACCGACTGCTACGACCCAATCGGGCGGCCCATCTGCCGACGCTGCGACAAGGTGGGTCACATCGCAAGGTGGTGTCCATTAAATGAATGACCCCTGGGGCAGAGGGTCAATCCCCAGGAGTAAAGCAACCTGGTCCACACAACTGGAGGGACAAGCACGTAGGGGGACGGCTGATCCTGCCCATCGTGATTGATGGCATTCCATTGAATGCTCTCTTGGACACTGGTTCCCAAGTGACCACGATACCTCATGTCCTTTACAAATGCTATTGGGTGGACACTGACCTTACCCATCCCCCTGATGATGACTTGTCTATAGTAGCAAGTAACGGTCAGCCCTTGCCTCAGGTGGGGTGTAAAGAGGCGACCATTTAGTTGGGGAGAGTGGAACTTGAATCACAGGCTATGATAATTGTGGATATTGCTAAATGTGAATGCCATCCCATGATGACCCTAGGTACAAACATTATTGAAAACTGCCTTGGTGAGATAATTGTGTTGTTACAGGAGGTAGCTGAAACCGCCAACTCGGGACAACAGCGAGCTCTTGCACAAAGAGATTAGAGCACTCATGCAAAGACAATAGGTAGAGCTGTCTGGTGGAGAGATTGGCAGCATAAGGGTGAGTGACCCGTACCCCAGTGTGCTACTCCCCAAGAGATAAATGATGATATGGTGCAGGGCAGCCATGGGTATCAGAGGCCAAGACTACCAGGCCTTAGTAGAGCCCATTTACTCTGACAGCAGACCCACTATCCTGACAGCTTGAGAGGTGGTGGATGTCAGAAAGGGGAGGGTAACCATACGAATATTATATTGGGGGTAAAAAGAGGCCAACTTAACCAGGCACTCTACCGTAGCCAAGCTCTTTACTGTTAGTAATAATGCAATCCAGGCAATAGAACCCTTGGACCCGTCTGAAGCCACGGAGGACAACGGCTCCTCAGGACAGTTGGAGCACTGGTGTCAGAAACTGCACATTGGTATTGATTTCACTCCTTCACATCAGAAAGACGGGGTCTACCGGGTAGTCCAGTAATACGAAAGGGTATTCAGTAAGAACCCACTGGATTTTGGGTGAGTAAAAGGTATCCAACACCATATCCCTATGGGAGACCACCCCCCTCTTAAAGAGAGATACCGCCCTGTCCCTCCGGCTCACTACCAGTGTACCAAGAGCATGCTGTGAGAAATGAAAGAGGCAGGAGTAATAAGGGATAGTTGTAGCCCCTGGGCAACCCCCTTCTTTTACTAGTCAAAAAGAAGGATAGTATCATGCGTATGTGCGTTGTCTATAGGCAGATCAATCACATCACCCATAAAGACTAGTGTTGAGTGAGCACTAAAGTGCTTGGGTGCTCGAAGCTCGGGCCGAGCTCACTGTGATACTCGAGTGCTCGACCCGAGCAATGAGCCCAATGTTGGTCTATGGGAGACCCGAGCATTTTTGGGCGGGAACCCAGGTAGTCTGTAGAAAGCCTAAAAAGTGCCTAAAACGAGAGTGACAGTGTTCAAATGACATGGTGACAGCATGGGGATCGCCCCAGGAATCATTTCTGACCCTCAGGTCACTGCTGTCAACAACATGGTCAGAGATATTAAGCCACTATTACAGGCTCACAATAAAACGTTCAAAAAGTAAACGGTTTTCCTGTGAAATATGTTAAGGAACATCCTTTCCAGGGTAAAGACTTGTGTATAAGGTAAAATAAATAACCAAAAACAAAAATACTCCTCCACACCTTGGGCTAAGTTCACAAGTAACATTTTTTATGCATTTTTGCACTTTTGTATTGCTTTCAACCGTGACAAATGCATTCACCGGGAAATGTCATTTTAACATTTTACAACCTTATCTGGCCAAGTGCTGTGTGACACATGCATACAGTGCTGAAAATACATGGGAACAGCATGGGGAAGACCCCTGGAGCATCTCTGACACCCAAGTCACTGCCTAAAAGTGTGCCCATCAGATATGATCCTTGCCGCATCAGAAGATGCAGACTTGCAACTATCCCCGTGCAAGTCCTTGTCCCAGGGCAGTATTCAATTATACCTCCCCCATTCCTTGCAATGCAAGCGCAAATATGCAGCCAACCACCCACCCACCCGCAGGCTGCAATACCATACTGCTAGATTGAACTCCAGCAGGGGAGTTGAGAGTGCCAAGGTGAGGAGCATGATGATGATGATAGAAGTTAGCATCTGCTTTGTTTTCTTGGAATGCAAGCATAAGTGTGCAGCCTACCACCCACCCACCCCCAGGCTGCAATACCATATGGCTAGCTTGCACTTGAAATGGGGCTTTTTAGTGTGGAGGAGGCCGAAGTTGGCCACTACCTCATGACTGCGTCGGCGGCGAGGTCTCCATACTCAGTCCCCAGCCGCTACTATTTGTCACGGAAACCTTCGCCACACTTTTCTTAGCCTGGCCTGCTTTAGGGCAGCATTGGATGAGCCCACATGACAACCAGAGACTCCTCGGGTGGGCCCGCGGCCGGGAGTCCACACACAGTTTCCAGCCACCTAGGGGCAGCCGGGTGTCCATAAACGGTCCCCTGCCGCCCCTATTTCTCCTGTCAACTTCCCCCCACACACTTTTCTTAGCCCAGCCTGCTTTAGGGAATCATTGGACGAGCCCACCAGACAATCAGACTCCTCTGGTGGGCCCTGGCTTCTCCATCAGGGGAGTTGAGTGTGCCAAGGTGAGGAGCATGATGATGATGATAGAAGTTAGCATCTGCTTTGTTTTCTTGGAATGCAAGCGTAAGTGTGCAGCCTGCCACCCACCCACCCCCAGGCTGCAATACCATACTGCTAGCTTGCTTGCACTTAAAATGAGGCCTTTTAGGCTTGTGGAGGCAGATGCTGGCCACCATGTGATGGCTGCGTTGGCGGCCTGGTATCCATACTCAGTCCCCAGCCGCCCGGCGGCCGGGTGTCCACACTCGGTTCCCAGCCGCCAGGGGGCGGCCGGGAGTCCATACTCAGTCCCCAGCTGCCCCTACTTGTCCCTGTGCACCTTATACACAAGCGCACATACCAAAACATTACCTGTACCCTCCCCAGTGCTTTAAGTGGGAATGATAGCCTATTCCGCTGTAGTGTGTACACGCCAACCCCCTGTTCATGGCACATGCGAAGTTGCCTCCCACCCTGCTTCTGTCGTTGCAGACTTGCAACTATCCCTGTTCAAGTCCTTGTCACAGGGCAATTGTACCTCCCCATTCCTTGCAATGCAAGCGCAAGTATGCAGCCTACCACCCACCCACCCCCAGGCTGCAATACCATACTGCTTGCTTGCACTTGAAATTGGGCCTTTTAGGCATGTGGAGGCGGAATCTGGCCACCACTTCACGGCTGCGTCAGCGGCCTGGTATCCATACTAAGTCCCCAGCCGCCCGGCGGCCAAGTGTCCACGCTTGGTTCCCAGCCGCCAGGGGCCGGCCGGGTGTCCATACTCGGTCCCCAGCCGCCCCGCGGCCGGGTGCCCAAACACGGTCCCCAGGCTCCTGGGGGTGGCCGGGTGTCCATAAACGGTCCCCAGCCGCCCCTATTTGTCCCGGTGCGACTTATACACAAGCGCATACCAAAACATTACCTGTGCCCTCCCAAGTGCATTTAGGGGGAAGAACAGCCTAACCACAAAAACGTGGACAAGTTAATGTGGCCAGGGATGGTCCATCTCACTGACGCCTTCACACTGGGTTAATATTGTGGAAGCCGGGACACAGTTGGACACTGGGATCAAACACGTCCTCCAGACATAGAGGATTGCGGGTCCTGGGTCAATCAGGCTTCAACACAAAGTTCAGAAGATAGACAGCAGCAGTGGTCGGCCTCCTACACAAGGAGTAAATTATTCATGATCATGAGGCCATCCATCTCCTTAGCTTTCTGTTCCTTGGAATGCAAGCGCATGTATGAAGTATCGGATAGGCCTGAGGTGGTCAGCGTTTTGTCGCATATCCTACCTCCTCCGAGGATTGCTGGATGTTTTCCTGCTACTATCCCAGTTCTATGACTCCCTTTAAAACAAAGCTTCAGGTGATGAATGAATGATTGATGAGTTGGTGGCAAAGGAGAAAGAGCAGGAGGAACAGGGACCATTCACATCAATATCAGGCCAGTCAACCACACATGTCTTGTAGGTTATATTTCTGTACCAAAAGGAGTGGTTCGGCTACACAGTTATAAGGCACACAGTGAGTGCAATGCCTACCAAAAATTTTGAGGCAATCTAATGCCGCTTGGAAGTGACATGTAGGTCAGAGGGCCTTAACTAAACCGTTTTTTCCATTTATAGCAGCTGGGTCTCCTGTGCACTGTTCGCCTAAGCAGTGAATGGAAGGCTTTCCAAAAATTATGAGGAACTGCAATGCCCCTTGAAACAGACATGTATTACAGCGTACTAAAAACTTCTACCAACTATTGGGGAGTGGGTCTCCCATAGTGTTCGCCTATGCATTGAAAAGCAAAAGCTGAATAAAATTACGAGGAAATGCAATGCCCGTTGGAACAGTCGTTGAGGTTAAAGGTAATTAAAATCAACATTTCAATGCCTATTGGAAAAGCTGTGGAGTTCAGAGTGGTTTAACAAGATGGTTTTAATGCCCCTTGGAAGAGACATGGAGTTCAGTGTGGTTTAACAAGGCGGTTTTAATGCCCCTTGGAATAGATGTGGAGGTCCCAGTGGAATAAAAAGACAATATCAATGCCCCTTGGAAGAGTGGTGGAGGTCCCACTGGAATAAAAAGACAATATCAATGCCCCTTGGAAAGGTGGTGAAGGTCGCAGTGGAATAAAAAGACAATATCAATGCCCCTTGGAAGAGTGGTGGAGGTCCCAGTGGAATAAAAAGACAATATCAATGACCCTTGGAAGAGACGTGGAGGTCACAGTAGCTTAACAAGACGGTTTTAATGCCCCTTGGAAGAGACGTGGAGGTCGCAGTGGAATAAAAAGGCAATATGAATGACCCTTGGAAGAGACTTGGAGGTCACAGTGGCTTAACAGGACGATTTTAATGCCCCTTACAAGAGCCATGCAGTACAGCATATTAAAAACATTATTCCCATTATTTGGGAATGGGTCTTCCATAGTCTTTGCCTACGCCTTCCAAGCAAAAGCTGCCAAAATTAGGATGGAGGAACTTGCAATGCCCCTTACAAGAGCCATGCAGTACAGCATATTAAAAACTTTATTCCCATAATTGGGGAGTTGGTCTCCCATAGTCTTTGCCTATGCATTCCAAGCAAAAGCTGCCAAAAATTAGGATGGAGGAACTTGCAATGCTGGCAACATGGACCACGGTCACCCTAGTGGTATAGTGGTGGTGGAGCAAAAAACAGCCAAAATGAGGAAGCGTATACCCATGTGTGGGTGTGAAGCTGTGCATGGGAATACACCTCCCGAAATAACACAGTGGATTTGATTTTATTTTACTCTGCTTTCATTTTGGTGGTGATGAGAAGTCTGGCACAATCCAGCCCTTGTTCATTTTGATAAGGGTCAGCTTGTCAGCATTATCAGTTGACAGGCGAGTGTGCTTATCAGTTATAACTCCCACAGCGGCACTAAAAACACTCTCCGATAACACGCTAGCAGCAGGGCAGGCCAGGACCTCCAAGGCGTACAGAGCAAGTTCATTCCAAGTGTCCATCTTGGATACCCAATAATTAAAAGGCACAAAGGAATCACGGAGGACGCTGGTACGGTCGGCAAGGTACTACCTCACCATCTTTTGAAACTTTCCACTCCTTGTGAGAGTACCCCGTGCCTCAGGGCCTGTAAGCCTGTAAGGGTCTGAGAAAAATGTCCCAGAACGTTGTCAGTGTTCCCCTGCCTCTGCTGGATTGGAGTTGTGTCTCTCTCGCCTGTACACTTTGGTTGGGCAACGAGCTGTGACCTCTGCCGCTAGTGTGTTCAGATGGGAATTTTTTCAACAGTTTTGCAGCAAGGGCCTTTTGGTACTGCCCCATTTTTGTAGACCTCTCCACCTCAGGAATAAGAGAGTGAAAGTTCTCCTTGTACCGGGGGACTAAAAGTGTCACCAACCAGTAATGACTGTCACCCAACATTTTGACAACACCATGTGTGCCAGACTGGTAACGGGCAAGACTTCCGTCTCTTCACCAAGATGACGACTGACCATGCTCTCCTCCTCCTCCTCCCCCCTGTCCTCAGGCCACCCACGCTGAACCGACGGTATGACAGTTATACAGGTACTACCGTCTACAGCGCATGATACCAGCTCCTCTTCTTCCTCCTCCTCCTTCCCCTCATTGTCCCCCAATTCATTTTGGGAAGAGATGAGGCTGGGCTGGGTGTAATCGCCTGCTATGGCTTATTGATCTATCTCATCATACTCTGGCTACAATGCCTACTCTTTAATTCTCTGCAGAGAGCGTTGCAAAAGACAAACAAGTGGGATGCTGACGCTAATGATGGCATCATCGCCACTCACCATCTTGGTGGATTCCTCAAAGTTTGTCAGGATGGTACATATGTCAGACATCCAGTTCCACTACTGAGGTCTTATGTGTGGAGTCTGAACTGAAAACCGACTGCCTTGTTGATGCTACTACTCCACAACTGCTCTCTTCTGCTCACAAATCCTTTGCAACATGTGGAGGGTAGAGTTCCAACGTGTGGGGACATCACACACCAGTTGGTGTGCCGGAAGCTGCAAACGCTGCTGCAACACAGCAAGGGCGGCGGAAGCTGTAGCCGACTTCGGAAAATGAGCTGACAGGCGGCGTACTTTGACGAGCAGATCTGGCAACTCGGGGTACGATTTAAGAAACCACTGAACCACGAGGTTAAGCGCATGAGCCAGGCACGGTACATGTGTGATCTCGCCTCAGAGCCGCCACCAGGTTACAGCCATTGTCACACACGACGATGCCTGGATGTAGGTTCAGCTGTCACAGCCACAGATCTGCCTGTTCTTTCACAGCTGTCCACAACTCACACACAGTGTGAGGTTTATCACCTAAGCTTATGAGTTTCAACACAGCCTGTTGCTTCTTGGCTGAGGCAGTACTACATTGCTTCCAGCTTGTAACTGATGTGGTGATATCTGAGATGGAGGGTGAACATGGGGAGGAGAAGGATGATGATGTACAGGAGCTGTACACTGTGGGGGTAACTCTGACTGACATAGGGCCCGCAATCCTCGGTGTGGGGAGGATGTGTTCCATCCCAAGGTCCGACTGGGTCCCAGCTTGCACTATGTTTACCCAGTGTGCCGTCAGGGAGATGTACCGTCCCTGGCCACAAGCACTTGTCCACGTGTCCGTTGTCAGGTTGACTCTCCCAGTAACTGCGTTGTTGCGGGCACGGCAGATGTTTTGGAACACGTGCTTGTGTACTGCTGGGATGGCACACAGGGCAAAAAAGTGTCGGCTGGGGGCTGAGTACCGAGGGATGTCCACCTCCATAAGGTTGCGGAAGGAATCAGTCTCCACCAGCCTAAAAGGCAGCATTTCCAACACAAGCATTCGTAAAATGTGCGAATTTAGGACTCTGGCCTTTGGGGCGATGTCTTCAAATTTGCGCTCCCGTTCAAAGGTCTGGGATATGGACAATTGAACGCTGCGTTGGGACATGGACGTGGACGTTGATGCTGTTTCTTGAGAAAATGTCATAACAAGTGAAGACTGAGAGGAGGGGGCATCTTTGCATGCAGTTTGGACAGGGGATTGCCTTGCACGCACAACAGGGGGTTCTCTTACACGCACAACAGCGGAAGAAGCAGTGGTGACACATGCTGATACTGGTCGTGGACCCTGGGGTTTCCCCCCACAAAGTTGGGTGCTTTGCTGACGTGCCTGATCATGCTGTTGGTGGTCAGGCTGGTAGTTTTGTCACCCCTGCTGATGCTGGCCTGGCAATTGGTACAAATGGCCTTTTTGGGGTTATCAGCAGAGTCTTTAAAAAAATTCCAGACTCTGGAAGACCTACCGGTTGTACTGGCAACGTCCCTCGTGTTGGTGTTATGTGGAACAGTTGCTCGCCTTCTGTGTGCGGCCACCACACTGCTTCTTCCTGCCTGTTGGGGTACTCTGCCTCCCTCCCCCTGTGTGCTGCTGGCCTCACTCTGCTTGTCCTCCTGCCACATTGGGTCAGATACTAGATCATCCACCACCTTATCATCTTCCACTTCCTCACCCCAGTCCTCCTCTTCACTTCGTGGCAATTGCTTCTTGTCATGGTCCACCTCTTGTGACAAATTGCCATCGCTACATGTGATCTCCTCTTCCTCCACTTCAAGCGGAGCAGGTGAGGGGCCCAATTATGGAAATGGGCCAGTGAACAGCTCTTCAGAGTGTCCAAGTGTGGGATCAGTTGCTGTCTGACGACACTCGGCATGGTGGGAGGAAGGAGCATCAGGGTGAGGAGGAGTATGCAGTCGAGACTCACGGCTACTAAGACTTGACCGTGTGGAAGACAGACCGGAGGAGGTGGTGCCCAGGTGACTGGAAGTATTATCTGCTATCCAATTAATAACCTGTTCACACTGATCAGTTCGCAATAGTGGTCTTGTTGTTGTGTGCTTCCCTAGTAATTCGGTCAAGAACTGGGAGCGAGGAGATGTGTCTGTTGGTTGTGCCACATTTTCACCTTGGCCACGGCCCCGTCCTCTGCACGCACCATCACCAGAACGTCCAGTTCCACGTCCCTTGTCACGCACCTTGCCCATTGTAAATGAAGTAAAATAGCTTACACTCGCACTATCAATGGCAAAAGGGTAATAAAAAGGAGATTAGAACTGTGGAAGAGGAAAACCACAATTCTAGTTCTCTGGCCTACACCAGAATGTTTTAAACAGATATATTTGGGTCTGAACAGTCAACGAGACACTCAATCTGTTTTTTTTATGTATAAAAGGCAAAAAGGTCGATTACACCCAGATTTGAACCATGGAAGAGGAAAACCAGAGTTATATTTCTCTGGCCTACACCAGAATCTTTTAAACAGATATATTTGTGTCTGAACAGTCAGCAAGACACTGAAACTGTTTTTTTTTATGGAAAAATGGCAAAAAGGTGGATAACATCCAGATTTGAACCGTGGAAGAGGAAAACCACAGTTCTAATACCCTGGCATATACCAGACTTTTTTAAATAGATATAGTTGTGTCTGAACAGTCAGCGAGACACTCAAACTGTTTTTTTTATGGAAAAAAGGCAAAAAAGTGGATAATAATTATTAATATTATTATTTATTATTATAGCGCCATTTATTCCATGGCACTTTACATGTGAAAAAGGGGTACACATACAAGAACAATTACATTAATCTTGAACAGAATGTGACAGTGAATGGTACAGGAGGAGCGAGGTCCCTGCCCGCGAGGGCTCACAATCTACATGGGATGGGTGAGGATATAGTAAGTGAGGGTAGAGCTGGTCGTGCAGCGGTGTGGTTGATCAGTGGTTACTGCAGGTTGTAGGCTTGTCGGAAGAGGTGGGTCTTCAGGCTCCTTTTGAAGGTTTCCACAGTAGGCGAAAGTCTGATGTATTTGGGTAGAGAGTTCCAGAGTAGGGGGGAATCACGGGAGAAATCTTATATGCGATTGTGGGAGGAGGAAATAAGAGGGGATTAGAGAAGGAGATTTTGTGAGGATCGGAGTTTGCGTGCAGGTATGTAACGGAGACTAGGTTAGAGATATATGGAGGAGATAGGTTGTGAATGGCTTTGTATGTCATGGTTAGGGTTTTGAACTGGAGTCTCGGAGCAATGAGGAGCCAGTGAAGAGATTGACAGAGAGGAGAGGCCAGGGAATAGCGGAGGGACAGGTGGATTAGTCGGGCAGCAGAGTTTAGGATGGATTGGAGGGGTGCAAGAGTGTTGGAAGGGAGGCCACAGAGCAGGTGGTTGCAGTAGTCAAGGCGGGAGATGATGAGGGCGTGCACTAGTGTTTTTGCTGATTCATGGTTGAGGAATGTGCGTATCCGGGAGACATTTTTGAGTTGGAGTCGGCAGGAAGTGGAAAGGGCTTGGATATGTGGTTTGAGGAAGAGTTCAGAGTCCAGGGTTACCCCAAGGCAGCGAGCTTGATGGACTGGGGAGAGTGGACAGCCATTGATATTGATAGATAGGTCAGTTGGGGGGGTGAATGAGATGGCGGAAAGATGATGAATTCTGTTTTGTCCATGTTAAGTTTTAGAAATCTAGAAGAGAAGAAGGATGAAATAGCAGACATACATTGTGGGATTTCGGTTAGTAAGGAGGTGATATCGGGTCCAGAGTGGTAGATCTGTGTGTCATCAGCATAGAGGTGATAATGAAAGCCATGAAACTCTATGAGCTGTCCCAGGCCGAAGGTGTAGATGGAGAAGAGCAGGGGTCCTAGAACTGAACCTTGGGGGACACAGAAAGATAGTGGGTGAGATGAGGAGGTGGTGTGTGAGTGGGAGACACTGAATGTCCTGTCTGTTAGTTATGAGGAGATCCAGGATAGGGCCTAGTCTGTGATGCCGAGAGATGAGAGAGTTTGTAGTAAGAGGGATTGGTCCACTGTGTCGAAGGTAGATGCCAGGTCTAGGAGGAGGAGGACAGAATAGTGATGCTTAGATTTGGCAGTTAGTAGGTCATTGGTGACTTTAGTCTGTGCAGTTTCAGTAGAATGGTGCTGTCAGAAACCAGATTGTAGGCGGTCGAAGAGGGAGCAGTAGGAGAGGTGGGAGTATAGCTTAGAATGGACGTGTTGTTCCAGTAGTTTTGAGGCATAGGGGAGAAGTGATATGGGGCAATAGCTAGTCAGAGAGTATGGGTCAAGGGAGGGATTTTTGAGGATGGGTGTGATTGAGACATGTTTGAAGCATGAGGGGAAGACACCAATTGTTATTCACTGGCTGAAGAGGTGGGCCAGGGCTGGGTTGAAGATAGTGGTAAGGTTTGGGATGAGGTGGGACGGGATTGAGTCAGGTTTACAGGTGGTGAGGTGTGATTTGGAGAGTAAAGAGGAAAGTTGATGTTCCGTAATGGTGGAGAAGGTGGTTTTGGAGGTGGAGGGTTGAGTAGGTGTGGGGAGGGGCTGTGGGGGCTTTAGGCAAAAGCTTTGTCAAATGGTGTCAATCTTCTGCTTGAAGAATGAGGCAAAGTGAAAACTTTGTGATAAATTCAGTAGAGGGAAAAAGTGCAATAATTTGACTACTACATGAATGAACCTTCACATGTGCAATCAACATGCGTTACTCTGGCAATCTCAATGTGATAAAATGCGGACCAGTGGACCTCAACAACCATCAGCTGCCCCATCAACCCCATCCGCTGCTTCTTCCTCCTCCTCTATTACCATGCCAAGTATTGGAACGCAGGTCTCCCACTGCAGAACCTCTGCTTCTTCACCTGTTCCAGTCAGGCTGAGTTAGAGCCCCTCAGCTGTAAGGGAAGCAGACATGTATGCTGTGTTTGTTTCACTGAGCACACCATACATTTCTCAATACACCATAACATGTTCCCCTGCACCTCACTCACTGTCTAGCAGTTTGTCCGTTTCACCGTACTCTGCCCTCTTTCAGCACCGCAGCCAGCTTTCAGTCCTGCATTTGTGGTCATGTAAAAAATTGTTTCCTCCCACACATGACAAAGTTAAAAGGTGTAAATCCACCATCTCCAATGTTTTGGCCATGGAAATGGTGGTATCAGGCCCTATTTTTTTAATTTGTGAACTCTCCTGTATGGCTGCTTTTTTAAAGAGGAGGTAACCGGAGAACCTGAAGGAAACCCCTTGCAAACACAGGGAGAACATACAAACTACTTGCAGATATTGTCCTCTATCATCATAAAGGAGTTAGCTCGTTGTCTAGGAGAAGACGTAATTATAATTAGCTGAGGGAGAACATACAATTTTAATTAATTGGTGGAGAGAACATGTAATTATGATGAATTAGAGGGCGGATATATATTTATAATGAATTGGGGATGTACATGTAATTATAATGAATTGGGGTAGATATGTAACTATAAAGAATTGGGGAGCAGGATGAGCACAGTGGTGGGGTTTGAGGAAACCGTAGAGTGACAGGTAATGATTTGCGGGAAAAAGTACAGTGGCTAATTCATTTATATTTTTATTGGGTGAGGGAAAGTTTCTAATTATAGTTAATTGAGAACAGAGTAATTTTTTCTGGGGTGCACTGTGGGGAATGTTTCATTCTAGATACAAATGTTTATATACAGTGCCTTGAAAAGGTATTCAAACCCCCTTAACTTTTCTACATTTTTTCACCTTACACCCACAAGCTTAAATGCTTTTTTTTATTTAGACTTCATATGATATACCAACACAAAATAGAAAGTATTTGTGACATCAGCGACACCTAATCCCATTACCTAATCCCATTACCCCAATACAACTGCACCAGGGATTCAGGAAAAGCCTAGGCTAAATGTCAGAATTGAAACTTCAAATATGAAGTGCCATTTCTGGGGAAGCCGAGCACTGATATTTTAGCCTAGAAAGGTGCCATTAGGCCAACATGTTCCTTTGCTATTAATAACAGCTCACAGCTGTTTGGTTAGCCTTTACTGGCTAACTTACAGGCGGACCCCAGAAAAAAATTGACAGAGGGTACCCCTATAAAATCTAACCAGCAAAGGCTTAACAGACAGCCGTGGGCTGATATTAATAGCCAGGAAGGGGCCATGGATACTGCTCCACCCCCCCCCGAGGCTAATAACATAAGCCCTCAGCCATTCCAGATATGGGGCGTCAATAAGATGCTACAAATCTGGTGCTTAGCCTTGCCCTTCCCACTTGCTATGGTGCGGTGGCTAGTGGGGTAATGGAGTTGGGGTTCAGGTCAGCCTTGTATTGACAGCTGACATGAAGCCCAAGTTAGTAATGGACACCCCCATTACTAACCTCATAGTAAAAGTTTGGAAATAAATTGATGGCCTGAAAAAATCATTTATTTGAATTAAAAGTCCACATGGATTATTTAAAAAGAAAAAACACTGTATACTCACCCTACGCCTAATCCCTTGAAGACATTGTCCCCTGTAAAAAAAACTGAAAATAAAAATTAACCTAATACTCAACTAACGCCTAATCCATTTGAAGCCATAGTCACCTGTAAAAAAACAAAAAAACATATTCCTAACCTTTCCAATGTGATGAAATAATCCAGAGTGTCGCACGGCAATCGGATCATTTGTGGAACAGTCACATCATCAGTGACTGGTGTGACTGCTCTACATAACAGCAGGCTGACACTGACTTAAGAGTGTAATCACTCCTGTGTCAGTGCATAGTGCTGTACTGCCGTGGGAGAGGTCACACGAGTTAATCAGCTGATGAGTTCCGGTGATCTCACTGCACCACCGCTGTGTGAGAAAATTCTCAGGCAGCCGTGATGCTGTAAGAGAGATCATCGGAGCTCATTAGCTGATGAATGTAGCATCGGCGTCTCTGCCCCGTACTAGGCAGAGACGCCGTCCCTCTCACCTCCCCGCTCCTGGCGCGGCATCCTCCAGCGCTTCTCTCCCCTCTGCTTCCTGCACGCGCTTCTTCCCCGGCAGTGTGCTTAGGGCGCGCGCGCGCTCCCCCTCTCTTAAAGGGACCGCGCGCGCCATCCTAAGGAGTCCCCGGGGAATTGCCGGAGGACCTCCCATATATAAGGCACCTCCTCCAAAATGGAGGTGCCCGAGCAATGTTGTTGCAAAGCCTTCACTCTGCTTCAGCCCTCAGGTCCCGTTACCAGTTACCTGCCAGTCACCTGCCAGATTCCTGCTTGTTACCTGCCAGATTCCTGCCTGTTACCTGCCAGTCACCTGCCAGATTCCTGCTTGATACCTGCCTGATATCCGCTTACCTGCTTGCATGCCTGCCGTCCGACGGTCTGCCTTCCGACACCTGTCAGTCTGTCTATGGACCAGCCTGCCCGCTCACCTGGGAGCGCTCCCCTGCTACCTGTCTGCTAGCCTACCTGGAGGCTCCGTCGTCACGTGCTGTGACCACCTGCCTGTCCAGAGACTCTTGCCCGCTCACCTGGGAGCGTCCACCTGCTACCTGCCTGCTAGCCTATCTGGAGGCTCCGCCGTCACGTGCTGTGACCACCTGCCTGTCCAGAGACTCTTGCCCGCTCACCTTAGAGCGTCCACCTGCTACCTGCCTGCTAGCCTACCTGGAGGCTCTGCCGTCACTTGCCGTGACCACCCACCTGTCAAGAGACTCTCCCTGTCACTAGCCATGACTACCTGCCTGCCTTCCCTGGGAGCCACCCGCTTCCTTACAAGGACTGCCCCCTTGTATAGTTGCTCAGAGGTTCCACCTCCCAGACCCGTTAGACTTCCTGGTGCAGATCGGAGATCTGGGGACCACCAGGTTCCATGGCCCGAGCAAACTGTTACGTCAGAAAACTCAGCAGGAGGTGGCACTGTCCTATCTACGGTCCGTTAACTCTCGTCTAGGCGCATTGTGAGACTCGTCTTTGTCTACCTCTGGTCCAGCCGTACCCATTCCTCCGGTACCGCAATCCAGTCCCTTCATGGTACCCGACTATGGACCTCGGCTTCTGGCACCTCCACGCTTTGCCGGCAAACCTACTTTAGCTCGGGGTTTCATAAACCAGTGCACCCTGCACTTTGAGCTATTGGCATACCAGTTCATCTCCGAGGTGGCCTTCATCATGTCCCATCTCACTGGGGAGGCAGTGGCATGGCTAAATCCCCTGTGGGAGAGAGGGGATCCCCTGGTGTCCGACCTGCCATCTTTCCTCGCTGCGATCCGGAAAGTCTTCGATGAACCTGGACGGAAAACCTCTTCTGCCTCCTCTCTGCTACGTCTCCGCCAAGGGAATCTCACCGTGGGCCAATATGCCATACGGTTCCGCACCCTCGCTTCTGAGCTTGCCTGGGAAAATGAGGCTCTGGTGTCCGTCTTCTGGGAGGGTCTTTCCTGTCGGATTAAGGACGCGTTAGCTGGTCAGGACATTCCTACCTCTCTGGATGACCTGGTGTCACTAGCTACCCGGATTGGCATCCGGTTCCAAGAACGTGCCAAAGAGACTGCCTGGGAGAAAGACTTTTCTTGCTCTGCTCCTACTTCCCTGAGACTTGCCTCTCAACCAGTTACTCCGCGGGTGCTCTCGCCTGAACCTATGCAGATCGACCAGACCAAGACGGTTAGATCTCACCAAGAATCTCGCCGAGCCGAGGGAAGCTGTTTCTATTGTGGCAGTATGGAGCACTTCATCCGTTCCTGCCCGGAAAAGCCGGGAAACGCCAGTGTCTAGGACTGCTCGGAGAGGTCGTCCTAGACAAAGGTAAGCCCTCTCCCTCTCTGACTTTACCGGTCTCTATTGCTTGGGGAGAAAACCATCACTTTGAACTCGCCCACCTGGATTCTGGAGCTGCTGGAAACCTCATCTCCCAATCTCTGGTAGAGAGATACCGTATTCCCACCAAGTCCCTGGCTGAACCATTGTCAGTCGCCTCCGTGGATGGAAGACTTCTCTCGGAGACCATCCTGCTCGTCACTGAACCCATAACCCTGCAGGTGGGAATGCTGCACTCTGAGGAAATCTCATTCCATGTGCTGTCCGGACTTTCTCACTCCCTGTTGCTAGGTCTACCTTGGCTCCAGACACACAAACCCGTATTGAACTGGCGATCCGGTGAAGTACTCCGATGGGGTCCAGACTGCCATTGGACCTGTCTGGTTCTGGTCCGCCCAGCTCGCCCTTCGCCTACTCCAGCTAATTTACCAGGTCTCCCGGCTCCTTACTGGCCCTATGCAGACGTCTTCGGTAAGAAGGAAGCAGAGACGTTGCCACCCCATAGGCCATATGACTGCCCGATCGACCTGGTACCTGGCACCACTCCTCCCCGTGGGCGTATCTACTCGTTGTCTGCAGCCGAGACCCGGGCCATGTCTGAGTACATTGAAGAGAATCTGGCTAGGGGATTTATCCGAAAATCTACCTCCCCGGCTCGAGCCGGATTCTTCTCTGTCAAAAAGAAAGATGGCTCGCTACGTCCCTGTATTGACTACAGAGGACTCAATCTCATCACAGTAAAAAACAAATACCCCCTGCCGCTCATCTCTGAATTGTTTGACCGTCTCAAGGGCGCCAGGATCTTCTCCAAGCTGGATCTACGAGGAGCATATAACCTGGTCCGTATCCGTCAAGGAGACGAGTGGAAGACGGCATTCAATACCCGGGACGGTCACTATGAGTACCTTGTGATGCCCTTCGGTCTCTGTAATGCTCCCGCTGTCTTTCAAGAACTAGTCAACGACATCTTCCGTGACCTCCTGTACTCCTGCGTAGTGGTATACCTGGACGATATCTTGGTCTTCTCTCCGGATCTCCCCACACGTAAGGGATGTTTGTCAGGTCCTGCTTAGGCTTCGGCAGAACCACCTCTATGCCAAATATGAGAAGTGCCTCTTCGACCAGACCTTCCTACCGTTCTTGGGCTATGTCATCTCCCAGACAGGTCTGCAAATGGATCCCGAGAAGCTCTCTTCCATTCTAAAATGGCCTTGTCCTGAAGGTTTGAAGGCGATACAGCGATTCCTGGGCTTCGTTAATTACTATTGTCTTTTCATCCCACACTTCTCGTCTCGGACTGCTCCCGTATCTGCACTTACCCGTAAGGGGGCTAATCCCAGATCATGGTCGCCTGAAGCCGAGGAGGCCTTCCTTTCCTTAAAGAAAGCCTTCGCCTCTGCTCCCGTCCTGCACCGTCTGGACTGTAATAAACAATTCTACCTGGAGGTTGATGCCTCCTCCTCCGGAGCCGGAGCGGTACTCACCCAAAAATCTTCTACCTGGAGAATGGTAACCTTCTTCTCCAAAATCTTCTCCTCGTCTGAGCGCAGCTGCTCCATAGGAGACCGTGAATTGCTAGCCATCAAATTGGCACTGGGGGAGTGGCGCTATCTGCTTGAAGGGGCTCTCTACCCGGTAATTATCTACACGGATCACAAAAACCTGGCATATCTCCAAAATTCCCAGAGACTCAATCCTCGCGAGGCCCGGTGGTCGTTGTTTTTTGCCCGCTTCGACTTCATTCTTCATTTCCGTCCGGCGGACAAGAACGTCAAAGCTGATGCCTTGTCCCTGTCCTTCCTGTCCTCCGATCAAGAGGAGGAGCCTACGCACATCATCGACTCCTCCAAGGTGATGAATGTGGCCCCCTTGGATCTGACTCGTCCCCCACCCGGTAAGACGTTTGTAGCTGTACCAGATCGGGAGAGGGTTCTTCGCTGGGGACATTCTTCTAAACTAGCTGGCCATGCTGGCCAAAAGAAGACCTTCCAACTCATTACCCGGCATTACTGGTGGCCTACCCTGCGTAAGGACGTGGTAGACTTCGTCGCGGCCTGCTCATCCTGTGCCCGTAACAAAGTTCCCAGACATCATCCAGCCGGCCATCTCCTGCCCCTTCCCGTACCTGCTGCTCCTTGGCAGCACATTGCTATGGACTTTATCACCGATCTTCCTATTTCTGCCGGTTGTACAGTCATTTGGGTTGTCGCTGACCGCTTTTCTAAGATGGCCCACTTCATTCCCCTGCCTGGCCTCCCATCTGCACCCGAGCTGGCTAAAGACTTTATCCGCCACATCTTCCGTCTCCATGGCCTGCCCCTCCACATCATGTCGGATCGTGGGGTTCAGTTCACCTCACGCTTCTGGAGAGCCACATGTAAGCTGCTAGACATCACCCTGGACTTCTCCTCCGCTTACCACCCACAGTCCAATGGTCAAGTGGAGTGGATCAATCAGATCCTGACCAGTTACCTCCGGCACTTCGTTAATGCACACCATTCGGACTGGGTGGATCTCCTACCATGGGCCGAGTTCTCTTACAATAACCATGAGAGCGAATCCTCTTCCAAATCCCCGTTCTTTATAGTCGGTGGCCAACATCCCCGGATTCCACTTCCTGTCTCCGTTTCTGTGGACAACCCTGCTGCAGAGTCTCTTGTCAGCGAATTTTCTACTATTTGGGAGAGTACCAGGTCCACTCTTCTTCTGTCCTCTGAGCGGATGAAGAGATATGCTGATAAGAGACGTCTGGATCCGCCTCAATTCCATCCGGGAGACAAGGTTTGGCTCTCGTCCAAACATGTGCGGCTCAAAGTACCCTCCTTCAAGTTGGGCCCTCGATTCATCGGTCCCTTCGAAGTCCTTAGGCAAATTAACCCTGTGGCCTACAAATTAAAACTCCCGGCCACCCTACAGATTCCCAACTCCTTCCACGTATCTCTCCTCAAACCCGTTGTCTTTAACTCTTTTTCCAATAATCCAGGTGCCCCTCCTGCTCCGGTTTCCACTGATGACGTCTTTGAGGTAGAGAGCATTCTGGCCTCCAAGACGGTAAGAGGAAAAACCTTTTTTCTGGTAGATTGGAAGGTGTTTGGTCCTGAGGAGAGAACTTGGGAACCCTGGGAAAACATCAACGCCCCGCTTCTCCTTGAAAAATTTCTTTCTGGCCAAAAAAAGAGGGGGCCTAAAGGGGGGGCTACTGTAGCATCGGCGTCTCTGCCCCGTACTAGGCAGAGATGCCGTCCCTCTCACCTCCCCGCTCCTGGCACGGCGTCCTCCAGCGCTTCTCTCCCAGCTGCTTCCGGCACGCGCTCCTTCCCAGGCAGTGTGCTTAGGGCGCGCGTGCGCGCGCTCCCCCTCTCTTAAAGGGACCGCGCGCGCCGTCCTAAGGAGTCCCCGGCCAATTGCCGGAGGACCTCCCATATATCATAGAATCATAGAATGGTAGAGTTGGAAGGGACCTCCTGGGTCATCTGGTCCAACCCCCTGCTCAAAGCAGGATTCACTAGATCATCTCAGACAGATGTCTGTCCAGCCTCTGTTTGAAGACGTCCATTGAAGGGGAACTCACCACCTCTCGTGGCAGCCTGTTCCACTCATTAATCACCCTAACTGTCAAAAAGTTTTTTCTAATATCTAATCTTTGTCTCCTCCCATTTAGTTTCATCCCATTGCTTCTAGTCTTTCCTTGTGCAAATGAGAATAAAGATGATCCTTCTACAATGTGACAGCCCTTGACATATTTGTAGACAGCTATTAAGTCTCCTCTCAGTCTTCTTTTTTGCAAGCTAAACATTCCCAAATCCTGCAACCGTTCCTCATAGGACATGGTTTGCAGACCAGTCACCATTCTGGTCGCTCTTCTCTGAACTTGCTCCAGTTTGTCTATGTCTTTTTTAAAATGTGGTGCCCAAAACTGTACACAGTATTCCAGATGAGGTCTGACCAAAGAGGAGTAAAGACCGATAATGACTTCACGTGATCTAGACTGTATGCTTCTGTTAATACATCCCAGAATTGTATTTGCATTTTTTGCTGCTGCATCACACTGTTGACTCATGTTCAGTCTATGATCTATTAGTATACATAAGTCTTTTTCACATGTACTGTTGCTTAGCTCTATTCCTCCCATTCTGTATATGCTTTTTTCATTTTTATTGCCCAGATGTAGTACTTTGCATTTTTCCCTGTTAAAAACCATTCTGTTGGTTGCTGCCCACTGCTCCAGTTTATTTAGGTCTTTTTGAATCCTCTCTCTCTCTTCTCTAGTATTAGCTATCCCTCCTAGCTTTGTGTCATCAGCAAATTTAATCAGTTTACCCTCAATTCCTTCATCTAAATCATTGATAAAGATGTTGAACAATACAGGTCCCAGGACGGAGCCCTGTGGTACCCCACTTGAGACATTCATCCAGCTGGATGTGAAGCCATTTACAACCACCCTTTGAGTCCGATCACTAAGCCAGTTATGAATCCACCTAACAGTTGCCTGGTCCATTGCATACTTGGTCATTTTTTCAATAAGGATGATGTGAGATACTTTGTCAAATGCTTTGCTGAAGTCAAGATATACTATATCTACAGCATTTCCCTGATCCACCCAGTCAGTGATTCTGTCATAGAAGGAAATTAAGTTAGTCTGACATGACTTGTTAGTTACAAACCCATGCTGACTCTGGTTAATCACTTCATTCTTATCCATGTACTTACATACATGTTGTTTAATAATTTGTTCAAAGATCTTTCCTGGTATAGAAGTCAGACTCACCGGCCTATAGTTCCCTGGGTCCACCTTCTTCCCCTTTTTGAAGATAGGAACAACATTTGCTCTTCTCCAGTCTTCTGGGACTTCTCCTGTTCTCCAAGAATTTTCAAAGATTATGGAGAGTGGTTCTAAAATTTCTTCTACAATCTCCTTCAGTACTCTGGGGTGTAATTCATCTGGACCTGGAGACTTGAACTCATTTATGTTAGCTAAATATTCCCTCACAATCTTTCTGTTTACTGATAACTTGGATTCCTCTATTCCTTTAAAAGGACAGTGAACATCAGTTGATGTTACATTTTCTTTCTGAGAGAAAACAGATGCAAAATAGGAATTAAAAAGTTCGGCCTTCTCAACATCCTCTCTTACCATTTCTCCATTTTCATCCTGTAAAAAACCTATAGCATCTTTGACTTTTCTTTTACTTTTGACATACCCCCAAAATCCTTTTTTATTGCTTTTGACATCTCTTGCAAGCCTTAATTCATTGTCAGCTTTAGCTAACCTGATACGTGCCCTGCAGGATCTGCAGACTGCATTATAATCTTCTTTAGATATGCCTCCCTCTTTCCATTTAATAAACATTTCTTTCTTTCTTTTTAGCATGTGTTTAAGTTCTGTGTTCATCCATCCTGGTTTCCTTAAATGCTTCCCATTCTTCCTACTTTTCGGGATTGTTAACGATTGTGCTTTGAGAATCTCATTTTTAAAAATTTCCCATCCTTCCTGGACATTTTTGTCCTTAAGGACATCCAGCCATTGGATCCCTCCTATTCTCTTTCTGAGTCTCTTAAAATCTGCCTTTCTAAAATCTAACCTTGAAGTTTGAGTCTTCACATGTCTTCCTCCTCTAGTTATCCAAAATTCTATAATAGCATGATCGCTGCCTCCTAGGGTCCCAGCCACCTTTACCTCCTCAACCATTTCCTCCCTGTTGATAAGAATTAGATCCAAAGTAGCAGATCCCCTTGTTTTCTCCCCTACCTTTTGGAAGATAAAGTTGTCAGCAAGAGAGGATAAGAATTTGCTTGACCTGTTAGTTTTACTTGAGAGAGATTCCCAACAAATGTCTGGATAGTTGAAATCTCCCATGACCACTACGTCATATTTTTTGGAGAACTTGGTCATTTGATACATAAAGAGTTCATCCATATATTCAGCTTGCCCAGGTGGCCTGTAGTAAATGCCCTCAATGGTGTCCTTTCCGTTGTTCTCTCCTTGTATTCTTACCCAAACAGTTTCCACAGAACTCCCAGTCTCTGAAGCTTCAGCCTCTGTGCAGATATACGCTTTTCTAACATACAATGCAACACCTCCTCCTCGTTTATCAAGTCTGTTTCTTGCAAATAAGTTGTATCCTTTTAGCCTTTTATTCCAATCATGTGTATCGTCCCACCAAGTTTCAGTGATTTCAATGACATCATATTCCTTTTCCTGCATTAGTAGTTCCAATTCATTTGTATAAAAACATTTTAGTTTGTGATTGGTTTCTCTTCCTCCCATATTTTTATTATTTAAATTGTTTTGTCTTTGTTCTTCCTTTCCACTTCCAGTAGCAGAGATCTCAATAGTATTTGTCAGCTGTATGGCTTTTTCTGGCCTTATGCTTCCCTTCCCAAAATGGAGGTGCCCGAGCAATGTTGTTGCAAAGCCTTCACTCTGCTTCAGCCCTCAGGTCCCGTTACCAGTTACCTGCCAGTCACCTGCCAGATTCCTGCTTGTTACCTGCCATTCACCTGCCAGAATCCTGCCTGTTACCTGCCAGTCACCTGCCAGATTCCTGCTTGATACCTGCCTGATATCCGCTTACCTGCTTGCAAGCCTGCGGTCTGACGGTCTGCCTTCCGACACCTGTCAATCTGTCTATGGACCAGCCTGCCCGCTCACATGGGAGCGCTCACCTACTACCTGTCTGCTAGCCTACCTGGAGGCTCCGCCGTCACGTGCTGTGACCACCTGCCTGTCCAGAGACTCTTGCCCGCTCACCTGGGAGCGTCCACCTGCTACCTGCCTGCTAGCCTACCTGGAGGATCCGCCGTCACGTGCTGTGACCACCTGCCTGTCCAGAGACTCTTGCCCTCTCACCTGGGAGCGTCCACCTGCTACCTGCCTGCTAACTGGAGGCTCTGCCGTCACTTGCCATGACCACCCGCCTGTCAAGAGACTGTCCCTGTCACTAGCCGTGACTACCTGCTCGCCTTCCCTGGGAGCCACCCGCTTCCTTACAAGGACTGCCCCCTTGTATAGTTGCTCAGAGGTTCCACCTCCCAGACCCGTTACAATGAACTCATGTGACTTCTCTCATGGCAGCTCAGCGCTATACACTGTGGAAGCGATTATGCTCCTGTCAGTGTATTGCTGGCTGCCGGGCAGAGCAGCCACATCTCTCAATGTGACTGTTCTACAAATGAACCGATCGCCGTGAAACACTCTGGATTATGAAGGATAGGTGAGGGATATAGTGCTTTATTACTTTTAACAGGTGGCATGGGCATCGGGGATTTGGTGATAGGAGATCATAATGTGTTTTTTAATTTTATTTCAATATTTATTTCAACTTTTTTTTTTCTTGACCGCGGATCACAGGCACCGGCTGATTAGAGAATACTTCTCACATCTGCGGCGCCTGCTCTTGGGGGTCTGTGAACAGCAATTTTCAAGTCTTGTCAGAGATTTTCAATGTGATTTAGATATGGACTTTGACAGGGCCATTCAAACACATGAATATCCTATGATCTAAACCATTCCATTGCAGCTCTGTGAGTATGTTTAGGGTCGTTGTCCTGCTGGAAGGTGAACCTATGCCCCAGTCTGAAGTCTTTTGCAGCCTCTTAAAGATTTTCCTCCAAGATTGCCTTGTATTTAGCTCCATTCATCTTCCCATCAACTCTGACGAGCTTTCCTGTCCATGCTGCAAAAAAGCATCTCCACAGCATGATGCTGTAACTACCATGTTTGATGGTTGGGATGATGTTTTCAAGATGATGTGCTTTGCTAGTTTTCTGCAACACACGGCACTTTGCAGTTAGCCCAAAAAGTTTAACTTTGGTCTCATCTGACCAGATCACCTTCCTCTACATACTAGCTATGTCCTCTACATGACTTTTTGCAAACTTCAAACAGGTCTTATGACTTGCTTTCCAAAATGACATTCTTCTTGCTACTCTTCCATAAAGGGCAGATTTGTGGAGTATACGACTAATAGTTGTCCTGTGGACATATTCTTCCACCTGAGCTGTGGATCTCTGCAGCTTCTCCATATAGGCCATAGGCTTCTTGGCTGTTTCTCTCATTAGTGCTGTCCTTGCTTGGGATGTCAGTTTAGGTGGACAACCATGTTCTAGAGGGTTTGCAATTGTGCCATACTCCTTCCATTTTGGGATGATGGATTGAATAGTGCTCTATGATATGTTCAGAGCTTGGATTATTTTTTTATAACCTAACTGTGCTTACTCTTCTCGACAACTCTATCCCCAACCTGACTAGTGTGTTCCTTGGTTTTCATTATGCTGTCTGATCCCTAATGTTTTCAAGCAAACCTCTGAGGTATTCAAAAAACAGTAAAGTTATACTAAGAATGAATTTTACCCAGGTGGACTCAAGTTACTAATTATGTGACTTCTGGAGGTAATTGGTAATTCAGGATTTATTTAGAGGTATCAGACTACAGGGGGCTCAATATAAATGTACGTCACGATTTTCAGATTTATATTTTTGACCCCTTAAGGACCTTGGGATTTTACGTTTTTGCGTTTTCATTTTTTGCTCGCCTTGTTCCCAGAGCCATAGCGTTTTTATTTTTTGATCAATATGGCCGTGTGAGGACTTATTTTTTGCGGGACAAGTTGTACTTTTGAACGACATTACTGGTTTTACCATATTCTGTACGGGAAAGTGGGAAAAAAATTCCAAGTGCGGTGAAATTGCAAAAAAAAGTGCAATACCACAGTTGTTTTTTGTTTGTTTTTTACAACGTTCACTGAATTCTAAAACTGACCAACCATTCTTAATTTCCAGGTCATTACAAGTTTGTGGATACCAAATATGTATAGGTTCTTTTTTATTTAAGTGGTGAAAAAAAAATCCAAATTTTGCTAAAAAAAATGGCGCCATTTTCTAAGACCCATAGCGTCTCCATTTTTTCAGGATCTGGGGCAGGGTGAGCACTTGTTTTTTGCGCGCTGAGCTGACGTTTTTATTGATACCATTTTGGGGTAGATTTTGATCACCCGTTATTGCATTTTATTGCACTGTTGCGGTGACCAAAAAAGCGCAATTCTGGGGTTTTGAATTTTTTTGTTGTCATGCCGTTTACCGATCTGATTAATTATTTTTTTATATTGATAGATCAAGCGATTCTGAAAGCAGCGATACCAAATATGTGTATGTGGGGTTTTTATATTATTTTTTTTTTAATGAGGTGAAAGGGGGGTGATTTAAACTTTTACATTTTTTTTATATTTTTAAAAACTTTTTTTGACACTTTCTGCTTGCTTCAATAGTCTCCATAGGAGATTAGAAGCAGCAGTTGTCTGATTGCTTCTACTGCATACAGGCAGTGAGCAGATCGCTTGTATGCAGAAAAAATGCTCATGTAATATGAGCGCCGACCACTAGGTGGCTTTCATAGCAATCTTTACATAACAACCACAGGGGTCTGCAGCAGACCACGGGTTGTCATGCGCACTCATCAGTGACCCAAGATCATGTGATGGGGTCACTGATGGGCGGGGCTAATGCCGCGCTTCAGGTGTGGCGATGTTAAATGCCGCTGTCAGAGATTGACAGCGGCAATTAACTGGTTAACAGCCACGGGTGGATAACGATTCCACCTCCAGATGTTGCGGGCACATGTCAGCTGTATAAATCAGTATGAGCTGTGTCACCAATTAAATATTCTTCAATTTGAAGACCTTGTACAGTGACTATTGTTGATTTTCCCATAGCTATTCTCCTATTAACTTCCTTCTGGTGTCGTCACTGGATCTTGTGATCATTGATCCAAGAAGGTTGAAGTCCTTTACGACCTCCAGTTCGTCGCCGTCCATCTCAAATGTGTCCCGGTCAAATCTGGCAGTAGACAATATCTTTGTCTTTCTTCTGTTGATATACAGTGCATTGTGAAAGTATTTGGCCCCCTTGAGCTTTTCTACCTTTTGCCACATTTCTCGCTTCAAACATAAAGATATAAAATTCAAATTTTTGGGGAAGAATCAACAACAAGTGGGACACAATCATGAAGTGGAACAAAATTTATTGGATATTTTAAACTTTTTTAACAAATTAAAAACGGAAAAGTGGGGACGTGCAATATTATTCTGCCCCGTTAAGTTAATACTTTGTAGCGCCACCTTTTGCTGCGATTACAGCTGCAAGTTGCTTAGGGTATGTCTCTATCAGTTTTGCACATCGAGAGGCTGAAATTCTTGCCCATTCTTCCTTGTAAAACAGCTCGAGCTCATTGAGGTTGGATGGAGGGCGTCTGTGAACAGCAGTTTTCAGCTCTTTCCACAGACTCTCGATTGGATTCAGGTCTGGACTTTGACTTGGCAATTCTAACACCTAGATAAGTTTATTTTTGAACCATTTCATGGTAGATTTTGCTTTATGTTTGGGATCATAGTCTTGTTGTAAGATAAATTTCCGTCCCAGTCTCAGGTCTTTGCAGATTCCAACAGGTTTTCTTCCCGAATGGTCCTGTATTTGGCTCCATCCATCTTCCCATCAATTTTAACCATCTTCCCTGTCCCTGCTGAAAAAAAGCAAGCCCAAAGCATGATGCTGCTACCACCATGTTTGACAGTGGGGATGGTGTTTTGAGGGTGATGAGCTGTGTTGCTTTTACGCCAAACATATCGTTTTGCATTGTGGCCAAAAAGTTTGATTTTGGCTTCATCTGACCAGAGCAACTTATTCCACATGTTTGGTCTGTCTCCCAGGTGGCTTGTGGCAAATTTCAAACGAGACTTTTTATGGATATCTTTTAGAAATGGCTTTCTTCTTGAAACTCTTCCATAAAGGCCAAATTTGTGCAGTGTACGACTGATTGTTGTCCTATGGACAGACTCTCCCACCTAAGCTGTAGATCTCTGCAGTTCTTCCAGAGTGATCATGGGCCTTTTGGCTGCATCTCTGATCAGTCTTCTCCTTGTTCGAGATGAAAGTTTAGAGGGAGTGATTCAA
Source organism: Phyllobates terribilis (assembly GCF_046119375.1). Classification (NCBI taxonomy): domain Eukaryota; kingdom Metazoa; phylum Chordata; class Amphibia; order Anura; family Dendrobatidae; genus Phyllobates; species Phyllobates terribilis. The sequence continues at coordinate 249,102,847 of NW_027362769.1, read as the reverse complement.
ACATATCACCGAGCACGCTATAAATACTCGGTGCTCGTCCGAGCATATTCGGCGAAAGGGTTAACAGAACATTCTTGCTCATCACTAGTTGTTACGGGTCCGGGTGGTGGAACCTCTGTGCTTCGGTGCAAGGAGGGACCAGAGGGGCGTGACTAAGTACCTACTCGGCCTGACCAAGGTCGCACGGCGGCTCAATGGACTCCGTGAACGAGGGAGGGACCGAGCAGGTGGACCAGGTGCCACTCTGGGACCGACCTTGTGTGAGAGCAGGTGACTCCCACGGGTCAGATGGCAGTAACTGACTGGTACAGCGGATGAGCATGGCTGGAAGGCTGACTGGTGGTCCGGGTAGACAACCTAGCGGGCACGACAGGTAACAGGCAGGTGCTTCCAGGTAAGCAGGCTGGCGGGCACAACAGGTAACAGGCAGGTGCTTCCAGGTAAGCAGGCTTGTAAGCATGGCAGGTAACTGGCAGGCAGACTGCCGAGAAGGACTGACAAGCACACAAGCGGACAGGACTGACAGGCAGACTGGCGGGCAGGACTGACAAGCAGACTGGCGGGCAGGACTGACAGGCAGCGGGACCTGAGGGCTGAAGCAAGTGTTAGCACACAGAACTATAACCATTGCACAGGCACCTCCATATTGGAGGAGGTGCTTTAAATAGGGGAAATCCTCCGGCCATTGGCTGGGGACTTTTTAGGATGGCGCGCACGCCCTAAGCACAGTGCCCCGGAAGCTGCGGGCAGTGCGCGCCACAGTGGCTGAAGGACGGGAGCCGGAAGGCGCCGGACCAGGGCCGTGGCGGTAAGGGGAACCGTGTCTCTACCCGGCAGGAGGCAGAGATGCCGATGCTACAGTACTCCCCCCCCTTTACACCTCCCCTTCTTTAAGCCCGAGAGAATTTTTTTAAGAAGATGAGGGACATGAATGTTCTCCCTGGGTTCCCAAGACCTCTTCTCTGTGCCAAACCCCTTTCAATCCGCAAAAAAAGAAAGTCTTTCCTCTTACCCTATTGGTGGCCAAAATGTTTTCTACCTCAAAGACATCCTCAGCAGAGACTGGAGCTGGAGAGGTACCTGGATCGTCAGAGAAGGAATGTCAGGACTTTGAATATTTTTGATTACATTTTGGCCATTTTTTCCCTCTTTCAAGATGGTGTCTTTTGTCTCATGTGTCCCTTGTCTTCCTGCTCTATAACTCTACCCCAGCCTCTAGTCAGTGATAAAGTATTCTGACTGTGACCTGTTCCTGGTGGTTTCCTAGTTTCCTGCTCTCCCCTGCAAACCTGTGTGGATCTCCTGTTACCTGCTCTCAGAGATTCAGATGCATTCACTTGTTACCAGTAGAGATGAGCATTGTTCGACTCGAACTGTTCGCCAATCTCAAATTCGAGCTGTTTTGGGCGGTGTTCGAGCCGTTCGGCGAACACGAACGATTTGAGAAAAATTCGGCTGTTCGAGGTTATGTTCGATAACTGTTCGTGCACCAAAATCATAACTGGATTTTTTCTCAGTAATGATGAAAATTAATGTTAATACGCAGTTTGAGTGTACAGCGGGGTGGGGGGAGGGGCAGGGGATGGATCTCTGCAGGAATAATGAAGATCTCCATTTTTTTTCCTCTTTCCCGCATTTACAGTGGGGAGGTGCAATCTGTCAGCCTATCAGCAGCGCACACACGGAGCGAAGTGCTTTTTTTCACACAAGCAAGGGCATGTGTAATTGGCAGTGTATGTCACATGTCCTTGCCCTATAAGACCAAGCCATTTTCCCCGTCGCCACCATTTTCTCACTGCTGCAGCTGCGTGTTAGACGGCACCGCTGTTGCTGTGTGCGCTATACCTTGTTAATTTCAAGCCAATTTTCGCACAAATCTACAGATAGCTTGGGAGAAGGGAATAGTTGTGATTGCAGTCCTTTTAAGGACTAGGTTACAGCATTTCCTACGACTTTTATCAGGCAGGTCTGTGCTCTTAAATAGATAGATTGTGGGAGTGAAGAATAATTGTAATTGCAGTCCTTTTCAGGACTAGGTTACATCAGTTCCTATCAGTTTTTGCCAGGCAGGTCTGTGCCAGTACTGTGCAAGTTTTTTTTTCACAGCATTTGGCTGAATCCAGCAAAGCTAATCCTTTTTGGCCTATTGCAGAGTGTGTTAGTCAGTGGAGTAGCCTATCTGTGTTGCAAGATATACCACCTGTGTATAGAATACCAATTTTTTTACTGCACCTAGTGAAGTAAAATCTTTTGGGCATAGCATCATTCTATTAGTCCATCTATACTGACCTCCATCAGGTTGCAAATTGAATATAATTTTTTTCTGCATCTAGCTCTGAAAAAATATTTGGGCTTCTAGCAGTGTGTGGGACTTGTTCTATTAGTCCATCTATACTGACCTCCATCAGGTTGCAAACTGAATATATTTTTTTTCTGCATCTAGCTTTGAAAAAATATTTGGCCTATCTAGCAGTGTGTGGGACTTGTTCTATTAGTCCATCTATACTGACCTCCATCACGCTGCAAATTCAAAATAATTTTTTGCCTGCATCTAGCTCTGAAAAAATATTTGGCCTTCTAGCAGTGTGTGGGACTTTCTCTATTAGTCCATCTATACTGACCTCCATCAGGTTGCAAATTAAAAATAATTTTTATCTGCATCTACCTCTGAAAAAATATTTGAGCTTCTAGCTGTGTGTGGGACTTGTTCTATTAGTCCATCTATACTGACCTCCATCAGGTTGCAAACTGAATATAATTTTTTTCTGCATCTAGCTCTGAAAAAATATTTGGCCTTCTAGCAGTGTGTGGGACTTTCTCTATTAGTCCATCTATACTGACCTCCATCAGGTTGCAAATTAAAAATAATTTATATCTGCATCTAGCTCTGAAAAAATATTTGGCCTTCTAGCAGGGTGTGGGACTTTCTCTATTAGTCCATCTATACTGACCTCCATCAGGTTGCAAATTAAAAATAATATTTTGTCTGCATCTAGCTCTGAAAAAATATTTGGCCTTCTAGCAGTGTGTGGGACTTTCTCTATTAGTCCATCTATACTGACCTCCATCAGGTTGCAAACTGGATATATTTTTTTTCGCATCTACCTCTGAAAAAATATTGGGCTTCTAGCTGTCTGTGGGACTGGTTCTATTAATCCATCTATACAAACCTCCATCAGGTTGCAAACTGAATATAATTTTTTTCTGTATCTACCTCTGAAAAAATATTTGGGCTTCTAGCTGTGTGTGGGACTTGTTCTATTAGTCCATCTATACTGACCTCCATCAGGTTGCAAACTGAATATAATTTTTTTCTGCATCTAGCTCTGAAAAAATATTTGGCCTTCTAGCAGTGTGTGGGACTTTCTCTATTAGTCCATCTATACTGACCTCCATCAGGTTGCAAATTAAAAATAATTTATATCTGCATCTAGCTCTGAAAAAATATTTGGCCTTCTAACAGTGTGTGGGACTTTCTCTATTAGTCCATCTATACTGACCTCCATCAGGTTGCAAATTAAAAATAATTTTTTGTCTGCATCTAGCTATGAAAAAATATTTGACCTTCTAGCAGTGTGTGGGACTTTCTCTATTAGTCCATCTATACTGACCTCCATCAGGTTGCAAACTGAATATATTTTTTTTCTGCATCTACCTCTGAAAAAATTTTGGGCTTCTAGCTGTGTGTGGGACTTGTTCTTTTAATCCATCTATACAGACCTCCATCAGGTTGCAAACTGAATATAATTTTTTTCTGCATCTACCTCTGAAATAATATTTGGGCTTCTAGCTGTGTGTGGGACTTGTTCTATTAATCCATCTATACAGACCTCCATCAGGTTGCAAACTGAATATAATTTTTTTCTGCATCTACCTCTGAAAAAATATTTGGGCTTCTAGCTGTGTGTGGGACTTGTTCTATTAGTCCATCTATACTGACCTCCATCAGGTTGCAAACTGAATATAATTTTTTTCTGCATCTAGCTCTGAAAAAATATTTGGCCTTCTAGCAGTGTGTGGGACTTTCTCTATTAGTCCATCTATACTGAGCTCCATCAGGTTGCAAACTGAATATATTTTTTTTATGCATCTACCTCTGAAAAAATACTGGGCTTCTAGCTATGTGTGGGAATTGTTCTATTAATCCATCTATACAGACCTCCATCAGGTTGCAAACTGAATATAATTTTTTTCTGCATCTACCTCTGAAAAAATATTTGGGCTTCTAGCTGTGTGTGGGACTTGTTCTATTAGTCCATCTATACTGACCTCCATCAGGTTGCAAACTGAATATAATTTTTTTCTGCATCTAGCTCTGAAAAAATATTTGGCCTTCTAGCAGTGTGTGGGACTTTCTCTATTAGTCCATCTATACTGACCTCCATCAGGTTGCAAATTAAAAATAATTTTTTGTCTGCATCTAGCTCTGAAAAAATATTTGGCCTTCTAGCAGTTTGTGGGACTTTCTCTATTAGTCCATCTATACTGACCTCCATCAGGTTGCAAACTGAATACAATTTTTTTCTGCTTCTACCTCTGAAAAAATATTTGGGCTTCTAGCTGTGTGTGGGACTTGTTCTATTAGTCCATCTATACTGACCTCCATCAGGTTGCAAATTGAATATAATTTTTTTCTGCATCTAACCCAGCCAATAGTTTTGGCCTAATACCACAGTTTGGCCACTCAGCTCTGCTCGGTTCCCATCCATTGTTTTTTTGTGCAAACAACTCCAGAGTTGTGAATTAGTTAACCACCAAAATGAATGGAAAAAGGCCTGCTGCTGGTGGAAAGGGGAATAGGCATGTTGGGAAGGGGAAAAAAGGTTGTGTCCGTGGGGTAGGTGTTAAAGCAACAGTAACATCTGCAGAAGAAAGACCATCTTCCAGCTAAACTAAAATGTCTACTTCTTTTAGCGGACAATGTGATAAGATCCGTTTCTTACGGCCATGCCAATCGCTACAAATTCCAGATGAGGCACAAAAACAGCAGGTGCTTCAATGGATATCAAGTGCTCCTTTAAGTGGGCTCTCCTCCACATCAACTTCAACATCACAAATACTCCAGTCCTCAAAGGTGTCACCCCAATCACACTTGCTTCCTCACAGCTCCCAAATCTCCAGCTGCCCGTCTGAGTATGAGGTAGAACAGATGTTTGAGTCTGCAGAGCTGTTTACTCATACTATAGCCTGGGAATCAGAGGTCGACTCCAGTGCTTCTGTGAATCCAGACGAGGAAATGATCTGCACTGATGCCCAGAATCTTTATGAGTCGGATCCAGGACCAGACGCAGAAGGTTCTGACCATAATGTAGACCCTCATTCCCAAACTGTAACTCCTGTTGGTGGAGACAATGAGGAAGACGATGATGAGACTCAAATAACTGATTGGAGCGACAACTTTAGTTTTTTGTCAGGGCAGGAACAGGTTGGCTCTGAGGACGACGGGTGTGATAACGCACAGGGTGATGATGATGAGGTTGGAGATCCCACTTACTGTCAACCCACAGTCAGCCAAGAGATGAGGTCAGCAGAGGAGGTGGAGGAAGATGCTAGTGACGACGAGGTCAGGTTGCGCCTTCCTGGACAGAGACGTAGTACTGGAAGCACGTCAAAAACTGCATCCTCAAACACAACTCTGCCTCTCACCACAAGTCGTGGTGGCTCTTCAGGTCGCATGGGTGCTAAGCCTTGCATAGCCTGGGCATTTTTTCAGATCGATAAAGATGACCCAACTCGTGTTATCTGTAACATTTGTCAGCAAAAGCTAAGTAGAGGCCAAAAAATACATAGTTTGAGTACTTCATGCATGAACCGGCACATGGACATGAAGCATAAGTTGCAGTGGGAAGCTCAGTGTGCTACAATGCGTCCTAGCCAGCCGGGCCAACCGCCGTCTGCTATATCTTGTGCATCCGCGGCCTCTTCATCCTCTGTGACTGGGGGGACAGCAGTCACACCTGTTTTGGGGCGCAGACCTGCCACCTCTTTACCCGCAACAGCCAGCGTGATTGGCAGGTCATCATTTTCTTTGGAGGTGGTAACACCAGCTGGTGTTGAGCGCTGTCCGACATCGATAGCACCACCTTTGGATGTAGGCAACCTAACATGTCCGCCTGCATCTTCCTCACAGACCGGCAGTTTGCCGGGGACACCCTTATCAACCCCGTCTAAGCACAATAGCCAGCCCTCGGTCCCTCAGATGTGGACAAGTAAAAGACCATTTCCTCCTAGCCATGAGAAAGCTAAGAGGTTGAATTTCACCATCTGCAAGCTCTTGGCTACAGAAATGCTGCTTTCCGCCTGGTGGACACAGAGGATTTTCGAGACCTTATGTCCGTCGCAGTGCCCCAGTGCCAGATGCCCAGTCGGCACTACTTCTCAAAGAAAGTTGTGCCTGTGCTCCACCAGCATGTCGCACACAACATCACCGCTTCTTTGAGAAACTCTGTGTGTGACAGGGTGCATTGCACCACAGACAGTTGGACGAGTAGGCATGGACAGGGGCGTTACATGTCGCTGACTGGGCACTGGGTAACTATGGTGACAGCAGGACAAGGGGCTGCTGTCCAAGTCTTGCCGTCCCCACGAGTTGTGCGTCAATCCTCTTTATGTCAAAGTTCCTCCACTGCTTCTGCCTCCTCAACCTCCTCTCGGTCTTCCACCTGCACCCAAAGCCTGTCTGGTCATGCCACAAGCTTTCTAACTGCGCAGAAGGGATCCTGCACACCTCCTTACTATGCTGGCAGTAGGGCTCAACGTCATCAGGCGGTTTTTACTTTGAAATGTCTGGGAAACGTGAGTCACACAGCTGAGGAGTTGTGGTCAGCTCTGGAGAACCAATTTCATGAATGGTTGTCTCCACTGGACCTGAAACCAGGGAAGGCCGTGTGCGACAATGCTGCAAACCTGGGTGCGGCCTTTCGCCGGGGCAATGTCACACACGTGCCTTGTATGGCTCACGTGTTGAACCTGGTTTTCCAGCAATTTTTAGCCACTATCCCAGACTAGATGGCCTTCTGCAGAGGGCACGGTCGCTGTGTGCTCACTTCCGCCGTTCGCATCCCGCAGCTCAGCGACTTACATCTCTACAGAAGTCGTTGGGCCTGCCACTTCACCGGCTAAAATGCGATGTGCCTACCCGGTGGAATTCAACTCTGCACATGTTGCAGCGACTGTGGCAGCACCGACAAGCCCTGGTGCAATACGTTCTGACATATAGCCTGGGCCAACGAGATCCAGAGGTGGGGCAAATCATGCTGGAGGAGTGGTCTCAGATCAGGGACCTATGCATCCTTCTGCACAGTTTTGAAATGGCGACGAAGATGTTTAGTGCTGACGATGCCATTATCAGCATGACTATTCCAGTGATTTTCATGCTGGAGCACATGTTAAACAGAATTCGGAGTCAGGTGGTGGCACAAGAGGAGGTGGAGGAAGTAGAGGAGGAGGAGTTGTATGCGGAAGGGCTAACATCTGCAAGGTCCAGACGGTCGGCAGCACCAAGGCGGCAGGCATGTGAGGGTGGGGGAGATGGTTTTACCAGGGCGCATGGTAGCAGCCAAACTAGTGAGGAAGGTGCAGGAGCCCAGGAAGAAGTGGAGGACGAACTGATGGAAGACTCATAAGATGAGGGAGACCTTGATCACATTTCTGTTGTGCGAGGTTGGGGGGAGAGGACAGAGGAAGGAAGCATGATTGTTACCTCGCCACCAACACAACAGGGACTTGGTGCTCCTGGATGCGCAACACACATGAGTGCCTTCTTGCTGCACTACCTGCAACATGACCCTCGAATTGTGAGAATTAGAAATAATCCTGACTACTGGGTTGCCACACTGTTAGATCCCCGGTACAAAAGTAAATTTGCAGAAATTATTCCTGCCATAGAAAGGGATGCACGGATGCAGGAGTATCAGCAGAGACAGTTGCAGAATCTTACATGTGCTTTTCCACAAAATACCAGTGGTGCACGTAGTGAATCTCACAGTTCCAACTTGCCAACCGTGGGACCGTCAAGTGTTCAGCACTCAAACCGTAACAGAACCACAGTATCTGCTGGTAACATCAATTTTGCGGAATCATTTCACCACTTTTTTAGCCCATCCTTTGCAAGGCCACAGGAGACAAGAAGTCTGACACATAGTCAACGCCTAGAGACGATGGTACAGGAGTATCTCCAAGTAAACATTGAAGCCATGACTGTGTCACTGGACCCTTGCTCTTTTTGGGCTTCCAATCTGGATAAATGGTCGGAGCTAGCCACTTACGCCTTGGAGATCTTGTCATGCCCCGCAGCCAGCGTTCTGTCTGAACGTGTGTTCAGCGCTGCTGGTGGTGTGCTGACAGATAAGCGCACACGGCTCTCCACTGATAATGTAGACAGACTCACGTTCATAAAGATGAACAAATCATGGATCCGAAATGACTTTTCTACCCCTGTGTCATCCTGGGGAGAGTAAAAGCTTGATGATTGGTTAAAATCACCCTACCAACCATTTTAAGCTTTCAAATTACTAATCATGTTTATCTGTATCTTGGCTGGAAAATAATTTGGGCTTTGTAGCAGTGTGCAACACTGATTCTATTAGGCCATCTATAATAAGCTCCACCAGATTTAAAATTACTAATCATGTTTATCTGTATCTTGACTGGAAAATAATTTGGGCTTTGTAGCAGTGTGCAGCACTGATCCTATTAGGCCATCTATACTAAGCTCCACCAGATTTAAAATTAATAATAATTTTTAGCTGCATCTAGCCCGGAAAATAATTTTGGGGCTCCGAGATGCGCAAGACACATAAGTGCCTTCTTGCTGCACTACCTGCAACATGACCCTCATGTTGTCAGAATTCGAAGTAATCATGACTACTGAGTTGCCACACTCTTTGATCCCCCAAACTTTTCGATCAACCTTTTCATTTTAATAAAGACCAAAAAAATGGTAATTTTTGAAATTATAAGCATTAGCAGGTTATTAGAAACTGAAATCAAACAGTTTTCAACTCAAAACTTTATTCTAGGTGATGATACATTTTCACATAGGACCCCTTGTTCGAAAGGAGCTTCTGAACTCTCTCGTCCATTGAATTTGTCAGGTTTTGGATGGTTTCTGCTTCAATTGTTTTGCATGAGGACAGAATACCCTCCCAGAGCTGTTGCTTAGATGTGAACTGCCTCCCGCCATCATAGACACTCCTTTTGATGATGCTCCAGAGGTTCTGAATGGGGTAGAGGTCAGGGGAGCATGGGGGTCACACCATAAGTTTGTCCCCTTTTATGCCCATATCAGCCAGAGATGCAGATGTTTTATGTGCAGCATGAGATGGTGCATTATCATGCAAAAAAATGATCTTGCTGTGAAATACACGGTACTTCTTCTTGAACCATGGCAGGAAGTGCTGTTTGAGAAAATCCACATACATTATGGAGTTCATCTTTAGCGCCTTCAGGGATCCTAAAGGGGCCGACAATCTCTCTCCCCATGATTCCAGCCCAAAACATTACTCCACCTCCTCCTTGTTGGTGCTGTAGCCGTGTTTGCGTGGGGTGTCCATCAACCAGCCATCCTCCACTCCAGCCATCTGGACCATCGAGCGCTGCATGGCACTCATCCGTGAACAAAACAGTTTTGAAATCAGTCTTCATGTAATGTTTGGCACACTGGAGCCGTTTCTGCTTGTGAGAAGTGGATAGAGGAGGTCGACAGGATGGCGTATGCACAGCTGCAAACCTCTGAAGGACCCTGCATCTTGTTGTTCGGGGGACGTTGGAGGCACCAGCAGCTTCAAAAACTTGTCTGCTACTATGACAAGGCTTTTTTGCCGCTGCTCTTTTAACCTGACGTAATTGCCTGTAGGAAAGAGTCCTCAATTTGCCCTTATCAGCACGCACACGTGTGTACTGTGAATCAGCTACATACTTCTTGATTGCCAAGACACTTCATCCTGATCATCGCACAATGTTGATTGTAGTCATGCCTTGACCTAAATACTCCACAATTTGTTGCTTCTCAGCAGCCGACACATCCTTTTTCTTTCCCATTTTGGCAGAAAATGTAGGCTGCTTAATAATGTGAGACAGCCTTCTTAAGTAGTCTTGCCTTTCATTGGACACACCTGCCAAACTAATTAGCACAGGTGTCTGCAATTGCTTACAGTGATATAAAGAGCCCTGACACACATCACCATCAATGAGTTTAACTGACAAACAAACAAATTCTTCCCTTATCACTCCTAAACACTTTTTGCATAATAATTTGGAACACAGTGTACACAGAGAGGGGACAGAGGACATCCCTGCCTTGTCCCATTGGTGATTGTGAAAGGTGATGAAAATGTTCTGATGCACCCCCTGGGCCTTGGGACACCCGGAGCCCGACCCTTTTTGGTGGATGCTGGTGGTTGTAGTCTTCGTGGCGGCGACCCGGTTCCGTGGCTCAGGGTGGTCAAACCAGTGGCGGAACTATTTATGTGGTTTTGATGTTTAAATGTCCGACTACGCCACCCGTGGATTGCGGTCAGAGTGAACCGCCGCTGCAGGGCAGACCGCTGAGGCTGGTGCTGTGGGTGCAGCAGAGCGTAGCATAACTCCCCACGGGAGGAGTATAGCCAAAGGGCAGTGTATGCGGAGGATGGGGGTGATGGTGCAGGGCAGCAGCAGTAACGACACGGAGTCAGTGATGCAGTCCAGGGCCTTTACTCACAGTTCTTATTATCCAGACCACGTCTGCAGGTAACGGCTGCCCACGTCGTACTGTGCTCACCAGGTGAGGGGATCAGACAACTCCCAAATAACTTTGGAGCGCTTCACAGGACCCACTTTGTGTGTCCTTTGTCTGGCCTTTCTTACCAACCCTTCTGTCCGGCTGCCTCGGGCCTCCTCTTGGTAAACTTGGCGCCAGTTTCCCTGACCCTATGTGGTGCCTTCCTAGTGGGTGTAGCGAGGGGCTGCGCCACATAACATGTCACAGCCTCCGGTTTCTAGCTGAGGGTCGTTTCCTGCCTCCACTAGTTTCGGGGACCGGTCTCCCCCTTTGGCCTGATCCCTCCACGCAGGTGGATTCGGGCGTGCGGTGGCGACTCACCCGTCCGCACCCCTGGGATCCCTTCATTCCTCATTCCTGAAGCCTTCTCTGCTCCTCTTCCTTCCTTCTCCCTCTTCCAGGCCTGGGCCTCTGTTACTAGGCCTGCATCCGGAGCAGAGCTGATGCAGAGCCCCTGCTCCATGCCACTTCTGCTCAGACTTCTCTGCACTGAACTAAGATGGTGCCCACCTTTTATACTCCCTTCTCAATGCACCCAGGAACTGCTTCCTCCCTGCTCCTGCACAACAGGGTTCCCCTTCCTCAGTGTTCCCTCCCCCCACTCCAGCCAGGGACAGGGACTGTCGTGCCCATCTCAGAGGCATATTGGTCGCCCTGCCCCACGGCAATGTGGTGTAATGCATGCAGGTGTCGGGTCCTGATCCACACTCGATCCTTACCTGAGAGTGAGATATCACACCTCTGGGTGAGGTGCAATACCTCTGTAGCAACCGAGCCCTCAGGGTGCTACAGTTCCATTTATCTTCAGCCTAGGTGACGTATTGTGATACAGGGCCGTGATTTTGGCTATAAAAGGGTCCCCTAGACCCCTACCCCAAGCTTTTTAAGAGAATCATATATGGCGTGCCAGGAAACTCTATGGAATGCTTTCTCAGCATCCAACGAGAGTATCTAATTACAAATTTTTAACTGAATCTAGCCCAGTAAATACTTTGTGCCTAGTAGCAGTGTCTGCTAGTCAGCGGATTATCCCGGCTGTTAAGCAAGGTACACCACCTGTAGTTTGGACACGTAATTTTTTCAAAGGAAATGCTTCGGGACCACGGGATACTCAGTGAAGAGCATCAGGAGGCACCCCAAGGCATAGGGGCTGGGACTGGCAGTAGGATGCCTTGCGGTGGACAGCCGAGCTCGATCCTTATAAAAGCTTTTTAACTGCAGCAGCTTTAGTGGACGCTACTGGATCTGCAATTACGCGGCTGCTGGCATGAGACTTGCCCTCCAATAGATCCTTGTAAATGGATTTAAAGTGTATTCATTCAAATTAGAGAGACAATTTAAATTAAAAAGCTTAGAGCTGCCTCCACCACAGGGGGGCTCGCTCGACCCACCAGCGGACAGGCACCAGTATTGGGAGAGGAGGGCTGGCCGTCAGGGTTCACCGCGGCTCTGGCACAAACCCGGCGACACGGAGGTGGCACGGGCAGGAGCGGACTGAACGTGTCGGCTTCTCACTTTTTGGATTTTAGAAGGGCATGACATGCCTATATCTGTGTCTTCCCCTCCTTTTACTCCTCCACCTGTTTTCTTTTCGCATGACTATATGTACTTGTCACTTTTCCATGTGTTAGTTGTGTCTTCTGAGCAGTTTGTCAGCTTTTGGACACCTTTGAAGGTGTTTTCTATGTGTTTCTATGTGTTTTTGTTTGCCTGCCATTGGTTTTAATGGTGTTCGAAGGTGTTCGACGAACAGGTCGACGAACAGTTCGGCGAACACACGGGTGTTCGACGAACCGAACCGAACTCGAACACTACGGGGGTGGCTCAACACTAGTTACCAGCATTCCTCCTTCTCCTTGCTGCTCCTGCTGCTTCCTCTGATCCTCAGTCCTCACCTCCATTTTGCTAACAAGCAAGCTGGCTTCTGCTCTGACTCAACTTCATTAGAAAGTTACAGAGCACCTATCAGGGACTTCCTACCCAGGCCTCCCTGGATTATCTAATGTATTGTATGGACTTCCTTGCATCTATATATATATTTATGTATGGACTTGATAAATACTTACTTGTTTTCTAGCATCCTCTAGTGTGAACTGTGCTTTACAGACTGCTCTGCTGATTGCATTTTCCCCCTGAGTGTTTATGGACTTTGAGTATTTGTCTGCGCTTGTTTGAAACATCGTGTGTTTATAATATAAACTTTGACACCTAAAAACTGTGTTCTGTAGTATCGTTGCTCCACGCAAAGAGACTCCTGTGGTATCCATTATAATAATTACAAGGAATTAAGGGCAACAGGTTTGAGGAGGGATACATGAATGGAGTTGGGAATCTGTAAGGTGACCGGGAGATTCAGCTTGTAGGCCACGGGATTGATTTGGTTCAGAACCTCGAATGTACCAATGAACCACGGACCCAACTTATAGGAAGGTATCTTGAGACGGACATATTTGGAGGAAAGCCAGACCTTGTTTCCTGGACGGAATTGAGGAGGATCCAGACGTCTCTTATCAGCATGTCTCTTCATCTGCTCGGAGGACTGAAGAAGTGCAGATCTAGTGTCTTCCCAAATTGCCGAAAATTCACTGACAGGAGACTCCACGACAGGATTGTCCCCAGAAGAGGAGATGGGAAACGGAATCCGGGGGTGTTGACCCTAGACCACAAAGAAAGGGGATTTAGTAGAAGACTCGCTCTCATGGTTGTTAAAGGAGAACTCGGCCCAGGGCAGAAGCTCAACCCAATTGTTATGGTGAGCATTGACGAAGTGCTGAAGAAAATGTTGGGGTGGACCTCAAGGGGGTCCTCAAAGTCATTCCAAATATTTTAGGCTCGAGCAGACAATAAGGAACCAGACAGAGACAGGTCTCAGTTTTGGAGGATCTCCATGGAAATCCCTAACCCTTGTATTGCATAGACAGGTTATATAGGTTTACAGACAGTCCTTCCTAGTTCCCATCAGCCAATCACTACCCAGAGTTCAGTCCTTTGTCCATATTAGGAACAAAAATGAAGCAGTTCATCTGGTTCTGGTGTTGTCTTGTCGTTGTCATGCGTGGACACATTCCTGGACACGTTCCTATACTAAGTGGCATTCCTATACGAGGGGGATTCTGTATCTGTTAAACTGGTTTAGGCAGAAATATATAATGCTTAAGGGGGGGAGGGGGTCTTTCATAGATAAAAATATTGTTATCACCATGGAGAGCCAGTCCATACTTCACAGTCCCCCCCTTGATAATATATTTTTAGCAATTATATTGATTATGTGGACCCAACATTACTGGTCAAGGGTTCTGTGGGTACAATCCCATGTTCTAGAGGCACAGGGGAGGCTGGACTTCATTCAGACTGATTCCATGTTATCAGACTGGAGCTTTCTTCAGCACCTCCATCCCCCTACAGGCCATGACCAGACATAAGTATGGGCCCACTTTCATAACTGTATCAATTATATCAGCTTTCTCAATTTGAATCTCCCTTTATTTGGAGGAGACTCTACCATAAGGGTGGGTATTGATTTTCCTTCTGTTTTCACTGGGCCGTATAGGACTGTTGGAAATGTGGCCATGGCTATGGTCTTATTGGTGCCCTTGTTACACATCTTTCTGCAACAAGGGATGAAGCAGAACACAACAACCGCCATCAAAATGAACACGGTCAGAATAACTATACCAAGCTGAATCAGAATACCTTTCAGCAAACCTATCCAAGTGAACCAGTCTCCCCAGGGATCTTGTACTCCAGAATTTGCCTTCATCTCTTTAGATAGTGAATTGAGCTTTTGCAATGCCTGAGTCTTTTTACCAATTGGACCAGTTTCATCAGGGACATATGTGCAGCAAGCTTCTCCAATCATAGCACATACACTTCTTTTTTCTGCTACTAACATGTCTAGGGCCTTTCTATTTTGATTGGCTAACAGGGTAGTCTGACCCAGGGTAATCTGTTATTCCTTGGCCAGGTTGGGGTGTCCCGGTTATTATAGGATATTTTTCTTTCCATTTCTGACATTCCGTACTGATATTATTATTACCGGAGCATAAACTCAAAAAACATTCCAACACTTCATCTTTCACGTGTAAGGGTGCTGATCCTAGATGGGGCCTTGCAGAAGCACATACAAAACAGTCTGATTATTGGTTTTAGCAGTATATTGAGTCCATTGAACCCAGAGAATGGTGTCTGTATACCCTGTCTCTACCAAGAAGTTTTCTGCAGTTGACAAATGAACTGATTGGCCTGGTGGTATTGGTTTACCCAGGGTTTTACTTGGGAGTACGGGATTTAAGGGCATACCAGGGCTAATGTGGGGCTTCTGAGCGACATCTTTTAGTATCAAATGTCCTAGATACAAATTCCCTGTATTTTCAGACTGCCATAGACCCAGAACATAGGTCCATAGATCACATTAGGTTGGATTTTCAAGGTTCAATACTAACAATGAACATTTGTTATTATCATTAGGTCGGTAACGCTTATTAATTGTCCTGGACAATTCCGGATTAGTGAGGGTAAGCCGAACACGCAAACTCTGATTTTTGTTATTTCTACACTTTATACTTTCTGTTGGGCGGTATCCCCAATCTTCTCCAGTGTTCCACCCCACATCACTCCACGAATGACAGTTCTTATTATTTTCTCAGGTTACACAGAGATAGTATCTAAACTCAGCCCTCCTCCTGGACCAGGCAGTCCCTGCACAATTAAAAACATTACAGTAGTCAAAGAAGAATGTTTGTGTTGGAATGGTAGTATTCACCCATACTACATAAGGGCTAGTGCCAGCATTTTTAACGGGCATCGCCAATCCAGAACTTAATATACATAAGGAAAGGATATGGGAAATCATTTCTTTTGGGGAACCAGTTTGCAGTGTGAAGCATGTATCCATGTTGAGCAGCCTTCAACCTTCACCGAGGTAGGAGTCATGAGTAGAACTTGGTAAGGGCCATCAAATGATGGTTCTAGGCAGCTCTTCTTTACATGTCTTTTGACCAATACCTGATCTCCAGGTTTTATACGGTGCCAGGCACTGCTGGCTTCGGGATCTGGAATGGAAGAAGAAACTATAGCATGGGTGTTAGTTAGTTCATTAGTGAGATTGATTACAAACAGAACAACTCTATCATTGGACTGAGACAATTCTTGTGGACAGTAAGAAGCTATTGGGGGTATAGCTCCAAACAATATCTCATACGGTGACAACCCATGGCTGAACAATGGTAACGAGCAATGGGGAGCAAGTCAGGCCATCCCTCAGTCAACTCCTGCATCATTTTTGTCAGTTTTCATTCTCTCTACCTTGGCGTTGGCTTGTGGATGATATGGAGTATGCAGGGCCACGCTTGATCCTATCATTGTCAACAGTTCCTGGTAGACTGAGGCTATGAAGGCGGGGCCCTGATCACTTTCCACTACTTCTGGGACTCCATACCGACACACAACTTCAGAGATAAACTTCTTGGCCATAGTCTTTGCCGTCATGTTGGGCACAGGGAATGTTTCGGGCCAATTAAAGAAAACGTCTACCACTACCAGACAGTACTCATATCTTCCAGCTTTGGGCAACTGTATATGATCAACTTGGAGTCTCTGGAAGGGGTAGTATGGTTTAGCAAGGTGTTTTGAAGGCACGACTTCTGTTCTTCCGGGGTTGCAGGTCTGGCAGACGAGACAACTGTTGTTATAGTTGGACAACGTTGTTGATATCCCAGGTGCCCAGTAAAACTTCTGAATAAGTAGCAGAGCCTGATTTTTGCCTCTGTGTGTAGGACTGTGGGCCCAGGCTGCAATGGTTGCATGCAATCTTTTAGGCAAACAAACTAGTCCATTGACTCGCCATATATAATTTTCTTTCTTTGCACCCTCTCTCTTCCATGTTCCTAATTCTTCCTTGGATACCAATCTTTGATTGGCTACAAGCTTGTCAGTAGGTGTCCGACCAGGGACTACAGCGTCTTGTGGCCCCCCTGGTTCAACCAGTGCCAGATCACGCAGGGCCTGTCTCCTTTGAGCTCGAGTGGTTACCGTGACATAAGTATACTCAGCTACTTTCACTTCCATCATAGCAGCTTCTTTGGCTTTCTGGTCTGCAAAAGCATTACCTCGAGCAATGTCCGTGTTTTGGGGATAGCTTGGACCTTGAGGATAGCCACTTGTCTTGGGAGGGTTAAGACAAACATCAATCTTCGGACACACTCAGCATTTTTTACTGGGGAATCCGCTGTTGTTATGAACCCTCTATTCGCCCAAATTGCTCCAAAATCATGGGCTATCCGTGTATATTTTAACCATGCTGTTTTCAGCATAATGGCAGGGCCACAAGCTCAGCTTCTTGCGCAGACATGTGTGGTGGCAGTGCTGCAGATTTGACCACTACTACTTGGGTGGTGACTGCGTATCCAGTGTGAAATTTTCCTGTATCATCTGCATATCACTACCCATCCGTGAATAATGTATAGTCTGCCTCTGGTAGGGGGTGCTCACAAATATTCTGTGGAGTGACAGTCTCAAGTTCCATTTCTTGCACGCAGTCATGTCCAGGTGTCTCTTCACAGGATGGATCCCCCCTTGGAAGAGGAAGAAGCGTTGCTGGATTGATGGTGGTGCATCGATGGAGAGTGACATTACCTGGAAGGAGGAGGGAGCACTGGAGTCAGAGATGTCGTTGGGTAGACAAATGTTTGTGTTGAGTCAAGGTCAAGATGGCAGAGATATCATGAGGGGTGAAGATTTTGGTTGGGTGCCCCAGGATGATGTCAGCCGTCTTGTCGAGCAGTATGTGTGTGGCATGAACAGCTCTCATGCAGGTGGGGAAGCTCTGTCCACCGGGTCAAAATGTGCAGAATAATAGCCAACTCGCCGTTGTCGTGTGCCATGATGTTGGGTGAGTACTCCGGCAGCAAGTCCTGAATTTTCTGAAACATACAGGTGTAACGGTTTTTGATAGCCTGGGATTCCTAGTGCCGGGGCTGAGGCAATCTGAGACTTGAGTTGATTGAAGGCTTGACGGATGGCCATGGTTGTTTGAGGGTTATCCTCGGTATATGAGGAGAATCCAGTTTTGAGAGCATCATACAGTGGCTGCATGGTTCTGGAGGCATCTGGAATCCATTGCAGACAGTAGGTACATAGTCCGAGAAATCTTTGAAGTTCAGTTGGGTTGCTTGGAAACTTGAGTGCGATGATGGCTGTCTTCTTTTCTTCTGTGAGATGTTTGGCACCCCAAGAGATGCAGTGTTCCAGGAAGAGAAATTGATTTTGGCAGAGTTGAACTTTAGAGCGCGAGACTCTACAGTTAAGATCTGCCAGATGCTTGAGGAGGGACATAGTAAGGGACAAACAGAACTGCTCATCCTCCGCACAAAGGAGGAGGTCATCAACATACTGCAAGAGAACTGCATCAGTATATCGCAGCAAGCAACTGGTCATGTTGCGGGTGAATTGGTTCGGGCTGTTCTGGGCTCCTTGGGGCATAACAGTCCATGTTAATTGGGAACCTTTCAACATAAAAGCAAAAAGATACTGGCCGTCTGGATGTAAGGGGATTCTGAAGAAGGCATTTACCAATCATTGACAGTGAAACAACCAGCTTCCTTCGGTACATTGGACAACAAGGTGTGGGGATGGGGGACTACAGGGGTTTCAAGAACCGTGGCAGCATTGACAGTTCTCAAGTCTTGGACTAAGCGATAGGCTGGAGCTTGTCCTAGTATAGCCTTTTTCTTTTCAGGAAACAGGGGTGAATTACATGGAGAAACACAATGTCTGAGGGCTCCGTTTCCAAGAAGGGTATTGACTTGTTGCTGTAGGCCCTGCCCCTTGGCAGGTTTTAGGGGGTATTGGGGAACTCTGGGTAGTGAGACACCGGGTTTCAAATGAACCATGACAGAATCGACTGGGAGACATCCGATATCATTGGGGCCCTTGGACCATAAATGGTCTGGTAGCTGATCCAGGAGGGCTTGATATTGGGGTTTGTTAGCAGGTGATGACAGAGCCCTCATCATTGTGGGTAGTGCTTTGAGCAGACAGATTTCCTCATACCCCTGTTGAGTATGGGGATTGATGAGGACAACATGCATATTACCATCAACACTGTAAGTTATTCTGGTTTTAAACTGTGACAGGAGATCGGACCCCATCAAATTAACAGGGCAGGTTTCAGAGATCTCAAACTGGGATACCACATCGGGAAAGGGGCCAACAGGAATTGGGACAGTCAAAGTATGAGTGGTTGGCTGTCCGTCCACCCCAATGAGAGTCAATGCATCATTAGAAAATTGGAGAGGGAGATTGCTTGGAAAATCAGAGGATTTGATTATGGAATTGGCCACCCCAGTATCCACTATAAACTTAATCTGGCTGCCTGCCAGGGGTAGGATGATGGATGAACAGTGTCCCTTGGCAGAGCTGACCATTATGGTAGACTCTTGTTGGCCAGAACTTCATTGCGGTCCTCAAGAGAAATTCTGGGGATGGTACCCTCGGGGAGGGCATTGGGACTGTGGTGTATGACAATCTCTCTGGAAATGGCCTTGGGCTCCACATCGCCAGCAAACCAATGAAGCATTATTAGAACGCCTGTTTGTTCTCTGTAATGGGCCTTGATGGGGTGAGGGAGCGGGATACCACATCTGGGGCTGAGCCTGTGGGCTAGTTGGCATCAAGGATGAGTATGGCTGCTGCTGCATCTGTTGGTTACAAGGAGCCATTAATTATGGCTGTACTGAAGCTAAAGCAGGCGCTGGTTTAGTCTTTGCCATAGCGGTCGGCTGTTTGGCCATCATTTTTTGGAAACTTTTAGCAACAGTTAACATATCTTTCATGGGAATGGTGGCAATTTCAGGTCGGGTGAGCAATATAGTTTCCCTGAGTTCCAGATGCAGCTCTTCTACGAAGGCCCCACTCATAAGCAGTTGCTGGGTGCGGTTATTGGCAGAAAACCCAAGATCTTTAAAAATCTGCATCAGTCGGTCATAGAATTTTTTAACAGATTCTTCCGTTTCTTGTGTTACTTCCTTTAGCATTGTGTATTGTTCAGCAAGTTGGTCTTGCACCCAAAGCTTAAGGGCAGAGCAGAAATCAGCTCTGCTCTCATAAGTGGCGTCATCTAGGCTGTCATTATAGGAGAGGGATGACTCCATAAGGGGCCAGTAACTATCTCCTGTTTTAACCCAGATCAAGTGAATGAGATCTCTGCGGGGCGCTGAGTAAATTTCATGATTTTGCTTAACTTTATGGTAAAAGGGCATGGGCTGGTGTTCTTGGTCTGGGAGCTGATTAGCTAGAGTGTTAACCTGCGTGGGGGTGAAGGGAACATATCTGGGTGTGGATACAGGCTTTCCCGGCAGTTCTTCGTCTTCTGTCTCAAAATCATCCACAGCAGGCGCAATATGTGGACCTGCTGGCGCTGAAGGGTTGGAAGAAGGTGGGGGCTGGTGCCGCACAGCTTCCTGTCTCGCATGATGTACTGTGAGCTCTCCGTCTAACACTAAATGTATTTCTTCCAGCCTGAAGTTACTTGTCTGAATCTGATTCATAATTGCAGCTGTGATAATTTTGGCTGCCTCTTCCTTTGGGTATCCAAATATTCCACCAGAAATTAAGGGTATAGCCATAGATCTCTGGTGGAGGATCACAGGAGTCATATCAGATGTATATTGTATGGCATTACGTACAGCTGTCTCAAGGATTTCTCGTGACTCACCGGGATTCTGGGCATTATACCGGGGACCCACTGCATGTATCACGTATACAGCAGGGAGGGCACCTGCTCTTGTCACTCCTATCTGTCCTGGAACAATAGGGCCATGTCGCTGTACTTGTTCATTGAATTCGTACTGAATGCTCGGGCCTCCATGCTCTGATATGGTAGGAGCTAGGCCGCTATGGTGATGCAAAGTGGAGCTAGCGGAATTTTCTATGACTCCTACACGCTGGGTGGGAAGGTCACCGATCCCAATCCTGAACAATTTTCCAGCCCCATTATGGCTTCTGAATATCTCCGAATACCGTGATGAGAAATATTCGTGGTGCCCTATCCTCGCTACCAGCGGGGTCATGGTATGGACGAGTGGCGGCAGCACTAGCTTCTCGATCTAGAGGTAGGCTAGGCATAGCTGGCACCGGGGGAAGTAGTGGGGGTAATTGAATTTCTCCACTGCCAGGGGTCGGGGCACATAATATCCTCCATCGGGGGCTAGCAAGGGAAAAGCAGGGGCTTTTAAGGCTCGGGGTGGGTGTGGATGGTGAGCTCCCCAGTTGTAGCAAGTGTCCCTCCAGTCGGCATTCTGGCACCCACACCTATCGCATGTCCAGCCAGCAGGATCGTACGATGGGGGATTAGGGGCTGGGACTGACGGAACAGCTGGTATGCTGGGGTACCTGGCGGTGGGCGGAGATGGATTGGATGTTGGCTCTAGGGGCGGGTGTACTTTAGGGGTGGGATTTGGGCAGTCAACGTCCACTAAGAGATCAGTGGGCGGATCAGGAGAAGGTACGGGCTGGGCAACCAAGCAACCTGCCTGGGGATCTTTCTGTTCCTTCCCTGTTTCCTGCTTCACGTAGTAGTACATAAATACACCATCTTTGCCTTCTTCCTCAATCTCTACATATCCTTCTCGTTTCAATTCACGCTACGGCAAAGAAAGTCTTTGCAACATCCAACAAACCCTCATCACTTAACTTTCCCTTCTTCTCATTAATGCCATTTTCCCACTCGATAGGTTGTAAGCAGCCACTCTTCGGCATGCCTAATAGTTTGAACAGTTTAGCACTGTTCTTCACCGCTTTCCTCCCCTCTCTATTAGCAACTAGAGTAATTACATCCTATAGATCCACTCGCTCGGTATCCCTCTTCTTACCCCACCTAAACATCTTGTCTATTCCTTGACTAAAATGACAATTTGACAAGAACTTAAGACTATTTTTTGCGCACGCTACGGTCCGGCTGGTACCGGGCGTTCCACCCCTACTCTAACTTCCTTTGCTAGGTAGGCAACCATGGTGGTCCGTGAAAGGAGGAGGAGTTCCTATACAGACATCTCCTCCGGGCGTGGCTAGCTACCCCTTTTACAGCCCTCCCCAATCTTCGATCACAGACACAGCCTTGTCACAAATACAGACAAGGAGAAACAAATCTCAATGTTGTCAAACCGTCTGCTTCAACCTATTATATTCAGAACCAACGACCATCTTATGATCCTCTGTGACATTGTTTCACGTACATCTCGGGGAGTGTGTTCGTGCTACCGGGCCCCCAGTGGGCACCACCTACTGGATCACTTCCGGTCACCCCGACTCGGCGACATACGGTGGGCTGCAGCGTTTCACCACGTCTCTCTAAACACAACAAACGGCAGTGAATACACATTATGTAACACATACCGTAGCTTGGGGGGTAGATCAGTCCCGCTTTGAAGAGAGGAGGCTTCCGCTGCTCGACCGCGAGTTTCGCCAAGCTCTCGGGTTTTGGGGTGCTCCTTTTGGAGGCCCAACTTTGGGCACCAGGTTGTTTGGGGGGACCTCCAGGGGGTCCTCAAGGTCACCAATGTGGTTTCCAAATATTTTAGGCTCGAGCAGACAATAAGGAACCAGACAGAGACAGGTCTCAGTTTGGGAGGATCTCCATGGAAATCCCTAACCCTTGTATTGCATAGACATGTTATAAAGGTTTACAGACATTCCTTCCTAGTTCCCATCACCCAATCACAACCCAGAGTTCAGTCCTTTGTCCATATTAGGAACAACAATGAAGCAGTTCATCTGGTTCTGGTGTTATCTTGTTGTTGTCATGGGTGGACACATTCCTAGACACGTTCCTATATGAAGTGGCCTTCCTATACAAGGTGGATTCTGTATCTGTTAAACTGGTTTAGGCCGAAATATATAATGCTTAAGAGGTGGAGGGGGTCCTTCATAGATAAAAATATTGTTAACACCATGGAGAGCCAGTCCATACGTCACAAAAACTGGTAAGGACCTGGTTGATACATTCCACTTGACCATTGGATTGAGCGTGATAAGCATAGGACAAATCCAAGGAGACGTCCAGCAGCTTGCACGTAGCTCTCCAGAAGAGCGAAGTGAACTGAACCCCGTGATCAGACACAATGTTGAGGAGTAGGCTGTGAAGATGGAAGATGTGATGGATGAAGTCCTTGGCCAGCACAGATGCAGACGGAAGACCAGGCAGAGGGTTGAAGTGGGCCATTTTAGAGAAGCAGTCAGCGACCACCCAAATGACTGTACAACCGTCAGAGACAGGAAGATCCGTAATGAAGTCCATAGCTATGTGTTGCCACGGAGCGGAAGATACGGGAAGAGGAAGGAGACTGCCGGATGGAAGGTGACGGGGAACCTTGTCACGGGCACAGGAGGAACAAGCCGCGACGAAGTCCGCAACATCTTTGTGCAGAGAAGGCCACCAGTCCAGGTGGGCGGTCTCAAAGAAGCAGATCTCACCACTGGAAATGGAAACAGAGTCAAGGACGGAGAGGATTTACTCTTGTCTTGGACGACCTCCTAGAGCGGTCCTAGACACTGGAATTTCCCTGCTTCACCGAGCAGGAACGGATCTGATGCTCTTTACTGCCACTGTAGAAGCAACTCCCCTCGGCTCGGCGGATCTCCTGGCGAGATTTGACCATCTTGGTTTGGTCAATTTGCATGGGTTCAGGTGAGCATGCCCAGGGAATTACTGGTCGGGAGGCAGGCTTTTGGAATACAGGAGCGAGACGCGGAAATCTTCTCTCCCGGGTCGCCTCCTTAGCTAGTTCCAAAAAACGTATGTCAATCCGGGTAGCTAATGACACCAGGTCGTCCAGGGTGGAAGGGATGTCACGACCAGCTAGCTCATCCTTGATCAGTCTGGAAAGGCCCTCCCAGAAGGTGGACATCAGGGCCTCATTGTTCCAGGCGAGCTCTGATGCAAGGGTACGGAAATGTATGCCATATTGGCCCATGGTGAGACTCCCTTGGCGGAGACGGAGAAGTGAGGAGGCAGTAGAAGTTTTTAGTCTGGGCTCATCAAAGATCTTCTGGAAGGCAGTGAGGAAATCTGGAAGGTCGGACACCAGGGGATCCCCTCTCTCCCACAAAGTGTTTAGCCATGCCAATGCCTCCCGGGTGAGGTGAGACATGATGAACGCCACCTTGGCCCGTCGAAGGGGGAGCTGATGTTCCAGAAGTTCAAAGTGCAGCATGCACTGATTTAGGAAACCTCAACATAAGACTGGGTCACCACCAAAACATGGAGGCGCAGAGAGCAGGCATCCAGAGCCGGGTGCCATAGCACCAGTAGGTTGGGGTGCCACCGGAGCGGGTGTCTCTCGTCTAGAGACGGACACAGACGGGGTGGACAGTGTGTCCAGGCGAGAATTGACTGACCGCAGATAGGACTGGAGAGTCTCCTGTTGGGATCTCTGACGAGACACCTCCTGGTACAGGTCAAAATGCGAGGAGCCTGGGGGCCACCGGGTTCCATGGCCTGAGCAAACTGTTACGGGTCCGGGTCGTGGAACCTCTGTGCTTCAGTGCAAGGAGGGACCAGAGGGGCGTGACTAAGTACCTACTCAGCCTTACCAAGGTCGCACAGCGGCTCAATCGACTCTGTGAACCAGGGAGGGACCGAGCAATGGGACCAGATGCCACTCTGGGACCGACCTTGTGTGGGAGCAGGTGACTCCCACGGGTCAGATGGCAGGAACTGACCGGTACAGCAGATGAGCACGGCTTGAAGGCTGATGGGTGGTCCAGATAGGCAACCTAGTGGGCACGACAGGTAACAGGCAGGTGCTCCAGGTAGGCAGGCAGGTGGGCACAGCAGGTAACATACAGGTGCTTCCAGGTAAGCAGGCTGGCGGGCACAACAGGTAACAGGCAGGTGCTTCCAGGTAAGCAGGCTGGTGAGCACGGCAGGTAACTGGCAGGCAGACTGGAGAGCAGGACTGACAGGCAGACAGGTGGGCAGGACTGACAGGCAGCCGGACCTGAGGGCTGAAGCAAGTGTTAGCACACGGAACAACAACCATTGCACAGGCACCTCCATATTGGAGGAGGTGCTATAAATAGGGGAAGTCCTCCGGCCATTGGCGGTGGACTTTTTAGGATGGCGCGCGCGCCCTAAGCTTGCAGACTACAATATGTCTCTATTGCCTATATGACATTTTCGTACACTTTCAATTTAATGAGGTAGACAATTCCAGTACTTATGTTCTTTAAGCTTACGGATTGTTTTCCCAATGAAGAAGGGTTTGCAAGAACACAACAATACGAAGACTACAAAGTCTGTTCAGCAAAAATTAAACTGATGCTGCTTATGTGTTATGCTAACCATTTTAATGACATTACTTTTAGCATTAAATTTACACAAGGTGCAATTGCCACATTTACAGTTTCCCTTCGGAACCAATTTCTCAATTCATGTTTTATTTCCATTACAAAAATGACTTCATACTAACACATCTTTTATATTATGATGATTATGTTTATAGTCTATGAAAGGTTTCTGTTGAACCACTTGTCTTCTTATAAATAGCTGACTTAATAACCATATCAAGGGGTTGTGTTTAAATCAGAAACAAAACTACTTTTTCCTATCTTTATTTGCTCTGGAACTGTGCATGTGTTATGGATTTTATTTTATTTTCACATTCACATACCTGACTAAAATCTTTCTCTTTGAACAACTTCACTTCTGTAGCCTAATTTTTCATTCTGTCATTTTTTAAACCTCATCTCTGTTGTCAAATGGTGTAGCCTCACAAACTAACTCCAGAAAATAAACCTCTTGACTAGAGATGAGCGTTGTTCTACTCGAACTGTTCGCCAATCTCAAATTCGAGCTGTTTTGGGCGGTGTTCGAGCCGTTCGGCGAACACGAACAATTTGAGAAAAATTCGGCTGTTCGAGGTTATGTTCGATAACTGTTCGTGCACCAAAATCATAACTGGATTTTTTCTCAGTAATGATGAAAATTAATGTTAATACACAGTTTGAGTGTACAGCGGGGTGGGGGGAGGGGCAGGGGATGGATCTCTGCAGGAACAATGAAGATCTCCATTTTTTTTTCTCTTTCCCGCATTTACAGTGGGGAGGTGCAATCTGTTAGCCTATCAGCAGCGCACACACGGAGCGAAGTGCTTTTTTTCACACAAGCAAGGGCATGTGTCATTGGCAGTGTATGTCACATGTCCTTGTCCTATAAGACCAAGCCATTTTCCCCGTCGCCACCATTTTCTCACTGCTGCAGCTGCGTGTTAGACGGCACCGCTGTTGCTGTGTGCGATATACCTTGTTAATTTCAAGCCAATTTTCGCACAAATATACAGATAGCTTGGGAGTAGGGAATAGTTGTGATTGCAGTCCTTTTAAGGACTCGGTTACAGCATTTCCTACGACTTTTATCAGGCAGGTCTGTGCTCTTAAATTGATAGGTTGTGGGAGTAAAGACTAATTGTAATTGGAGTCCTTTTCAGGACTAGGTTACATCAGTTCCTATCAGTTTTTGCCAGGGAGGTCTGTGCCAGTGCTGTGCAAGTTTTTTTCACAGCATTTGGCTGAATCTAGCAAAGCTAATCCTTTTTGGCCTATTGTAGAGTGTGTTAGTCAGTGGAGTAGCCTATCTGTGTTGCAAGATATACCACCTGTGTATAGAATACCAATTTTTTTACTGCACCTAGTGAAGTAAAATCTTTTGGGCATAGCATCATTCTATTAGTCCATCTATACTGACCTCCATCAGGTTGCAAACTGAATCTAATTTTTTTCTGCATCTAGCGCTGAAAAAATATTGGGCTTCTAGCTGTGTGTGGGTCTAGTTCTATTAATCCATCTATACTGACCTCCATCAGGTTGCAAACTGAATCTAATTTTTTTCTGCATCTAGCTCTGAAAAAATATTGGGCTTCTAGCTGTGTGTGGGTCTTGTTCTATTAATCCATCTATACTGACCTCCATCAGGTTGCAAACTGAATATAATTTTTTTCTGCATCTACCTCTGAAAAAATATTGGGCTTCTAGCTGTGTGTGGGTCTTGTTCTATTAATCCATCTATACTGACCTCCATCAGGTTGCAAACTGAATATAATTTTTTTCTGCATCTAGCTCTGAAAAAATATTTGGCCTTCTAGCAGTGTGTGGGACTTGTTCTATTAGTCCACCTATACTGACCTCCATCAGGTTGCAAACTGAATATATTTTTTTCTGCATCTACCTCTGAAAAAATATTGGGCTTCTAGCTGTGTGTGGGACTTGTTGTATTAGTCCATCTATACTGACCTCCATCAGGTTGCAAACTGAATATATTTTTTTCTGCATCTACCTCTGAAAAAATATTGGGCTTCTAGCTGTGTGTGGGTCTTGTTCTATTAATCCATCTATACTGACCTCCATCAGGTTGCAAACTGAATATAATTTTTTTCTGCATCTAGCTCTGAAAAAATATTTGGCCTTCTAGTAGTGTGTCGGACTTTCTCTATTAGTCCATCTATACTGACCTCCATCAGGTTGCAAATTAAAAATAATTTTTATCTGCATCTACAGTACCTCTGAAAAAATATTTGGGCTTCTAGCTGTGTGTGGGACTTGTTGTATTAGTCCATCTATACTGACCTCCATCAGGTTGCAAACTGAATATATTTTTTTCTGCATCTACCTCTGAAAAAATATTGGGCTTCTAGCTGTGTGTGGGACTTGTTGTATTAGTCCATCTATACTGACCTCCATCAGGTTGCAAACTGAATATATTTTTTTCTGCATCTACCTCTGAAAAAATATTGGGCTTCTAGCTGTGTGTGGGACTTGTTGTATTAGTCCATCTATACTGACCTCCATCAGGTTGCAAACTGAATATATTTTTTTCTGCATCTACCTCTGAAAAAATATTGGGCTTCTAGCTGTGTGTGGGTCTTGTTCTATTAATCCATCTATACTGACCTCCATCAGGTTGCAAACTGAATATAATTTTTTTCTGCATCTAGCTCTGAAAAAATATTGGGCTTCTAGCTGTGTGTGGGTCTTGTTCTATTAATCCATCTATACTGACCTCCATCAGGTTGCAAACTGAATATAATTTTTTTCTGCATCTACCTCTGAAAAAATATTGGGCTTCTAGCTGTGTGTGGGTCTTGTTCTATTAATCCATCTATACTGACCTCCATCAGGTTGCAAACTGAATATAATTTTTTTTTGCATCTAGCTCTGAAAAAATATTTGGCCTTCTAGTAGTGTGTCGGACTTTCTCTATTAGTCCATCTATACTGACCTCCATCAGGTTGCAAATTAAAAATAATTTTTATCTGCATCTACAGTACCTCTGAAAAAATATTTGGGCTTCTAGCTGTGTGTGGGACTTGTTGTATTAGTCCATCTATACTGACCTCCATCAGGTTGCAAACTGAATATATTTTTTTCTGCATCTACCTCTGAAAAAATATTGGGCTTCTAGCTGTGTGTGGGACTTTTTGTATTAGTCCATCTATACTGACCTCCATCAGGTTGCAAACTGAATATATTTTTTTCTGCATCTACCTCTGAAAAAATATTGGGCTTCTAGCTGTGTGTGGGTCTTGTTCTACTAATCCATCTATACAGACCTCCATCAGATTGCAAACTGAATATAATTTTTTTCTGCATCTAGCTCTGAAAAAATATTTGGCCTTCTAGTAGTGTGTGGGACTTTCTCTGTTAGTCCATCTATACTGACCTCCATCAGGTTGCAAACTGAATATATTTTTTTCTGCATCTACCTCTGAAAAAATATTGGGCTTCTAGCTGTGTGTGGGTCTTGTTCTATTAATCCATCTATACTGACCTCCATCAGGTTGCAAACTGAATATAATTTTTTTCTGCATCTAGCTCTGAAAAAATATTTGGCCTTCTAGTAGTGTGTCGGACTTTCTCTATTAGTCCATCTATACTGACCTCCATCAGGTTGCAAATTAAAAATAATTTTTATCTGCATCTACAGTACCTCTGAAAAAATATTTGGGCTTCTAGCTGTGTGTGGGACTTGTTGTATTAGTCCATCTATACTGACCTCCATCAGGTTGCAAACTGAATATATATTTTTCTGCATCTACCTCTGAAAAAATATTGGGCTTCTAGCTGTGTGTGGGACTTGTTGTATTAGTCCATCTATACTGACCTCCATCAGGTTGCAAACTGAATATATTTTTTTCTGCATCTACCTCTGAAAAAATATTGGGCTTCTAGCTGTGTGTGGGTCTTGTTCTATTAATCCACCTATACAGACCTTCATCAAGTTGCAAACTGAATATAATTTTTTTCTGCATCTAGCTCTGAAAAAATATTTGGCCTTCTAGTAGTGTGTGGGACTTTCTCTGTTAGTCCATCTATACTGACCTCCATCAGGTTGCAAACTGAATATATTTTTTTCTGCATCTACCTCTGAAAAAATATTGGGCTTCTAGCTGTGTGTGGGACTTGTTGTATTAGTCCATCTATACTGACCTCCATCAGGTTGCAAAGTGAATATAATTTTTTCTGCATCTAACCCAGCCAATAGTTTTGGCCTAATACCACAGTTTGGCCACTCAGCTCTGCTCGGTTACCATCCATTGTTTTTTTGTGCAAACAACTCCAGAGTTGTGAATTAGTTAACCACCAAAATGAGTGGAAAAAGGCCTGCTGCTGGTGGAAAGGGGAATAGGCGTGTCGGGAAGGGGAAAAAAGGTTGTGTCCGTGGGGTAGGTGTTAAAGCAACAGTAGCATCTGCAGAAGAAAGACCATCTTCCAGCCAAACTAAAATGTCTACTTCTTTTAGCGGACAATGTGATAAGATCCCTTTCTTACGGCCACGCCAATCGCTACAAATTCCAGATGAGGCACAAAAACAGCAGGTGCTTCAACGGATATCAAGTGCTCCTTTAAGTGGGCTCTCCTCCACATCAACTTCAACATCACAAATACTCCAGTCCTCAAAGGTGTCACCCAAATCGCACTTGCTTCCTCACAGCTCCCAAATCTCCAGCTGCCCGTCTGAGTATGAGGTAGAACAGATGGTTGAGTCTGCAGAGCTGTTTACTCATACTATAGCCTGGGAATCAGAGGTCGACTCCAGCGCTTCTGTGAATCCAGACGAGGAAATGATCTGCACTGATGCCCAGAATCTTTATGAGTCGGATCCAGGAGTAGACGCAGAAGGTTCTGACCATAATGTAGACCCTCATTCCCAAACTGTAACTCCTGTTGGTGGAGACAATGAGGAAGACGATGATAAGACTCAAATACCTGATTGGAGCGACAACTTTAGTTTTTTGTCAGGGCAGGAACAGGTTGGCTCTGAGGACGACGGGTGTGATAACACACAGGGTGATGATGATGAGGTTGGAGATCCCACTTACTGTCAACCCACAGTCAGCCAAGAGATGAGGTCAGCAGAGGAGGTGGAGGAAGATGCTAGTGACGACGAGGTCAGGTTGCGCCTTCCTGGACAGAGACGTAGTACTGGAAGCACGTCAACAACTGCATCCTCAAACACAACTCTACCTCTCACCACAAGTCGTGGTGGCTCTTCAGGTCGCATGGGTGCTAAGCCTTGCATAGCCTGGGCATTTTTTCAGATCGATAAAGATGACCCAACTCGTGTTATCTGTAACATTTGTCAGCAAAAGCTAAGTAGAGGCCAAAAAATACATAGTTTGAGTACTTCATGCATGAACCGGCACATGGACATGAAGCATAAGTTGCAGTGGGAAGCTCAGTGTGCTACAATGCGGCCTAGCCGGCCGGGCCAACCACCGTCTGCCATATCTTGTGCATCCGCGGCCTCTTCATCCTCTGTGACTGAGGGGACAGCAGTCACACCTGTTTTGGGGTGCAGACCTGCCACCTCTTTACCCGCAACAGCCAGCGTGATTGGCAGGTCATCATTTTCTTTGGAGGTGGGAACACCAGCTGGTGTTGAGCGCTGTCCGACATCGATAGCACCACCTTTGGATGAAGGCAACCTAACATGTCCGCCTGCATCTTCCTCACAGACCGGCAGTTTGCCGGGGACACCCTTATCAACCCCGTCTAAGCACAATAGCCAGCCCTCGGTCCCTCAGATGTGGACAAGTAAAAGACCATTTCCTCCTAGCCATGAGAAAGCTAAGAGGTTGAATTTCACCATCTGCAAGCTCTTGGCTACAGAAATGCTGCCTTTCCGCCTGGTGGACACAGAGGATTTTCGAGACCTTATGTCCGTCGCAGTGCCCCAGTACCAGATGCCCAGTCGGCACTACTTCTCAAAGAAAGGTGTGCCTGCGCTCCACCAGCATGTCGCACACAACATCACCGCTTCTTTGAGAAACTCTGTGTGTGACAGGGTGCATTTCACCACAGACACTTGGTCGAGTAGGCATGGACAGGGGCGTTACATGTCGCTGACTGGGCACTGGGTAACTATGGTGACAGCAGGACAAGGGGCTGCTGTCCAAGTCTTGCCGTCCCCACGAGTTGTGCGTCAATCCTCTTTATGTCAAAGTTCCTCCACTGCTTCCTCCTCCTCAACCTCCTCTCGGTCTTCCACCTGCACCCAAAGCCTGTCTGGTCATGCCACAAGCTTTCTAACTGCGCAGAAGGGATCCTGCACACCTCCTTACTATGCTGGCAGTAGGGCTCAACGTCATCAGGCGGTTTTTACATTGAAATGTCTGGGAAATGTGAGTCACACAGCTGAGGAGTTGTGGTCAGCTCTGGAGAACCAATTTCATGAATGGTTGTCTCCACTGGACCTGAAACCAGGGAAGGCCGTGTGCGACAATGCTGCAAACCTTGGTGCGGCCCTTCGCCGGGGCAATGTCACACACGTGCCTTGTATGGCTCACGTGTTGAACCTGGTTGTCCAGCAATTTTTAGCCCACTATCCCAGACTAGATGGCCTTCTGCAGAGGGCACGGTCGCTGTGTGCTCACTTCCGCCGTTCGCATCCTGCAGCTCAGCGACTTACATCTCTACAGAAGTCGTTGGGCCTGCCACTTCACCGGCTAAAATGCGATGTGCCTACCCGGTGGAATTCAACTCTGCACATGTTGCAGCGACTGTGGCAGCACCGACAAGCCCTGGTGCAATACGTTCTGATGTATAGCCTGGGCCAACGAGATTCAGAGGTGGGGCAAATCACGCTGGAGGAGTGGTCTCAGATCAGGGACCTATGCACCCTTCTGCACAGTTTTGATATGGCGACGAAGATGTTTAGTGCTGACGATGCCATTATCAGCATGACTATTCCGGTGATTTACATGCTGGAGCACATGTTAAACAGAATTCGCAGTCAGGTGGTGGCACAAGAGGAGGTGGAGGAAGTAGAGGAGGAGGAGTTGTATGCGGAAGGGCTAACATCTGCAAGGTCCAGACGGTCGGCAGCACCAAGGCGGCAGGCATGTGAGGGTGGGGGAGATGGTTTTACCAGGGCGCATGGTAGCAGCCAAACTAGTGAGGAAGGTGCAGGAGCCCAGGAAGAAGTGGAGGACGAACTGATGGAAGACTCATCAGATGAGGGAGACCTTGATCACATTTCTGTTGTGCGAGGTTGGGGGGAGAGGACAGAGGAAGGAAGCATGATTGTTACCTCGCCACCAACACAACAGGGACTTGGTGCTCCTGGATGCGCAACACACATGAGTGCCTTCTTGCTGCACTACCTGCAACATGACCCTCGAATTGTGAGAATTAGAAATAATCCTGACTACTGGGTTGCCACACTGTTAGATCCCCGGTACAAAAGTAAATTTGCAGAAATTATTCCTGCCATAGAAAGGGATGCACGCATGCAGGAGTATCAGCAGAGACTGTTGCAGAATCTTACATGTGCTTTTCCACAAAATACCAGTGGTGCACGTAGTGAATCTCACAGTTCCAACTTGCCAACCGTGGGACCGTCAAGTGTTCAGCACTCAAACCGTAACAGAACCACAGTATCTGCTGGTAACATCAATTTTGCGGAATCATTTCACCACTTTTTTAGCCCATCCTTTGCAAGGCCACAGGAGACAAGAAGTCTGACACATAGTCAACGCCTAGAGACGATGGTACAGGAGTATCTCCAAGTAAACATTGAAGCCACGACTGTGTCACTGGACCCTTGCTCTTTTTGGGCTTCCAATCTGGATAAATGGCCGGAGCTAGCCACTTACGCCTTGGAGATCTTGTCATGCCCTGCAGCCAGCGTTCTGTCTGAACGTGTGTTCAGCGCTGCTGGTGGTGTGCTGACAGATAAGCGCACGCGGCTCTCCACTGATAATGTAGACAGACTCACGTTCATAAAGATGAACAAATCATGGATCCGAAACGACTTTTCTACCCCTGTGTCATCCTGGGGAGAGTAAAAGCTTGATGATTGGTTAAAATCACCCTACCAACCGTTTTAAGCTTTCAAATTACTAATCATGTTTATCTGTATCTTGACTGGAAAATAATTTGGGCTTTGTAGCAGTGTGCAGCACTGATCCTATTAGGCCATCTATACTAAAGCTTCACCAGATTTAAAATTAAAAATAATTTTTAGCTGCATCTAGCCCGGAAAATAATTTTGGGGCTCCGAGATGCGCAAGACACATAAGTGCCTTCTTGCTGCACTACCTGCAGCATGACCCTCATATTGTCAGAATTCGAAGTAATCATGACTACTGGGTTGCCACACTCTTAGATCCCCCAAACTTTTCGATCAACCTTTTCATTTTAATAAAGACCAAAAAAATGGTCATTTTTGAAATTATAAGCATTAGCAGGTTGTTAGAAACTGAAATCAAACAGTTTTCAACTCAAAACTTTATTCTAGGTGATGTTACATTTTCACATAGGACCCCTTGTTCGAAAGGAGCTTCTGAACTCTCTCGTCCATTGAATTTGTCAGGTTTTGGATGGTTTCTGCTTCAATTGTTTTGCATGAGGACAGAATACCCTCCCAGAGCTGTTGCTTAGATGTGAACTGCCTCCCGCCATCATAGACACTCCTTTTAATGATGCTCCAAAGGTTCTGAATGGGGTAGAGGTCAGGGGAGCATGGGGGTCACACCATAAGTTTGTCCCCTTTTATGCCCATATCAGCCAGAGATGCAGATGTTTTATGTGCAGCATGAGATGGTGCATTATCATGCAGAAAAATGATCTTGCTGTGAAATACACGGTTCTTCTTCTTGAACCATGGCAGGAAGTGCTGTTTGAGAAAATCCACATACATTATGGAGTTCATCTTTAGCGCCTTCAGGGATCCTAAAGGGGCCGACAATCTCTCTCCCCATGATTCCAGCCCAAAACATTACTCCACCTCCTCCTTGTTGGCGCTGTAGCCGTGTTTGCGTGGGGTGTCCATCAACCAGCCATCCTCCACTCCATCCATCTGGACCATCGAGCGCTGCACGGCACTCATCCGTGAACAAAACTGTTTTGAAATCAGTCTTCATGTAATGTTTGGCCCACTGGAGCCGTTTCTGCTTGTGTGAAGTGGATAGAGGAGGTCGACAGGATGGCGTATGCACAGCTGCAAACCTCTGAAGGACCCTGCATCTTGTTGTTCGGGGGACGTTGGAGGCACAAGCAGCTTCAAAAACTTGTCTGCTGCTATGACAAGGCTTTTTTGCCGCTGCTCTTTCAACCTGACGTAATTGCCTGTAGGAAAGAGTCCTCAATTTGCCCTTATCAGCACGCACACGTGTGTACTGTGAATCAGCTACATACTTCTTGATTGCCAAGACACTTCATCCTGATCATCGCACAATGTTGATTGTACTCATGCCTTGACCTAAACACTCCACAATTTGTTGCTTCTCAGCAGCCGACACATCCTTTTTCTTTCCCATTTTGGCAGAAAATGTAGGCTGCTTAATAATGTGAGAGAGCCTTCTTAAGTAGTCTTGCCTTTCATTGGACACACCTGCCAAACTAATTAGCACAGGTGTCTGCAATTGCTTACAGTGATATAAAGAGCCCTGACACACATCACCATCAATGAGTTTAACTGACAAACAAACAAATTCTTCCCTTATCACTCCTAAATAGTGTTGAGCCACCCCCGTAGTGTTCGAGTTCGGTTCGGTTCGTCGAACACCCTTGTGTTCGCCGAACTGTTCGTCGAACTGTTCGTCGAACACCTTCGAACACCGTTAAAACCAATGGCAGGCAAACAAAAACACATAGAAACACATAGAAAACACCTTCAAAGGTGTCCAAAAGCTGACAATCTGCTCAGAAGACATAACTAACACATGGAAAAGTGACAAGTACATATAGTCATGCGAAAATAAAAGAGGTGGAGGAGTAAAAGGAGGGGGAGACACAGATATAGGCATGTCATGCCCTTCTAAAATCCAAAAAGTGAGAAGACGACACGGCCAGTCCGCTCCTGCCCGTGCCACCTCTGTGTCGCCGGGTTTGTGCCAGAGCCGCGGTGAACCCTGACGGCCAGCCCCCCTCTCCCAATACTGGTGCCTGTCCGCTGGTGGGTCGAGCGAGCCCCCCTGTGGTGGAGGCAGCTCTAAGCTTTTTAATTTAAATTGTCTCTCTAATTTGAATGAATACACTTTAAATCCATTTACAAGGATCTATTGGAGGGCAAGTCTCATGCCAGCAGCCGCGGTAATTCCAGCTCCAGTAGCGTCCACTAAAGCTGCTGCAGTTAAAAAGCTTTTATAAGGATCGAGCTCGGCTGTCCACTGCAAGGCATCCTACTGCCAGTCCCAGCCCCTATGCCTTGGGGTGCCTCCTGATGCTCTTCACTAAGTATCCCATGGTCCCGAAGCATTTCCTTTGAAAAAATTAAGTGTCTAAACTACAGGTGGTGCAGCTTGCTTAAAAGCCGGGATAATCCGCTGACTAGCAGACACTGCTACTAGGCACAAAGTATTTCCTGGGCTAGATGCAGTTAAAAATTTGTAATTAGATACTCTCGTTGGATGCTGAGAAAGCATTCCATAGAGTCTGCTGGCACGTCATATATTATTCTCTTAAAAAGCTTGGGGTAGGGGTCTAGGGGACCCTTTTATAGCCAAATCACGGCCCTGTATCGCAATACGTCACCTAGGCTGAAGATAAATGGAACATTTTCATCACCTTTCCTAATCACCAATGGGGCAAGGCAGGGATGTCCTCTGTCCCCTCTCTTATACATCCTAGTGACGGAGCACCTGCTCTCATCAATTCGTCATAACCCCAATATTAGGTGGATTGAGGTGGGAGGCACCAAGTAAAAGTGCTCTGCATTTGCTGATGACGTCCTAGTATATATCACTCAATCACATTTATCCATCCCTGCTGTTATGGCTGAAATAGATCACTTTGTTACATTGGTCAAATTTTAAAATCAATGCAGCGAAGTCTGAGGCCCTCGATGACTCCCTCCCCAAATCCATACAGGATTCCATCCAGTCCAACTTTCCCTTTGCCTGGCCCTCACAGGGTATCAAATACTTAGGAATTCCTATTCATAGAGACCTCTCCCGTCTATGTTATCTTAATTTTGGGCCCTTTATTGAACAACTCCATGCAGACCACGGTTGGCAAGTTAGAACTGTAAGATTCACTACGTGAACCACTGGTGTTTTGTGGAAAAGCACATGTACACTGTGTTCCAAATTATTATGCAAAAAGTGTTTAGGAGTGATAAGGGAAGAATTTTTTTGTTTGTCAGTTAAACTCATTGATGGTGATGTGTGTCAGGGCTCTTTATATGACTGTAAGCAATTGCAGACACATGTGCTAATTAGTTTTGCAGTTGTGTCCAATGAAAGGCAAGACTACTTAAGAAGGCTGTCCCACATTATTAAGCAGCCTACATTTTCTGCCAAAATGGGAAAGAAAAAGGATGTGTCGGCTGCTGATAAGCAACAAATTGTGGAGTGTTTAGGTCAAGGCATGACTACAATCAACATTGCCAAGACACTTCATCCTGATCATCGCACAAGAAGAATGTAACTGATTCGCAGTGCTGATAAGGGAAAATTGAGGACCTTTTCCTACAGGCAAATATGTCAGGTTAAAAGTGCAGCGGCAAAAAAGCCTTGTCATAGCAGCAGACAAGTTTTTGAAGCTGCTGGTGCCTCCAACGTCCCCCGAACAATAAGATGCAGGGTCCTTCAGAGGTTTGCAGCTGTGCGTAAGCCATCCTGTCGACCTCCTCTATCCACTGTACACAAGCAGAAACGGCTCCAGTGGGCCAACAATACATGAAGCATGACTTCAAAACTGTTGTGTTCACCGATGAGTGCCGTGCAACGCTCGATGGTTCAGATGGATGGAGTGGAGGATGGCTGGTTTATGGACACCCCATGCAAACACTTCTACGGCGCCAAGAAGGAGGAGGTGGAGTAATGTTTTGGGCTGGAATCATGGGGAGAGAGATTGTCGGCCCCTTTAGGATCCCTGAAGGGGTAAAGATGAACTCCATAATGTATGTGGAGTTTCTCAAACAGCACTTTCTGCCATGGTTCAAGAAGAAGAACCATGTATTCCGCAGCAAGATCATTTTCATGCATGATAATGCACCGTCTAATGCTGCACATAACACATCTGCATCTCTGGCTGATATGGGCATAAAAGGGGACAAACTTATGGTGTTAGACCCATGCTCCCCTGACCTCAACCCCATTGAGAACCTCTGGAGCATCATCAAAAGGAGTGTCTATGATGGCGGGAGGCAGTTCATATCTAAGCAACAGCTCTAGGAGGGTATTCTGTCCTCATGCAAAATGATTGAAGCAGAAACCATCCGAAACCTGACAAATTCAATAGACGAGAGAGTTCAGAAGCTCCTTTCGAACAAGGGGTCCTATGTGCAAAAGTAACATCACCTAGAATAAAGTTTTGAGTTGAAAACTCTTTGATTTCAGTTTCTAATAACCTGCTAATGCTTATAATTTCAAAAAAAATTTTTGGTCTTTATTAAAATGAAAAGGTTGATCGAAGAGTGTGGGGGATCTAAGAGTGTGGCAACCCAGTAGTCAGGATTACTTCGAATTCTGACAATCTGAGGGTCATGTTGCAGGTAGTGCAGCAAGAAGGCACTCATGTGTCTTGCGCATCTAGGAGCCCCAAAATTATTTTCCGGGCTAGATGCAGCTAAAAATTATTATTAATTTGAAAGCTGGTGGAGCTTAGTATAGATGGCCTAATAGAATCAGTACTGCAAACTGCTGCAAAGCCCAAATTATTTTCCAGCCAAGATACAGATAAACATGATTAGTAATTTTAAATCTGGTGGAGTTTAGTATAGATGGCCTAATAGAATCAGTACTGCACACTGCTACAAAGCCCAAATTATTTTCCAGCCAAGATACAGATAAACATGATTAGTAATTTTAAAGCTTAAAACGGTTGGTGAGGTGATTTTAACAAATAATCAAGCTTTTACTCTCCCCAGGATGACACAGGGGTAGAAAAGTCGTTTCGGATCCATAATTTGTTCATCTTTATGAACGTGAGTCTGTCTACATTATCAGTGGAGAGCCGCGTGCGCCTATCTGTCAGCACACCACCAGCAGCGCTGAACACACGTTCAGACAGAACGCTGGCTGCAGGGCATGACAAGAGCTCCAAGGCGTAAGTGGCGAGCTCCGGCCATTTATCCAGATTGGAAGCCCAAAAAGAGCAAGGATCCAGTGACACAGTCATGGCTTCAATTTTTACTTGGAGATACTCCTGTACCATCGTCTCTAGGCATTGACTATGTGTCCGACTT
The DNA here is from genome assembly GCF_046119375.1 of Phyllobates terribilis. Lineage (NCBI taxonomy): Eukaryota > Metazoa > Chordata > Amphibia > Anura > Dendrobatidae > Phyllobates > Phyllobates terribilis. The sequence goes on along the minus strand of NW_027362769.1, from coordinate 249,064,403 downwards.
CTTGTCTCCTGTGGCCTTGCAAAGGATGGGCTAAAAAAGTGGTGAAATGATTCCACAAAATTGATGTTACCAGCAGATACTGTGTTTCTGTTACGGTTTGAGTGCTGAACACTCGACGGTCCCATGGTTGGGAAGTGGGAACTGTGAGATTCACTACGTGCACCACTGGTGTTTTGTGGAAAAGCACATGTAAGATTCTGCAACAGTCTCTGCTGATACTCCTGCATGCGTGCATCCCTTTCAATGGCAGGAATAATTTCTGCAAATTTACTTTTGTACCGGGGATCTAACAGTGTGGCAACCCAGTAGTCAGGATTATTTCTTATTCTCACAATTCGAGGGTCATGTTGCAGGTAGTACAGCAAGAAGGCACTCATGTGTCTTGCTCATCCAGGAGCACCAAGTCCCTGTTGTGTTGGTGGCGAGGTAACAATCATGCTACCTTCCTCTGTCCTCTCCCCCCAACCTCGCACAACAGAAATGTGATGAAGGTCTCCCTCATCTGATGAGTCTTCCATCGGTTCGTCCTCCACTTCTTCCTGGGCTCCTGCACCTTCCTCACCAGTTTGGCTCTCCCCCACCCTCACATGCCTGCCACCTTGGTGTTGCCGACCATCTGGACCTTGCAGATGTTAGCCCTTCCGCATACAACTCCTCTTCCTCTACTTCCTCCACTTCCTCGTGTGCCACCACCTGACTCCGAATTCTGTTTAACATGTGCTCCAGCATGTAAATCACTGGAATAGTCATGCTGATAATGGCATCGTCAGCACTAAACATCTTTGTCGCCATTTCAAAACTGTGTTGAAGGGTGCATAGGTCCCTGATCTGAGACCACTCCTCCAGCGTGATTTGCCCCACCTCTGGATCTCGTTGGCCCAGGCTATACATCAGAAAGTATTGCTCCAGGGCTTGTCGGTGCTGCCACAGTCGCTGCAACATGTGCAGAGTTGAATACCACCGGGTAGACACATCGCATTTTAGCCGGTGAAGTGGCAGGCCCAACGACTTCTGTAGAGATGTAAGTCACTGAGCTGCAGGATGCGAACGGCGGAAGTGAGCACTCAGTGACCATGCCCTCTGCAGAAGGCCATCTAGTCCGGAATAGTGGGCTAAAAATTGCTGGACAACCAGGTTCAACACGTGAGCCATAAAAGGCACGTGTGTGACATTGCCCCGGCGAAGGGCCGCACCCAGGTTTGCAGCACTGTCGCACACGGCCTTCCCTGGTTTCAGGTCCAGTGGAGACAACCATTCATGAAACTGGTTCTCCAGAGCTGACCACAACTCCTCAGCTGTGTGACTCACATTTCTCAGACATTTCAAAGTAAAAACCGCCTGATGACTTTGAGCCCTGCTGCCAGCATAGTAAGGAGGTGTGCAGGATCCCTTCTGCGCAGTTAGAAAGCTTGTGCCATGACCAGACAGGCTTTGGGTGCAGGTGGAGGACCGAGAGGAGGTTGAGGAGGCAGAAGCAGTGGAGGAACTTTGAGATAAAGAGGATTGAGGCACAACTCGTGGGGACGGCAAGACTAGGACAGCAGCCCCTTGACCTGCTGTCACCATAGTTACCCAGTGCCCAGTCAGCGACATGTAATGCCCTGTCCATGCCTACTCGTCCAAGTGTCTGTGGTGAAATGCACCCTGTCACACACAGAGTTTTTCAAAGAAGCGGTGATGTTGTGTGCGACATTCTGGTGGAGCGCAGGCACACCTTTCTTTGGGAAGTAGTGCCGACTGGGCATCTGGTACTGGGGCACTGCGACGGACATAAGAACTTGAAAATCCTCTGTGTCCACCAGGCGGAAAGGAAGCATTTCTGTAGCCAAGAGCTTGCACATGGTGAAATTCAACCTCTTAGCTTTCTCATGACTAGGACATAATGGTCTTTTTCTTCATCTGAGGGACCGAAGGCTGGCTGTTGTGCTTAGACGGGGTTGAGAAGGGTGTCCCCGGCAAACTGCCGGTCTGTGAGGAAGATGCAGGTGAACATGTTAGGTTGCCTTGATCCAAATGTGGTGCTATCGATGTCGGACAGCGCTGAACACCAGCTGGTGTTTCCACCTCCAAAGAAAATGATGACCTGCCAATCATGCTGGCTGTTGCGGGTAAAGATGTGGCAGGTCTGCGTCCCAAAACAGGTGTGACTGCTGTCCCCCCAGTCACAGAGGATGAAGAGGCCGTGGATGCTCAAGATGTGGCAGACGGTGGTTGGCCCGGCTGGCTAGGCCGCATTGTAGCACAGTGAGCTTCCCACTGCAACTTATGCTTCATGTCCATGTGCCGGTTCATGCATGAAGTACTCAAACTATGTATTTTTTGGCCTCTACTTAGCTTTTGCTGACAAATGAAACAGATAACACGAGTTGGGTCATCTTTATCGATCTGAAAAAATGCCCAGCCTATGCAAGGCTTAGCACCCATGCGACCTGAAGAGCCACCACGACTTGTGGTGAGAGGCAGAGTTCTGTTTGAGGATGAAGTTGTTGACGTGCTTCCAGTACTACGTCTCTGTCCAGGAAGGCGCAAACTGAACTCGTCGTCACTAGCATCCTCCACCACCGCCTCTGCTGACCTCATCTCTTGGCTGACTGTGGGTTGCCAGTAAGTGGGATCCCCACCCTCATCATCATCATCCTGTGTGTTATCAAACCCGTAGTCCTCAGAGCCAACTTGTTCCTGCCCTGACAAAAAACTGAAGTTGTCGCTCCAATCAGGTATTTGAGTCTCATCATCGTCTTCCTCATTGTCTCCACCAACAGGAGTTACAGTTTGGGAACGAGGGTCTACATTATGGTCAGAACATTCTGCGTCTGGTCCTGGATCCGACTCATAAAGATTCTGGGCATCAGTGCAGATCATTTCCTCGTCTGAATTCATAGAAGCAATGGAGCCGACCTCTGATTCCCTGGCTTTAGTATGAGTAAACAGCTCTGCAGACTCAACCATCTGTTCTACCCCATACTCAGATGGGCAGCTGGAGACTTGGGAGCTGTGAGGAAGCAAGTGCGATTGGGGTGACACCTCTGAGGACTGGAGTATTTGTGATGATGAAGTTGAGATGGAGGAGAGCCCACTTAAAGGAGCACTTGATATCCGTTGAAGCACCTGCTGTTTTTGTGCCTCATCTGGAATTTGTAGCGATTGGCGTGGCCGTAAGAAAGGGATCTTATCACATTGTCCACTAAAAGAAGTAGACATCTTAGTTTGGCTGGAAGATTGTCTTTCTTCTGCAGATGTTACTGTTGCTTTAACACCTACCCCACGGACACAACCATTTTTTCCCTTCCCAACATGCCTATTCCCCTTTCCACCAGCAGCAGGCCTTTTTACACTCATTTTGCTGGTTAACTAATTCATAACTCTGGAGTTGTTTGCAAAAAAAACAATGGATGGGAACGGAGCAGAGCTGAGTGGCCAAACAGTGGTATTAACCCAAAAGTATTGGCTGGGTTAGATGCAGAAAAAAATTATATTGAATTTGCAACCTGATGGAGGTCAGTATAGATGGACTAATAGAACAAGTCCCACACACTGCTACAAGATGAAATATTTTTTCAGAGCTAGATGCAGAAAAAAAATATATTGAATTTGCAACTTGATGGAGGTCAGTATAGATGGACTAATAGAACAAGTCCCACACACTGATAAAAGCTGAAGTATTTTTTCAGAGCTAGATGCAGAAAAAAAATATATTGAATTTGCAACCTGATGGAGGTAAGAATAGATGGACTCATAGAACAAGTCCCACACACTGCTACAAGCTGAAATATTTTTTCAGAGCTAGATGCAGAAAAAAATTATATTGAATTTGCTACCTGATGGAGGTCAGTATAGATGGACTAATAGAACAAGTCTCACACACTGCTTGAAGCCGAAATATTTTTTCAGAGCTAGATGCAGAAAAAAATTATATTGAATTTGCAACCTGATGGAGGTCAGTATAGATGTACTAATAAAACAAGTCCCACACACTGCTAGAAGCCTAAATATTTTTTCAGAGCTAGATGCAGAAAAAAATTATATTCAGTTTGCAACCTGATGTTGGTCAGTATGGATCGACTAATAGAACAAGTCCCACACACTGCTACAAGCTGAAATATTTTTTCAGAGCTAGATGCAGAAAAAATAATATTGAATTTGCAACCTGATTGAGGTCAGTATAGATAGACTAATAGAACAAGTCCCACACACTGCTAGAAGCCGAAATATTATTTCAGAGCTAGATGCAGAAAAAAATTATATTGAATTTGCAACCTGATGGAGGTCAGTATAGATGGACTAATAGAACAAGTCCCACACACTGCTAGAAGCCAAAATATTTTTTCAGAGCTAGATACAGAAAAAAATTATATTGAATTTGCAACCTGATGGAGGTCAGTATAGATGGACTAATAGAACAAGTCCCACACACTGCTACAAGATGAAATATTTTTTCAGAGCTAGATGCTGAAAAAAATTATATTGAATTTGCAACCTGATGGAGGTCAGTATAGATGGACTAATAGAACAAGTCCCACACACTGCTAGAAGCTGAAATATTTTTTCAGAGCTAGATGCAGAAAAAAATTATATTGAAATTGCAACCTGATGGAGTTCAGAATAGATGGACTAATAGAACAAGTCCCACACACTGCTACAAGCTGAAATATTTTTTCAGAGTTAAATGCAGAAAAAAATTATATTGAATTTGCAACCTGATGGACGTCAGTATAGATAGACTAATAGAACAAGTCCCACACACTGCTAGAAGCCGAAATATTTTTTCAGAGCCAGATGCAGAAAAAAATTATATTGAATTTGCCTCCTGATGGAGGTCAGTATAGATGGACTAATAGAACAAGTCCCACACAATGCTAGAAACCGAAATATTTTTTCAGAGCTTGATGCAGAAAAAAATTATATTGAATTTGCAACCTGATGGAGGTCAGTATATATGGACTTATAGAACAAGTCCCACACACTGCTACAAGCTGAAATATTTTTTCTCAGCTAGATGCAGAAAAAAATTATATTAAATTTGCAACCTGATGGAGGTCAGTATAGATGGACTAATAGAACAAGTCACAAACACTGCTAGAAGCTGAAATTTTTTTTCAGAGCTAGATGCATTAAAAAATTATATTGAATTTGCAACCTGATGGAGGTCAGTATAGGTGGACTAATAGAACAAGTCCCACACACTGCTAGAAGCCGAAAAAATTTTTCAGAGCTAGATGCAGAAAAAAATTGTATTGAATTTGCAACCTGATGGAGGTCAGTATAGATGGACTAATAGAACAAGTCCCACACACTGATAAAAGCCGAAATATTTTTTCACAGCTCGATGCAGAAAAAAATTATATTGAAATTGCAACTTGATGGAGGTCAGTATAGATGGACTCATAGAACAAGTCCCACACACTGCTACAAGCTGAAATATTTTTTCAGAGCTAGATGCAGAAAAAAATTATATTGAATTTGCTACCTGATGGAGGTCAGTATAGATGGACTAATAGAACAAGTCTCACACACTGCTAGAAGCCGAAATATTTTTTCAGAGCTAGATGCAGAAAAAAATTATATTGAATTTGCAACCTGATGGAGGTCATTATAGATGTAATAATAAAACAAGTCCCACACACTGCTAGAAGCCTAAATATTTTTTCAGAGCTAGATGCAGAAAAAAATTATATTGAATTTGCAACCTGATGGAGGTCAGTATAGATGGACTAATAGAACAAGTCCCACACACTGCTACAAGATGAAACATTTTTTCAGAGCTAGATGCTGAAAAAAATTATATTGAATTTGCAACCTGATGGAGGTCAGTATAGATGGACTAATAGAACAAGTCCCACACACTGCTAGAAGCTGAAATATTTTTTCAGAGCTAGATGCAGAAAAAAATTATATTGAATTTGCAACCTGATGGAGTTCAGAATAGATGGACTAATAGAACAAGTCCCACACACTGCTACAAGCTGAAATATTTTTTCAGAGTTAAATGCAGAAAAAAATTATATTGAATTTGCAACCTGATGGACGTCAGTATAGATAGACTAATAGAACAAGTCCCACACACTGCTAGAAGCCGAAATATTTTTTCAGAGCCAGATGCAGAAAAAAATTATATTGAATTTGCCTCCTGATGGAGGTCAGTATAGATGGACTAATAGAACAAGTCCCACACAATGCTAGAAGCCGAAATATTTTTTCAGAGCTTGATGCCGAAAAAAATTATATTGAATTTGCAACCTGATGGAGGTCAGTATATATGGACTTATAGAACAAGTCCCACACACTGCTACAAGCTGAAATATTTTTTCTCAGCTAGATGCAGAAAAAAATTATATTAAATTTGCATCCTGATGGAGGTCAGTATAGATGGACTAATAGAACAAGTCACAAACACTGCTAGAAGCCGAAATCTTTTTTCAGAGCTAGATGCAGAAAAAAATTATATTGAATTTGCAACCTGATGGAGGTCAGTATAGATGGACTAATAGAACAAGTCCCACACACTGCTAGAAGCCGAAATATTTTTTCAGAGCTAGATGCAGAAAAAAATTGTATTGAATTTGCAACCTGATGCAGGTCAGTATAGATGGACTAATAGAACAAGTCCCACACACTGATAAAAGCCGAAATATTTTTTCACAGCTCGATGCAGAAAAAAATTATATTGAAATTGCAACTTGATGGAGGTCAGTATAGATGGACTAATAGAACAAGTCCCACACACTGCTACAAGCTGAAATATTTTTTCTGAGCTAGATATAGAAAAAAATGATATTGAATTTTCAACCTGATGGAGGTCAGTATAGATGGACTATTAGAACAAGTCCCACACACTGCTAGAAGCCGAAATATTTTTTCAGACCTAGATGCAGAAAAAAATTATATTGAATTTGCAACCTGATGGAGGTCAGTATAGATGGACTAATAAAACAAGTCCCACACACTGCTAGAAGCCTAAATATTTTTTCAGAGCTAGATGCAGAAAAAAATTATATTGAATTTGCAACCTGATGGAGGTTAGTATAGATGGACTGATAGAACAAGTCGGACACATTGCTAGAAGCCTAAATATTTTTTCAGAGCTAGATGCAGAAAAAAATTATATTGAAATTGCAACTTGATGGAGGTCAGTACAGATGGACTGAAAGAACAAGTCCCACACACTGCTACAAGCTGAAATATTTTTTCAGAGCTAGATGCAGAAAAAATTATATTGAATTTGCAACCTGATGGAGGTCAGTATATATGGACTAATAGAACAAGTCACACACACTGCTAGAAGCCGAACTATTTTTTCAGAGCTAGATGCAGTAAAAAATTATATTGAATTTGCAACGTGATGGAGGTCAGTATAGATGGACTAATAGAACAAGTCCCACACACTGCTAGAAGCCGAAATATTTTTTCAGAGCTAGATGCTGAAAAAAAATATATTGAAATTGCAACCTGATGGAGGTCAGTATAGATGGACTAATAGAACAAGTCCCACACACTGCTAGAAGCCGAAATATTTTTTCAGAGCTAAATGCAGAAAAAATTGTATTGAATTTTCAACCTGATGGAGGTCAGTATAGATGGACTAATAGAACAAGTCCCACACACTGATAAAAGCCGAAATATTTTTTCACAGCTAGATGCAGAAAAAAATTATATTGAATTTGCAACCTGATGGAGGTCAGTATAGATGGAGTATTAGAACAAGTCCCACACACTGCTAGAAGCCGAAATATTTTTTCAGACCTGGATGCAGAAAAAAATTATATTGAATTTGCAACCTGATGGAGGTCAGTATAGATGGACTAATAAAACAAGTCCCACACACTGCTAGAAGCCTAAATATTTTGTCAGAGCTAGATGCAGAAAAAAATTATATTGAAATTGGAACCTGATGGAGGTCTGTATAGATGTACTAATAGAACAATTCCCACACACTGCTACAAGCTGAAATATTTTTTCAGAGCTAGATGCAGAAAAAAATTATATTGAATTTGCAACCTGATGGAGGTCAGTATAGATAGACTAATAGAACAAGTCCCACACACTGCATGAAGCCGCAATATTTTTTCAGAGCTAGATGCAGAAAAAAATTATATTGAATTTGCAACTTGATGGAGGTCAGTATAGATGGACTAATAGAACAAGTCTCACACACTGCTGGAAGCCGAAATATTTTTTCAGAGCTAGATGCAGAAAAAAATTATATTGAATTTGCAACCTGATGGAGTTCAGTATAGAAGGACTATTAGAACAAGTCCCACACACTGCTAGAAGCCGAAATATTTTTTTCAGACCTGGATGCAGCAAAAAATTATATTGAATTTGCAACCTGATGGAGGTCAGTATAGATGGACTAATAGAACAAGTCCCACACACTGATAAAAGCCGAAATATTTTTTCACAGCTAGATGCAGAAAAAAAATATATTGAATTTGCAACCTGATGGAGGTCAATATAGATGGACTAATAGAACAAGTCCCACACACTGCTAGAAGCCGAAATATTTTTTCAGAGCTAGATGCAGAAAAAAATTATATTGAATTTGCAACCTGATGGAGGTCAGTATAGATGGACTATTAGAATAACTCCCACACACTGCTAGAAGCCGAAATATTTTTTCAGACCTGGATGCAGAAAAAAATTATATTGAATTTGCAACCTGATGGAGGTCAGTATAGATGGACTAATAGAACAAGTCCCACACACTGATAAAAGCCGAAATATTTTTTCAGACCTGGATGCAGAAAAAAATTATATTGAATTTGCAAACTGATGGAGGTCAGTATAGATGGACTAATAGAACAAGTCCCACACACTGATAAAAGCCGAAATATTTTTTCACAGCTAGATGCAGAAAAAAATTATATTGAAATTGCAACCTGATGGAGGTCAGTATAGATGGACTAATAGAGCAATTCCCACACACTGCTACAAGCTGAAATATTTTTTCAGAGCTAGATGCAGAAAAAAATGATATTGAATTTGCAACCTGATGGAGGTTAGTATAGATTGACTAAAAGAATAAGTCCCACACACTGCTAGAAGCCAAAATATTTTTTCAGAGCTAGATGCAGATAAAAATTTTATTGAATTTGCAACATGATGGAGGTCAGTATAGATGGACTAATAGAACAAGTCCCACACACTGCAAGAAGCCGAAATATTTTTTCAGAGCTAGATGCAGAAAAAAATTATATTGAATTTGCAACCTGATGGAGGTCAGTATATATGGACTAATAGAACAAGTCCCACACACTGCTAGAAGCCGAAATGTTTTGTCAGAGATAGATGCAGAAAAAAATTATATTGAATTTGCAACCTGATGGACGTCAGTATAGATGGACTAATAGAACAAGTCCCACACACTGCTAGTAGCCAAAATATTTTTTCCGAGCTAGATGCAGAAAAAAATTATATTGAATTTGCAACCTGATGGAGGTCAGTATAGATGGACTAATAGAACAAGTCACACACTGCTACAAGATGAAATATTTTTTCAGAGCTAGATGCAGAAAAAAATTATATTGAATTTGCAACCTGATGGAGGTCAGTATAGATGGACTATAAAAATAACTCCCACACACTGCTAGAAGCCGAAAAATTTTTTCAGACCTGGATGGAGAAAAAAATTATATTGAATTTGCAACCTGATGGAGGTCAATATAGATGGACTAATAGAACAAGTCAACACACACTGCTAGAAGCCGAAATATTTTTTCAAAGCTAGATGCAGAAAAAAATTATATTGAATTTGCAATCTGATGGAGGTCAGTATAGATGGACTATTAGAATAACTCCCACACACTGCTAGAAGCCGAAATATTTTTTCAGACCTGGATGCAGAAAAAAATTATATTGAATTTGCAACCTGATGGAGGTCAGTATAGATGGAATAATAGAACAAGTCCCACACACTGATAAAAGCCGAAATATTTTTTCAGACCTGGATGCAGAAAAAAATTATATTGAATTTGCAACCTGATGGAGGTCAGTATAGATGGACTAATAGAACAAGTCCCACACACTGATAAAAGCCGAAATATTTTTTCACAGCTAGATGCAGAAAAAAATTATATTGAAATTGCAACCTGATGGAGGTCAGTATAGATGGACTAATAGAGCAATTCCCACACACTGCTACAAGCTGAAATATTTTTTCAGAGCTAGATGCAGAAAAAAATGATATTGAATTTGCAACCTGATGGAGGTCAGTATAGATGGACTAATAGAACAAGTCCCACACACTGCAAGATGCCGAAATATTTTTTCAGAGGTAGATGCAGAAAAAAATTATATTGAATTTGCAACCTGATGGAGGTCAGAATATATGGACTAATAGAACAAGTCCCACACACTGCTAGAAGCCGAAATGTTTTGTCAGAGATAGATGCAGAAAAAAATTATATTGAATTTGCAACCTGATGGAGGTCAGTATAGAAGGACTAATAGAACAAGTCCCACACACTGCTAGAAGCCAAAATATTTTTTCCGAGCTAGATGCAGAAAAAAATTATATTGAATTTGCAACCTGATGGAGGTCAGTATAGATGGACTAATAGAACAAGTCCCACACACTGCTACAAGATGAAATATTATTTCAGAGCTAGATGCTGAAAAAAATTATATTGAATTTGCAACCTGATGGAGGTCAGTATAGATGGACTAATAGAACAAGTCCCACAAACTGCTAGTAGCCGAAATATTTTTTCAGAGCTAGATGCAGAAAAAAATTATATTGAATTTGCAACCTGATGGAGTTCAGAATAGATGTACTAATAGAACAAGTCCCACACACTGCTACAAGCTGAAATATTTTTTCAGAGCTAGATGCAGAAAAAAATTATATTGAATTTGCAACCTGATGGAGGTCAGTATAGATAGACTAATAGAACAAGTCCCACACACTGCTAGAAGCCGAAATATTTTTTCAGAGCTAGATGCAGAAAAAAATTATATTGAATTTGCAACCTGATGGAGGTCAGTATATATGGACTTATAGAACAAGTCCCACACACTGCTACATGCTGAAATATTTTTTCTGAGCTAGATGCAGAAAAAAATTATATTAAATTTGCAACTTGATGGAGGTCAGTATAGATGGACTAATAGAACAAGTCACAAACACTGCTAGAAGCCGAAATATTTTTTCACAGCTCGATGCAGAAAAAAATTATATTGAAATTGCAACTTGATGGAGGTCAGTATAGATGGACTAATAGAACAAGTCCCACACACTGCTAGAAGCCGAAATATTTTTTCAGACCTAGATGCAGAAAAAAATTATATTGAATTTGCAACCTGATGGAGGTCAGTATAGATGGACTAAAAAAACAAGTCCCACACACTGCTAGAAGCCTAAATATTTTTTCAGAGCGAGATGCAGAAAAAAATTATATTGAATTTGCAACCTGATGGAGGTCAGTATAGATGGACTGATAGAACAAGTCCCACACACTGCTAGAAGCCTAAATATTTTTTCAGAGCTAGATGCAGAAAAAAATTATATTGAATTTGCAACCTGATGGAGGTCAGTATAGATGGACTGAAAGAACAAGTCCCACACACTGCTACAAGCTGAAATATTTTTTCAGAGCTAGATGCAGAAAAAAATTATATTGAATTTGCAACCTGATGGAGGTCAGTATAGATGGACTAATAGAACAAGTCCCACACACTGCTAGAAGCCGAAATATTTTTTCAGAGCTAGATGCAGTAAAAAATTATATTGAATTTGCAACCTGATGGAGGTCAGTATATATGGACTTATAGAACAAGTCCAACACACTGCTACAAGCTGGAATATTTTTTCTGAGCTGGATGCGGAAAAAAATTATATTAAATTTGCAACCTGATGGAGGTCAGTATAGATGGACTAATAGAACAAGTCCCACACACTGCTAGAAGCCGAAATATTTTTTCAGAGCTAGATGCAGAAAAAAAAAATTGTATTGAATTTGCAACCTGATGGAGGTCAGTATAGATGGACTAATAGAACAAGTCCCACACACTGATAAAAGCCGAAATATTTTTTCACAGCTCGATGCAGAAAAAAATTATATTGAAATTGCAACTTGATGGAGATCAGTATAGATGGACTAATAGAACAAGTCCCACACACTGCTACAAGCTGAAATATTTTTTCTGAGCTAGATGCAGAAAAAAATGATATTGAATTTTCAACCTGATGGAGGTCAGTATAGATGGACTATTAGAACAAGTCCCACACACTGCTAGAAGCCGAAATATTTTTTCAGACCTAGATGCAGAAAAAAATTATATTGAATTTTCAACCTGATGGAGGTCAGTATAGATGGACTATTAGAGCAAATCCCACACACTGCTAGAAGCCTTAATATTTTTTCAGACCTGGATGCAGAAAAAAATTATATTGAATTTGCAACCTGATGGAGGTCAGTATAGATGGACTAATAGAACAAGTCCCACACACTGATAAAAGCCGAAATATTTTTTCAGACCTGGATGCAGAAAAAAATTATATTGAATTTGCAACCTGATAAAGGTCAGTATAGATGGACTAATAGAACAAGTCCCACAAACTGATAAAAGCCGAAATATATTTTCACAGCTAGAGGCAGAAAAAAATTATATTGAAATTGCAACCTGATGGAGGTCAGTATAGATGGACTAATAGAGCAATTCCCACACACTGCTACAAGCTGAAATATTTTTTCAGAGCTAGATGCAGAAAAAAATTATATTGAATTTGCAACCTGATGGAGTTTAGTATAGATTGACTAATAGAACAAGTCCCACACACTGCTAGAAGCCGAAATATTTTTTCAGAGCTAGATGCAGAAAAAAATTATATTGAATTTGCAACCTGATGGAGGTCAGTATATATGGACTAATAGAACATGTCCCACACACTGCTAGAAGCCGAAATATTTTGTCAGAGGTAGATGCAGAAAAAAATTATATTGAATTTGCAACCTGATGGAGGTCAGTATATATGGACTTATAGAACAAGTCCCACACACTGCTACATTCTGAAATATTTTTTCTGAGCTAGATGCAGAAAAAAATTATATTAAATTTGCAACTTGATGGAGGTCAGTATAGATGGACTAATAGAACAAGTCACAAACACTGCTAGAAGCCGAAATATTTTTTCACAGCTCGATGCAGAAAAAAATTATATTGAATTTGCAACCTGATGGAGTTCAGTATAGATGGACTAATAGAACAAGTCCCACACACTGCTAGAAGCCGAAATATTTTTTCATAGCTAGATGCAGAAAAAAATTGTATTGAATTTGCAACCTGATGGAGGTCAGTATAGATGGACTAATAGAACAAGTCCCACACACTGCTACAAGATGAAATATTTTTTCAGAGCTAGATGCAGAAAAAAATTATATTGAATTTGCAACCTGATGGAGGTCAGTATAGATGGACTATAAGAATAACTCCCACACACTGCTAGAAGCCGAAAAAATTTTTCAGACCTGGATGCAGAAAAAAATTATATTGAATTTGCAACCTGATGGAGGTCAATATAGATGGACTAATAGAACAAGTCCCACACACTGCTAGAAGCCGAAATATTTTTTCAGAGCTAGATGCAGAAAAAAATTATATTGAATTTGCAACCTGATGGAGGTCAGTATAGATGGACTATTAGAATAACTCCCACACACTGCTAGAAGCCGAAATATTTTTTCAGACCTGGATGCAGAAAAAAATTATATTGAATTTGCAACCTGATGGAGGTCAGTATAGATGGAATAATAGAACAAGTCCCACACACTGATAAAAGCCGAAATATTTTTTCAGACCTGGATGCAGAAAAAAATTATATTGAATTTGCAACCTGATGGAGGTCAGTATAGATGGACTAATAGAACAAGTCCCACACACTGATAAAAGCCGAAATATTTTTTCACAGCTAGATGCAGAAAAAAATTATATTGAAATTGCAACCTGATGGAGATCAGTATAGATGGACTAATAGAGCAATTCCCACACACTGCTACAAGCTGAAATATTTTTTCAGAGCTAGATGTAGAAAAAAATGATATTGAATTTGCAACCTGATGGAGGTCAGTATAGATGGACTAATAGAACAAGTCCCACACACTGCAAGATGCCGAAATATTTTTTCAGAGCTAGATGCAGAAAAAAATTATATTGAATTTGCAACCTGATGGAGGTCAGAATATATGGACTAATAGAACAAGTCCCACACACTGCTAGAAGCCGAAATGTTTTGTCAGAGATAGATGCAGAAAAAAATTATATTGAATTTGCAACCTGATGGAGGTCAGTATAGAAGGACTAATAGAACAAGTCCCACACACTGCTAGAAGCCAAAATATTTTTTCCGAGCTAGATGCAGAAAAAAATTATATTGAATTTGCAACCTGATGGAGGTCAGTATAGATGGACTAATAGAACAAGTCCCACACACTGCTACAAGATGAAATATTATTTCAGAGCTAGATGCTGAAAAAAATTATATTGAATTTGCAACCTGATGGAGGTCAGTATAGATGGACTAATAGAACAAGTCCCACACACTGCTAGTAGCCGAAATATTTTTTCAGAGCTAGATACAGAAAAAAATTATATTGAATTTGCAACCTGATGGAGTTCAGAATAGATGTACTAATAGAACAAGTCCCACACACTGCTACAACCTGAAATATTTTTTCAGAGCTAGATGCAGAAAAAAATTATATTGAATTTGCAACCTGATGGAGGTCAGTATAGATAGACTAATAGAACAAGTCCCACACACTGCTAGAAGCCGAAATATTTTTTCAGAGCTAGATGCAGAAAAAAATTATATTGAATTTGCAACCTGATGGAGGTCAGTATATATGGACTTATAGAACAAGTCCCACACACTGCTACATGCTGAAACATTTTTTCTGAGCTAGATGCAGAAAAAAATTATATTAAATTTGCAACTTGATGGAGGTCAGTATAGATGGACTAATAGAACAAGTCACAAACACTGCTAGAAGCCGAAATATTTTTTCACAGCTCGATGCAGAAAAAAATTATATTGAAATTGCAACTTGATGGAGGTCAGTATAGATGGACTAATAGAACAAGTCCCACACACTGCCAGAAGCCGAAATATTTTTTCAGACCTAGATGCAGAAAAAAATTATATTGAATTTGCAACCTGATGGAGGTCAGTATAGATGGACTAAAAAAACAAGTCCCACACACTGCTAGAAGCCTAAATATTTTTTCAGAGCGAGATGCAGAAAAAAATTATATTGAATTTGCAACCTGATGGAGGTCAGTATAGATGGACTGATAGAACAAGTCCCACACACTGCTAGAAGCCTAAATATTTTTTCAGAGCTAGATGCAGAAAAAAATTATATTGAATTTGCAACCTGATGGAGGTCAGTATAGATGGACTGAAAGAACAAGTCCCACACACTGCTACAAGCTGAAATATTTTTTCAGAGCTAGATGCAGAAAAAAATTATATTGAATTTGCAACCTGATGGAGGTCAGTATAGATGGACTAATAGAAAAAGTCCCACACACTGCTAGAAGCCGAAATATTTTTTCAGACCTAGATGCAGAAAAAAATTATATTGAATTTTCAACCTGATGGAGGTCAGTATAGATGGACTATTAGAGCAAGTCCCACACACTGCTAGAAGCCTTAATATTTTTTCAGACCTGGATGCAGAAAAAAATTATATTGAATTTGCAACCTGATGGAGGTCAGTATAGATGGACTAATAGAACAAGTCCCACACACTGATAAAAGCCGAAATATTTTTTCAGACCTGGATGCAGAAAAAAATTATATTGAATTTGCAACCTGATAAAGGTCAGTATAGATGGACTAATAGAACAAGTCCCACAAACTGCAAGAAGCCGAAATATTTTTTAAGAGCTAGATGCAGAAAAAAATTATATTGAATTTGCAACCTGATGGAGGTCAGTATATATGGACTAATAGAACATGTCCCACACACTGCTAGAAGCCAAAATATTTTGTCAGAGCTAGATGCAGAAAAAAATTATATTGAATTTGCAACCTGATGGAGGTCAGTATATATGGACTTATAGAACAAGTCCCACACACTGCTACATTCTGAAATATTTTTTCTGAGCTAGATGCAGAAAAAAATTATATTAAATTTGCAACTTGATGGAGGTCAGTATAGATGGACTAATAGAACAAGTCACAAACACTGCTAGAAGCCGAAATATTTTTTCACAGCTCGATGCAGAAAAAAATTATATTGAATTTGCAACCTGATGGAGTTCAGTATAGATGGACTAATAGAACAAGTCCCACACACTGCTAGAAGCCGAAATATTTTTTCATAGCTAGATGCAGAAAAAAATTGTATTGAATTTGCAACCTGATGGAGGTCAGTATAGATGGACTAATAGAACAAGTCCCACACACTGATAAAAGCCGAAATATTTTTTCAGAGCTAATTGCAGAAAAAAATTATATTGAATTTGCAACCTGATGGAGGTCAGTATACATGGATTATTAGAATAACTCCCACACACTGCTAGAAGCCGAAATATTTTTTCAGACCTGGATGCAGAAAAAAATTATATTGAATTTGCAACCTGATGGAGGTCAGTATAGATGGACTAATAGAACAAGTCCCACACACTGATAAAAGCCGAAATATTTTTTCACAGCTAGATGCAGAAAAAAATTATATTGAATTTGCAACCTGATGGAGGTCAGTATAGATGGACTAATAGAACAAGTCCCACACACTGATAAAAGCCGAAATATTTTTTCACAGCTAGATGCAGAAAAAAATTATATTGAAATTGCAACCTGATGGAGGTCAGTATACATGGACTAATAGAGTAATTCCCACACACTGCTACAAGCTGAAATATTTTTTCAGAGCTAGATGCAGAAAAAAATTATATTGAATTTGCAACCTGATGGAGTTTAGTATAGATTGACTAATAGAACAAGTTCCACACACTGCTAGAAGCCGAAATATTTTTTCAGAGCTAGATGCAGAAAAAAATTATATTGAATTTGCAACCTGATGGAGGTCAGTATAGATGGACTAATAGAACAAGTCCCACACACTGCAGGAAGCCGAAATATTTTTTAAGAGCTAGATGCAGAAAAAAATTATATTGAATTTGCAACCTGATGGAGGTCAGTATATATGGACTAATAGAACATGTCCCACACACTGCTAGAAGCCGAAATATTTTGTCAGAGCTAGATGCAGAAAAAAATTATATTGAATTTGCAACCTGATGGAGGTCAGTATAGATGGACTAATAGAACAAGTCCCACACACTGCTAGTAGCCAAAATATTTTTTCCGAGCTAGATGCAGAAAAAAATTATATTTAATTTGCAACCTGATGGAGGTCAGTATAGATGGACTAATAGAACAAGTCCCACACACTGCTACAAGCTGAAATATTTTTTCCGAGCTAGATGCAGAAAAAAATTATATTGAATTTGCAACCTGATGGAGTTCAGAATAGATGGACTAATAGAACAAGTCCCACACACTGCTACAAGCTGAAATATTTTTTCAGAGCTAGATGCAGAAAAAAATTATATTGAATTTGCAACCTGATGGAGGTCAGTATAGATGGACTAATAGAACAAGTCCCACACACTGCTAGTAGCCAAAATATTTTTTCCGAGCTAGATGCAGAAAAAAATTATATTGAATTTGCAACCTGATGGAGGTCAGTATAGATGGACTAATAGAACAAGTCCCACACACTGCTACAAGCTGAAATATTTTTTCCGAGCTAGATGCAGAAAAAAATTATATTGAATTTGCAACCTGATGGAGTTCAGAATAGATGGACTAATAGAACAAGTCCCACACACTGCTACAAGCTGAAATATTTTTTCAGAGCTAGATGCAGAAAAAAATTATATTGAATTTGCAACATGATGGACGTCAGTATAGATAGACTAATAGAACAAGTCCCACACACTGCTAGAAGCCGAAATATTTTTTCAGAGCTAGATGCAGAAATAAATTATATTGAATTTGCCTCCTGACGGAGGTCAGTATAGATGGACTAATAGAACAAGTCCCACACAATGCTAGAAGCCGAAATATTTTTTCAGAGCTAGATGCAGAATAAAATTATATTGAATTTGCAACCTGATGGAGTTCAGTATAGATGGACTAATAGAACAAGTCCCACACACTGCTAGAAGCCGAAATATTTTTTCAGAGCTAGATGCAGAAAAAAATTATATTGAATTTGCAACCTGATGGAGGTCAATATAGATGGGCTAATAGAACAAGTCCCACACACTGCTAGAAGCTGAAATATTTTTTCAGAGCTAGATGCAGAAAAAAATTATATTGAATTTGCAACCTGATGGAGGTCAGTATAGATGGACTATTAGAATAACTCCCACACACTGCTAGAAGCCGAAATATTTTTTCAGACCTGGATGCAGAAAAAAATTATATTGAATTTGCAACCTGATGGAGGTCAGTATAGATGGACTAATAAAACAAGTCCCACACACTGCTAGAAGCCGAAATATTTTTTCAGAGCTAGATGCAGAATAAAATTATATTGAATTTGCAACCTGATGGAGTTCAGTATAGATGGACTAATAGAACAAGTCCCACACACTGCTAGAAGCCGAAATATTTTTTCAGAGCTAGATGCAGAAAAAAATTGTATTGAATTTGCAACCTGATGGAGGTCAGTATAGATGGACTAATAGAACAAGTCCCACACACTGATAAAAGCCGAAATATTTTTTCACATCTA
The DNA here is from genome assembly GCF_046119375.1 of Phyllobates terribilis. Classification (NCBI taxonomy): domain Eukaryota; kingdom Metazoa; phylum Chordata; class Amphibia; order Anura; family Dendrobatidae; genus Phyllobates; species Phyllobates terribilis. Next base: position 249,045,657 of record NW_027362769.1, on the reverse strand, counting down.
GATGCAGAAAATTTTTTTATTGAATTTGCAACCTGATGAAGGTCAATATAGATGGACTAATAGAACAAGTCCCACACACTGCTAGAAGCCGAAATATTTTTTCAGAGCTAGATGCAGAAAAAAATTATATTGAATTTGCAACCTGATGGAGGTCAGTATAGATGGACTATTAGAATAACTCCCACACACTGCTAGAAGCCGAAATATTTTTTCAGACCTGGATGCAGAAAAAAATTATATTGAATTTCCAACCTGATGGAGGTAAGTATAGATGGACTAATAGAACAAGTCCCACACACTGATAAAAGCCGAAATATTTTTTCAGACCTGGATGCAGAAAAAAATTATATTGAATTTGCAACCTGATAAAGGTCAGTATAGATGGACTAATAGAACAAGTCCCACACACTGATAAAAGCCGAAATATTTTTTCACAGCTAGATGCAGAAAAAAATTATATTGAAATTGCAACCTGATGGAGGTCAGTATAGATGGACTAATAGAGCAATTCCCACACACTGCTACAAGCTGAAATATTTTTTCAGAGCTAGATGCAGAAAAAAATTATATTGAATTTGCAACCTGATGGAGTTTAGTATAGATTGACTAATAGAACAAGTCCCACACACTGCTAGAAGCCGAAATATTTTTTCAGAGCTAGATGCAGAAGAAAATTATATTGAATTTGCAACCTGATGGAGGTCAGTATATATGGACTAATAGAACATGTCGAACACACTGCTAGAAGCCGAAATATTTTGTCAGAGCTAGATGCAGAAAAAAATTATATTGAATTTGCAACCTGATGGAGGTCAGTATAGATGGACTAATAGAACAAGTCCCACACACTGCTAGAAGCCGAAATATTTTTTCAGAGCTAGATGCAGAAAAAAATTGTATTGAATTTGCAACCTGATGGAGGTCAGTATAGATGGACAGATAGATCAAGTCCCACACACTGCTAGAAGCCGAAATATTTTTTCCGAGCTAGATGCTGAAAAAAATTGTATTGAATTTGCAACCTGATGGAGGTCAGTATAGATGGACTAATAGAACAAGTCCCACACACTGATAAAAGCCAAAATATTTTTTCACATCTAGATGCAGAAAAAAATTATATTGAATTTGCAACCTGATGGAGGTCAATATAGATGGACTAATAGAACAAGTCCCACACACTGCTAGAAGCCGAAATATTTTTTCAGAGCTAGATGCAGAAAAAAATTATATTGAATTTGCAACCTGATGGAGGTCAGTATAGATGGACTATTAGAATAACTCCCACACACTTCTAGAAGCCGAAATATTTTTTCAGACCTGGATGCAGAAAAAATTATATTGAATTTGCAACTTGATGGAGGTCAGTATAGATGGACTAATAGAACAAGTCCCACACACTGATAAAAGCCGAAATATTTTTTCAGACCTGGATGCAGAAAAAAATTATATTGAATTTGCAACCTGATAAAGGTCAGTATAGATGGACTAATAGAACAAGTCCCACAAACTGATAAAAGCCGAAATATATTTTCACAGCTAGAGGCAGAAAAAAATTATATTGAAATTGCAACCTGATGGAGGTCAGTATAGATGGACTAATAGAGCAATTCCCACACACTGCTACAAGCTGAAATATTTTTTCAGAGCTAGATGCAGAAAAAAATTATATTGAATTTGCAACCTGATGGAGTTTAGTATAGATTGACTAATAGAACAAGTCCCACACACTGCTAGAAGCCGAAATATTTTTTCAGAGCTAGATGCAGAAAAAAATTATATTGAATTTGCAACCTGATGGAGGTCAGTATATATGGACTAATAGAACATGTCCCACACACTGCTAGAAGCCGAAATATTTTGTCAGAGGTAGATGCAGAAAAAAATTATATTGAATTTGCAACCTGATGGAGGTCAGTATATATGGACTTATAGAACAAGTCCCACACACTGCTACATTCTGAAATATTTTTTCTGAGCTAGATGCAGAAAAAAATTATATTAAATTTGCAACTTGATGGAGGTCAGTATAGATGGACTAATAGAACAAGTCACAAACACTGCTAGAAGCCGAAATATTTTTTCACAGCTCGATGCAGAAAAAAATTATATTGAATTTGCAACCTGATGGAGTTCAGTATAGATGGACTAATAGAACAAGTCCCACACACTGCTAGAAGCCGAAATATTTTTTCATAGCTAGATGCAGAAAAAAATTGTATTGAATTTGCAACCTGATGGAGGTCAGTATAGATGGACTAATAGAACAAGTCCCACACACTGCTACAAGATGAAATATTTTTTCAGAGCTAGATGCAGAAAAAAATTATATTGAATTTGCAACCTGATGGAGGTCAGTATAGATGGACTATAAGAATAACTCCCACACACTGCTAGAAGCCGAAAAAATTTTTCAGACCTGGATGCAGAAAAAAATTATATTGAATTTGCAACCTGATGGAGGTCAATATAGATGGACTAATAGAACAAGTCCCACACACTGCTAGAAGCCGAAATATTTTTTCAGAGCTAGATGCAGAAAAAAATTATATTGAATTTGCAACCTGATGGAGGTCAGTATAGATGGACTATTAGAATAACTCCCACACACTGCTAGAAGCCGAAATATTTTTTCAGACCTGGATGCAGAAAAAAATTATATTGAATTTGCAACCTGATGGAGGTCAGTATAGATGGAATAATAGAACAAGTCCCACACACTGATAAAAGCCGAAATATTTTTTCAGACCTGGATGCAGAAAAAAATTATATTGAATTTGCAACCTGATGGAGGTCAGTATAGATGGACTAATAGAACAAGTCCCACACACTGATAAAAGCCGAAATATTTTTTCACAGCTAGATGCAGAAAAAAATTATATTGAAATTGCAACCTGATGGAGATCAGTATAGATGGACTAATAGAGCAATTCCCACACACTGCTACAAGCTGAAATATTTTTTCAGAGCTAGATGTAGAAAAAAATGATATTGAATTTGCAACCTGATGGAGGTCAGTATAGATGGACTAATAGAACAAGTCCCACACACTGCAAGATGCCGAAATATTTTTTCAGAGCTAGATGCAGAAAAAAATTATATTGAATTTGCAACCTGATGGAGGTCAGAATATATGGACTAATAGAACAAGTCCCACACACTGCTAGAAGCCGAAATGTTTTGTCAGAGATAGATGCAGAAAAAAATTATATTGAATTTGCAACCTGATGGAGGTCAGTATAGAAGGACTAATAGAACAAGTCCCACACACTGCTAGAAGCCAAAATATTTTTTCCGAGCTAGATGCAGAAAAAAATTATATTGAATTTGCAACCTGATGGAGGTCAGTATAGATGGACTAATAGAACAAGTCCCACACACTGCTACAAGATGAAATATTATTTCAGAGCTAGATGCTGAAAAAAATTATATTGAATTTGCAACCTGATGGAGGTCAGTATAGATGGACTAATAGAACAAGTCCCACACACTGCTAGTAGCCGAAATATTTTTTCAGAGCTAGATGCAGAAAAAAATTATATTGAATTTGCAACCTGATGGAGTTCAGAATAGATGTACTAATAGAACAAGTCCCACACACTGCTACAACCTGAAATATTTTTTCAGAGCTAGATGCAGAAAAAAATTATATTGAATTTGCAACCTGATGGAGGTCAGTATAGATAGACTAATAGAACAAGTCCCACACACTGCTAGAAGCCGAAATATTTTTTCAGAGCTAGATGCAGAAAAAAATTATATTGAATTTGCAACCTGATGGAGGTCAGTATATATGGACTTATAGAACAAGTCCCACACACTGCTACATGCTGAAACATTTTTTCTGAGCTAGATGCAGAAAAAAATTATATTAAATTTGCAACTTGATGGAGGTCAGTATAGATGGACTAATAGAACAAGTCACAAACACTGCTAGAAGCCGAAATATTTTTTCACAGCTCGATGCAGAAAAAAATTATATTGAAATTGCAACTTGATGGAGGTCAGTATAGATGGACTAATAGAACAAGTCCCACACACTGCCAGAAGCCGAAATATTTTTTCAGACCTAGATGCAGAAAAAAATTATATTGAATTTGCAACCTGATGGAGGTCAGTATAGATGGACTAAAAAAACAAGTCCCACACACTGCTAGAAGCCTAAATATTTTTTCAGAGCGAGATGCAGAAAAAAATTATATTGAATTTGCAACCTGATGGAGGTCAGTATAGATGGACTGATAGAACAAGTCCCACACACTGCTAGAAGCCTAAATATTTTTTCAGAGCTAGATGCAGAAAAAAATTATATTGAATTTGCAACCTGATGGAGGTCAGTATAGATGGACTGAAAGAACAAGTCCCACACACTGCTACAAGCTGAAATATTTTTTCAGAGCTAGATGCAGAAAAAAATTATATTGAATTTGCAACCTGATGGAGGTCAGTATAGATGGACTAATAGAAAAAGTCCCACACACTGCTAGAAGCCGAAATATTTTTTCAGACCTAGATGCAGAAAAAAATTATATTGAATTTTCAACCTGATGGAGGTCAGTATAGATGGACTATTAGAGCAAGTCCCACACACTGCTAGAAGCCTTAATATTTTTTCAGACCTGGATGCAGAAAAAAATTATATTGAATTTGCAACCTGATGGAGGTCAGTATAGATGGACTAATAGAACAAGTCCCACACACTGATAAAAGCCGAAATATTTTTTCAGACCTGGATGCAGAAAAAAATTATATTGAATTTGCAACCTGATAAAGGTCAGTATAGATGGACTAATAGAACAAGTCCCACAAACTGCAAGAAGCCGAAATATTTTTTAAGAGCTAGATGCAGAAAAAAATTATATTGAATTTGCAACCTGATGGAGGTCAGTATATATGGACTAATAGAACATGTCCCACACACTGCTAGAAGCCAAAATATTTTGTCAGAGCTAGATGCAGAAAAAAATTATATTGAATTTGCAACCTGATGGAGGTCAGTATATATGGACTTATAGAACAAGTCCCACACACTGCTACATTCTGAAATATTTTTTCTGAGCTAGATGCAGAAAAAAATTATATTAAATTTGCAACTTGATGGAGGTCAGTATAGATGGACTAATAGAACAAGTCACAAACACTGCTAGAAGCCGAAATATTTTTTCACAGCTCGATGCAGAAAAAAATTATATTGAATTTGCAACCTGATGGAGTTCAGTATAGATGGACTAATAGAACAAGTCCCACACACTGCTAGAAGCCGAAATATTTTTTCATAGCTAGATGCAGAAAAAAATTGTATTGAATTTGCAACCTGATGGAGGTCAGTATAGATGGACTAATAGAACAAGTCCCACACACTGATAAAAGCCGAAATATTTTTTCAGAGCTAATTGCAGAAAAAAATTATATTGAATTTGCAACCTGATGGAGGTCAGTATACATGGATTATTAGAATAACTCCCACACACTGCTAGAAGCCGAAATATTTTTTCAGACCTGGATGCAGAAAAAAATTATATTGAATTTGCAACCTGATGGAGGTCAGTATAGATGGACTAATAGAACAAGTCCCACACACTGATAAAAGCCGAAATATTTTTTCAGACCTGGATGCAGAAAAAAATTATATTGAATTTGCAACCTGATAAAGGTCAGTATAGATGGACTAATAGAACAAGTCCCACACACTGATAAAAGCCGAAATATTTTTTCACAGCTAGATGCAGAAAAAAATTATATTGAAATTGCAACCTGATGGAGGTCAGTATACATGGACTAATAGAGTAATTCCCACACACTGCTACAAGCTGAAATATTTTTTCAGAGCTAGATGCAGAAAAAAATTATATTGAATTTGCAACCTGATGGAGTTTAGTATAGATTGACTAATAGAACAAGTTCCACACACTGCTAGAAGCCGAAATATTTTTTCAGAGCTAGATGCAGAAAAAAATTATATTGAATTTGCAACCTGATGGAGGTCAGTATAGATGGACTAATAGAACAAGTCCCACACACTGCAGGAAGCCGAAATATTTTTTAAGAGCTAGATGCAGAAAAAAATTATATTGAATTTGCAACCTGATGGAGGTCAGTATATATGGACTAATAGAACATGTCCCACACACTGCTAGAAGCCGAAATATTTTGTCAGAGCTAGATGCAGAAAAAAATTATATTGAATTTGCAACCTGATGGAGGTCAGTATAGATGGACTAATAGAACAAGTCCCACACACTGCTAGTAGCCAAAATATTTTTTCCGAGCTAGATGCAGAAAAAAATTATATTTAATTTGCAACCTGATGGAGGTCAGTATAGATGGACTAATAGAACAAGTCCCACACACTGCTACAAGCTGAAATATTTTTTCCGAGCTAGATGCAGAAAAAAATTATATTGAATTTGCAACCTGATGGAGTTCAGAATAGATGGACTAATAGAACAAGTCCCACACACTGCTACAAGCTGAAATATTTTTTCAGAGCTAGATGCAGAAAAAAATTATATTGAATTTGCAACCTGATGGAGGTCAGTATAGATGGACTAATAGAACAAGTCCCACACACTGCTAGTAGCCAAAATATTTTTTCCGAGCTAGATGCAGAAAAAAATTATATTGAATTTGCAACCTGATGGAGGTCAGTATAGATGGACTAATAGAACAAGTCCCACACACTGCTACAAGCTGAAATATTTTTTCCGAGCTAGATGCAGAAAAAAATTATATTGAATTTGCAACCTGATGGAGTTCAGAATAGATGGACTAATAGAACAAGTCCCACACACTGCTACAAGCTGAAATATTTTTTCAGAGCTAGATGCAGAAAAAAATTATATTGAATTTGCAACATGATGGACGTCAGTATAGATAGACTAATAGAACAAGTCCCACACACTGCTAGAAGCCGAAATATTTTTTCAGAGCTAGATGCAGAAATAAATTATATTGAATTTGCCTCCTGACGGAGGTCAGTATAGATGGACTAATAGAACAAGTCCCACACAATGCTAGAAGCCGAAATATTTTTTCAGAGCTAGATGCAGAATAAAATTATATTGAATTTGCAACCTGATGGAGTTCAGTATAGATGGACTAATAGAACAAGTCCCACACACTGCTAGAAGCCGAAATATTTTTTCAGAGCTAGATGCAGAAAAAAATTATATTGAATTTGCAACCTGATGGAGGTCAATATAGATGGGCTAATAGAACAAGTCCCACACACTGCTAGAAGCTGAAATATTTTTTCAGAGCTAGATGCAGAAAAAAATTATATTGAATTTGCAACCTGATGGAGGTCAGTATAGATGGACTATTAGAATAACTCCCACACACTGCTAGAAGCCGAAATATTTTTTCAGACCTGGATGCAGAAAAAAATTATATTGAATTTGCAACCTGATGGAGGTCAGTATAGATGGACTAATAAAACAAGTCCCACACACTGCTAGAAGCCGAAATATTTTTTCAGAGCTAGATGCAGAATAAAATTATATTGAATTTGCAACCTGATGGAGTTCAGTATAGATGGACTAATAGAACAAGTCCCACACACTGCTAGAAGCCGAAATATTTTTTCAGAGCTAGATGCAGAAAAAAATTGTATTGAATTTGCAACCTGATGGAGGTCAGTATAGATGGACTAATAGAACAAGTCCCACACACTGATAAAAGCCGAAATATTTTTTCACATCTAGATGCAGAAAATTTTTTTATTGAATTTGCAACCTGATGAAGGTCAATATAGATGGACTAATAGAACAAGTCCCACACACTGCTAGAAGCCGAAATATTTTTTCAGAGCTAGATGCAGAAAAAAATTATATTGAATTTGCAACCTGATGGAGGTCAGTATAGATGGACTATTAGAATAACTCCCACACACTGCTAGAAGCCGAAATATTTTTTCAGACCTGGATGCAGAAAAAAATTATATTGAATTTCCAACCTGATGGAGGTAAGTATAGATGGACTAATAGAACAAGTCCCACACACTGATAAAAGCCGAAATATTTTTTCAGACCTGGATGCAGAAAAAAATTATATTGAATTTGCAACCTGATAAAGGTCAGTATAGATGGACTAATAGAACAAGTCCCACACACTGATAAAAGCCGAAATATTTTTTCACAGCTAGATGCAGAAAAAAATTATATTGAAATTGCAACCTGATGGAGGTCAGTATAGATGGACTAATAGAGCAATTCCCACACACTGCTACAAGCTGAAATATTTTTTCAGAGCTAGATGCAGAAAAAAATTATATTGAATTTGCAACCTGATGGAGTTTAGTATAGATTGACTAATAGAACAAGTCCCACACACTGCTAGAAGCCGAAATATTTTTTCAGAGCTAGATGCAGAAGAAAATTATATTGAATTTGCAACCTGATGGAGGTCAGTATATATGGACTAATAGAACATGTCGAACACACTGCTAGAAGCCGAAATATTTTGTCAGAGCTAGATGCAGAAAAAAATTATATTGAATTTGCAACCTGATGGAGGTCAGTATAGATGGACTAATAGAACAAGTCCCACACACTGCTAGAAGCCGAAATATTTTTTCAGAGCTAGATGCAGAAAAAAATTGTATTGAATTTGCAACCTGATGGAGGTCAGTATAGATGGACAGATAGATCAAGTCCCACACACTGCTAGAAGCCGAAATATTTTTTCCGAGCTAGATGCTGAAAAAAATTGTATTGAATTTGCAACCTGATGGAGGTCAGTATAGATGGACTAATAGAACAAGTCCCACACACTGATAAAAGCCAAAATATTTTTTCACATCTAGATGCAGAAAAAAATTATATTGAATTTGCAACCTGATGGAGGTCAATATAGATGGACTAATAGAACAAGTCCCACACACTGCTAGAAGCCGAAATATTTTTTCAGAGCTAGATGCAGAAAAAAATTATATTGAATTTGCAACCTGATGGAGGTCAGTATAGATGGACTATTAGAATAACTCCCACACACTTCTAGAAGCCGAAATATTTTTTCAGACCTGGATGCAGAAAAAATTATATTGAATTTGCAACTTGATGGAGGTCAGTATAGATGGACTAATAGAACAAGTCCCACACACTGATAAAAGCCAAAATATTTTTTCAGACCTGGATGCAGAAAAAAATTATAATGAATTTGCAACCTGATAAAGGTCAGTATAGATGGACTAATAGAACAAGTCCCACACACTGATAAAAGCCGAAATATTTTTTCACAGCTAGATGCAGAAAAAAATTATATTGAAATTGCAACCTGATGGAGGTCAGTATAGATGGACTAATAGAGCAATTCCCACACACTGCTACAAGCTGAAATATTTTTTCAGAGCTAGATGCAGAAAAAAATTATATTGAATTTGCAACCTGATGGAGTTTAGTATAGATTGACTAATAGAACAAGTCCCACACACTGCTAGAAGCCGAAATATTTTTTCAGAGTTAGATGCAGAAAAAAATTATATTGAATTTGCAACCTGATGGAGGTCAGTATAGATGGACTAATAGAACAAGTCCCACACACTGCTAGAAGCCGAAATATTTTGTCAGAGCTAGATGCAGAAAAATATTATATTGAATTTGCAACCTGATGGAGGTCAGTATAGATGGACTAATAGAACAAGTCCCACACACTGCTAGTAGCCAAAATATTTTTTCCGAGCTAGATGCAGAAAAAAATTATATTGAATTTGCAACCTGATGGAGGTCAGTATAGATGGACTAATAGAACAAGTCCCACACACTGCTACAAGCTGAAATATTTTTTCCGAGCTAGATGCAGAAAAAAATTATATTGAATTTGCAACCTGATGGAGTTCAGAATAGATGGACTAATAGAACAAGTCCCACACACTGCTACAAGCTGAAATATTTTTTCAGAGCTAGATGCAGAAAAAAATTATATTGAATTTGCAACATGATGGACGTCAGTATAGATAGACTAATAGAACAAGTCCCACACACTGCTAGAAGCCGAAATATTTTTTCAGAGCCAGATGCAGAAATAAATTATATTGAATTTGCCTCCTGACGGAGGTCAGTATAGATGGACTAATAGAACAAGTCCCACACACTGATAAAAGCCGAAATATTTTTTCACAGCTAGATGCAGAAAAAAATTATATTGAAATTGCAACCTGATGGAGGTCAGTATGGATGGACTAATAAAACTAGTCCCACACACTGCTAGAAGCCTCAATATTTTGTCAGAGCTAGATGCAGTAAAAAATTATATTGAATTTGCAACTTGATGGAGGTCAGTATAGATGGACTAACAGAACAAGTCTCACACACTGCTAGAAGCCGAAATATTTTTTCAGAGCTAGATGCAGAAAAAAATTATATTGAATTTGCAACCTGATGGAGGTCAGTATAGATGGACTATTAGAACAAGTCCCACACACTGCTAGAAGCCGAAATATTTTTTCAGACCTGGATGCAGCAAAAAATTATATTGAATTTGCAACCTGATGGAGGTCAGTATAGATGGACTAATAAAACAAGTCCCACACACTGCTAGAAGCCAAAATATTTTTTCAGAGCTAGATGCAGAAAAAAATTATATTGAATTTGCAACCTGATGGAGTTCAGTATAGATGGACAAATAGAACAAGTCCCACACACTGCTAGAAGCCGAAATATTTTTTCAGAGCTAGATGCAGAAAAAAATTGTATTGAATTTGCAACCTGATGGAGGTCAGTATAGATGGACTAATAGAACAAGTCCCACACACTGATAAAAGCCAAAATATTTTTTCACATCTAGATGCAGAAAAAAATTATATTGAATTTGCAACCTGATGGAGGTCAATATAGATGGACTAATAGAACAAGTCCCACACACTGCTAGAAGCCGAAATATTTTTTCAGAGCTAGATGCAGAAAAAAATTATATTGAATTTGCAACCTGATGGAGGTCAGTATAGATGGACTATTAGAATAACTCCCACACACTGCTAGAAGCCGAAATATTTTTTCAGACCTGGATGCAGAAAAAAATTATATTGAATTTGCAACTTGATGGAGGTCAGTATAGATGGACTAACAGAACAAGTCCCACACACTGATAAAAGCCGAAATATTTTTTCAGACCTGGATGCAGAAAAAAATTATAATGAATTTGCAACCTGATAAAGGTCAGTATAGATGGACTAATAGAACAAGTCCCAAACACTGATAAAAGCCGAAATATTTTTTCACAGCTAGATGCAGAAAAAAATTATATTGAAATTGCAACCTGATGGAGGTCAGTATAGATGGACTAATAGAGCAATTCCCACACACTGCTACAAGCTGAAATATTTTTTCAGAGCTAGATGCAGAAAAAAATTATATTGAATTTGCAACCTGATGGAGTTTAGTATAGATTGACTAATAGAACAAGTCCCACACACTGCTAGAAGCCGAAATATTTTTTCAGAGCTAGATGCAGAAAAAAGTTATATTGAATTTGCAACCTGATGGAGGTCAGTATAGATGGACTAATAGAACAAGTCCAACACACTGCAAGAAGCCGAAATATTTTTTCAGAGCTAGATGCAGAAAAAAATTATATTGAATTTGCAACCTGATGGAGGTCAGTATATATGGACTAATAGAACATGTCCCACACACTGTTAGAAGCCGAAATATTTTGTCAGAGCTAGATGCAGAAAAAAATTATATTGAATTTGCAACCTGATGGAGGTCAGTATAGATGGACTAATAGAACAAGTCCCACACACTGCTAGAAGCCGAAATATTTTTTCAGAGCTAGATGCAGAAAAAAATTTTATTGAATTTGCAACCTGATGGAGGTCAGTATAGATGGACAGATAGAACAAGTCCCACACACTGCTAGAAGCCGAAATATTTTTTCCGAGCTAGATGCAGTAAAAAATTATATTGAATTTGCAACATGATGGATGTCAGAATAGATGGACTAATAGAACAAGTCCCACACACTGCTAGAAGCCGAAATATTTTTCAGAGCTAGATGCTGAAAAAAATTGTATTGAATTTGCAACCTGATGGAGGTCAGTATAGATGGACTAATAGAACAAGTCCCACACACTGATAAAAGCCAAAATATTTTTTCACATCTAGATGCAGAAAAAAATTATATTGAATTTGCAACCTGATGGAGGTCAATATAGATGGACTAATAGAACAAGTCCCACACACTGCTAGAAGCCGAAATATTTTTTCAGAGCTAGATGCAGAAAAAAATTATATTGAATTTGCAACCTGATGGAGGTCAGTATAGATGGACTATTAGAATAACTCCCACACACTGCTAGAAGCCGAAATATTTTTTCAGACCTGGATGCAGAAAAAATTATATTGAATTTGCAACTTGATGGAGGTCAGTATAGATGGACTAATAGAACAAGTCCCACACACTGATAAAAGCCGAAATATTTTTTCAGACCTGGATGCAGAAAAAAATTATAATGAATTTGCAACCTGATAAAGGTCAGTATAGATGGACTAATAGAACAAGTCCCACACACTGATAAAAGCCGAAATATTTTTTCACAGCTAGATGCAGAAAAAAATTATATTGAAATTGCAACCTGATGGAGGTCAGTATAGATGGACTAATAGAGCAATTCCCACACACTGCTACAAGATGAAATATTTTTTCAGAGCTAGATGCAGAAAAAAATTATATTGAATTTGCAACCTGATGAAGTTTAGTATAGATTGACTAATAGAACAAGTCCCCACACTGCTAAAAGCCGAAATATTTTTTCAGAGCTAGATGCAGAAAAAAATTATATTGAATTTGCAACCTGATGGAGGTCAGTATAGATGGACTAATAGAACAAGTCCCACACACTGCTAGAAGCCGAAATATTTTGTCAGAGCTAGATGCAGAAAAAAATTATATTGAATTTGCAACCTGATGGAGGTCAGTATAGATGGACTCATAGAACAAGTCCCACACACTACTACAAGCTGAAATATTTTTTCTGAGCTAGATGCAGAAAAAAATTATATTAAATTTGCAACCTGATGGAGGTCAGTATAGATGGACTAATAGAACAAGTCCCACACACTGCTAGAAGCCGAAATATTTTTTCAGAGCTAGATGCTGAAAAAAAATATATTGAATTTGCAACCTGATGGAGGTCAGTATAGATGGACTAATAGAACAAGTCCCACACACTGCTAAAAGCCGAAATATTTTTTCAGAGCTAGATGCAACAAAAAATTGTATTGAATTTGCAACCTGATGGAGGTCAGTATAGATGGACTAATAGAACAAGTCCCACACACTGATAAAAGCCGAAATATTTTTTCACAGCTAGATGCAGAAAAAAATTATATTGAAATTGCAACCTGATGGAGGTCAGTATAGATGGACTAATAAAACTATTCCCACACACTGCTAGAAGCCTCAATATTTTGTCAGAGCTAGATGCAGAAAAAAATTATATTGAATTTGCAACCTGATGGAGGTCAATATAGATGGGCTAATAGAACAAGTCCCACACACTGCTAGAAGCCGAAATATTTTTTCAGAGCTAGATGCAGAAAAAAATTATATTGAATTTGCAACCTGATGGAGGTCAGTATAGATGGACTATTAGAATAACTCCCACACACTGCTAGAAGCCGAAATATTTTTTCAGACCTGGATGCAGAAAAAAATTATATTGAACTTGCAACCTGATAAAGGTCAGTATAGATGGACTAATAGAACAAGTCCCACACACTGATAAAAGCCGAAATATTTTTTCACAGCTAGATGGAGAAAAAAATTATATTGAAATTGCAACCTGATGGAGGTCAGTATAGATGGACTAATAGAGAAATTCCCACACACTGCTACAAGCTGAAATATTTTTTCAGAGCTAGATGCAGAAAAAAATTATATTGAATTTGCAACCTGATGGAGTTTAGTATTGATTGACTAATAGAACAAGTCCCACACACTGCTAGAAGCCGAAATATTTTTTCAGAGCTAGATGCAGAAAAAAATTATATTGAATTTGCAACCTGATGGAGGTCAGTATAGATGGACTAATAGAACAAGTCCCACACACTGCAAGAAGCCGAAATATTTTTTCAGAGCTAGATGCAGAAAAAAATTATATTGAATTTGCAACCTGATGGAGGTCAGTATATATGGACTAATAGAACATGTCCCACACACTGCTAGAAGCCGAAATATTTTGACAGAGCTAGATGCAGAAAAAAATTATATTGAATTTGCAACCTGATGGAGGTCAGTATAGATGGACTAATAGAACAAGTCCCACACACTGCTAGAAGCCGAAATATTTTTTCAGAGCTAGATGCAGGAAAAAATTGTATTGAATTTGCAACCTGATGGAGGTCAGTATAGATGGACTAATAGAACAAGTCCCACACACTGATAAAAGCCGAAATATTTTTTCACAGCTAGATGCAGAAAAAAATTATATTGAAATTGCAACCTGATGGAGGTCAGTATAGATGGACTAATAGAGCAATTCCCACACACTGCTACAAGCTGAAATATTTTTTCAGAGCTAGATGCAGAAAAAAATTATATTGAATTTGCAACCTGATGAAGTTTAGTATAGATTGACTAATAGAACAAGTCCCCACACTGCTAGAAGCCGAAATATTTTTTCAGAGCTAGATGCAGAAAAAAATTATATTGAATTTGCAACCTGATGGAGGTCAGTATAGATGGACTAATAGAACAAGTCCCACACACTGCTAGAAGCCGAAATATTTTGTCAGAGCTAGATGCAGAAAAAAATTATATTGAATTTGCAACCTGATGGAGGTCAGTATAGATGGACTTATAGAACAAGTCCCACACACTACTACAAGCTGAAATATTTTTTCTGAGCTAGATGCAGAAAAAAATTATATTAAATTTGCAACCTGATGGAGGTCAGTATAGATGGACTAATAGAACAAGTCCCACACACTGCTAGAAGCCGAAATATTTTTTCAGAGCTAGATGCTGAAAAAAAATATATTGAATTTGCAACCTGATGGAGGTCAGTATAGATGGACTAATAGAACAAGTCCCACACACTGCTAAAAGCCGAAATATTTTTTCAGAGCTAGATGCAGAAAAAAATTGTATTGAATTTGCAACCTGATGGAGGTCAGTATAGATGGACTAATAGAACAAGTCCCACACACTGATAAAAGCCGAAATATTTTTTCACAGCTAGATGCAGAAAAAAATTATATTGAAATTGCAACCTGATGGAGGTCAGTATAGATGGACTAATAAAACTATTCCCACACACTGCTAGAAGCCTCAATATTTTGTCAGAGCTAGATGCAGAAAAAAATTATATTGAATTTGCAACCTGATGGAGGTCAATATAGATGGGCTAATAGAACAAGTCCCACACACTGCTAGAAGCCGAAATATTTTTTCAGAGCTAGATGCAGAAAAAAATTATATTGAATTTGCAACCTGATGGAGGTCAGTATAGATGGACTATTAGAATAACTCCCACACACTGCTAGAAGCCGAAATATTTTTTCAGACCTGGATGCAGAAAAAAATTATATTGAACTTGCAACCTGATAAAGGTCAGTATAGATGGACTAATAGAACAAGTCCCACACACTGATAAAAGCCGAAATATTTTTTCACAGCTAGATGGAGAAAAAAATTATATTGAAATTGCAACCTGATGGAGGTCAGTATAGATGGACTAATAGAGAAATTCCCACACACTGCTACAAGCTGAAATATTTTTTCAGAGCTAGATGCAGAAAAAAATTATATTGAATTTGCAACCTGATGGAGTTTAGTATAGATTGACTAATAGAACAAGTCCCACACACTGCTAGAAGCCGAAATATTTTTTCAGAGCTAGATGCAGAAAAAAATTATATTGAATTTGCAACCTGATGGAGGTCAGTATAGATGGACTAATAGAGAAATTCCCACACACTGCTACAAGCTGAAATATTTTTTCAGAGCTAGATGCAGAAAAAAATTATATTGAATTTGCAACCTGATGGAGTTTAGTATAGATTGACTAATAGAACAAGTCCCACACACTGCTAGAAGCCGAAATATTTTTTCAGAGCTAGATGCAGAAAAAAATTATATTGAATTTGCAACCTGATGGAGGTCAGTATAGATGGACTAATAGAACAAGTCCCACACACTGCAAGAAGCCGAAATATTTTTTCAGAGCTAGATGCAGAAAAAAATTATATTGAATTTGCAACCTGATGGAGGTCAGTATATATGGACTAATAGAACATGTCCCACACACTGCTAGAAGCCGAAATATTTTGACAGAGCTAGATGCAGAAAAAAATTATATTGAATTTGCAACCTGATGGAGGTCAGTATAGATGGACTAATAGAACAAGTCCCACACACTGCTAGAAGCCGAAATATTTTTTCAGAGCTAGATGCAGGAAAAAATTGTATTGAATTTGCAACCTGATGGAGGTCAGTATAGATGGACTAATAGAACAAGTCCCACACAATGATAAAAGCCGAAATATTTTTTCACAGCTAGATGCAGAAAAAAATTATATTGAAATTGCAACCTGATGGAGGTCAGTATAGATGGACTAATAAAACTAGTCCCACACACTGCTAGAAGCCTCAATATTTTGTCAGAGCTAGATGCAGTAAAAAATTATATTGAATTTGCAACTTGATGGAGGTCAGTATAGATGGACTAACAGAACAAGTCTCACACACTGCTAGAAGCCGAAATATTTTTTCAGAGCTAGATGCAGAAATTTTTTTTATTGATTTTGCAACCTGATGGAGGTCAGTATAGATGGACTATTAGAACAAGTCCCACACACTGCTAGAAGCCGAAATATTTTTTCAGACCTGGATGCAGCAAAAAATTATATTGAATTTGCAACCTGATGGAGGTCAGTATAGATGGACTAATAAAACAAGTCCCACACACTGCTAGAAGCCAAAATATTTTTTCAGAGCTAGATGCAGAAAAAAATTATATTGAATTTGCAACCTGATGGAGTTCAGTATAGATGGACAAATAGAACAAGTCCCACACACTGCTAGAAGCCGAAATATTTTTTCAGAGCTAGATGCAGAAAAAAATTGTATTGAATTTGCAACCTGATGGAGGTCAGTATAGATGGACTAATAGAACAAGTCCCACACACTGATAAAAGCCAAAATATTTTTTCACATCTAGATGCAGAAAAAAATTATATTGAATTTGCAACCTGATGGAGGTCAATATAGATGGACTAATAGAACAAGTCCCACACACTGCTAGAAGCCGAAATATTTTTTCAGAGCTAGATGCAGAAAAAAATTATATTGAATTTGCAACCTGATGGAGGTCAGTATAGATGGACTATTAGAATAACTCCCACACACTGCTAGAAGCCGAAATATTTTTTCAGACCTGGATGCAGAAAAAAATTATATTGAATTTGCAACTTGATGGAGGTCAGTATAGATGGACTAATAGAACAAGTCCCACACACTGATAAAAGCCGAAATATTTTTTCAGACCTGGATGCAGAAAAAAATTATAATGAATTTGCAACCTGATAAAGGTCAGTATAGATGGACTAATAGAACAAGTCCCAAACACTGATAAAAGCCGAAATATTTTTTCACAGCTAGATGCAGAAAAAAATTATATTGAAATTGCAACCTGATGGAGGTCAGTATAAATGGACTAATAGAGCAATTCCCACACACTGCTACAAGCTGAAATATTTTTTCAGAGCTAGATGCAGAAAAAAATTATATTGAATTTGCAACCTGATGGAGTTTAGTATAGATTGACTAATAGAACAAGTCCCACACACTGCTAGAAGCCGAAATATGTTTTCAGAGTTAGATGCAGAAAAAAATTATATTGAATTTGCAACCTGATGGAGGTCAGTATAGATGGACTAATAGAACAAGTTCAACACACTGCAAGAAGCCGAAATATTTTTTCAGAGCTAGATGCAGAAAAAAATTATATTGAATTTGCAACCTGATGGAGGTCAGTATATATGGACTAATAGAACATGTCCCACACACTGCTAGAAGCCGAAATATTTTGTCAGAGCTAGATGCAGAAAAAAATTATATTGAATTTGCAACCTGATGGAGGTCAGTATAGATGGACTAATAGAACAAGTCCCACACACTGCTAGAAGCCGAAATATTTTTTCAGAGCTAGATGCAGAAAAAAATTGTATTGAATTTGCAACCTGATGGAGGTCAGTATAGATGGACAGATAGAACAAGTCCCACACACTGCTAGAAGCCGAAATATTTTTTCCGAGCTAGATGCAGTAAAAAATTATATTGAATTTGCAACATGATGGATGTCAGTATAGATGGACTAATAGAACAAGTCCCACACACTGCTAGAAGCCGAAATATTTTTTCAGAGCTAGATGCTGAAAAAAATTGTATTGAATTTGCAACCTGATGGAGGTCAGTATAGATGGACTAATAGAACAAGTCCCACACACTGATAAAAGCCAAAATATTTTTTCACATCTAGATGCAGAAAAAAATTATATTGAATTTGCAACCTGATGGTGGTCAATATAGATGGACTAATAGAACAAGTCCCACACACTGCTAGAAGCCGAAATATTTTTTCAGAGCTAGATGCAGAAAAAAATTATATTGAATTTGCAACCTGATGGATGTCAGTATAGATGGACTATTAGAATAACTCCCACACACTGCTAGAAGCCGAAATATTTTTTCAGACCTGGATGCAGAAAAAATTATATTGAATTTGCAACTTGATGGAGGTCAGTATAGATGGACTAATAGAACAAGTCCCACACACTGATAAAAGCCGAAATATTTTTTCAGACCTGGATGCAGAAAAAAATTATAATGAATTTGCAACCTGATAAAGGTCAGTATAGATGGACTAATAGAACAAGTCCCACACACCGATAAAAGCCGAAATATTTTTTCACATCTAGATGCAGAATAAAATTATATTGAAATTGCAACCTGATGGAGGTCAGTATAGATGGACTAATAGAGCAATTCCCACACACTGCTACAAGCTGAAATATTTTTTCAGAGCTAGATGCAGAAAAAAATTATATTGAATTTGCAACCTGATGGAGTTTAGTATAGATTGACTAATAGAACAAGTCCCACACACTGCTAGAAGCCGAAATATTTTTTCAGAGCTAGATGCAGAAAAAAATTATATTGAATTTGCAACCTGATGGAGGTCAGTATAGATGGACTAATAGAACAAGTCCAACACACTGCAAGAAGCCGAAATATTTTTTCAGAGCTAGATGCAGAAAAAAATTATATTGAATTTGCAACCTGATGGAGGTCAGTATATATGGACTAATAGAACATGTCCCACACACTGCTAGAAGCCGAAATATTTTGTCAGAGCTAGATGCAGAAAAAAATTATATTGAATTTGCAACCTGATGGAGGTCAGTATAGATGGACTAATAGAACAAGTCCCACACACTGCTAGAAGCCGAAATATTTTTTCAGAGCTAGATGCAGAAAAAAATTGTATTGAATTTGCAACCTGATGGAGGTCAGTATAGATGGACAGATAGAACAAGTCCCACACACTGCTAGAAGCCGAAATATTTTTTCCGAGCTAGATGCAGTAAAAAATTATATTGAATTTGCAACCTGATGGATGTCAGTATAGATGGTCTAATAGAACAAGTCCCACACACTGCTAGAAGCCGAAATATTTTTTCAGAGCTAGATGCTGAAAAAAAATATATTCAATTTGCAACCTGATGGAGGTCAGTATAGATGGACTAATAGAACAAGTCCCACACACTGCTAGAAGCCGAAATATTTTTTCAGAGCTAGATGCAGAAAAAAATTGTATTGAATTTGCAACCTGATGGAGGTCAGTATAGATGGACTAATAGAACAAGTCCCACACACTGATAAAAGCCAAAATATTTTTTCACATCTAGATGCAGAAAAAAATTATATTGAATTTGCAACCTGATGGAGGTCAATATAGATGGACTAATAGAACAAGTCCCACACACTGCTAGAAGCCGAAATATTTTTTCAGAGCTATATGCAGAAAAAAATTATATTGAATTTGCAACCTGATGGAGGTCAGTATAGATGGACTATTAGAATAACTCCCACACACTGCTAGAAGCCGAAATATTTTTTCAGACCTGGATGCAGAAAAAAATTATATTGAATTTGCAACCTGATGGAGGTCAGTATAGATGGACTAATAGAACAAGTCCCACACACTGATAAAAGCCGAAATATTTTTCAGACCTGGATGCAGAAAAAAATTATATTGAATTTGCAACCTGATAAAGGTCAGTATAGATGGACTAATAGAACAAGTCCCACACACTGCTAGAAGCCGAAATATTTTTTCAGAGCTAGATGCAGAAAACAATTGTATTGAATTTGCAACCTGATGGAGGTCAGTATAGATGGACTAATAGAACAAGTCCCACACACTGATAAAAGCCAAAATATTTTTTCACAGCTAGATGCAGAAAAAAATTATATTGAAATTGCAACCTGATGGAGGTCAGTATAGATGGACTAATAAAACTAGTCCCACACACTGCTAGAAGCCTCAATATTTTGTCAGAGCTAGATGCAGAAAAAAATTATATTGAATTTGCAACTTGATGGAGGTCAGTATAGATGGACTAATAGAACAAGTCTCACACACTGCTAGAAGCCGAAATATTTTTTCAGAGCTAGATGCAGAAAAAAATTATATTGAATTTGCAACCTGATGGAGGTCAGTATAGATGGACTATTAGAACAAGTCCCACACACTGCTAGAAGCCAAAATATTTTTTCAGACCTGGATGCAGCAAAAAATTATATTGAATTTGCAACCTGATGGAGGTCAGTATAGATGGACTAATAAAACAAGTCCCACACACTGCTAGAAGCCGAAATATTTTTTCAGAGCTAGATGCAGAAAAAAATTGTATTGAATTTGCAACCTGATGGAGGTCAGTATAGATGGACTAATAGAACAAGTCCCACACACTGATAAAAGCCAAAATATTTTTTCACATCTAGATGCAGAAAAAAATTATATTGAATTTGCAACCTGATGGAGGTCAACATAGATGGACTAATAGAACAAGTCCCACACACTGATAAAAGCCGAAATATTTTTTCAGACCTGGATGCAGAAAAAAATTATAATGAATTTGCAACCTGATAAAGGTCAGTATAGATGGACTAATAGAACAAGTCCCACACACTGATAAAAGCCGAAATATTTTTTCACAGCTAGATGCAGAAAAAAATTATATTGAAATTGCAACCTGATGGAGGTCAGTATAGATGGACTAATAGAGCAATTCCCACACACTGCTACAAGCTGAAATATTTTTTCAGAGCTAGATGCAGAAAAAAATTATATTGAATTTGCAACCTGATGGAGTTTAGTATAGATTGACTAATAGAACAAGTCCCACACACTGCTAGAAGCCGAAATATTTTTTCAGAGCTAGATGCAGATAAAAATTATATTGAATTTGCAACCTGATGGAGGTCAGTATAGATGGACTAATAGAACAAGTCCAACACACTGCAAGTGTCACGCTGTCTCTGTATACTGGAGGTAGGGGGCCTAAGCTGACCCTAAGCTGGGGCCCTGACTAATCCCTCAACCTGGAGGTACTGTTAAATGTACAGAGGTCCAGGCCGCCAGCGTAACCCCTACCTCCTGAAGATCCCTGCACCTCAGTAATCTAGTCCTGAGAAGGACCCCAATCACAACCAAAGGGAACAAGAAATAATATGCCCAAACACAGTATTTAGACGAACGAGACAGTACAAGGGAAAAACCAAAACCACCTTGCATACAAACAACTTCTCAACTACAACAGAGGGAAAACCAACGGGAAAGGAGATAAATGATAAAGCGAGGAAAGGGAAAAAACACTTCCAAATACACTTATCTCAGCAACTCCAAACACCACGATCTGCTCTGTCAGTCTAAATGAAATGCTTTCACCGACACCTCCCAAACAGACCAGCAGGTATATGAAGGAGTCTCACTACAGAAGTATTGATTGCAGCTGGATGAGGCTGGACCTCATCTAGCCCAGAGAGAGAGAGAGAGAATTAACTCCCTCACTGCCGAGAAACACAAAGCACCAACAAGTCAGCTGCGAGAAGTCAGGCTGTGTACTCGTGACGATCTTCGTGGCAACACACCCGTGACAGCAAGAAGCCGAAATATTTTTTCAGAGCTAGATGCAGAAAAAAATTATATTGAATTTGCAACCTGATGGAGTTTAGTATAGATTGACTAATAGAACAAGTCCCACACACTGCTAGAAGCCGAAATATTTTTTCAGAGCTAGATGCAGAAAAAAATTATATTGAATTTGCAACCTGATGGAGGTCAGTATAGATGGACTAATAGATCAAGTCCAACACACTGCAAGAAGCCGAAATATTTTTTCAGAGCTAGATGCAGAAAAAAATTATATTGAATTTGCAACCTGATGGAGGTCAGTATATATGGACTAATAGAACATGTCCCACACACTGCTAGAAGCCGAAATATTTTGTCAGAGCTAGATGCAGAAAAAAATTATATTGAATTTGCAACCTGATGGAGGTCAGTATAGATGGACTAATAGAACAAGTCCCACACACTGCTAGAAGCCGAAATATTTTTTCAGAGCTAGATGCAGAAAAAAAATATATTCAATTTGCAACCTGATGGAGGTCAGTATAGATGGACTAATAGAACAAGTCCCACACACTGCTAGAAGCCGAAATATTTTTTCAGAGCTAGATGCAGAAAAAAATTGTATTGAATTTGCAACCTGATGGAGGTCAGTATAGATGGACTAATAGAACAAGTCCCACACACTGATAAAAGCCAAAATATTTTTTCACATCTAGATGCAGAAAAAAATTATATTGAATTTGCATCCTGATGGAGGTCAATATAGATGGACTAATAGAACAAGTCCCACACACTGCTAGAAGCCGAAATATTTTTTCAGAGCTATATGCAGAAAAAAATTATATTGAATTTGCAACCTGATGGAGGTCAATATAGATGGACTATTAGAATAACTCCCACACACTCCTAGAAGCCGAAATATTTTTTCAGACCTGGATGCAGAAAAAAATTATATTGAATTTGCAACCTGATGGAGGTCAGTATAGATGGACTAATAGAACAAGTCCCACACACTGATAAAAGCCGAAATATTTTTTCAGACCTGGATGCAGAAAAAAATTATATTGAATTTGCAACCTGATAAAGGTCAGTATAGATGGACTAATAGAACAAGTCCCACACACTGCTAGAAGCCAAAATATTTTTTCAGAGCTAGATGCAGAAAACAATTGTATTGAATTTGCAACCTGATAGAGGTCAGTATAGAAGGACTAATAGAACAAGTCCCACACACTGATAAAAGCCGAAATATTTTTTCACAGCTAGATGCAGAAAAAAATTAGATTGAAATTGCAACCTGATGGAGGTCAGTATAGATGGACTAATAAAACTAGTCCCACACACTGCTAGAAGCCTCAATATTTTGTCAGAGCTAGAAGCAGAAAAAAATTATATTGAATTTGCAACTTGATGGAGGTCAGTATAGATGGACTAATAGAACAAGTCTCACACACTGCTAGAAGCCGAAATATTTTTTCAGAGCTAGATGCAGAAAAAAATTATATTGAATTTGCAACCTGATGGAGGTCAGTATAGATGGACTATTAAAACAAGTCCCACACATTGCTAGAAGCCGAAATATTTTTTCAGACCTGGATGCAGCAAAAAATTATATTGAATTTGCAACCTTATGGAGGTCAGTATAGATGGACTAATAAAACAAGTCCCACACACTGCTAGAAGCCGAAATATTTTTTCAGAGCTAGATGCAGAAAAAAATTGTATTGAATTTGCAACCTGATGGAGGTCAGTATAGATGGACTAATAGAACAAGTCCCACACACTGATAAAAGCCAAAATATTTTTTCACATCTAGATGCAGAAAAAAATTATATTGAATTTGCAACCTGATGGAGGTCAATATAGATGGACTAATAGAACAAGTCCCACACACTGATAAAAGCCGAAATATTTTTTCACAGCTAGATGCAGAAAAAAATTATATTGAAATTGCAACCTGATGGAGGTCAGTATAGATGGACTAATAGAGAAATTCCCACACACTGCTACAAGCTGAAATATTTTTTCAGAGCTAGATGCAGAAAAAAATTATATTGAATTTGCAACCTGATGGAGTTTAGTATAGATTGACTAATAGAACAAGTCCCACACACTGCTAGAAGCCGAAATATTTTTTCAGAGCTAGATGCAGAAAAAAATTATATTGAATTTGCAACCTGATGGAGGTCAGTATAGATGGACTAATAGAACAAGTCCAACACACTGCAAGAAGCCGAAATATTTTTTCAGAGCTAGATGCAGAAAAAAATTATATTGAATTTGCAACCTGATGGAGGTCAGTATATATGGACTAATAGAACATGTCCCACACACTGCTAGAAGCCGAAATATTTTGTCAGAGCTAGATGCAGAAAAAAATTATATTGAATTTGCAACCTGATGGAGGTCAGTATAGATGGACTAATAGAACAAGTCCCACACACTGCTAGAAGCCGAAATATTTTTTCAGAGCTAGATGCAGAAAAAAATTGTATTGAATTTGCAACCTGATGGAGGTCAGTATAGATGGACAGATAGAACAAGTCCCACACACTGTTAGAAGCCGAAATATTTTTTCCGAGCTAGATGCAGTAAAAAATTATATTGAATTTGCAACATGATGGATGTCAGTATAGATGGACTAATAGAACAAGTCCCACACACTGCTAGAAGCCGAAATATTTTTTCAGAGCTAGATGCTGAAAAAAAATATATTCAATTTGCAACCTGATGGAGGTCAATTTAGATGGACTAATAGAACAAGTCCCACACACTGCTAGAAGCCGAAATATTTTTTCAGAGCTAGATGCAGAAAAAAATTGTATTGAATTTGCAACCTGATGGAGGTCAGTATAGATGGACTAATAGAACAAGTCCCACACACTGATAAAAGCCGAAATATTTTTTCACAGCTAGATGCAGAAAAAAATTATATTGAAATTGCAACCTGATGGAGGTCAGTATAGATGGACTAATAAAACTAGTCCCACACACTGCTAGAAGCCTCAATATTTTGTCAGAGCTAGATGCAGAAAAAAATTATATTGAATTTGCAACTTGATGGAGGTCAGTATAGATGGACTAATAGAACAAGTCTCACACACTGCTAGAAGCCGAAATATTTTTTCAGAGCTAGATGCAGAAAAAAATTATATTGAATTTGCAACCTGATGGAGGTCAGTATAGATGGACTATTAGAACAAGTCCCACACACTCCTAGAAGCCGAAATATTTTTTCAGACCTGGATGCAGCAAAAAATTATATTGAATTTGCAACCTGATGGAGGTCAGTATAGATGGACTAATAAAACAAGTCCCACACACTGCTAGAAGCCAAAATATTTTTTCAGAGCTAGATGCAGAAAAAAATTATATTGAATTTGCAACCTGATGGAGTTCAGTATAGATGGACTAATAGAACAAGTCCCACATACTGCTAGAAGCCGAAATACTTTTTCAGAGCTAGATGCAGAAAAAAATTGTATTGAATTTGCAACCTGATGGAGGTCAGTATAGATGGACTAATAGAACAAGTCCCACACACAGATAAAAGCCAAAATATTTTTTCACATCTAGATGCAGAAAAAAATTATATTGAATTTGCAACCTGATGGAGGGCAATATAGATGGACTAATAGAACAAGTCCCACACACTGCTAGAAGCCGAAATATTTTTTCAGAGCTATATGCAGAAAAAAATTATATTGAATTTGCAACCTGATGGAGGTCAGTATAGATGGACTATTAGAATAACGCCCACACACTGCTAGAAGCCGAAATATTTTTTCAGACCTGGATGCAGAAAAAAATTGTATTGAATTTGCAACCTGATGGAGGTCAGTATAGATGGACTAATAGAACAAGTCCCACACACTGATAAAAGCCGAAATATTTTTTCAGAAATGGATGCAGAAAAAAATTATATTGAATTTGCAACCTGATAAAGGTCAGTATAGATGGACTAATAGAACAAGTCCCACACACTGATAAAAGCCGAAATATTTTTTCACAGCTAGATGCAGAAAAAAATTATATTGAAATTGCAACCTGATGGAGGTCAGTATAGATGGACTAATAAAACTAGTCCCACACACTGCTAGAAGCCTCAATATTTTGTCAGAGCTAGATGCAGAAAAAAATTATATTGAATTTGCAACTTGATGGAGGTCAGTATAGATGGACTAATAGAACAAGTCTCACACACTGCTAGAAGCCGAAATATTTTTTCAGAGCTAGATGCAGAAAAAAATTATATTGAATTTGCAACCTGATGGAGGTCAGTATAGATGGACTATTAGAACAAGTCCCTCACACTGCTAGAAGCCGAAATATTTTTTCAGACCTGGATGCAGCAAAAAATTATATTGAATTTGCAACCTGATGGAGGTCAGTATAGATGGACTATTAGAATAACTCCCACACACTGCTAGAAGCCGAAATATTTTTTCAGACCTGGATGCAGAAAAAATTATATTGAATTTGCAACTTGATGGAGGTCAGTATGGATGGAGTAATAGAACAAGCCCCACACACTGATAAAAGCCGAAATATTTTTTCAGACCTGGATGCAGAAAAAAATTATAATGAATTTGCAACCTGATAAAGGTCAGTATAGATGGACTAATAGAACAAGTCCCACACACTGATAAAAGCCGAAATATTTTTTCACAGCTAGATGCAGAAAAAAATTATATTGAAATTGCAACCTGATGGAGGTCAGTATAGATGGACTAATAGAGCAATTCCCACACACTGCTACAAGCTGAAATATTTTTTCAGAGCTAGATGCAGAAAAAAATTATATTGAATTTGCAACCTGATGAAGTTTAGTATAGATTGACTAATAGAACAAGTCCCACACACTGCTAGAAGCCGAAATATTTTTTCAGAGCTAGATGCAGAAAAAAATTATATTGAATTTGCAACCTGATGGAGGTCAGTATAGATGGACTAATAGAACAAGTCCCACACACTGCTAGAAGCCGAAATATTTTGTCAGAGCTAGATGCAGAAAAAAATTATATTGAATTTGCAACCTGATGGAGGTCAGTATAGATGGACTTATAGAACAAGTCCCACACACTACTACAAGCTGAAATATGTTTTCTGAGCTAGATGCAGAAAAAAATTATATTAAATTTGCAACCTGATGGAGGTCAGCATAGATGGACTAATAGAACAAGTCCCACACACTGCTAGAAGCCGAAATATTTTTTCAGAGCTAGATGCTGAAAAAAAATATATTGAATTTGCAACCTGATGGAGGTCAGTATAGATGGACTAATAGAACAAGTCCCACACACTGCTAATAGCCGAAATATTTTTTCAGAGCTAGATGCAGAAAAAAATTGTATTGAATTTGCAACCTGATGGAGGTCAGTATAGATGGACTAATAGAACAAGTCCCACACACTGATAAAAGCCGAAATATTTTTTCACAGCTAGATGCAGAAAAAAATTATATTGAAATTGCAGCCTGATGGAGGTCAGTATAGATGGACTAATAAAACTATTGCCACACACTGCTAGAAGCCTCAATATTTTGTCAGAGCTAGATGCAGAAAAAAATTATATTGAATTTGCAACCTGATGGAGGTCAATATAGATGGGCTAATAGAACAAGTCCCACACACTGCTAGAAGCCGAAATATTTTTTCAGAGCTAGATGCAGAAAAAAATTATATTGAATTTGCAACCTGATGGAGGTCAGTATAGATGGACTATTAGAATAACTCCCACACACTGCTAGAAGCCGAAATATTTTTTCAGACCTGGATGCAGAAAAAAATTATATTGAACTTGCAACCTGATAAAGGTCAGTATAGATGGACTAATAGAACAAGTCCCACACACTGATAAAAGCCGAAATATTTTTTCACAGCTAGATGGAGAAAAAAATTATATTGAAATTGCAACCTGATGGAGGTCAGTATAGATGGACTAATAGAGAAATTCCCACACACTGCTACAAGCTGAAATATTTTTTCAGAGCTAGATGCAGAAAAAAATTATATTGAATTTGCAACCTGATGGAGTTTAGTATAGATTGACTAATAGAACAAGTCCCACACACTGCTAGAAGCCGAAATATTTTTTCAGAGCTAGATGCAGAAAAAAATTATATTGAATTTGCAACCTGATGGAGGTCAGTATAGATGGACTAATAGAACAAGTCCCACACACTGCAAGAAGCCGAAATATTTTTTCAGAGCTAGATGCAGAAAAAAATTATATTGAATTTGCAACCTGATGGAGGTCAGTATATATGGACTAATAGAACATGTCCCACACACTGCTAGAAGCCGAAATATTTTGACAGAGCTAGATGCAGAAAAAAATTATATTGAATTTGCAACCTGATGGAGGTCAGTATAGATGGACTAATAGAACAAGTCCCACACACTGCTAGAAGCCGAAATTTTTTTTCAGATCTAGATGCAGAAAAAAATTGTATTGAATTTGCAACCTGATAGAGGTCAGTATAGATGGACTAATAGAACAAGTCCCACACAATGATAAAAGCCGAAATATTTTTTCACAGCTAGATGCAGAAAAAAATTATATTGAAATTGCAACCTGATGGAGGTCAGTATAGATGGACTAATAAAACTAGTCCCACACACTGCTAGAAGCCTCAATATTTTGTCAGAGCTAGATGCAGTAAAAAATTATATTGAATTTGCAACTTGATGGAGGTCAGTATAGATGGACTAACAGAACAAGTCTCACACACTGCTAGAAGCCGAAATATTTTTTCAGAGCTAGATGCAGAAATTTTTTTTATTGATTTTGCAACCTGATGGAGGTCAGTATAGATGGACTATTAGAACAAGTCCCACACACTGCTAGAAGCCGAAATATTTTTTCAGACCTGGATGCAGCAAAAAATTATATTGAATTTGCAACCTGATGGAGTTCAGTATAGATGGACAAATAGAACAAGTCCCACACACTGCTAAAAGCCGAAATATTTTTTCAGAGCTAGATGCAGAAAAAAATTGTATTGAATTTGCAACCTGATGGAGGTCAGTATAGATGGACTAATAGAACAAGTCCCACACACTGATAAAAGCCAAAATATTTTTTCACATCTAGATGCAGAAAAAAATTATATTGAATTTGCAACCTGATGGAGGTCAATATAGATGGACTAATAGAACAAGTCCCACACACTGCTAGAAGCCGAAATATTTTTTCAGAGCTAGATGCAGAAAAAAATTATATTGAATTTGCAACCTGATGGAGGTCAGTATAGATGGACTATTAGAATAACTCCCACACACTGCTAGAAGCCGAAATATTTTTTCAGACCTGGATGCAGAAAAAAATTATATTGAATTTGCAACTTGATGGAGGTCAGTATAGATGGACTAATAGAACAAGTCCCACACACTGATAAAAGCCGAAATATTTTTTCAGACCTGGATGCAGAAAAAAATTATAATGAATTTGCAACCTGATAAAGGTCAGTATAGATGGACTAATAGAACAAGTCCCAAACACTGATAAAAGCCGAAATATTTTTTCACAGCTAGATGCAGAAAAAAATTATATTGAAATTGCAACCTGATGGAGGTCAGTATAGATGGACTAATAGAGCAATTCCCACACACTGCTACAAGCTGAAATATTTTTTCAGAGCTAGATGCAGAAAAAAATTATATTGAATTTGCAACCTGATGGAGTTTAGTATAGATTGACTAATAGAACAAGTCCCACACACTGCTAGAAGCCGAAATATTTTTTCAGAGCTAGATGCAGAAAAAAATTATATTGAATTTGCAACCTGATGGAGGTCAGTATAGATGGACGAATAGAAAAAGTTCAACACACTGCAAGAAGCCGAAATATTTTTTCAGAGCTAGATGCAGAAAAAAATTATATTGAATTTGCAACCTGATGGAGGTCAGTATATATGGACTAATAGAACATGTCCCACACACTGCTAGAAGCCGAAATATTTTGTCAGAGCTAGATGCAGAAAAAAATTATATTGAATTTGCAACCTGATGGAGGTCAGTATAGATGGACTAATAGAACAAGTCCCACACACTGCTAGAAGCCAAAATATTTTTTCAGAGCTAGATGCAGAAAAAAATTGTATTGAATTTGCAACCTGATGGAGGTCAGTATAGATGGACAGATAGAACAAGTCCCACACACTGCTAGAAGCCGAAATATTTTTTCCGAGCTAGATGCAGTAAAAAATTATATTGAATTTGCAACATGATGGATGTCAGTATAGATGGACTAATAGAACAAGTCCCACACACTGCTAGAAGCCGAAATATTTTTTCAGAGCTAGATGCTGAAAAAAATTGTATTGAATTTGCAACCTGATGGAGGTCAGTATAGATGGACTAATAGAACAAGTCCCACACACTGATAAAAGCCAAAATATTTTTTCACATCTAGATGCAGAAAAAAATTATATTGAATTTGCAACCTGATGGTGGTCAATATAGATGGACTAATAGAACAAGTCCCACACACTGCTAGAAGCCGAAATATTTTTTCAGAGCTAGATGCAGAAAAAAATTATATTGAATTTGCAACCTGATGGAGGTCAGTATAGATGGACTATTAGAATAACTCCCACACACTGCTAGAAGCCGAAATATTTTTTCAGACCTGGATGCAGAAAAAATTATATTGAATTTGCAACTTGATGGAGGTCAGTATAGATGGACTAATAGAACAAGTCCCACACACTGATAAAAGCCGAAATATTTTTTCAGACCTGGATGCAGAAAAAAATTATAATGAATTTGCAACCTGATAAAGGTCAGTATAGATGGACTAATAGAACAAGTCCCACACACTGATAAAAGCCGAAATATTTTTTCACAGCTAGATGCAGAAAAAAATTATATTGAAATTGCAACCTGATGGAGGTCAGTATAGATGGACTAATAGAGCAATTCCCACACACTGCTACAAGCTGAAATATTTTTTCAGAGCTAGATGCAGAAAAAAATTATATTGAATTTGCAACCTGATGGAGTTTAGTATAGATTGACTAATAGAACAAGTCCCACACACTGCTAGAAGCCGAAATATTTTTTCAGAGCTAGATGCAGAAAAAAATTATATTGAATTTGCAACCTGATGGAGGTCAGTATAGATGGACTAATAGAACAAGTCCAACACACTGCAAGAAGCCGAAATATTTTTTCAGAGCTAGATGCAGAAAAAAATTATATTGAATTTGCAACCTGATGGAGGTCAGTATATATGGACTAATAGAACATGTCCCACACACTGCTAGAAGCCGAAATATTTTGTCAGAGCTAGATGCAGAAAAAAATTATATTGAATTTGCAACCTGATGGAGGTCAGTATAGATGGACTAATAGAACAAGTCCCACACACTGCTAGAAGCCGAAATATTTTTTCAGAGCTAGATGCAGAAAAAAATTGTATTGAATTTGCAACCTGATGGAGGTCAGTATAGATGGACAGATAGAACAAGTCCCACACACTGCTAGAAGCCGAAATATTTTTTCCGAGCTAGATGCAGTAAAAAATTATATTGAATTTGCAACATGATGGATGTCAGTATAGATGGTCTAATAGAACAAGTCCCACACACTGCTAGAAGCCGAAATATTTTTTCAGAGCTAGATGCTGAAAAAAAATATATTCAATTTGCAACCTGATGGAGGTCAGTATAGATGGACTAATAGAACAAGTCCCACACACTGCTAGAAGCCGAAATATTTTTTCAGAGCTAGATGCAGAAAAAAATTGTATTGAATTTGCAACCTGATGGAGGTCAGTATAGATGGATTAATAGAACAAGTCCCACACACTGATAAAAGCCAAAATATTTTTTCACATCTAGATGCAGAAAAAAATTATATTGAATTTGCAACCTGATGGAGGTCAATATAGATGGACTAATAGAACAAGTCCCACACACTGCTAGAAGCCGAAATATTTTTTCAGAGCTATATGCAGAAAAAAATTATATTGAATTTGCAACCTGATGGAGGTCAGTATAGATGGACTATTAGAATAACTCCCACACACTGCTAGAAGCCGAAATATTTTTTCAGACCTGGATGCAGAAAAAAATTATATTGAATTTGCAACCTGATGGAGGTCAGTATAGATGGACTAATAGAACAAGTCCCACACACTGATAAAAGCCGAAATATTTTTCAGACCTGGATGCAGAAAAAAATTATATTGAATTTGCAACCTGATAAAGGTCAGTATAGATGGACTAATAGAACAAGTCCCACACACTGCTAGAAGCCGAAATATTTTTTCAGAGCTAGATGCAGAAAACAATTGTATTGAATTTGCAACCTGATGGAGGTCAGTATAGATGGACTAATAGAACAAGTCCCACACACTGATAAAAGCCGAAATATTTTTTCACAGCTAGATGCAGAAAAAAATTATATTGAAATTGCAACCTGATGGAGGTCAGTATAGATGGACTAATAAAACTAGTCCCACACACTGCTAGAAGCCTCAATATTTTGTCAGAGCTAGATGCAGAAAAAAATTATATTGAATTTGCAACTTGATGGAGGTCAGTATAGATGGACTAATAGAACAAGTCTCACACACTGCTAGAAGCCGAAATATTTTTTCAGAGCTAGATGCAGAAAAAAATTATATTGAATTTGCAACCTGATGGAGGTCAGTATAGATGGACTATTAGAACAAGTCCCACACACTGCTAGAAGCCAAAATATTTTTTCAGACCTGGATGCAGCAAAAAATTATATTGAATTTGCAACCTGATGGAGGTCAGTATAGATGGACTAATAAAACAAGTCCCACACGCTGCTAGAAGCCGAAATATTTTTTCAGAGCTAGATGCAGAAAAAAATTGTATTGAATTTGCAACCTGATGGAGGTCAGTATAGATGGACTAATAGAACAAGTCCCACACACTGATAAAAGCCAAAATATTTTTTCACATCTAGATGCAGAAAAAAATTATATTGAATTTGCAACCTGATGGAGGTCAACATAGATGGACTAATAGAACAAGTCCCACACACTGATAAAAGCCGAAATATTTTTTCAGACCTGGATGCAGAAAAAAATTATAATGAATTTGCAACCTGATAAAGGTCAGTATAGATGGACTAATTGAACAAGTCCCACACACTGATAAAAGCCGAAATATTTTTTCACAGCTAGATGCAGAAAAAAATTATATTGAAATTGCAACCTGATGGAGGTCAGTATAGATGGACTAATAGAGCAATTCCCACACACTGCTACAAGCTGAAATATTTTTTCAGAGCTAGATGCAGAAAAAAATTATATTGAATTTGCAACCTGATGGAGTTTAGTATAGATTGACTAATAGAACAAGTCCCACACACTGCTAGAAGCCGAAATATTTTTTCAGAGCTAGATGCAGAAAACAATTGTATTGAATTTGCAACCTGATGGAGGTCAGTATATATGGACTAATAGAACAAGTCCCACACACTGATAAAAGCCGAAATATTTTTTCACAGCTAGATGCAGAAAAAAATTATATTGAAATTGCAACCTGATGGATGTCAGTATAGATGGACTAATAAAACTAGTCCCACACACTGCTAGAAGCCTCAATATTTTGTCAGAGCTAGATGCAGAAAAAAATTATATTGAATTTGCAACTTGATGGAGGTCATTATAGATGGACTAATAGAACAAGTCTCACACACTGCTAGAAGCCGAAATATTTTTTCAGAGCTAGATGCAGAAAAAAATTATATTGAATTTGCAACCTGATGGAGGTCAGTATAGATGGACTATTAGAACAAGTCCCACACACTGCTAGAAGCCAAAATATTTTTTCAGACCTGGATGCAGCAAAAAATTATATTGAATTTGCAACCTGATGGAGGTCAGTATAGATGGACTAATAAAACAAGTCCCACACACTGCTAGAAGCCGAAATATTTTTTCAGAGCTAGATGCAGAAAAAAATTGTATTGAATTTGCAACCTGATGGAGGTCAGTATAGATGGACTAATAGAACAAGTCCCACACACTGATAAAAGCCAAAATATTTTTTCACATTTAGATGCAGAAAAAAATTATATTGAATTTGCAACCTGATGGAGGTCAACATAGATGGACTAATAGAACAAGTCCCACACACTGATAAAAGCCGAAATATTTTTTCAGACCTGGATGCAGAAAAAAATTATAATGAATTTGCAACCTGATAAAGGTCAGTATAGATGGACTAATAGAACAAGTCCCACACACTGATAAAAGCCGAAATATTTTTTCACAGCTAGATGCAGAAAAAAATTATATTGAAATTGCAACCTGATGGAGGTCAGTATAGATGGACTAATAGAGCAATTCCCACACACTGCTACAAGCTGAAATATTTTTTCAGAGCTAGATGCAGAAAAAAATTATATTGAATTTGCAACCTGATGGAGTTTAGTATAGATTGACTAATAGAACAAGTCCCACACACTGCTAGAAGCCGAAATATTTTTTCAGAGCTAGATGCAGATAAAAATTATATTGAATTTGCAACCTGATGGAGGTCAGTATAGATGGACTAATAGAACAAGTCCAACACACTGCAAGTGTCACGCTGTCTCTGTATACTGGAGGTAGGGGGCCTAAGCTGACCCTAAGCTGGGGCCCTGACTAATCCCTCAACCTGGAGGTACTGTTAAAGGTACAGAGGTCCAGGCCGCCAGCGTAACCCCTACCTCCTGAAGATCCCTGCACCTCAGTAATCTAGTCCTGAGAAGGACCCCGATCACAACCAAAGGGAACAAGAAATAATATGCCCAAACACAGTATTTAGACGAACGAGACAGTACAAGGGAAAAACCAAAACCACCTTGCATACAAACAACTTCTCAACTACAACAGAGGGAAAACCAACGGGAAAGGAGATAAATGATAAAGCGAGGAAAGGGAAAAAACACTTCCAAATACACTTATCTCAGCAACTCCAAACACCACGATCTGCTCTGTCAGTCTAAATGAAATGCTTTCACCGACACCTCCCAAACAGACCAGCAGGTATATGAAGGAGTCTCACTACAGAAGTATTGATTGCAGCTGGGCGAGGCTGGACCTCATCTAGCCCAGAGAGAGAGAGAGAGAATTAACTCCCTCACTGCCGAGAAACACAAAGCACCAACAAGTCAGCTGCGAGAAGTCAGGCTGTGTACTCGTGACGATCTTCGTGGCAACACACCCGTGACAGCAAGAAGCCGAAATATTTTTTCAGAGCTAGATGCAGAAAAAAATTATATTGAATTTGCAACCTGATGGAGGTCAGTATTTATGGACTAATAGAACATGTCCCACACACTGCTAGAAGCCGAAATATTTTGTCAGAGCTAGATGCAGAAAAAAATTATATTGAATTTGCAACCTGATGGAGGTCAGTATAGATGGACTAATAGAACAAGTCCCACACACTGCTAGAAGCCGAAATATTTTTTCAGAGCTAGATGCAGAAAAAAATTGTATTGAATTTGCAACCTGATGGAGGTCAGTATAGATGGACAGATAGAACAAGTCCCACACACTGCTAGAAGCCGAAATATTTTTTCCGAGCTAGATGCAGTAAAAAATTATATTGAATTTGCAACATGATGGATGTCAGTATAGATGGACTAATAGAACAAGTCCCACACACTGCTAGAAGCCAAAATATTTTTTCAGAGCTAGATGCAGAAAAAAATTATATTGAATTTGCAACCTGATGGAGTTCAGTATAGATGGACTAATAGAACAAGTCCCACACACTGCTAGAAGCCGAAATATTTTTTCAGAGCTAGATGCAGAAAAAAATTGTATTGAATTTGCAACCTGATGGAGGTCAGTATAGATGAACTAATAGAACAAGTCCCACACACTGATAAAAGCCAAAATATTTTTTCACATCTAGATGCAGAAAAAAATTATATTGAATTTGCAACCTGATGGAGGTCAATATAGATGCACTAATAGAACAAGTCCCACACACTGCTAGAAGCCGAAATATTTTTTCAGAGCTAGATGCAGAAAAAAATTATATTGAATTTGCAACCTGATGGAGGTCAGTATAGATGGACTATTAGAATAACTCCCACACACTGCTAGAAGCCGAAATATTTTTTCAGACCTGGATGCAGAAAAAAATTATATTGAATTTGCAACTTGATGGAGGTCAGTATAGATGGACTAATAGAACAAGTCCCACACACTGATAAAAGCCGAAATATTTTTTCAGACCTGGATGCAGAAAAAAATTATATTGAAATTGCAACCTGATGGAGGTCAGTATAGATGGACTAATAGAGCAATTCCCACACACTGCTACAAGCTGAATTATTTTTTCAGAGCTAGATGCAGAAAAAAATTATATTGAATTTGCAACCTGATGGAGTTTAGTATAGATTGACTAATAGAACAAGTCCCACACACTGCTAGAAGCCGAAATATTTTTTCAGAGCTAGATGCAGAAAAAAATTATATTGAATTTGCAACCTGATGGAGGTCAGTATAGATGGACTAATAGATCAAGTCCAACACACTGCAAGAAGCCGAAATATTTTTTCAGAGCTAGATGCAGAAAAAAATTATATTGAATTTGCAACCTGATGGAGGTCAGTATATATGGACTAATAGAACATGTCCCACACACTGCTAGAAGCCGAAATATTTTGTCAGAGCTAGATGCAGAAAAAAATTATATTGAATTTGCAACCTGATGGAGGTCAGTATAGATGGACTAATAGAACAAGTCCCACACACTGCTAGAAGCCGAAATATTTTTTCAGGGCTAGATGCAGAAAAAAAATATATTCAATTTGCAACCTGATGGAGGTCAGTATAGATGGACTAATAGAACAAGTCCCACACACTGCTAGAAGCCGAAATATTTTTTCAGACCTGGATGCAGAAAAAAATTATATTGAATTTGCAACCTGATAAAGGTCAGTATAGATGGACTAATAGAACAAGTCCCACACACTGCTAGAAGCCGAAATATTTTTTCAGAGCTAGATGCAGAAAACAATTGTATTGAATTTGCAACCTGATAGAGGTCAGTATAGAAGGACTAATAGAACAAGTCCCACACACTGATAAAAGCCGAAATATTTTTTCACAGCTAGATGCAGAAAAAAATTAGATTGAAATTGCAACCTGATGGAGGTCAGTATAGATGGACTAATAAAACTAGTCCCACACACTGCTAGAAGCCTCAATATTTTGTCAGAGCTAGAAGCAGAAAAAAATTATATTGAATTTGCAACTTGATGGAGGTCAGTATAGATGGACTAATAGAACAAGTCTCACACACTGCTAGAAGCCGAAATATTTTTTCAGAGCTAGATGCAGAAAAAAATTATATTGAATTTGCAACCTGATGGAGGTCAGTATAGATGGACTATTAGAACAAGTCCCACACATTGCTAGAAGCCGAAATATTTTTTCAGACCTGGATGCAGCAAAAAATTATATTGAATTTGCAACCTGATGGAGGTCAGTATAGATGGACTAATAAAACAAGTCCCACACACTGCTAGAAGCCGAAATATTTTTTCAGAGCTAGATGCAGAAAAAAATTGTATTGAATTTGCAACCTGATGGAGGTCAGTATAGATGGACTAATAGAACAAGTCCCACACACTGATAAAAGCCGAAATATTTTTTCACAGCTAGATGCAGAAAAAAATTACATTGAAATTGCAACCTGATGGAGGTCAGTATAGATGGACTAATAGAGAAATTCCCACACACTGCTACAAGCTGAAATATTTTTTCAGAGCTAGATGCAGAAAAAAATTATATTGAATTTGCAACCTGATGGAGTTTAGTATAGATTGACTAACAGAACAAGTCCCACACACTGCTAGAAGCCAAAATATTTTTTCAGAGCTAGATGTAGAAAAAAATTATATTGAATTTGCAACCTGATGGAGGTCAGTATAGATGGACTAATAGAACAAGTCCAACACACTGCAAGAAGCCGAAATATTTTTTCAGAGCTAGATGCAGAAAAAAATTATATTGAATTTGCAACCTGATGGAGGTCAGTATATTTGGACTAATAGAACATGTCCCACACACTGCTAGAAGCGGAAATATTTTGTCAGAGCTAGATGCAGAAAAAAATTATATTGAATTTGCAACCTGATGGAGGTCAGTATAGATGGACTAATAGAACAAGTCCCACACACTGCTAGAAGCCGAAATATTTTTTCAGAGCTAGATGCAGAAAAAAATTGTATTGAATTTGCAACCTGATGGAGGTCAGTATAGATGGACAGATAGAACAAGTCCCACACACTGTTAGAAGCCGAAATATTTTTTCCGAGCTAGATGCAGTAAAAAATTATATTGAATTTGCAACATGATGGATGTCAGTATAGATGGACTAATAGAACAAGTCCCACACACTGCTAGAAGCCGAAATATTTTTTCAGAGCTAGATGCTGAAAAAAAATATATTCAATTTGCAACCTGATGGAGGTCAGTTTAGATGGACTAATAGAACAAGTCCCACACACTGCTAGAAGCCGAAATATTTTTTCAGAGCTAGATGCAGAAAAAAATTATATTGAATTTGCAACCTGATGGAGGTCAGTATAGATGGACTATTAGAATAACGCCCACACACTGCTAGAAGCCGAAATATTTTTTCAGACCTGGATGCAGAAAAAAATTGTATTGAATTTGCAACCTGATGGAGGTCAGTATAGATGGACTAATAGAACAAGTCCCACACACTGATAAAAGCCGAAATATTTTTTCAGACCTGGATGCAGAAAAAAATTATATTGAATTTGCAACCTGATAAAGGTCAGTATAGATGGACTAATAGAACAAGTCCCACACACTGATAAAAGCCGAAATATTTTTTCACAGCTAGATGCAGAAAAAAATTATATTGAAATTGCAACCTGATGGAGGTCAGTATAGATGGACTAATAAAACTAGTCCCACACACTGCTAGAAGCCTCAATATTTTGTCAGAGCTAGATGCAGAAAAAATATTATATTGAATTTGCAACTTGATGGAGGTCAGTATAGATGGACTAATAGAACAAGTCTCACACACTGCTAGAAGCCGAAATATTTTTTCAGAGCTAGATGCAGAAAAAAATTATATTGAATTTGCAACCTGATGGAGGTCAGTATAGATGGACTATTAGAACAAGTCCCACACACTGCTAGAAGCCGAAATATTTTTTCAGACCTGGATGCAGCAAAAAATTATATTGAATTTGCAACCTGATGGATTTCAGTATAGATGGACTAATAAAACAAGTCCCACACACTGCTAGAAGCTGAAATATTTTTTCAGAGCTAGAAGCAGAAAAAAATTGTATTGAATTTGCAACCTGATGGAGGTCAGTATAGATGGACTAATAGAACAAGTCCCACACACTGATAAAAGCCAAAATATTTTTTCACATCTAGATGCAGAAAAAAATTATATTGAATTTGCAACCTGATGGAGGTCAATATAGATGGACTAATAGAACAAGTCCCACACACTGCTAGAAGCCGAAATATTTTTTCAGAGCTAGATGCAGAAAAAAATTATATTGAATTTGCAACCTGATGGAGGTCAGTATAGATGGACTATTAGAATAACTCCCACACACTGCTAGAAGCCGAAATATTTTTTCATACCTGGAGGCAGAAAAAAATTATATTGCATTTGCAACTTGATGGAGGTCAGTATAGATGGACTAATAGAACAAGTCCCACACACTGATAAAAGCCAAAATATTTTTTCAGACCTGGATGCAGAAAAAAATTATATTGAATTTGCAACCTGATAAAGGTCAGTATAGATGGACTAATAGAACAAGTCCCACACACTGATAAAAGCCGAAATATTTTTTCACAGCTAGATGCAGAAAAAAATTATATTGAAATTGCAACCTGATGGAGGTCAGTATAGATGGACAAATAGAGCAATTCCCACACACTGCTACAAGCCGAAATATTTTGTCAGAGCTAGATGCAGAAAAAAATTATATTGAATTTGCAACCTGATGGAGGTCAGTATAGATGGACTAATAGAACAAGTCCCACACACTGCTAGTAGCCAAAATATTTTTTCCAAGCTAGATGCAGAAAAAAATTATATTGAATTTGCAACCTGATGGAGGTCAGTATAGATGGACTAATAGAACAAGTCCCACACACTGCTACAAGATGAAATATTTTTTCAGAGCTAGATGCTGAAAAAAATTATATTGAATTTGCAACCTGATGGAGGTCAGTATAGATGGACTAATAGAACGAGTCCCACACACTGCTAGAAGCCGAAATATTTTTTCAGAGCTAGATGCAGAAAAAAATTATATTGAATTTGCAACCTGATGGAGGTCAGTATAGATGGACTAATAGAACAAGTCCCACACACTGCTAGAAGCCGAAATATTTTTTCAGAGCTAGATGCAGAAAAAAATTGTATTGAATTTGCAACCTGATGGAGGTCAGTATAGATGGACTAATAGAACAAGTCCCACACACTGATAAAAGACGAAATATTTTTTCACAGCTCGATGCAGAAAAAAATTATATTGAAATTGCAACTTGATGGAGATCAGTATAGATGGACTAATAGAACAAGTCCCACACACTGCAAGAAGCCGAAATATTTTTTCAGAGCTGAATGCAGAAAAAAATTATATTGAATTTGCAACCTGATGGAGGTCAGTATAGATAGACTAATAGAACAAGTCCCACACAATGCTAGAAGCAGAAATATTTTTTCAGAGCTAGATGCAGAAAAAAATTATATTGAATTTACAACCTGATGGAGGTCAGTATAGATGGACTAATAGAACAAGTCCCACACACTGCTAGAAGCCGAAATATTTTGTCAGAGCTAGATGCAGAAAACAATTGTATTGAATTTGCAACCTGATGGAGGTCAGTATAGAAGGACTAATAGAACAAGTCCCACACACTGATAAAAGCCGAAATATTTTTTCACAGCTAGATGCAGAAAAAAATTAGATTGAAATTGCAACCTGATGGAGGTCAGTATAGATGGACTAATAAAACTAGTCCCACACACTGCTAGAAGCCTCAATATTTTGTCAGAGCTAGAAGCAGAAAAAAATTATATTGAATTTGCAACTTGATGGAGGTCAGTATAGATGGACTAATAGAACAAGTCTCACACACTGCTAGAAGCCGAAATATTTTTTCAGAGCTAGATGCAGAAAAAAATTATATTGAATTTGCAACCTGATGGAGGTCAGTATAGATGGACTATTAGAACAAGTCCCACACATTGCTAGAAGCCGAAATATTTTTTCAGACCTGGATGCAGCAAAAAATTATATTGAATTTGCAACCTGATGGAGGTCAGTATAGATGGACTAATAAAACAAGTCCCACACACTGCTAGAAGCCGAAATATTTTTTCAGAGCTAGATGCAGAAAAAAATTGTATTGAATTTGCAACCTGATGGAGGTCAGTATAGATGGACTAATAGAACAAGTCCCACACACTGATAAAAGCCAAAATATTTTTTCACATCTAGATGCAGAAAAAAATTATATTGAATTTGCAACCTGATGGAGGTCAATATAGATGGACTAATAGAACAAGTCCCACACACTGATAAAAGCCGAAATATTTTTTCACAGCTAGATGCAGAAAAAAATTATATTGAAATTGCAACCTGATGGAGGTCAGTATAGATGGACTAATAGAGAAATTCCCACACACTGCTACAAGCTGAAATATTTTTTCAGAGCTAGATGCAGAAAAAAATTATATTGAATTTGCAACCTGATGGAGTTTAGTATAGATTGACTAATAGAACAAGTCCCACACACTGCTAGAAGCCAAAATATTTTTTCAGAGCTAGATGCAGAAAAAAATTATATTGAATTTGCAACCTGATGGAGGTCAGTATAGATGGACTAATAGAACAAGTCCAACACACTGCAAGAAGCCGAAATATTTTTTCAGAGCTAGATGCAGAAAAAAATTATATTGAATTTGCAACCTGATGGAGGTCAGTATATATGGACTAATAGAACATGTCCCACACACTGCTAGAAGCCGAAATATTTTGTCAGAGCTAGATGCAGAAAAAAATTATATTGAATTTGCAACCTGATGGAGGTCAGTATAGATGGACTAATAGAACAAGTCCCACACACTGCTAGAAGCCGAAATATTTTTTCAGAGCTAGATGCAGAAAAAAATTGTATTGAATTTGCAACCTGATGGAGGTCAGTATAGATGGACAGATAGAACAAGTCCCACACACTGTTAGAAGCCGAAATATTTTTTCCGAGCTAGATGCAGTAAAAAATTATATTGAATTTGCAACATGATGGATGTCAGTATAGATGGACTAATAGAACAAGTCCCACACACTGCTAGAAGCCGAAATATTTTTTCAGAGCTAGATGCTGAAAAAAAATATATTCAATTTGCAACCTGATGGAGGTCAGTTTAGATGGACTAATAGAACAAGTCCCACACACTGCTAGAAGCCGAAATATTTTTTCAGAGCTAGATGCAGAAAAAAATTGTATTGAATTTGCAACCTGATGGAGGTCAGTATAGATGGACTAATAGAACAAGTCCCACACACTGATAAAAGCCGAAATATTTTTTCACAGCTAGATGCAGAAAAAACTTATATTGAAATTGCAACCTGATGGAGGTCAGTATAGATGGACTAATAAAACTAGTCCCACACACTGCTAGAAGCCTCAATATTTTGTCAGAGCTAGATGCAGAAAAAAATTATATTGAATTTGCAACTTGATGGAGGTCAGTATAGATGGACTAATAGAACAAGTCTCACACACTGCTAGAAGCCGAAATATTTTTTCAGAGCTAGATGCAGAAAAAAATTATATTGAATTTGCAACCTGATGGAGGTCAGTATAGATGGACTATTAGAACAAGTCCCACACACTCCTAGAAGCCGAAATATTTTTTCAGACCTGGATGCAGCAAAAAATTATATTGAATTTGCAACCTGATGGAGGTCAGTATAGATGGACTAATAAAACAAGTCCCACACACTGCTAGAAGCCAAAATATTTTTTCAGAGCTAGATGCAGAAAAAAATTATATTGAATTTGCAACCTGATGGAGTTCAGTATAGATGGACTAATAGAACAAGTCCCACACACTGCTAGAAGCCGAAATACTTTTTCAGAGCTAGATGCAGAAAAAAATTGTATTGAATTTGCAACCTGATGGAGGTCAGTATAGATGGACTAATAGAACAAGTCCCACACACAGATAAAAGCCA
The DNA here is from genome assembly GCF_046119375.1 of Phyllobates terribilis. Classification (NCBI taxonomy): domain Eukaryota; kingdom Metazoa; phylum Chordata; class Amphibia; order Anura; family Dendrobatidae; genus Phyllobates; species Phyllobates terribilis. Next base: position 249,002,280 of record NW_027362769.1, on the reverse strand, counting down.
AAATATTTTTTCACATCTAGATGCAGAAAAAAATTATATTGAATTTGCAACCTGATGGAGGTCAATATAGATGGACTAATAGAACAAGTCCCACACACTGCTAGAAGCCGAAATATTTTTTCAGAGCTATATGCAGAAACAAATTATATTGAATTTGCAACCTGATGGAGGTCAGTATAGATGGACTATTAGAATAACGCCCACACACTGCTAGAAGCCGAAATATTTTTTCAGACCTGGATGCAGAAAAAAATTGTATTGAATTTGCAACCTGATGGAGGTCAGTATAGATGGACTAATAGAACAAGTCCCACACACTGATAAAAGCCGAAATATTTTTTCAGACCTGGATGCAGAAAAAAATTATATTGAATTTGCAACCTGATAAAGGTCAGTATAGATGGACTAATAGAACAAGTCCCACACACTGATAAAAGCCGAAATATTTTTTCACAGCTAGATGCAGAAAAAAATTATATTGAAATTGCAACCTGATGGAGGTCAGTATAGATGGACTAATAAAACTAGTCCCACACACTGCTAGAAGCCTCAATATTTTGTCAGAGCTAGATGCAGAAAAAAATTATATTGAATTTGCAACTTGATGGAGGTCAGTATAGATGGACTAATAGAACAAGTCTCACACACTGCTAGAAGCCGAAATATTTTTTCAGAGCTAGATGCAGAAAAAAATTATATTGAATTTGCAACCTGATGGAGGTCAGTATAGATGGACTATTAGAACAAGTCCCACACACTGCTAGAAGCCGAAATATTTTTTCAGACCTGGATGCAGCAAAAAATTATATTGAATTTGCAACCTGATGGATTTCAGTATAGATGGACTAATAAAACAAGTCCCACACACTGCTAGAAGCTGAAATATTTTTTCAGAGCTAGATGCAGAAAAAAATTGTATTGAATTTGCAACCTGATGGAGGTCAGTATAGATGGACTAATAGAACAAGTCCCACACACTGATAAAAGCCAAAATATTTTATCACATCTAGATGCAGAAAAAAATTATATTGAATTTGCAACCTGATGGAGGTCAATATAGATGGACTAATAGAACAAGTCCCACACACTGCTAGAAGCCGAAATATTTTTTCAGAGCTAGATGCAGAAAAAAATTATATTGAATTTGCAACCTGATGGAGGTCAGTATAGATGGACTATTAGAATAACTCCCACACACTGCTAGAAGCCGAAATATTTTTTCATACCTGGATGCAGAAAAAAATTATATTGCATTTGCAACTTGATGGAGGTCAGTATAGATGGACTAATAGAACAAGTCCCACACACTGATAAAAGCCAAAATATTTTTTCAGACCTGGATGCAGAAAAAAATTATATTGAATTTGCAACCTGATAAAGGTCAGTATAGATGGACTAATAGAACAAGTCCCACACACTGATAAAAGCCGAAATATTTTTTCACAGCTAGATGCAGAAAAAAATTATATTGAAATTGCAACCTGATGGAGGTCAGTATAGATGGACTAATAGAGCAATTCCCACACACTGCTACAAGCCGAAATATTTTGTCAGAGCTAGATGCAGAAAAAAATTATATTGAATTTGCAACCTGATGGAGGTCAGTATAGATGGACTAATAGAACAAGTCCCACACACTGCTAGTAGCCAAAATATTTTTTCCAAGCTAGATGCAGAAAAAAATTATATTGAATTTGCAACCTGATGGAGGTCAGTATAGATGGACTAATAGAACAAGTCCCACACACTGCTACAAGATGAAATATTTTTTCAGAGCTAGATGCTGAAAAAAATTATATTGAATTTGCAACCTGATGGAGGTCAGTATAGATGGACTAATAGAACGAGTCCCACACACTGCTAGAAGCCGAAATATTTTTTCAGAGCTAGATGCAGAAAAAAATTATATTGAATTTGCAACCTGATGGAGGTCAGTATAGATGGACTAATAGAACAAGTCCCACACACTGCTAGAAGCCGAAATATTTTTTCAGAGCTAGATGCAGAAAAAAATTGTATTGAATTTGCAACCTGATGGAGGTCAGTATAGATGGACTAATAGAACAAGTCCCACACACTGATAAAAGCCGAAATATTTTTTCACAGCTCGATGCAGAAAAAAATTATATTGAAATTGCAACTTGATGGAGATCAGTATAGATGGACTAATAGAACAAGTCCCACACACTGCAAGAAGCCGAAATATTTTTTCAGAGCTAGATGCAGAAAAAAATTATATTGAATTTGCAACCTGATGGAGGTCAGTATAGATAGACTAATAGAACAAGTCCCACACAATGCTAGAAGCCGAAATATTTTTTCAGAGCTAGATGCAGAAAAAAATTATATTGAATTTACAACCTGATGGAGGTCAGTATAGATGGACTAATAGAACAAGTCCCACACACTGCTAGAAGCCGAAATATTTTGTCAGAGCTAGATGCAGAAAAAAATTATATTGAATTTGCCAGCTGATGGAGGTCAGTATATATGGACTAATAGAACAAGTCCCACACTCTGCTAGAAGCCGAAATATTTTGTCAGAGCTAGATGCAGAAAAAAATTATATTGAATTTGCAACCTGATGGAGGTCAGTATAGATGGACTAATAGAACAAGTACCACACACTGCTACAAGATGAAATATTTTTTCAGAGCTAGATGCTGAAAAAAATTATATTGAATATGCAACCTGATGGAGGTCAGCATAGATGGACTAATAGAACGAGTCCCACACACTGCTAGAAGCCGAAATATTTTTTCAGAGCTAGATGCAGAAAAAAATTATATTGAATTTGCAACCTGATGGAGTTCAGAATAGATGGACTAATAGAACAAGTCCCACACACTGCTACAAGCTGAAATATTTTTTCAGAGCTAGATGCAGAAAAAAATTATATTGATTTTGCAACCTGATGGACGTCAGTATAGATAGACTAATAGAACAAGTCCCACACACTGCTAGAAGCCGAAATATTTTTTCAGAGCTAGATGCAGAAAAAAATTATATTGAATTTGCCTCCTGATGGAGGTCAGTATAGATGGACTAATAGAACAAGTCCCACACAATGCTAGAAGCTGAAATATTTTTTCAGAGCTAGATGCAGAAAAAAATTATATTGAATTTGCAACCTGATGGAGGTCAGTATATATGGACTTATAGAACAAGTCCCACACACTGCTACAAGCTGAAATATGTATTCAGAGCTAGATGCAGAAAAAATTATATTGAATTTGCAACCTGATGGAGGTCAGAATAGATGGACTAATAGAACAAGTCCCACACACTGCTAGAAGCCGAAATATTTTTTCAGAGCTAGATGCAGAGAAAAATTGTATTGAATTTACAACCTGATGGAGGTCAGTATAGATGGACTAATAGAACAAGTCCCACACACTGATAAAAGCCGAAATATTTTTTCACAGCTCGATGCAGAAAAAAATTATATTGAAATTGCAACTTGATGGAGGTCAGTATAGATGGACGAATACAACAAGTCCCACACACTGCTACAAGCTGAAATATTTTTTCAGACCTAGATTCAGAAAAAAATTATATTGAATTTGCAACCTGATGGTGGTCAGTATAGATGGACTGAAAGAACAAGTCCCACACACTGCTACAAGCTGAAATATTTTTTCAGAGCTAGATGCAGAAAAAAATTATATTGAATTTGCAACCTGATGGAGGTCAGTATAGATGGACTAATAGAACAAGTCACACACACTGCTAGAAGCCGAAATATTTTTTCAGAGCTAGATGCAGTAAAAAATTATATTGAATTTGCAACCTGATGGAGGTCAGTATAGATGGACTAATAGAACAAGTCCCACACACTGCTAGAAGCCAAAATATTTTTTCAGAGCTAGATGCTGAAAAAAAATATATTGAATTTGCAACCTGATGGAGGTCAGTATAGATGGACTAATAGAACAAGTCCCACACACTGCTAGAAGCCGAAATATTTTTTCAGAGCTAGATGCAGAAAAAAATTGTATTGAATTTGCAACCTGATGGAGGTCAGTATAGATAGACTAATAGAACAAGTCCCACACACTGATAAAAGCCGAAATATTTTTTCACAGCTAGATGCAGAAAAAAATTCTATTGAAATTGCAACCTGATGGAGGTCAGTATAGATGGACTAATAGAGCAATTCCCACACAGTGCTACAAGCTGAAATATTTTTTCAGAGCTAGATGCAGAAAAAAATGATATTGAATTTGCAACCTGATGGAGGTTAGTATAAATTGACTAATAGAACAAGTCCCAAACACTGCTAGATGCCAAAATATTTTTTCAGAGCTAGATGCAGAAAAAAATTATATTGAATTTGCAACTTGATGGAGGTCAGTATAGATGGACTAATAGAACAAGTCTCACACACTGCTAGAAGCCGAAATATTTTTTCAGAGCTAGATGCAGAAAAAAATTATATTGAATTTGCAACCTGATGGAGGTCAGTATAGATGGACTATTAGAACAAGTCCCACACACTGCTAGAAGCCGAAATATTTTTTCAGACCTGGATGCAGAAAAAAATTGTATTGAATTTGCAACCTGATGGAGGTCAGTATAGATGGACTAATAGAACAAGTCCCACACACTGATAAAAGCCAAAATATTTTTTCACATCTAGATGCAGAAAAAAATTATATTGAATTTGCAACCTGATGGAGGTCAATATAGATGGACTAATAGAACAAGTCCCACACACTGCTAGAAGCCGAAATATTTTTTCAGAGCTAGATGCAGAAAAAAATTATATTGAATTTGCAACCTGATGGAGGTCAGTATAGATGGACTATTAGAATAACCCCCACACACTGCTAGAAGCCGAAATATTTTTTGAGACCTGGATGCAGAAAAAAATTATATTGAATTTGCAACTTGATGGAGGTCAGTATAGATGGACTAATAGAACAAGTCCCACACACTGATAAAAGCCAAAATATTTTTTCAGACCTGGATGCAGAAAAAAATTATATTGAATTTGCAACCTGATAAAGGTCAGTATAGATGGACTAATAGAACAAGTCCCACACACTGATAAAAGCCGAAATATTTTTTCACAGCTAGATGCAGAAAAAAATTATATTGAAATTGCAACCTGATGGAGGTCAGTATAGATGGACTAATAGAGCAATTCCCACACACTGCTACAAGCCGAAATATTTTGTAAGAGCTAGATGCAGAAAAAAATTATATTGAATTTGCAACCTGATGGAGGTCAGTATAGATTGACTAATAGAACAAGTCCCACACACTGCTACAAGATGAAATATTTTTTCAGAGCTAGATGCTGAAAAAAATTATATTGAATTTGCAACCTGATGGAGGTCAGTATAGATGGACTAATAGAACGAGTCCCACACACTGCTAGAAGCCGAAATATTTTTTCAGAGCTAGATGCAGAAAAAAATTATATTGAATTTGCAACCTGATGGAGGTCAGTATAGATGGACTAATAGAACAAGTCCCACACACTGCTAGAAGCCGAAATATTTTTTCAGAGCTAGATGCAGAAAAAAATTGTATTGAATTTGCAACCTGATGGAGGTCAGTATAGATGGACTAATAGAACAAGTCCCACACACTGATAAAAGCCGAAATATTTTTTCACAGCTCGATGCAGAAAAAAATTATATTGAAATTGCAACTTGATGGAGATCAGTATAGATGGACTAATAGAACAAGTCCCACACACTGCAAGAAGCCGAAATATTTTTTCAGAGCTAGATGCAGAAAAAAATTATATTGAATTTGCAACCTGATGGAGGTCAGTATAGATAGACTAATAGAACAAGTCCCACACAATGCTAGAAGCCGAAATATTTTTTCAGAGCTAGATGCAGAAAAAAATTATATTGAATTTACAACCTGATGGAGGTCAGTATAGATGGACTAATAGAACAAGTCCCACACACTGCTAGAAGCCGAAATATTTTGTCAGAGCTAGATGCAGAAAAAAATTATATTGAATTTGCCAGCTGATGGAGGTCAGTATATATGGACTAATAGAACAAGTCCCACACTCTGCTAGAAGCCGAAATATTTTGTCAGAGCTAGATGCAGAAAAAAATTATATTGAATTTGCAACCTGATGGAGGTCAGTATAGATGGACTAATAGAACAAGTACCACACACTGCTACAAGATGAAATATTTTTTCAGAGCTAGATGCTGAAAAAAATTATATTGAATATGCAACCTGATGGAGGTCAGCATAGATGGACTAATAGAACGAGTCCCACACACTGCTAGAAGCCGAAATATTTTTTCAGAGCTAGATGCAGAAAAAAATTATATTGAATTTGCAACCTGATGGAGTTCAGAATAGATGGACTAATAGAACAAGTCCCACACACTGCTACAAGCTGAAATATTTTTTCAGAGCTAGATGCAGAAAAAAATTATATTGATTTTGCAACCTGATGGACGTCAGTATAGATAGACTAATAGAACAAGTCCCACACACTGCTAGAAGCCGAAATATTTTTTCAGAGCTAGATGCAGAAAAAAATTATATTGAATTTGCCTCCTGATGGAGGTCAGTATAGATGGACTAATAGAACAAGTCCCACACAATGCTAGAAGCTGAAATATTTTTTCAGAGCTAGATGCAGAAAAAAATTATATTGAATTTGCAACCTGATGGAGGTCAGTATATATGGACTTATAGAACAAGTCCCACACACTGCTACAAGCTGAAATATGTATTCAGAGCTAGATGCAGAAAAAATTATATTGAATTTGCAACCTGATGGAGGTCAGAATAGATGGACTAATAGAACAAGTCCCACACACTGCTAGAAGCCGAAATATTTTTTCAGAGCTAGATGCAGAGAAAAATTGTATTGAATTTACAACCTGATGGAGTTCAGTATAGATGGACTAATAGAACAAGTCCCACACACTGATAAAAGCCGAAATATTTTTTCACAGCTCGATGCAGAAAAAAATTATATTGAAATTGCAACTTGATGGAGGTCAGTATAGATGGACGAATACAACAAGTCCCACACACTGCTACAAGCTGAAATATTTTTTCAGACCTAGATTCAGAAAAAAATTATATTGAATTTGCAACCTGATGGTGGTCAGTATAGATGGACTGAAAGAACAAGTCCCACACACTGCTACAAGCTGAAATATTTTTTCAGAGCTAGATGCAGAAAAAAATTATATTGAATTTGCAACCTGATGGAGGTCAGTATAGATGGACTAATAGAACAAGTCACACACACTGCTAGAAGCCGAAATATTTTTTCAGAGCTAGATGCAGTAAAAAATTATATTGAATTTGCAACCTGATGGAGGTCAGTATAGATGGACTAATAGAACAAGTCCCACACACTGCTAGAAGCCAAAATATTTTTTCAGAGCTAGATGCTGAAAAAAAATATATTGAATTTGCAACCTGATGGAGGTCAGTATAGATGGACTAATAGAACAAGTCCCACACACTGCTAGAAGCCGAAATATTTTTTCAGAGCTAGATGCAGAAAAAAATTGTATTGAATTTGCAACCTGATGGAGGTCAGTATAGATAGACTAATAGAACAAGTCCCACACACTGATAAAAGCCGAAATATTTTTTCACAGCTAGATGCAGAAAAAAATTCTATTGAAATTGCAACCTGATGGAGGTCAGTATAGATGGACTAATAGAGCAATTCCCACACACTGCTACAAGCTGAAATATTTTTTCAGAGCTAGATGCAGAAAAAAATGATATTGAATTTGCAACCTGATGGAGGTTAGTATAAATTGACTAATAGAACAAGTCCCAAACACTGCTAGATGCCGAAATATTTTTTCAGAGCTAGATGCAGAAAAAAATTATATTGAATTTGCAACTTGATGGAGGTCAGTATAGATGGACTAATAGAACAAGTCTCACACACTGCTAGAAGCCGAAATATTTTTTCAGAGCTAGATGCAGAAAAAAATTATATTGAATTTGCAACCTGATGGAGGTCAGTATAGATGGACTATTAGAACAAGTCCCACACACTGCTAGAAGCCGAAATATTTTTTCAGACCTGGATGCAGAAAAAAATTGTATTGAATTTGCAACCTGATGGAGGTCAGTATAGATGGACTAATAGAACAAGTCCCACACACTGATAAAAGCCAAAATATTTTTTCACATCTAGATGCAGAAAAAAATTATATTGAATTTGCAACCTGATGGAGGTCAATATAGATGGACTAATAGAACAAGTCCCACACACTGCTAGAAGCCGAAATATTTTTTCAGAGCTAGATGCAGAAAAAAATTATATTGAATTTGCAACCTGATGGAGGTCAGTATAGATGGACTATTAGAATAACCCCCACACACTGCTAGAAGCCGAAATATTTTTTGAGACCTGGATGCAGAAAAAAATTATATTGAATTTGCAACTTGATGGAGGTCAGTATAGATGGACTAATAGAGCAAGTCCCACACACTGATAAAAGCCAAAATATTTTTTCAGACCTGGATGCAGAAAAAAATTATATTGAATTTGCAACCTGATAAAGGTCAGTATAGATGGACTAATAGAACAAGTCCCACACACTGATAAAAGCCGAAATATTTTTTCACAGCTAGATGCAGAAAAAAATTATATTGAAATTGCAACCTGATGGAGGTCAGTATAGATGGACTAATAGAGCAATTCCCACACACTGCTACAAGCCGAAATATTTTGTCAGAGCTAGATGCAGAAAAAAATTATATTGAATTTGCAACCTGATGGAGGTCAGTATAGATTGACGAATAGAACAAGTCCCACACACTGCTAGTAGCCAAAATATTTTTTCCAAGCTAGATGCAGAAAAAAATTATATTGAATTTGCAACCTGATGGAGGTCAGTATAGATGGACTAATAGAACAAGTCCCACACACTGCTACAAGAGGAAATATTTTTTCAGAGCTGGATGCTGAAAAAAATTATATTGAATTTGCAACCTGATGGAGGTCAGTATAGATGGACTAATAGAACGAGTCCCACACACTGCTAAAAGCCGAAATATTTTTTCAGAGCTAGATACAGAAAAAAATTATATTGAATTTGCAACCTGATGGAGGTCAGTATATATGGACTTATAGAACAAGTCCCACACACTGCTACAAGCTGAAATATGTATTCAGAGCTAGATGCAGAAAAAATTATATTGAATTTGCAACCTGATGGAGGTCAGAATAGATGGACTAATAGAACAAGTCCCACACACTGCTAGAAGCCGAAATATTTTTTCAGAGCTAGATGCAGAGAAAAATTGTATTGAATTTACAACCTGATGGAGGTCAGTATAGATGGACTAATAGAACAAGTCCCACACACTGATAAAAGCCGAAATATTTTTTCACAGCTCGATGCAGAAAAAAATTATATTGAAATTGCAACTTGATGGAGGTCAGTATAGATGGACGAATACAACAAGTCCCACACACTGCTACAAGCTGAAATATTTTTTCAGACCTAGATTCAGAAAAAAATTATATTGAATTTGCAACCTGATGGTGGTCAGTATAGATGGACTGAAAGAACAAGTCCCACACACTGCTACAAGCTGAAATATTTTTTCAGAGCTAGATGCAGAAAAAAATTATATTGAATTTGCAACCTGATGGAGGTCAGTATAGATGGACTAATAGAACAAGTCACACACACTGCTAGAAGCCGAAATATTTTTTCAGAGCTAGATGCAGTAAAAAATTATATTGAATTTGCAACCTGATGGAGGTCAGTATAGATGGACTAATAGAACAAGTCCCACACACTGCTAGAAGCCAAAATATTTTTTCAGAGCTAGATGCTGGAAAAAAATATATTGAATTTGCAACCTGATGGAGGTCAGTATAGATGGACTAATAGAACAAGTCCCACACACTGCTAGAAGCCGAAATATTTTTTCAGAGCTAGATGCAGAAAAAAATTGTATTGAATTTGCAACCTGATGGAGGTCAGTATAGATAGACTAATAGAACAAGTCCCACACACTGATAAAAGCCGAAATATTTTTTCACAGCTAGATGCAGAAAAAAATTCTATTGAAATTGCAACCTGATGGAGGTCAGTATAGATGGACTAATAGAGCAATTCCCACACACTGCTACAAGCTGAAATATTTTTTCAGAGCTAGATGCAGAAAAAAATGATATTGAATTTGCAACCTGATGGAGGTTAGTATAAATTGACTAATAGAACAAGTCCCAAACACTGCTAGATGCCGAAATATTTTTTCAGAGCTAGATGCAGAAAAAAATTATATTGAATTTGCAACTTGATGGAGGTCAGTATAGATGGACTAATAGAACAAGTCTCACACACTGCTAGAAGCCGAAATATTTTTTCAGAGCTAGATGCAGAAAAAAATTATATTGAATTTGCAACCTGATGGAGGTCAGTATAGATGGACTATTAGAACAAGTCCCACACACTGCTAGAAGCCGAAATATTTTTTCAGACCTGGATGCAGAAAAAAATTGTATTGAATTTGCAACCTGATGGAGGTCAGTATAGATGGACTAATAGAACAAGTCCCACACACTGATAAAAGCCAAAATATTTTTTCACATCTAGATGCAGAAAAAAATTATATTGAATTTGCAACCTGATGGAGGTCAATATAGATGGACTAATAGAACAAGTCCCACACACTGCTAGAAGCCGAAATATTTTTTCAGAGCTAGATGCAGAAAAAAATTATATTGAATTTGCAACCTGATGGAGGTCAGTATAGATGGACTATTAGAATAACCCCCACACACTGCTAGAAGCCGAAATATTTTTTGAGACCTGGATGCAGAAAAAAATTATATTGAATTTGCAACTTGATGGAGGTCAGTATAGATGGACTAATAGAACAAGTCCCACACACTGATAAAAGCCAAAATATTTTTTCAGACCTGGATGCAGAAAAAAATTATATTGAATTTGCAACCTGATAAAGGTCAGTATAGATGGACTAATAGAACAAGTCCCACACACTGATAAAAGCCGAAATATTTTTTCACAGCTAGATGCAGAAAAAAATTATATTGAAATTGCAACCTGATGGAGGTCAGTATAGATGGACTAATAGAGCAATTCCCACACACTGCTACAAGCCGAAATATTTTGTCAGAGCTAGATGCAGAAAAAAATTATATTGAATTTGCAACCTGATGGAGGTCAGTATAGATTGACGAATAGAACAAGTCCCACACACTGCTAGTAGCCAAAATATTTTTTCCAAGCTAGATGCAGAAAAAAATTATATTGAATTTGCAACCTGATGGAGGTCAGTATAGATGGACTAATAGAACAAGTCCCACACACTGCTACAAGAGGAAATATTTTTTCAGAGCTGGATGCTGAAAAAAATTATATTGAATTTGCAACCTGATGGAGGTCAGTATAGATGGACTAATAGAACGAGTCCCACACACTGCTAAAAGCCGAAATATTTTTTCAGAGCTAGATACAGAAAAAAATTATATTGAATTTGCAACCTGATGGAGGTCAGTATATATGGACTTATAGAACAAGTCCCACACATTGCTACAAGCTGAAATATTTTTTCTGAGCTAGATGCAGAAAAAAATTATATTAAATTTGCAACCTGATGGAGGTCAGTATAGATGGACTAATAGAACAAGTCCCACACACTGCTAGAAGCCGAAATATTTTTTCAGAGCTAGATGCAGAAAAAAATTGTATTGAATTTGCAACCTAATGGAGGTCAGTATAGATGGACTAATAGAACAAGTCCCACACACTGATAAAAGCCGAAATATTTTTTCACAGCTCGATGCAGAAAAAAATTATATTGAAATTGCAACTTGATGGAGATCATTATAGATGGACTAATAGAACAAGTCCCACACACTGCAAGAAGCCGAAATATTTTTTCAGAGCTAGATGCAGAAAAATATTATATTGAATTTGCAACCTGATTGAGGTCAGTATAGATAGACTAATAGAACAAGTCCTACACAATGCTAGAAGCTGAAATATTTTTTCAGAGCTAGATGCAGAAAAAAATTATATTGAATTTGCAACCTGATGGAGGTCAGTATAGATGGACTAATAGAACAAGTCCCACACACTGCTAGTAGCCAAAATATTTTTTCCGAGCTAGATGCAGAAAAAAATTATATTGAATTTGCAACCTGATGGAGGTCAGTATAGATGGACTAATAGAACAAGTCCCACACACTGCTAGAAGCCGAAATATTTTTTCAGAGCTAGATGCAGAAAAAAATTGTATTGAATTTGCAACCTGATGGAGGTCAGTATAGATGGACTAATAGAACAAGTCCCACACACTGCTAGAAGCCGAAATATTTTGTCAGAGCTATATGCAGAAAAAAATTATATTGAATTTACAACCTGATGGAGGTCAGTATAGTTGGACTAATAGAACAAGTCCCACACACTGCTAGAAGCCGAAATATTTTGTCAGAGCTAGATGCAGAAAAAAATTATATTGAATTTGCCAGCTGATGGAGGTCAGTATATATGGACTAATAGAACAAGTCCCACACTCTGCTAGAAGCCGAAATATTTTGTCAGAGCTAGATGCAGAAAAAAATTATATTGAATTTGCAACCTGATGGAGGTCAGTATAGATGGACTAATAGAACAAGTCCCACACACTGCTAGTAGCCAAATTATTTTTTCCGAGCTAGATGCAGAAAAAAATTATATTGAATTTGCAACCTGATGGAGGTCAGTATAGATGGACTAATAGAACGAGTCCCACACACTGCTAGAAGCCGAAATATTTTTTCAGAGCTAGATGCAGAAAAAAATTATATTGAATTTGCAACCTGATGGAGGTCAGCATAGATGGACTAATAGAACGAGTCCCACACACTGCTAGAAGCCGAAATATTTTTTCAGAGCTAGATGCAGAAAAAAATTATATTGAATTTGCAACCTGATGGAGTTCAGAATAGATGGACTAATAGAACAAGTCCCACACACTGCTACAAGCTGAAATATTTTTTCAGAGCTAGATGCAGAAAAAAATTATATTGAATTTGCCTCCTGATGGAGGTCAGTATAGATGGACTAATAGAACAAGTCCCACACAATGCTAGAAGCCGAAATATTTTTTCAGAGCTAGATGCAGAAAAAAATTATATTGAATTTGCAACCTGATGGAGGTCAGTATATATGGACTTACAGAACAAGTCCCACACACTGCTACAAGCTGAAATATGTTTTCTGAGCTAGATGCAGAAAAAAATTATATTGAATTTGCAACCTGATGGAGGTCAGTATAGATGGACTAATAGAACAAGTCCCACACACTGCTAGAAGCCGAAATATTTTTTCAGAGCTAGATGCAGAAAAAAATTGTATTGAATTTGCAACCTGATGGAGGTCAGTATAGATGGACTAATAGAACAAGTCCCACACACTGATAAAAGCCGAAATATTTTTTCACAGCTCGATGCAGAAAAAAATTATATTGAAATTGCAACTTGATGGAGGTCAGTATAGATGGACTAATACAACAAGTCCCACACACTGCTACAAGCTGAAATATTTTTTCAGACCTAGATTCAGAAAAAAATTATATTGAATTTGCAACCTGATGGAGGTCAGTATAGATGGACTGAAAGAACAAGTCCCACACACTGCTACAAGCTGAAATATTTTTTCAGAGCTAGATGCAGAAAAAAATTATATTGAATTTGCAACCTGATGGAGGTCAGTATAGATGGACTAATAGAACAAGTCACACACACTGCTAGAAGCCGAAATATTTTTTCAGAGCTAGATGCAGTAAAAAATTATATTGAATTTGCAACCTGATGGAGGTCAGTATAGATGGACTAATAGAACAAGTCCCACACACTGCTAGAAGCCGAAATATTTTTTCAGAGCTAGATGCTGAAAAAAAATATATTGAATTTGCAACCTGATGGAGGTCAGTATAGATGGACTAATAGAACAAGTCCCACACACTGCTAGAAGCCGAAATATTTTTTCAGAGCTAGATGCAGAAAAAAATTGTATTGAATTTGCAATCTGATGGAGGTCAGTATAGATAGACTAATAGAACAAGTCCCACACACTGATAAAAGCCGAAATATTTTTTCACAGCTAGATGCAGAAAAAAATTATATTGAAATTGCAACCTGATGGAGGTCAGTATAGATGGACTAATAGAGCAATTCCCACACACTGCTACAAGCTGAAATATTTTTTCAGAGCTAGATGCAGAAAAAAATGATATTGAATTTGCAACCTGATGGAGGTTAGTATAAATTGACTAATAGAACAAGTCCCACACACTGCTAGATGCCGAAATATTTTTTCAGAGCTAGATGAAGAAAAAAATTATATTGAATTTGCAACCTGATGGAGGTCAGAATAGATGGACTAATAGAACAAGTCCCACACACTGCAAGAAGCCGAAATATTTTTTCAGAGCTAGATGCAGAAAAACATTATATTGAATTTGCAACCTGATGGAGGTCAGTATATATGGACTAATAGAACAAGTCCCACACACTGCTAGAAGCCGAAATATTTTGTCAGAGCTAGATGCAGAAAAAAATTATATTGAATTTGCAACCTGATGGAGGTCAGTATAGATGGACTAATAGAACAAGTCCTACACAATGCTAGTAGCCTAAATATTTTTTCCGAGCTGGATGCAGAAAAAAATTATATTGAATTTGCAACCTGATGGAGGTCAGTATAGATGGACTAATATAACAAGTCCCACACACTGCTAGAAGCCGAAATATTTTGTCAGAGCTAGATGCAGAAAAAAATTATATTGAATTTGCAACCTGATGGAGGTCAGTATAGATGGACTAATAGAACAAGTCCCACACACTGCTAGTAGCCAAAATATTTTTTCCGAGCTAGATGCAGAAAAAAATTATATTGAATTTGCAACCTGATGGAGGTCAGTATAGATGGACTAATAGAACAAGTCCCACACACTGCTAGAAGCCGAAATATTTTTTCAGAGCTAGATGCAGAAAAAAATTGTATTGAATTTGCAACCTGATGGAGGTCAGTATAGATGGACTAATAGAACAAGTCCCACACACTGATAAAAGCCGAAATATTTTTTCACAGCTCGATGCAGAAAAAAATTATATTGAAATTGCAACTTGATGGAGATCAGTATAGATGGACTAATAGAACAAGTCCCACACACTGCAAGAAGCCGAAATATTTTTTCAGAGCTAGATGCAGAAAAAAATTATATTGAATTTGCAACCTGATGGAGGTCAGTATAGATAGACTAATAGAACAAGTCCCACACAATGCTAGAAGCCGAAATATTCTTTCAGAGCTAGATGCAGAAAAAAATTATATTGAATTTACAACCTGATGGAGGTCAGTATAGATGGACTAATAGAACAAGTCCCACACACTGCTAGAAGCCGAAATATTTTGTCAGAGCTAGATGCAGAAAAAAATTATATTGAATTTGCCAGCTGATGGAGGTCAGTATATATGGACTAATAGAACAAGTCCCACACTCTGCTAGAAGCCGAAATATTTTGTCAGAGCTAGATGCAGAAAAAAATTATATTGAATTTGCAACCTGATGGAGGTCAGTATAGATGGACTAATAGAACAAGTCCCACACACTGCTAGTAGCCAAAATATTTTTTCCGAGCTAGATGCAGAAAAAAATTATATTGAATTTGCAACCTGATGGAGGTCAGTATAGATGGACTAATAGAACAAGTCCCACACACTGCTAGTAGCCGAAATATTTTTTCAGAGCTAGATGCAGAAAAAAATTATATTGAATTTGCCTCCTGATGGAGGTCAGTATAGATGGACTAATAGAACAAGTCCCACACAATGCTAGAAGCCGAAATATTTTTTCAGAGCTAGATGCAGAAAAAAATTATATTGAATTTGCAACCTGATGGAGGTCAGTATATATGGACTTATAGAACAAGTCCCACACACTGCTACAAGCTGAAGTATGTTTTCTGAGCTAGATGCAGAAAAAAATTATATTAAATTTGCAACCTGATGGAGGTCAGTATAGATGGACTAATAGAACAAGTCCCACACACTGCTAGTAGCCGAAATATTTTGTCAGAGCTAGATGCAGAAAAAAATTATATTGAATTTGCAACCTGATGGAGGTCAGTATAGATGGACTAATAGAACAAGTCCCACACACTGCTAGTAGCCAAAATATTTTTTCCGAGCTAGATGCAGAAAAAAATTATATTGAATTTGCAACCTGATGGAGGTCAGTATAGATGGACTAATAGAACAAGTCCCACACACTGCTAGTAGCCGAAATATTTTTTCAGAGCTAGATGCAGAAAAAAATTATATTGAATTTGCCTCCTGATGGAGGTCAGTATAGATGGACTAATAGAACAAGTCCCACACAATGCTAGAAGCCGAAATATTTTTTCAGAGCTAGATGCAGAAAAAAATTATATTGAATTTGCAACCTGATGGAGGTCAGTATATATGGACTTATAGAACAAGTCCCACACACTGCTACAAGCTGAAGTATGTTTTCTGAGCTAGATGCAGAAAAAAATTATATTAAATTTGCAACCTGATGGAGGTCAGTATAGATGGACTAATAGAACAAGTCCCACACACTGCTAGTAGCCAAAATATTTTTTCCGAGCTAGATGCAGAAAAAAATTATATTGAATTTGCAACCTGATGGAGGTCAGTATAGATGGACTAATAGAACAAGTCCCACACACTGCTAGAAGCCGAAATATTTTTTCAGAGCTAGATGCAGAAAAAAATTGTATTGAATTTGCAACCTGATGGAGGTCAGTATAGATGGACTAATAGAACAAGTCCCACACACTGATAAAAGCCGAAATATTTTTTCACAGCTCGATGCAGAAAAAAATTATATTGAAATTGCAACTTGATGGAGATCAGTATAGATGGACTAATAGAACAAGTCCCACACACTGCAAGAAGCCGAAATATTTTTTCAGAGCTAGATGCAGAAAAAAATTATATTGAATTTGCAACCTGATGGAGGTCAGTATAGATAGACTAATAGAACAAGTCCCACACAATGCTAGAAGCCGAAATATTCTTTCAGAGCTAGATGCAGAAAAAAATTATATTGAATTTACAACCTGATGGAGGTCAGTATAGATGGACTAATAGAACAAGTCCCACACACTGCTAGAAGCCGAAATATTTTGTCAGAGCTAGATGCAGAAAAAAATTATATTGAATTTGCCAGCTGATGGAGGTCAGTATATATGGACTAATAGAACAAGTCCCACACTCTGCTAGAAGCCGAAATATTTTGTCAGAGCTAGATGCAGAAAAAAATTATATTGAATTTGCAACCTGATGGAGGTCAGTATAGATGGACTAATAGAACAAGTCCCACACACTGCTAGTAGCCAAAATATTTTTTCCGAGCTAGATGCAGAAAAAAATTATATTGAATTTGCAACCTGATGGAGGTCAGTATAGATGGACTAATAGAACAAGTCCCACACACTGCTACAAGATGAAATATTTTTTCAGAGCTAGATGCTGAAAAAAATTATATTGAATTTGCAACCTGATGGACGTCAGTATAGATAGACTAATAGAACAAGTCCCACACACTGCTAGTAGCCGAAATATTTTTTCAGAGCTAGATGCAGAAAAAAATTATATTGAATTTGCCTCCTGATGGAGGTCAGTATAGATGGACTAATAGAACAAGTCCCACACAATGCTAGAAGCCGAAATATTTTTTCAGAGCTAGATGCAGAAAAAAATTATATTGAATTTGCAACCTGATGGAGGTCAGTATATATGGACTTATAGAACAAGTCCCACACACTGCTACAAGCTGAAGTATGTTTTCTGAGCTAGATGCAGAAAAAAATTATATTAAATTTGCAACCTGATGGAGGTCAGTATAGATGGACTAATAGAACAAGTCACAAACACTGCTAGAAGCCAAAATATTTTTTCAGAGCTAGATGCAGAAAAAAATTATATTGAATTTGCAACCTGATGGAGGTCAGTATAGATGGACTAATAGAACAAGTCCCACACACTGCTAGAAGCCGAAATATTTTTTCAGAGCTAGATGCAGAAAAAAATTGTATTGAATTTGCAACCTGATGGAGGTCAGTATAGATGGACTAATAGAACAAGTCCCACACACTGATAAAAGCCGAAATATTTTTTCACAGCTCGATGCAGAAAAAAATTATATTGAAATTGCAACAAGATGGAGGTCAGTATAGATGGACTAATACAACAAGTCCCACACACTGCTACAAGCTGAAATATTTTTTCAGACCTAGATTCAGAAAAAAATTATATTAAATTTGCAACCTGATGGAGGTCAGTATAGATGGACTGAAAGAACAAGTCCCACACACTGCTACAAGCTGAAATATTTTTTCAGAGCTAGATGCAGAAAAAAATTATATTGAATTTGCAACCTGATGGAGGTCAGTATAGATGGACTAATAGAACAAGTCACACACACTGCTAGAAGCCGAAATATTTTTTCAGAGCTAGACGCAGTAAAAAATTATATTGAATTTGCAACCTGATGGAGGTCAGTATAGATGGACTAATAGAACAAGTCCCACACACTGCTAGAAGCCGAAATATTTTTTCAGAGCTAGATGCTGAAAAAAAATATATTGAATTTGCAACCTGATGGAGGTCAGTATAGATGGACTAAAAGAACAAGTCCCACACACTGCTAGAAGCCGAAATATTTTTTCAGAGGTAGATGCAGAAAAAAATTGTATTGAATTTGCAACCTGATGGAGGTCAGTATAGATAGACTAATAGAACAAGTCCCACACACTGATAAAAGCCGAAATATTTTTTCACAGCTAGATGCAGAAAAAAATTCTATTGAAATTGCAACCTGATGGAGGTCAGTATAGATGGACTAATAGAGCAATTCCCACACACTGCTACAAGCTGAAATATTTTTTCAGAGCTAGATGCAGAAAAAAATGATATTGAATTTGCAACCTGATGGAGGTTAGTATAAATTGACTAATAGAACAAGTCCCAAACACTGCTAGATGCCGAAATATTTTTTCAGAGCTAGATGCAGAAAAAAATTATATTGAATTTGCAACTTGATGGAGGTCAGTATAGATGGACTAATAGAACAAGTCTCACACACTGCTAGAAGCCGAAATATTTTTTCAGAGCTAGATGCAGAAAAAAATTATATTGAATTTGCAACCTGATGGAGGTCAGTATAGATGGACTATTAGAACAAGTCCCACACACTGCTAGAAGCCGAAATATTTTTTCAGACCTGGATGCAGAAAAAAATTGTATTGAATTTGCAACCTGATGGAGGTCAGTATAGATGGACTAATAGAACAAGTCCCACACACTGATAAAAGCCAAAATATTTTTTCACATCTAGATGCAGAAAAAAATTATATTGAATTTGCAACCTGATGGAGGTCAATATAGATGGACTAATAGAACAAGTCCCACACACTGCTAGAAGCCGAAATATTTTTTCAGAGCTAGATGCAGAAAAAAATTATATTGAATTTGCAACCTGATGGAGGTCAGTATAGATGGACTATTAGAATAACCCCCACACACTGCTAGAAGCCGAAATATTTTTTGAGACCTGGATGCAGAAAAAAATTATATTGAATTTGCAACTTGATGGAGGTCAGTATAGATGGACTAATAGAGCAAGTCCCACACACTGATAAAAGCCAAAATATTTTTTCAGACCTGGATGCAGAAAAAAATTATATTGAATTTGCAACCTGATAAAGGTCAGTATAGATGGACTAATAGAACAAGTCCCACACACTGATAAAAGCCGAAATATTTTTTCACAGCTAGATGCAGAAAAAAATTATATTGAAATTGCAACCTGATGGAGGTCAGTATAGATGGACTAATAGAGCAATTCCCACACACTGCTACAAGCCGAAATATTTTGTCAGAGCTAGATGCAGAAAAAAATTATATTGAATTTGCAACCTGATGGAGGTCAGTATAGATTGACGAATAGAACAAGTCCCACACACTGCTAGTAGCCAAAATATTTTTTCCAAGCTAGATGCAGAAAAAAATTATATTGAATTTGCAACCTGATGGAGGTCAGTATAGATGGACTAATAGAACAAGTCCCACACACTGCTACAAGAGGAAATATTTTTTCAGAGCTGGATGCTGAAAAAAATTATATTGAATTTGCAACCTGATGGAGGTCAGTATAGATGGACTAATAGAACGAGTCCCACACACTGCTAAAAGCCGAAATATTTTTTCAGAGCTAGATACAGAAAAAAATTATATTGAATTTGCAACCTGATGGAGGTCAGTATATATGGACTTATAGAACAAGTCCCACACACTGCTACAAGCTGAAATATGTATTCAGAGCTAGATGCAGAAAAAATTATATTGAATTTGCAACCTGATGGAGGTCAGAATAGATGGACTAATAGAACAAGTCCCACACACTGCTAGAAGCCGAAATATTTTTTCAGAGCTAGATGCAGAGAAAAATTGTATTGAATTTACAACCTGATGGAGGTCAGTATAGATGGACTAATAGAACAAGTCCCACACACTGATAAAAGCCGAAATATTTTTTCACAGCTCGATGCAGAAAAAAATTATATTGAAATTGCAACTTGATGGAGGTCAGTATAGATGGACGAATACAACAAGTCCCACACACTGCTACAAGCTGAAATATTTTTTCAGACCTAGATTCAGAAAAAAATTATATTGAATTTGCAACCTGATGGTGGTCAGTATAGATGGACTGAAAGAACAAGTCCCACACACTGCTACAAGCTGAAATATTTTTTCAGAGCTAGATGCAGAAAAAAATTATATTGAATTTGCAACCTGATGGAGGTCAGTATAGATGGACTAATAGAACAAGTCACACACACTGCTAGAAGCCGAAATATTTTTTCAGAGCTAGATGCAGTAAAAAATTATATTGAATTTGCAACCTGATGGAGGTCAGTATAGATGGACTAATAGAACAAGTCCCACACACTGCTAGAAGCCAAAATATTTTTTCAGAGCTAGATGCTGGAAAAAAATATATTGAATTTGCAACCTGATGGAGGTCAGTATAGATGGACTAATAGAACAAGTCCCACACACTGCTAGAAGCCGAAATATTTTTTCAGAGCTAGATGCAGAAAAAAATTGTATTGAATTTGCAACCTGATGGAGGTCAGTATAGATAGACTAATAGAACAAGTCCCACACACTGATAAAAGCCGAAATATTTTTTCACAGCTAGATGCAGAAAAAAATTCTATTGAAATTGCAACCTGATGGAGGTCAGTATAGATGGACTAATAGAGCAATTCCCACACACTGCTACAAGCTGAAATATTTTTTCAGAGCTAGATGCAGAAAAAAATGATATTGAATTTGCAACCTGATGGAGGTTAGTATAAATTGACTAATAGAACAAGTCCCAAACACTGCTAGATGCCGAAATATTTTTTCAGAGCTAGATGCAGAAAAAAATTATATTGAATTTGCAACTTGATGGAGGTCAGTATAGATGGACTAATAGAACAAGTCTCACACACTGCTAGAAGCCGAAATATTTTTTCAGAGCTAGATGCAGAAAAAAATTATATTGAATTTGCAACCTGATGGAGGTCAGTATAGATGGACTATTAGAACAAGTCCCACACACTGCTAGAAGCCGAAATATTTTTTCAGACCTGGATGCAGAAAAAAATTGTATTGAATTTGCAACCTGATGGAGGTCAGTATAGATGGACTAATAGAACAAGTCCCACACACTGATAAAAGCCAAAATATTTTTTCACATCTAGATGCAGAAAAAAATTATATTGAATTTGCAACCTGATGGAGGTCAATATAGATGGACTAATAGAACAAGTCCCACACACTGCTAGAAGCCGAAATATTTTTTCAGAGCTAGATGCAGAAAAAAATTATATTGAATTTGCAACCTGATGGAGGTCAGTATAGATGGACTATTAGAATAACCCCCACACACTGCTAGAAGCCGAAATATTTTTTGAGACCTGGATGCAGAAAAAAATTATATTGAATTTGCAACTTGATGGAGGTCAGTATAGATGGACTAATAGAACAAGTCCCACACACTGATAAAAGCCAAAATATTTTTTCAGACCTGGATGCAGAAAAAAATTATATTGAATTTGCAACCTGATAAAGGTCAGTATAGATGGACTAATAGAACAAGTCCCACACACTGATAAAAGCCGAAATATTTTTTCACAGCTAGATGCAGAAAAAAATTATATTGAAATTGCAACCTGATGGAGGTCAGTATAGATGGACTAATAGAGCAATTCCCACACACTGCTACAAGCCGAAATATTTTGTCAGAGCTAGATGCAGAAAAAAATTATATTGAATTTGCAACCTGATGGAGGTCAGTATAGATTGACGAATAGAACAAGTCCCACACACTGCTAGTAGCCAAAATATTTTTTCCAAGCTAGATGCAGAAAAAAATTATATTGAATTTGCAACCTGATGGAGGTCAGTATAGATGGACTAATAGAACAAGTCCCACACACTGCTACAAGAGGAAATATTTTTTCAGAGCTGGATGCTGAAAAAAATTATATTGAATTTGCAACCTGATGGAGGTCAGTATAGATGGACTAATAGAACGAGTCCCACACACTGCTAAAAGCCGAAATATTTTTTCAGAGCTAGATACAGAAAAAAATTATATTGAATTTGCAACCTGATGGAGGTCAGTATATATGGACTTATAGAACAAGTCCCACACATTGCTACAAGCTGAAATATTTTTTCTGAGCTAGATGCAGAAAAAAATTATATTAAATTTGCAACCTGATGGAGGTCAGTATAGATGGACTAATAGAACAAGTCCCACACACTGCTAGAAGCCGAAATATTTTTTCAGAGCTAGATGCAGAAAAAAATTGTATTGAATTTGCAACCTGATGGAGGTCAGTATAGATGGACTAATAGAACAAGTCCCACACACTGATAAAAGCCGAAATATTTTTTCACAGCTCGATGCAGAAAAAAATTATATTGAAATTGCAACTTGATGGAGATCAGTATAGATGGACTAATAGAACAAGTCCCACACACTGCAAGAAGCCGAAATATTTTTTCAGAGCTAGATGCAGAAAAATATTATATTGAATTTGCAACCTGATTGAGGTCAGTATAGATAGACTAATAGAACAAGTCCTACACAATGCTAGAAGCTGAAATATTTTTTCAGAGCTAGATGCAGAAAAAAATTATATTGAATTTGCAACCTGATGGAGGTCAGTATAGATGGACTAATAGAACAAGTCCCACACACTGCTAGTAGCCAAAATATTTTTTCCGAGCTAGATGCAGAAAAAAATTATATTGAATTTGCAACCTGATGGAGGTCAGTATAGATGGACTAATAGAACAAGTCCCACACACTGCTAGAAGCCGAAATATTTTTTCAGAGCTAGATGCAGAAAAAAATTGTATTGAATTTGCAACCTGATGGAGGTCAGTATAGATGGACTAATAGAACAAGTCCCACACACTGCTAGAAGCCGAAATATTTTGTCAGAGCTATATGCAGAAAAAAATTATATTGAATTTACAACCTGATGGAGGTCAGTATAGTTGGACTAATAGAACAAGTCCCACACACTGCTAGAAGCCGAAATATTTTGTCAGAGCTAGATGCAGAAAAAAATTATATTGAATTTGCCAGCTGATGGAGGTCAGTATATATGGACTAATAGAACAAGTCCCACACTCTGCTAGAAGCCGAAATATTTTGTCAGAGCTAGATGCAGAAAAAAATTATATTGAATTTGCAACCTGATGGAGGTCAGTATAGATGGACTAATAGAACAAGTCCCACACACTGCTAGTAGCCAAATTATTTTTTCCGAGCTAGATGCAGAAAAAAATTATATTGAATTTGCAACCTGATGGAGGTCAGTATAGATGGACTAATAGAACGAGTCCCACACACTGCTAGAAGCCGAAATATTTTTTCAGAGCTAGATGCAGAAAAAAATTATATTGAATTTGCAACCTGATGGAGGTCAGCATAGATGGACTAATAGAACGAGTCCCACACACTGCTAGAAGCCGAAATATTTTTTCAGAGCTAGATGCAGAAAAAAATTATATTGAATTTGCAACCTGATGGAGTTCAGAATAGATGGACTAATAGAACAAGTCCCACACACTGCTACAAGCTGAAATATTTTTTCAGAGCTAGATGCAGAAAAAAATTATATTGAATTTGCCTCCTGATGGAGGTCAGTATAGATGGACTAATAGAACAAGTCCCACACAATGCTAGAAGCCGAAATATTTTTTCAGAGCTAGATGCAGAAAAAAATTATATTGAATTTGCAACCTGATGGAGGTCAGTATATATGGACTTACAGAACAAGTCCCACACACTGCTACAAGCTGAAATATGTTTTCTGAGCTAGATGCAGAAAAAAATTATATTGAATTTGCAACCTGATGGAGGTCAGTATAGATGGACTAATAGAACAAGTCCCACACACTGCTAGAAGCCGAAATATTTTTTCAGAGCTAGATGCAGAAAAAAATTGTATTGAATTTGCAACCTGATGGAGGTCAGTATAGATGGACTAATAGAACAAGTCTCACACACTGATAAAAGCCGAAATATTTTTTCACAGCTCGATGCAGAAAAAAATTATATTGAAATTGCAACTTGATGGAGGTCAGTATAGATGGACTAATACAACAAGTCCCACACACTGCTACAAGCTGAAATATTTTTTCAGACCTAGATTCAGAAAAAAATTATATTGAATTTGCAACCTGATGGAGGTCAGTATAGATGGACTGAAAGAACAAGTCCCACACACTGCTACAAGCTGAAATATTTTTTCAGAGCTAGATGCAGAAAAAAATTATATTGAATTTGCAACCTGATGGAGGTCAGTATAGATGGACTAATAGAACAAGTCACACACACTGCTAGAAGCCGAAATATTTTTTCAGAGCTAGATGCAGTAAAAAATTATATTGAATTTGCAACCTGATGGAGGTCAGTATAGATGGACTAATAGAACAAGTCCCACACACTGCTAGAAGCCGAAATATTTTTTCAGAGCTAGATGCTGAAAAAAAATATATTGAATTTGCAACCTGATGGAGGTCAGTATAGATGGACTAATAGAACAAGTCCCACACACTGCTAGAAGCCGAAATATTTTTTCAGAGCTAGATGCAGAAAAAAATTGTATTGAATTTGCAATCTGATGGAGGTCAGTATAGATAGACTAATAGAACAAGTCCCACACACTGATAAAAGCCGAAATATTTTTTCACAGCTAGATGCAGAAAAAAATTATATTGAAATTGCAACCTGATGGAGGTCAGTATAGATGGACTAATAGAGCAATTCCCACACACTGCTACAAGCTGAAATATTTTTTCAGAGCTAGATGCAGAAAAAAATGATATTGAATTTGCAACCTGATGGAGGTTAGTATAAATTGACTAATAGAACAAGTCCCACACACTGCTAGATGCCGAAATATTTTTTCAGAGCTAGATGAAGAAAAAAATTATATTGAATTTGCAACCTGATGGAGGTCAGAATAGATGGACTAATAGAACAAGTCCCACACACTGCAAGAAGCCGAAATATTTTTTCAGAGCTAGATGCAGAAAAACATTATATTGAATTTGCAACCTGATGGAGGTCAGTATATATGGACTAATAGAACAAGTCCCACACACTGCTAGAAGCCGAAATATTTTGTCAGAGCTAGATGCAGAAAAAAATTATATTGAATTTGCAACCTGATGGAGGTCAGTATAGATGGACTAATAGAACAAGTCCTACACAATGCTAGTAGCCTAAATATTTTTTCCGAGCTGGATGCAGAAAAAAATTATATTGAATTTGCAACCTGATGGAGGTCAGTATAGATGGACTAATATAACAAGTCCCACACACTGCTAGAAGCCGAAATATTTTGTCAGAGCTAGATGCAGAAAAAAATTATATTGAATTTGCAACCTGATGGAGGTCAGTATAGATGGACTAATAGAACAAGTCCCACACACTGCTAGTAGCCAAAATATTTTTTCCGAGCTAGATGCAGAAAAAAATTATATTGAATTTGCAACCTGATGGAGGTCAGTATAGATGGACTAATAGAACAAGTCCCACACACTGCTAGAAGCCGAAATATTTTTTCAGAGCTAGATGCAGAAAAAAATTGTATTGAATTTGCAACCTGATGGAGGTCAGTATAGATGGACTAATAGAACAAGTCCCACACACTGATAAAAGCCGAAATATTTTTTCACAGCTCGATGCAGAAAAAAATTATATTGAAATTGCAACTTGATGGAGATCAGTATAGATGGACTAATAGAACAAGTCCCACACACTGCAAGAAGCCGAAATATTTTTTCAGAGCTAGATGCAGAAAAAAATTATATTGAATTTGCAACCTGATGGAGGTCAGTATAGATAGACTAATAGAACAAGTCCCACACAATGCTAGAAGCCGAAATATTCTTTCAGAGCTAGATGCAGAAAAAAATTATATTGAATTTACAACCTGATGGAGGTCAGTATAGATGGACTAATAGAACAAGTCCCACACACTGCTAGAAGCCGAAATATTTTGTCAGAGCTAGATGCAGAAAAAAATTATATTGAATTTGCCAGCTGATGGAGGTCAGTATATATGGACTAATAGAACAAGTCCCACACTCTGCTAGAAGCCGAAATATTTTGTCAGAGCTAGATGCAGAAAAAAATTATATTGAATTTGCAACCTGATGGAGGTCAGTATAGATGGACTAATAGAACAAGTCCCACACACTGCTAGTAGCCAAAATATTTTTTCCGAGCTAGATGCAGAAAAAAATTATATTGAATTTGCAACCTGATGGAGGTCAGTATAGATGGACTAATAGAACAAGTCCCACACACTGCTAGTAGCCGAAATATTTTTTCAGAGCTAGATGCAGAAAAAAATTATATTGAATTTGCCTCCTGATGGAGGTCAGTATAGATGGACTAATAGAACAAGTCCCACACAATGCTAGAAGCCGAAATATTTTTTCAGAGCTAGATGCAGAAAAAAATTATATTGAATTTGCAACCTGATGGAGGTCAGTATATATGGACTTATAGAACAAGTCCCACACACTGCTACAAGCTGAAGTATGTTTTCTGAGCTAGATGCAGAAAAAAATTATATTAAATTTGCAACCTGATGGAGGTCAGTATAGATGGACTAATAGAACAAGTCCCACACACTGCTAGTAGCCGAAATATTTTGTCAGAGCTAGATGCAGAAAAAAATTATATTGAATTTGCAACCTGATGGAGGTCAGTATAGATGGACTAATAGAACAAGTCCCACACACTGCTAGTAGCCAAAATATTTTTTCCGAGCTAGATGCAGAAAAAAATTATATTGAATTTGCAACCTGATGGAGGTCAGTATAGATGGACTAATAGAACAAGTCCCACACACTGCTAGTAGCCGAAATATTTTTTCAGAGCTAGATGCAGAAAAAAATTATATTGAATTTGCCTCCTGATGGAGGTCAGTATAGATGGACTAATAGAACAAGTCCCACACAATGCTAGAAGCCGAAATATTTTTTCAGAGCTAGATGCAGAAAAAAATTATATTGAATTTGCAACCTGATGGAGGTCAGTATATATGGACTTATAGAACAAGTCCCACACACTGCTACAAGCTGAAGTATGTTTTCTGAGCTAGATGCAGAAAAAAATTATATTAAATTTGCAACCTGATGGAGGTCAGTATAGATGGACTAATAGAACAAGTCCCACACACTGCTAGTAGCCAAAATATTTTTTCCGAGCTAGATGCAGAAAAAAATTATATTGAATTTGCAACCTGATGGAGGTCAGTATAGATGGACTAATAGAACAAGTCCCACACACTGCTAGAAGCCGAAATATTTTTTCAGAGCTAGATGCAGAAAAAAATTGTATTGAATTTGCAACCTGATGGAGGTCAGTATAGATGGACTAATAGAACAAGTCCCACACACTGATAAAAGCCGAAATATTTTTTCACAGCTCGATGCAGAAAAAAATTATATTGAAATTGCAACTTGATGGAGATCAGTATAGATGGACTAATAGAACAAGTCCCACACACTGCAAGAAGCCGAAATATTTTTTCAGAGCTAGATGCAGAAAAAAATTATATTGAATTTGCAACCTGATGGAGGTCAGTATAGATAGACTAATAGAACAAGTCCCACACAATGCTAGAAGCCGAAATATTCTTTCAGAGCTAGATGCAGAAAAAAATTATATTGAATTTACAACCTGATGGAGGTCAGTATAGATGGACTAATAGAACAAGTCCCACACACTGCTAGAAGCCGAAATATTTTGTCAGAGCTAGATGCAGAAAAAAATTATATTGAATTTGCCAGCTGATGGAGGTCAGTATATATGGACTAATAGAACAAGTCCCACACTCTGCTAGAAGCCGAAATATTTTGTCAGAGCTAGATGCAGAAAAAAATTATATTGAATTTGCAACCTGATGGAGGTCAGTATAGATGGACTAATAGAACAAGTCCCACACACTGCTAGTAGCCAAAATATTTTTTCCGAGCTAGATGCAGAAAAAAATTATATTGAATTTGCAACCTGATGGAGGTCAGTATAGATGGACTAATAGAACAAGTCCCACACACTGCTACAAGATGAAATATTTTTTCAGAGCTAGATGCTGAAAAAAATTATATTGAATTTGCAACCTGATGGACGTCAGTATAGATAGACTAATAGAACAAGTCCCACACACTGCTAGTAGCCGAAATATTTTTTCAGAGCTAGATGCAGAAAAAAATTATATTGAATTTGCCTCCTGATGGAGGTCAGTATAGATGGACTAATAGAACAAGTCCCACACAATGCTAGAAGCCGAAATATTTTTTCAGAGCTAGATGCAGAAAAAAATTATATTGAATTTGCAACCTGATGGAGGTCAGTATATATGGACTTATAGAACAAGTCCCACACACTGCTACAAGCTGAAGTATGTTTTCTGAGCTAGATGCAGAAAAAAATTATATTAAATTTGCAACCTGATGGAGGTCAGTATAGATGGACTAATAGAACAAGTCACAAACACTGCTAGAAGCCAAAATATTTTTTCAGAGCTAGATGCAGAAAAAAATTATATTGAATTTGCAACCTGATGGAGGTCAGTATAGATGGACTAATAGAACAAGTCCCACACACTGCTAGAAGCCGAAATATTTTTTCAGAGCTAGATGCAGAAAAAAATTGTATTGAATTTGCAACCTGATGGAGGTCAGTATAGATGGACTAATAGAACAAGTCCCACACACTGATAAAAGCCGAAATATTTTTTCACAGCTCGATGCAGAAAAAAATTATATTGAAATTGCAACAAGATGGAGGTCAGTATAGATGGACTAATACAACAAGTCCCACACACTGCTACAAGCTGAAATATTTTTTCAGACCTAGATTCAGAAAAAAATTATATTAAATTTGCAACCTGATGGAGGTCAGTATAGATGGACTGAAAGAACAAGTCCCACACACTGCTACAAGCTGAAATATTTTTTCAGAGCTAGATGCTGAAAAAAAATATATTGAATTTGCAACCTGATGGAGGTCAGTATAGATGGACTAAAAGAACAAGTCCCACACACTGCTAGAAGCCGAAATATTTTTTCAGAGGTAGATGCAGAAAAAAATTGTATTGAATTTGCAACCTGATGGAGGTCAGTATAGATAGACTAATAGAACAAGTCCCACACACTGATAAAAGCCGAAATATTTTTTCACAGCTAGATGCAGAAAAAAATTATATTGAAATTGCAACCTGATGGAGGTCAGTATAGATGGACTAATAGAGCAATTCCCACACACTGCTACAAGCTGAAATATTTTTTCAGTGCTAGATGCAGAAAAAATGATATTGAATTTGCAACCTGATGGAGGTTAGTATAAATTGACTAATAGAACAAGTCCCACACACTGCTAGATGCCGAAATATTTTTTCAGAGCTAGATGCAGAAAAAAATTATATTGAATTTGCAACCTGATGGAGGTCAGAATAGATGGACTAATAGAACAAGTCCCACACACTGCAAGAAGCCGAAATATTTTTTCAGAGCTAGATGCAGAAAAACATTATATTGAATTTGCAACCTGATGGAGGTCAGTATATATGGACTAATAGAACAAGTCCTACACAATGCTAGAAGCCTAAATATTTTTTCCGAGCTGGATGCAGAAAAAAATTATATTGAATTTGCAACCTGATGGAGGTCAGTATAGATGGACTAATATAACAAGTCCCACACACTGCTACAAGATGAAATATTTTTTCAGAGCTAGATGCAGAAAAAAATTATATTGAATTTGCAACCTGATGGAGTTCAGAATAGATGGACTAATAGAACAAGTCCCACACACTGCTACAAGCTGAAATATTTTTTCAGAGCTAGATGTAAAAAAAAATTATATTGATTTTGCAACCTGATCGACGTCAGTATAGATAGACTAATAGACCAAGTCCCACACACTGCTAGAAGCCAAAATATTTTTTCAGAGATAGATGCAGAAAAAAATTATATTGAATTTGCCTCCTGATGGAGGTCAGTATAGATGGACTAATAGAACAAGTCCCACACAATGCTAGAAGCAGAAATATTTTTTCAGAGCTAGATGCAGAAAAAAATTATATTGAATTTGCAACCTGATGGAGGTTAGTATAAATTGACTAATAGAACAAGTCCCACACACTGCTAGATGCCGAAATATTTTTTCAGAGCTAGATGCAGAAAAAAATTATATTGAATTTGCACCCTGATGGAGGTCAGAATAGATGGACTAATAGAACAAGTCCCACACACTGCAAGAAGCCGAAATATTTTTTCAGAGCTAGATGCAGAAAAACATATTGAATTTGCAACCTGATGGAGGTCAGTATATATGGACTAATAGAACAAGTCCCACACACTGCTAGAAGCCGAAATATTTTGTCAGAGCTAGATGCAGAAAAAAATTATATTGAATTTGCAACCTGATGGAGGTCAGTATAGATGGACTAATAGAACAAGTCCTACACAATGCTAGTAGCCTAAATATTTTTTCCGAGCTGGATGCAGAAAAAAATTATATTGAATTTGCAACCTGATGGAGGTCAGTATAGATGGACTAATATAACAAGTCCCACACACTGCTAGAAGCCGAAATATTTTGTCAGAGCTAGATGCAGAAAAAAATTATATTCAATTTGCAACCTGATGGAGGTCAGTATAGATGGACTAATAGAACAAGTCCCACACACTGCTAGTAGCCAAAATATTTTTTCCGAGCTAGATGCAGAAAAAAATTATATTGAATTTGCAACCTGATGGAGGTCAGTATAGATGGACTAATAGAACAAGTCCCACACACTGCTAGAAGCCGAAATATTTTTTCAGAGCTAGATGCAGAAAAAAATTGTATTGAATTTTCAACCTGATGGAGGTCAGTATAGATGGACTAATAGAACAAGTCCCAAACACTGATAAAAGCCGAAATATTTTTTCACAGCTCGATGCAGAAAAAAATTATATTGAAATTGCAACTTGATGGAGATCAGTATAGATGGACTAATAGAACAAGTCCCACACACTGCAAGAAGCCGAAGTATTTTTTCAGAGCTAGATGCAGAAAAAAATTATATTGAATTTGCAACCTGATGGAGGTCAGTATAGATAGACTAATAGAACAAGTCCAACACAATGCTAGAAGCCGAAATATTCTTTCAGAGCTAGATGCAGAAAAAAATTATATTGAATTTACAACCTGATGGAGGTCAGTATAGATGGACTAATAGAACAAGTCCCACACACTGCTAGAAGCCGAAATATTTTGTCAGTGCTAGATGCAGAAAAAAATTATATTGAATTTGCCAGCTGATGGAGGTCAGTATATATGGACTAATAGAACAAGTCCCACACTCTGCTAGAAGCCGAAATATTTTGTCAGAGCTAGATGCAGAAAAAATTATATTGAATTTGCAACCTGATGGAGTTCAGAATAGATGGACTAATAGAACAAGTCCCACACACTGCTACAAGCCGAAATATTTTGTCAGAGCTAGATGCAGAAAAAAATTATATTGAATTTGCAACCTGATGGAGGTCAGCATAGATGGACCAATAGAACCAGTCCCACACACTGCTAGAAGCCGAAATATTTTTTCAGAGCTAGATGCAGAAAAAATTATATTGAATTTGCAACCTGATGGAGTTCAGAATAGATGGACTAATAGAACAAGTCCCACACACTGCTACAAGCTGAAATATTTTTTCAGAGCTAGATGCAGAAAAAAATTATATTGATTTTGCAACCTGATGGACGTCAGTATAGATAGACTAATAGAACAAGTCCCACACACTGCTAGAAGCCGAAATATTTTT
Organism: Phyllobates terribilis; assembly: GCF_046119375.1. NCBI lineage: Eukaryota > Metazoa > Chordata > Amphibia > Anura > Dendrobatidae > Phyllobates > Phyllobates terribilis. Next base: position 248,969,830 of record NW_027362769.1, on the reverse strand, counting down.
TCAGAGCTAGATGCAGAAAAAAATTATATTGAATTTGCCCACTGATGGAGGTCAGTATAGATGGACTAATAGAACAAGTCCCACACAATGCTAGAAGCCGAAATATTTTTTTAGAGCTAGATGCAGAAAAAAATTATATTGAATTTGCAACCTGATGGAGGTCAGTATATATGGACTTATAGAACAAGTCCCACACTCTGCTACAAGCTGAAATATGTTTTCTGAGCTAGATGCAGAAAAAAATTATATTAAATTTGCAACCTGATGGAGGTCAGTATAGATGGACTAATAGAACAAGTCACAAACACTGCTAGAAGCCAAAATATTTTTTCAGAGCTAGATGCAGAAAAAAATTATATTGAATTTGCAACCTGATGGAGGTCAGTATAGATGGACTAATAGAACAAGTCCCACACACTGCTAGAAGCCGAAATATTTTTTCAGAGCTAGATGCAGAAAAAAATTGTATTGAATTTGCAACCTGATGGAGGTCAGTATAGATGGACTAATAGAACAAGTCCCACACACTGATAAAAGCCGAAATATTTTTTCACAGCTCGATGCAGAAAAAAATTATATTGAAATTGCAACTTGATGGAGGTCAGTATAGATGGACTAATACAACAAGTCCCACACACTGCTACAAGCTGAAATATTTTTTCAGACCTAGATTCAGAAAAAAATTATATTGAATTTGCAACCTGATGGAGGTCAGTATAGATGGACTGAAAGAACAAGTCCCACACACTGCTACAAGCTGAAATATTTTTTCAGAGCTAGATGCAGAAAAAAATTATATTGAATTTGCAACCTGATGGAGGTCAGAATAGATGGACTAATAGAACAAGTCCCACACACTGCAAGAAGCCAAAATATTTTTTCAGAGCTAGATGCAGAAAAACATTATATTGAATTTGCAACCTGATGGAGGTCAGTATATATGGACTAATAGAACAAGTCCCACACACTGCTAGAAGCCGAAATATTTTGTCAGAGCTAGATGCAGAAAAAAATTATATTGAATTTGCAACCTGATGGAGGTCAGTATAGATGGACTAATAGAACAAGTCCTACACAATGCTAGTAGCCTAAATATTTTTTCCAAGCTGGATGCAGAAAAAAATTATATTGAATTTGCAACCCGATGGAGGTCAGTATAGATGGACTAATATAACAAGTCCCACACACTGCTACAAGATGAAATATTTTTTCAGAGCTAGATGCTGAAAAAAATTATATTGAATTTGCAACCTGATGGAGTTCAGAATAGATGGACTAATAGAACAAGTCCCACACACTGCTACAAGCTGAAATATTTTTTCAGAGCGAGATGCAGAAAAAAATTATATTGAATTTGCAACCTGATGGAGTTCAGAATAGATGGACTAATAGAACAAGTCCCACACACTGCTACAAGCTGATATATTTTTTCAGAGCTAGATGCAGAAAAAAATTATATTGATTTTGCAACCTGATGGACGTCAGTATAGATAGACTAATAGAACAAGTCCCACACACTGCTAGAAGCCGAATTATTTTTTCAGAGATAGATGCAGAAAAAAATTATATTGAATTTGCCTCCTGATGGAGGTCAGTATAGATGGACTAATAGAACAAGTCCCACACAATGCTAGAAGCAGAAATATTTTTTCAGAGCTATATGCAGAAAAAAATTATATTGAATTTGCAACCTGATGGAGGTCAGTATATATGGACTTATAGAACAAGTCCCACACACTGCTACAAGCTGAAATATGTTTTCTGAGCTAGATGCAGAAAAAAATTATATTAAATTTGCAACCTGATGGAGGTCAGTATAGATGGACTAATAGAGCAAGTCACAAACACTGCTAGAAGCCAAAATATTTTTTCAGAGCTAGATGCAGAAAAAAATTATATTGAATTTGCAACCTGATGGAGGTCAGTATAGATGGACTAATAGAACAAGTCCCACACACTGCTAGAAGCCAAAATATTTTTTCAGAGCTAGATGCAGAAAAAAATTGTATTGAAATTGCAACCTGATGGAGGTCAGTATAGATGGACTAATAGAACAAGTCCCACACACTGATAAAAGCCGAAATATTTTTTCACAGCTCGATGCAGAAAAAAATTATATTGAAATTGCAACTTGATGGAGGTCAGTATAGATGGACTAATACAACAAGTTCCACACACTGCTACAAGCTGAAATATTTTTTCAGACCTAGATGCAGAAAAAAATTATATTGAATTTGCAACCTGATGGAGGTCAGTATAGATGGACTAATAAAACAAGTCCCACACACTGCTAGAAGCCTAAATATTTTTTCAGAGCTAGATGCAGAAAAAAATTATATTGAATTTGCAACCTGATGGAGGTCAGTATAGATGGACTAATAAAACAAGTCCCACACACTGCTAGAAGCCTAAAAAATTTTTCAGAGCTAGATGCAGAAAAAAATTATATTGAATTTGCAACCTGATGGAGGTCAGTATAGAAGGACTGATAGAGCAAGTCCCACACACTGCTAGAAGCCTAAATAATTTTTCAGAGCTAGATGCAGGAAAAAATTAAATTGAATTTGCAACCTGATGGAGGTCAGTATAGATGGACTGAAAGAACAAGTCCCACACACTGCTACAAGCTGAAATATTTTTTCAGAGCTAGATGCAGAAGAAAATTATATTGAATTTGCAGCCTGATGGAGGTCAGTATAGATGGACTAATAGAACAAGTCACACACACTGCTAGAAGCCGAAATATTTTTTCAGAGCTAGATGCAGTAAAAAATTATATTGAATTTGCAACCTGATGGAGGTCAGTATAGATGGACTAATAGAACAAGTCCCACACACTTCTAGAAGCCGAAATATTTTTTCAGAGCTAGATGCTGAAAAAAAATATATTGAATTTGCAACCTGATGGAGGTCAGTATAGATGGACTAATAGAACAAGTCCCACACACTGCTAGAAGCCGAAATATTTTTTCAGAGCTAGATGCAGAAAAAAATTGTATTGAATTTGCAACCTGATGGAGGTCAGTATAGATGGACTAATAGAACAAGTCCCACACACTGATAAAAGCCGAAATATTTTTTCACAGCTAGATGCAGAAAAAAATTATATTGAAATTGCAACCTGATGGAGGTCAGTATAGATGGACTAATAGAGCAATTCCCACACACTGCTACAAGCTGAAATGTTTTTTCAGAGCTAGATGCAGAAAAAAATTATATTGAATTTGCAACCTGATGGAGGTCAGTATAGATGGACTAATAAAACAAGTCCCACACACTGCTAGAAGCCTAAAAAATTTTTCAGAGCTAGATGCAGAAAAAAATTATATTGAATTTGCAACCTGATGGAGGTCAGTATAGAAGGACTGATAGAGCAAGTCCCACACACTGCTAGAAGCCTAAATAATTTTTCAGAGCTAGATGCAGAAAAAAATTATATTGAATTTGCAACCTGATGGAGGTCAGTATAGATGGTATAATAGAACAAGTCCTACACACTGCTAGTAGCCAAAATATTTTTTCCGAGCTGGATGCAGAAAAAAATTATATTGAATTTGCAACTTGATGGAGGTCAGTATAGATGGACTAATATAACAAGTCCCACACACTGCTACAAGATGAAATATTTTTTCAGAGCTAGATGCTGAAAAAAATTATATTGAATTTGCAACCTGATGGAGGTCAGTATAGATGGACTAATAGAACAAGTCACACACACTGCTAGAAGCCGAAATATTTTTTCAGAGCTAGATGCAGAAAAAAATTATATTGAATTTGCAACATGATGGAGTTCAGAATAGATGGACTAATAGAACAAGTCCCACACACTGCTACAAGCTGAAATATTTTTTCAGAGCTAGATGCAGAAAAAAATTATTTTGAATTTGCAACCTGATGGACGTCAGTATAGATAGACTAATAGAACAAGTCCCACACACTGCTAGAAGCCGAAATATTTTTTCAGAGCTAGATGCAGAAAAAAATTATATTGAATTTTCCTCCTGATGGAGGTCAGTATAGATGGACTAATAGAACAAGTCCCACACAATGCTAGAAGCCGAAATATTTTTTCAGAGCTAGATGCAGAAAAAAATTATATTGAATTTGCAACCTGATTCAGGTCAGTATATATGGACTTATAGAACAAGTCCCACACACTGCTACAAACTGAAATATTTATTCTGAGCTAGATGCAGAAAAAAATTATATTAAATTTGCAACCTGATGGAGGTCAGTATAGATGGACTAATAGAACAAGTCACAAACACTGCTAGAAGCCAAAATATTTTTTCAGAGCTAGATGCAGAAAAAAATTATATTGAATTTGCAACCTGATGGAGGTCATTATAGATGGACTAATAGAACAAGTCCCACACACTGCTAGAAGCCAAAATATTTTTTCAGAGCTAGATGCAGAAAAAAATTGTATTGAATTTGCAACCTGATGGAGGTCAGTATAGATGGACTAATAGAACAAGTCCCACACACTGATAAAAGCCGAAATATTTTTTCACAGCTCGATGCAGAAAAAAATTATATTGAAATTGCAACTTGATGGAGGTCAGTATAGATGGACTAATAGAACAAATCCCACACACTGCTACAAGCTGAAATATTTTTTCAGACCTAGATGCAGAAAAAAATTATATTGAATTTGCAACCTGATGGAGGTCAGTATAGATGGACTAATAAAACAAGTCCCACACACTGCTAGAAGCCTAAATATTTTTTCAGAGCTAGATGCAGAAAAAAATTATATTGAATTTGCAACCTGATGGAGGTCAGTATAGATAGATAAATAAAACCAGTCCCACACACTGCTAGAAGCTTAAATATTTTTTCAGAGCTAGATGCAGAAAAAAATTATATTGAATTTGCAACCTGATGGAGGTCAGTATAGATGGACTGATAGAACAAGTCCCACACACTGCTAGAAGCCTAAATATTTTTTCAGAGCTAGATACAGAAAAAAATTATATTGAATTTGCAACCTGATGGAGGTCAGTATAGATGGACTGAAAGAACAAGTCCCACAAACTGCTACAAGCTGAAATATTTTTTCAGAGCTAGATGCAGAAAAAAATTATATTGAATTTGCAACCTGATGGAGGTCAGTATAGATGGACTAATAGAACATGTCACACACACTGCTAGAAGCCGAAATATTTTTTCAGAGCTAGATGCAGTAAAAAATTATATTGAATTTGCAACCTGATGTAGATCAGTATAGATGGACTAATAGAACAAGTCCCACACACTGCTAGAAGCCGAAATATTTTTTCAGAGCTAGATGCTGAAAAAAATTGTATTGAATTTGCAACCTGATGGAGGTCAGTATAGATGGACTTATAGAACAAGTCCCACACACTGATAAAAGCCGAAATATTTTTTCACAGCTATATGCAGAAAAAAATTATATTGAAATTGCAACCTGATGGAGGTCAGTATAGATGGACTAATAGAGCAATTCCCACACACTGCTACAAGCTGAAATATTTTTTCAGAGCTAGATGCAGAAAAAAATGATATTGAATTTGCAACCTGATGGAGGTTAGCATAGATTGACTAATAGAACAAGTCCCACACACTGCTAGAAGCCGAAATATTTTTTCAGAGCTAGATGCAGAAAAAAATTAAATTGAATTTGCAACCTGATGGAGGTCAGTATATGTGGACTAATAGAACAAGTCCCACACACTGCTAGAAGCCAAAATATTTTGTCAGAGCTAGATGCAGAAAAAAATTATATTGAATTTGCAACCTGATGGAGGTCAGTATAGATGGACTAATAGAACAAGTCCCACACACTGCTACAAGATGAAATATTTTTTCAGAGCTAGATGCTGAAAAAAATTATATTGAATTTGCAACCTGATGGAGGTCAGTATAGATGGACTAATAGAACAAGTCCCACACACTGCTAGAAGCCGAAATATTTTTTCAGAGCTAGATGCAGAAAAAAATTATATAGAATTTGCAACCTGATGGAGTTCAGAATATATGGACTAATAGAACAAGTCCCACACACTGCTAGAAGCCGAAATATTTTTTCAGAGCTAGATGCAAAAAAAAATTGTATTGAATTTGCAACCTGATGGAGGTCAGTATAGATGGACTAATAGAACAAGTCCCACACACTGATAAAAGCCGAAATATTTTTTCACAGCTAGATGCAGAAAAAAATTATATTGAAATTGCAACCTGACGGAGGTCAGTATAGATGGACTAATAGAGCAATTCCCACACACTGCTACAAGCTGAAATATTTTTTCAGAGCTAGATGCAGAAAAAAATGATATTGAATTTGCAACCTGATGGAGGTTAGTATAGATTGACTAATAGAACAAGTCCCACACACTGCTAGAAGCCGAAATATTTTTTCTCAGCTAGATGCAGAAAAAAATTATATTGAATTTGCAACCTGATGGAGGTCAGTATAGATGGACTAATAGAACAAGTCCCACACACTCCAAGAAGCCGAAATATTTTTTCAGAGCTAGATGCAGAAAAAAATTAAATTGAATTTGCAACCTGATGGAGGTCAGTATATATGGACTAATAGAACAAGTCCCACACACTGCTAGAAGCCGAAATATTTTGTCAGAGCTAGATGCAGAAAAAAATTATATTGAATTTGCAACCTGATGGAGGTCAGTATAGATGGACTAATAGAACAAGTCCCACACACTGCTAGTAGCCAAATTATTTTTTCCGAGCTAGATGCTGAAAAAAATTATATTGAATTTGCAACCTGATGGAGGTCAGTATAGATGGACTAATAGAACAAGTCCCACACACTGCTAGAAGCCGAAATATTTTTTCAGAGCTAGATGCAGAAAAAAATTATATTGAATTTGCAACCTGATGGAGTTCAGAATAGATGGACTAATAGAACAAGTCCCACACACTGCTACAAGCTGAAATATTTTTTCAGAGCTAGATGCAGAAAAAAATTATATTGAATTTGCAACCTGATGGACGTCAGTATAGATAGACTAATAGAACAAGTCCCACACACTGCTAGAAGCCGAAATATTTTTTCAGAGCTAGATGCAGAAAAAAATTATATTGAACTTGCCTCCTGATGGAGGTCAGTATAGATGTACTAATAGAACAAGTCCCACACAATGCTAGAAGCCGAAATATTTTTTCAGAGCTAGATGCAGAAAAAAATTATAATGAATTTGCAACCTGATGGAGGTCAGTATATATGGACTAATAGAACAAGTCCCACACACTGCTAGAAGCCGAAATATTTTTTCAGAGCTAGATGCAGAAAAAAATTATTTTGAATTTGCAACCTGATGGAGGTCAGTATAGATGGACTAATAGAACAAGTCTACACACTGCTAGAAGCCGAAATATTTTTTCAGAGCTAGATGCAGAAAAAAATTGTATTGAATTTGCAGCCTGATGGAGGTCAGTATAGATGGACTAATAGAACAAGTCCCACACACTGATAAAAGCCGAAATATTTTTTCACAGCTCGATGCAGAAAAAAATTATATTGAAATTGCAACTTGATAGAGGTCAGTATAGATGGACTAATAGAACAAGTCCCACACACTGCTACAAACTGAAATATTTTTTCTGAGCTAGATGCAGAAAAACATGATATTGAATTTTCAACCTGATGGAGGTCAGTATAGATGGACTATTAGAACAAGTCCCACTCACTGCTAGAGGCCGAAATATTTTTTCAGACCTAGATGCAGAAAAAAATTATATTGAATTTGCAACCTGATGGAGGTCAGTATAGATGGACTGAAAGAACAAGTCCCACACACTGCTACAAGCTGAAATATTTTTTCAGAGCTAAATGCAGAAAAAAATTAGATTGAATTTGCAACCTGATGGAGGTCAGTATAGATGGACTAATAGAACAAGTCACAGACACTGCTATAAGCCGAAATATTTTTTCAGAGCTAGATGCAGTAAAAAATTATATTGAATTTGCAACCTGATGGACGTCAGTATAGATGGACTAATAGAACAAGTCCCACACACTGCTAGAAGCCGAAATATTTTTTCAGAGCTAGATGCTGAAAAAAAATATATTGAATTTGCAACCTGATGGAGGTCAGTATAGATGGACTAATAGAACAAGTCCCACACACTGATAAAAGCCAAAATATTTTTTCATAGCTAGATGCAGAAAAAAATTATATTGAATTTGCAACCTGATGGAGGTCAGTATAGATGGACTATTAGAACAAGTCCCACACACTGCTAGAAGCCGAAATATGTTTTCAGACCTGGATGCAGAAAAAAATAATATTGAATTTGCAACCTGATGGAGGTCAGTATAGATGGACTAATAAAACAAGTCCCACACACTGCTAGAAGCCTAAATATTTTGTCAGAGCAAGATGCAGAAAAAAATTATATTGAAATTGCAACCTGATGGAGGTCTGTATAGATGTAATAATAGAACAATTCCCACACACTGCTACAAGCTGAAATATTTTTTCAGAGCTAGATGCAGAAAAAAATTATATTAAATTTGCAACCTGATGGAGGTCAGTATAGATGGACTAATAGAACAAGTCACAAACACTGCTAGAAGCCGAAATATTTTTTCAGAGCTAGATGCAGAAAAAAATTGTATTGAATTTGCAACCTGATGGAGGTCAGTATAGATGGACTAATAGAACAAGTCCCACACACTGATAAAAGCCGAAATATTTTTTCACAGCTCGATGCAGAAAAAAATTATATTGAAATTGCAACTTGATGTAGGTCAGTATAGATGGACTAATAGAACAAATCCCACACACTGCTACAAGCTGAAATATTTTTTCAGACCTAGATGCAGAAAAAAATTATATTGAATTTGCAACCTGATGGAGGTCAGTATAGTTGGACTAATAAAACAAGTCCCACACACTGCTAGAAGCCTAAATATTTTTTCAGAGCTACATGCAGAAAAAAATTATATTGAATTTGCAACCTGATGGAGGTCAGTATAGATGGACTAATAAAACCAGTCCCACACACTGCTGGAAGCTTAAATATTTTTTCAGAGCTAGATGCAGAAAAAAATTATATTGAATTTGCAACCTGATGGAGGTCAGTCTAGATGGACTGATAGAACAAGTCCCACACACTGCTAGAAGCCTAAATATTTTTTCAGAGCTAGATACAGAAAAAAATTATATTGAATTTGCAACCTGATGGAGGTCAGTATAGATGGACTGAAAGAACAAGTCCCACACACTGCTACAAGCTGAAATATTTTTTCAGAGCTAGATGCAGAAAAAAATTATATTGAATTTGCAACCTGATGGAGGTCAGTATAGATGGACTAATAGAACATGTCACACACACTGCTAGAAGCCGAAATATTTTTTCAGAGCTAGATGCAGTAAAAAATTATATTGAATTTGCAACCTGATGGAGGTCAGTATAGATGGACTAATAGAACAAGTCCCACACATTGCTAGAAGCCGAAATATTTTTTCAGAGCTAGATGCTGAAAAAAATTGTATTGAATTTGCAACCTGATGGAGGTCAGTATAGATGTACTTATAGAACAAGTCCCACACACTGATAAAAGCCGAAATATTTTTTCACAGCTATATGCAGAAAAAAATTATATTGAAATTGCAACCTGATGGAGGTCAGTATAGATGGGCTAATAGAGCAATTCCCACACACTGCTACAAGCTGAAATATTTTTTCAGAGCTAGATGCAGAAAAAAATGATATTGAATTTGCAACCTGATGGAGGTTAGCATAGATTGACTAATAGAACAAGTCCCACACACTGCTAGAAGCCGAAATATTTTTTCAGAGCTAGATGCAGAAAAAAATTAAATTGAATTTGCAACCTGATGGAGGTCAGTATATATGGACTAATAGAACAAGTCCCACACACTGCTAGAAGCCGAAATATTTTGTCAGAGCAAGATGCAGAAAAAAATTATATTGAAATTGCAACCTGATGGAAGTCTGTATAGATGTAATAATAGAACAATTCCCACACACTGCTACAAGCTGAAATATTTTTTCAGAGCTAGATGCAGAAAAAAATTATATTAAATTTGCAACCTGATGGAGGTCAGTATAGATGGACTAATAGAACAAGTCACAAACACTGCTAGAAGCCGAAATATTTTTTCAGAGCTAGATGCAGAAAAAAATTGTATTGAATTTGCAACCTGATGGAGGTCAGTATAGATGGACTAATAGAACAAGTCCCACACACTGATAAAAGCCGAAATATTTTTTCACAGCTCGATGCAGAAAAAAATTATATTGAAATTGCAACTTGATGGAGGTCAGTATAGATGGACTAATAGAACAAATCCCACACACTGCTACAAGCTGAAATATTTTTTCAGACCTAGATGCAGAAAAAAATTATATTGAATTTGCAACCTGATGGAGGTCAGTATAGATGGAATAATAAAACAAGTCCCACACACTGCTAGAAGCCTAAATATTTTTTCAGAGCTACATGCAGAAAAAAATTATATTGAATTTGCAACCTGATGGAGGTCAGTATAGATGGACTAATAAAACCAGTCCCACACACTGCTGGAAGCTTAAATATTTTTTCAGAGCTAGATGCAGAAAAAAATTATATTGAATTTGCAACCTGATGGAGGTCAGTCTAGATGGACTGATAGAACAAGTCCCACACACTGCTAGAAGCCTAAATATTTTTTCAGAGCTAGATACAGAAAAAAATTATATTGAATTTGCAACCTGATGGAGGTCAGTATAGATGGACTGAAAGAACAAGTCCCACACACTGCTACAAGCTGAAATATTTTTTCAGAGCTAGATGCAGAAAAAAATTATATTGAATTTGCAACCTGATGGAGGTCAGTATAGATGGACTAATAGAACATGTCACACACACTGCTAGAAGCCGAAATATTTTTTCAGAGCTAGATGCAGTAAAAAATTATATTGAATTTGCAACCTGATGGAGGTCAGTATAGATGGACTAATAGAACAAGTCCCACACATTGCTAGAAGCCGAAATATTTTTTCAGAGCTAGATGCTGAAAAAAATTGTATTGAATTTGCAACCTGATGGAGGTCAGTATAGATGTACTTATAGAACAAGTCCCACACACTGATAAAAGCCGAAATATTTTTTCACAGCTATATGCAGAAAAAAATTATATTGAAATTGCAACCTGATGGAGGTCAGTATAGATGGGCTAATAGAGCAATTCCCACACACTGCTACAAGCTGAAATATTTTTTCAGAGCTAGATGCAGAAAAAAATGATATTGAATTTGCAACCTGATGGAGGTTAGCATAGATTGACTAATAGAACAAGTCCCACACACTGCTAGAAGCCGAAATATTTTTTCAGAGCTAGATGCAGAAAAAAATTAAATTGAATTTGCAACCTGATGGAGGTCAGTATATATGGACTAATAGAACAAGTCCCACACACTGCTAGAAGCCGAAATATTTTGTCAGAGCTAGATGCAGAAAAAAATTATATTGAATTTGCAACCTGATGGAGGTCAGTATAGATGGACTAAGATAACAAGTCCCACACACTGCTAGTAGCCAAATTATTTTTTCCGAGCTAGATGCAGAAAAAAATTATATTGAATTTGCAACCTGATGGAGGTCAGTATAGATGGACTAATAGAACAAATCCCACACACTGCTACAAGATGAAATATTTTTTCAGAGCTAGATGCTGAAAAAAATTATATTGAATTTGCAACCTGATGGAGGTCAGTATAGATGGACTAATAGAACAAGTCCCACACACTGATAAAAGCCGAAATATTTTTTCAGAGCTAGATGCAGAAAAAAATTATATTGAAATTGCAACCTGATGGAGGTCAGTATAGATGGACTAATAGAGCAATTCCCACACACTGCTACAAGCTGAAATATTTTTTCAGAGCTAGATGCAGAAAAAAATGATATTGAATTTGCAACCTGATGGAGGTTAGTATAGATTGACTAATAGAACAAGTCCCACACACTGCTAGAAGCCGAAATATTTTTTCTTAGCTAGATGCAGAAAAAAATTATATTGAATTTGCAACCTGATGGAGGTCAGTATAGATGGACTAATAGAACATGTCACACACACTGCTAGAAGCCGAAATATTTTTTCAGAGCTAGATGCAGTAAAAAATTATATTGAATTTGCAACCTGATGGAGGTCAGTATAGATGGACTAATAGAACAAGTCCCACACATTGCTAGAAGCCGAAATATTTTTTCAGAGCTAGATGCTGAAAAAAATTGTATTGAATTTGCAACCTGATGGAGGTCAGTATAGATGTACTTATAGAACAAGTCCCACACACTGATAAAAGCCGAAATATTTTTTCACAGCTATATGCAGAAAAAAATTATATTGAAATTGCAACCTGATGGAGGTCAGTATAGATGGGCTAATAGAGCAATTCCCACACACTGCTACAAGCTGAAATATTTTTTCAGAGCTAGATGCAGAAAAAAATGATATTGAATTTGCAACCTGATGGAGGTTAGCATAGATTGACTAATAGAACAAGTCCCACACACTGCTAGAAGCCGAAATATTTTTTCAGAGCTAGATGCAGAAAAAAATTAAATTGAATTTGCAACCTGATGGAGGTCAGTATATATGGACTAATAGAACAAGTCCCACACACTGCTAGAAGCCGAAATATTTTGTCAGAGCTAGATGCAGAAAAAAATTATATTGAATTTGCAACCTGATGGAGGTCAGTATAGATGGACTAAGATAACAAGTCCCACACACTGCTAGTAGCCAAATTATTTTTTCCGAGCTAGATGCAGAAAAAAATTATATTGAATTTGCAACCTGATGGAGGTCAGTATAGATGGACTAATAGAACAAATCCCACACACTGCTACAAGATGAAATATTTTTTCAGAGCTAGATGCTGAAAAAAATTATATTGAATTTGCAACCTGATGGAGGTCAGTATAGATGGACTAATAGAACAAGTCCCACACACTGATAAAAGCCGAAATATTTTTTCAGAGCTAGATGCAGAAAAAAATTATATTGAAATTGCAACCTGATGGAGGTCAGTATAGATGGACTAATAGAGCAATTCCCACACACTGCTACAAGCTGAAATATTTTTTCAGAGCTAGATGCAGAAAAAAATGATATTGAATTTGCAACCTGATGGAGGTTAGTATAGATTGACTAATAGAACAAGTCCCACACACTGCTAGAAGCCGAAATATTTTTTCTTAGCTAGATGCAGAAAAAAATTATATTGAATTTGCAACCTGATGGAGGTCAGTATAGATGGACTAATAGAACAAGTCCCACACACTCCAAGAAGCCGAAATATTTTTTCAGAGCTAGATGCTGAAAAAAATTATATTGAATTTGCAACCTGATGGAGGTCAGTATAGATGGACTAATAGAACAAGTCCCACACACTGCTAGAAGCCGAAATATTTTTTCAGAGCTAGATGCAGAAAAAAATTATATTGAATTTGCAACCTGATGGAGTTCAGAATAGATGGACTAATAGAACAAGTCCCACACACTGCTACAAGCTGAAATATTTTTTCAGAGCTAGATGCAGAAAAAAATTATATTGAATTTGCAACCTGATGGACGTCAGTATAGATAGACTAATAGAACAAGTCCCACACACTGCTAGAAGCCGAAATATTTTTTCAGAGCTAGATGCAGAAAAAAATTATATTGAATTTGCCTCCTGATGGAGGTCAGTATAGATGGACTAATAGAGCAAGTCCCACACAATGCTAGAAGCCGAAATATTTTTTCAGAGCTAGATGCAGAAAAAAATTATAATGAATTTGCAACCTGATGGAGGTCAGTATATATGGACTAATAGAACAAGTCCCACACACTGCTAGAAGCCGAAATATTTTTTCAGAGCTAGATGCAGAAAAAAATTACTTTGAATTTGCAACCTGATGGAGGTCAGTATAGATGGACTAATAGAACAAGTCCACACACTGCTAGAAGCCGAAATATTTTTTCAGAGCTAGATGCAGAAAAAAATTGTATTGAATTTGCAGCCTGATGGAGGTCAGTATAGATGGACTAATAGAACAAGTCCCACACACTGATAAAAGCCGAAATATTTGTTCACAGCTCGATGCAGAAAAAAATTATATTGAAATTGCAACTTGATAGAGGTCAGTATAGATGGACTAATAGAACAAGTCCCACACACTGCTACAAACTGAAATATTTTTTCTGAGCTAGATGCAGAAAAACATGATATTGAATTTTCAACCTGATGGAGGTCAGTATAGATGGACTATTAGAACAAGTCCCACTCACTGCTAGAAGCCGAAATATTTTTTCAGACCTAGATGCAATAAAAAATTATATTGAATTTGCAACCTGATGGAGGTCAGTACAGATGGGCTAATAGAGCAATTCCCACACACTGCTACAAGCTGAAATATTTTTTCAGAGCTAGATGCAGAAAAAAATGATATTGAATTTGCAACCTGATGGAGGTTAGCATAGATTGACTAATAGAACAAGTCCCACACACTGCTAGAAGCCGAAATATTTTTTCAGAGCTAGATGCAGAAAAAAATTAAATTGAATTTGCAACCTGATGGAGGTCAGTATATATGGACTAATAGAACAAGTCCCACACACTGCTAGAAGCCGAAATATTTTGTCAGAGCTAGATGCAGAAAAAAATTATATTGAATTTGCAACCTGATGGAGGTCAGTATAGATGGACTAAGATAACAAGTCCCACACACTGCTAGTAGCCAAATTATTTTTTCCGAGCTAGATGCAGAAAAAAATTATATTGAATTTGCAACCTGATGGAGGTCAGTATAGATGGACTAATAGAACAAGTCCCACACACTGCTACAAGATGAAATATTTTTTCAGAGCTAGATGCTGAAAAAAATTATATTGAATTTGCAACCTGATGGAGGTCAGTATAGATGGACTAATAGAACAAGTCCCACACACTGCTAGAAGCCGAAATATTTTTTCAGAGCTAGATGCAGAAAAAAATTATATTGAATTTGCAACCTGATGGAGTTCAGAATAGATGGACTAATAGAACAAGTCCCACACACTGCTACAAGCTGAAATATTTTTTCAGAGCTAGATGCAGAAAAAAATTATATTGAATTTGCAACCTGATGGACGTCAGTATAGATAGACTAATAGAACAAGTCCCACACACTGCTAGAAGCCGAAATATTTTTTCAGAGCTAGATGCAGAAAAAAATTATATTGAATTTGCCTCCTGATGGAGGTCAGTATAGATGGACTAATAGAACAAGTCCCACACAATGCTAGAAGCCGAAATATTTTTTCAGAGCTAGATGCAGAAAAAAATTATAATGAATTTGCAACCTGATGGAGGTCAGTATATATGGACTAATAGAACAAGTCCCACACACTGCTAGAAGCCGAAATATTTTTTCAGAGCTAGATGCAGAAAAAAATTACTTTGAATTTGCAACCTGATGGAGGTCAGTATAGATGGACTAATAGAACAAGTCCACACACTGCTAGAAGCCGAAATATTTTTTCAGAGCTAGATGCAGAAAAAAATTGTATTGAATTTGCAGCCTGATGGAGGTCAGTATAGATGGACTAATAGAACAAGTCCCACACACTGATAAAAGCCGAAATATTTGTTCACAGCTCGATGCAGAAAAAAATTATATTGAAATTGCAACTTGATAGAGGTCAGTATAGATGGACTAATAGAACAAGTCCCACACACTGCTACAAACTGAAATATTTTTTCTGAGCTAGATGCAGAAAAACATGATATTGAATTTTCAACCTGATGGAGGTCAGTATAGATGGACTATTAGAACAAGTCCCACTCACTGCTAGAAGCCGAAATATTTTTTCAGACCTAGATGCAGAAAAAAATTATATTGAATTTGCAACCTGATGGAGGTCAGTATAGATGGGCTAATAGAGCAATTCCCACACACTGCTACAAGCTGAAATATTTTTTCAGAGCTAGATGCAGAAAAAAATGATATTGAATTTGCAACCTGATGGAGGTTAGCATAGATTGACTAATAGAACAAGTCCCACACACTGCTAGAAGCCGAAATATTTTTTCAGAGCTAGATGCAGAAAAAAATTAAATTGAATTTGCAACCTGATTTAGGTCAGTATATATGGACTAATAGAACAAGTCCCACACACTGCTAGAAGCCGAAATATTTTGTCAGAGCTAGATGCAGAAAAAAATTATATTGAATTTGCAACCTGATGGAGGTCAGTATAGATGGACTAATATAACAAGTCCCACACACTGCTAGTAGCCAAATTATTTTTTCCGAGCTAGAAGCAGAAAAAAATTATATTGAATTTGCAACCTGATGGAGTTCAGAATATATGGACTAATAGAACAAGTCCCACACACTGCTAGAAGCCGAAATATTTTTTCAGAGCTAGATGCAGAAAAAAATTGTATTGAATTTGCAACCTGATGGAGGTCAGTATAGATGGACTAATAGAACAAGTCCCACACACTGATAAAAGCCGAAATATTTTTTCAGAGCTAGATGCAGAAAAAAATTATATTGAAATTGCAACCTGATGGAGGTCAGTATAGATGGACTAATAGAGCAATTCCCACACACTGCTACAAGCTGAAATATTTTTTCAGAGCTAGATGCAGAAAAAAATGATATTGAATTTGCAACCTGATGGAGGTTAGTATAGATTGACTAATAGAACAAGTCCCACACACTGCTAGAAGCCGAAATATTTTTTCTTAGCTAGATGCAGAAAAAAATTATATTGAATTTGCAACCTGATGGAGGTCAGTATAGATGGACTAATAGAACAAGTCCCACACACTCCAAGAAGCCGAAATATTTTTTCAGAGCTAGATGCTGAAAAAAATTATATTGAATTTGCAACCTGATGGAGGTCAGTATAGATGGTCTAATAGAACAAGTCCCACACACTGCTAGAAGCCGAAATATTTTTTCAGAGCTAGATGCAGAAAAAAATTATATTGAATTTGCAACCTGATGGAGTTCAGAATAGATGGACTAATAGAACAAGTACCACACACTGCTACAAGCTGAAATATTTTTTCAGAGCTAGATGCAGAAAAAAATTATATTGAATTTGCAACCTGATGGACGTCAGTATAGATAGACTAATAGAACAAGTCCCACACACTGCTAGAAGCCGAAATATTTTTTCAGAGCTAGATGCAGAAAAAAATTATATTGAATTTGCCTCCTGATGGAGGTCAGTATAGATGGACTAATAGAACAAGTCCCACACAATGCTAGAAGCCGAAATATTTTTTCAGAGCTAGATGCAGAAAAAAACTATAATGAATTTGCAACCTGATGGAGGTCAGTATATATGGACTAATAGAACAAGTCCCACACACTGCTAGAAGCCGAAATATTTTTTCAGAGCTAGATGCAGAAAAAAATTACTTTGAATTTGCAACCTGATGGAGGTCAGTATAGATGGACTAATAGAACAAGTCCACACACTGCTAGAAGCCGAAATATTTTTTCAGAGCTAGATGAAGAAAAAAATTGTATTGAATTTGCAGCCTGATGGAGGTCAGTATAGATGGACTAATAGAACAAGTCCCACACACTGATAAAAGCCGAAATATTTGTTCACAGCTCGATGCAGAAAAAAATTATATTGAAATTGCAACTTGATAGAGGTCAGTATAGATGGACTAATAGAACAAGTCCCACACACTGCTACAAACTGAAATATTTTTTCTGAGCTAGATGCAGAAAAACATGATATTGAATTTTCAACCTGATGGAGGTCAGTATAGATGGACTATTAGAACAAGTCCCACTCACTGCTAGAAGCCGAAATATTTTTTCAGACCTAGATGCAGAAAAAAATTATATTGAATTTGCAACCTGATGGAGGTCAGTATAGATGGACTGAAAGAACAAGTCCCACACACTGCTACAAGCTGAAATATTTTTTCAGAGCTAAATGCAGAAAAAAATTATATTGAATTTGCAACCTGATGGAGGTCAGTATAGATGGACTAATAGAACAAGTCACACACACTGCTAGAAGCCGAAATATTTTTTCAGAGCTAGATGCAGTAAAAAATTATATTGAATTTGCAACCTGATGGAGGTCAGTATAGATGGACTAATAGAACAAGTCCCACACACTGCTAGATGCCGAAATATTTTTTCAGAGCTAGATGCTGAAAAAAAATATATTGAATTTGCAACCTGATGGAGGTCAGTATAGATGGACTAATAGAACAAGTCCCACACATTGCTAGAAGCCGAAATATTTTTTCAGAGCTAGATGCAGAAAAAAATTGTAATGAATTTGCAACCTGATGGAGGTCAGTATAGATGGACAAATAGAACAAGTCCCACACACTGATAAAAGCCGAAATATTTTTTCATAGCTAGATGCAGAAAAAAATTATATTGAATTTGCAACCTGATGGAGGTCAGTATAGATGGACTATTAGAACAAGTCCCACACACTGCTAGAAGCCGAAATATTTTTTCAGACCTGGATGCAGAAAAAAATAATATTGAATTTGCAACCTGATGGAGGTCAGTATAGATGGACTAATAGAACAAGTCCCACACACTGCTAGAAGCCTAAATATTTTGTCAGAGCAAGATGCAGAAAAAAATTATATTGAAATTGCAACCTGATGGAGGTCTGTATAGATGTACAAATAGAACAATTCCCACACACTGCTACAAGCTGAAATATTTTTTCAGAGCTAGATGCAGAAAAAAATTATATTGAATTAGCAACCTGATGGAGGTCAGTATAGATAGACTAATAGAACAAGTCCCACACACTGCTAGAAGCCGCTATATTATTTCAGAGCTAGATGCAGAAAAAAATTATATTGAATTTGCAACTTGATGGAGGTCAGTATAGATGGACTAATAGAACAAGTCTCACACACTGCTAGAAGCAGAAATATTTTTTCAGAGCTAAATGCAGAAAAAAATTATATTGAATTTGCAACCTGATGGAGGTCAGTATAGATGGACTAATAGAACAAGTCCCACACACTGCTAGAAGCCGAAATATTTTTTCAGAGCTAGATGCAGAAAAAAATTATATTGAATTTGCAACCTGATGGAGTTCAGAATAGATGGACTAATAGAACAAGTCCCACACACTGCTACAAGCTGAAATATTTTTTCAGAGCTAGATGCAGAAAAAAATTATATTGAATTTGCAACCTGATGGACGTCAGTATAGATAGACTAATAGAACAAGTCCCACACACTGCTAGAAGCCGAAATATTTTTTCAGAGCTAGATGCAGAAAAAAATTATATTGAATTTGCCTCCTGATGGAGGTCAGTATAGATGGACTAATAGAACAAGTCCCACACAATGCTAGAAGCCGAAATATTTTTTCAGAGCTAGATGCAGAAAAAAATTATATTGAAATTGCAACCTGATGGAGGTCAGTATAGATGGGCTAATAGAGCAATTCCCACACACTGCTACAAGCTGAAATATTTTTTCAGAGCTAGATGCAGAAAAAAATGATATTGAATTTGCAACCTGATGGAGGTTAGCATAGATTGACTAATAGAACAAGTCCCACACACTGCTAGAAGCCGAAATATTTTTTCAGAGCTAGATGCAGAAAAAAATTAAATTGAATTTGCAACCTGATGGAGGTCAGTATATATGGACTAATAGAACAAGTCCCACACACTGCTAGAAGCCGAAATATTTTGTCAGAGCTAGATGCAGAAAAAAATTATATTGAATTTTCAACCTGATGGAGGTCAGTATAGATGGACTAATATAACAAGTCCCACACACTGCTAGTAGCCAAATTATTTTTTCCGAGCTAGATGCAGAAAAAAATTATATTGAATTTGCAACCTGATGGAGGTCAGTATAGATGGACTAATAGAACAAGTCCCACACACTGCTACAAGATGAAATATTTTTTCAGAGCTAGATGCTGAAAAAAATTATATTGAATTTGCAACCTGATGGAGGTCAGTATAGATGGACTAATAGAACAAGTCCCACACACTGCTAGAAGCCGAAATATTTTTTCAGAGCTAGATGCAGAAAAAAATTATATAGAATTTGCAACCTGATGGAGTTCAGAATATATGGACTAATAGAACAAGTCCCACACACTGCTAGAAGCCGAAATATTTTTTCAGAGCTAGATGCAGAAAAAAATTGTATTGAATTTGCAACCTGATGGAGGTCAGTATAGATGGACTAATAGAACAAGTCCCACACATTGATAAAAGCCGAAATATTTTTTCAGAGCTAGATGCAGAAAAAAATTATATTGAAATTGCAACCTGATGGAGGTCAGTATAGATGGACTAATAGAGCAATTCCCACACACTGCTACAAGCTGAAATATTTTTTCAGAGCTAGATGCAGAAAAAAATGATATTGAATTTGCAACCTGATGGAGGTTAGTATAGATTGACTAATAGAACAAGTCCCACACACTGCTAGAAGCCGAAATATTTTTTCTTAGCTAGATGCAGAAAAAAATTATATTGAATTTGCAACCTGATGGAGGTCAGTATAGATGGACTAATAGAACAAGTCCCACACACTCCAAGAAGCCGAAATATTTTTTCAGAGCTAGATGCTGAAAAAAATTATATTGAATTTGCAACCTGATGGAGGTCAGTATAGATGGACTAATAGAACAAGTCCCACACACTGCTAGAAGCCGAAATATTTTTTCAGAGCTAGATGCAGAAAAAAATTATATTGAATTTGCAACCTGATGGAGTTCAGAATAGATGGACTAATAGAACAAGTCCCACACACTGCTACAAGCTGAAATATTTTTTCAGAGCTAGATGCAGAAAAAAATAATATTGAATTTGCAACCTGATGGAGGTCAGTATAGATGGACTAATAAAACAAGTCCCACACACTGCTAGAAGCCTAAATATTTTGTCAGAGCAAGATGCAGAAAAAAATTATATTGAAATTGCAACCTGATGGAGGTCTGTATAGATGTACAAATAGAACAATTCCCACACACTGCTACAAGCTGAAATATTTTTTCAGAGCTAGATGCAGAAAAAAATTATATTGAATTTGCAACCTGATGGAGGTCAGTATAGATAGACTAATAGAACAAGTCCCACAGACTGCTAGAAGCCGCTATATTTTTTCAGAGCTAGATGCAGAAAAAAATTATATTGAATTTGCAACTTGATGGAGGTCAGTATAGATGGACTAATAGAACAAGTCTCACACACTGCTAGAAGCAGAAATATTTTTTCAGAGCTAGATGCAGAAAAAAATTATATTGAATTTGCAACCTGATGGAGGTCAGTATAGATGGACTATTAGAACAAGTCCCACACACTGCTAGAAGCCGAAAAAATTTTTCAGACCTGGATGCAGCAAAAAATTATATTGAATTTGCAACCTGATGGAGGTCAGTATAGATGGACTAATAGAACAAGTCCCACACACTGCTAGAAGCCGAAATATTTTTTCAGAGCTAGATGCAGAAAAAAATTATATTGAATTTGCAACCTGATGGAGTTCAGAATAGATGGACTAATAGAACAAGTCCCACACACTGCTACAAGCTGAAATATTTTTTCAGAGCTAGATGCAGAAAAAAATTATATTGAATTTGCAACCTGATGGACGTCAGTATAGATAGACTAATAGAACAAGTCCCACACACTGCTAGAAGCCGAAATATTTTTTCAGAGCTAGATGCAGAAAAAAATTACTTTAAATTTGCAACCTGATGGAGGTCAGTATAGATGGACTAATAGAACAAGTCCACACACTGCTAGAAGCCGAAATATTTTTTCAGAGCTAGATGCAGAAAAAAATTATATTGAATTTGCAACCTGATGGAGGTCAGTATAGATGGACTAATAGAACAAGTCCCACACAATGCTAGAAGCCGAAATATTTTTTCAGAGCTAGATGCAGAAAAAAATTATAATGAATTTGCAACCTGATGGAGGTCAGTATATATGGACTAATAGAACAAGTCCCACACACTGCTAGAAGCCGAAATATTTTTTCAGTGCTAGATGCAGAAAAAAATTACTTTAAATTTGCAACCTGATGGAGGTCAGTATAGATGGACTAATAGAACAAGTCCACACACTGCTAGAAGCCGAAATATTTTTTCAGAGCTAGATGCAGAAAAAAATTATATTGAATTTGCAACCTGATGGACGTCAGTATAGATAGACTAATAGAACAAGTCCCACACACTGCTAGAAGCCGAAATATTTTTTCAGAGCTAGATGCAGAAAAAAATTATATTGAATTTGCCTCCTGATGGAGGTCAGTATAGATGGACTAATAGAACAAGTCCCACACACTGCTACAAACTGAAATATTTTTTCTGAGCTAGATGCAGAAAAACATGATATTGAATTTTCAACCTGATGGAGGTCAGTATAGATGGACCTTTAGAACAAGTCCCACTCACTGCTAGAAGCCGAAATATTTTTTCAGACCTAGATGCAGAAAAAAATTATATTGAATTTGCAACCTGGTGGAGGTCAGTATAGATGGACTGAAAGAACAAGTCCCACACACTGCTACAAGCTGAAATATTTTTTCAGAGCTAAATGCAGAAAAAAATTATATTGAATTTGCAACCTGATGGAGGTTAGTATAGATGGACTAATAGAACAAGTCACACACACTGCTAGAAGCCGAAATATTTTTTCAGAGCTAGATGCAGTAAAAAATTATATTGAATTTGCAACCTGATGGAGGTCAGTGTAGATGGACTAATAGAACAAGTCCCACACACTGCTAGAAGCCGAAATATTTTTTCAGAGCTAGATGCAGAAAAAAAATATATTGAATTTGCAACCTGATGGAGGTCAGTATAGATGGACTAATAGAACAAGTCCCACACACTGCTAGAAGCCGAAATATTTTTTCAGAGCTAGATGCAGAAAAAAATTGTAATGAATTTGCAACCTGATGGAGGTCAGTATAGATGGACTAATAGAACAAGTCCCACACACTGATAAAAGCCGAAATATTTTTTCATAGCTAGATGCAGAAAAAAATTATATTGAATTTGCAACCTGATGGAGGTCAGTATAGATGGACTATTAGAACAAGTCCCACACACTGCTAGAAGCCGAAATATTTTTTCAGACCTGGATGCAGAAAAAAATAATATTGAATTTGCAACCTGATGGAGGTCAGTATAGATGGACTAATAAAACAAGTCCCACACACTGCTAGAAGCCTAAATATTTTGTCAGAGCAAGATGCAGAAAAAAATTATATTGAAATTGCAACCTGATGGAGGTCTGTATAGATGTACAAATAGAACAATTCCCACACACTGCTACAAGCTGAAATATTTTTTCAGAGCTAGATGCAGAAAAAAATTATATTGAATTTGCAACCTGATGGAGGTCAGTATAGATAGACTAATAGAACAAGTCCCACACACTGCTAGAAGCCGCAATATTTTTTCAGAGCTAGATGCAGAAAAAAATTATATTGAATTTGCAACTTGATGGAGGTCAGTATAGATGGACTAATAGAACAAGTCTCACACACTGCTAGAAGCCGAAATATTTTTTCAGAGCTAGATGCAGAAAAAAATTATATTGAATTTGCAACATGATGGAGCTCAGTATAGATGGACTATTAGAACAAGTCCCACACACTGCTAGAAGCCGAAATATTTTTTCAGACCTGGATGCAGCAAAAAATTATATTGAATTTGCAACCTGATGGAGGTCAGTATAGATGGACTAATAAAACAAGTCCCACACACTGCTAGAAGCCGAAATATTTTTTCAGAGCTAGATGCAGAAAAAAATTGTATTGAATTTGCAACCTGATGGAGGTCACTATAGATGGACTAATAGAACAAGTCCCACACACTGATAAAAGCCGAAATATTTTTTCACAGCTAGATGCAGAAAAAAATTATATTGAATTTGCAACCTGATGGAGGTCAGTATAGATGGACTATTAGAACAAGTCCCACACACTGCTAGAAGCCGAAATATTTTTTCAGACCTGGATGCAGAAAAAAATTATATTGAATTTGCAACCTGATGGAGGTCAGTATAGATGGACTAATAAAACAAGTCCCACACACTGCTAGAAGCCTAAATATTTTGTCAGAGCTAGATGCAGAAAAAAATTATATTGAAATTGCAACCTGATGGAGATCTGTATAGATGTACTAATAGAACAATTCCCACACACTGCTACAAGCTGATATAATTTTTCATAGCTAGATGCAGAAAAAAATTATATTGAATTTGCAACCTGATGGAGGTCAGTATAGATAGACTAATAGAACAAGTCCCACACACTGCTAGAAGCCGCAATATTTTTTCAGAGCTAGATGCAGCAAGAAATTATATTGAATTTGCAACCTGATGGAGGTCAGTATAGATAGACTAATAGAACAAGTCCCACACACTGATAAAAGCCGAAATATTTTTTCACAGCTAGATGCAGAAAAAAATTATATTGAATTTGCAACCTGATGGAGGTCAGTATAGATGGACTAATAAAACAAGTCCCACACACTGCTAGAAGCCTAAATATTTTGTCAGAGCTAGATGCAGAAAAAAATTATATTGAAATTGCAACCTGATGGAGGTCAGTATAGATGGACTAATAAAACAAGTCCCACACACTGCTAGAAGCCTAAATATTTTGTCAGAGCTAGATGCAGAAAAAAATTATATTGAAATTGCAACCTGATGGAGGTCTGTATAGATGTACTAATAGAACAATTCCTACACACTGCTACAAGCTGAAATATTTTTTCAGAGCTAGATGCAGAAAAAAATTATATTGAATTTGCAACCTGATGGAGATCAGTATAGATAGACTAATAGAACAAGTCCCACACACTGCTAGAAGCCGCAATATTTTTTCAGAGCTAGATGCAGAAAAAAATTATATTGAATTTGCAACTTGATGGAGGTCAGTATAGATGGACTAATAGAACAAGTCTCACACACTGCTAGAAGCCGAAATATTTTTTCAGAGCTAGATGCAGAAAAAAATTATATTGAATTTGCAACCTGATGGAGGTCAGTATAGATGGACTATTTGAACAAGTCCCACACACTGCTAGAACGAGAAATATTTTTTCAGACCTGGATGCAGCAAAAAATTATATTGAATTTGCAACCTGATGGAGGTCAGTATAGATGGACCAATAAAACAACTTCCACACACTGCTAGAAGCAGAAATATTTTTTCAGAGCTAGATGCAGAAAAAAATTGTATTGAATTTGCAACCTGATGGAGGTCAGTATAGATATACTAACAGAACAAGTCCCACACACTGATAAAAGCCGAAATATTTTTTCACAGCTAGATGCAGAAAAAAATTATATTGAATTTGCAACCTGATGGAGGTCAATATAGATGGACTAATAGAACAAGTCCCACACACTGCTAGAAGCCGAAATATTTTTTCAGAGCTAGATGCAGAAAAAAATTATATTGAATTTGCAACCTGATGGAGGTCAGTATAGATGGACTATTAGAATAACTCCAACACACTGCTAGAAGCCGAAATATTTTTTCAGACCTGGATGCAGAAAAAACTTATATTGAATTTGCAACCTGATGGAGGTCAGTATAGATGGACTAATAGAACAAGTCCCACACACTGATAAAAGCCGAAATATTTTTTCAGACCTGGATGCAGAAAAAAATTATATTGAATTTGCAACCTGATGGAGGTCAGTATAGATGGACTAATAGAACAAGTCCCACACACTGATAAAAGCCGAAATAGCTTTTCACAGCTAGATGCAGAAAAAAATTATATTGAAATTGCAACCTGATGGAGGTCAGTATAGATGGACTAATAGAACAATTCCCACACACTGCTACAAGCTGAAATATTTTTTCAGAGCTAGATGCAGAAAAAAATGATATTGAGTTTGCAACCTGATGGAGGTTAGTATAGATTGACTAATAGAACAAGTCCCACACACTGCTAGAAGCCGAAATATTTTTTCAGAGCTAGATGCAGAAAAAAATTATATTGAATTTGCAACCTGATGGAGGTCAGTATAGATGGACTAATACAACAAGTCCCACACACTGCAAGAAGCCGAAATATTTTTTCAGAGCTAGATGCAGAAAAAAATTATATTGATTTTGCAACCTGATGGAGGTCAGTATATATCGACTAATAGAACAAGTCCCACACACTGCTAGAAGCCGAAATATTTTGTCAGAGCTAGATGCAGAAAAAAATTATATTGAAATTGCAACCTGATGGAGGTCTGTATAGATGGACCAATAGAACAATTCCCACACACTGCTACAAGCTGAAATATTTTTTCAGAGCTAGATGCAGAAAAAAATTATATTGAATTTGCAACCTGATGGAGGTCAGTATATATGGACTAATAGAACAAATCCCACACACTGATAAAGGCCGAAATATTTTTTCAGAGCTAGATGCAGAAAAAAATTATATTGAATTTGCAACCTGATGGAGGTCAGTATAGATGGACTATTAGAATAAGTCCCAAACACTGCTAGAAGCCGAAATATTTTTTCAGACCTGGATGCAGAAAAAAATTATATTGAATTTGCAACCTGATGGAGGTCAGTATATATGGACTAATAAAACAAGTCCCACACACTGCTAGAACCTAAATATTTTGTCAGAGCTAGATGCAGAAAAAAATTATATTGAAATTGCAACCTGATGGAGGTCAGTATAGATGGACTAATAGAACAATTTCCACACACTGCTACAAGCTGAAATATTTTTTCAGAGCTAGATGCAGAAAAAAATTATATTGAATTTGCAACCTGATGGAGGTCAGTGTAGATGGACTAATAGAACAAGTCCCACACACTGCAAGAAGCCGAAATATTTTTTCAGAGCTTGATGCAGAAAAAAATTATATTGAATTTGCAACCTGATGGAGGTCAGTATATATGGACCAATAGAACAAGTCCTAAACACTGCTAGAAGCAGAAATATTTTTTCAGAGCTAGATGCAGAAAAAAATTATATTGAATTTGCAACCTGATGGAGGTCAGTATAGATGGACTATTAGAACAAGTCCCACACACTGCTAGAAGCCGAAATATTTTTTCAGACCTGGATGCAGCAAAAAATTATATTGAATTTGCAACCTGATGGAGGTCAGTATAGATGGACTAATAAAACAAGTCCCACACACTGCTAGAAGCCGAAATATTTTTTCAGAGCTAGATGCAGAAAAAAATTGTATTGAATTTGCAACCTGATGGAGGTCAGTATAGATGGACTAATAGAACAAGTCCCACACACTGATAAAAGCCGAAATATTTTTTCACAGCTAGATGCAGAAAAAAATTATATTGAATTTGCAACCTGATGGAGGTCAGTATAGATGGACTATTAGAACAAGTCCCACACACTGCTAGAAGCCAAAATATTTTTTTAGACCTGGATGCAGAAAAAAATTATATTGAATTTGCAACCTGATGGAGGTCAGTATAGATGGACTAATAAAACAAGTCCCACACACTGCTAGAAGCCTAAATATTTTGTCAGAGCTAGATGCAGAAAAAAATTATATTGAAATTGCAACCTGATGGAGGTCTGTATAGATGTACTAATAGAACACTTCCTACACACTGCTACAAGCTGAAATATTTTTTCAGAGCTAGATGCAGAAAAAAATTATATTGAATTTGCAACCTGATGGAGATCAGTATAGATAGACTAATAGAACAAGTCACACACACTGCTAGAAGCCGCAATATTTTTTCAGAGCTAGATGCAGAAAAAAATTATATTGAATTTGCAACTTGATGGAGGTCAGTATAGATGGACTAATAGAACAAGTCTCACACACTGCTAGAAGCCGAAATATTTTTTCAGAGCTAGATGCAGAAAAAAATTATATTGAATTTGCAACCTGATGGAGGTCAGTATAGATGGACTATTTGAACAAGTCCCACACACTGCTAGAAGGAGAAATATTTTTTCAGACCTGGATGCAGCAAAAAATTATATTGAATTTGCAACCTGATGGAGGTCAGTATAGATGGACTAATAAAACAACTCCAACACACTGCTAGAAGCAGAAATATTTTTTCAGAGCTAGATGCAGAAAAAAATTGTATTGAATTTGCAACCTGATGGAGGTCAGTATAGATGGACTAACAGAACAAGTCCCACAAACTGATAAAAGCCGAAATATTTTTTCACAGCTAGATGCAGAAAAAAATTATATTGAATTTGCAACCTGATGGAGGTCAATATAGATGGACTAATAGAACAAGTCCCACACACTGCTAGAAGCCGAAATATTTTTTCAGAGCTGGATGCAGAAAAAAATTATATTGAATTTGCAACCTGATGGAGGTCAGTATAGATGGACTATTAGAATAACTCCCACACACTGCTAGAAGCCGAAATATTTTTTCAGACCTGGATGCAGAAAAAACTTATATTGAATTTGCAACCTGATGGAGGTCAGTATAGATGGACTAATAGAAAAAGTCCCACACACTGATAAAAGCCGAAATATTTTTTCAGACCTGGATGCAGAAAAAAATTATATTGAATTTGCAACCTGATGGAGGTCAGTATAGATGGACTAATAGAACAAGTCCCACACACTGATAAAAGCCGAAATAGCTTTTCACAGCTAGATGCAGAAAAAAATTATATTGAAATTGCAACCTGATGGAGGTCAGTATAGATGGACTAATAGAACAATTCCCACACACTGCTACAAGCTGAAATATTTTTTCAGAGCTAGATGTAGAAAAAAATGATATTGAGTTTGCAACCTGATGGAGGTTAGTATAGATTGACTATCAGAACAAGTCCCACACACTGCTAGAAGCCGAAATATTTTTTCAGAGCTAGATGCAGAAAAAAATTATATTGAATTTGCAACCTGATGGAGGTCAGTATAGATGGACTAATACAACAAGTCCCACACACTGCAAGAAGCCGAAATATTTTTTCAGAGTTAGATGCAGAAAAAAATTATATTGAATTTGCAACCTGATGGAGGTCAGTATATATGGACTAATAGAACAAGTCCCACACACTGCTAGAAGCCGAAATATTTTGTCAGAGCTAGATGCAGAAAAAAATTATATTGAAATTGCAACCTGATGGAGGTCTGTATAGATGGACCAATAGAACAATTCCCACACACTGCTACAAGCTGAAATATTTTTTCAGAGCTAGATGCAGAAAAAAATTATATTGAATTTGCAACCTGATGGAGGTCAGTATATATGGACTAATAGAACAAATCCCACACACTGATAAAGGCCGAAATATTTTTTCAGAGCTAGATGCAGAAAAAAATTATATTGAATTTGCAACCTGATGGAGGTCAGTATAGATGGACTATTAGAATAAGTCCCACACACTGCTAGAAGCCGAAATATTTTTTCAGACCTGGATTCAGAAAAAAATTATATTAAATTTGCAACCTGATGGAGGTCAGTATATATGGACTAATAGAACAAGTCCCACACACTGCTAGAACCTAAATATTTTGTCAGAGCTAGATGCAGAAAAAAATTATATTGAAATTGCAACCTGATGGAGGTCAGTATAGATGGACTAATAGAACAATTCCCACACACTGCTACAAGCTGAAATATTTTTTCAGAGCTAGATGTAGAAAAAAATGATATTGAGTTTGCAACCTGATGGAGGTCAGTGTAGATGGACTAATAGAACAAGTCCCACACACTGCAAGAAGCCGAAATATTTTTTCAGAGCTAGATGCAGAAAAAAATTATATTGAATTTGCAACCTGATGGAGGTCAGTATATATGGACCAATAGAACAAGTCCTAAACACTGCTAGAAGCCGAAATATTTTTTCAGAGCTAGATGCAGAAAAAAATTATATTGAATTTGCAACCTGATGGAGGTCAGTATAGATGGACTATTAGAACAAGTCCCACACACTGCTAGAAGGAGAAATATTTTTTCAGACCTGGATGCAGCAAAAAATTATATTGAATTTGCAACCTGATGGAGGTCAGTATAGATGGACTAATAAAACAAGTCACACACACTGCTAGAAGCCGAAATATTTTTTCAGAGCTAGATGCAGAAAAAAATTGTATTGAATTTGCAACCTGATGGAGGTCAGTATAGATGGACTAATAGAACAAGTCCCACACACTGCTACAAGCCGAAATATTTTTTAAGAGCTAGATGCAGAAAAAATATATATTGAATTTGCAACCTGGTGAAGCTTAGTATAGATGGACTAATAGATCAAGTCCCACACACTGCTACAAGCCGAAATATTTTTTCAGAGCTAGATGCAGAAAAATTTATATTGAATTTGCAACCTGGTGGATTTTAGTATAGATGGACTAATAGAACAAGTCCCACACACTGCTACAAGCCGAAATATTTTTTTTATATTGAATTTGCAACCTGGTGAAGGTTAGTATAGATGGACTAATCTAACAAGTCCCACACACTGCTAAAAGCCGAAATATTTTTTCAGAGCTAGAAGCAGAAATAAATTATATTGAATTTGCAACCTGTTGGAGTTTAGTATAGATGGACTAATAGAACAAGTCCCACACACTGCTTCAAGCCAAAATATTTTTTCAAAGCTAGATACAGGTAAAAAGTATTTTGAATTTGCAACCTGGTGGAGGTTAGTATAGATGGACTAATAATACAAGTCCCTCTCACTGCTACAAGCCAAAATATTTTTTCAGAGCTAGATGCATGTAAAAATTATTTTGAATTTGCAACGTGATGGAGGTTAGTATAGATGGACTAATAGAACAAGTACCACACACTGCTACAAGCCGAAATATTTTTTAAGAGCTAGATGCAGAAAAAAAATATATTGAATTTGCAACCTGGTGAAGGTTAGTATAGATGGACTAATAGAACAAGTCCCACACACTGCTACAAGCCGAAATATTTTTTCAGAGCTAGATGAAGAAAAATTTATATTGAATTTGCAACCTGGTGGAGGTTAGTATAGATGGACTAATAGAACAAGTCCCACACACTGCTACAAGCCGAAATATTTTTTTTATATTGAATTTGCAACCTGGTGAAGGTTAGTATAGATGGACTAATCTAACAAGTCCCACACACTGCTAAAAGCCGAAATATTTTTTCAGAGCTAGAAGCAGAAATAAATTATTTTGAATTTGCAACCTGTTGGAGTTTAGTATAGATGGACTAATAGAACAAGTCCCACACACTGCTTCAAGCCAAAATATTTTTGCTAGATTTAGCCAAATGCTGTGAAAAAAAACTTGCACATCACTGGCACAGACCTGCCTGGCAAAAAATGATAGGAACTGATGTAACCTAGCCCTCAAAAGGACTGCAATTACAATTAGTCTTTACTTCCAACCTATCTATTTAAGAGCACAGACCTGCCTGATAAAAGTGATAGGAACTGATGTAACCTAGCCCTGAAAAGGACTGCAAATACAATTAGTCTTTACTCCCAACCTATCTATTTAAGAGCACAGACCTGCCTGATAAAAGTTGTAGGGACTGATGTAACCTAGTCCTTATATGGACTGCAATCACAACTATTCCCTACTCCCAAGTTATCTGTTGATTTGTGTGAAAATTGGCTTGAAATTAACAAAGTATAGCGCACACAGCAACAGCGGTGCCGTCTAACACGCAGCTGCACCAGTGAGAAAATGGTGGCGACGTGGAAAATGGCTGGGTCTTATAGGGCATGGACATGTGACATACACTGCCAATGACACATGCCCTTGCTTGTGTGAAAAAAAGCAGTTCGCTCCGTGTGTGCGCTGCTGATAGGCTGACAGATTGCACTTCCCCACTGTTAATGCGGGAAAGAGAAAAAAAAATAGGAGATCTTCATTATTTATGCAGAGATCCATCCCCTGCCCCTCCCCCCGCCCCGCTGTACACTCAAACTGCGTATTAACATTAATTTTCAGCATTACTGAGAAAAAATCCAGTTATGATTTTGGTGCACGAACAGTTATCGAACATAACCTCGAACAGCCAAATTTTTTTCAAATTGTTCGTGTTTGCCGAACGGCTCGAACACCGCCCAAAACAGCTCGAATTTGAGATTGGCGAACAGTTCGAGTCGAACAACGCTCATCTCTACAGATAACATGAGTTGGCTCATCCTTTGCTGTCTCAAAAAAGGCCCAGGCTAGGCAACCCTTGCTGCCCCTATGTACTGCAGACCTACGATCACTGCTGGCCACAGTCAAAGTTGTGGCTGAGAATGAAGTGCTTCTCATGGTTACATCACTCCGTGTCTGTGAGGGAGGCTGCAAAGTAACCTCCTCATCTTCCTCCTCCACCTCCTCAGATGAGCTACTCAGCTGTGTGCCTGTGGGATCTCCAACCTCATTGTCATTCTCTCTGTTCTCCCACTTCTAACCCTGAGAATCACAATTCTCCTCTTCCTGCCCTGACAGCACAGTACAGTCTTTGTGTGCCTCATGGATCTGAGTCTCATCAGGATCACCTCCTCCCTGGGGTTTAATGTCTGGTGATGAGGGTCAGGATTCTGCTCAGACCCCAATTCATCCAGCCCCAGATCCAACAGAAATTTTTTTTTGGCATCGGTTAAGATGCTTTCCTCCTCTTGAGTCTGTGAGTCTTAGGAGCAAAGCTCTGATACCCATGGCATAGAATGTGTGAATAGCTCTGCAGACTCGCCCATCTGTGGTTCCCTACAGTCAGTTGGGAGGTTGGAGAATTGTGACGTGGGAGGAAACAAGGGCAATTGGGGTGCCACCTCTGAGGATTGTACTGTGTGTGATGTTGGGGTGGAGGAAGAGGAGAATAGGCCACTTGATGCAGCACTTGCCATCCACTAGAGCACAAGCTTTTTTTTGGCTCTCATCTTCAAGCCGCTGTGCGACTGCCAAAGAAAGAAAGTGTACAGATAAGAAAGGGGAGCAAATAGTGCCATTACCCAATAAAATTGAAATAAAATATAGCAGTGATGCTCACCTTGCTGAGTTGTGTTAATGCACAACTCATGTATTTGCCTGTGGAGTGCTGCAGAAGACACCAACCCTTCTGGGATCCGCAATGAACCAAAGTATGGATAAGAAACTTTGTGTCCTGTTATCCCCGCTTCTCCGTTTTCATAAAGAATCCAGTGTCCATTGCTTAAATAAAATCCATTTTATTGCAAGCTAAAATCAGACACGTTCCATGGATGTCCCATCAGCTTCATCAGTGAATAGCTTATACATAATGCCTCAACGTGCAGACATATATACAAAGGTAATCATTAGTGTTGAGCGACAACTAAAATGCTCGGGTGCTCGAAGCTCGGGCCGAGCTCACCGTGATACTCGAGTGCTCAACCTGAGCAACGAGCCCAATGTTAGTCTACGGGA
Source organism: Phyllobates terribilis (assembly GCF_046119375.1). Taxonomy (NCBI): domain Eukaryota; kingdom Metazoa; phylum Chordata; class Amphibia; order Anura; family Dendrobatidae; genus Phyllobates; species Phyllobates terribilis. The sequence continues at coordinate 248,936,512 of NW_027362769.1, read as the reverse complement.
GACACGAGCATTTTAGCGGCGGCACCCCAGGCAGTCTGTAGAAAGCCTAAAAAGTGCCCAAATCGATAGTGACAGTGCTCAAAAAAAATGGGGACAGCATGAGCATCGTCACAGGAAGCATTTATGACCGGCAGGTCACTGCTGTCAACAACGTAGTCAGAGGTATTAAGCCACTTTTATGGGCTCACAATAAAACGTTCAAAAACGAAACTGAAACGGTTTTCCTGTGAAATATGTTAAGGAACTTCCTTTCCAGGGTAAAGACTTGTGTATAAGGTAAAATAAATAACCAAAAACAAAAATACTCCTCCAAACCTTGGGCTATGTTCACAAGTAGCATTTTTTATGCATTTTTGGACTTTTGTATTGCTTTCAACCGTGACAAATGCATTCACCGGGAAATGTCATTTTAACATTTTACAACCTTATCTGGCCTTGTGCTGTGTGACACATGCATACAGTGCGGAAAAGACATGAGAACAGCATGGGGAAGACCCCTGGAAGCATCTCTGACACCCAGGTCAATGCCTAAAAGTGTGCCGATCAGAAGTGATCCTTGCCGCATCAGAAGATGCAGACTTGCAACTGTCCCCGTGCAAGTCCTTTTCCCATGGCAGTGTTCAATTGTACCTTCCCCATTCCTTGCAATGCAAGCGCAAGTATGCAGCCTGCCACACACCCACCCCCAGGCTGCTATACCATACTGCTAGCTTGCACTTGAAATGGGGCCTTTTAGTTTGGAGGAGGCCCAAGCTTGCCACTACCTCATGGCTGCATTGGCAGTGAGGTATCCATATTCAGTCCCCAGCCGCCCAGCGGCCGGGTGTCCACGCTCGGTCCCCAGGCTGCCCCGTGGCCGGGTGTCCACACACGGTGCCTAGCCACCTGGGGGCGGCCGGGTGCTCATAAACGGTCCCCAGCCACCCCTATTTCTCCTTGGAAGTTTCCCCCACACTTTTCTTAGCCCGGCTTGCTTTAGGGCAGCATTGGACAAGCCAACCAGAGAACCAGACTCCTCCGGTGGGCACTGGCTTCTCCATCAGGGGAGTTGAGAGAGTCAAGGTGAGGAGCATGATGATGATAGAAGTTAGCAACTGCTTTGTTTTTTTGGAATGTAAGCGCATGTATGTAGTAGTGGCTAAGCCTGAGGTGGTCAGCGTTTTGGTGCATATCCTACATATCCTCTGAGGATTGCTGGATGTTTTCCTGCTACTATCCCAGTTCTATGACTCCTGTTAAAACAAAGCTTCACGTGATGAATGATGGATGAGGTGGTGGCAAAGGAAAAAGAGCAGGAGGAACAGGGACCATTCACATCAATATCAGGCCAGTCAACCACACATATATTGTAGGATATATTTCGGTACCAAAAGGAGCGGTTCGGCTACACAGTTATAGGGCATGCAGTGAGTGCAATGCCTACCAAAAATTTCGAGGCACTCCAATGCCCCTTGGAAGTGACATGGAGGTCAGATGGCCTTAACTAAACCATTTTTTCCATTTATAGCAACTGGGTCTCCTGTGCACTGTTGGCCTAAGCAGTGAATGGAAGGCTTTCCAAAAATTATGAGGAACTGCAATGCCCCTTCAAACACACGTGGATTACAGCATACTACACTGTGTTCCAAATTATTATGTAAATAATATTTTCTCAGATTTTCCCAAATTACCTATATGAATCGCAGTCATTGTAATTTTCCAGTCAAATAATTATTAGAGTACAATTGAAAGGTTTTTGTACAAACTGCCTATGATAACAGTATATTTTTTAAAAAATAAAAAACTCAAAATGCATGTTCCAAATTATTATGCACAGCAGAGTTTTCAATCTTTTCATTTTAATAAAGAGCAAAAAAATGGTCATTTTTGAAATTATAAGCATTAGCAGGTTATTAGAAACTGAAATCAAACAGTTTTCAACTCAAAACTTTATTCTAGGTGATGTTACATTTGCACATAGGACCCCTTGTTCGAAAGGAGCTTCTGAACTCTCTCGTCCATTGAATTTGTAAGGTTTTGGATGGTTTCTGCTTTAATTGTTTTGCATGAGGACAGAATACCCTCCCAGAGCTGTTGCTTAGATGTGAACTGCCTCCCGCCATCATAGACACTCCTTTTGATGATGCTCCAGAGGTTATCAATGGGGTTGAGGTCAGGGGAGCATGGGTGCCACACCATAAGTTTGTCCCCTTTTATGCCCATAGCAGCCAGAGATGCAGATGTGTTATGTGCAGCATGAGACGGAGCATTATCATGCATAAAATGATCTCGATGGTCCAGATGGATGTAGTGGAGGATGGCTGGATGATGGAAACCCCATGCAAACACGGCTACGGCGCTAGCAAGGAGGCGGTGGAGTAATGGTTTGGGCTGGAATCATGGGGAGAGAGATTGCCGGCCCTTTTAGGATCCCTGAAGGGGTAAAGATGAACTCCATAATGTATGTTGAGTTTCTCAAACAGCACTTCCTTCCATGGTTCAAGAAGAAGAACAGTGCATTCCGCAGCATGATCATTTTCATGCATGATAATGCCCCGTCTCATGCTGCACATAACACATCTGCATTGAAAAATTAGAATGACTGCAATTCATATAGGTAATTTGGAAAATCTGAGAAAATATTATTTGCATAATAATTTGGAACACAGTGTAAAAACCTTCTACCCATTATTGGGCAGTGGGTCTCCCTTAGTGTTCGCCTATGCATTGAAAAGCAAAAGCTGACTAAAATTAGGAGGAAATGCAATGCCCGTTGGAAGAATGGTGGAGGCCGCAGTGGAATAAAAAGACAATATCAATGCCCCTTGGAAAAGAGGTGGAGGTCGCAGTAGCTTAACAAGATGGTTTTATTGCCAATTGGAAGAGACGTTGAGATTGCTGTGGAATAAAAAGAGAATATCAATGCCCCTGGGAAGAATGGTGGAGGTAGCAGTAGCTTTACAAGATGGTTTTAATGCCCCTGGGAAAAGTAGTAGAGGTCGCAGTAGCATAACAAGATGGCTTTAATGCCGCTTGGAAGAATGGTGGAGGTCACAGTAGCTTAACAAGATGGTTTTAATCCCCCTGCGAAAAGTTTTGGAGGTTGCAGTAGCATAACAAGACGGTTTTGATGCCCCTTGGAAGAGAGGTGGAGGTCGCAGTGGAATAAAAAGACAATATCAATGCCCCTTGAAAAAGTGGTGGACGTCGCAGTAGCTTAACAAGACAGTTTTAATGACCCTTGCAAGAGACTTGGAGGTCACAATGGAATAATAAGACAATATCAATACCCATGGGAAAAGTGGTGGAGGTCGTAGTAGCTTAACTAGATGGTTTTACTGCCCCTGGGGAAAGTGGTGGAGGTCGCAGTAGCTTAACAAGACGGTTTTAATGGCCCTTGGAAGAATGGTGGAGGTCGCAGTAGCTTAACGAGACAGTTTTAATGCCCCTGGGAAAAGTGGTGGAGGTTGTAGTAGCTTAACAAGACGGTTTTAATGCACCTTGAAATAATGGTGGAGGTAGCAGTAGCTTAACAAGACGGTTTTAATGCCCCTTGGAAAAGTGGTGGAGGTCGCAGTAGCTTAACAAGACGGTTTTAATGTCCCTTGGAAGAATGGTGGAGGTCGCAGTAGCTTAAAAAGACGGTTTTAATGCCCCTTGGAAGACAGGTGGAGGTCGCAGTAGCTTAACAAGACAGTTTTAATGTCCCTTGGGAGAGTCGAAGAGGTCGCAGTGGAATAAAGAGACAATATCAATGCCCCTGTAAAAAGTGGTGGAGGTCGCAGTAGCTTAACAAGACGGTTTTAATGTCCCTTGGAATAATGGTGGAGGTCGCAGTAGCTTAACAAGATGGTTTCATTGCCCCTTGGAAGAATGGTGGAGGTCGCAGTAGCCTAACAAGATGGTTTTAATGCCCCTGGGAAGAGTGGTGGAGATCACAGTAGCTTAACAAGACGGTTTTAATGCCCCTTGGAAAAGTGGTGGAGGTCGCAGTAGCTTAACAAGACGGTTTTAATGCCCCTTGGAAGAATGGTGGAGGTTGCAGTAGCTTAAAAAGACGGTTTTAATGCCCCTTGGAAGACAGGTGGAGGTCGCAGTAGCTTAACAAGATGGTTTTAATGCCCCTTGGAAGAATGGTGGAGGTCACAGTAGCTTAACAAGGCGGTTTTAATGCCCCTTGGAAGAGACGTGGAGGTTGCAGTGGAATAAAAAGACAATATCAATGCCCCTTGAAATAGTGGTGGAGGTCGAAGTAGCTTAACAAGACAGTTTTAATGTCCATTGGGAGAGTCGAGGAGGTCGCAGTGGAATAAAGAGTAGTGTTGAGCCACCCCCGTAGTGTTCGAGTTCGGTTCGGTTCGTCGAACACCCGTGTGTTCGCCGAACTGTTCGTCGAACTGTTCGTCGAACACCTTCGAACACCGTTAAAACCAATGGCAGGCAAACAAAAACACATAGAAACACATAGAAAACACCTTCAAAGGTGTCCTAAAGCTGACAGACTGCTCTGAAGACACAACTAACACATGGAAAAGTGACAAGTACATATAGTCATGCAAAAAGAAAAGAGGTGGAGGAGTAAAAGGAGGGGGAGACACAGATATAGGCATGTCATGCCCTTCTAAAATCCAAAAAGTGAGAAGCCGACACGTTCAGTCCGCTACTGCCCGTGCCACCTCCGTGTTGCCGGGTTTGTGCCAGAGCCGCGGTGAACCCTGACGGCCAGCCCCCCTCTCCCAATACTGGTGCCTGTCCGCTGGTGGGTCGAGCGAGCCCCCCTGTGGTGGAGGCAGCTCTAAGCTTTTTAATTTAAACTGTCTCTCTAATTTGAATGAATACACTTTAAATCCTTTTACAAGGATCTATTGAAGGGCAAGTCTCATGCCAGCAGCCGCATAATTCCAGCTCCAGTAGCGTCCACTAAAGCTGCTGCAGTTAAAAAGCTTTTATAAGGATCGAGCTCGGCTGTCCACTGCAAGGCATCCTACTGCCAGTCCCAGCCCCTATGCCTTGGGGTGCCTCCTGATGCTCTTCACTGAGTATCCCGTGGTCCCGAAGCATTTCCTTTGAAAAAATTAATTGTCAAAACTACAGGTGGTGTAGCTTGCATAACAGCCGGGATAATCCGCTGAATAGCAGACACTGCTACTAGGCACAAAGTATTTCCTGGGCTAGATGCAGTTAAAAATTTGTAATTAGATACTCTCGTTGGATGCTGAGAAAGCATTCCATAGAGTCTCCTGGCACGCCATATGTGATTCTCTTAAAAAGCTTGGGGTAGGGGTCTAGGGGACCCTTTTATAGCCAAAATCACGGCCCTGTATCGCAATACGTCACCTAGGCTGAAGATAAATGGAACTGTATTACCCTGAGGGCTCGGTTGCTACAGAGGTATTGCACCTCACCCAGAGGTGTGATATCTCACTCTCAGGTAAGGATGGAGTGTGGATCAGGACCCGACACCTGCATGCATTACACCACATTGCCATGGGGCAGGGCTACCAATATGCCCCTGAGATGGGCACGACAGTCCCTGTCCCTGGCTGGAGTGGGGCGAGGGAACACTGAGGAAGGGGAACCCTGTAGTGCAGGAGCAGGGAGGAAGCAGTTCCTGGGTGCATTGAGAAGGGAGTATAAAAGGTAGGCACCATCTTAGTTCAGTGCAGAGAAGTCTGAGCAGAAGTGGCAGGGAGCAGGGGCTCTGCATGAGCTCTGCTCCGGAGGCGGGCCTAGTAACAGAGGCCCAGGCCTGGAAGAGGGAGAAGGAAGGAAGAGGAGCGGAGAAGGCTCCAGGAATGAGGAATGAAGGGATCCCAGGGGTGCGGACGGGCGAGTCGCCACCGCACGCCCGAATCCACCTGCGTGGAGGGGTCAGGCCAAAGGGGGAGATCGGTCCCCGAAACTAGTGGAGGCAGGAAACGACCCTCAGCTAGAAACAGGAGGCTGTGACATTTTATGTGGCGCAGCCCCTCGCTACACCCGCTAGGAAGGCACCACATAGGGTCAGGGAAACTGGCGCCAAGTTTACCAAGAGGAGGCCCGAGGCAGCCGGACAGAAGGATTGGTAAGAAAGGCCAGACAAAGAACACACAAAGGGGGTCCTGTGAAGCGCTCCAAAGTTATCTGGGAGTTGTCTGAGCCCCTCACCTGGTGAGCACAGTACGCTGTGTGCAGCCGTTACCTGCAGACGTGGTCTGGATAATAAGAACTGTGAGTAAAGGCCCTGGACTGCATCACTGACTCCGTGTCGTTACTGCTGCTGCCCTGCACCATCACCCCCATCCTCCGCATACACTGCCCTGAGGCTATACTCCTCCCATGGGGAGTTATGCTACCCTCTGCTGCACCCACAACACCAGCCTAAGCGGTCTGCCCTGGAGCGGCGGTTCACTCTGACCGCAATCCACGGGTGGCGTAGTCGGACATTTAAAAATCAAAACCACATAAATAGTTCCGCCACTGGTTTGACCGCCCTGAGCCACGGAACCGGGTCGCCGCCACGGAGACTACAACCACCAGCATCCACCAAAAAGGGTCCGGCTCCGGGTGTCCCAAGGCCCAGGGGGCGCGTCAGAACATTTTCATCACCTTTCACAATCACCAATGGGACAAGGCAGGGATGTTCTCTGTCCCCTCTCTTATACATCCTAGTTACGGAGCACCTGCTCTCATCAATTCGCCATAACCCCAATATTAGGTGGATTGAGGTGGGAGGCACCGAGTACAAGTGCTCTCTATTTGCTGATGATGTCCTAGTATATATCACTCAATCACATATATCCATCCATGCAGTTATGGCTGAAATAGATCACTTTGTTACATGGTCAAATTTTAAAATCAATGCAGCGAAGTCTGAGGCCCTCGATGTCTCCCTCCCCAAATCCATATAGGATTCCATCCAGTCCAACTTTCCCTTTGCCTGGCCCTCACAGGGTATCAAATACTTAGGAATTCCTATTCATAGAGACCTCTCCCATCTATGTTATCTTAATTTTGGGCCCTTTATTGAACAACTCCATACAGACCACGGTTGGCAAGTTAGAACTGTAAGATTCACTACGTGAACCACTGGTGTTTTGTGGAAAAGCACATGTACACTGTGTTCCAAATTATTATGCAAAAAGTGTTTAGGAGTGATAAGGGAAGAATTTGTTTGTTTGTCAGTTAAACTCATTGATGGTGATGTGTGTCAGGGCTCTTTATATCACTGTAAGCAATTGCAGACACCTGTGCTAATTAGTTTGGCAGGTGTGTCCAATGAAAGGCAAGACTACTTAAGAAGGCTGTCTCACATTATTAAGCAGACTACATTTTCTGCCAAAATGGGAAAGAAAAAGGATGTGTCGGCTGCTGAGAAGCAACAAATTGTGGAGTGTTTAGGTCAAGGCATGACTACAATCAACATTGTGCGATGATCAGGATGAAGTGTCTTGGCAATCAAGAAGTATGTAGCTGATTCACAGTACACACGTGTGCGTGCTGATAAGGGCAAATTGAGGACTCTTTCCTACAGGCAATTACGTCAGGTTAAAAGAGAAGCAGCAAAAAAGCCTTGTCATAGCAGCAGACAAGATTTTGAAGCTGCTGGTGCCTCCAACGTTCCCCGAACAACAAGATGCAGGGTCCTTCAGAGGTTTGCAGCTGTGCATACGCCATCCTGTCGACCTCCTCTATCCACTTCACACAAGCAGAAACGGCTCCAGTGGGCCAAACATTACATGAAGACTGATTTCAAAACTGTTTTGTTCACGGATGAGTGCCGTGCAGCGCTCGATGGTCAAGATGGATGGAGTGGAGGATGGCTGGTTGATGGACACCCCACGCAAACACGGCTACAGCGCCAACAAGGAGGAGGTGGAGTAATGTTTTGGGCTGGAATCATGGGGAGAGAGATTGTCGGCCCCTTTAGGATCCCTGAAGGCGCTAAAGATGAACTCCATAATGTATGTGGATTTTCTCAAACATCACTTCCTGCCATGGTTCAAGAAGAAGAACCGTGTATTTCACAGCAAGATCATTTTTTTGCATGATAATGTACCATCTCATGCTGCACATAAAACATCTGCATCTCTGGCTGATATTGGCATAAAAGGGGACAAACTTATGGTGTGACCCCCATGCTCCCCTGACCTCTACCCCATTCAGAACCTCTGGAGCATCATCAAAAGGAGTGTCTATGATGGCGGGAGGCAGTTCACATCTAAGCAACAGCTCTGGGAGGGTATTCTGTCCTCATGCAAAACAATTGAAGCAGAAACCATCCAAAACCTGACAAATTCAATGGATGAGAGAGTTCAGAAGCTCCTTTCGAACAAGGGGTCCTTTGTGAAAATGTAACATCACCTAGAATAAAGTTTTGAGTTGAAAACTGTTTGATTTCAGTTTCTAATAACCTGCCAATGCTTATAATTTCAAAAATGACCATTTTTTTGCTCTTTATTAAAATGAAAAGGTTGATCGAAAAGTTTGGGGGATCTAAGAGTGTGGCAACCCAGTAGTCATGATTACTTCGAATTCTGACAATATGAGGGTCATGTTGCAGGTAGTGCAGCAAGAAGGCACTTATGTGTCTTGCGCATCTCGGAGCCCCAAAATTATTTTCCGGGCTAGATGCAGCTAAAAATTATTATTAATTTTAAATCTGGTGGAGCTTAGTATAGATGGCCTAATAGGATCAGTGCTGCACACTGCTACAAAGCCCAAATTATTTTCCAGCCAAGATACAGATAAACATGATTAGTAATTTTAAATCTGGCGGAGCTTATTATAGATGGCCTAATAGAATCAGTGCTGCACACTGCTACAAAGCCCAAATTATTTTCCAGCCAAGATACAGATAAACATGATTAGTAATTTGAAAGCTTAAAACGGTTGGTAGGGTGATTTTAACCAATCATCCATCTTTTACTCTCCCCAGGATGACACAGGGGTAGAAAAGTCATTTCGGATCCATGATTTGTTCATCTTTATGAACATGAGTCTGTCTACATTATCAGTGGAGAGCCGCGTGCGCTTATCTGTCAGCACACCACCAGCAGCGCTGAACACACGTTCAGACAGAACGCTGGCTGCGGTACATGACAAGATCTCCAAGGCATAAGTGGCTAGCTCCGGCCATTTATCCAGATTGGAAGCCCAAAAAGAGCAAGGGTCCAGTGACACAGTCATGGCTTCAATGTTTACTTGGAGATACTCCTGTACCATCGTCTCTAGGCGTTGACTATGTGTCAGACTTCTTGTCTCCTGTGGCCTTGCAAAGGATGGGCTAAAAAAGTGGTGAAATGATTGCGCAAAATTGATGTTACCAGCAGATACTGTGGTTCTGTTATGGTTTGAGTGCTGAACACTTGACGGTCCCACGGTTGGCAAGTTGGAACTGTGAGATTCACTACGTGCACCACTGGTGTTTTGTGGAAAAGCACATGTAAGATTCTGAAACAGTCTCTGCTGATACTCCTGCATGCGTGCATCCCTTTCTATGGCAGGAATAATTTCTGCAAATTTACTTTTGTACCGGGGATCTAACAGTGTGGCAACCCAGTAGTCAGGATTATTTCTAATTCTCACAATTTGAGGGTCATGTTGCAGGTAGTGCAACAAGAAGTCACTCATGTGTGTTGCGCATCCAGGAGCACCAAGTCCCTGTTGTGTTGGTGGCGAGTTAACAATCATGCTTCCTTCCTCTGTCCTCTCCCCCCAACCTCGCACAACAGAAATGTGATCAAGGTCTCCCTCATCTGATGAGTCTTCCATCAGTTCGTCCTCCACTTCTTCCTGGGCTCCTGCACCTTCCTCACTAGTTTGGCTGCTACCATGCGCCCTGGTAAAACCATCTCCACCACCCTCACATGCCTGCCGCCTTGGTGCTGCCGACCGTCTGGACCTTGCAGATGTTAGCCCTTCCGCATACAACTCCTCCTCCTCTACTTCCTCCACCTCCTCTTGTGCCACCACCTGACTCCGAATTCTGTATAACATGTGCTCCAGCATGTAAATCACCGGAATAGTCATGCTGATAATGGCATCGTCAGCACTAAACATCTTCGTCGCCATTTCAAAACTGTGCAGAAGGGTGCATAGGTCCCTTATCTGAGACCACTCCTCCAGCATGATTTGCCCCACCTCTGGATCTTGTTGGCCCAGGCTATACGTCAGAACGTATTGCACCAGGGCTTGTCGGTGCTGTAACAGTCGCTGCAACATGTGCAGAGTTGAATTCCACCGGGTAGGCACATCGCATTTTAGCCGGTGAAGTGGCAATCCCAACGACTTCTGTAGAGATGTAAGTCGCTGAGCTGCGGGATGCGAACGGCGGAAGTGAGCACACAGCGACCGTGCCCTCTGCAGAAGGCCATCTAGTCTGGGATAGTGGGCTAAAAATTGCTGGACAACCAGGTTCAACACGTGAGCCATACAAGGCACGTGTGTGACATTGCCCCGGCGAAGGGCCACACCCAGGTTTGCAGCATTGTCGCACACGGCCTTCCCTGGTTTCAGGTCCAGTGGAGACAACCATTCATGAAATTGGTTCTCCAGAGCTGACCACAACTCCTCAGCTGTGTGACTCACATTTCCCAGACATTTCAAAGTAAAAACCGCCTGATGACGTTGAGCCCTACTGCCAGCATAGTAAGGAGGTGTGCAGGATCCCTTCTGCGCAGTTAGAAAGCTTGTGGCATGACCAGACAGGCTTTGGGTGCAGGTGGAAGACCAAGAGGAGGTTGAGGAGGCAGAAGCAGTGGAGGAACTTTGACATAAAGAGGATTGACGCACAACTCGTGGGGACGGCAAGACTTGGACAGCAGCCCCTTGTCCTGCTGTCACCATAGTTACCCAGTGCCCAGTCAGCGACATGTAACGCCCCTGTCCATGCCTACGCGTCCAAGTGTCTGTGTTGAAATGCACCCTGTCACACACAGAGTTTCTCAAAGAAGCGGTGATGTTGTGTGCGACATGCTGGTGGAGCGCAGGCACACCTTTCATTGAGAAGTAGTGCCGACTGGGCATCTGGTACTGGGGCACTGCAACGAACATAAGGTCTTGAAAATCCTCTGTGTCCACCAGGCGGAAAGGCAGCATTTCTGTAGCCAAGAGCTTGCAGATGGTGAAATTCAACCTCTTAGCTTTCTCATGGCTAGGAGCAAATGGTCTTTTACTTGTCCACATCTGTGGGACCGAGGGCTGGCTATTGTGCTTAGACGGGGTTGATAAGGGTGTCCCCGGAAAACTGCCGGTCTGTGAGGAAGATGCAGGCGGACATGTTAGGTTGCCTTGATCCAAAGGTGGTGCTATCGATGTCAAACAGCGCTCAACACCAGCTGATGTTACCACCTCCAAAGAAAATGATGACCTGCCAATCACGCTGGCTGTTGCGGGTAAAGAGGTGGCAGGTCTGCGCCCCAAAACAGGTGTGACTGCTGTCCCCCCAGTCACAGAGGATGAAGAGTAGAGATGAGCGTTGTTCTACTCGAACTGTTCGCCAATCTCAAATTCGAGCTGTTTTGGGCGGTGTTCGAGCCGTTCGGCGAACACGAACAATTTGAGAAAAATTCGGCTGTTCGAGGTTATGTTCGATATCTGTTCGTGCACCAAAATCGTAACTGGATTTTTTCTCAGTAATGATGAAAATTAATGTTAATACGCAGTTTGAGTGCACAGCGGGGTGGGGGGAGGGGCAGGGGATGAATCTCTGCAGGAACAATGAAGATCTCCATTTTTTTTTTCTCTTTCCCGCATTTACAGTGGGGAGGTGCAATCTGTCAGCCTATCAGCAGCGCACACACGGAGCGAAGTGCTTTTTTTCACACAAGCAAGGGCATGTGTCATTGGCAGTGTATGTCACATGTCCTTGCCCTATAAGACGAAGCCATTTTCCCCGTCGCCACCATTTTCTCACTGCTGCAGCTGCGTGTTAGACGGCACCGCTGTTGCTGTGTGCGCTATACCTTGTTAATTTCAAGCCAATTTTCGCACAAATCTACAGAAAGCTTGGGAGTAGGGAATAGTTGTGATTGCAGTCCTTTTAAGGACTAGGTTACAGCATTTCCTACGACTTTTATCAGGCAGGTCTGTGCTCTTAAATAGATAGATTGTGGGAGTAAAGACTAATTGTAATTGGAGTCCTTTTCAGGACTAGGTTACATCAGTTCCTATCAGTTTTTGCCAGGCAGGTCTGTGCCAGTGCTGTGCAAGTTTTTTTCACAGCATTTGGCTGAATCTAGCAAAGCTAATCCTTTTTGGCCTATTGCAGAGTGTGTTAGTCAGTGGAGTAGCCTATCTGTGTTGCAAGATATACCACCTGTGTATAGAATACCAATTTTTTTAATGCACCTAGTCAAGTAAAATCTTTTGGGCATAGCATCATTCTATTAGTCCATCTATACTGACCTCCATCAGGTTGCAAATTGAATATAATTTTTTTCTGCATCTAGCTCTGAAAAAATATTGGGCTTCTAGCTGTGTGTGGGACTTGTTGTATTAGTCCATCTATACTGACCTCCATCAGGTTGCAAACTGCATATATTTTTTTCTTCATCTACCTCTGAAAAAATATTGGGCTTCTAGCTGTGTGTGGGACTTGTTCTATTAATCCATCTATACAGACCTCCATCAGGTTGCAAACTGAATATATTTTTTTCTGCATCTACCAATGAAAAAATATTGGGCTTCTAGCTGTGTGTGGGACTTGTTGTATTAGTCCATCTATACTGACCTCCATCAGGTTGCAAACTGAATATATTTTTTCTGCATCTACCTCTGAAAAAATATTGGGCTTCTAGCTGTGTGTGGGACTTGTTGTATTAGTCCATCTATACAGACCTCCATCAGGTTGCAAACTGAATATATTTTTTTCTGCATCTACCCCTGAAAAAATATTGGGCTTCTAGCTGTGTGTGGGACTTGTTGTATTAGTCCATCTATACTGACCTCCATCAGGTTGCAAACTGAATATATTTTTTTCTGCATCTACCTCTGAAAAAATATTGGGCTTCTAGCTGTGTGTGGGACTTGTTGTATTAGTCCATCTATACTGACCTCCATCAGGTTGCAAACTGAATATATTTTTTTCTGCATCTACCTCTGAAAAAATATTGGGCTTCTAGCTGTGTGTGGGACTTGTTCTATTTATCCATCTATACAGACCTCCATCAGGTTGCAAACTGAATATATTTTTTTCTGCATCTACCTCTGAAAAAATATTGGGCTTCTAGCTGTGTGTGGGACTTGTTGTATTAGTCCATCTATACTGACCTCCATCAGGTTGCAAACTGAATATATTTTTTTCTGCATCTACCTCTGAAAAAAATATTGGGCTTCTAGCTGTGTGTGGGACTTGTTCTATTAATCCATCTATACAGACCTCCATCAGGTTGCAAACTGAATATATTTTTTTCTGCATCTACCTCTGAAAAAATATTGGGCTTCTAGCTGTGTGTGGAACTTGTTCTATTAATCCATCTATACAGACCTCCATCAGGTTGCAAACTGAATATATTTTTTTCTGCATCTACCTCTGAAAAAATATTGGGCTTCTAGCTGTGTGTGGGACTTGTTGTATTAGTCCATCTATACTGACCTCCATCAGGTTGCAAACTGAATATATTTTTTTCTGCATCTACCTCTGAAAAAATATTGGGCTTCTAGCTGTGCGTGGGACTTGTTCTATTAATCCATCTATACAGACCTCCATCAGGTTGCAAACTGAATATATTTTTTTCTGCATCTACCAATGAAAAAATATTGGGCTTCTAGCTGTGTGTGGGACTTGTTGTATTAGTCCATCTATACTGACCTCCATCAGGTTGCAAACTGAATATATTTTTTTCTGCATCTACCTCTGAAAAAATATTGGGCTTCTAGCTGTGTGTGGGACTTGTTGTATTAGTCCATCTATACAGACCTCCATCAGGTTGCAAACTGAATATATTTTTTTCTGCATCTACCTCTGAAAAAATATTGGGCTTCTAGCTGTGTGTGGGACTTGTTGTATTAGTCCATCTATACTGACCTCCATCAGGTTGCAAACTGAATATATTTTTTTCTGCATCTACCTCTGAAAAAATATTGGGCTTCTAGCTGTGTGTGGAACTTGTTCTATTAATCCATCTATACAGACCTCCATCAGGTTGCAAACTGAATATATTTTTTTCTGCATCTACCTCTGAAAAAATATTGGGCTTCTAGCTGTGTGTGGGACTTGTTGTATTAGTCCATCTATACTGACCTCCATCAGGTTGCAAACTGAATATATTTTTTTCTGCATCTACCTCTGAAAAAATATTGGGCTTCTAGCTGTGCGTGGGACTTGTTCTATTAATCCATCTATACAGACCTCCATCAGGTTGCAAACTGAATATATTTTTTTCTGCATCTACCTCTGAAAAAATATTGGGCTTCTAGCTGTGTGTGGGACTTGTTGTATTAGTCCATCTATACTGACCTCCATCAGGTTGCAAACTGAATATATTTTTTTCTGCATCTACCTCTGAAAAAATATTGGGCATCTAGCTGTGTGTGGGACTTGTTCTATTAATCCATCTATACAGACCTCCATCAGGTTGCAAACTGAATATATTTTTTTCTGCATCTACCTCTGAAAAAATATTGGGCTTCTAGCTGTGTGTGGGACTTGTTGTATTAGTCCATCTATACTGACCTCCATCAGGTTGCAAACTGAATATATTTTTTTCTGCATCTACCTCTGAAAAAATATTGGGCTTCTAGCTGTGTGTGGGACTTGTTCTATTAATCCATCTATACAGACCTCCATCAGGTTGCAAACGGAATATATTTTTTTCTGCATCTACCTCTGAAAAAATATTTGACCTTCTAGCAGTGTGAGGGACTTTCTCTATTAGTCCATCTATGCTGACCTCCATCAGGTTGCAAATTAAAAATAATTTTTATCTGCATCTAGCTCTGAAAAAATATTTGGCCTTCTAGCAGTGTGTGGGACTTTCTCTATTAGTCCATCTATACTGACCTCCATCAGGTTGCAAATTAAAAATAATTTTTATCTGCATCTAGCTCTGAAAAAATATTTGGCCTTCTAGCAGTGTGTGGGACTTTCTCTATTAGTCCATCTATACTGACCTCTATCAGGTTGCAAATTGAATATAATTTTTTTCTGCATCTAACCCAGCCAATAGTTTTGGCCTAATACCACAGTTTGGCCACTCAGCTCTGCTCGGTTCCCATCCATTGTTTTTTTGTGCAAACAACTCCAGAGTTGTTAATTAGTTAACCACCAAAATGAGTGGAAAAAGGCCTGCTGCTGGTGGAAAGGGGAATAGGCGTGTTGGGAAGGGGAAAAAAGGTTGTGTCCGTGGGGTAGGTGTTAAAGCAGCAGTAACATCTGCAGAAGAAAGACCATCTTCCAGCCAAACTAAAATGTCTACTTCTTTTAGCGGACAATGTGATAAGATCCCTTTCTTACGGCCACGCCAATCGCTACAAATTCCAGATGAGGCACAAAAACAGCAGGTGCTTCTACGGATATCAAGTGCTCCTTTAAGTGGGCTCTCCTCCACATCAACTTTAACATCACAAATACTCCAGTCCTCAAAGGTGTCACCCCAATCGCACTTGCTTCCTCACAGCTCCCAAATCTCCAGCTGCCCGTCTGAGTATGAGGTAGAACAGATGGTTGAGTCTGCAGAGCTGTTTACTCATACTATAGCCTGGGAATCAGAGGTCGACTCCAGCACTTCTGTGAATCCAGACGAGGAAATGATTTGCACTGATGCCCAGAATCTTTATGAGTCGGATCCAGGACCAGACGCAGAAGGTTCTGACCATAATGTAGACCCTCATTCCCAAACTGTAACTCCTGTTGGTGGAGACAATGAGGAAGACGATGATAAGACTCAAATACCTGATTGGAGCGACAACTTTAGTTTTTTGTCAGGGCAGGAACAGGTTGGCTCTGAGGACGACGGGTGTGATAACGCACAGGGTGATGATGATGAGGTTGGAGATCCCACTTACTGTCAACCCACAGTCAGCCAAGAGATGAGGTCAGCAGAGGAGGTGGAGGAAGATGCTAGTGACGACGAGGTCAGGTTGCGCCTTCCTGGACAGAGATGTAGTACTGGAAGCACGTCAACAGCTGCATCCTCAAACACAACTCTGCCTCTCACCACAAGTCGTGGTGGCTCTTCAGGTCGCATGGGTGCTAAGCCTTGCATAGCCTGGGCATTTTTTCAGATCGATAAAGATGACCCAACTCGTGTTATCTGTAACATTTGTCAGCAAAAGCTAAGTAGAGGCCAAAAAATACATAGTTTTAGTACTTCATGCATGAACCGGCACATGGACATGAAGCATAAGTTGCAGTGGGAAGCTCAGTGTGCTACAATGCGGCCTAGCCGGCCGGGCCAACCACCGTCTGCCATATCTTGTGCATCCGCGGCCTCTACATCCTCTGTGACTGGGGGGACAGCAGTCACACCTGTTTTGGGGCGCAGACCTGCCACCTCTTTACCCGCAACAGCCAGCGTGATTGGCAGGTCATCATTTTCTTTGGAGGTGGTAACACCAGCTGGTGTTGAGCGCTGTCCGACATCGATAGCACCACCTTTGGATCAAGGCAACCTAACATGTCCGCCTGCATCTTCCTCACAGACCGGCAGTTTGCCGGGGACACCCTCATCAACCCCGTCTAAGCACAATAGCCAGCCCTCGGTCCCTCAGATGTGGACAAGTAAAAGACCATTTCCTCCTAGCCATGAGAAAGCTAAGAGGTTGAATTTCACCATCTGCAAGTTCTTGGCTACAGAAATGCTGCCTTTCCGCCTGGTGGACACAGAGGATTTTCGAGACCTTATGTCCGTCGCAGTGCCCCAGTACCAGATGCCCAGTCGGCACTACTTCTCAAAGAAAGGTGTGCCTGCACTCCACCAGCATGTCGCATACAACATCACCGCTTCTTTGAGAAACTCTGTGTGTGACAGGGTGCATTTCACCACAGACACTTGGACGAATAGGCATGGACAGGGGCGTTACATGTCGCTGACTGGGCACTGGGTAACTATGGTGACAGCAGGACAAGGTGCTGCTGTCCAAGTCTTGCCGTCCCCACGAGTTGTGCGTCAATCCTCTTTATGTCAAAGTTCCTCCACTGCTTCTGCCTCCTCAACCTCCTCTCGGTCTTCCACCTGCACCCAAAGCCTGTCTGGTCATGCCACAAGCTTTCTAACTGCGCAGAAGGGATCCTGCACACCTCCTTACTATGCTGGCAGTAGGGCTCAACGTCATCAGGCGGTTTTTACATTGAAATGTCTGGGAAATGTGAGTCACACAGCTGAGGAGTTGTGGTCAGCTCTGGAGAACCAATTTCATGAATGGTTGTCTCAACTGGACCTGAAACCAGGGAAGGCCGTGTGCGACAATGCTGCAAACCTGGGTGCGGCCCTTCGCCGGGGCAATGTCACACACGTGCCTTGTATGGCTCACGTGTTGAACCTGGTTGTCCAGCAATTTTTAGCCCACTATCCCAGACTAGATGGCCTTCTGCAGAGGGCACGGTCGCTGTGTGCTCACTTTCGCCGTTCGCATCCCGCAGCTCAGCGACTTACATCTCTACAGAAGTCGTTGGGCCTGCCACTTCACCGGCTAAAATGCGATGTGCCTACCCGGTGGAATTCAACTCTGCACATGTTGCAGCGACTGTGGCAGCACCGACAAGCCCTGGTGCAATACGTTCTGACGTGTAGCCTGGGCCAACGAGATCCAGAGGTGGGGCAAATCACGCTGGAGGAGTGGTCTCAGATCAGGGACCTATGCACCCTTCTGCACAGTTTTGAAATGGCGACGAAGATGTTTAGTGCTGACGATGCCATTATCAGCATGACTATTCCGGTGATTTACATGCTGGAGCACATGTTAAACAGAATTCGGAGTCAGGTGGTGGCACAAGAGGAGGTGGAGGAAGTAGAGGAGGAGGAGTTGTATGCGGAAGGGCTAACATCTGCAAGGTCCAGACGGTCGGTAGCACCAAGGCGGCAGGCATGTGAGGGTGGGGGAGATGGTTTTACCAGGGCGCATGGTAGCAGCCAAACTAGTGAGGAAGGTGCAGGAGCCCAGGAAGAAGTGGAGGACGAACTGATGGAAGACTCATCAGATGAGTGAGACCTTAATCACATTTCTGTTGTGCGAGGTTGGGGGGAGAGGACAGAGGAAGGTAGCATGATTGTTACCTCGCCACCAACACAACAGGGACTTGGTGCTCCTGGATGCGCAACACACATGAGTGCCCTCTTGCTGTACTACCTGCAACATGACCCTCGAATTGTGAGAATTAGAAATAATCCTGACTACTGGGTTGCCACACGGTTAGATCCCCGGTACAAAAGTAAATTTGCAGAAATTATTCCTGCCATAGAAAGGGATGCACGCATGCAGGAGTATCAGCAGAGACTGTTGCAGAATCTTACATGTGCTTTTCCACAAAATACCAGTGGTGCACGGAGTGAATCTCACAGTTCCAACTTGCCAACCGTGGGACCGTCAAGTGTTCAGCACTCAAACCGTAACAGAACCACAGTATCTGCTGGTAACATCAATTTTGCGGAATCATTTCACCACTTTATTAGCCCATCCTTTGCAAGGCCACAGGAGACAAGAAGTCTGACACATAGTCAACGCCTAGAGACGATGGTACAGGAGTATCTCCAAGTAAACATTGAAGCCACGACTGTGTCACTGGACCCTTGCTCTTTTTGGGCTTCCAATCTGGATAAATGGCCGGAGCTAGCCACTTACGCCTTGGAGATCTTGTCATGCCCCGCAGCCAGCGTTCTGTCTGAACGTGTGTTCAGCGCTGCTGGTGGTGTGCTGACAGATAAGCGCACGCGGCTCTCCACTGATAATGTAGACAGACTCACGTTCATAAAGATGAACAAATCATGGATCCGAAACGACTTTTCTACCCCTGTGTCATCCTGGGGAGAGTAAAAGCTTGATGATTGGTTAAAATCACCCTACCAACCGTTTTAAGCTTTCAAATTACTAATCATGTTTATCTGTATCTTGGCTGGAAAATAATTTGGGCTTTGTAGCAGTGTGCAGCACTGATTCTATTAGGCCATCTATGATAAGCTCCACCAGATTTAAAATTACTAATCATGTTTATCTGTATCTTGACTAGAGATGAGCGGTGTTCGACTAGAACTGTTCGCCAATCTCAAATTCGAGCTGTTTTGGGCGGTGTTCGAGTTGTTCGACGAACCCGAACGATTTGCAAAAAATTCGGCTGTTCGAGGTTATGTTCGATAACTGTTCGTGCACCAAAAGCGTGTCCTGCATGTCTGGCGCTATTTAGAGCACCAATCATGCAGGGATTGTCTGCCACTCACTGTAATGCCACAGACATGGTGGTTGTGGCATTACAGTGATTGCCCAAATCGATGGGAACAGTGCCAACAGTGAAACATGAAAAGCCGGCAATTCAGCAGCGGCATACACCTGTACCCGACAATTTAGAACCGAAAGAATAGAGCTTCACACAATTTAGAATAGAAGGAATAGAGAATCACACATAGATTAGATAGATAGAAACATGTCAGTCACATATATAAGAAGTGCAGTGACAGTGTTGATTACTGTACTTGTCATTTAGTGTAAAGGATTTATTTAAAAAAATAATAGTGTTTTCATGCACTGTCTCTTTAAAAAAGCCGGCCGGCAATTCAGCAGCGGTACCCGACAATTTATAACAGACAGAATAGAGCTTCATACATAGATTAGATAGATAGAAACATGTCAGCCACATATATACGAAGTACAGTGACAGTGTTGGTTACTGTACTTGTCATTTAGTATTAAAATAAAGGATTTATTATTAAAAAAATTGGCGTGGGGTTCCCCTTAATTTTAGGCTCTAGCGGAGGTTAAGCAGACAGCTTGGGCAGATGTTTGAAGCCTGGGAAGGGGGTAATACCCACGGAGCTACCCAGCCCCCAGCTGAATACATAGCCTTTACTAGCTATTAAAATGGGGGACCCCCCAAAAAAAATGACGTGGGGTCCCCCCTAATTTAATAGCTAGCAAAGGCTAGGCAGACAGCTGGGGGCTGATATTAATAGCCCAGGAAGGGAGCCATGAATATTGGCCCCCTCCCAGGCTAGAAACACCAGCCGTCAGCCGCCCCAGAAATGGCGCATTCATAGGATGCGCCAATTCTGGCACTTAGCCTCGCTCTTCCACGCTGCCCTGGTGCGGTGGCAGGGGGTAATAGGGCTGGGGTTGATGTCAGCTTATAATGCCAGCTGACATCAAGCCCAGGTTAGTAATGGAGAGGCGTCTATAAGACACCCCCATTACTAACCCCATAGTCAAAGTTAAAAAAAACACAAACACCCAGAATAAAGTCCTTTAATTGAAATAAAGACACAATCCTTTATTGTTCTAAATTAAACCATACTTACCGTCACGCCCATTCCAGCTGAAGCCAACGATCTCCTGCAATAAAAGAAAAATAATAAAGCAACCTCATCCTTACCTTTCCATGGTTCCCACGACAGCTTCAGCTCTGCTACATCGAGATGACAGGCTGGACCGCAGCAGAACGCTGCCATCCAGCCTCTCATCCCGCAGACACTGAGAAGCGCAGGCTTGCTTGCGCTGCTCAGCGTCTCTCTGTGACGACATCCAGATGAGCCGAGTTCATGTCCAATGAACTCGGCTCACCTCATGCACGTCACTGACAGCGTGGGAAAATTCTCAAGCTGAAGCGCTGATTGCAGGAGAATTTTCCCACGCTGTCAGTGACGTGCAGGAGGTGAGCTGAGTTCATTGGACATGAGCTCACCTCATGCACATCACTGACAGCGTGGGAGAATTCTCCTGCACTCAGCACTTCAGCGTGAGAATTCCCGCATTTTAATAGCTAGTAAAGGCTATGTATTCAGCTGGGGGCTGATATTAGTAGCCTGGGAAGCTCCGTGGGTATTACCCCCTTCCCAGGCTTCAAACATCTGCCCCAGCCGTCTGCTTAACCTCCGCTAGAGCCTAAAATTAAGGGGAACCCCACGCCAATTTTTTTAATAATAAATCCTTTATTTTAATACTAAATGACAAGTACAGTAACCAACACTATCACTGTACTTCATATATATGTGACTGACATGTTTCTATCTATCTAATCTATGTGTGATGCTCTATCTTTCTGTTCTAAATTGTCGGGTACCGCTGCTGAATTGCCGGCCGGCTTTTTTAAAGAGACAGTGCATGAAAACACTATTATTTTTTTAAATAAATCCTTTACACTAAATGACAAGTACAGTAAGCAACACTGTCACTGTACTTATTATATATGTGACTGACATGTTTCTATCTATCTAATCTATGTGTGAAGCTCTATTCTTTCTGTTCTAAATTGTCGGGTACAGATGCTGAATTGCCGGCCGGCTTTTTTAAAGAGACGGTGCATGAAAACACTAATATTTTTTTTAATAAATCCTTTACACTAAATGACAAGTGCAGTAACCAACACTGTCACTGTGCTTCTTATATGTGTGACTGACATGTTTCTATCTATCTAATCTATGTGTGATGCTCTATTCCTTCTTGTCTAAATTGTCGGGTACCGGTGTATGCCGCTGCTGAATTTGCCGGCCGGCTTTTTTAAAGAGAGTGTCTTCTGAGCAGTTTGTCAGCTTTTGGACACCTTTGCAGGTGTTTTCTATGTGTTTCTATGTGTTTTTGTTTGCCTACCATTGGTTTTAACGGTGTTCGACGGTGTTCTAAGGTGTTCGACGAACAGTTCGACGAACAGTTCCTCGAACATCCCGGTGTTCGACGAACCGAACCGAACCCGAACACTACGGGGGTGGCTCAACACTAATCTTGACTGGAAAATAATTTGGGCTTTGTAGCAGTGTGCAGCACTGATCCTATTAGGCCATCTATACTAAAGCTTCACCAGATTTAAAATTAATAATAATTTTTAGCTGCATCTAGCCCGGAAAATAATTTTGGGGCTCCGAGATGCGCAAGACACATAAGTGCCTTCTTGCTGCACTACCTGCAGCATGACCCTCATATTGTCAGAATTCGAAGTAATCATGACTACTGGGTTGCCACACTCTTAGATCCCCCAAACTTTTCGATCAAACTTTTCATTTTAATAAAGACCAAAAAAATGGTCATTTTTGAAATTATAAGCATTAGCAGGTTGTTAGAAACTGAAATCAAACAGTTTTCAACTCAAAACTTTATTCTAGGTGATGTTACATTTTCACATAGGACCCCTTGTTCGAAAGTAGCTTCTGAACTCTCTCGTCCATTGAATTTGTCAGGTTTTGGATGGTTTCTGCTTCAATTGTTTTGCATGAGGACAGAATACCCTCCCAGAGCTGTTGCTTAGATGTGAACTGCCTCCCGCCATCATAGACACTCCTTTTAATGATGCTCCAAAGGTTCTGAATGGGGTAGAGGTCAGGGGAGCATGGGGGTCACACCATAAGTTTGTCCCCTTTTATGCCCATATCAGCCAGAGATGCAGATGTTTAATGTGCAGCATGAGATGGTGCATTATCATGCAGAAAAATTATCTTGCTGTGAAATACACGGTTCTTCTTCTTGAACCATGGCAGGAAGTGCTGTTTGAGAAAATCCACATACATTATGGAGTTCATCTTTAGCCCCTTCAGGGATCCTAAAGGGGCCGACAATCTCTCTCCCCATGATTCCAGCCCAAAACATTACTCCACCTCCTCCTTGTTGGCGCTGTAGCCGTGTTTGCGTGGGGTGTCCATCAACCAGCCATCCTCCACTCCATCCATCTGGACCATCGAGCGCTGCACTGCACTCATCCGTGAACAAAACAGTTTTGAAATCAGTCTTCATGTAATGTTTGGCCCACTGGAGCCGTTTCTGCTTGTGTGAAGTGGATAGAGGAGGTCGACAGGATGGCGTATGCACAGCTGCAAACCTCTGAAGAACCCTGCATCTTGTTGTTCGGGGGACGTTGGAGGCACAAGCAGCTTCAAAAACTTGTCTGCTGCTATGACAAGGCTTTTTTGCCGCTGCTCTTTCAACCTGACGTAATTGCCTGTAGGAAAGAGTCCTCAATTTGCCCTTATCAGCACGCACACGTGTGTACTGTGAATCAGCTACATACTTCTTGATTGCCAAGACACTTCATCCTGATCATCGCACAATGTTGATTGTAGTCATGCCTTGACCTAAACACTCCACAATTTGTTGCTTCTCAGCAGCCGACACATCCTTTTTCTTTCCCATTTTGCCAGAAAATGTAGGCTGCTTAATAATGTGAGACAGCCTTCTTAAGTAGTCTTGCCTTTCATTGGACACACCTGCCAAACTAATTAGCACAGGTGTCTGCAATTGCTTACAGTGATATAAAGAGCCCTGACACACATCACCATCAATGAGTTTAACTGACAAACAAACAAATTCTTCCCTTATCACTCCTAAACACTTTTTGCATAATAATTTGGAACACAGTGTACATGTGCTTTTCCACAAAACACCAGTGGTTCACGTAGTGAATCTTACAGTTCTAACTTGCCAACCGTGGTCTGTATGGAGTTGTTCAATAAAGGGCCCAAAACTAAGATAACATAGATGGGAGAGGTCTCTATGAATAGGAATTCCTAAGTATTTGATACCCTGTGAGGGCCAGGCAAAGGGAAAGTTGGACTGGATGGAATCCTATATGGATTTGGGGAGGGAGACATCGAGGGCCTCAGACTTCGCTGCATTGATTTTAAAATTTGACCATGTAACAAGGTGATCTATTTCAGCCATAACAGCATGGATGGATATATGTGATTGAGTGATATATACTAGGACATCATCAGCAAATAGAGAGCACTTGTACTCGGTGCCTCCCACCTCAATCCACCTAAAATTGGAGTTATGGCGAATTGATGAGAGCAGGTGCTCCGTCACTAGGATGTATAAGAGAGGGGACAGAGAACATCCCTGCCTTGTCCCATTGGTGATTGTGAAAGGTGATGAAAATGTTCTGCCGCGCCCCCTGTGCATTGGGACACCCGGAGCCGGACCCTTTTTGGTGGATGCTGGTGGTTGTAGTATCCGTGGCGGCAACCCGGTTCCGTGGCTCAGGGCGGTCAAACCAGTGGCGGAACTATTTATGTGGTTTTGATGTTTAAATGTCCGACTACGCCACCCGTGGATTGCGGTCAGAGTGAACCGCCGCTCCAGGGCAGACCGCTGAGGCTGGTGTTGTGGGTGCAGCAGAGCGTAGCATAACTCCCCACGGGAGGAGTATAGCCTCAGGGCAGTGTATGCGGAGGATGGGGGTGATGGTGCAGGGCAGCAGCAGTAATGACACGGAGTCAGTGATGCAGTCCAGGGCCTTTACTCACAGTTCTTATTATCCAGACCACGTCTGCAGGTAACGGCTGCCCACGTCGTACTGTGCTCACCAGGTGAGGGGCTCAGACAACTCCCAGATAACTTTGGAGTGCTTCACAGGACCCCCTTTGTGTGTCCTTTGTCTGGCCTTTCTTACCAACCCTTCTGTCAGGCTGCCTCGGGCCTCCTCTTGGTAAACTTGGCGCCAGTTTCCCTGACCCTATGTGGTGCCTTCCTAGCGGGTGTAGCGAGGGGCTGCGCCACATAAAATGTCACAGCCTCCTGTTTCTAGCTGAGGGTCATTTCCTGCCTCCACTAGTTTCGGGGACCGGTCTCCCCCTTTGGCCTGACTCCTCCACGCAGGTGGATTCGGGCGTGCGGTGGCGACTCGCCCGTCCGCACCCCTGAGATCCCTTCGTTCCTCGTTCCTGGAGCCTTCTCCGCTCCTCTTCCTTCCTTCTTCCTCTTCCAGGCCTGGGCCTCTGTTACTAGGCCCGCCTCCGGAGCAGAGCTCATGCAGAGCCCCTGCTCCCTGCCACTTCTGCTCAGACTTCTCTGCACTGAACTAAGATGGTGCCCACCTTTTATACTCCCTTCTCAATGCACCCAGGAACTGCTTCCTCCCTGCTCCTGCACTACAGGGTTCCCCTTCCTCAGTGTTCCCTCCCCCCACTCCAGCCAGGGACAGGGACTGTCGTGCCCATCTCAGGGGCATATTGGTCGCCCTGCCCCACGGCAATGTGGTGTAATGCATGCAGGTGTCGGGTCCTGATCCACACTACATCCTTACCTGAGAGTGAGATATCACACCTCTGGGTGAGGTGCAATACCTCTGTAGCAACCGAGCCCTCAGGGTGCTACAGTTCCATTCATCTTCAGCCTAGGTGACGTATTGCGATACAGGGCCGTGATTTTGGCTATAAAAGGGTCCCCTAGACCCCTACCCCAAGCTTTTTAAGAGAATCATATATGGCGTGCCAGGAGACTCTATGGAATGCTTTCTCAGCATCCAACGAGAGTATCTAATTACAAGTTTTTAACTGCATCTAGCCCAGGAAATACTTTGTGCCTAGTAGCACGGTCTGCTAGTCAGCGGAATATCCCGGCTGTTAAGCAAGCTACACCACCTGTAGTTTGGACACTTCATTTTTTCAAAGGAAATGCTTCGGGACCACGGGATACTCAGTGAAGAGCATCAGGAGGCACCCCAAGGCATAGGGGCTCGGACTGGCAGTAGGATGCCTTGCGGTGGACAGCCGAGCTCGATCCTTATAAAAGCTTTTTAACTGCAGCAGCTTTAGTGGACGCTACTGGAGCTGGAATTACGCGGCTGCTGGCATGAGACTTGCCCTCCAATAGATCCTTGTAAATGGATTTAAAGTGTATTTATTCAAATTAGAGAGACAATTTAAATTAAAAAGCTTAGAGCTGCCTCCACCACAGGGGGGCTCGCTCGACCCACCAGCGGACAGGCACCAGTATTGGGAGAGGGGGGCTGGCCGTCAGGGTTCACCGTGGCTCTGGCACAAACCCGGCGACACGGAGGTGGCACGGGCAGGAGCGGACTGAACGTGTCGGCTTCTCACTTTTTGGATTTTAGAAGGGCATGACATGCCTATATCTGTGTCTCCCCCTCCTTTTACTCCTCTACCTCTTTTCTTTTTGCATGACTATATGTACTTGTCACTTTTCCATGTGTTAGTTGTGTCTTCTGAGCAGTTTGTCAGCTTTTGGACACCTTTGACGAACCGAACCGAACTCGAACACTACGGGGGTGGCTCAACACTAATGAAGAGGCCGCGGATGCACAAAATATGGCAGACGGTGGTTGGCCCGGCCGGCTAGGCCGCATTGTAGCACACTGAGCTTCCCACTGCAACTTATGCTTCATGTCCATGTGCCGGTTCATGCATGAAGTACTCAAACTATGTATTTTTTGGCCTCTACTTAGCTTTTGCTGACAAATGTTACAGATAACACGAGTTGGGTCATCTTTATCGATCTGAAAAAATGCCCAGGCTATGCAACGCTTAGCACCCATGCGACCTGAAGAGCCACCACGACTTGAGGTGAGAGGCAGAGTTGTGTTTGAGGATGCAGTTGTTGACGTGCTTCCAGTACTACATCTCTGTCCAGGAAGGCGCAACCTGATCTCGTCGTCACTAGCATCTTCCTCCACCTCCTCTGCTGACCTCATCTCTTGGCTGACTGTGGGTTGACAGTAAGTGGGATCTCCAACCTCATCATCATCACCCTGTGCGTTATCACACCCGTCGTCCTCAGAGCCAACCTGTTCCTGCCCTGACAAAAAACTAAAGTTGTCGCTCCAATCAGGTATTTGAGTCTCATCATCGTCTTCCTCATTGTCTCCACAAACAGGAGTTACAGTTTGGGAATGAGGGTCTACATTATGGTCAGAACCTTCTGCGTCTGGTCCTGGATCCGACTCATAAAGATTCTGGGCATCAGTGCAGATCATTTCCTCGTCTGGATTCACAGAAGTGCTGGAGTCGACCTCTGATTCCCAGGCTATAGTATGAGTAAACAGCTCTGCAGACTCAACCATCTGTTCTACCTCATACTGAGACGGGCAGCTGGAGATTTGGGAGCTGTGAGGAAGCAAGTGCAATTGGGATGACACCTTTGAGGACTGGAGTATTTGTGATGTTGAAGTAGATGTGGAGGAGAGCCACTTAAAGGAGCACTTGATATCCGTTGAAGCACCTGCTGTTTTTGTGCCTCATCTGGAATTTGTAGCAATTGGCGAGGCCGTAAGAAAGGGATCTTATCACATTGTCCGCTAAAAGAAGTAGACATTTTAGTTTGGCTGGAAGATGGTCTTTCTTCTGCAGATGTTACTGTTGCTTTAACACCTACCCCATGGACACAACCTTTTTTCCCCTTCCCAACATGCCTATTCCCCTTTCCACCAGCAGCAGGCCTTTTTCCACTCATTTTGGTGGTTAACCAAATTCACAACTCTGGAGTTGTTTGCACAAAAAAACAATGGATGGGAACCGAGCAGAGCTGAGTGGCCAAACTGTGGTATTAGGCCAAAATTATTGGCTGGGTTAGATGCAGAAAAAAATTATATTCAATTTGCAACTTGATGGAGGTCAGTATAGATGGACTAATAGAACAAGTCCCACACACAGCTAGAAGCCCAAATATTTTTTCAGAGGTAGATGCAGAAAAAAATATATTCAGTTTGCAACCTGATGGAGGTCAGTATAGATGGACTAATAGAGAAAGTCCCACACACTGCTAGAAGGCCAAATATTTTTTCAGAGATAGATGCAGACAAAAAATTATTTTGAATTTGCAACCTGATGGAGGTCAGTATAGGTGGACAAATAGAACAAGTCCCACACACTGCTAGAAGGCCAAATATTTTTTCAGAGCTAGATGCAGAAACAAATTATATTCAGTTTGCAACCTGATGGAGGTCAGTATAGATGGACTAATATAGAAAGTCCCACACACTGCTAGAAGGCCAAATATTTTTTCAGAGCTAGATGCAGAAAAAAATTATATTCAGTTTGCAACCTAATGGAGGTCTGTATAGATGGATTAATAGAACAAGTCCCACACACAGCTAGAAGCCCAATATTTTTTCAGAGGTAGATGCAGAAAAAAATATATTCAGTTTGCAACCTGATGGAGGTCAGTATAGATGGACTAATACAACAAGTCCAACACACAGCTAGAAGCCCAATATTTTTCAGAGCTAGATGCAGAAAAAAATTATATTCAATTTGCAACCTGATGGAGGTCAGTATAGATGGAGTAATAGAACAAGTCCCACACACAGCTAGAAGCCCAAATATTTTTTCAGAGCTAGATGCAGATAAAAATTATTTTTAATTTGCAACCTGATGGAGGTCAGTATAGATGGACTAAAAGAGAAAGTCCCACACACTGCTAGAAGGCCAAATATTTTTTCAGAGCTAGATGCAGGTAAAAAATTATATTCAATTTGCAACCTGATGGAGGTCAGTATAGATGGACTAATAGAACAAGTCCCACACACAGCTAGAAGCCCAAATATTTTTTCAGAGGTAGATGCAGAAAAAAATATATTCAGTTTGCAACCTGATGGAGGTCAGTATAGATGGACTAATAGAGAAAGTCCCACACACTGCTAGAAGGCCAAATATTTTTTCAGAGCTAGATGCAGACAAAAAATTATTTTGAATTTGCAACCTGGTGGAGGTCAGTATAGGTGGACTAATAGAACAAATCCCACACACTGCTAGAAGGCCAAATATTTTTTCAGAGCTAGATGCAGAAAAAAATTATATTCAGTTTGCAACCTGATGGAGGTCAGTATAGATGGACTAATGTAGAAAGTCCCACACACTGCTAGAAGGCCAAATATTTTTTCAGAGCTAGATGCAGAAAAAAATTATATTCAGTTTGCAACCTAATGGAGGTCTGTATAGATGGATTAATAGAACAAGTCCCACACACAGCTAGAAGCCCAATATTTTTTCAGAGGTAGATGCAGAAAAAAATATATTCAGTTTGCAACCTGATGGAGGTCAGTATAGATGGACTAATACAACAAGTCCAACACACAGCTAGAAGCCCAATATTTTTTCAGAGCTAGATGCAGAAAAAAATTATATTCAATTTGCAACCTGATAGAGGTCAGTATAGATGGAGTAATAGAACAAGTCCCACACACAGCTTGAAGCCCAAATATTTTTTCAAAGCTAGATGCAGATAAAAATTATTTTTAATTTGCAACCTGATGGAGGTCAGTATAGATGGACTAAAAGAGAAAGTCCCACACACTGCTAGAAGGCCAAATATTTTTTCAGAGCTAGATGCAGGTAAAAAATTATTTTGAATTTGCAGCGTGATGGAGGTCAGTATAGATGGACTAATAGAACAAGTCCCACACACAGCTAGAAGCCCAAATATTTTTTCAGAGGTAGATGCAGATAAAAATTATTTTTAATTTGCAACCTGATGGAGGTCAGTATAGATGGAGTAATAGAACAAGTTCCACACACAGCTAGAAGTCCAAATATTTTTTCAGAGCTAGATGCAGATAAAAATTATTTTTAATTTGCAACCTGATGGAGGTCAGTATAGATGGACTAATAGAGAAAGTCCCACACACTGCTAGAAGGCCAAATATTTTTTCAGAGCTAGATGCAGAAAAAAATTATATTCAGTTTGCAACCTGATGGAGGTCTGTATTGATGGATTAATAGAACAAGTCCCACACACAGCTAGAAGCCCAATATTTTTTCAGAGGTAGATGCAGAAAAAAATATATTCAGTTTGCAACCTGATGGAGGTCAGTATAGTTGGACTAATACAACAAGTCCCACACACAGCTAGAAGCCCAATATTTTTTCAGAGCTAGATGCGGAAAAATAATTATATTCAATTTGCAACCTGATGGAGGTCAGTATAGATGGAGTAATAGAACAAGTCCCACACACAGCTAGAAGCCCAAATTTTTTTCAGAGCTAGATGCAGATTAAAATTATTTTTAATTTGCAACCTGATGGAGGTCAGTATAGATGGACTAATAGAGAAAGTCCCACACACTGCTAGAAGGCCAAATATTTTTTCAGAGCTAGATGCAGAAAAAAATTATATTCAGTTTGCAACCTGATGGAGGTCTGTATAGATGGATTAATAGAACAAGTCCCACACACAGCTAGGAGCCCAATATTTTTTCAGAGGTAGATGCAGAAAAAAATATATTCAGTTTGCAACCTGATGGAGGTCAGTATAGATGGACTAATACAACAAGTCCCACACACAGTTAGAAGCCCAATATTTTTTCAGAGCTAGATGCAGAAAAAAATTATATTCAATTTGCAACCTGATGGAGGTCAGTATAGATGGAGTAATAGAACAAGTCCCACACACAGCTAGAAGCCCAAATATTTTTTCAGAGCTAGATGCAGATAAAAATTATTTTTAATTTGCAACCTGATGGAGGTCAGTATAGATGGAATAATAGAGAAAGTCCCACACACTGCTAGAAGGCCAAATATTTTTTCAGAGCTAGATGCAGAAAAAAATTATATTCAGTTTGCAACCTGATGGAGGTCAGTATAGATGGACTAATAGAGAAAGTCCCACACACTGCTAGAAGGCCAAATATTTTTTCAGAGCTAGATGCAGATTAAAATTATTTTTAATTTGCAACCTGATGGAGGTCAGTATAGATGGACTAATAGAGAAAATCCCGCACACTGCTAGAAGGCCAAATATTTTTTCAGAGCTAGATGCAGAAAAAAATTATATTCAGTTTGCAACCTGATGGAGGTCTGTATAGATGGATTAATAGAACAAGTCCCACACACAGCTAGAAGCCCAATATTTTTTCAGAGGTAGATGCAGAAAAAAATATATTCAGTTTGCAACCTGATGGAGGTCAGTATAGATGGACAAATACAACAAGTCCCCCACACAGCTAGAAGCCCAATATTTTTTCAGAGGTAGATGAAGAAAAAAATTATATTCAATTTGCAACCTGATGGAGGTCATTATAGATGGAGTAAAAGAACAAGTCCCACACACAGCTAGAAGTCCAAATATTTTTTCAGAGGTAGATGCAGATAAAAATTATTTTTAATTTGCAACCTGATGGAGGTCAGTATATATGGACTAATAGAGAAAGTCCCACACACTGCTAGAAGGCCAAATATTTTTTCAGAGCTAGATGCAGAAAAAAATTATATTCAGTTTGCAACCTGATGGAGGTCTGTATAGATGGATTAATAGAACAAGTCCCACACACATCTAGAAGCCCAATATTTTTTTCAGAGGTAGATGCAGAAAAAAATATATTCAGTTTGCAACCTGATGGAGGTCAGTATAGATGGACTAATACAACAAGTCCCACACACAGCTAGAAGCCCAATATTTTTTCAGAGCTAGATGCAGAAAAAATTATATTCAATTTGCAACCTGATGGAGGTCAGTATAGATGGAGAAATAGAACAAGTCCCACACAGAGCTAGAGGCCCAAATATTTTTTCAGAGCTAGATGCAGATAAAAATTATTTTTAATTTGCAACCTGATGGAGGTCAGTATAGATGGAGTAATAGAACAAGTCCCACACACAGCTAGAAGCCCAAATATTTTTTCAGAGCTAGATGCAGATAAAAATTATTTTTAATTTGCAACCTGATGGAGGTCAGTATAGATGGAATAATAGAGAAAGTCCCACACACTGCTAGAAGGCCAAATATTTTTTCAAAGCTAGATGCAGAAAAAAATTATATTCAGTTTGCAACCTGATGGAGGTCAGTATAGATGGACTAATAGAGAAAGTCCCACACACTGCTAGAAGGCCAAATATTTTTTCAGAGCTAGATGCAGATTAAAATTATTTTTAATTTGCAACCTGATGGAGGTCAGTATAGATGGACTAATAGAGAAAATCCCGCACACTGCTAGAAGGCCAAATATTTTTTCAGAGGTAGATGCAGAAAAAAATTATATTCAGTTTGCAACCTGATGGAGGTCTGTATAGATGGATTAATAGAACAAGTCCCACACACAGCTAGAAGCCCAATATTTTTTCAGAGGTAGATGCAGAAAAAAATATATTCAGTTTGCAACCTGATGGAGGTCAGTATAGATGGACAAATACAACAAGTCCCCCACACAGCTAGAAGCCCAATATTTTTTCAGAGGTAGATGAAGAAAAAATTATATTCAATTTGCAACCTGATGGAGGTCATTATAGATGGAGTAAAAGAACAAGTCCCACACACAGCTAGAAGTCCAAATATTTTTTCAGAGGTAGATGCAGATAAAAATTATTTTTAATTTGCAACCTGATGGAGGTCAGTATATATGGACTAATAGAGAAAGTCCCACACACTGCTAGAAGGCCAAATATTTTTTCAGAGCTAGATGCAGAAAAAAATTATATTCAGTTTGCAACCTGATGGAGGTCTGTATAGATGGATTAATAGAACAAGTCCCACACACATCTAGAAGCCCAATATTTTTTTCAGAGGTAGATGCAGAAAAAAATATATTCAGTTTGCAACCTGATGGAGGTCAGTATAGGTGGACTAATACAACAAGTCCCACACACAGCTAGAAGCCCAATATTTTTTCAGAGCTAGATGCAGAAAAAATTATATTCAATTTGCAACCTGATGGAGGTCAGTATAGATGGAGAAATAGAACAAGTCCCACACAGAGCTAGAGGCCCAAATATTTTTTCAGAGCTAGATGCAGATAAAAATTATTTTTAATTTGCAACCTGATGGAGGTCAGTATAGATGGACTAATAGAGAAAGTCCCACACACTGCTAGAAGGCCAAATATTTTTTCAGAGCTAGATGCAGAAAAAAATTATATTCAGTTTGCAACCTGATGGAGGTCTGTATAAATGGATTAATAGAACAAGTCCCACACACAGCTAGAAGCCCAATATTTTTTCAGAGGTAGATGCAGAAAAAAATATATTCAGTTTGCAACCTGATGGAGGTCAGTATAGATGGACTAATACAACAAGTCCCACACACAGCTAAAAGCCCAATATTTTTTCAGAGCTAGATCCAGAAAAAAATTATATTCAATTTGCAACCTGATGGAGGTCAGTATAGATGGAGTAATAGAACATGTCCCACACACAGCTAGAAGCCCAAATATTTTTTCAGAGGTAGATGCAGAAAAAAATTATATTCAGTTTGCAACCTGATGGAGGTCTGTATAGATGGATTAATAGAACAAGTCCCACACACAGCTACAAGCCCAATATTTTTTCAGAGGTAGATGCAGAAAAAAATATATTCAGTTTGCAACCTGATGGAGGTCAGTATAGATGGACTAATAGAGAAAGTCCCACACACTGCTAGAAGGCCAAATATTTTTTCAGAGCTAGATGCAGAAAAAATTATATTCAATTTGCAACCTGATGGAGGTCAGTATAGATGGACTAATAGAATTATGCTATGCCCAAAAGATTTTACTTCACTAGGTGCAGTAAAAAAATTGGTATTCTATACACAGGTGGTATATCTTGCAACACAGATAGGCTACTCCACTGACTAACACACTCTGCAATAGGCCAAAAAGGATTAGCTTTGCTAGATTCAGCCAAATGCTGTGAAAAAAACTTGCACAGCACTGGCACAGACCTGCCTGGCAAAAACTGATAGGAACTGATGTAACCTAGTCCTGAAAAGGACTCCAATTACAATTAGTCTTTACTCCCACAACCTATCTATTTAAGAGCACAGACCTGCCTGATAAAAGTCGTAGGAAATGCTGTAACCTAGTCCTTAAAAGGACTGCAATCACAACTATTCCCTACTCCCAAGCTATCTGTAGATTTGTGCGAAAATTGGCTTGAAATTAACAAGGTATAGCGCACACAGCAACAGCTGTGCCGTCTAACACGCAGCTGCAGCAGTGAGAAAATGGTGGCGACGGGGAAAATGGCTTGGTCTTATAGGGCAAGGACATGTGACATACACTGCCAATGACACATGCCCTTGCTTGTGTGAAAAAAAGCACTTCGCTCCGTGTGTGCGCTGCTGATAGGCTGACAGATTGCACCTCCCCACTGTAAATGCGGGAAAGAGAAAAAAAAATGGAGATCTTCAATATTCCTGCAGAGATCCATCCCCTGCCCCTCCCCCCAACCCGCTGTACACTCAAACTGCGTATTAACATTAATTTTCATCATTACTGAGAAAAAATCCAGTTATGATTTTGGTGCATGAACAGTTATCGAACATAACCTCGAACAGCCGAATTTTTCTCAAATCGTTCGTGTTCGCCGAACGGCTCGAACACCGCCCAAAACAGCTCGAATTTGAGATTGGCGAACAGTTCGAGTAGAACAACGCTCATCTCTAATAAAGAGACAATATCAATGCCCCTGTTAAAAGTGGTGGAGGTTGCAGTAGCTTAACAAGACGGTTTTAATGTCCCTTGGAATAATGGTGGAAGTCGCAGTAGCTTAACAAGATGGTTTTATTGCCCCTTGGAAGAATGGTGGAGGTCGCAGTAGCTTAACAAGATGGTTTTAATGCCCCTGGGAAGAGTGGTGGAGGTCACAGTAGCTTAACAAGACGGTTTTAATGCCCCTTGGAAGAATGGTGGAGGTCGCAGTAGCTTAACAAGACGGTTTTAATGCCCCTTGGAAGAATGGTGGAGGTCGCAGTAGCTTAACAAGATGGTTTTACTGTCCCTGGGAAGAGTGGTGGAGGTCACAGTAGCTTAACAAGATGGTTTTAATGCCCATGGGAAAAGTGGTGGAGTTTGCAGTAGCTTAGCAAGACGGTTTTAATGCCCCTTGGAAGAGACGTGGAGGTCGTAGTGGAATAAAAAGTCAATATCAATGCCCCTGAGAAAGTGGTGGAGGTCACAGTAGCTTACCAAGATGGTTTTAATGCCCCTGGGAAAAGTGGTGGAGGTCGCAGTAGATTAACAAGATGGTTTTTAATGCCCATTGTAAGAGATGTGGAGGTCGCAGTGGAAGAAAAAGACAGTTTTAATGCCCCTTGTAAGAGACGTTGAGGTCACAGTAGAATAAAAAGACAGTAACAATGCCCCTGGGAAAAGTGGTGGAGGTCGCAGTAGCTTAACAAGACTGTTTTCATGCCTCTTACAAGAGCCATGCACATTTTACAATCTTATTTGGCCATGTGCAGTGTGACACATGCATACAGTGTGGAAAAGACATGAGAACAGCATGTGGAAAACCCCTGGAAACATCTCTGTCACCCAGGTCACTGCCTAAAAGTGTGCCCATCAGAAGTGATCCTTTCCGTATCAGAAGATGCAGACTTGCAACTATCAGCCTGCAAGTCCTTGTCCCAGGGCAGTGTTCAATTGTACCTCCCCCATTCCTTGCAATGCCCCTGTTAAAAGTGGTGGAGGTTGCAGTAGCTTAACAAGACGGTTTTAATGTCCCTTGGAATAATGGTGGAAGTCGCAGTAGCTTAACAAGATGGTTTTATTGCCCCTTGGAAGAATGGTGGAGGTCGCAGTAGCTTAACAAGATGGTTTTAATGCCCCTGGGAAGAGTGGTGGAGGTCACAGTAGCTTAACAAGACGGTTTTAATGCCCCTTGGAAGAATGGTGGAGGTCGCAGTAGCTTAACAAGACGGTTTTAATGCCCCTTGGAAGAATGGTGGAGGTCGCAGTAGCTTAACAAGATGGTTTTACTGCCCCTGGGAAGAGTGGTGGAGGTCACAGTAGCTTAACAAGATGGTTTTAATGCCCATGGGAAAAGTGGTGGAGTTTGCAGTAGCTTAGCAAGACGGTTTTAATGCCCCTTGGAAGAGACGTGGAGGTCGTAGTGGAATAAAAAGTCAATATCAATGCCCCTGAGAAAGTGGTGGAGGTCACAGTAGCTTACCAAGATGGTTTTAATGCCCCTGGGAAAAGTGGTGGAGGTCGCAGTAGATTAACAAGATGGTTTTTAATGCCCATTGTAAGAGATGTGGAGGTCGCAGTGGAAGAAAAAGACAGTTTTAATGCCCCTTGTAAGAGACGTTGAGGTCACAGTAGAATAAAAAGACAGTAACAATGCCCCTGGGAAAAGTAGTGGAGGTCGCAGTAGCTTAACAAGACTGTTTTCATGCCTCTTACAAGAGCCATGCACATTTTACAATCTTATTTGGCCATGTGCAGTGTGACACATGCATACAGTGTGGAAAAGACATGAGAACAGCATGTGGAAAACCCCTGGAAACATCTCTGACACCCAGGTCACTGCCTAAAAGTGTGCCCATCAGAAGTGATCCTTTCCGTATCAGAAGATGCAGACTTGCAACTATCAGCCTGCAAGTCCTTGTCCCAGGGCAGTGTTCAATTGTACCTCCCCCATTCCTTGCAATGCAAGCGCAAGTATGCAGCCTGCCACCCACCCACCCCCAGGCTGCAATACCGTACTGCTTGCTTGCACTTGAAAGGGGGACTTTTAGTTTGGAGGAGGCCGAAGCTTGCCACTACCTCATGGCTGCTTTGTCAGTGAGGTATCCATATTCAGTCCCCAGCCACTCCGCGGCCGGGGGTCCCCACATGGTCCCCAGCCACCTGGGGGCGGCCCTTTGTCCATAAACGGTCCCCATCCGCCCCTATTTCTCCTTGTAAGTTTCCCCCACACTTTTCTTAGCCCGGCCTGCTTTAGGGCAGCATTGGACGAGTCCACCAGAGAACCAGACTCCTCCGGTGAGCCCTGTCTTCTCCATCAGCGGAGTTGAGAGTGCCAAGGTGAGGAACATGATGATGATGATAGATGTTAGCATCTGCTTTATTTTCTTGGAATGCAAGCGCATGGATGCAGTAGCTTAACAAGACGGTTTTAATGCCCCTTGGAAGAATGGTGGAGGTCGCAGTAGCATATCAAGATGGTTTTAATGCCCCTGGGAAGAGTGGTGGAGGTCACAGTAGCTTAAGAAGACATTTTTAATGCCCCTGGGAAAAGTGGTGGAGGTCGCAGTAGCTTAAAAAGACGGTTTTAAT
Source organism: Phyllobates terribilis (assembly GCF_046119375.1). Lineage (NCBI taxonomy): Eukaryota > Metazoa > Chordata > Amphibia > Anura > Dendrobatidae > Phyllobates > Phyllobates terribilis. The sequence goes on along the minus strand of NW_027362769.1, from coordinate 248,899,716 downwards.
GCCCCTTGGAAGAGACGTGGAGGTCGCAGTGGAATAAAAAGACAATATAAATGCCCAAGGGAAAAGTGGTGGAGGTTGCTGTAGCTTAACAAGGCGGTTTTAATGCCCCTGGGAAAAGTGGTGGAGCTTGCAGTAGCTTAACAAAACGGTTTTAATACCCCTTGGAAGAATGGTGGAGGTCGCAGTGGATTAAAAAGACAATATCAATGCCCCTTGAAAAAGTGGTGGAGGTCGCAGTAGCTTAAGAAGATGGTTTTAATGACACTTGGAAGAGATGCGAAGGTCGCAGTGGAATAAAAAGACGGTTTTAATGCCACTTGGAAGAGACGAGGAGGTTGCAGTGGAATAAAAATACAATATCAATGCCCCTGGGAAAAGTGGTGGAGGTCGCAGTAGCTTAACAAGACGGTTTTCATGCCCCTTACAAGAGCCATGCAGTACAGTATATTAAAAACATTATTCCGATAATTGGGGAGTGGGTCTCCCATAGTCTTTGCCAATGCCTTCCAAGCAAAAGCTGCCAAAAATTGGGACGGAGGAACTTGCAATGCTGGCAACACGGACCACGGTCACCCTGCTGGTATAGTGGTTGTGGAGGCTGAGGATAAGGAGAAGAGCAAAATACAGCCTAAATAAGGAAGCGTATACCCATGTGTGGGTGTGAAACGGTGCATGGGAATACACTTCTCGAAATAACACAGTGGATTTGACTTTATGTTACTCTGCTGTCATTTGGTGGTGATGAGAAGTCTGGCCCAATTCAGCCCTTTTTCATTTTGTCAGCATTGTCAGTTGACAGGCGAGTGCGCTTATCAGTTATAATTCCCCCTGCGGCACTAAAACACGCTCCGATAACACGCTAGCGGCAGGGCAGGCCAGGACCTCCTAGGTGTACAGAGCAAGTTGATTTCAAATGTCCAGCTTGGATACCCAATAAATAAAAGGCACAGAGTAATCACGGAGGATGCTGGTATAGTCGACAAGGTACTCCCTCACCATCTTTTGAAACTTTCCACTCCTTGTGAGAGTACCTCATGCCTCAGTGCCTGTAAGCTGGGTGGGTCTCAGAAAACTGTCCCAGAATTTTGACAGTGTTCACCTGCCTCTGCTGGATTGGAGTTGAGTTTCTCTCGTGTGTACGCCTTGGTTGGTCAACGAAATGTGACCTCTGCTGCTAGCGTGTTCAGATGGGAATTTTTTTAACAGTTCTGCAGCAAGGGCCTTCTGGTACTGCCCCATTTTTGTAGACCTCTCCACCTCAGGAATAAAAGAGTGAAAGTTCTCCTTGTAGCGGGGGTCTAAAATTGTCACCAACCAGTAATGACTGTCACCCAACATTTTTACAACGCGAGGGTCACGGTTAAGGCAGCGTAACATAAAGTCAGCCATGCATGCCAGACTGGTAACGGGCAAGACTTCCATGTCCTTACCAAGATGACGACTGACCATGCTCTCCTCCTCCTCCTCCTCCTCCCCCCTATCCTCAGGCCACCCATGTTGAACTGACAGTATGACAGTTGTACAGGTACTACCGTCTACATCGCATGATCCCAGCTCCTATTCTTCCTCCTCCTCCTCTTCTCCCTCATTGTCCCCCAATGCACGTTGGGATGAGATGAGGCTGAGCTGTGTGTAATCGCCCATTACGGGTTCTTGATCCATCTCATCATACTCTGGCTGCAGAGAGCATTGCAAAAGACAGACAAGTGGGATGCTGACGCTAATGATGGCATCATCGCCACTCACCATCTTGATGGACTCCTCAATGTTTGTCAGGATGGTACATATGTCACACATCCAGGTCCACTCCTGAGGTCTTATGTGTGGAGTATGACCTGAATATCGACGGCCTTGTTGCAGCTGGTACTCCACAACTGCTCTCTTCTGCTCACAAATCCTTTGCAACATGTGGAGGGTAGAGTTACAATGTGTGGGGACATCACACACCAGTCGGTGTGCCGGAAGCTTCAAACGCTGCTGCAACACAGCAAGGGCAGCGGAAGCTGTAGCCAACTTGCGAAAATGAGCTCACAAGTGGAGTACTTTGACGAGCAGATCTGGCAACTCGGGGTACGATTTAAGAAACCGCTGAACCACGATGTTAAGCATCTGAGTCAGGCATGGTACGTGTGTGATCTCGCCTTGCCTCAGAGCTGCCACCAGGTTATGGCCATTGTCACACACGATCATGCCTGGATGTAGGTTCAGTGGTCTCAGCCACAGATCTGCCTGCTCTTTCACAGCTGTCCACAACTCACAAGCAGTGTGAGGTTTATCACCTAAGCTTATGAGTTTCAGCACAGGCTGTTGCCGCTTGGCTGAGGCAGTACTACAGTGTTTCCAGCTTGCAACTGATGTGGTGATATCTGAGATGGAGGCTGAACATGAGGAGGAGGAGGAGGAGGAGGATGCGCAGGAGCTGTACACTGTAGGGGCAACTCTGACAGAAATAGGGCCCGCAATCCTCGGTGTGGGGAGGATGTGTTCCGTCCCAATGTCCGACTGGGTCCCGGCTTCCACTATGTTTACCAAGTGTGCTGTCTGGGAGATGTACCATCCCTGGCCAGAAGCACTTGTCCACGTATCCGTTGTCAGGTGGACTCTCCCAGTAACTGCGTTTTTGAGGGCACGGCAGATGTTTTGGGACACGTGCTTGTGTAGTGCCGGGATGGCACTCCGGTCAAAATATTGTCAGCTGGGGACTGAGTACCGAGGGACGGCCACCGCCATAAGGTTGCGGAAGGATTCCGTCTCCACCAGCCTAAAAGGCAGCATTTCCAATGCAAGCAGACATGAAATGTGCAAATTTAGGACTGTGGCCTGTGGGGCGTTGGCTGCGAATTTGTGCTTTCATTCAAAGCTCTGGGATATGGACAATTGAACACTGCAGTGGGACATGGACGTGGACGTTGATGCTGTTTCTTGAGAAACTGCCATAAGAAGTGAAGACTGAGAGGAGGGGGCTTCTTTGCAGGCAGTATGGATAGGGGATTGCCTTGTACGCACAACAGGGGGGTCTATTACACGCACAACAGCGGAAGAAACAGTGGTGACACCCCCTGACACTGGTCGTAGACCCTGGGGTTCGCCCCACAAAGTCAGGTGCTTTGCTGCCTTGTGCCTATTCATGCTGGTGGTGGTCAGGCTGGTAGTTTTGTCACCTCTGCTGATGCTGGCATGGCAGGTGGTACAAATGGCCTTTTTGGAGTTATCAGCAGTGTCTTTAAAAAAATTCCAGACTCTGGAAGACCTACCAGTTGTACTGGCAACGTCCCTCGTGTTGGTGTTAGGTGGAACTGTTGCCCGCCTTCTGTGTGCAGCCACAACACTGCTTCTTCCAGCCTGTTGGGTTACTCTGCCTTCCTCCCCCTGTGTGCTGCTGGCCTCGCTCTGTGTGTCCTCCTGCCTTGTTGGGTCAGTTACTAGATCATCCACCACCTCCACCTCTTCCACTTGCGCACCACTATCTTCCTCCGCACTTTGTGGCAATTGTGTCTCGTCATCGTCCACCTCTTGTGACAAATTGCCAGCGTTGACTTATTGTGGCCGTGGCTGTTCAGATATTTGGCCATCGCTACATTGGATCTCCTCTTCCACCACTTCAAGTGGAGCCGGCAAGGGGCACAAATATGGAAATGGACCAGTGTACAGCTCTTCAGAGTGTCCAAGTGTGGGATCAGTTGCTGTCTGACGACACTCGGCATGGTGGGAGGAAGGAGCATCAGGGTGAGGAGGAGTATGCGGTCGAGACTCACGGGTACTAAAACTTGACCGTGTGGAAGACAGACCGGAGGTGGTGGTGCCCAGGTATCTGGAAGTACACTGTGTGCAGAATTATTAGGCAAATTGTTTTTTAAAGGATTATTTTTATTATTGATCAACAACTATGTTCTCAATCAACCCAAAAGTCTCTTAAATATCCAAGCTTAATATTTTTGGAAGTTGGAGTGGGTTTTTTTAGATTTGGCTATCTTAGGAGGATATCTGTTTGTGCAGGTAACTATTACTGTGCAGAATTATTAGGCAACTTAATAAAAACCAAATATAATCCCATCTCACTTGTTTATTTTCACCATGTAAACCAATATCAGTGCACAAAATTTAGAAATTAACATTTCTGACATGCAAAAACAAAAACCCAAAAAATTAGTAATCAATATAGCCACCTTTCTTTATGATGAAACTCAACAGCCTTCCATCCATAGATTCTGTCAGTTGCTTGATCTGTTTTCGATCAACATTGCGTGCAGCAGCCACCACAGCCTCCCAGACACTGTTCCAAGAGGTGTACTGTTTTCCCTCCCTGTAGATCTCACATTTTATGATGGACCACAGGTTCTCTATGGGGTTCCGATCAGGTGAACAAGAGGGCCATGTCATTATTTTTTCTTCTTTTAGACCTTTACTGGCCATCCATGCTGTGGAGTAGTTGGATGCATGTGATGGAGCATTGTCCTCCATGAAAATCATGTTTTTCTTGAACGATACCGACTTCTTCCTGTACCACTGCTTGAAGAAGTTGTCTTCCAGAAATTGGCAGTAGGTCTGGGAGTTGAGCTTCACTCCATCCTCAACCCGAAAAGGTCCCACAAGTTCATCTTTGATGATACCAGCCCATACCAGTACCCCACCTCCACCTTGCTGGCGTCTGAGTCGGAGTGGAGCTCTCCTCCCTTTACTGATCCAGCCTCTGGCCCATCCATCTTGCCCATCAAGAGTCACTCTCATTTCATCAGTCCATAAAACCTTTGAAAAATCTGTCTTAAGATATGTCTTGACCCATTCTTGACATTTTATCTTATGTTTCTTGTTCAAAGGTGGTCGTTTTTCAGCCTTCCTTACCTTGGCCATGTCCCTGAGTATTGCACACCTTGTGCTTTTTGATACTCCAGTAACGTTGCAGTTCTGAAATATGGCAAAACTGGTGGTGAATGGCATCTTGGCAGCTTCATGCTTGATTTTCCTCAATTCATGGGCAGTTATTTTGCGCCTTTTTTGGCCAACACGCTTCTTAAGACCCTGTTGGCTATTTGCCATGAAACGCTTGATTGTTCGGTGATCACGCTTCACAAGGTTGGAAATTTTAAGACTGCTGCATCTCGCTGCAAGACATCTCACAATTTTGGACTTTTCAGAGCCCGTCAAATCTCTCTTCTGACCCATTTTGCCAAAGGAAAGGAAGTTGCCTAATAATGAAGCACACCTTATATAGGGTGTTGATGTCATTAGTCAACACCCCTCCTCATTACAGAGATGCACATCACCAGATTTACTTAATTGGTAGTTGGCTCTCAAGTCTATGCAGCTTGGAGTAGGACAACATGTATAAAAAGTATCATGTGATCAAAATACTAATTTGCCCAATAATTCTGCACATAGTGTATTATCTGCTATCCAATTAATAACCTGTTCACACTGATCAGTTCGCAATACGGTGTTGTAGTGTGCTTCCCTAGTAATTCAGTCAAGAAGTGGGAGCGAGAAGATGTGGCTGTTGGTTGTGGCACATTTTCACCTTGGCCAGAGCCCCATCCTCTACACGCACCATCACCAGAAAGTCCAGTTCCACGTCCCTTGCCACGCGCCTTGCCCATTGTAAATGAAGTAAAATAGCTTACAATCGCATTAACAATGGAAAAGGGGTAATAAAAAGGAGATTAGAACAGTGGAAGAGGAAAACCACAGTTCTGTTTGTCTGGCCTACACCAGAATCTTTTAAACAGATATATTTGTGACTGAACAGACAGGGAGACACTATTACTGTTTTTTTAACGTAAAACAGGCCAAAAGCAGGATAATACAGAGATTTGACCCATGGAACTGCAAAACCACAGTTATAGTTATGTGGAGTACACCAGAATCTTTTAAACAGATATATTGGTGTCTGACCAGTCAGGGAGACACTATTACAGATTTTTTTTTACTGCAAAAATTGCCAAAAGCAGGATAATACAGAAATTTGACAAGTGTAACTGCAAAACCACAGTTCTATTTCTCTGGCCTACACCAGACTCTTTTAACCGGTTCCCGACCGCCCACTGTAGATAAACGTCGGCGCTTGCTGGGCTCTGTGCAGTGCCGACGTTTAAAAACGGTGGGTGGTCTCGCAGCGCTCAGGACCCCCAGGGTCCTGCAAGCGCTGCGATTCCGGTGCAGAGCGTTAGCTCTGACAGAGAACATCAGCGGGACCTGATTAGATCAGGTCCCAGTGATGTTAACCGTTAGCTGTCTTCTATATGCTGCGATCTATAATGATCGCGGCATATAGGAGACATCAGGAGGAGAGGGGGTCGTCAACTTACATCTCCGAAGACCTCCGAGTCCTTCCAGGACCTGGGGTTGCTATGGCAGCTGGAGGTCACATGACCGCCTCCAGCTCTGCCATATATGGTGTCCTGTCTTTCTCAGCTGCAGCTGTAGCCAGACAGGAGACTCTGACTGAAACAGTCAGGGAAGATCTCATGTAATGTAATATAATACATGTCTATTACATTACATGAGATCAGTGATCAGAAAAATAAAAATTAATGTCCCATACAGGGACTAAGAAAAAATGTAAAAAAAAGTAAAAAAAAAGTTTTTAAACTATTAAAAAAAAAATCACAAAATAAATAAAAATAAATAAATAAAATATTAAACCAATAAATCCGTATATTTTTACAAAACCAAAAAAAGTACACATAGTTGGCATCGCCGCGCCCGAAACAACCCGAGCTATAAAACTGTCACACTAATTAACTCCTTCTGTGCACACCGTAATAAAAATAAATAAAAAACGGAGCAAAAAAATATGCTTTTTCATCATATCGCCAAACAAAAAGTGGAAAAAAATGCGATCAAAAAACAAAAATAGAAATAAAAATGGTACCACTGAAAACATCATCTTGTTCCGCAAAAAAAAGCCGCAATATGGCTCCATCAGCCAAAAAATAAAAAAGTTATAGCGCTCAGAATAAAGCAATGCAAAAAAAATATTTTTTTCTATAAAATTGTTTTATTGTGTAAAAGCGCCAAAACATAAAAAAAAATACAGTAAGTGTAGTATCGCTGTAAATGTACTGACCCGAAGAATAACGGTGCCTGATCACTTTTACCACACGCAGAACGGCATAAAAAAACCCCACAAAAAACAATTCCTGAATTGTATGTTTTTGTTAATTTTACCTCTCAAAAAACGGAATAGAAAGCGATCAAAAAATGTCACGTACCCAAAAATGGTATCAATAAAAATGTCAACTCGTCCCGCAAAAAACAAGCCATCACATGACTCTGTCGGTCGAAATATGGAAAAATTATAGCTCTCAAAATATGGTGATGCAAAAACTAGATTTTGCAAAAAAAGCGTCTTTTAATGTGTGACAGCTGTCAGTCATAAAAACCCGATATAAATCTGGTATCTCTGTAATCGCACCGACCCGAAGAATAAAGTAATCTAATCAGTTATATCACACTAGGAACGGCGTAAAAAATAAATAAAACCAATTCTTCACCTGCTACTGATTTGTTTATTATGTCCCCAAAGATCCCAGTAAGGCTCTGCCCACATTTATCCTGTGCTCTGCGCTGAGCACTTACACCAGAGTTTCCGTGTAAATCTCTGAAATACATGATTCAGCCGGAACCCATGACGGAAGATTCCCTGTAATGAGACAGATATAGGCCACTGTGGACACCGTCTAGCCTGGGATCCCACGGTGTCATTTGTTTTAGGCGTGCATAAAAGTGCGGTTGGCCACAGTTTTGTGCACTTCTGAAAAAAAGGACACCGATAAACAGAGGCCAGATGGTGTCCAGAGTAACTCTGCTGCCTCATTACAGTGAATGGATCCTGCAGGGGTTTCATTTGAATTACATCACTTGGAAATTTAGATGGAAACCCCGATGTAAGTGCTTAGCCTAGAGCGCCGGATAAATACGTAAAATGTTCCCAATAAAAGCTTCAACTCAGTCCTCAAAAAAAGCTAGTCCCCACTCAGGTCCGTCATCTGTTAAAAATATAAGGGACTTCCAAGTTACTGGTAGCAGAAAGGCTCTGGAAAAGCAAAATGACCCTTGCCCCCCAAAAGAAATTCAGAAAATTTTGTGCTCCCAAATCCAAATGCCTATTCTACAATAATTTGTTCTCCAATTGTCAAATAGCACTCCGTCCCCCCCAGATCTCACCGTATGGCTTATCGGTACGATACAGCCACATATGGGGTATTGACACTTTTAGAAGAAATTGTGTGACACATTTCGGCACCATTTTTACCCATTGCCCTGTGTGAAAATGTAAAATCTGAGGGTAAAACATTTTTTTGTGGTAAAAATATAATTATGCTTTTTTCACTGCCCAATGGTATAAATTAAAAAATTAAAAAATACTCACTACTTCCCTAGATGAATTCCTTGAGAGGTGTAGTTTACAAAATGGGGTCACTTGTGGGGGTTTCTGCTGTTTTGGCATGTCAGCGACTCTTCAAATGTGACATGGTGTCTGCTGCCTATCCCAGCCAACATAGCGCTCCTTTCTCTTCCGAACCCTGCCGTACACCAAAGCAGTGGTTTTCCCCCACATATGGGGTATCGGCGTACTCAGGAGAAATTGTACAACAAATTTCATGGTGCAATTTCCCCGGTTATCCTTATGATAATGCAAAATTAGGGGATGAAAAACATTTTTATGGGAAAAATGTGAACATTTTATTTTCACGGCTCAATATTATAAACTTTTGCGAAGCAGCTGGGGGTGCAAGGTGCTCACCACACATCTAGATAAGTTCCCAAAGGGGTCTAGTTTCCAAAATGGTGGCACTTGTGGGGGGTTTCCACTGTTTAGGCACATTAGGGGCTCCCCAAATGTGACATGGCGTCCACTAATTATAGAAACAAATTTTACATTCAAAAAGTCAAATGGCGCTCCTTCCCTTTCAAACCCTGCCATGTGCCCAAACAGTAATTTTCCTCCACATATGGGGTATCAGCGTGTTCAGGAGAATTTGCACAACAAACTTCATGGTGCAATTTATCCTGTTACCCTTATGATAATACAAAATAAGGGAATGAAAAACATTTTTTGTGGGAAAAATGTGAAAATTTTATTTTTACGGCTCAATATTATAAACTTCTGTGAAGCAGCTGGGGGTGCAAGGTGCTCACCACACATCTAGATAAGTTCCCTAAGGGGTCTAGTTTCCAAAATGGTGGCACTTGTAGGGGGTTTCCACTGTTTAGGCACATTAGGGGCTCCCCAAATGTGACATGGCGTCCGCTAATTATTCAAACAAATTTTACATTCAAAAAGTCAAATGGCGCTCCTTCCCTTTCAAACCCTGCCATGTGCCCAAACAGTAATTTGCCTCCACATATGGGGTATCGGCGTGTTCAGGAGAAATTGAACAACAAATTTCATGGTGCAATTTATCCTGTTACCCTTATGATAATACAAAATTAGGGAATGAAAAACATTTTTTGTGGGAAAAATGTGAAAATTTTTTTTTTACGGCTCAATATTATAAACTTTTTTGAAGCAGCTGGGGGTGCAAGGTGCTCACCACACATCTAGATAAGTTCCCTAAGGGGTCTAGTTTCCAAAATGTTGACACTTGTGGGGGGTTTCCACTGTTTAGGCACATTAGGGGCTCCCCAATTGCGACATGGCGTCTGCTAATTATTCAAACAAATTTTACATTCAAAAAGTCAAATGGCGCTCCTTCCCTTTCAAACCCTGCCATGCGCCCAAACAGTAATTTGCCTCCACATATGGGTATCAGCGTGTTCAGGAGAAATTGCACAACAAATTTCATGGTGCAATTTATCCTATTACCCTTATGATAATGCAAAATTAAGGGATGAAAAACGGTTTTGTGGGAAAAATGTGAAAATTTTATTTTTACAGCTCAATATTATAAACTTCTGTGAAGCACCTTGGGGTTCAAGGTGCTCACCACACATCTAGATAAGTTCCCTAAGGGGTCTAGTTTCCAAAATGGTGTCACTTGTGGGGGGTTTCCACTGTTTAGGTACATCATAAGCTCTCCAAACGCAACATGGCGTCTGCTAATTATTCAGACAAATTTTACATTCAAAAAGTCTAATGGCGCTCCTTCCCTTCCGAACCCTGCAGTGCGCCCAAACAGTGGTTTTCCCTCACATATCAGGTATAAGCACGCTCAAGAGAAATTGCACAAAAAAATTTGGGGTCCATTTTTTCCTGTTACCCCTGTGAAAATAAAAAAAATTGGGTCTAAAGTAACATTTTTGTGAAAAAAGTTAAATGTTAATTTTTTTCTTCCACATTCCAAAAATTCCTGTGAAGCACCTGAAGGGTTAATAAAGTTCTTGAATGTGGTTTTGAGCACCTTGAGGGGTGCAGTTTTTAGAATGGTGTCACTTTTGGGTATTTTCTGTCATAAAGACCCCTCAAAGTGACTTCAAGTATGATGTGGTCCCTAAAAAAATGTTTTTGTAAATTTTGTTGGAAAAATGAGAAATCGCTGGTCAACTTTTAACCCTTATAGCTCCCTAAAAAAAAAAAAAATTTGGTTCCAAAACTGTGCTGATATAAAGTAGACATGTGGGAAATGTTATTTATTAACTATTTTGTGTGACATATCTATCTGATTTAAGGGCATGAAAATTCAAAGTTTGAAAATTGCAAAATTTTCTAAATTTTCGCCAAATCTCCGATTTTTTCACAAATAAACGCAAGTTATATCGAAGAAATTTTACCACTATCATGAAGTACAATATGTCATGAAAAAACATTCTCAGAATCAGGGGAATACGTTGAAGCGTTCCAGAGTAATTACCTCATAAAGTGACAGTGGTCAGAATTGTAAAAATTGGCCCAGTCACGAAAGCAAAAACAGGCTCTGGCGCGAAGTGGTTAAACAGATATATTGGTGTCTGACCAGTCAAGGAGACACTATTACAGATTTTTTTACAGCAAAAAATGCCAAAAGCAGGATAATACAGAGATTTGACCCGTGGAACTGAAAAAACACAGTTATAGTTATGTGGCCTACACCAGACTCTTTTAAAAAGATATATTGTTGTCTGACCAGTCAGGGTGACACTATTAGAGTTTTTTTTTTACTGCAAAAAATGCCAAAAGCAGGATAATACAGAGATTTGACCCGTGGAATAGCAAAACCACAGTTAAAGTTATGTGGCGTACACCAGACTCTTTAAAAAAGATATATTGATGTCTAACCAGTCAGGGCGACACTATTACAGTTTTTTTTTTACTGCAAAAAATGCCAAAAGCAGGATAATACAGAGATTTGACACGTGGAACTGCTAAACCACAGTTTTATTTTTCTGGCCTACATCAGACTCTTTTAAACAGAAATATTGTTGTCTGAACGGTCACAGACACACTCAATTATTTTATTTTTGGGGGGGGATACCAACTGGTTAATAAGAGGTGTATTTGTACAGTCTTACTGAAGAAAAAAAAAATGGATTTAGTTGAAAAAAAAAAGAATTTTTCCTGGTCCCTGAGACTGGGGGATAAGTCTATCAATTTGACCAACAGGAGCACACAGGACTGTAATGCAGCGTTTGCTAGTATAACTAGTGTTGAGCCACCCGCGTAGTGTTCGAGTTCGGTTCGGTTCGTCGAACACCCTTGTGTTCACTGAACTGTTCGTCGAACTGTTCGTCGAACACCTTCGAACACCGTTAAAACCAATGGCAGGCAAACAAAAACACATAGAAACACATAGAAAACACCTTCAAAGGTGTCCAAAAGCTGACAAACTGCTCAGAAGACATAACTAACACATGGAAAAGTGACAAGTACATATAGTCATGCGAAAAGAAAAGAGGTGGAGGAGTAAAAGGAGGGGGAGACACAGATATAGGCATGTCATGCCCTTCTAAAATCCAAAAAGTGAGAAGCCGACACGGCCAGTCCGTTCCTGCCCGTGCCACCTCCGTTTGTGCCTGAGCCGCGGTGGACCCTGACGGCCAGCCCCCCTCTCCCAATACTGGTGCCTGTCCGCTGGTGGGTCGAGCGAGCCCCCCTGTGGTGGAGGCAGCTCTAAGCTTTTTAATTTAAACTGTCTCTCTAATTTGAATGAATACACTTTAAATCCTTTTACAAGGATCTATTGAAGGGCAAGTCTCATGCCAGCAGCCGCATAATTCCAGCTCCAGTAGCGTCCACTAAAGCTGCTGCAGTTAAAAAGCTTTTATAAGGATCGAGCTCGGCTGTCCACCGCAAGGCGTCCTTCCGCCAGTCCCAGCCCCTATGCCTTGGGGTGCCTCCTGATGATCTTCACTGAGTATCCCGTGGTCCCGAAGCATTTCCTTTGAAAAAATTAAGTGTCCAAACTACAGGCGGTGTAGCTTGCTTAACAACTGGGATAATCTGCTGACTAGCAGACACTGCTACTAGGCACAAAGTATTTCCTGGGCTAGATGCAGTTAAAAATTTGTAATTAGATACTCTCGTTGGATGCTGAGAAAGCATTCCATAGAGTCTCCTGGCACGCCATATATTATTCTCTTAAAAAGCTTGCGGTAGGGGTCTAGGGGACCCTTTTATAGCCAAAATCACGGCCCTGTATCCAAATGCGTCACCTAGGCTGAAGATAAATGGAACTGTAGTACCCCGAGGGTTCGGTTGCTGCAGAGGTATTGCACCTCACCCAGAGGTGTGATATCTCACTCTCAGGTAAGGATGGAGTGTGGATCAAGACCCCGACACCTGCATGCATTACACCACATTGCCATGGGGCAGGGCGACCAATATGCCCCTGAGATGGGCATGACAGTCCCTGTCCCTGGCTGGAGTGGGGGGAGGGAACACTGAGGAAGGGGAACCCTGTAGTGCAGGAGCAGGGAGGAAGCAGTTCCTGGGTGCATTGAGAAGGGAGTATAAAAGGTAGGCACCATCTTAGTTCAGTGCAGAGAAGTCTGAGCAGAAGTGACAGGGAGCAGGGGCTCTGCATGAGCTCTGCTCCAAAGGCGGGCCTAGTAACAGAGGCCCAGGCCTGGAAGAGAGAAAAGGAAGGAAGAGGAGCGGAGAAGGCTCCAGGAACGAGGAACGAAGGGATCCCAGGGGTGTGGACGGGCGAGTCGCCACCGCACTCCCGAATCCACCTGCGTGGAGGGGTCAGGCCAAAGGGGGAGACCGGTCCCCGAAACTAGTGGAGGCGGGAAACGACGCTCAGCTAGAAACCGGAGGCTGTGACATTTTATGTGGCGCAGCCCCTTGCTACACCCGCTAGGAGGGCAGCACATAGGGTCAGGGAAACTGGCACCAAGTTTACCAAGAGGAGGCCCGAGGCAGCCGGACAGAAGGGTTGGTAAGAAAAGCCAGACAAAGGACACACAAAGGGGGTCCTGTGAAGCGCTCCAAAGCAATCTGAGAGTTGTCTGAGCCCCTCACCTGGTGAGCACAGTACGACGTGGGCAGCCGTTACCTACAGAAGTGGTCTGGATAATAAGAACTGTGAGTAAAGGCACTGGACTGCATCACTGACTCCGTGTCATTACTGCTGCTGCCCTGCACCATCACCCCCATCCTCCGCATACACTGCCCTGAGGCTATACTCCTCCCGTGGGGAGTTATGCTACGCTCTGCTGCACCCACAACACCAGCCTCAGCGGTCTGCCCTGCAGCGGAGGTTCACTCTGACAGCAATCCACGGGTGGCGTAGTCGGACATTTAAACATCAAAACCACATAAATAGTTCCGCCACTGCTTTTTACCGCCCTGAGCCACGGAACCGGGTCGCCGCCACGAAGACTAAAACCACCAGCATCCACAAAAAAGGGTCCGGCTCCGGATGTCCCAATGCCCAGGGGGCGCGTCAGAACATTTTCATCACCTTTCATAATCACCAATGGGACAAGGCAGGGATGTCCTCTGTCCCCTCTCTTATACATCCTAGTGATGGAGCACCTGCTCTCATCAATTCGTCATAACCCCAATATTAGGTGGATTGAGGTTGGAGGCACCGAGTACAAGTGCTCTGCTTTTGCTGATGATGTCAATCACATATATCCATCAGCAGGCTGTTATGGCTGAAATAGATCACTTTGTTACATGGTCAAATTTTAAAATCAATACAGCGAAGTCTGAGGCCCTCGATGTCTCCCTCCCCAAATCCATACAGGATTCCATCCAGTCCAACTTTCCCTTTGCCTGGCCCTCACAGGGTATCAAATTCTTAGGAATTCCTATTCATAGAGACCTCTCCTGTCTATGTTATCTTAATTTTGGGTCCTTTATTGAACAACTCCATACAGACCACGGTTGGCAAGTTAGAACTGTAAGATTCACTACGTGAACCACTGTGTTTTGTGGAAAAGCACATGTACACTGTGTTCCAAATTATTATGCAAAAAGTGTTTAGGAGTGATAAGGGAAGAATTTGTTTGTTTGTCAGTTAAACTCATTGATGGTGATGTGTGTCAGGGCTCTTTATATGACTGTAAGCAATTGCAGACACCTGTGCTAATTAGTTTGGCAGGTGTGTCCAATGAACGGCAAGACTACTTAAGAAGGCTGTCCCACATTATTAAGCAGCCTACATTTTCTGCCAAAATGGGAAAGAAAAAGGATGTGTCGGCTGCTGAGAAGCAACAAATTGTGGAGTGTTTAGGTCAAGGCATGACTACAATCAACATTGTGCGATGATCAGGATGAAGTGTCTTGGCAATCAAGAAGTATGTAGCTGATTCACAGTACACACGTGTGCGTGCTGATAAGGGAAAATTGAGGACTCTTTCCTACAGGCAATTACGTCAGGTTAAAAGAGCAGCGGCAAAAAAGCCTTGTCATAGCAGCAGACAAGTTTTTGAAGCAGCTGGTGCCTCCATCGTCCCCCGAACAACAAGATGCAGGGTCCTTCAGAGGTTTGCAGCTGTGCCTACGCCATCGTGTCGAACTCCTCTATCCACTGCACACAAGCCGAAACGGCTCCAGTGGGCCAAACATTACATGAAGACGGATTTTAAAACTGTTTGGTTCACGGATGAGTGCCGTGCAACGCTCGATGGTCCAGATGGATGGAGTGGAGGATGGCTGGTTGATGGACACCCCACGCAAACACGGCTACAGCGCCAACAAGGAGGAGGTGGAGTAATGTTTTGGGATGGAATCATGGGGAGAGAGATTGTCAGCCCCTTTAGGATCCCTGAAGGGGTAAAGATGAACTCCATAATGTATGTGGAGTTTCTCAAACAGCACTTCCTGCCATGGTTCAAGAAGAAGAACCGTGTATTCCACAGCAAGATCATTTTCATGCATGATAATGCACCGTCTCATGCTGCACATAACACATCTGCATCTCTGGCTGATATGGGCATAAAAGGGGACAAACTTATGGTGTGACCCCCATGCTCCCCTGACCTCTACCCCATTCAGAACCTCTGGAGCATCATCAAAAGGAGTGTCTATGATGGCGGGAGGCAGTTCACATCTAAGCAACAGCTCTGGGAGGGTATTCTGTCCTCATGCAAAACAATTGAAGCAGAAACAGTCCAAAACCAATCAGAAGCTCCTTTCGAACAAGTGGTCCTATGTGCAAATGTAACATCACCTAGAATAAAGTTTTGAGTTGAAAACTGTTTGATTTCAGTTTCTAATAACCTGATAATGCTTAGAATTTCAAAAATTACCATTTTTTTTTGTCTTTATTAAAATGAAAAGGTTGATCTAAGAGTGTGGGGGATCTAAGAGTGTGGCAACCCAGTTGTCAGGATTACTTCGAATTCTGACAATCTGAGGGTCATGTTGCAAGTATTGCAGCAAGAAGGCACTTATGTGTTTTGCGCATCTCGGAACCCCAAAATTATTTTCCGGGCTAGATGCAGCTAAAAATTATTATTAATTTTAAATCTGGTGGAGCTTAGTATAGATGGCCTAATAGAATCAGTACTGCACACTGCTACAAAGCCCAAATTATTTTCCAGCCAAGATACAGATAAACATGATTAGTAATTTTACATCTGATGGAGCTTAGTATAGATGGCCTAATAGAATCATTACTGCACACTGCTACAAAGCCCAAATAATTTTCCAGCCAAGATACAGATAAACATGATTAGTAATTTGAAAGCTTAAAACGGTTGGTGAGGTGATTTTAACCAATCATCAAGCTTTTACTCTCCCCAGGATGAGACAGGGGTAGAAAAGTCGTTTCGGATCCATGATTTGTTCATCTTTATGAACGTGAGTCTGTCTACATTATCAGTGGAGAGCCGCGTGCGCTTATCTGTCAGCACACCACCAGCAGCGCTGAACACACGTTCAGACAGAAAGCTGGCTGCGGGGCATGACAAGATCTCCAAGGCGTAAGTGGCGAGCTCCGGCCATTTATCCAGATTGGAAGCCCAAAAAGAGCAAGGGTCCAGTGACACAGTCATGGCTTCAATGTTTACTTGGAGATACTCCTGTACCATCGTCTCTAGGCGTTGACAATGTGTCAGACTTCTTGTCTCCTGTGGCCTTGCAAAGGATGAGCTAAAAAAGAGGTAAAATGATTCCGCAAAATTGATGTTACCAGCAGATACTGTGTTTCTGTTACGGTTTGAGTGCTGAACACTCGACGGTCCCACGGTTGGCAAGTTGGAACTGTGAGATTCACTACGTGCACCACTGGTGTTTTGTGGAAAAGCACATGTAAGATTCTGCAACAGTCTCTGCTGATACTCCTGCATGCGTGCATCCCTTTCTATGGCAGGAATTACTTCTGCAAATTTACTTTTGTACCGTGGATCTAACAGTGTGGCAACCCAGTAGTCAGGATTATTTCTAATTCTCCCAATTCGAGGGTCATGTTGGAGGTAGTGCAGCAAGAAGGCACTCATGTGTCTTGAGCATCCAGGAGCACCAAGTCCCTGTTGTGTTGGTGGCGAGGTAACAATCATGCTTCCTTCCTCTGTCCTCTCCCCCCAACCTCGCACAACAGAAATGTGATCAAGGTCTCCCTCATCTGATGAGTCTTCCATCAGTTCGTCCTCCACTTCTTCCTGGGCTCCAGCACCTTCCTAACTAGTTTGGCTGCTACCATGCGCCCTGGTAAAACCATCTCCCCCACCCTTACATGCCTGCCGCCTTGGTGCTGCCGACAGTCTGGACCTTGCAGATGTTAGCCCTTCCGCATTCAACTCCTCCTCCTCTACTTCCTCCACCTCCTCTTGCGCCACCACATGACTCCGAATTCCGTTTACCATGTGCTCCAGCATGTAAATCACCAGAATACTCAAGCTGATAATGGCATCGTCAGCACTAAACATCTTCGTCGCCATTTCAAAACTGTGCAGAAGGGTGCATAGGTCCCTGATCTGAGACCACTCCTCCAGCGTGATTTGCCCCACCTCTGGATCCCGTTGGCCCAGGCTATACGTCAGAACGTATTGCACCGGGGCTTGTCGGTGCTGCCACAGTCGCTGCAACATGTGCAGAGTTGAATTCCACTGGGTAGGCACATCGCATTTTAGCCGGTGAAGTGGCAGGCCCAACGACTTCTGCAGAGATGTAAGTCGCTGAGCTGCGGGATGCGAATGGCGGAAGTGAGCACACAGCGACTGTGCCCTCTGCAGAAGGCCATCTAGTCCGGGATAATGGGCTAAAAATTGCTGGAAAACCAGGTTCAACACGTGAGCCATACAAGGCACGTGTGTGACATTGCCCCGGCGAAGGGCCGCACCTAAGCTTGCAGCATTGTTGCACACGGCCTTCCCTGGTTTCTGGTCCAGTGGAGACAACCATTCATGAAATTGGTTCTCCAGAGCTGACCACAACTCCTCAGCTGTGTGACTCACATTTCCCAGACATTTCAAAGTAAAAACCGCCTGATGACGTTGAGCCCTACTGCCAGCATAGTAAGGAGGTGTGCAGGATCTCTTCTGCGCAGTTAGAAACCTTGTGGCATGACCAGACAGGCTTTGGGTGCAGGTGGAGTACCGAGAGGAGGTTGAGGAGGCAGAAGCAGTGGAGGAACTTTGACATAAAGAGGATTGACGCACAACTCGCGGGACGGCAAGACTTGGACAGCAGCCCCTTGTCCTGCTGTCACCATAGTTACCCAGTGCCCAGTCAGCGACATGTAATGACCCTGTCCATGCCTACTCGACCAAATGTCTGTGGTGAAATGCACCCTGTCACACACAGAGTTTCTCAAAGAAGCGGTGATTTTGTGTGCGACATGCTGGTGGAGCACAGGCACACCTTTCTTTGAGAAGTAGTGCCGACTGGGCATCTGGTACTGGGGCACTGCGACGGACATAAGGTCTCGAAAATCCTCTGTGTCCACCAGGCGGAAAGGCAGCATTTCTATAGCCAAGAGCTTGAAGATGGTGAAATTCAACCTCTTAGCTTTCTCAAGGTTTGGAGGAAATGGTCTTTTACTTTTCCACATCTGAGGGACTGAGGGCTGGCTGTTGTGCTTAGACCGGGTTAATAAGGGTGTCCCCAGCAAACTGCCGGTCTGTGAGGAAGATGCAGGCAGACATGTTAGGTTGCCTTGATCCAAAGTGGTGCTATCGATGTCGGACAGCGCTCAACACCAGCTGGTATTACCACCTCCAAAGAAAATGATGACCTGCCAATCACGCTGGCTGCTGCGGGTAAAGAGGTGGCAGGTCTGCGTCCCAAAACAGGTGTGACTGCTGTCCCCCCAGTCACAGATGATGAAGAGGCTGCAGATGCACAAGATGGGGCAGACGGTGGTTGGCCCGGCCGGCTAGGCCGCATTGTAGCACAGTGAGCTTCCCACTGCAACTTATGCTTCATGTCCATGTGCCGGTTCATGCATGAAGTACTCAAACTATGTTTTATTTGGCCTCTGCTTAGCTTTTGTTGACAACTGTTAGAGATAACACGAGATGGGTCATCTTTATCGATCTGAAAAAATGCCCAGGCTATGCAAGGCTTAGCACCCATGCGATCTGAAGAGCCACCACGACTTGTGGTCAGAGGCAGAGTTGTGTTTGAGGATGCAGTTGTTGACGTCCTTCCAGTACTACGTCTCTGTCCAGGAAGGCGCAACCTGACCTCGTCGTCACTAGCATCCTCCTCCACCTCCTCTGCTGACCTCATCTCTTGGCTGACTGTGGGTTGACAGTAAGTTGGATCTCCAACCTCATCATCATCACCCTGTGTGTTATCACACCCGTCGTCCTCAGAGCCAACCTGTTCCTGCCCTGACAAAAAACTAAAGTTGTCGCTCCAATCAGGTATTTGAGTCTCATCATCGTCTTCCTCATTGTCTCGACCAACAGGAGTTACAGTTTGGGAATGATGGTCTACATTACGGTCTGAACATTCTGCGTCTGGTCCTGGATCCGACTCATACAGATTCTGGGCCTCAGTGCAGATCATTTCCTCGTCTGGATTCACAGAAGCGCTGGAGCCGACCTCTGATTCCCAGGCTATAGTATGAGTAAACAGCTCTGCGGACTCAACCATCTGTTCTACCTCATACTCAGATGGGCAGCTGGAGATTTGGGAGCTGTGAGGAAGCAAGTGCATTGGGGAGACACCTCTGAGGACTCGAGTATTTGTGATGTTGAAGTTGATGTGGAGGAGAGCCCACTTAAAAGAGCACTTGATATCCATTGAAGCACCTGCTGTTTTTGTGCCTCATCTGGAATTTGTAGCGATTGGCATGGCCGAAAGAAAGGGATCTTATCACATTGTCCGCTAAAAGAAGTTGACATTTTAGTTTTGCTGGAAGATGGTCTTTCTTCTGCAGATGTTACTTTTGCTTTAACACCTACTCCACGGACACAACCTTTTTTCCCCTTCCCAACACGCCTATTCCCATTTCCAATAGCAGCAGGCCTTTTTCCACTCATTTTGGTGGTTAACTAATTCACAACTCTGGAGCTGTTTGCACAAAAAAACAATGGATGGGAACCGAGCAGAGCTGAGAGGCCAAACTGTGGTATTAGGCCAAAACTATTGTCTGGGTTAGATGCAGAAAAAAATTATATTCAGTTTGCATCCTGATATAGGTCAGTAAAGATGGACTAATATAACAAGTCCCACACACAGCTAGAAGGCCAAATATTATTTCAGAGCTAGATGCAGAAAAAAATTATATTTAATTTGCAACCTGATGGAGGTCAGTATAGATGGACTAATAGAACAAGTCCCACACACTGCTAGAAGCCCAAATATTTTTTCAGAGGTAGATGCAGAAAAAAATGATATTTAGTTTGCAACCTGATGGAGGTCAGTATAGATGGACTAATAGAACAAGTCCCACACACTGCTAGAAGGCCAAATATTTTTTCAGAGCTAGATGTAGAAAAATATTATATTCAATTTGCAACCTGATGAAGGTCAGTATAGATGGACTAATATACCAAGTCCCACACACAGCTAGAAGCCCAAATATTTTTTCAGAGGTAGATGCAGAAAAAAATTATATTCAGTTTGCAACCTGATGGAGGTCAGTATAGATGGACTAATAGAACAAGTCCCACACACTGCTAGAATGCCAAATATTTTTTCAGAGCTAGATGCAGAAAAATATTATATTCAATTTGCAACCTGATGGAGGTCAGTATAGATGGACAAATAGAACAAGTCCCACACACAGCTAGAAGCCCAAATATATTTTCAGAGGTAGATGCAGAAAAAAATTATATTCAATTTGCAACCTGATGGAGGTCAGTATAGATGGACTAATAGAACAAGTACCACACACTGCTAGAAGGCCAAATATTTTTTCAGAGCTAGATGCAGAAAAATATTATATTCAATTTGCAAACTGATGGAGGTCAGTATAGATGGACTAATAGAACAAGTCCCACACACAGCTCGAAGCACAAATATTTTTTCAGAGGTAGATGCAGAAAAAAAATTATATTCAGTTTGCAACCTGATGGAGGTCAGTATAGATGGACTAATAGAACAAGTCCCACACACTGCTAGAAGGCCAAATATTTTTTCAGAGCTAGATGTAGAAAAAAATTATATTCAAATTGCAACCTGATGGAGGTCAGTAAAGATGGACTAATAGAAGAAGTCCCACACACTACTAGAAGGACAAATATTTTTTCAGAGCTAGATGCAGAAAAAAATTATATTCAGTTTGCAACCTGATGGAGGTCAGTATAGATGGACTGATAGAACAAGTCCCACACACTGCTAGAAGTCCAAATATTTTTTCAGAGCTAGATGCAGAAAAATATTATATTCAATTTGCAACCTGATGGAGGTCAGTATAGATGGACTAATAGAACAAGTCCCACACACTGCTAGAAGGCAAAATATTTTTTCAGAGCTAGATGCAGAAAAATATTATATTCAATTTGCAACCTGATGGAGGTCAGTATAGATGGACTAATAGAACAAGTCCCACACACAGCTAGAAGCACAAATATATTTTCAGAGGTAGATGCAGAAAAAAATTATATTCAGTTTGCAACCTGATGGAGGTCAGTAAAGATGGACTAATAGAACAAGTCACACACACTGCTAGAAGGCCAAATATTTTTTCAGAGCTAGATGCAGAAAAATATTATATTCAATTTTCAACCTGATGGAGGTAAGTATTGATGGACTAATAGAACAAGTCCCACACACAGCTAGAAGCCCAAATATTTTTTCAGAGGTAGATGCAGAAAAAAATTATATTCAGTTTGCAACCTGATGAAGGTCAGTATAGATGGACTAATAGAACAAGTCCCACACACTGTTAGAAGGAGAAATATTTTTTCAGAGCTTGATGCAGAAAAAAATTATATTCAGTTTGCAACCTGATGGAGGTCAGTATAGATGGACTAATAGAACAAGTCCCACACACTGCTAGAAGGCCAAATATTTTTTCAGAGCTAGATGCAGAAAAATATTATATTCAATTTGAAACCTGATGGAGGTCAGTATAGATGGACTAATAGAACAAGTCCCACACACTGCTAGAAGCCCAAATATTTTTTCAGAGCTAGATGCAGAAAAAAATTATATTCAGTTTGCAACCTGATGGAGGTCAGTATAGATGGACTAATAGAACAAGTCCCACACACTGCTAGAAGGACAAATATTTTTTCAGAGCTAGATGCAAAAAAATAATATATTCATTTTGCAACCTGATGGAGGTCAGTATAGATGGACTAATAGAACAAGTCCCACACACTGCTAGAAGGCCAATAATTTTTTAATAGCTAGATGCAGAAAAATATTATATTCAATTTGCAACCTGATGGAGGTCAGTATTGATGGACTAATAGAAGAAGTCCCACACACTGCTAGATGCCAAAATATTTTTTCAGAGGTTGATGCAGAAAAAAATTATATTCAGTTTGCAACCTGATGGAGGTCAGTATAGATGGACTAATAGAACAAGTCCCACACACTGCTAGAAGGCCAAATATTTTTTCAGAGCTAGATGCAGATAAAAATTATTTTGAATTTGCAACATGATGGAGGTCAGTATAGATGGACTAATAGAAAAAGTCCCAAACACTGCTAGAAGGCCAAATATTATTTCAGAGTTAGATGCAGAAAAAAATTATATTCAATTTGCAACCTGATGGAGGTCAGTATAGATGGACTAATAGAACAAGTCCCACACACTGCTAGAAGCCCAAATATTTTTTCAGAGGTAGATGCAGAAAAAAATTATATTCAGTTTGCAACCTGATGGAGGTCAGTATAGATGGACTAATAGAACAAGTCCCACACACTGCTAGAAGGCCAAATATTTTTTCAGAGCTAGATGCAGAAAAATATTATATTCAATTTGCAACCTGATGGAGGTCAGTATAGATGGACTAATAGAAAAAGTCCCACACACAGCTAGAAGCCCAAATATTTTTTCAGAGGTAGGTGCAGAAAAAAATTATATTCAGTTTGCAACCTGATGGAGGTCTGTATAGATGGACTAATAGAAGAAGTCCCACACACTGCTAGAAGCCAAAATATTATTTCAGAGCTAGATGCAGAAAAAAATTATATTCAATTTGCAACCTGATGGAGGTCAGTATACATGGACTAATATAACAAATCCCACACACTGCTAGAAGGACAAATATTTTTTCAGAGATAGATGCAGAAAAAAATTATATTCAATTTGCAACCTGATGGAGGTCAGTATAGATGGACAAATAGAACAAGTCCCACACACTGCTAAAAGGTCAAATATTTTTTCAGAGCTAGATGCAGATAAAAATTATTTTGAATTTGCAACATGATGGAGGTCAGTATAGATGGACTAATAGAACAAGTCCCAAACACTGCTAGAAGGCCAAATATTATTTCAGAGTTAGATGCAGAAAAAAATTATATTCAGTTTGCAACCTGATGGAGGTCAGTATAGATGGACTAATAGAACAAGTCCCACACACTGCTAGAAGGCCAAATATTTTTTCAGAGCTAGATGCAGAAAAATATTATATTCAATTTGAAACCTGAGGGAGGTCAGTATAGATGGACTAATAGAACAAGTCCCACACACTGCTAGAAGCCCTAATATTTTTTCAGAGCTAGATGCAGAAAAAAATTATATTCAGTTTGCAACCTGATGGAGGTCTGTATAGATGGACTAATAGAAGAGTCCCACACACTGCTAGAAGCCCAAATATTATTTCAGAGCTAGATGCAGAAAAAAATTATATTCAATTTGCAACCTGATGGATGTCAGTATAGATGGACTAATAGAACAAGTCCCACACACTGCTAGAAGGACAAATGTTTTTTCAGAGCTAGATGCAGAAAAAAATTATATTCAGTTTGCAACCTGATGGAGGTCATTATAGATGGACTAATAGAACAAGTCCCACACACTGCTAGAAGGCCAAATATTTTTTCAGAGCTAGATGCAGAAAAATATTATATTCAATTTGCAACCTGAGGGAGGTCAGTATAGATGGACTAATAGAACAAGTCCCACACACTGCTAGAAGCCCAAATATTTTTTCAGAGCTAGATGCAGAAAAAAATTATATTCAGTTTGCAACCTGATGGAGGTCTGTATAGATGGACTAATAGAAGAAGTCCCACACACTGCTAGAAGCCCAAATATTATTTCAGAGCTAGATGCAGAAAAAAATTATATTCAATTTGCAACCTGATTTATGTCAGTATAGATGGACTAATAGAACGAGTCCCACACACTGCTAGAAGGACAAATATTTTTTCAGAGCTAGATGCAGAAAAAAATTATTTTCAGTTTGCAACCTGATGGAGGTCAGTATAGATGGACTAATAGAACAAGTCCCACACACTGCTAGAAGGCCAAATATTTTTTCACAGCTAGATGCAGAAAAATATTATATTCAATATGCAACCTGATGGAGGTCAGTATAGATGGACTAATAGAACAAGTCCCACACACTGCCAGAAGCCCAAATATTTTTTCAGAGCTAAATGCAGAAAAAAATTATATTCAGTTTGCAACCTGATGGAGGTCAGTATAGATGGACTAATAGAACAAGTCCCACACACTGCTAGAAGGACAAATATTTTTTCAGAGCTAGATGCAGAAAAATATTTTATTCAATTTGCAAAGTGATGGAGGTCAGTATAGATGGACCAATAGAACAAGTCCCACACACTGCTAGAAGGCAAAATATTTTTTCAGAGGTAGATGCAGAAAAAAAATATATTCAATTTGCAACCTGATGGAGGTCAGTATAGATGGACTAATAGAAAAAGTCCCACACACTGCTAGAAGGTCAAATATTTTTTCAGAGCTAGATGCAAATAAAAATTATTTTGAATTTGCAACATGATGGAGGTCAATATAGATGGACTAATAGAACAAGTCCCAAACACTGCTAGAAGGCCAAATATTATTTCAGAGCTAGATGCAGAAAAAAATTATATTCAATTTGCAACCTGATGGAGGTCAGTATAGATGGACTAATAGAACAAGTCCCACACTCTGCTAGTAGGCCAAATATTTTTTCATAGCTAGATGCAGAAAAATATTATATTCAATGTGCAACCTGATGGAGGTCAGTATAGATGGACTAATAGAACAAGTCACACACTGCTAGAAGGACAAATATTTTTTCAGAGCTAGATGCAGAAAAAAATTATGTTCAGTTTGCAACCTGATGGAGGTCAGTATAGATGGACTAATAGATCAAGTCCCACACACTGCTAGAAGGCCAAATATTTTTTCAGAGCTAGATGCAGAAAAATATTTGATTCAATTTGCAACCTGATGGAGGACAGTATAGATGGACTAATAGAACAATTCCCACACACAGCTAGAAGCCCAAATATATTTTCAGAGGTAGATGCAGAAAAAAATTATATTCAGTTTGCAACCTGATGGAGGTCAGTATAGATGGACTAATAGAACAAGTCCCACACACTGCTAGAAGGCCAAATATTTTTTCAGAGATAGATGCAGAAAATTATTATATTCAATTTGCAACCTGATGGAGGTCAGTATAGATGGACTAATAGAACAAGTCCCACACACAGCTCGAAGCCCAAATATTTTTTCAGAGGTAGATGCAGAAAAAAATTATATTCAGTTTGCAACCTGATGGAGGTCAGTATAGATGGACTAATAGAACAAGTCCCACACACTGCTAGAAGGCCAAATATTTTTTCAGAGCTAGATGTAGAAAAAAATTATATTCAATTTGCAACCTGATGGAGGTCAGTATAGATGGACTAATAGAACAAATCCCACACACTGCTAGAAGGACAAATGTTTTTTCAGAGCTAGATGCAGAAAAAAATTATATTCAGCTTGCAATCTGATGGAGGTCATTATAGATGGACTAATAGAACAAGTCCCACACACTGCTAGAAGGCCAAATTTTTTTTCAGAGCTAGATGCAGAAAAATATTATATTCAGTTTGCAACCTGATGGAGGTCAGTATAGATGGACTAATAGAACAAGTCCCACACACTGCTAGAAGGAAAAATATTTTTTCAGAGTTAGATGCAGAAAAATATTATATTCAGTCTGCAACCTGATGGAGGTCAGTATAGATTGACTAATAGAACAAGTCCCACACACTGCTAGAAGGCCAAATATTTTTTCAGAGCTAGATGCAGAAAAAAATTATATTCAGTTTGCAACCTGATGGAGGTCAGTATAGATGGACTAATAGAACAAGTCCCACACACTGCTAGAAGGAAAAATATTTTTTCAGAGTTAGATGCAGAAAAATATTATATTCAGTCTGCAACCTGATGGAGGTCAGTATAGATTGACTAATAGAACAAGTCCCACACACTGCTAGAAGGCCAAATATTTTTTCAGAGCTAGATGCAGAAAAATATTATATTCAATTTGCAACTTGATGGAGGTCAGTATAGATGGACTAATAGAACAAGTCCCACACACTGCTAGAAACCAAAATATTTTTTCAGATCTAGATGCAGATAAAAATTATTTTGAATTTGCAACATGATGGAGGTCAATATAGATGGATTAATAGAACAAGTCCCACACACTGCTAGAAGGCCAAATATTATTTCAGAGCTAGATGCAGAAAAAAATTATATTCAATTTGCAACCTGATGGAGGTCAGTATAGATGGACTAATAGAACAAGTCCCACACACTGCTAGAAGCCCAAATATTTTTTCAGAGGTAGATGCAGAAAAAAATGATAATCAGTTTGCAACCTGATGGAGGTCAGTATAGATGGACTAATAGAACAAGTCCCACACACTGCTAGAAGGACAAATATTTTTTCATAGCTAGATGCAGAAAAATATTATATTCAATTTGCAACCTGATGGAGGTCAGTATAGATGGACTAATAGAACAAGTCACACACTGCTAGAAGGACAAATATTTTTTCAGAGCTAGATGCAGAAAAAAATTATATTCAGTTTGCAACCTGATGGAGGTCAGTATAGATGGACTAATAGAACAAGTCCCACACACTGCTAGAAGGCATAATATTTTTTCAGAGCTAGATGCAGAAAAATATTTGATTCAATTTGCAACCTGATGGAGGTCAGTATAGATGGACTAATAGAACAAGTCCCACACACTGCTAGAAGCCCAAATATTTTTTCAGAGCTAGATGCAGAAAAATATTATATTCAATTTGCAACCTGATGGAGGTCAGTATAGATGGACTAATAGAACAAGTCCCACACACTGCTAGAAGCCCAAATATTTTTTCAGAGCTCGATGCAGAAAAATATTATATTCAATTTGCAACCTGATGGAGGTCAGTATAGATGGACTAATAGAACAAGTCCCACACACTGCTAGAAGCCCAAATATTTTTTCAGAGCTAGATGCAGAAAAAAATTATATTCAGTTTGCAACCTGATGGAGGTCAGTATAGATGGACTAATAGAACAAGTCCCACACACTGCTAGAAGGACAAATATTTTTTCAGAGCTAGATGCAGAAAAATATTTTATTCAATTTGCAAAGTGATGGAGGTCAGTATAGATGGACCAATAGAACAAGTCCCACACACTGCTAGAAGGCAAAATATTTTTTCAGAGGTAGATGCAGAAAAATATTATATTCAATTTGCAACTTGATGGAGGTCAGTATAGATGGACTAATAGAACAAGTCCCACACACTGCTAGAAGCCCAAATATTTTTTCAGAGCTAGATGCAGAAAAAAATTATATTCAGTTTGCAACCTGATGGAGGTCTGTATAGATGGACTAATAGAAGAAGTCCCACACACTGCTAGAAGCCCAAATGTTATTTCAGAGCTAGATGCAGAAAAAAATTATATTCAATTTGCAACCTGATTTATGTCAGTATAGATGGACTAAGAGAACAAGTCCCACACACTGCTAGAAGGACAAATGTTTTTTCAGAGCTAGATGCAGAAAAAAATTATATTCAGTTTGCAACCTGATGGAGGTCATTATAGATGGACTAATAGAACAAGTCCCACACACTGCTAGAAGGCCAAATATTTTTTCAGAGCTAGATGCAGAAAAATATTATATTCAATTTGCAACCTGAGGGAGGTCAGTATAGATGGACTAATAGAACAAGTCCCACACACTGCTAGAAGCCCAAATAATTTTTCAGAGCTAGATGCAGAAAAAAATTATATTCAGTTTGCAACCTGATGGAGGTCTGTATAGATGGACTATTAGAAGAAGTCCCACACACTGCTAGAAGGCCAAATATTATTTCAGAGCTAGATGCAGAAAAAAATTCTATTCAATTTGCAACCTGATGGAGGTCAGTATAGATGGACTAATATAACAAATCCCACACACTGCTAGAAGGACAAATGTTTTTTCAGAGCTAGATGCAGAAAAAAATTATATTCAGTTTGCAACCTGATGGAGGTCATTATAGATGGACTAATAGAACAAGTCCCACACACTGCTAGAAGGCCAAATATTTTTTCAGAGCTAGATGCAGAAAAATATTATATTCAATTTGCAACCTGAGGGAGGTCAGTATAGATGGACTAATAGAACAAGTCGCACACACTGCTAGAAGGCCAAATATTTTTTCAGAGCTAGATGCAGAAAAATATTATATTCAATTTGCAAATTGATGGAGGTCAGTATAGATGGACTAATAGAACAAGTCCCACACACTGCTAGAAGCCAAAATATTTTTTCAGAGCTAGATGCAGAAAAAAATTATACTCAGTTTGCAACCTGATGGAGTTCAGTATAGATCGACTAAAAGAACAAGTCCCACACACTGCTAGAAGGCCAAATATTTTTTCAGAGCTAGATGCAGAAAAAAATTATAATCGATTCGCAACGTGATGGAGGTCAGTATAGATGGACCAATAGAACAAGTCCCACACACTGCTAGAAGGCCAAATATTTTTTCAGAGGTAGATGCAGAAAAAAATTATATTCAATTTGCAACCTGATGGAGGTCAGTATAGATGGACTAATAGAACGAGTCCCACACACTGCTAGAAGGACAAATATTTTTTCAGAGCTAGATGCAGAAAAAAATTATATTCAGTTTGCAACCTGATGGAGGTCAGTATAGATGGACTAATAGAACAAGTCCCACACACTGCTAGAAGGCCAAATATTTTTTCACAGCTAGATGCAGAAAAATATTATATTCAATATGCAACCTGATGGAGGTCAGTATAGATGGACTAATAGAACAAGTCCCACCCACTGCTAGAAGCCCAAATATTTTTTCAGAGCTAAATGCAGAAAAAAATTATATTCAGTTTGCAACCTGATGGAGGTCAGTATAGACGGACTAATAGAACAAGTCCCACACACTGCTAGAAGGACAAATATTTTTTCAGAGCTAGATGCAGAAAAATATTTTATTCAATTTGCAAAGTGATGGAGGTCAGTATAGATGGACCAATAGAACAAGTCCCACACACTGCTAGAAGTCAAAATATTTTTTCAGAGGTAGATGCAGAAAAAAAATATATTCAATTTGCAACCTGATGGAGGTCAGTATAGATGGACTAATAGAAAAAGTCCCACACACTGCTAGAAGGTCAAATATTTTTTCAGAGCTAGATGCAAATAAAAATTATTTTGAATTTGCAACATGATGGAGGTCAATATAGATGGACTAATAGAACAAGTCCCAAACAAAGCTAGAAGGCCAAAAATTATTTAAGAGCTAAATGCAGAAAAAAATTATATTCAATTTGCAACCTGATGGAGGTCAGTATAGATGGACTAATAGAACAAGTCCCACACTCTGCTAGTAGGCCAAATATTTTTTCATAGCTAGATGCAGAAAAATATTATATTCAATTTGCAACCTGATGGAGGTCAGTATAGATGGACTAATAGAACAAGTCACACACTGCTAGAAGGACAAATATTTTTTCAGAGCTAGATGCAGAAAAAAATTATATTCAGTTTGCAACCTGATGGAGGTCAGTATAGATGGACTAATAGAACAAGTCCCACACACTGCTAGAAGGCCAAATATTTTTTCAGAGCTAGATGCAGAAAAATATTATATTCAATTTGCAACCTGAGGGAGGTCAGTATAGATGGACTAATAGAACAAGTCGCACACACTGCTAGAAGGCCAAATATTTTTTCAGAGCTAGATGCAGAAAAATATTATATTCAATTTGCAAATTGATGGAGGTCAGTATAGATGGACTAATAGAACAAGTCCCACACACTGCTAGAAGCCAAAATATTTTTTCAGAGCTAGATGCAGAAAAAAATTATACTCAGTTTGCAACCTGATGGAGTTCAGTATAGATCGACTAAAAGAACAAGTCCCACACACTGCTAGAAGGCCAAATATTTTTTCAGAGCTAGATGCAGAAAAAAATTATAATCGATTCGCAACGTGATGGAGGTCAGTATAGATGGACCAATAGAACAAGTCCCACACACTGCTAGAAGGCCAAATATTTTTTCAGAGGTAGATGCAGAAAAAAATTATATTCAATTTGCAACCTGATGGAGGTCAGTATAGATGGACTAATAGAACGAGTCCCACACACTGCTAGAAGGACAAATATTTTTTCAGAGCTAGATGCAGAAAAAAATTATATTCAGTTTGCAACCTGATGGAGGTCAGTATAGATGGACTAATAGAACAAGTCCCACACACTGCTAGAAGGCCAAATATTTTTTCACAGCTAGATGCAGAAAAATATTATATTCAATATGCAACCTGATGGAGGTCAGTATAGATGGACTAATAGAACAAGTCCCACCCACTGCTAGAAGCCCAAATATTTTTTCAGAGCTAAATGCAGAAAAAAATTATATTCAGTTTGCAACCTGATGGAGGTCAGTATAGATGGACTAATAGAACAAGTCCCACACACTGCTAGAAGGACAAATATTTTTTCAGAGCTAGATGCAGAAAAATATTTTATTCAATTTGCAAAGTGATGGAGGTCAGTATAGATGGACCAATAGAACAAGTCCCACACACTGCTAGAAGTCAAAATATTTTTTCAGAGGTAGATGCAGAAAAAAAATATATTCAATTTGCAACCTGATGGAGGTCAGTATAGATGGACTAATAGAAAAAGTCCCACACACTGCTAGAAGGTCAAATATTTTTTCAGAGCTAGATGCAAATAAAAATTATTTTGAATTTGCAACATGATGGAGGTCAATATAGATGGACTAATAGAACAAGTCCCAAACAAAGCTAGAAGGCCAAAAATTATTTAAGAGCTAAATGCAGAAAAAAATTATATTCAATTTGCAACCTGATGGAGGTCAGTATAGATGGACTAATAGAACAAGTCCCACACTCTGCTAGTAGGCCAAATATTTTTTCATAGCTAGATGCAGAAAAATATTATATTCAATTTGCAACCTGATGGAGGTCAGTATAGATGGACTAATAGAACAAGTCACACACTGCTAGAAGGACAAATATTTTTTCAGAGCTAGATGCAGAAAAAAATTATATTCAGTTTGCAACCTGATGGAGGTCAGTATAGATGGACTAATAGAACAAGTCCCACACACTGCTAGAAGGCCAAATATTTTTTCAGAGCTAGATGCAGAAAAATATTTGATTCAATTTGCAACCTGATGGAGGACAGTATAGATGGACTAATAGAACAATTCCCACACACAGCTAGAAGCCCAAATATATTTTCAGAGGTAGATGCAGAAACAAATTATATTCAGTTTGCAACCTGATGGAGGTCAGTATAGATGGACTAATAGAACAAGTCCCACACACTGCTAGAAGGCCAAATATTTTTTCAGAGATAGATGCAGAAAAATATTATATTCAATTTGCAACCTGATGGAGGTCAGTATAGATGGACTAATAGAACAAGTCCCACACACAGCTCGAAGCCCAAATATTTTTTCAGAGGTAGATGCAGAAAAAATTATATTCAGTTTGCAACCTGATGGAGGTCAGTATAGATGGACTAATAGAACAAGTCCCACACACTGCTAGAAGGCCAAATATTTTTTCAGAGCTAGATGTAGAAAAAAATTATATTCAATTTGCAACCTGATGGAGGTCAGTATAGATGGACTAATAGAACAAATCCCACACACTGCTAGAAGGACAAATGTTTTTTCAGAGCTAGATGCAGAAAAAAATTATATTCAGTTTGCAACCTGATGGAGGTCATTATAGATGGACGAATAGAACAAGACCCACAAACTGCTAGAAGGCCAAATTTTTTTTCAGAGCTAGATGCAGAAAAATATTATATTCAATTTGCAATCTGAGGGAGGTCAGTATAGATGGACTAATAGAACAAGTCCCACACACTGCTAGAAGCCCAAATATTTTTTCAGAGCTAGATGCAGAAAAAAATTATATTCAGTTTGCAACCTGATGGAGGTCAGTATAGATGGACTAATAGAACAAGTCCCACACACTGCTAGAAGGAAAAATATTTTTTCAGAGTTAGATGCAGAAAAATATTATATTCAGTCTGCAACCTGATGGAGGTCAGTATAGATTGACTAATAGAACAAGTCCCACACACTGCTAGAAGGCCAAATATTTTTTCAGAGCTAGATGCAGAAAAATATGATATTCAATTTGCAACTTGATGGAGGTCAGTATAGATGGACTAATAGAACAAGTCCCACACACTGCTAGAAACCAAAATATTTTTTCAGATCTAGATGCAGATAAAAATTATTTTGAATTTGCAACATGATGGAGGTCAATATAGATGGATTAATAGAACAAGTCCCACACACTGCTAGAAGGCCAAATATTATTTCAGAGCTAGATGCAGAAAAAAATTATATTCAATTTGCAACCTGATGGAGGTCAGTATAGATGGACTAATAGAACAAGTCCCACACACTGCTAGAAGCCCAAATATTTTTTCAGAGGTAGATGCAGAAAAAAATTATAATCAGTTTGCAACCTGATGGAGGTCAGTATAGATGGACTAATAGAACAAGTCCCACACACTGCTAGAAGGCCAAATATTTTTTCATAGCTAGATGCAGAAAAATATTATATTCAATTTGCAACCTGATGGAGGTCAGTATAGATGGACTAATAGAACAAGTCACACACTGCTAGAAGGACAAATATTTTTTCAGAGCTAGATGCAGAAAAAAATTATATTCAGTTTGCAACCTGATGGAGGTCAGTATAGATGGACTAATAGAACAAGTCCCACACACTGCTAGAAGGCATAATTTTTTTTCAGAGCTAGATGCAGAAAAATATTTGATTCAATTTGCAACCTGATGGAGGTCAGTATAGATGGACTAATAGAACAAGTCCCACACACTGCTAGAAGCCCAAATATTTTTTCAGAGCTAGATGCAGAAAAATATTATATTCAATTTGCAACCTGATGGAGGTCAGTATAGAAGGACTAATAGAACAAGTCCCACACACTGCTAGAAGCCCAAATATTTTTTCAGAGCTCGATGCAGAAAAATATTATATTCAATTTGCAACCTGATGGAGGTCAGTATAGATGGACTAATAGAACAAGTCCCACACACTGCTAGAAGCCCAAATATTTTTTCAGAGCTAGATGCAGAAAAAAATTATATTCAGTTTGCAACCTGATGGAGGTCAGTATAGATGGACTAATAGAACAAGTCCCACACACTGCTAGAAGGACAAATATTTTTCAGAGCTAGATGCAGAAAAATATTTTATTCAATTTGCAAAGTGATGGAGGTCAGTATAGATGGACCAATAGAACAAGTCCCACACACTGCTAGAAGGCAAAATATTTTTTCAGAGGTAGATGCAGAAAAATATTATATTCAATTTGCAACTTGATGGAGGTCAGTATAGATGGACTAATAGAACAAGTCCCACACACTGCTAGAAGCCCAAATTTTATTTCAGAGCTAGATGCAGAAAAAAATTATATTCAATTTGCAACCTGATGGATGTCAGTATAGATGGACTAAGAGAACAAGTCCCACACACTGCTAGAAGGACAAATGTTTTTTCAGAGCTAGATGCAGAAAAAAATTATATTCAGTTTGCAACCTGATGGAGGTCATTATAGATGGACTAATAGAACAAGTCCCACACACTGCTAGAAGGCCAAATATTTTTTCAGAGCTAGATGCAGAAAAATATTGTATTCAATTTGCAACCTGAGGGAGGTCAGTATAGATGGACTAATAGAACAAGTCCCACACACTGCTAGAAGCCCAAACAATTTTTCAGAGCTAGATGCAGAAAAAAATTATATTCAGTTTGCAACCTGATGGAGGTCTGTATAGATGGACTATTAGAAGAAGTCCCACACACTGCTAGAAGGCCAAATATTATTTCAGAGCTAGATGCAGAAAAAAATTCTATTCAATTTGCAACCTGATGGAGGTCAGTATAGATGGACTAATATAACAAATCCCACACACTGCTAGAAGGACAAATGTTTTTTCAGAGCTAGATGCAGAAAAAAATTATATTCAGTTTGCAACCTGATGGAGGTCATTATAGATGGACTAATAGAACAAGTCCCACACACTGCTAGAAGGCCACATATATTTCAGAGCTAGATGCAGAAAAATATTATATTCAATTTGCAACCTGAGGGAGGTCAGTATAGATGGACTAATAGAACAAGTCCCACACACTGCTAGAAGGCCAAATATTTTTTCAGAGCTAGATGCAGAAAAATATTATATTCAATTTGCAAATTGATGGAGGTCAGTATAGATGGACTAATAGAACAAGTCCCACACACTGCTAGAAGCCAAAATATTTTTTCAGAGCTAGATGCAGAAAAAAATTATACTCAGTTTGCAACCTGATGGAGTTCAGTATAGATCGACTAAAAGAACAAGTCCCACACACTGCTAGAAGGCCAAATATTTTTTCAGAGCTAGATGCAGAAAAAAATTATATTCAATTTGCAACGTGATGGAGGTCAGTATAGATGGACCAATAGAACAAGTCCCACACACTGCTAGAAGGCCAAATATTTTTTCAGAGGTAGATGCAGAAAAAAATTATATTCAATTTGCAACCTGATGGAGGTCAGTATAGATGGACTAATAGAACGAGTCCCACACACTGCTAGAAGGACAAATATTTTTTCAGAGCTAGATGCATAAAAAAATTATATTCAGTTTGCAACCTGATGGAGGTCAGTATAGATGGACTAATAGAACAAGTCCCACACACTGCTAGAAGGCCAAATATTTTTTCAGAGCTAGATGCAGAAAAATATTATATTCAATTTGCAACCTGATGGAGGTCAGTATAGATGGACTAATATAACAAGTCCCACACACTGCTAGAAGCCCAAATATTTTTTCAGAGCTAAATGCAGAAAAAAATTATATTCAGTTTGCAACCTGATGGAGGTCAGTATAGATGGACTAATAGAACAAGTCCCACACACTGCTAGAAGGACAAATATTTTTTCAGAGCTAGATGCAGAAAAATATTTTATTCAATTTGCAAAGTGATGGAGGTCAGTATAGATGGACCAATAGAACAAGTCCCACACACTGCTAGAAGGCAAAATATTTTTTCAGAGGTAGATGCAGAAAAAAAATTTATTCAATTTGCAACCTGATGGAGCTCAGTATAGATGGACTAATAGAACAAGTCCCACACACTGCTAGAAGGTCAAATATTTTTTCAGAGCTAGATGCAAATAAAAATTATTTTGAATTTGCAACATGATGGAGGTCAATATAGATGGACTAATAGAACAAGTCCCAAACACTGCTAGAAGGCCAAATATTATTTCAGAGCTAGATGCAGAAAAAAATTATATTCAATTTGCAACCTGATGGAGGTCAGTATAGATGGACTAATAGAACAAGTCCCACACACTGCTAGAAGCCAAAATATTTTTTCAGAGGTAGATGCAGAAAAAAATGATATTCAGTTTGCAACCTGATGGAGGTCAGGATAGATGGACTAATAGAACAAGTCCCACACTCTGCTAGTAGGCCAAATATTTTTTCATAGCTAGATGCAGAAAAATATTATATTCAATTTGCAACCTGATGGAGGTCAGTATAGATGGACTAATAGAACAAGTCCCACACACTGCTAGAAGGACAAATATTTTTCAGAGCTAGATGCAGAAAAATATTTTATTCAATTTGCAAAGTGATGGAGGTCAGTATAGATGGACCAATAGAACAAGTCCCACACACTGCTAGAAGGCAAAATATTTTTTCAGAGGTAGATGCAGAAAAATATTATATTCAATTTGCAACTTGATGGAGGTCAGTATAGATGGACTAATAGAACAAGTCCCACACACTGCTAGAAGCCCAAATTTTATTTCAGAGCTAGATGCAGAAAAAAATTATATTCAATTTGCAACCTGATGGATGTCAGTATAGATGGACTAAGAGAACAAGTCCCACACACTGCTAGAAGGACAAATGTTTTTTCAGAGCTAGATGCAGAAAAAAATTATATTCAGTTTGCAACCTGATGGAGGTCATTATAGATGGACTAATAGAACAAGTCCCACACACTGCTAGAAGGCCAAATATTTTTTCAGAGCTAGATGCAGAAAAATATTGTATTCAATTTGCAACCTGAGGGAGGTCAGTATAGATGGACTAATAGAACAAGTCCCACACACTGCTAGAAGCCCAAACAATTTTTCAGAGCTAGATGCAGAAAAAAATTATATTCAGTTTGCAACCTGATGGAGGTCTGTATAGATGGACTATTAGAAGAAGTCCCACACACTGCTAGAAGGCCAAATATTATTTCAGAGCTAGATGCAGAAAAAAATTCTATTCAATTTGCAACCTGATGGAGGTCAGTATAGATGGACTAATATAACAAATCCCACACACTGCTAGAAGGACAAATGTTTTTTCAGAGCTAGATGCAGAAAAAAATTATATTCAGTTTGCAACCTGATGGAGGTCATTATAGATGGACTAATAGAACAAGTCCCACACACTGCTAGAAGGCCACATATTTTTTCAGAGCTAGATGCAGAAAAATATTATATTCAATTTGCAACCTGAGGGAGGTCAGTATAGATGGACTAATAGAACAAGTCCCACACACTGCTAGAAGGCCAAATATTTTTTCAGAGCTAGATGCAGAAAAATATTATATTCAATTTGCAAATTGATGGAGGTCAGTATAGATGGACTAATAGAACAAGTCCCACACACTGCTAGAAGCCAAAATATTTTTTCAGAGCTAGATGCAGAAAAAAATTATACTCAGTTTGCAACCTGATGGAGTTCAGTATAGATCGACTAAAAGAACAAGTCCCACACACTGCTAGAAGGCCAAATATTTTTTCAGAGCTAGATGCAGAAAAAAATTATATTCAATTTGCAACGTGATGGAGGTCAGTATAGATGGACCAATAGAACAAGTCCCACACACTGCTAGAAGGCCAAATATTTTTTCAGAGGTAGATGCAGAAAAAAATTATATTCAATTTGCAACCTGATGGAGGTCAGTATAGATGGACTAATAGAACGAGTCCCACACACTGCTAGAAGGACAAATATTTTTTCAGAGCTAGATGCATAAAAAAATTATATTCAGTTTGCAACCTGATGGAGGTCAGTATAGATGGACTAATAGAACAAGTCCCACACACTGCTAGAAGGCCAAATATTTTTTCAGAGCTAGATGCAGAAAAATATTATATTCAATTTGCAACCTGATGGAGGTCAGTATAGATGGACTAATATAACAAGTCCCACACACTGCTAGAAGCCCAAATATTTTTTCAGAGCTAAATGCAGAAAAAAATTATATTCAGTTTGCAACCTGATGGAGGTCAGTATAGATGGACTAATAGAACAAGTCCCACACACTGCTAGAAGGACAAATATTTTTTCAGAGCTAGATGCAGAAAAATATTTTATTCAATTTGCAAAGTGATGGAGGTCAGTATAGATGGACCAATAGAACAAGTCCCACACACTGCTAGAAGGCAAAATATTTTTTCAGAGGTAGATGCAGAAAAAAAATTTATTCAATTTGCAACCTGATGGAGCTCAGTATAGATGGACTAATAGAACAAGTCCCACACACTGCTAGAAGGTCAAATATTTTTTCAGAGCTAGATGCAAATAAAAATTATTTTGAATTTGCAACATGATGGAGGTCAATATAGATGGACTAATAGAACAAGTCCCAAACACTGCTAGAAGGCCAAATATTATTTCAGAGCTAGATGCAGAAAAAAATTATATTCAATTTGCAACCTGATGGAGGTCAGTATAGATGGACTAATAGAACAAGTCCCACACACTGCTAGAAGCCAAAATATTTTTTCAGAGGTAGATGCAGAAAAAAATGATATTCAGTTTGCAACCTGATGGAGGTCAGGATAGATGGACTAATAGAACAAGTCCCACACTCTGCTAGTAGGCCAAATATTTTTTCATAGCTAGATGCAGAAAAATATTATATTCAATTTGCAACCTGATGGAGGTCAGTATAGATGGACTAATAGAACAAGTCACACACTGCTAGAAGGACAAATATTTTTTCAGAGCTAGATGCAGAAAAAAATTGTATTCAGTTTGCAACCTGATGGAGGTCAGTATAGATGGACTAATAGAACAAGTCCCACACACTGCTAGAAGGCCAAATATTTTTTCAGAGCTAGATGCAGAAAAATATTTGATTCAATTTGCAACCTGATGGAGGTCAGTAAAGATGGACTAATAGAACAATTCCCACACACAGCTAGAAGCCCAAATATATTTTCAGAGGTAGATGCAGAAAAAAATTATATTCAGTTTGCAACCTGATGGAGGTCAGTATAGATGGACTAATAGAACAAGTCCCACACACTGCTAGAAGGCCAAATATTTTTTCAGAGATAGATGCAGAAAAATATTATGTTCAATTTGCAACCTGATGGAGGTCAGTATAGATGGACTAATAGAACAAGTCCCACACACAGCTCGAAGCCCAAATATTTTTTCAGAGGTAGATGCAGAAAAAAATTATATTCAGTTTGCAACCTGATGGAGGTCCGTATAGATGGACTAATAGAACAAGTCCCACACACTGCTAGAAGGCCAAATATTTTTTCAGAGCTAGATGTAGAAAAAAATTATATTCAATTTGCAACCTGATGGAGGTCAGTATAGATGGACTAATAGAACAAATCCCACACACTGCTAGAAGGACAAATGTTTTTTCAGAGCTAGATGCAGAAAAAAATTATATTCAGTTTGCAACCTGATGGAGGTCATTATAGATGGACTAATAGAACAAGTCCCACACACTGCTAGAAGGCCAAATATTTTTTCAGAGCTAGATGCAGAAAAATATTATATTCAATTTGCAACCTGAGGGAGGTCAGTATAGATGGACTAATAGAACAAGTCCCACACACTGCTAGAAGCCCAAATATTTTTTCAGAGCTAGATGCAGAAAAAAATTATATTCAGTTTGCAACCTGATGGAGGTCAGTATAGATGGACTAATAGAACAAGTCCCACACACTGCTAGAAGCCCAAATATTTTTTCAGAGCTAGATGCAGAAAAATATTATATTCAATTTGCAACTTGATGGAGGTCAGTATAGATGGACTAATAGAACAAGTCCCACACACTGCTACAAGCCAAAATATTTTTTCAGATCTAGATGCAGATAAAAATTATTTTGAATTTGCAACATGATGGAGGTCAATATAGATGGATTAATAGAACAAGTCCCAAACACTGCTAGAAGGCCAAATATTATTTCAAAGCTAGATGCAGAAAAAAATTATATTCAATTTGCAACCTGATGGAGGTCAGTATAGATGGACTAATAGAACAAGTCCCACACACTGCTAGAAGCCCAAATATTTTTTCAGAGGTAGATGCAGAAAAAAATGATATTCAGTTTGCAACCTGATGGAGGTCAGTATAGATGGACTAATAGAACAAGTCCCACACACTGCTAGAAGGCCAAATATTTTTTCATAGCTAGATGCAGAAAAATATTATATTCAATTTGCAACCTGATGGAGGTCAGTATAGATGGACTAATAGAACAAGTCACACACTGCTAGAAGGACAAATATTTTTTCAGAGCTAGATGCAGAAAAATATTATATTCAATTTGCAACCTGATGGAGGTCAGTATAGATGGACTAATAGAACAAGTCCCACACACTGCTAGAAGCCCAAATATTTTTTCAGAGCTCGATGCAGAAAAATATTATATTCAATTTGCAACCTGATGGAGGTCAGTATAGATGGACTAATAGAACAAGTACCACACACTGCTAGAAGCCCAAATATTTTTTCAGAGCTAAATGCAGAAAAAAATTATATTCAGTTTGCAACCTGATGGAGGTCAGTATAGATGGACTAATAGAACAAGTCCCACACACTGCTAGAAGGACAAATATTTTTTCAGAGCTAGATGCAGAAAAATATTTTATTCAATTTGCAAAGTGATGGAGGTCAGTGTAGATGGACCAATAGAACAAGTCCCACACACTGCTAGAAGGCAAAATATTTTTTCAGAGGTAGATGCAGTAAAATATTATATTCAATTTGCAACTTGATGGAGGTCAGTATAGATGGACTAATAGAACAAGTCCCACACACTGCTAGAAGCCAAAATATTTTTTCAGAGCTAGATGCAGAAAAAAATTAAATTCAATTTGCAACGTGATGGAGGTCAGTATAGATGGACCAATAGAACAAGTCCCACACACTGCTAGAAGGCCAAATATTTTTTCAGAGGTAGATGCAGAAAAAAATTATATTCAATTTGCAACCTGATGGAGGTCAGTATAGATGGACTAATAGAACAAGTCCCACACACTGCTAGAAGGACAAATATTTTTTCAGAGCTAGATGCAGAAAAAAATTATATTCAGTTTGCAACCTGATGGAGGTCAGTATAGATGGACTAATAGAACAAGTCCCACACACTGCTAGAAGGCCAAATATTTTTTCAGAGCTAGATGCAGAAAAATATTATATTGAATTTGCAACCTGATGGAGGTCAGTATAGATGGACTAATAGAACAAGTCCCACACACTGCTAGAAGCCCAAATATTTTTTCAGAGCTAAATGCAGAAAAAAATTATATTCAGTTTGCAACCTGATGGAGGTCAGTATAGATGGACTAATAGAAGAAATCCCACACACTGCTAGAAGGACAAATATTTTTTCAGAGCTAGATGCAGAAAAATATTTTATTCAATTTGCAAAGTGATGGAGGTCAGTATAGATGGGCCAATAGAACAAGTCCCACACACTGCTAGAAGACAAAATATTTTTTCAGAGGTAGATGCAGAAAAAAAATATATTCAATTTGCAACCTGATGGAGGTCAGTATAGATGGACTAATAGAACAAGTCCCACACACTGCTAGAAGGTCAAATATTTTTTCAGAGCTAGATGCAGATAAAAATTATTTTGAATTTGCAACATGATGGAGGTCAATATAGATGGACTAATAGAACAAGTCCCAAACACTGCTAGAAGGCCAAATATTATTTCAGAGCTAGATGCAGAAAAAAATTATATTCAATTTGCAACCTGATGGAGGTCAGTATAGATGGACTAATAGAACAAATCCCACACACTGCTAGAAGCCCAAATATTTTTTCAGAGGTAGATGCAGAAAAAAATGATATTCAGTTTGCAACCTGATGGAGGTCAGTATAGATGGACTAATAGAACAAGTCCCACACACTGCTAGAAGGCCAAATATTTTTTCATAGCTAGATGCAGAAAAATATTATATTCAATTTGCAACCTGATGGAGGTCAGTATAGATGGACTAATAGAACAAGTCACACACTGCTAGAAGGACAAATATTTTTTCAGAGCTAGATGCAGAAAAAAATTATATTCAGTTTGCAACCTGATGGAGGTCAGTATAGATGGACTAATAGAACAAGTCCCACACACTGCTAGAAGCCCAAATATTTTTTCAGAGCTCGATGCAGAAAAATATTATATTCAATTTGCAACCTGATGGAGGTCAGTATAGATGGACTAATAGAACAAGTCCCACACACTGCTAGAAGCCCAAATATATTTTCAGAGGTAGATGCAGAAAAAAATTATATTCAGTTTGCAACCTGATGGAGGTCAGTATAGATGGACTAATAGAACAAGTCCCCCACACTGCTAGAAGGCCAAATATTTTTTCAGAGCTAGATGCAGAAAAATATTATATTCAATTTGCAACCTGATGGAGGTCAGTATAGATGGACTAATAGAACAAGTCCCACACACAGCTCGAAGCCCAAATATTTTTTCAGAGGTAGATGCATAAAAAAATTATATTCAGTTTGCAACCTGATGGAGGTCAGTATAGATGGACTAATAGAACAAGTCCCACACACTGCTAGAAGGCCAAATATTTTTTCAGAGCTAGATGTAGAAAAAAATTATATTCAATTTGCAACCTGATGGAGGTCAGTAAAGATGGACTAATAGAACAAGTCCCATACAGTGCTAGAAGGACAAATATTTTTTCAGAGCTAGATGCAGAAAAAAATTATATTCAGTTTGCAACCTGATGGAGGTCAGTATAGATGGACTGATAGAACAAGTCCCACACACTGCTAGAAGGCCAAATATTTTTTCAGAGCTAGATGCAGAAAAAAATTATATTCAATTTGCAACCTGATGGAGGTCAGTATAGATGGACTAATAGAACAAGTCCCACACACTGCTAGAAGGCGAAATATTTTTTCAGAGCTAGATGCAGAAAAAAATTATATTCAGTTTGCAACCTGATGGAGGTCAGTAAAGATGGACTAATAGAACAAGTCCCACACACTGCTAGAAGGCCAAATATTTTTTCAGAGCTAGATGCAGAAAAATATTTTATTCAATTTGCAACCTGATGGAGGTCAGTATTGATGGACTAATAGAACAAGTCCCACACACAGCTAGAAGCCCAAATATTTTTTCAGAGGTAGATGCAGAAAAAAATTATGTTCAGTTTGCAACCTGATGGAGGTCAGTATAGATGGACTAATAGAACAAGTCCCACACACTGCTAGAAGGAGAAATATTTTTTCAGAGCTAGATGCAGAAAAAAATTATATTCAATTTGCAACCTAATGGAGGTCAGTATAGATCGACTAATAGAACAAG
The DNA here is from genome assembly GCF_046119375.1 of Phyllobates terribilis. Lineage (NCBI taxonomy): Eukaryota > Metazoa > Chordata > Amphibia > Anura > Dendrobatidae > Phyllobates > Phyllobates terribilis. The sequence continues at coordinate 248,856,872 of NW_027362769.1, read as the reverse complement.
TCCCACACACTGCTAGAAGGACAAATATTTTTTCACAGCTAGATGCAAAAAAATATTATATTCAGTTTGCAACCTGATGGAGGTCAGTATAGATGGACTAATAGAACAAGTCCCACACACTGCTAGAAGGCCAATAATTTTTTAAGAGCTAGATGCAGAAAAATATTATATTCAATTTGCAACCTGATGGAGGTCAGTATAGATGGACTAATAGAACAAGCCCCACACACTGCTAGAAGCCAAAATATTTTTTCAGAGGTAGATGCAGAAAAATATTATATTCAGTTTGCAACCTGATGGAGGTCAGAATAGATGGACTAATAGAACAAGTCCCACACACTGCTAGAAGGCCACATATTTTTTCAGAGCTAGATGCAGAAAAATATTATATTCAATTTGCAACCTGAGGGAGGTCAGTATAGATGGACTAATAGAACAAGTCCCACACACTGCTAGAAGGCCAAATATTTTTTCAGAGCTAGATGCAGAAAAATATTATATTCAATTTGCAAATTGATGGAGGTCAGTATAGATGGACTAATAGAACAAGTCCCACACACTGCTAGAAGCCAAAATATTTTTTCAGAGCTAGATGCAGAAAAAAATTATACTCAGTTTGCAACCTGATGGAGTTCAGTATAGATCGACTAAAAGAACAAGTCCCACACACTGCTAGAAGGCCAAATATTTTTTCAGAGCTAGATGCAGAAAAAAATTATATTCAATTTGCAACGTGATGGAGGTCAGTATAGATGGACCAATAGAACAAGTCCCACACACTGCTAGAAGGCCAAATATTTTTTCAGAGGTAGATGCAGAAAAAAATTATATTCAATTTGCAACCTGATGGAGGTCAGTATAGATGGACTAATAGAACGAGTCCCACACACTGCTAGAAGGACAAATATTTTTTCAGAGCTAGATGCATAAAAAAATTATATTCAGTTTGCAACCTGATGGAGGTCAGTATAGATGGACTAATAGAACAAGTCCCACACACTGCTAGAAGGCCAAATATTTTTTCAGAGCTAGATGCAGAAAAATATTATATTCAATTTGCAACCTGATGGAGGTCAGTATAGATGGACTAATAGAACAAGTCCCACACACTGCTAGAAGCCCAAATATTTTTTCAGAGCTAAATGCAGAAAAAAATTATATTCAGTTTGCAACCTGATGGAGGTCAGTATAGATGGACTAATAGAACAAGTCCCACACACTGCTAGAAGGACAAATATTTTTTCAGAGCTAGATGCAGAAAAATATTTTATTCAATTTGCAAAGTGATGGAGGTCAGTATAGATGGACCAATAGAACAAGTCCCACACACTGCTAGAAGGCAAAATATTTTTTCAGAGGTAGATGCAGAAAAAAAATTTATTCAATTTGCAACCTGATGGAGCTCAGTATAGATGGACTAATAGAACAAGTCCCACACACTGCTAGAAGGTCAAATATTTTTTCAGAGCTAGATGCAAATAAAAATTATTTTGAATTTGCAACATGATGGAGGTCAATATAGATGGACTAATAGAACAAGTCCCAAACACTGCTAGAAGGCCAAATATTATTTCAGAGCTAGATGCAGAAAAAAATTATATTCAATTTGCAACCTGATGGAGGTCAGTATAGATGGACTAATAGAACAAGTCCCACACACTGCTAGAAGCCAAAATATTTTTTCAGAGGTAGATGCAGAAAAAAATGATATTCAGTTTGCAACCTGATGGAGGTCAGGATAGATGGACTAATAGAACAAGTCCCACACTCTGCTAGTAGGCCAAATATTTTTTCATAGCTAGATGCAGAAAAATATTATATTCAATTTGCAACCTGATGGAGGTCAGTATAGATGGACTAATAGAACAAGTCACACACTGCTAGAAGGACAAATATTTTTTCAGAGCTAGATGCAGAAAAAAATTGTATTCAGTTTGCAACCTGATGGAGGTCAGTATAGATGGACTAATAGAACAAGTCCCACACACTGCTAGAAGGCCAAATATTTTTTCAGAGCTAGATGCAGCAAAATATTTGATTCAATTTGCAACCTGATGGAGGTCAGTAAAGATGGACTAATAGAACAATTCCCACACACAGCTAGAAGCCCAAATATATTTTCAGAGGTAGATGCAGAAAAAAATTATATTCAGTTTGCAACCTGATGGAGGTCAGTATAGATGGACTAATAGAACAAGTCCCACACACTGCTAGAAGGCCAAATATTTTTTCAGAGATAGATGCAGAAAAATATTATGTTCAATTTGCAACCTGATGGAGGTCAGTATAGATGGACTAATAGAACAAGTCCCACACACAGCTCGAAGCCCAAATATTTTTTCAGAGGTAGATGCAGAAAAAAATTATATTCAGTTTGCAACCTGATGGAGGTCAGTATAGATGGACTAATAGAACAAGTCCCACACACTGCTAGAAGGCCAAATATTTTTTCAGAGCTAGATGTAGAAAAAAATTATATTCAATTTGCAACCTGATGGAGGTCAGTATAGATGGACTAATAGAACAAATCCCACACACTGCTAGAAGGACAAATGTTTTTTCAGAGCAAGATGCAGAAAAAAATTATATTCAGTTTGCAACCTGATGGAGGTCATTATAGATGGACTAATAGAACAAGTCCCACACACTGCTAGAAGGCCAAATATTTTTTCAGAGCTAGATGCAGAAAAATATTATATTCAATTTGCAACCTGAGGGAGGTCAGTATAGATGGACTAATAGAACAAGTCCCACACACTGCTAGAAGCCCAAATATTTTTTCAGAGCTAGATGCAGAAAAATATTATATTCAATTTGCAACTTGATGGAGGTCAGTATAGATGGACTAATAGAACAAGTCCCACACACTGCTACAAGCCAAAATATTTTTTCAGATCTAGATGCAGATAAAAATTATTTTGAATTTGCAACATGATGGAGGTCAATATAGATGGATTAATAGAACAAGTCCCAAACACTGCTAGAAGGCCAAATATTATTTCAGAGCTAGATGCAGAAAAAAATTATATTCAATTTGCAACCTGATGGAGGTCAGTATAAATGGACTAATAGAACAAGTCCCACACACTGCTAGAAGCCCAAATATTTTTTCAGAGGTAGATGCAGAAAAAAATGATATTCAGTTTGCAACCTGATGGAGGTCAGTATAGATGGACTAATAGAACAAGTCCCACACACTGCTAGAAGGCCAAATATTTTTTCATAGCTAGATGCAGAAAAATATTATATTCAATTTGCAACCTGATGGAGGTCAGTATAGATGGACTAATAGAACAAGTCACACACTGCTAGAAGGACAAATATTTTTTCAGAGCTAGATGCAGAAAAATATTATATTCAATTTGCAACCTGATGGAGGTCAGTATAGATGGACTAATAGAACAAGTCCCACACACTGCTAGAAGCCCAAATATTTTTTCAGAGCTCGATGCAGAAAAATATTATATTCAATTTGCAACCTGATGGAGGTCAGTATAGATGGACTAATAGAACAAGTACCACACACTGCTAGAAGCCCAAATATTTTTTCAGAGCTAAATGCAGAAAAAAATTATATTCAGTTTGCAACCTGATGGAGGTCAGTATAGATGGACTAATAGAACAAGTCCCACACACTGCTAGAAGGACAAATATTTTTTCAGAGCTAGATGCAGAAAAATATTTTATTCAATTTGCAAAGTGATGGAGGTCAGTGTAGATGGACCAATAGAACAAGTCCCACACACTGCTAGAAGGCAAAATATTTTTTCAGAGGTAGATGCAGTAAAATATTATATTCAATTTGCAACTTGATGGAGGTCAGTATAGATGGACTAATAGAACAAGTCCCACACACTGCTAGAAGCCAAAATATTTTTTCAGAGCTAGATGCAGAAAAAAATTAAATTCAATTTGCAACGTGATGGAGGTCAGTATAGATGGACCAATAGAACAAGTCCCACACACTGCTAGAAGGCCAAATATTTTTTCAGAGGTAGATGCAGAAAAAAATTATATTCAATTTGCAACCTGATGGAGGTCAGTATAGATGGACTAATAGAACAAGTCCCACACACTGCTAGAAGGTCAAATATTTTTTCAGAGCTAGATGCAGATAAAAATTATTTTGAATTTGCAACATGATGGAGGTCAATATAGATGGACTAATAGAACAATTCCCAAACACTGCTAGAAGGCCAAATATTATTTCAGAGCTAGATGCAGAAAAAAATTATATTCAATTTGCAACCTGATGGAGGTCAGTATAGATGGACTAATAGAACAAGTCCCACACACTGCTAGAAGGCCAAATATTTTTTCAGAGCTAGATGCAGAAAAATATTATATTGAATTTGCAACCTGATGGAGGTCAGTATAGATGGACTAATAGAACAAGTCCCACACACTGCTAGAAGCCCAAATATTTTTTCAGAGCTAAATGCAGAAAAAAATTAAATTCAGTTTGCAACCTGATGGAGGTCAGTATAGATGGACTAATAGAACAAATCCCACACACTGCTAGAAGGACAAATATTTTTTCAGAGCTAGATGCAGAAAAATATTTTATTCAATTTGCAAAGTGATGGAGGTCAGTATAGATGGGCCAATAGAACAAGTCCCACACACTGCTAGAAGACAAAATATTTTTTCAGAGGTAGATGCAGAAAAAAAATATATTCAATTTGCAACCTGATGGAGGTCAGTATAGATGGACTAATAGAACAAGTCCCACACACTGCTAGAAGGTCAAATATTTTTTCAGAGCTAGATGCAGATAAAAATTATTTTGAATTTGCAACATGATGGAGGTCAATATAGATGGACTAATAGAACAATTCCCAAACACTGCTAGAAGGCCAAATATTATTTCAGAGCTAGATGCAGAAAAAAATTATATTCAATTTGCAACCTGATGGAGGTCAGTATAGATGGACTAATAGAACAAATCCCACACACTGCTAGAAGCCCAAATATTTTTTCAGAGGTTGATGCAGAAAAAAATGATATTCAGTTTGCAACCTGATGGAGGTCAGTATAGATGGACTAATAGAACAAGTCCCACACACTGCTAGAAGGCCAAATATTTTTTCATAGCTAGATGCAGAAAAATATTATATTCAATTTGCAACCTGATGGAGGTCAGTATAGATGGACTAATAGAACAAGTCACACACTGCTAGAAGGACAAATATTTTTTCAGAGCTAGATGCAGAAAAAAATTATATTCAGTTTGCAACCTGATGGAGGTCAGTATAGGTGGACTAATAGAACAAGTCCCACACACTGCTAGAAGCCCAAATATTTTTTCAGAGCTCGATGCAGAAAAATATTATATTCAATTTGCAACCTGATGGAGGTCAGTATAGATGGACTAATAGAACAAGTCCCACACACTGCTAGAAGCCCAAATATATTTTCAGAGGTAGATGCAGAAAAAAATTATATTCAGTTTGCAACCTGATGGAGGTCAGTATAGATGGACTAATAGAACAAGTCCCCCACACTGCTAGAAGGCCAAATATTTTTTCAGAGCTAGATGCAGAAAAATATTATATTCAATTTGCAACCTGATGGAGGTCAGTATAGATGGACTAACAGAACAAGTCCCACACACAGCTCGAAGCCCAAATATTTTTTCAGAGGTAGATGCATAAAAAAATTATATTCAGTTTGCAACCTGATGGAGGTCAGTATAGATGGACTAATAGAACAAGTCCCACACACTGCTAGAAGGCCAAATATTTTTTCAGAGCTAGATGTAGAAAAAAATTATATTCAATTTGCAACCTGATGGAGGTCAGTAAAGATGGACTAATAGAACAAGTCCCATACAGTGCTAGAAGGACAAATATTTTTTCAGAGCTAGATGCAGAAAAAAATTATATTCAGTTTGCAACCTGATGGAGGTCAGTATAGATGGACTGATAGAACAAGTCCCACACACTGCTAGAAGGCCAAATATTTTTTCAGAGCTAGATGCAGAAAAAAATTATATTCAATTTGCAACCTGATGGAGGTCAGTATAGATGGACTAATAGAACAAGTCCCACACACTGCTAGAAGGCGAAATATTTTTTCAGAGCTAGATGCAGAAAAAAATTATATTCAGTTTGCAACCTGATGGAGGTCAGTAAAGATGGACTAATAGAACAAGTCCCACACACTGCTAGAAGGCCAAATATTTTTTCAGAGCTAGATGCAGAAAAATATTTTATTCAATTTGCAACCTGATGGAGGTCAGTATTGATGGACTAATAGAACAAGTCCCACACACAGCTAGAAGCCCAAATATTTTTTCAGAGGTAGATGCAGAAAAAAATTATGTTCAGTTTGCAACCTGATGGAGGTCAGTATAGATGGACTAATAGAACAAGTCCCACACACTGCTAGAAGGAGAAATATTTTTTCAGAGCTAGATGCAGAAAAAAATTATATTCAATTTGCAACCTAATGGAGGTCAGTATAGATCGACTAATAGAACAAGTCCCACACACTGCTAGAAGGACAAATATTTTTTCACAGCTAGATGCAAAAAAATATTATATTCAGTTTGCAACCTGATGGAGGTCAGTATAGATGGACTAATAGAACAAGTCCCACACACTGCTAGAAGGCCAATAATTTTTTAAGAGCTAGATGCAGAAAAATATTATATTCAATTTGCAACCTGATGGAGGTCAGTATAGATGGACTAATAGAACAAGCCCCACACACTGCTAGAAGCCAGAATATTTTTTCAGAGGTAGATGCAGAAAAATATTATATTCAGTTTGCAACCTGATGGAGGTCAGAATAGATGGACTAATAGAACAAGTCCCACACTCTGCTAGAAGGCCAAATATTTTTTCAGAGCTAGATGCAGAAAAAAATTATATTCAATTTGCAACGTGATGGAGGTCAGTATAGATGGACTAATAGAACAAGTCCCACACACTGCTAGAAGGCCAAATATTTTTTCAGAGCTAGATGCAGAAAAAAATTATATTCAGTTTGCAACCTGATGGAGGTCAGTATAGATGGACTAATAGAACAAGTCCCACACACTGCTAGAAGGCCAAATATTTTTTCAGAGCTAGATGTAGAAAAAAATTATATTCAATTTGCAACCTGATGGAGGTCAGTATAGATGGACTAATAGAACAAATCCCACACACTGCTAGAAGGACAAATGTTTTTTCAGAGCAAGATGCAGAAAAAAATTATATTCAGTTTGCAACCTGATGGAGGTCATTATAGATGGACTAATAGAACAAGTCCCACACACTGCTAGAAGGCCAAATATTTTTTCAGAGCTAGATGCAGAAAAATATTATATTCAATTTGCAACCTGAGGGAGGTCAGTATAGATGGACTAATAGAACAAGTCCCACACACTGCTAGAAGCCCAAATATTTTTTCAGAGCTAGATGCAGAAAAATATTATATTCAATTTGCAACTTGATGGAGGTCAGTATAGATGGACTAATAGAACAAGTCCCACACACTGCTACAAGCCAAAATATTTTTTCAGATCTAGATGCAGATAAAAATTATTTTGAATTTGCAACATGATGGAGGTCAATATAGATGGATTAATAGAACAAGTCCCAAACACTGCTAGAAGGCCAAATATTATTTCAGAGCTAGATGCAGAAAAAAATTATATTCAATTTGCAACCTGATGGAGGTCAGTATAAATGGACTAATAGAACAAGTCCCACACACTGCTAGAAGCCCAAATATTTTTTCAGAGGTAGATGCAGAAAAAAATGATATTCAGTTTGCAACCTGATGGAGGTCAGTATAGATGGACTAATAGAACAAGTCCCACACACTGCTAGAAGGCCAAATATTTTTTCATAGCTAGATGCAGAAAAATATTATATTCAATTTGCAACCTGATGGAGGTCAGTATAGATGGACTAATAGAACAAGTCACACACTGCTAGAAGGACAAATATTTTTTCAGAGCTAGATGCAGAAAAATATTATATTCAATTTGCAACCTGATGGAGGTCAGTATAGATGGACTAATAGAACAAGTCCCACACACTGCTAGAAGCCCAAATATTTTTTCAGAGCTCGATGCAGAAAAATATTATATTCAATTTGCAACCTGATGGAGGTCAGTATAGATGGACTAATAGAACAAGTACCACACACTGCTAGAAGCCCAAATATTTTTTCAGAGCTAAATGCAGAAAAAAATTATATTCAGTTTGCAACCTGATGGAGGTCAGTATAGATGGACTAATAGAACAAGTCCCACACACTGCTAGAAGGACAAATATTTTTTCAGAGCTAGATGCAGAAAAATATTTTATTCAATTTGCAAAGTGATGGAGGTCAGTGTAGATGGACCAATAGAACAAGTCCCACACACTGCTAGAAGGCAAAATATTTTTTCAGAGGTAGATGCAGTAAAATATTATATTCAATTTGCAACTTGATGGAGGTCAGTAGAGATGGACTAATAGAACAAGTCCCACACACTGCTAGAAGCCAAAATATTTTTTCAGAGCTAGATGCAGAAAAAAATTAAATTCAATTTGCAACGTGATGGAGGTCAGTATAGATGGACCAATAGAACAAGTCCCACACACTGCTAGAAGGCCAAATATTTTTTCAGAGGTAGATGCAGAAAAAAATTATATTCAATTTGCAACCTGATGGAGGTCAGTATAGATGGACTAATAGAACAAGTCCCACACACTGCTAGAAGGTCAAATATTTTTTCAGAGCTAGATGCAGATAAAAATTATTTTGAATTTGCAACATGATGGAGGTCAATATAGATGGACTAATAGAACAATTCCCAAACACTGCTAGAAGGCCAAATATTATTTCAGAGCTAGATGCAGAAAAAAATTATATTCAATTTGCAACCTGATGGAGGTCAGTATAGATGGACTAATAGAACAAGTCCCACACACTGCTAGAAGGCCAAATATTTTTTCAGAGCTAGATGCAGAAAAATATTATATTGAATTTGCAACCTGATGGAGGTCAGTATAGATGGACTAATAGAACAAGTCCCACACACTGCTAGAAGCCCAAATATTTTTTCAGAGCTAAATGCAGAAAAAAATTAAATTCAGTTTGCAACCTGATGGAGGTCAGTATAGATGGACTAATAGAACAAATCCCACACACTGCTAGAAGGACAAATATTTTTTCAGAGCTAGATGCAGAAAAATATTTTATTCAATTTGCAAAGTGATGGAGGTCAGTATAGATGGGCCAATAGAACAAGTCCCACACACTGCTAGAAGACAAAATATTTTTTCAGAGGTAGATGCAGAAAAAAAATATATTCAATTTGCAACCTGATGGAGGTCAGTATAGATGGACTAATAGAACAAGTCCCACACACTGCTAGAAGGTCAAATATTTTTTCAGAGCTAGATGCAGATAAAAATTATTTTGAATTTGCAACATGATGGAGGTCAATATAGATGGACTAATAGAACAATTCCCAAACACTGCTAGAAGGCCAAATATTATTTCAGAGCTAGATGCAGAAAAAAATTATATTCAATTTGCAACCTGATGGAGGTCAGTATAGATGGACTAATAGAACAAATCCCACACACTGCTAGAAGCCCAAATATTTTTTCAGAGGTTGATGCAGAAAAAAATGATATTCAGTTTGCAACCTGATGGAGGTCAGTATAGATGGACTAATAGAACAAGTCCCACACACTGCTAGAAGGCCAAATATTTTTTCATAGCTAGATGCAGAAAAATATTATATTCAATTTGCAACCTGATGGAGGTCAGTATAGATGGACTAATAGAACAAGTCACACACTGCTAGAAGGACAAATATTTTTTCAGAGCTAGATGCAGAAAAAAATTATATTCAGTTTGCAACCTGATGGAGGTCAGTATAGGTGGACTAATAGAACAAGTCCCACACACTGCTAGAAGCCCAAATATTTTTTCAGAGCTCGATGCAGAAAAATATTATATTCAATTTGCAACCTGATGGAGGTCAGTATAGATGGACTAATAGAACAAGTCCCACACACTGCTAGAAGCCCAAATATATTTTCAGAGGTAGATGCAGAAAAAAATTATATTCAGTTTGCAACCTGATGGAGGTCAGCATAGATGGACTAATAGAACAAGTCCCCCACACTGCTAGAAGGCCAAATATTTTTTCAGAGCTAGATGCAGAAAAATATTATATTCAATTTGCAACCTGATGGAGGTCAGTATAGATGGACTAACAGAACAAGTCCCACACACAGCTCGAAGCCCAAATATTTTTTCAGAGGTAGATGCATAAAAAAATTATATTCAGTTTGCAACCTGATGGAGGTCAGTATAGATGGACTAATAGAACAAGTCCCACACACTGCTAGAAGGCCAAATATTTTTTCAGAGCTAGATGTAGAAAAAAATTATATTCAATTTGCAACCTGATGGAGGTCAGTAAAGATGGACTAATAGAACAAGTCCCATACAGTGCTAGAAGGACAAATATTTTTTCAGAGCTAGATGCAGAAAAAAATTATATTCAGTTTGCAACCTGATGGAGGTCAGTATAGATGGACTGATAGAACAAGTCCCACACACTGCTAGAAGGCCAAATATTTTTTCAGAGCTAGATGCAGAAAAAAATTATATTCAATTTGCAACCTGATGGAGGTCAGTATAGATGGACTAATAGAACAAGTCCCACACACTGCTAGAAGGCGAAATATTTTTTCAGAGCTAGATGCAGAAAAAAATTATATTCAGTTTGCAACCTGATGGAGGTCAGTAAAGATGGACTAATAGAACAAGTCCCACACACTGCTAGAAGGCCAAATATTTTTTCAGAGCTAGATGCAGAAAAATATTTTATTCAATTTGCAACCTGATGGAGGTCAGTATTGATGGACTAATAGAACAAGTCCCACACACAGCTAGAAGCCCAAATATTTTTTCAGAGGTAGATGCAGAAAAAAATTATGTTCAGTTTGCAACCTGATGGAGGTCAGTATAGATGGACTAATAGAACAAGTCCCACACACTGCTAGAAGGAGAAATATTTTTTCAGAGCTAGATGCAGAAAAAAATTATATTCAATTTGCAACCTAATGGAGGTCAGTATAGATCGACTAATAGAACAAGTCCCACACACTGCTAGAAGGACAAATATTTTTTCACAGCTAGATGCAAAAAAATATTATATTCAGTTTGCAACCTGATGGAGGTCAGTATAGATGGACTAATAGAACAAGTCCCACACACTGCTAGAAGGCCAATAATTTTTTAAGAGCTAAATGCAGAAAAATATTATATTCAATTTGCAACCTGATGGAGGTCAGTATAGATGGACTAATAGAACAAGCCCCACACACTGCTAGAAGCCAGAATATTTTTTCAGAGGTAGATGCAGAAAAATATTATATTCAGTTTGCAACCTGATGGAGGTCAGAATAGATGGACTAATAGAACAAGTCCCACACTCTGCTAGAAGGCCAAATATTTTTTCAGAGCTAGATGCAGAAAAAAATTATATTCAATTTGCAACGTGATGGAGGTCAGTATAGATGGACTAATAGAACAAGTCCCACACACTGCTAGAAGGCCAAATATTTTTTCAGAGCTAGATGCAGAAAAAAATTATATTCAATTTGCAACCTGATGGAGGTCAGTATAGATGGACTAATAGAACAAGTCCCACACACTGCTAGAAGGCCAAATATTGTTTCAGAGCTAGATGCAGATAAAAATTATTTTGAATTTGCAACATGATGGAGGTCAGTATAGATGGACTAATAGAACAAGTCCCAAACACTGCTAGAAGGCCAAATATTATTTCAGAGCTAGATGCAGAAAAAAATTATATTCAATTTGCAACCTGATGGAGGTCAGTATAGATGGCCTAATAGAACAAGTCCCACACACTGCTAGAAACCCAAATATTTTTTCAGAGGTAGATGCAGAAAAAAATGATATTTAGTTTGCAACCTGATGGAGGTCAGTATAGATGGACTAATAGAACAAGTCCCACACACTGCTAGAAACCCAAATATTTTTTCAGAGATAGATGCAGAAAAATATTATATTCAATTTGCAACCTGATGGAGGTCAGTATAGATGGACTAATAGAACAAGTCCCACACACTGCTAGAAGCCCAAATATTTTTTCAGAGCTAGATGCAGAAAAATATTATATTCAATTTGCAACCTGATGGAGGTCAGTATAGATGGACTAATAGAACAAGTTCCACACACTGCTAGAAGCCCAAATATTTTTTCAGAGCTAGATGCAGAAAAATATTATATTCAATTTGAACCTGATGGAGGTCAGTATAGATGGACTAATAGAACAAGTCCCACACACTGCTAGAAGCCCAAATATTTTTTCAGAGCTCGATGCAGGAAAATATTATATTCAATTTGCAACCTGATGGAGGTCAGTATAGATGGACTAATAGAACAAGTCCCACACAAAGCTAGAACCCAAATATATTTTCAGAGGTAGATGCAGAAAAAAATTATATTGAGTTTGCAACCTGATGGAGGTCAGTATAGATGGACTAATAGAACAAGTCCCACACACTGCTAGAGGGCCAAATATTTTTTCAGAGATAGATGCAGAAAAATATTATATTTAATTTGCAACCTGATGGAGGTCAGTATAGATGGACTAATAGAACAAGTCCCACACACTGCTAGAAGCCCAAATATTTTTTCAGAGCTAGATGCAGAAAAATATTTGATTCAATTTGCAACCTGATGGAGGTCAGTATAGATGGACTAATAGAACAAGTCCCACACACTGCTAGAAGCCCAAATATTTTTTCAGAACTAGATGCAGAAAAATATTATATTCAATTTGCAACCTGATGGAGGTCAGTATAGATGGACTAATAGAACAAGTCCCAAACACTGCTAGAAGCCCAAATATTTTTTCAGAGCTCGATGCAGAAAAATATTTTATTCAATTTGCAACCTGATGGAGGTCAGTATAGATCGACTAATAGAACAAGTCCCACACACAGCTAGAAGCCCAAATATATTTTCAGAGGTAGATGCAGAAAAAAATTATATTCAGTTTGCAACCTGATGGAGGTCAGTATAGATGGACTAATAGAACAAGTCCCACACACTGCTAGAAGGCCAAATATTTTTTCAGAGCTAGATGCAGAAAAATATTATATTCAATTTGCAACCTGATGGAGGTCAGCATAGATGGACTAATAGAACAAGTCCCACACACAGCTCAAAGCCCAAATAATTTTTCAGAGGTAGATGCAGAAAAAAATTATATTCAGTTTGCAACCTGATGGAGGTCAGTATAGATGGACTAATAGAACAAGTCCCACACACTGCTAGAAGGCCAAATATTTTTTCAGAGCTAGATGTAGAAAAAAATTATATTCAATTTGCAACCTGATGGAGGTCAGTAAAGATGGACTAATAGAACAAGTCCCACACAGTGCTAGAAGGACAAATATTTTTTCAGAGCTAGATGCAGAAAAAAATTATATTCAGTTTGCAACCTTATGGAGGTCAGTATAGATGGACTGATAGAACAAGTCCCACACACTGCTAGAAGGCCAAATATTTTTTCAGAGCTAGATGCAGAAAAAAATTATATTCAATTTGCCACCTGATGGAGGTCAGTATAGATGGACTAATAGAACAAGTCCCACACACTGCTAGAAGCCCAAATATTTTTTCAGAGCTCGATGCAGAAAAATATTTTATTCAATTTGCAACCTGATGGAGGTCAGTATAGATCGACTAATAGAACAAGTCCCACACACAGCTAGAAGCCCAAATATATTTTCAGAGGTAGATGCAGAAAAAAATTATATTCAGTTTGCAACCTGATGGAGGTCAGTATAGATGGACTAATAGAACAAGTCCCACACACTGCTAGAAGGCCAAATATTTTTTCAGAGCTAGATGCAGAAAAATATTATATTCAATTTGCAACCTGATGGAGGTCAGCATAGATGGACTAATAGAACAAGTCCCACACACAGCTCAAAGCCCAAATAATTTTTCAGAGGTAGATGCAGAAAAAAATTATATTCAGTTTGCAACCTGATGGAGGTCAGTATAGATGGACTAATAGAACAAGTCCCACACACTGCTAGAAGGCCAAATATTTTTTCAGAGCTAGATGTAGAAAAAAATTATATTCAATTTGCAACCTGATGGAGGTCAGTAAAGATGGACTAATAGAACAAGTCCCACACAGTGCTAGAAGGACAAATATTTTTTCAGAGCTAGATGCAGAAAAAAATTATATTCAGTTTGCAACCTTATGGAGGTCAGTATAGATGGACTGATAGAACAAGTCCCACACACTGCTAGAAGGCCAAATATTTTTTCAGAGCTAGATGCAGAAAAAAATTATATTCAGTTTGCCACCTGATGGAGGTCAGTATAGATGGACTAATAGAACAAGTCCCACACACTGCTAGAAGCCCAAATATTTTTTCAGAGCTCGATGCAGAAAAATATTTTATTCAATTTGCAACCTGATGGAGGTCAGTATAGATCGACTAATAGAACAAGTCCCACACACAGCTAGAAGCCCAAATATATTTTCAGAGGTAGATGCAGAAAAAAATTATATTCAGTTTGCAACCTGATGGAGGTCAGTATAGATGGACTAATAGAACAAGTCCCACACACTGCTAGAAGGCCAAATATTTTTTCAGAGCTAGATGCAGAAAAATATTATATTCAATTTGCAACCTGATGGAGGTCAGCATAGATGGACTAATAGAACAAGTCCCACACACAGCTCAAAGCCCAAATAATTTTTCAGAGGTAGATGCAGAAAAAAATTATATTCAGTTTGCAACCTGATGGAGGTCAGTATAGATGGACTAATAGAACAAGTCCCACACACTGCTAGAAGGCCAAATATTTTTTCAGAGCTAGATGTAGAAAAAAATTATATTCAATTTGCAACCTGATGGAGGTCAGTAAAGATGGACTAATAGAACAAGTCCCACACAGTGCTAGAAGGACAAATATTTTTTCAGAGCTAGATGCAGAAAAAAATTATATTCAGTTTGCAACCTTATGGAGGTCAGTATAGATGGACTGATAGAACAAGTCCCACACACTGCTAGAAGGCCAAATATTTTTTCAGAGCTAGATGCAGAAAAAAATTATATTCAATTTACAACCTGATGGAAGTCAGTATAGATGGACTAATAGAACAAGTCCCACACACTACTAGAAGGCGAAATATTTTTTCAGAGCTAGATGCAGAAAAAAATTACATTCAATTTGCAACCTTATGGAGGTCAGTATAGATGGACTAATAGAACAAGTCCCACACACATCTAGAAGCCCAAATATTTTTTCAGAGGTAGATGCAGAAAAAAATTATATTCAGTTTGCAACCTGAAGGAGGTCAGTATAGATGGACTAATAGAACAAGTCCCACACACTGCTAGAAGGCCAAATATTTTTTCAGAGCTAGATGCAGATAAAAATTATTTTGAATTTGCAACATGATGGAGGTCAGTATAGATGGACTAATAGAACATGTCCCAAACACTGCTAGAAGGCCAAATATTATTTCAGAGCTAGATGCAGAAAAAAATTATATTCAATTTGCAACCTGATGGAGGTCAGTATAGATGGACTAATAGAACAAGTCCCACACACTGCTAGAAACCCAAATATTTTTTCAGAGGTAGATGCAGAAAAAAATGATATTCAATTTGCAACCTGATGCAGGTCAGTATAGATGGACTAATAGAACAAGTCCCACACACTGCTAGAGGGCCAAATATTTTTTCAGAGCTAGATGCAGAAAAATATTATATTCAATTTGCAACCTGATGGAGGTCAGTATAGATGGATTAATAGAACAAGTCCCAGACACAGCTAGAAGCCCAAATATTTTTTCAGAGGAAGATGCAGAAAAAAAATTATATTCAGTTTGCAACCTGATGGAGGTCAGTATAGATGGACTAATAGAACAAGTCCCACACACTGCTAGAAGGCCAAATATTTTTTCAGAGCTAGATGCAGAAAAATATTACATTCAATTTGCAACCTGATCTAGGTCAGTATAGATGGACTAATAGAACAAGTCCCACACACAGCTAGAAGGCCAAATATTTTTTCAGAGCTAGATGCAGAAAAATATTATATTCAATTTGCAACCTGATGGAGGTCAGTATAGATGGACTAATAGAAAAAGTCCCACACACAGCTAGAAGCCCAAATATTTTTTCAGAGGTAGATGCAGAAAAAAATTATATTCAGTTTGCAACCTGATGGAGGTCTGTATAGATGGACTAATAGAAGAAGTCCCACACACTGCTAGAAGGCCAAATATCATTTCAGAGCTAGATGCAGAAAAAAAATTATATTCAATTTGCAACCTGATGGAGGTCAGTATAGATGGACTAATAGAACAAGTCCCACACACTGCTAGAAGGCCAAATATTTTTTCAGAGCTAGATGCAGAAAAAAATGATATTCAATTTGCAACCTGATGGAGGTCAGTATAGATGGACTAATAGAACAAGTCCCACACACTGCTAGAAGCCCAAATATTTTTTCAGAGCTAGATGCAGATAAAAATTATTTTGAATTTGCAACATGATGGAGGTCAATATAGATGAACTAATAGAACAAGTCCCAAACACTGCTAGAAGGCCAAATATTATTTCAGAGCTAGATGCAGAAAAAAATTATATTCAATTTGCAACCTGATGGAGGTCAGTATAGATGGACTAATAGAACAAGTCCCACACACTGCTAGAAGCCTAAATATATTTTCAGAGGTAGATGCAGATAAAATGATATTCAGTTTGCAACCTGATGGAGGTCAGTATAGATGGACTAGTAGAACAAGTCCCACACACTGCTGGAAGGCCAAATATTTTTTCATAGCTAGATGCAGACAAATATAATATTCAATTTGCAACCTGATGGAGGTCAGTATAGATGGACTAATAGAACAAGTCCCACACACAGCTAGAAGCCCAAATATTTTTTCAGAGGTAGATGCAGAAAAATATTATATTCAGTTTGCAACCTGATGGAGGTCAGTATAGATAGACTAATAGAACAAGTCCCACACACTGCTAGAAGGCCAAATATTTTTTCAGAGCTAGATGCAGAAAAATATTATATTCAATTTGCAACCTGATGGAGGTCAGTATAGATGGACTAATAGAACAAGTCCCACACACAGCTAGAAGCCCAAATATTTTTTCAGAGGTAGATGCAGAAAAAATTATATTCAGTTTGCAACCTGAAGGAGGTCTGTATAGATGGACTAATAGAAGAAGACCCACACACTGCTAGATGGCCAAATATTTTTTCAGAGCTAGATGCAGAAAAAAATTATATTCACTTTGCAACCTGATGGTGGACAGTATAGATGGACTAATAGAACAAGTCCCACACACTGCTAGAAGGACAAATATTTTTTCAGAGCTAGATGCAGAAAAAAATTATATTCAGTTTGCAACCTGATGGAGGTCAGTAAAGATGGACTAATAGAACAAGTCCCACACACTGCTAGAAGGCCAAATATTTTTTCAGAGCTAGATGCAGAAAAATATTATATTCAATTTGCAACCTGATGGAGGTCAGTATTGATGGACTAATAGAACAAGTCCCACACACAGCTAGAAGCCCAATTTTTTTTTCAGAGGTAGATGCAGAAAAAAATTATGTTCAGTTTGCAACCTGATGGAGGTCAGTATAGATGGACTAATAGAACAAGTCCCACAAACTGCTAGAAGGCCAAATATTTTTTCAGAGCTAGATGCAGAAAAATATTACATTCAATTTGCAACCTTATGGAGGTCAGTATAGATGGACTAATAGAACAAGTCCCACACACAGCTAGAAGCCCAAATATTTTTTCAGAGGTAGATGCAGAAAAAAATTATATTCAGTTTGCAACCTGAAGGAGGTCAGTATAGATGGACTAATAGAACAAGTCCCACACACTGCTAGAAGGCCAAATATTTTTTCAGAGCTAGGTGCAGATAAAAATTATTTTGAATTTGCAACATGATGGAGGTCAGTATAGATGGACTAATAGAACATGTCCCAAACACTGCTAGAAGGCCAAATATTATTTCAGAGCTAGATGCAGAAAAAAATTATATTCAATTTGCAACCTGATGGAGGTCAGTATAGATGGACTAATAGAACAAGTCCCACACACTGCTAGAAACCCAAATATTTTTTCAGAGCTAGATGCAGAAAAAAATGATATTCAATTTGCAACCTGATGGAGGTCAGTATAGATGGACTAATAGAAGAAGTCCCACACACTGCTAGAAGGCCAAATATCATTTCAGAGCTAGATGCAGAAAAAAAATTATATTCAATTTGCAACCTGATGGAGGTCAGTATAGATGGACTAATAGAACAAGTCCCACACACTGCTAGAAGGACAAATGTTTTTTCAGAGCTAGATGCAGAAAAAAATGTTATTCAGTTTGCAACCTGATGGAGGTCATTATATATGCACTAATAGAAAAAGTCCCACACACTGCTAGAAGGCCAAATATTTTTTCAGAGCGAGATGCAGAAAAATATTATATTCAATTTGCAACCTGAGGGAGGTCAGTATAGATGGACTAATAGAACAAGTCCCACACACTGCTAGAAGCCAAAATATTTTTTCAGAGGTAGATGCAGAAAAAAATTATATTCAGTTTGCAACCTGATGGAGTTCAGTATAGATGGACTAATAGAACAAGTCCCACACACTGCTAGAAGGCCAAATATTTTTTCAGAGCTAGATGCAGAAAAAAATTATATTCAATTTGCAACCTGATGGAGGTCAGTATAGATGGACTAATAGAACAAGTCCCACACACTGCTAGAAGCCCAAATATTTTTTCAGAGCTAGATGCAGATAAAAATTATTTTGAATTTGCAACATGATGGAGGTCAATATAGATGAACTAATAGAACAAGTCCCAAACACTGCTAGAAGGCCAAATATTATTTCAGAGCTAGATGCAGAAAAAAATTATATTCAATTTGCAACCTGATGGAGGTCAGTATAGATGGACTAATAGAACAAGTCCCACACACTGCTAGAAGCCCAAATATTTTATCAGAGGTAGATGCAGATAAAATGATATTCAGTTTGCAACCTGATGGAGGTCAGTATAGATGGACTAGTAGAACAAGTCCCACACACTGCTGGAAGGCCAAATATTTTTTCATAGCTAGATGCAGAAAAATATAATATTCAATTTGCAACCTGATGGAGGTCAGTATAGATGGACTAATAGAACAAGTCCCACACACAGCTAGAAGCCCAAATATTTTTTCAGAGGTAGATGCAGAAAAATATTATATTCAGTTTGCAACCTGATGGAGGTCAGTATAGATAGACTAATAGAACAAGTCCCACACACTGCTAGAAGGCCAAATATTTTTTCAGAGCTAGATGCAGAAAAATATTATATTCAATTTGCAACCTGATGGAGGTCAGTATAGATGGACTAATAGAACAAGTCCCACACACAGCTAGAAGCCCAAATATTTTTTCAGAGGTAGATGCAGAAAAAATTATATTCAGTTTGCAACCTGAAGGAGGTCTGTATAGATGGACTAATAGAAGAAGACCCACACACAGCTAGAAGGCCAAATATTTTTTCAGAGCTAGATGCAGAAAAAAATTATATTCAATTTGCAACCTGATGGTGGACAGTATAGATGGACTAATAGAACAAGTCCCACACACTGCTAGAAGGACAAATATTTTTTCAGAGCTAGATGCAGAAAAAAATTATATTCAGTTTGCAACGTGATGGAGGTCAGTAAAGATGGACTAATAGAACAAGTCCCACACACTGCTAGAAGGCCAAATATTTTTTCAGAGCTAGATGCAGAAAAATATTATATTCAATTTGCAACCTGATGGAGGTCAGTATTGATGGACTAATAGAACAAGTCCCACACACAGCTAGAAGCCCAAATTTTTTTTCAGAGGTAGATGCAGAAAAATATTATGTTCAGTTTGCAACCTGATGGAGGTCAGTATAGATGGACTAATAGAACAAGTCCCACACACTGCTAGAAGGCCAAATATTTTTTCAGAGCTAGATGCAGAAAAATATTACATTCAATTTGCAACCTTATGGAGGTCAGTATAGATGGACTAATAGAACAAGTCCCACACACAGCTAGAAGCCCAAATATTTTTTCAGAGGTAGATGCAGAAAAAAATTATATTCAGTTTGCAACCTGAAGGAGGTCAGTATAGATGGACTAATAGAACAAGTCCCACACACTGCTAGAAGGCCAAATATTTTTTCAGAGCTAGATGCAGATAAAAATTATTTTGAATTTGCAACATGATGGAGGTCAGTATAGATGGACTAATAGAACATGTCCCAAACACTGCTAGAAGGCCAAATATTATTTCAGAGCTAGATGCAGAAAAAAATTATATTCAATTTGCAACCTGATGGAGGTCAGTATAGATGGACTAATAGAACAAGTCCCACACACTGCTAGAAACCCAAATATTTTTTCAGAGGTAGATGCAGAAAAAAATGATATTCAATTTGCAACCTGATGGAGGTCAGTATAGATGGACTAATAGAACAAGTCCCACACACTGCTAGAGGGCCAAATATTTTTTCAGAGCTAGATGCAGAAAAATATTATTTTCAATTTGCAACCTGATGGAGGTCAGTATAGATGGATTAATAGAACAAGTCCCAGACACAGCTAGAAGCCCAAATATTTTTTCAGTTGAAGATGCAGACAAAAAATTATATTCAGTTTGCAACCTGAAGGAGGTCAGTATAGATGGACTAATAGAACAAGTCCTACACACTGCTAGAAGGCCAAATATTTTTTCAGAGCTAGATGCAGAAAAATATTATATTCAATTTGCAACCTGATGGAGGTCAGTATAGATGGACTAATAGAAAAAGTCCCACACACAGCTAGAAGCCCAAATATTTTTTCAGAGGTAGATGCAGAAAAAAATTATATTCAGTTTGCAACCTGATGGAGGTCTGTATAGATGGACTAATAGAAGAAGTCCCACACAATGCTAGAAGGCCAAATATTATTTTAGAGCTAGATGCAGAAAAAAAATTATATTCAATTTGCAACCTGATGGAGGTCAGTATAGATGGACTAATAGAACAAGTCCCACACACTGCTAGAAGGACAAATGTTTTTTCAGAGCCAGATGCAGAAAAATTTTTTATTCAGTTTGCAACCTGATGGAGGTCATTATATATGCACTAATAGAAAAAGTCCCACACACTGCTAGAAGGCCAAATATTTTTTCAGAGCTAGATGCAGAAAAATATTATATTCAATTTGCAACCTGAGGGAGGTCAGTATAGATGGACTAATAGAACAAGTCCCACACACTGCTAGAAGCCAAAATATTTTTTTAAGGTAGATGCAGAAAAAAATTATATTCAGTTTGCAACCTGATGGAGTTCAGTATAGATGGACTAATAGAACAAGTCCCACACTGCTAGAAGGCCAAATATTTTTTCAGAGCTAGATGCAGAAAAAAATTATATTCAATTTGCAACCTGATGGAGGTCAGTATAGATGGAATAATAGAACAAGTCCCACACACTGCTAGAATGCCAAATATTTTTTCAGAGCTAGATGCAGAAAAATATTATATTCAATTTGCAACCTGATGGAGGTCAGTATAGATGGACTAATAGAACAAGTCCCACACACTGCTAGAAGCCCAAATATTTTTTCAGAGCTAGATGCAGATAAAAATTATTTTGAATTTGCAACATGATGGAGGTCAATATAGATGAACTAATAGAACAAGTCCCAAACACTGCTAGAAGGCCAAATATTATTTCAGAGCTAGATGCAGAAAAAAATTATATTCAATTTGCAACCTGATGGAGGTCAGTATAGATGGACTAGTAGAACAAGTCCCACACACTGCTGGAAGGCCAAATATTTTTTCATAGCTAGATGCAGAAAAATATAATATTCAATTTGCAACCTGATGGAGGTCAGTATAGATGGACTAATAGAACAAGTCCCACACACAGCTAGAAGCCCAAATATTTTTTCAGAGGTAGATGCAGAAAAAAATTATATTCAGTTTGCAACCTGATGGAGGTCAGTATAGATAGACTAATAGAACAAGTCCCACACACTGCTAGAAGGCCAAATATTTTTTCAGAGCTAGATGCAGAAAATATTATATTCAATTTGCAACCTGATGGAGGTCAGTATAGATGGACTAATAGAACAAGTCCCACACACAGCTTGAAGCCGAAATATTTTTTCAGAGGTAGATGCAGAAAAAAATTATGTTCAGTTTGCAACCTGATGGAGGTCAGTATAGATGGACTAATAGAACAAGTCCCACACACTGCTAGAAGGAGAAATATTTTTTCAGAGCTAGATGCAGAAAAAAATTATATTCAATTTGCAACCTGATGGAGGTCAGTATAGATCGACTAATAGAACAAGTCCCACACACTGCTAGAAGGACAAATATTTTTTCACAGCTAGATGCAAAAAAATATTATATTCAGTTTGCAACCTGATGGAGGTCAGTATAGATGGACTAATAGAACAAGTCCCACACACTGCTAGAAGGCCAATAATTTTTTAAGAGCTAGATGCAGAAAAATATTATATTCAATTGCAACCTGATGGAGGTCAGTATAGATGGACTAATAGAACAAGTCCCACACACTGCTAGAAGCCCAAATATTTTTTCAGAGCTAGATGCAGATAAAAATTATTTTGAATTTGCAACATGATGGAGGTCAATATAGATGGACTAATAGAACAAGTCCCAAACACTGGTAGAAGGCCAAATATTATTTCAGAGCTAGATGCAGAAAAAAATTATATTCAATTTGCAACCTGATGGAGGTCAGTATAGATGGACTAATAGAACAAGTCTCACACACTGCTAGAAGCCCAAATATTTTTTCAGAGGTAGATGCAGAAAAAAATGATATTCAGTTTGCAACCTGATGGAGGTCAGTATAGATGGACTAGTAGAACAAGTCCCACACACTGCTGGAAGGCCAAATATTTTTTCATAGCTAGATGCAGAAAAATATTATATTCAATTTGCAACCTGATGGAGGTCAGTATAGATGGACTAATAGAACAAGTCCCACACACAGCTAGAAGCCCAAATATTTTTTCAGAGGTAGATGCAGAAAAAAATTATATTCAGTTTGCAACCTGATGGAGGTCAGTATAGATAGACTAATAGAACAAGTCCCACACACTGCTAGAAGGCCAAATATTTTTTCAGAGCTAGATGCAGAAAAATATTATATTCAATTTGCAACCTGATTGAGGTCAGTATAGATGGACTAATAGAACAAGTCCCACACACAGCTAGAAGCCCAAATATTTTTTCAGAGGTAGATGCAGAAAAAAATTATATTCAGTTTGCAACCTGAAGGAGGTCTGTATAGATGGACTAATAGAAGAAGACCCACACACTGCTAGAAGGCCAAATATTTTTTCAGAGCTAGATGCAGAAAAAAATTATATTCAATTTGCAACCTGATGGTGGACAGTATAGATGGACTAATAGAACAAGTCCCACACACTGCTAGAAGGACAAATATTTTTTCAGAGCTAGATGCAGAAAAAAATTATATTCTTTTTGCAACCTGATGGAGGTCAGTATAGATGGACTAATAGAACAAGTCCCACACACTGCTAGAAGGACAAATATTTTTTCAGAGCTAGATGCAGAAAAATATTTGATTCAATTTGCAACCTGATGGAGGTCAGTATAGATGGACTAATAGAACAAGTCCCACACACTGCTAGAAGCCCAAATATTTTTTCAGAGGTAGATGCAGAAAAAAATTATATTCAGTTTGCAACCTGATGGAGGTCAGTATAGATGGACTAATAGAACAAGTCCCACACACTGCTAGAAGGCCAAATATTTTTTCAGAGCTAGATGTAGAAAAAATTATATTCAATTTGCAACCTGATGGAGGTCAGTAAAGATGGACTAATAGAACAAGTCCACACAGTGCTAGAAGGACAAATATTTTTTCAGAGCTAGATGCAGAAAAAAATTATATTCAGTTTGCAACCTTATGGAGGTCAGTATAGATGCACTGATAGAACAAGTCCCACACACAGCTAGAAGGCCAAATATTTTTTCAGAGGTAGATGCAGAAAAAAATTATATTCAGTTTGCAACCTGAAGGAGGTCAGTATAGATGGACTAATAGAACAAGTCCCACACACTGCTAGAAGGCCAAATATTTTTTCAGAGCTAGATGCAGATAAGAATTATTTTGAATTTGCAACATGATGGAGGTCAGTATAGATGGACTAATAGAACATGTCCCAAACACTGCTAGAAGGCCAAATATTATTTCAGAGCTAGATGCAGAAAAAAATTATATTCAATTTGCAACCTGATGGAGGTCAGTATAGATGGACTAATAGAACAAGTCCCACACACTGCTAGAAACCCAAATATTTTTTCAGAGGTAGATGCAGAAAAAAATGATATTCAATTTGCAACCTGATGGAGGTCAGTATAGATGGACTAATAGAACAAGTCCCACACACTGCTAGAGGGCCAAATATTTTTTCAGAGCTAGATGCAGAAAAATATTATATTCAATTTGCAACCTTATGGAGGTCAGTATAGATGGATTAATAGAACAAGTCCCACACACAGCTAGAAGCCCAAATATTTTTTCAGAGGAAGATGCAGAAAAAAATTATATTCAGTTTGCAACCTGATGGAGGTCACTATAGATGGACTAATAGAACAAGTCCCACACACTGCTAGAAGGCCAAATATTTTTTCAGAGCTAGATGCAGAAAAATATTATATTCAATTTGCAACCTGATGGAGGTCAGTATAGATGGACTAATAGAACAAGTACCACACACAGCTAGAAGCCCAAATATTTTTTCAGAGGTAGATGCAGAAAAAAATTATATTCAGTTTGCAACCTGAAGGAGGTCAGTATAGATGGACTAATAGAACAAGTCCCACACACTGCTAGAAGGCCAAATATTTTTTCAGAGCTAGATGCAGAAAAATATTATATTCAATTTGCAACCTGATGGAGGTCAGTATAGATGGACTAATAGAAAAAGTCCCACACACAGCTAGAAGCCCAAATATTTTTTCAGAGGTAGATGCAGAAAAAAATTATATTCAGTTTGCAACCTGATGGAGGTCTGTATAGATGGACTAATAGAAGAAGTCCCACACACTGCTAGAAGGCCAAATATTATTTCAGAGCTAGATGCAGAAACAAAATTATTATCAATTTGCAACCTGATGGAGGTCAGTATAGATGGACTAATAGAACAAGTCCCACACACTGCTAGAAGGACAAATGTTTTTTCAGAGCTAGATGCAGAAAAAATTTTTATTCAGTTTGCAACCTGATGGAGGTCATTATATATGCACTAATAGAAAAAGTCCCACACACTGCTAGAATGCCAAATATTTTTTCAGAGCTAGATGCAGAAAAATATTATATTCAATTTGCAACCTGATGGAGGTCAGTATAGATGGACTAATAGAACAAGTCCCACACACTGCTAGAAGCCCAAATATTTTTTCAGAGCTAGATGCAGATAAAAATTATTTTGAATTTGCAACATGATGGAGGTCAATATAGAAGGACTAATAGAACAAGTCCCAAACACTGGTAGAAGGCCAAATATTATTTCAGAGCTAGATGCAGAAAAAAATTATATTCAATTTGCAACCTGATGGAGGTCAGTATAGATGGACTAATAGAACAAGTCTCACACACTGCTAGAAGCCCAAATATTTTTTCAGAGGTAGATGCAGAAAAAAATGTTATTCAGTTTGCAACCTGATGGAGGTCAGTATAGATGGACTAGTAGAACAAGTCCCACACACTGCTGGAAGGCCAAATATTATTTCATAGCTAGATGCAGAAAAATATTATATTCAATTTGCAACCTGATGGAGGTCAGTATAGATGGACTAATAGAACAAGTCCCACACACAGCTAGAAGCCCAAATATTTTTTCAGAGGTAGATGCAGAAAAAAATTATATTCAGTTTGCAACCTGATGGAGGTCAGTATAGATAGACTAATAGAACAAGTCCCACACACTGCTAGAAGGCCAAATATTTTTTCAGAGCTAGATGCAGAAAAATATTATATTCAATTTGCAACCTGATTGAGGTCAGTATAGATGGACTAATAGAACAAGTCCCACACACAGCTAGAAGCCCAAATATTTTTTCAGAGGTAGATGCAGAAAAAAATTATATTCAGTTTGCAACCTGAAGGAGGTCTGTATAGATGGAATAATAGAAGAAGACCCACACACTGCTAGAAGGCCAAATATTTTTTCAGAGCTAGATGCAGGAAAAAATTATATTCAATTTGCAACCTGATGGTGGACAGTATAGATGGACTAATAGAACAAGTCCCACACACTGCTAGAAGGACAAATATTTTTTCAGAGCTAGATGCAGAAAAAAATTATATTCTTTTTGCAACCTGATGGAGGTCAGTATAGATGGACTAATAGAACAAGTCCCACACACTGCTAGAAGGACAAATATTTTTTCAGAGCTAGATGCAGAAAAATATTTGATTCAATTTGCAACCTGATGGAGGTCAGTATAGATGGACTAATAGAACAAGTCCCACACACTGCTAGAAGCCCAAATATTTTTTCAGAGGTAGATGCAGAAAAAAATTATATTCAGTTTGCAACCTGATGGAGGTCAGTATAGATGGACTAATAGAACAAGTCCCACACACTGCTAGAAGGCCAAATATTTTTTCAGAGCTAGATGTAGAAAAAATTATATTCAATTTGCAACCTGATGGAGGTCAGTAAAGATGGACTAATAGAACAAGTCCCACACAGTGCTAGAAGGACAAATATTTTTTCAGAGCTAGATGCAGAAAAAAATTATATTCAGTTTGCAACCTTATGGAGGTCAGTATAGATGCACTGATAGAACAAGTCCCACACACAGCTAGAAGGCCAAATATTTTTTCAGAGGTAGATGCAGAAAAAAATTATATTCAGTTTGCAACCTGAAGGAGGTCAGTATAGATGGACTAATAGAACAAGTCCCACACACTGCTAGAAGGCCAAATATTTTTTCAGAGCTAGATGCAGATAAGAATTATTTTGAATTTGCAACATGATGGAGGTCAGTATAGATGGACTAATAGAACATGTCCCAAACACTGCTAGAAGGCCAAATATTATTTCAGAGCTAGATGCAGAAAAAAATTATATTCAATTTGCAACCTGATGGAGGTCAGTATAGATGGACTAATAGAACAAGTCCCACACACTGCTAGAAGGCCAATAATTTTTTAAGAGCTAG
Organism: Phyllobates terribilis; assembly: GCF_046119375.1. Taxonomy (NCBI): domain Eukaryota; kingdom Metazoa; phylum Chordata; class Amphibia; order Anura; family Dendrobatidae; genus Phyllobates; species Phyllobates terribilis. Next base: position 248,829,568 of record NW_027362769.1, on the reverse strand, counting down.
ATGCAGAAAAATATTATATTCAATTGCAACCTGATGGAGGTCAGTATAGATGGACTAATAGAACAAGTCCCACACACTGCTAGAAGCCCAAATATTTTTTCAGAGCTAGATGCAGATAAAAATTATTTTGAATTTGCAACATGATGGAGGTCAATATAGATGGACTAATAGAACAAGTCCCAAACACTGGTAGAAGGCCAAATATTATTTCAGAGCTAGATGCAGAAAAAAATTATATTCAATTTGCAACCTGATGGAGGTCAGTATAGATGGACTAATAGAACAAGTCTCACACACTGCTAGAAGCCCAAATATTTTTTCAGAGGTAGATGCAGAAAAAAATGATATTCAGTTTGCAACCTGATGGAGGTCAGTATAGATGGACTAGTAGAACAAGTCCCACACACTGCTGGAAGGCCAAATATTTTTTCATAGCTAGATGCAGAAAAATATTATATTCAATTTGCAACCTGATGGAGGTCAGTATAGATGGACTAATAGAACAAGTCCCACACACAGCTAGAAGCCCAAATATTTTTTCAGAGGTAGATGCAGAAAAAAATTATATTCAGTTTGCAACCTGATGGAGGTCAGTATAGATAGACTAATAGAACAAGTCCCACACACTGCTAGAAGGCCAAATATTTTTTCAGAGCTAGATGCAGAAAAATATTATATTCAATTTGCAACCTGATTGAGGTCAGTATAGATGGACTAATAGAACAAGTCCCACACACAGCTAGAAGCCCAAATATTTTTTCAGAGGTAGATGCAGAAAAAAATTATATTCAGTTTGCAACCTGAAGGAGGTCTGTATAGATGGACTAATAGAAGAAGACCCACACACTGCTAGAAGGCCAAATATTTTTTCAGAGCTAGATGCAGAAAAAAATTATATTCAATTTGCAACCTGATGGTGGACAGTATAGATGGACTAATAGAACAAGTCCCACACACTGCTAGAAGGACAAATATTTTTTCAGAGCTAGATGCAGAAAAAAATTATATTCTTTTTGCAACCTGATGGAGGTCAGTATAGATGGACTAATAGAACAAGTCCCACACACTGCTAGAAGCCCAAATATTTTTTCAGAGGTAGATGCAGAAAAAAATTATATTCAGTTTGCAACCTGATGGAGGTCAGTATAGATGGACTAATAGAACAAGTCCCACACACTGCTAGAAGGCCAAATATTTTTTCAGAGCTAGATGTAGAAAAAATTATATTCAATTTGCAACCTGATGGAGGTCAGTAAAGATGGACTAATAGAACAAGTCCACACAGTGCTAGAAGGACAAATATTTTTTCAGAGCTAGATGCAGAAAAAAATTATATTCAGTTTGCAACCTTATGGAGGTCAGTATAGATGCACTGATAGAACAAGTCCCACACACAGCTAGAAGGCCAAATATTTTTTCAGAGGTAGATGCAGAAAAAAATTATATTCAGTTTGCAACCTGAAGGAGGTCAGTATAGATGGACTAATAGAACAAGTCCCACACACTGCTAGAAGGCCAAATATTTTTTCAGAGCTAGATGCAGATAAGAATTATTTTGAATTTGCAACATGATGGAGGTCAGTATAGATGGACTAATAGAACATGTCCCAAACACTGCTAGAAGGCCAAATATTATTTCAGAGCTAGATGCAGAAAAAAATTATATTCAATTTGCAACCTGATGGAGGTCAGTATAGATGGACTAATAGAACAAGTCCCACACACTGCTAGAAACCCAAATATTTTTTCAGAGGTAGATGCAGAAAAAAATGATATTCAATTTGCAACCTGATGGAGGTCAGTATAGATGGACTAATAGAACAAGTCCCACACACTGCTAGAGGGCCAAATATTTTTTCAGAGCTAGATGCAGAAAAATATTTTATTCAATTTGCAACCTTATGGAGGTCAGTATAGATGGATTAATAGAACAAGTCCCACACACAGCTAGAAGCCCAAATATTTTTTCAGAGGAAGATGCAGAAAAAAATTATATTCAGTTTGCAACCTGATGGAGGTCACTATAGATGGACTAATAGAACAAGTCCCACACACTGCTAGAAGGCCAAATATTTTTTCAGAGCTAGATGCAGAAAAATATTATATTCAATTTGCAACCTGATGGAGGTCAGTATAGATGGACTAATAGAACAAGTACCACACACAGCTAGAAGCCCAAATATTTTTTCAGAGGTAGATGCAGAAAAAAATTATATTCAGTTTGCAACCTGAAGGAGGTCAGTATAGATGGACTAATAGAACAAGTCCCACACACTGCTAGAAGGCCAAATATTTTTTCAGAGCTAGATGCAGAAAAATATTATATTCAATTTGCAACCTGATGGAGGTCAGTATAGATGGACTAATAGAAAAAGTCCCACACACAGCTAGAAGCCCAAATATTTTTTCAGAGGTAGATGCAGAAAAAAATTATATTCAGTTTGCAACCTGATGGAGGTCTGTATAGATGGACTAATAGAAGAAGTCCCACACACTGCTAGAAGGCCAAATATTATTTCAGAGCTAGATGCAGAAACAAAATTATTATCAATTTGCAACCTGATGGAGGTCAGTATAGATGGACTAATAGAACAAGTCCCACACACTGCTAGAAGGACAAATGTTTTTTCAGAGCTAGATGCAGAAAAAATTTTTATTCAGTTTGCAACCTGATGGAGGTCATTATATATGCACTAATAGAAAAAGTCCCACACACTGCTAGAATGCCAAATATTTTTTCAGAGCTAGATGCAGAAAAATATTATATTCAATTTGCAACCTGATGGAGGTCAGTATAGATGGACTAATAGAACAAGTCCCACACACTGCTAGAAGCCCAAATATTTTTTCAGAGCTAGATGCAGATAAAAATTATTTTGAATTTGCAACATGATGGAGGTCAATATAGAAGGACTAATAGAACAAGTCCCAAACACTGGTAGAAGGCCAAATATTATTTCAGAGCTAGATGCAGAAAAAAATTATATTCAATTTGCAACCTGATGGAGGTCAGTATAGATGGACTAATAGAACAAGTCTCACACACTGCTAGAAGCCCAAATATTTTTTCAGAGGTAGATGCAGAAAAAAATGTTATTCAGTTTGCAACCTGATGGAGGTCAGTATAGATGGACTAGTAGAACAAGTCCCACACACTGCTGGAAGGCCAAATATTATTTCATAGCTAGATGCAGAAAAATATTATATTCAATTTGCAACCTGATGGAGGTCAGTATAGATGGACTAATAGAACAAGTCCCACACACAGCTAGAAGCCCAAATATTTTTTCAGAGGTAGATGCAGAAAAAAATTATATTCAGTTTGCAACCTGATGGAGGTCAGTATAGATAGACTAATAGAACAAGTCCCACACACTGCTAGAAGGCCAAATATTTTTTCAGAGCTAGATGCAGAAAAATATTATATTCAATTTGCAACCTGATTGAGGTCAGTATAGATGGACTAATAGAACAAGTCCCACACACAGCTAGAAGCCCAAATATTTTTTCAGAGGTAGATGCAGAAAAAAATTATATTCAGTTTGCAACCTGAAGGAGGTCTGTATAGATGGAATAATAGAAGAAGACCCACACACTGCTAGAAGGCCAAATATTTTTTCAGAGCTAGATGCAGGAAAAAATTATATTCAATTTGCAACCTGATGGTGGACAGTATAGATGGACTAATAGAACAAGTCCCACACACTGCTAGAAGGACAAATATTTTTTCAGAGCTAGATGCAGAAAAAAATTATATTCTTTTTGCAACCTGATGGAGGTCAGTATAGATGGACTAATAGAACAAGTCCCACACACTGCTAGAAGGACAAATATTTTTTCAGAGCTAGATGCAGAAAAATATTTGATTCAATTTGCAACCTGATGGAGGTCAGTATAGATGGACTAATAGAACAAGTCCCACACACTGCTAGAAGCCCAAATATTTTTTCAGAGGTAGATGCAGAAAAAAATTATATTCAGTTTGCAACCTGATGGAGGTCAGTATAGATGGACTAATAGAACAAGTCCCACACACTGCTAGAAGGCCAAATATTTTTTCAGAGCTAGATGTAGAAAAAATTATATTCAATTTGCAACCTGATGGAGGTCAGTAAAGATGGACTAATAGAACAAGTCCCACACAGTGCTAGAAGGACAAATATTTTTTCAGAGCTAGATGCAGAAAAAAATTATATTCAGTTTGCAACCTTATGGAGGTCAGTATAGATGCACTGATAGAACAAGTCCCACACACAGCTAGAAGGCCAAATATTTTTTCAGAGGTAGATGCAGAAAAAAATTATATTCAGTTTGCAACCTGAAGGAGGTCAGTATAGATGGACTAATAGAACAAGTCCCACACACTGCTAGAAGGCCAAATATTTTTTCAGAGCTAGATGCAGATAAGAATTATTTTGAATTTGCAACATGATGGAGGTCAGTATAGATGGACTAATAGAACATGTCCCAAACACTGCTAGAAGGCCAAATATTATTTCAGAGCTAGATGCAGAAAAAAATTATATTCAATTTGCAACCTGATGGAGGTCAGTATAGATGGACTAATAGAACAAGTCCCACACACTGCTAGAAACCCAAATATTTTTTCAGAGGTAGATGCAGAAAAAAATGATATTCAATTTGCAACCTGATGGAGGTCAGTATAGATGGACTAATAGAACAAGTCCCACACACTGCTAGAGGGCCAAATATTTTTTCAGAGCTAGATGCAGAAAAATATTATATTCAATTTGCAACCTTATGGAGGTCAGTATAGATGGATTAATAGAACAAGTCCCACACACAGCTAGAAGCCCAAATATTTTTTCAGAGGAAGATGCAGAAAAAAATTATATTCAGTTTGCAACCTGATGGAGGTCACTATAGATGGACTAATAGAACAAGTCCCACACACTGCTAGAAGGCCAAATATTTTTTCAGAGCTAGATGCAGAAAAATATTATATTCAATTTGCAACCTGATGGAGGTCAGTATAGATGGACTAATAGAACAAGTCCCACACACAGCTAGAAGCCCAAATATTTTTTCAGAGGTAGATGCAGAAAAAAATTATATTCAGTTTGCAACCTGAAGGAGGTCAGTATAGATGGACTAATAGAACAAGTCCCACACACTGCTAGAAGGCCAAATATTTTTTCAGAGCTAGATGCAGAAAAATATTATATTCAATTTGCAACCTGATGGAGGTCAGTATAGATGGACTAATAGAAAAAGTCCCACACACAGCTAGAAGCCCAAATATTTTTTCAGAGGTAGATGCAGAAAAAAATTATATTCAGTTTGCAACCTGATGGAGGTCTGTATAGATGGATTAATAGAAGAAGTCCCACACACTGCTAGAAGGCCAAATATTATTTCAGAGCTAGATGCAGAAAAAAAATTATATTCAATTTGCAACCTGATGGAGGTCAGTATAGATGGACTAATAGAACAAGTCCCACACACTGCTAGAAGGACAAATGTTTTTTCAGAGCTAGATGCAGAAAAAAATTTTATTCAGTTTGCAACCTGATGGAGGTCATTATATATGCACTAATAGAAAAAGTCCCACACACTGCTAGAATGCCAAATATTTTTTCAGAGCTAGATGCAGAAAAATATTATATTCAATTTGCAACCTGATGGAGGTCAGTATAGATGGACTAATAGAACAAGTCCCACACACTGCTAGAAGCCCAAATATTTTTTCAGAGCTAGATGCAGATAAAAATTATTTTGAATTTGCAACATGATGGAGGTCAATATAGATGGACTAATAGAACAAGTCCCAAACACTGGTAGAAAGCCAAATATTATTTCAGAGCTAGATGCAGAAAAAAATTATATTCAATTTGCAACCTGATGGAGGTCAGTATAGATGGACTAATAGAACAAGTCTCACACACTGCTAGAAGCCCAAATATTTTTTCAGAGGTAGATGCAGAAAAAAATGATATTCAGTTTGCAACCTGATGGAGGTCAGTATAGATGGACTAGTAGAACAAGTCCCACACACTGCTGGAAGGCCAAATATTTTTTCATAGCTAGATGCAGAAAAATATTATATTCAATTTGCAACCTGATGGAGGTCAGTATAGATGGACTAATAGAACAAGTCCCACACACAGCTAGAAGCCCAAATATTTTTTCAGTGGTAGATGCAGAAAAAAATTATATTCAGTTTGCAACCTGAAGGAGGTCTGTATAGATGGACTAATAGAAGAAGACCCACACACTGCTAGAAGGCCAAATATTTTTTCAGAGCTAGATGCAGAAAAAAATTATATTCAATTTGCAACCTGATGGTGGACAGTATAGATGGACTAATAGAACAAGTCCCACACACTGCTAGAAGGACAAATATTTTTTCAGAGCTAGATGCAGAAAAAAATTATATTCTTTTTGCAACCTGATGTAGGTCAGTATAGATGGACTAATAGAACAAGTCCCACACACTGCTAGAAGGCCAAATATTTTTTCAGAGCTAGATGCAGAAAAATATTATATTCAATTTGCAACCTGATGGAGGTCAGTATAGATGGACTAATAGAACAAGTCCCACACACTGCTAGAAGGCCAAATATTTTTTCAGAGCTAGATGTAGAAAAAATTATATTCAATTTGCAACCTGATGGAGGTCAGTAAAGATGGACTAATAGAACAAGTCCCACACAGTGCTAGAAGGACAAATATTTTTTCAGAGCTAGATGCAGAAAAAAATTATATTCAGTTTGCAACCTTATGGAGGTCAGTATAGATGCACTGATAGAACAAGTCCCACACACAGCTAGAAGGCCAAATATTTTTTCAGAGGTAGATGCAGAAAAAAATTATATTCAGTTTGCAACCTGAAGGAGGTCAGTATAGATGGACTAATAGAACAAGTCCCACACACTGCTAGAAGGCCAAATATTTTTTCAGAGCTAGATGCAGATAAGAATTATTTTGAATTTGCAACATGATGGAGGTCAGTATAGATGGACTAATAGAACATGTCCCAAACACTGCTAGAAGGCCAAATATTATTTCAGAGCTAGATGCAGAAAAAAATTATATTCAATTTGCAACCTGATGGAGGTCAGTATAGATGGACTAATAGAACAAGTCCCACACACTGCTAGAAACCCAAATATTTTTTCAGAGGTAGATGCAGAAAAAAATGATATTCAATTTGCAACCTGATGGAGGTCAGTATATATGGACTAATAGAACAAGTCCCACACACTGCTAGAGGGCCAAATATTTTTTCAGAGCTAGATGCAGAAAAATATTATATTCAATTTGCAACCTTATGGAGGTCAGTATAGATGGATTAATAGAACAAGTCCCACACACAGCTAGAAGCCCAAATATTTTTTCAGAGGAAGATGCAGAAAAAAATTATATTCAGTTTGCAACCTGATGGAGGTCACTATAGATGGACTAATAGAACAAGTCCCACACACTGCTAGAAGGCCAAATATTTTTTCAGAGCTAGATGCAGAAAAATATTATATTCAATTTGCAACCTGATGGAGGTCAGTATAGATGGACTAATAGAACAAGTCCCACACACAGCTAGAAGCCCAAATATTTTTTCAGAGGTAGATGCAGAAAAAAATTATATTCAGTTTGCAACCTGAAGGAGGTCAGTATAGATGGACTAATAGAACAAGTCCCACACACTGCTAGAAGGCCAAATATTTTTTCAGAGCTAGATGCAGAAAAATATTATATTCAATTTGCAACCTGATGGAGGTCAGTAAAGATGGACTAATAGAAAAAGTCCCACACACAGCTAGAAGCCCAAATATTTTTTCAGAGGTAGATGCAGAAAAAAATTATATTCAGTTTGCAACCTGATGGAGGTCTGTATAGATGGACTAATAGAAGAAGTCCCACACACTGCTAGAAGGCCAAATATTATTTCAGAGCTAGATGCAGAAAAAAAATTATATTCAATTTGCAACCTGATGGAGGTCAGTATAGATGGACTAATAGAACAAGTCCCACACACTGCTAGAAGGACAAATGTTTTTTCAGAGCTAGATGCAGAAAAATTTTTTATTCAGTTTGCAACCTGATGGAGGTCATTATATATGCACTAATAGAAAAAGTCCAACACACTGCTAGAATGCCAAATATTTTTTCAGAGCTAGATGCAGAAAAATATTATATTCAATTTGCAACCTGATGGAGGTCAGTATAGATGGACTAATAGAACAAGTCCCACACACTGCTAGAAGCCCAAATATTTTTTCAGAGCTAGATGCAGATAAAAATTATTTTGAATTTGCAACATGATGGAGGTCAATATAGATGGACTAATAGAACAAGTCCCAAACACTGGTAGAAGGCCAAATATTATTTCAGAGCTAGATGCAGAAAAAAATTATATTCAATTTGCAACCTGATGGAGGTCAGTATAGATGGACTAATAGAACAAGTCTCACACACTGCTAGAAGCCCAAATATTTTTTCAGAGGTAGATGCAGAAAAAAATGATATTCAGTTTGCAACCTGATGGAGGTCAGTATAGATGGACTAGTAGAACAAGTCCCACACACTGCTGGAAGGCCAAATATTTTTTCATAGCTACATGCAGAAAAATATTATATTCAGTTTGCAACCTGATGGAGGTCAGTATAGATGGACTAATAGAACAAGTCCCACACACAGCTAGAAGCCCAAATATTTTTTAAGAGGTAGATGCAGAAAAAAATTATATTCAGTTTGCAACCTGATGGAGGTCAGTATAGATAGACTAATAGAACAAGTACCACACACTGCTAGAAGGTCAAATATTTTTTCAGAGCTAGATGCAGAAAAATATTATATTCAATTTGCAACCTGATTGAGGTCAGTATAGATGGACTAATAGAACAAGTCCCACACACAGCTAGAAGCCCAAATATTTTTTCAGAGGTAGATGCAGAAAAAAATTATATTCAGTTTGCAACCTGAAGGAGGTCTGTATAGATGGACTAATAGAAGAAGACCCACACTGCTAGAAGGCCAAATATTTTTTCAGAACTAGATGCAGAAAAAAATTATATTCAATTTTCAACGTGGTGGAGCTCAGTATAGATGGACTAATAGAACAAGCCCCACACACTGCTAGAACGCCAAATATTTTTTCAGAGCTAGATGCAGAAAAATATTATATTTAATTTGCAACCTGATGGAGGTCAGTATAGATGGACTAATAGAACAAGTCCCACACACTGCTAGAAGCCCAAATATTTTTTCAGAGGTAGATGCAGAAAAAAATTATATTCAGTTTGCAACCTGATGGAGGTCAGTATAGATGGACTAATAGAACAAGTCCCACACACTGCTAGAAGGCAAAATATTTTTTCAGAGCTAGATGCAGAAAAAAATTATATTCAATTTGCAACGTGATGGAGGTCAGTATAGATGGACCAATAGAACAAGTCCCACACACTGCTAGAAGGCAAAATATTTTTTCAGAGCTAGATGCAGAAAAAAATTATATTCAATTTGCAACGTGATGGAGGTCAGTATAGATGGACTAATAGAACAAGTCCCACACACTGCTAGAAGGCCAAATATTTTTTCAGAGCTAGATGCAGAAAAATATTATATTCAATTTGCAACCTGATGGAGGTCAGTATAGATGGACTAATAGAACAAGTCCCACACACTGCTAGAAGCCCAAATATTTTTTCAGAGGTAGATGCAGAAAAAAATTATATTCAGTTTGCAACCTGATGGAGGTCATTATATATGCACTAATAGAAAAAGTCCCACATACTGCTAGAAGGCCAAATATTTTTTCAGAGCTAGATGCAGAAAAATATTATATTCAATTTGCAACCTGAGGGAGGTCAGTATAGATGGACTAATAGAACAAGTCCCACACACTGCTAGATGCCAAAATATTTTTTCAGAGGTAGATGCAGAAAAAAATTATATTCAGTTTGCAACCTGATGGAGTTCAGTATAGATGGACTAATAGAACAAGTCCCACACACTGCTAGAAGGCCAAATATTTTTTCAGAGCTAGATGCAGAAAAAAATTATATTCAATTTGCAACCTGATGGAGGTCAGTATAGATGGAATAATAGAACAAGTCCCACACACTGCTAGAATGCCAAATATTTTTTCAGAGCTAGATGCAGAAAAATAGTATATTCAATTTGCAACCTGATGGAGGTCAGTATAGATGGACTAATAGAACAAGTCCCACACACTGCTAGAAGCCCAAATATTTTTTCAGAGCTAGATGCAGATAAAAATTATTTTGAATTTGCAACATGATGGAGGTCAATATAGATGGTCTAATAGAACAAGTCCCAAACACTGCTAGAAGGCCAAATATTATTTCAGAGCTAGATGCAGAAAAAAATTATATTCAATTTGCAACCTGATGGAGGTCAGTATAGATGGACTAATAGAACAAGTCCAACACACTGCTAGAAGCCCAAATATTTTTTCAGAGGTAGATGCAGAAAAAAATGATATTCAGTTTGCAACCTGATGGAGGTCAGTATAGATGGACTAGTAGAACAAGTCCCACACACTGCTGGAAGGCCAAATATTTTTTCATAGCTAGATGCAGAAAAATATTATATTCAATTTGCAACCTGATGGAGGTCAGTATAGATGGACTAATAGAACAAGTCCCACACACAGCTAGAAGCCCAAATATTTTTTCAGAGGTAGATGCAGAAAAAAATTATATTCAGATTTCAACCTGATGGAGGTCAGTATAGATAGACTAATAGAACAAGTCCCACACACTGCTAGAAGGCCAAATATTTTTTCAGAGCTAGATGCAGAAAAATATTATATTCAATTTGCAACCTGATGGAGGTCAGTATAGATGGACTAATAGAACAAGTCCCACACACAGCTAGAAGCCCAAATATTTTTTCAGAGGTAGATGCAGAAAAAAATTATATTCAGTTTGCAACCTGAAGGAGGTCTGTATAGATGGACTAATAGAAGAAGACCCACACACTGCTAGAAGGCCAAATATTTTTTCAGAGCTAGATGCAGAAAAAAATTATATTCAATTTGCAACCTGATGGTGGACAGTATAGATGGACTAATAGAACAAGTCCCACACACTGCTAGAAGGACAAATATTTTTTCAGAGCTAGATGCAGAAAAAAATTATATTCTTTTTGCAACCTGATGGAGGTCAGTATAGATGGACTAATAGAACAAGTCCCACACACTGCTAGAAAGCCAAATATTTTTTCAGAGCTAGATGCAGAAAAATATTTGATTCAATTTGCAACCTGATGGAGGTCAGTATAGATGGACTAATAGAACAAGTCCCACACACTGCTAGAAGCCCAAATATTTTTTCAGAGGTAGATGCAGAAAAAAATTATATTCAGTTTGCAACCTGATGGAGGTCAGTATAGATGGACTAATAGAACAAGTCCCACACACTGCTAGAAGGCCAAATATTTTTTCAGAGCTAGATGCAGAAAAAAATTATATTCAATTTTCAACGTGGTGGAGCTCAGTATAGATGGACTAATAGAACAAGCCCCACACACTGCTAGAAGGCCAAATATTTTTTCAGAGCTAGATGCAGAAAAATATTATATTCAATTTGCAACCTGATGGAGGTCAGTATAGATGGACTAATAGAACAAGTCCCACACACTGCTAGAAGCCCAAACATTTTTTCAGAGGTAGATGCAGAAAAAAATTATATTCAGTTTGCAACTTGATGGAGGTCAGTATAGATGGACTAATAGAACAAGTCCCACACACTGCTAGAAGGCAAAATATTTTTTCAGAGCTAGATGCAGAAAAAAATTATATTCAATTTGCAACGTGATGGAGGTCAGTATAGATGGACCAATAGAGCAAGTCCCACACACTGCTAGAAGGCAAAATATTTTTTCAGAGCTAGATGCAGAAAAATATTATATTCAATTTGCAACCTGATGGAGGTCAGTATAGATGGACTAATAGAACAAGTCCCACACACTGCTAGAAGCCCAAATATTTTTTCAGAGGTAGATGCAGAAAAAAATTATATTCAGTTTGCAACCTGATGGAGGTCATTATAGATGGACTAATAGAACAAGTCCCACACACTCCTAGAAGGCCAAATATTTTTTCAGAGCTAGATGCAGAAAAAAATTATATTCAATTTGCAACCTGATGGAGGTCAGTATAGATGGACCAATAGAACAAGTCCCACACACTGCTAGAAGGCCAAATAATTTTTCAGAGCTAGATGCAGATAAAAAATTATTTTGAATTTGCAACATGATGGAGGTCAGTATAGATGGACTAATACAACAAGTCCCAAACACTGCTAGAATGCCAAATATTTTTTCAGAGCTAGATGCAGAAAAATATTATATTCAATTTGCAACCTGATGGAGGTCAGTATAGATGGACTAATAGAACAAGTCCCACACACTGCTAGACGCCCAAATACTTTTTCAGAGCTAGATGCAGAAAAAAATTATATTCAGTTTGCAACCTGATGGAGGTCAGTATAGATGGACTAATAGAACAAGTCCCACACACTGCTAGAAGGACAAATATTTTTTCAGAGCTAGATGCAGAAAAATATTTTATTCAATTTGCAAAGTGATGGAGGTCAGTATAGATGGACCAATAGAAAAAGTCCCACACACTGCTAGAAGGCCAAATATTTTTTCAGAGGTAGATGCAGAAAAAAAATATATTCAATTTGCAACCTGATAGAGGTCAGTATAGATGGACTAATAGAACAAGTTCCACACACTGCTAGAAGGCCAAATATTTTTTCAGAGCTAGCTGCAGATAAAAATTATTTTGAATTTGCAACATGATGGAGGTCAATATAGATGGACTAATAGAACAAGTCCCAAACACTGCTAGAAGGCCAAATATTATTTCAGAGCTAGATGCAGAAAAAAATTATATTCAATTTGCAACCTGATGGAGGTCAGTATAGATGGACTAATAGAACAAGTCCCACACACAGCTAGAAGCCCAAATATTTTTTCAGAGGTAGATGCAGAAAAAAATTATATTCAGTTTGCAACCTGATGGAGGTCAGTATAGATAGACTAATAGAACAAGTCCCACACACTGCTAGAAGGCCAAATATTTTTTCAGAGCTAGATGCAAAAAAAAATTTTATTCAATTTGCAACCTGATGGTGGACAGTATAGATGGACTAATAGAACAAGTCCCACACACTGCTAGAAGGCCAAATATTTTTTCAGAGCTAGATGCAGAAAAATATTTGATTCAATTTGCAACCTGATGGAGGTCAGTAAAGATGGACTAATAGAACAAGTCCCACACACTGCTAGAAGCCCAAATATTTTTTCAGAGGTAGATGCAGAAAAAAATTATATTCAGTTTGCAACCTGATGGAGGTCAGTATAGATGGACTAATAGAACAAGTCCCACACACTGCTAGAAGGCCAAATATTTTTTCAGAACTAGATGCAGAAAAAAATTATATTCAATTTTCAACGTGGTGGAGCTCAGTATAGATGGACTAATAGAACAAGTCCCACACACTGCTAGAAGGCCAAATATTTTTTCAGAGCTAGATGCAGAAAAATATTATATTCAATTTGCAACCTGATGGAGGTCAGTATAGATGGACTAATAGAACAAGTCCCACACACTGCTAGAAGCCCAAATATTTTTTCAGAGGTAGATGCAGAAAAAAATTATATTCAGTTTGCAACCTGATGGAGGTCAGTATAGATGGACTAATAGAACAAGTCCCACACACTGCTAGAAGGCAAAATATTTTTTCAGAGCTAGATGCAGAAAAAAATTATATTCAATTTGCAACGTGATGGAGGTCAGTATAGATGGACCAATAGAACAAGTCCCACACACTGCTAGAAGGCAAAATATTTTTTCAGAGCTAGATGCAGAAAAAAATTATATTCAATTTGCAACGTGATGGAGGTCAGTATAGATGGACTAATAGAACAAGTCCCACACACTGCTAGAAGGCCAAATATTTTTTCAGAGCTAGATGCAGAAAAATATTATATTCAATTTGCAACCTGATGGAGGTCAGTATAGATGGACTAATAGAACAAGTCCCACACACTGCTAGAAGCCCAAATATTTTTTCAGAGGTAGATGCAGAAAAAAATTCTATTCAGTTTGCAACCTGATGGAGGTCAGTATAGATGGACTAATAGAACAAGTCCCACACACTGCTAGAAGGCAAAATATTTTTTCAGAGCTAGATGCAGAAAAAAATTATATTCAATTTGCAACGTGATGGAGGTCAGTATAGATGGACCAATAGAACAAGTCCCACACACTGCTAGAAGGCAAAATATTTTTTCAGAGCTAGATGCAGAAAAAAATTATATTCAATTTGCAACGTGATGGAGGTCAGTATAGATGGACTAATAGAACAAGTCCCACACACTGCTAGAAGGCCAAATATTTTTTCAGAGCTAGATGCAGAAAAATATTATATTCAATTTGCAACCTGATGGAGGTCAGTATAGATGGACTAATAGAACAAGTCCCACACACTGCTAGAAGCCCAAATATTTTTTCAGAGGTAGATGCAGAAAAAAATTATATTCAGTTTGCAACCTGATGGAGGTCATTATAGATGGACTAATAGAACAAGTCCCACACACTCCTAGAAGGCCAAATATTTTTTCAGAGCTAGATGCAGAAAAAAATTATATTCAATTTGCAACCTGATGGAGGTCAGTATAGATGGACCAATAGAACAAGTCCCACACACTGCTAGAAGGCCAAATATTTTTTCAGAGCTAGATGCAGATAAAAATTATTTTTAATTTGCAACATGATGGAGGTCAGTATAGATGGACTAATAGAACAAGTCCCACACACTGCTAGAAGGCCAAATATTTTTTCAGAGCTAGATGCAGATAAAAATTATTTTTAATTTGCAACATGATGGAGGTCAGTATAGATGGACTAATAGAACAAGTCCCAAACACTGCTAGAAGGCCAAATATTTTTTTAGAGCTAGATGCAGAGAAATATTATATTCAATTTGCAACGTGATGGAGGTCAGTATACAGTAGATGGACTAATAGAACAAGTCCCACACACTGCTAGAAGGCCAAATATTTTTTCAGCGCTAGATGTAGAAAAATATTATATTCAATTTGCAACCTGATGGAGGTCAGTATAGATGGACTAATACAACAAGTCCCACACACTGCTAGAAGCCCAATTATTTTTTCAGAGGTAGATGCAGAAAAAAATTATATTCAGTTTGCAACCTGAAGGAGGTCTGTATAGATGGACTAATAGAAGAAGACCCACACACTGCTAGAAGGCCAAATATTTTTTCAGAGCTAGATGCAGAAAAATATTATATTCAATTTGCAACCTGATGGAGGTCAGTATAGATGGACTAATAGAACCAGTCCCACACACAGCTAGAAGCCCAAATATTTTTTCAGAGGTAGATGCAGAAAAAAATTATATTCAGTTTGCAACCTGAAGGAGGTCTGTATAGATGGACTAATAGAAGAAGACCCACACACTGCTAGAAGGCCAAATATTTTTTCAGAGCTAGATGCAGAAAAAAATTATATTCAATTTGCAACCTGATGGTGGACAGTATAGATGGACTAATAGAACAAGTCCCACACACTGCTAGAAGGACAAATATTTTTTCAGAGCTAGATGCAGAAAAAAATTATATTCTTTTTGCAACCTGATGGAGGTCAGTATAGATGGACTAATAGAACAAGTCCCACACACTGCTAGAAAGCCAAATATTTTTTCAGAGCTAGATGCAGAAAAATATTTGATTCAATTTGCAACCTGATGGAGGTCAGTATAGATGGACTAATAGAACAAGTCCCACACACTGCTAGAAGCCCAAATATTTTTTCAGAGGTAGATGCAGAAAAAAATTATATTCAGTTTGCAACCTGATGGAGGTCAGTATAGATGGACTAATAGAACAAGTCCCACACACTGCTAGAAGGCCAAATATTTTTTCAGAGCTAGATGCAGAAAAAAATTATATTCAATTTTCAACGTGGTGGAGCTCAGTATAGATGGACTAATAGAACAAGCCCCACACACTGCTAGAAGGCCAAATATTTTTTCAGAGCTAGATGCAGAAAAATATTATATTCAATTTGCAACCTGATGGAGGTCAGTATAGATGGACTAATAGAACAAGTCCCACACACTGCTAGAAGCCCAAACATTTTTTCAGAGGTAGATGCAGAAAAAAATTATATTCAGTTTGCAACTTGATGGAGGTCAGTATAGATGGACTAATAGAACAAGTCCCACACACTGCTAGAAGGCAAAATATTTTTTCAGAGCTAGATGCAGAAAAAAATTATATTCAATTTGCAACGTGATGGAGGTCAGTATAGATGGACCAATAGAGCAAGTCCCACACACTGCTAGAAGGCAAAATATTTTTTCAGAGCTAGATGCAGAAAAATATTATATTCAATTTGCAACCTGATGGAGGTCAGTATAGATGGACTAATAGAACAAGTCCCACACACTGCTAGAAGCCCAAATATTTTTTCAGAGGTAGATGCAGAAATAAATTATATTCAGTTTGCAACCTGATGGAGGTCAGTATAGATGGACTAATAGAACAAGTCCCACACACTGCTAGAAGGCCAAATATTTTTTCAGAGCTAGATGCAGAAAAAAATTATATTCAATTTTCAACGTGGTGGAGCTCAGTATAGATGGACTAATAGAACAAGCCCCACACACTGCTAGAAGGCCAAATATTTTTTCAGAGCTAGATGCAGAAAAATATTATATTCAATTTGCAACCTGATGGAGGTCAGTATAGATGGACTAATAGAACAAGTCCCACACACTGCTAGAAGCCCAAACATTTTTTCAGAGGTAGATGCAGAAAAAAATTATATTCAGTTTGCAACTTGATGGAGGTCAGTATAGATGGACTAATAGAACAAGTCCCACACACTGCTAGAAGGCAAAATATTTTTTCAGAGCTAGATGCAGAAAAAAATTATATTCAATTTGCAACGTGATGGAGGTCAGTATAGATGGACCAATAGAGCAAGTCCCACACACTGCTAGAAGGCAAAATATTTTTTCAGAGCTAGATGCAGAAAAATATTATATTCAATTTGCAACCTGATGGAAGTCAGTATAGATGGACTAATAGAACAAGTCCCACACACTGCTAGAAGCCCAAATATTTTTTCAGAGGTAGATGCAGAAAAAAATTATATTCAGTTTGCAACCTGATGGAGGTCATTATAGATGGACTAATAGAACAAGTCCCACACACTCCTAGAAGGCCAAATATTTTTTCAGAGCTAGATGCAGAAAAAAATTATATTCAATTTGCAACCTGATGGAGGTCAGTATAGATGGACCAATAGAACAAGTCCCACACACTGCTAGAAGGCCAAATATTTTTTCAGAGCTAGATGCAGATAAAAATTATTTTTAATTTGCAACATGATGGAGGTCAGTATAGATGGACTAATAGAACAAGTCCCAAACACTGCTAGAAGGCCAAATATTTTTTTAGAGCTAGATGCAGAGAAATATTATATTCAATTTGCAACGTGATGGAGGTCAGTATACAGTAGATGGACTAATAGAACAAGTCCCACACACTGCTAGAAGGCCAAATATTTTTTCAGCGCTAGATGTAGAAAAATATTATATTCAATTTGCAACCTGATGGAGGTCAGTATAGATGGACTAATACAACAAGTCCCACACACTGCTAGAAGCCCAATTATTTTTTCAGAGGTAGATGCAGAAAAAAATTATATTCAGTTTGCAACCTGAAGGAGGTCTGTATAGATGGACTAATAGAAGAAGACCCACACACTGCTAGAAGGCCAAATATTTTTTCAGAGCTAGATGCAGAAAAATATTATATTCAATTTGCAACCTGATGGAGGTCAGTATAGATGGACTAATAGAACAAGTCCCACACACAGCTAGAAGCCCAAATATTTTTTCAGAGGTAGATGCAGAAAAAAATTATATTCAGTTTGCAACCTGAAGGAGGTCTGTATAGATGGACTAATAGAAGAAGACCCACACACTGCTAGAAGGCCAAATATTTTTTCAGAGCTAGATGCAGAAAAAAATTATATTCAATTTGCAACCTGATGGTGGACAGTATAGATGGACTAATAGAACAAGTCCCACACACTGCTAGAAGGACAAATATTTTTTCAGAGCTAGATGCAGAAAAAAATTATATTCTTTTTGCAACCTGATGGAGGTCAGTATAGATGGACTAATAGAACAAGTCCCACACACTGCTAGAAAGCCAAATATTTTTTCAGAGCTAGATGCAGAAAAATATTTGATTCAATTTGCAACCTGATGGAGGTCAGTATAGATGGACTAATAGAACAAGTCCCACACACTGCTAGAAGCCCAAATATTTTTTCAGAGGTAGATGCAGAAAAAAATTATATTCAGTTTGCAACCTGATGGAGGTCAGTATAGATGGACTAATAGAACAAGTCCCACACACTGCTAGAAGGCCAAATATTTTTTCAGAGCTAGATGCAGAAAAAAATTATATTCAATTTTCAACGTGGTGGAGCTCAGTATAGATGGACTAATAGAACAAGCCCCACACACTGCTAGAAGGCCAAATATTTTTTCAGAGCTAGATGCAGAAAAATATTATATTCAATTTGCAACCTGATGGAGGTCAGTATAGATGGACTAATAGAACAAGTCACACACACTGCTAGAAGCCCAAACATTTTTTCAGAGGTAGATGCAGAAAAAAATTATATTCAGTTTGCAACTTGATGGAGGTCAGTATAGATGGACTAATAGAACAAGTCCCACACACTGCTAGAAGGCAAAATATTTTTTCAGAGCTAGATGCAGAAAAAAATTATATTCAATTTGCAACGTGATGGAGGTCAGTATAGATGGACCAATAGAGCAAGTCCCACACACTGCTAGAAGGCAAAATATTTTTTCAGAGCTAGATGCAGAAAAATATTATATTCAATTTGCAACCTGATGGAGGTCAGTATAGATGGACTAATAGAACAAGTCCCACACACTGCTAGAAGCCCAAATATTTTTTCAGAGGTAGATGCAGAAAAAAATTATATTCAGTTTGCAACCTGATGGAGGTCATTATAGATGGACTAATAGAACAAGTCCCACACACTCCTAGAAGGCCAAATATTTTTTCAGAGCTAGATGCAGAAAAAAATTATATTCAATTTGCAACCTGATGGAGGTCAGTATAGATGGACCAATAGAACAAGTCCCACACACTGCTAGAAGGCCAAATAATTTTTCAGAGCTAGATGCAGATAAAAAATTATTTTGAATTTGCAACATGATGGAGGTCAGTATAGATGGACTAATACAACAAGTCCCAAACACTGCTAGAATGACAAATATTTTTTCAGAGCTAGATGCAGAAAAATATTATATTCAATTTGCAACCTGATGGAGGTCAGTATAGATGGACTAATACAACAAGTCCCACAAACTGCTAGAAGCCCAATTATTTTTTCAGAGGTAGATGCAGAAAAAAATTATATTCAGTTTGCAACCTGAAGGAGGTCTGTATAGATGGACTTATAGAAGAAGACCCACACACTGCTAGAAGGCCAAATATTTTTTCAGAGCTAGATGCAGAAAAATATTATATTCAATTTGCAACCTGATGGAGGTCAGTATAGATGGACTAATAGAACAAGTCCCACACACAGCTAGAAGCCCAAATCTTTTTTCAGAGGTAGATGCAGAAAAAAATTATATTCAGTTTGCAACCTGAAGGAGGTCTGTATAGATGGACTAATAGAAGAAGACCCACACACTGCTAGAAGGCCAAATATTTTTTCAGAGCTAGATGCAGAAAAAAATTATATTCAATTTGCAACCTGATGGTGGACAGTATAGATGGACTAATAGAACAAGTCCCACACACTGCTAGAAGGACAAATATTTTTTCAGAGCTAGATGCAGAAAAAAATTATATTCTTTTTGCAACCTGATGGAGGTCAGTATAGATGGACTAATAGAACAAGTCCCACACACTGCTAGAAAGCCAAATATTTTTTCAGAGCTAGATGCAGAAAAATATTTGATTCAATTTGCAACCTGATGGAGGTCAGTATAGATGGACTAATAGAACAAGTCCCACACACTGCTAGAAGCCCAAATATTTTTTCAGAGGTAGATGCAGAAAAAAATTATATTCAGTTTGCAACCTGATGGAGGTCAGTATAGATGGACTAATAGAACAAGTCCCACACACTGCTAGAAGGCCAAATATTTTTTCAGAGCTAGATGCAGAAAAAAATTATATTCAATTTTCAACGTGGTGGAGCTCAGTATAGATGGACTAATAGAACAAGCCCCACACACTGCTAGAAGGCCAAATATTTTTTCAGAGCTAGATGCAGAAAAATATTATATTCAATTTGCAACCTGATGGAGGTCAGTATAGATGGACTAATAGAACAAGTCCCACACACTGCTAGAAGCCCAAACATTTTTTCAGAGGTAGATGCAGAAAAAAATTATATTCAGTTTGCAACTTGATGGAGGTCAGTATAGATGGACTAATAGAACAAGTCCCACACACTGCTAGAAGGCAAAATATTTTTTCAGAGCTAGATGCAGAAAAAAATTATATTCAATTTGCAACGTGATGAAGGTCAGTATAGATGGACCAATAGAGCAAGTCCCACACACTGCTAGAAGGCAAAATATTTTTTCAGAGCTAGATGCAGAAAAATATTATATTCAATTTGCAACCTGATGGAGGTCAGTAGAGATGGACTAATAGAACAAGTCCCACACACTGCTAGAAGCCCAAATATTTTTTCAGAGGTAGATGCAGAAAAAAATTATATTCAGTTTGCAACCTGATGGAGGTCATTATAGATGGACTAATAGAACAAGTCCCACACACTCCTAGAAGGCCAAATATTTTTTCAGAGCTAGATGCAGAAAAAAATTATATTCAATTTGCAACCTGATGGAGGTCAGTATAGATGGACCAATAGAACAAGTCCCACACACTGCTAGAAGGCCAAATAATTTTTCAGAGCTAGATGCAGATAAAAAATTATTTTGAATTTGCAACATGATGGAGGTCAGTATAGATGGACTAATACAACAAGTCCCAAACACTGCTAGAATGACAAATATTTTTTCAGAGCTAGATGCAGAAAAATATTATATTCAATTTGCAACCTGATGGAGGTGAGTATAGATGGACTAATAGAACAAGTCCCACACACTGCTAGAAGCCCAAATATTTTTTCAGAGCTAGATGCAGAAAAAAATTATATTCAGTTTGCAACCTGATGGAGGTCAGTATAGATGGACTAATAGAACAAGTCCCACACACTGCTAGAAGGACAAATATTTTTTCAGAGCTAGATGCAGAAAAATATTTTATTCAATTTGCAAAGTGATGGAGGTCAGTATAGATGGACCAATAGAAAAAGTCCCACACACTGCTAGAAGGCCAAATATTTTTTCAGAGGTAGATGCAGAAAAAAAATATATTCAATTTGCAACCTGATAGAGGTCAGTATAGATGGACTAATAGAACAAGTTCCACACACTGCTAGAAGGCCAAATATTTTTTCAGAGCTAGATGCAGATAAAAATTATTTTGAATTTGCAACATGATGGAGGTCAATATAGATGGACTAATAGAACAAGTCCCAAACACTGCTAGAAGGCCAAATATTATTTCAGAGCTAGATGCAGAAAAAAATTATATTCAATTTGCAACCTGATGGAGGTCAGTATAGATGGACTAATAGAACAAGTCCCACACACAGCTAGAAGCCCAAATATTTTTTCAGAGGTAGATGCAGAAAAAAATTATATTCAGTTTGCAACCTGATGGAGGTCAGTATAGATAGACTAATAGAACAAGTCCCACTCACTGCTAGAAGGCCAAATATTTTTTCAGAGCTAGATGCAGAAAAAAATTATATTCAATTTGCAACCTGATGGTGGACAGTATAGATGGACTAATAGAACAAGTCCCACACACTGCTAGAAGGCCAAATATTTTTTCAGAGCTAGATGCAGAAAAATATTTGATTCAATTTGCAACCTGATGGAGGTCAGTAAAGATGGACTAATAGAACAAGTCCCACACACTGCTAGAAGCCCAAATATTTTTTCAGAGGTAGATGCAGAAAAAAATTATATTCAGTTTGCAACCTGATGGAGGTCAGTATAGATGGACTAATAGAACAAGTCCCACACACTGCTAGAAGGCCAAATATTTTTTCAGAACTAGATGCAGAAAAAAATTATATTCAATTTTCAACGTGGTGGAGCTCAGTATAGATGGACTAATAGAACAAGTCCCACACACTGCTAGAAGGCCAAATATTTTTTCAGAGCTAGATGCAGAAAAATATTATATTCAATTTGAAACCTGATGGAGGTCAGTATAGATGGACTAATAGAACAAGTCCCACACACTGCTAGAAGCCCAAATATTTTTTCAGAGGTAGATGCAGAAAAAAATTATATTCAGTTTGCAACCTGATGGAGGTCAGTATAGATGGACTAATAGAACAAGTCCCACACACTGCTAGAAGGCAAAATATTTTTTCAGAGCTAGATGCAGAAAAAAATTATATTCAATTTGCAACGTGATGGAGGTCAGTATAGATGGACCAATAGAACAAGTCCCACACACTGCTAGAAGGCAAAATATTTTTTCAGAGCTAGATGCAGAAAAAAATTATATTCAATTTGCAACGTGATGGAGGTCAGTATAGATGGACTAATAGAACAAGTCCCACACACTGCTAGAAAGCCAAATATTTTTTCAGAGCTAGATGCAGAAAAATATTTGATTCAATTTGCAACCTGATGGAGGTCAGTATAGATGGACTAATAGAACAAGTCCCACACACTGCTAGAAGCCCAAATATTTTTTCAGAGGTAGATGCAGAAAAAAATTATATTCAGTTTGCAACCTGATGGAGGTCAGTATAGATGGACTAATAGAACAAGTCCCACACACTGCTAGAAGGCCAAATATTTTTTCAGAGCTAGATGCAGAAAAAAATTATATTCAATTTTCAACGTGGTGGAGCTCAGTATAGATGGACTAATAGAACAAGCCCCACACACTGCTAGAAGGCCAAATATTTTTTCAGAGCTAGATGCAGAAAAATATTATATTCAATTTGCAACCTGATGGAGGTCAGTATAGATGGACTAATAGAACAAGTCCCACACACTGCTAGAAGCCCAAACATTTTTTCAGAGGTAGATGCAGAAAAAAATTATATTCAGTTTGCAACTTGATGGAGGTCAGTATAGATGGACTAATAGAACAAGTCCCACACACTGCTAGAAGCAAAATATTTTTTCAGAGCTAGATGCAGAAAAAAATTATATTCAATTTGCAACGTGATGGAGGTCAGTATAGATGGACCAATAGAGCAAGTCCCACACACTGCTAGAAGGCAAAATATTTTTTCAGAGCTAGATGCAGAAAAATATTATATTCAATTTGCAACCTGATGGAGGTCAGTATAGATGGACTAATAGAACAAGTCCCACACACTGCTAGAAGCCCAAATATTTTTTCAGAGGTAGATGCAGAAAAAAATTATATTCAGTTTGCAACCTGATGGAGGTCATTATAGATGGACTAATAGAACAAGTCCCACACACTCCTAGAAGGCCAAATATTTTTTCAGAGCTAGATGCAGAAAAAAATTATATTCAATTTGCAACCTGATGGAGGTCAGTATAGATGGACCAATAGAACAAGTCCCACACACTGCTAGAAGGCCAAATAATTTTTCAGAGCTAGATGCAGATAAAAAATTATTTTGAATTTGCAACATGATGGAGGTCAGTATAGATGGACTAATACAACAAGTCCCAAACACTGCTAGAATGACAAATATTTTTTCAGAGCTAGATGCAGAAAAATATTATATTCAATTTGCAACCTGATGGAGGTCAGTATAGATGGACTAATAGAACAAGTCCCACACACTGCTAGAAGCCCAAATATTTTTTCAGAGCTAGATGCAGAAAAAAATTATATTCAGTTTGCAACCTGATGGAGGTCAGTATAGATGGACTAATAGAACAAGTCCCACACACTGCTAGAAGGACAAATATTTTTTCAGAGCTAGATGCAGAAAAATATTTTATTCAATTTGCAAAGTGATGGAGGTCAGTATAGATGGACCAATAGAAAAAGTCCCACACACTGCTAGAAGGCCAAATATTTTTTCAGAGGTAGATGCAGAAAAAAAATATATTCAATTTGCAACCTGATAGAGGTCAGTATAGATGGACTAATAGAACAAGTTCCACACACTGCTAGAAGGCCAAATATTTTTTCAGAGCTAGATGCAGATAAAAATTATTTTGAATTTGCAACATGATGGAGGTCAATATAGATGGACTAATAGAACAAGTCCCAAACACTGCTAGAAGGCCAAATATTATTTCAGAGCTAGATGCAGAAAAAAATTATATTCAATTTGCAACCTGATGGAGGTCAGTATAGATGGACTAATAGAACAAGTCCCACACACAGCTAGAAGCCCAAATATTTTTTCAGAGGTAGATGCAGAAAAAAATTATATTCAGTTTGCAACCTGATGGAGGTCAGTATAGATAGACTAATAGAACAAGTCCCACACACTGCTAGAAGGCCAAATATTTTTTCAGAGCTAGATGCAGAAAAAAATTATATTCAATTTGCAACCTGATGGAGGTCAGTAAAGATGGACTAATAGAACAAGTCCCACACACTGCTAGAAGCCCAAATATTTTTTCAGAGGTAGATGCAGAAAAAAATTATATTCAGTTTGCAACCTGATGGAGGTCAGTATAGATGGACTAATAGAACAAGTCCCACACACTGCTAGAAGGCCAAATATTTTTTCAGAACTAGATGCAGAAAAAAATTATATTCAATTTTCAACGTGGTGGAGCTCAGTATAGATGGACTAATAGAACAAGTCCCACACACTGCTAGAAGGCCAAATATTTTTTCAGAGCTAGATGCAGAAAAATATTATATTCAATTTGCAACCTGATGGAGGTCAGTATAGATGGACTAATAGAACAAGTCCCACACACTGCTAGAAGCCCAAATATTTTTTCAGAGGTAGATGCAGAAAAAAATTATATTCAGTTTGCAACCTGATGGAGGTCAGTATAGATGGACTAATAGAACAAGTCCCACACACTGCTAGAAGGCAAAATATTTTTTCAGAGCTAGATGCAGAAAAAAATTATATTCAATTTGCAACGTGATGGAGGTCAGTATAGATGGACCAATAGAACAAGTCCCACACACTGCTAGAAGGCAAAATATTTTTTCAGAGCTAGATGCAGAAAAAAATTATATTCAATTTGCAACGTGATGGAGGTCAGTATAGATGGACTAATAGAACAAGTCCCACACACTGCTAGAAGGCCAAATATTTTTTCAGAGCTAGATGCAGAAAAATATTATATTCAATTTGCAACCTGATGGAGGTCAGTATAGATGGACTAATAGAACAAGTCCCACACACTGCTAGAAGCCCAAATATTTTTTCAGAGGTAGATGCAGAAAAAAATTCTATTCAGTTTGCAACCTGATGGAGGTCAGTATAGATGGACTAATAGAACAAGTCCCACACACTGCTAGAAGGCAAAATATTTTTTCAGAGCTAGATGCAGAAAAAAATTATATTCAATTTGCAACGTGATGGAGGTCAGTATAGATGGACCAATAGAACAAGTCCCACACACTGCTAGAAGGCAAAATATTTTTTCAGAGCTAGATGCAGAAAAAAATTATATTCAATTTGCAACGTGATGGAGGTCAGTATAGATGGACTAATAGAACAAGTCCCACACACTGCTAGAAGGCCAAATATTTTTTCAGAGCTAGATGCAGAAAAATATTATATTCAATTTGCAACCTGATGGAGGTCAGTATAGATGGACTAATAGAACAAGTCCCACACACTGCTAGAAGCCCAAATATTTTTTCAGAGGTAGATGCAGAAAAAAATTATATTCAGTTTGCAACCTGATGGAGGTCATTATAGATGGACTAATAGAACAAGTCCCACACACTCCTAGAAGGCCAAATATTTTTTCAGAGCTAGATGCAGAAAAAAAATATATTCAATTTGCAACCTGATAGAGGTCAGTATAGATGGACTAATAGAACAAGTTCCACACACTGCTAGAAGGCCAAATATTTTTTCAGAGCTAGATGCAGATAAAAATTATTTTGAATTTGCAACATGATGGAGGTCAATATAGATGGACTAATAGAACAAGTCCCAAACACTGCTAGAAGGCCAAATATTATTTCAGAGCTAGATGCAGAAAAAAATTATATTCAATTTGCAACCTGATGGAGGTCAGTATAGATGGACTAATAGAACAAGTCCCACACACAGCTAGAAGCCCAAATATTTTTTCAGAGGTAGATGCAGAAAAAAATTATATTCAGTTTGCAACCTGATGGAGGTCAGTATAGATAGACTAATAGAACAAGTCCCACACACTGCTAGAAGGCCAAATATTTTTTCAGAGCTAGATGCAGAAAAAAATTATATTCAATTTGCAACCTGATGGTGGACAGTATAGATGGACTAATAGAACAAGTCCCACACACTGCTAGAAGGCCAAATATTTTTTCAGAGCTAGATGCAGAAAAATATTTGATTCAATTTGCAACCTGATGGAGGTCAGTAAAGATGGACTAATAGAACAAGTCCCACACACTGCTAGAAGCCCAAATATTTTTTCAGAGGTAGATGCAGAAAAAAATTATATTCAGTTTGCAACCTGATGGAGGTCAGTATAGATGGACTAATAGAACAAGTCCCACACACTGCTAGAAGGCCAAATATTTTTTCAGAACTAGATGCAGAAAAAAATTATATTCAATTTTCAACGTGGTGGAGCTCAGTATAGATGGACTAATAGAACAAGTCCCACACACTGCTAGAAGGCCAAATATTTTTTCAGAGCTAGATGCAGAAAAATATTATATTCAATTTGAAACCTGATGGAGGTCAGTATAGATGGACTAATAGAACAAGTCCCACACACTGCTAGAAGCCCAAATATTTTTTCAGAGGTAGATGCAGAAAAAAATTATATTCAGTTTGCAACCTGATGGAGGTCAGTATAGATGGACTAATAGAACAAGTCCCACACACTGCTAGAAGGCAAAATATTTTTTCAGAGCTAGATGCAGAAAAAAATTATATTCAATTTGCAACGTGATGGAGGTCAGTATAGATGGACCAATAGAACAAGTCCCACACACTGCTAGAAGGCAAAATATTTTTTCAGAGCTAGATGCAGAAAAAAATTATATTCAATTTGCAACGTGATGGAGGTCAGTATAGATGGACTAATAGAACAAGTCCCACACACTGCTAGAAAGCCAAATATTTTTTCAGAGCTAGATGCAGAAAAATATTTGATTCAATTTGCAACCTGATGGAGGTCAGTATAGATGGACTAATAGAACAAGTCCCACACACTGCTAGAAGCCCAAATATTTTTTCAGAGGTAGATGCAGAAAAAAATTATATTCAGTTTGCAACCTGATGGAGGTCAGTATAGATGGACTAATAGAACAAGTCCCACACACTGCTAGAAGGCCAAATATTTTTTCAGAGCTAGATGCAGAAAAAAATTATATTCAATTTTCAACGTGGTGGAGCTCAGTATAGATGGACTAATAGAACAAGCCCCACACACTGCTAGAAGGCCAAATATTTTTTCAGAGCTAGATGCAGAAAAATATTATATTCAATTTGCAACCTGATGGAGGTCAGTATAGATGGACTAATAGAACAAGTCCCACACACTGCTAGAAGCCCAAACATTTTTTCAGAGGTAGATGCAGAAAAAAATTATATTCAGTTTGCAACTTGATGGAGGTCAGTATAGATGGACTAATAGAACAAGTCCCACACACTGCTAGAAGCAAAATATTTTTTCAGAGCTAGATGCAGAAAAAAATTATATTCAATTTGCAACGTGATGGAGGTCAGTATAGATGGACCAATAGAGCAAGTCCCACACACTGCTAGAAGGCAAAATATTTTTTCAGAGCTAGATGCAGAAAAATATTATATTCAATTTGCAACCTGATGGAGGTCAGTATAGATGGACTAATAGAACAAGTCCCACACACTGCTAGAAGCCCAAATATTTTTTCAGAGGTAGATGCAGAAAAAAATTATATTCAGTTTGCAACCTGATGGAGGTCATTATAGATGGACTAATAGAACAAGTCCCACACACTCCTAGAAGGCCAAATATTTTTTCAGAGCTAGATGCAGAAAAAAATTATATTCAATTTGCAACCTGATGGAGGTCAGTATAGATGGACCAATAGAACAAGTCCCACACACTGCTAGAAGGCCAAATAATTTTTCAGAGCTAGATGCAGATAAAAAATTATTTTGAATTTGCAACATGATGGAGGTCAGTATAGATGGACTAATACAACAAGTCCCAAACACTGCTAGAATGACAAATATTTTTTCAGAGCTAGATGCAGAAAAATATTATATTCAATTTGCAACCTGATGGAGGTCAGTATAGATGGACTAATAGAACAAGTCCCACACACTGCTAGAAGCCCAAATATTTTTTCAGAGCTAGATGCAGAAAAAAATTATATTCAGTTTGCAACCTGATGGAGGTCAGTATAGATGGACTAATAGAACAAGTCCCACACACTGCTAGAAGGACAAATATTTTTTCAGAGCTAGATGCAGAAAAATATTTTATTCAATTTGCAAATTGATGGAGGTCAGTATAGATGGACCAATAGAAAAAGTCCCACACACTGCTAGAAGGCCAAATATTTTTTCAGAGGTAGATGCAGAAAAAAAATATATTCAATTTGCAACCTGATAGAGGTCAGTATAGATGGACTAATAGAACAAGTTCCACACACTGCTAGAAGGCCAAATATTTTTTCAGAGCTAGATGCAGATAAAAATTATTTTGAATTTGCAACATGATGGAGGTCAATATAGATGGACTAATAGAACAAGTCCCAAACACTGCTAGAAGGCCAAATATTATTTCAGAGCTAGATGCAGAAAAAAATTATATTCAATTTGCAACCTGATGGAGGTCAGTATAGATGGACTAATAGAACAAGTCCCACACACAGCTAGAAGCCCAAATATTTTTTCAGAGGTAGATGCAGAAAAAAATTATATTCAGTTTGCAACCTGATGGAGGTCAGTATAGATAGACTAATAGAACAAGTCCCACACACTGCTAGAAGGCCAAATATTTTTTCAGAGCTAGATGCAGAAAAAAATTATATTCAATTTGCAACCTGATGGAGGTCAGTAAAGATGGACTAATAGAACAAGTCCCACACACTGCTAGAAGCCCAAATATTTTTTCAGAGGTAGATGCAGAAAAAAATTATATTCAGTTTGCAACCTGATGGAGGTCAGTATAGATGGACTAATAGAACAAGTCCCACACACTGCTAGAAGGCCAAATATTTTTTCAGAACTAGATGCAGAAAAAAATTATATTCAATTTTCAACGTGGTGGAGCTCAGTATAGATGGACTAATAGAACAAGTCCCACACACTGCTAGAAGGCCAAATATTTTTTCAGAGCTAGATGCAGAAAAATATTATATTCAATTTGCAACCTGATGGAGGTCAGTATAGATGGACTAATAGAACAAGTCCCACACACTGCTAGAAGCCCAAATATTTTTTCAGAGGTAGATGCAGAAAAAAATTATATTCAGTTTGCAACCTGATGGAGGTCAGTATAGATGGACTAATAGAACAAGTCCCACACACTGCTAGAAGGCAAAATATTTTTTCAGAGCTAGATGCAGAAAAAAATTATATTCAATTTGCAACGTGATGGAGGTCAGTATAGATGGACCAATAGAACAAGTCCCACACACTGCTAGAAGGCAAAATATTTTTTCAGAGCTAGATGCAGAAAAAAATTATATTCAATTTGCAACGTGATGGAGGTCAGTATAGATGGACTAATAGAACAAGTCCCACACACTGCTAGAAGGCCAAATATTTTTTCAGAGCTAGATGCAGAAAAATATTATATTCAATTTGCAACCTGATGGAGGTCAGTATAGATGGACTAATAGAACAAGTCCCACACACTGCTAGAAGCCCAAATATTTTTTCAGAGGTAGATGCAGAAAAAAATTCTATTCAGTTTGCAACCTGATGGAGGTCAGTATAGATGGACTAATAGAACAAGTCCCACACACTGCTAGAAGGCAAAATATTTTTTCAGAGCTAGATGCAGAAAAAAATTATATTCAATTTGCAACGTGATGGAGGTCAGTATAGATGGACCAATAGAACAAGTCCCACACACTGCTAGAAGGCAAAATATTTTTTCAGAGCTAGATGCAGAAAAAAATTATATTCAATTTGCAACGTGATGGAGGTCAGTATAGATGGACTAATAGAACAAGTCCCACACACTGCTAGAAGGCCAAATATTTTTTCAGAGCTAGATGCAGAAAAATATTATATTCAATTTGCAACCTGATGGAGGTCAGTATAGATGGACTAATAGAACAAGTCCCACACACTGCTAGAAGCCCAAATATTTTTTCAGAGGTAGATGCAGAAAAAAATTATATTCAGTTTGCAACCTGATGGAGGTCATTATAGATGGACTAATAGAACAAGTCCCACACACTCCTAGAAGGCCAAATATTTTTTCAGAGCTAGATGCAGAAAAAAATTATATTCAATTTGCAACCTGATGGAGGTCAGTATAGATGGACCAATAGAACAAGTCCCACACACTGCTAGAAGGCCAAATATTTTTTCAGAGCTAGATGCAGATAAAAATTATTTTTAATTTGCAACATGATGGAGGTCAGTATAGATGGACTAATAGAACAAGTCCCACACACTGCTAGAAGGCCAAATATTTTTTCAGAGCTAGATGCAGATAAAAATTATTTTTAATTTGCAACATGATGGAGGTCAGTATAGATGGACTAATAGAACAAGTCCCAAACACTGCTAGAAGGCCAAATTTTTTTTTAGAGCTAGATGCAGAGAAATATTATATTCAATTTGCAACGTGATGGAGGTCAGTATACAGTAGATGGACTAATAGAACAAGTCCCACACACTGCTAGAAGGCCAAATATTTTTTCAGCGCTAGATGTAGAAAAATATTATATTCAATTTGCAACCTGATGGAGGTCAGTATAGATGGACTAATACAACAAGTCCCACACACTGCTAGAAGCCCAATTATTTTTTCAGAGGTAGATGCAGAAAAAAATTATATTCAGTTTGCAACCTGATGGAGGTCAGTATAGATGGACAAATAGAACAAGTCCCACACACTGCTAGAAGGCCAAATATTTTTTCATAGCTAGATGCAGAAAAAAATTATATTCAATTTGCAACGTGATGGAGGTCAGTATAGATGGACCAATAGAACAAGTCCCACACACTGCTAGAAGGCCAAATATTTTTTCAGAGCTAGATGCAGATAAAAATTATTTTGAATTTGCAACATGATGGAGGTCAGTATAGATGGACTAATAGAACAAGTCCCAAACACTGCTAGAAGGCCAAATATTTTTTCAGAGCTTGATGCAGAGAAATATTATATTCAATTTACAACGTGATGGAGGTCAGTATACAGTAGATGGACTAATAGAACAAGACCCACACACAGCTAGAAGCCCAAATATTTTTTCAGAGGTAGATGCAGAAAAAAATTATATTCAGTTTGCAACCTGATGGAGGTCTGTATAGATGGACTAATAGAACAAGTCCCACACATAGCTAGAAGGCCAAATATTTTTTCAGAGCTAGATGCAGAAAAAAATTATATTCAATTTTCAACCTTATGGAGGTCAGTATAGATGGACTAACAGAATGATGCTATGCCCAAAAGATTTTACTTCACTAGGTGCAGTAAAAAAATTGGTATTCTATACACAGGTGGTGTAGCTTGCAACACAGATAGGCTACTCCACTGACTAACACACTCTGCAATAGGCCAAAAAGGATTAGCTTTGCTAGATTTAGCCAAATGCTGTGAAAAAAACTTGCACAGCACTGGCACAGACCTGCCTGGCAAAAACTGATAGGAACTGATGTAACTTAGTCCTGAAAAGGACTGCAATTACAATTAGTCTTTACTCCCACAACCTATCTATTTAAGAGCACAGACCTGCCTGATAAAAGTCGTAGGAAATGCTGCAACCTAGTCCTTAAAAGGACTGCAATCACAACTATTCCCTACTCCCAAGCTATCTGTAGATTTGTGCGAAAATTGTCTTGAAATTAACAAAGTATAGCGCACACAGCAACAGCGGTGCCGTCTAACACGCAGCTGCAGCAGTGAGAAAATGGTGGCGACGGGGATAATGGCTGGGTCTTATAGGGCAAGGACATGTGACATACACTGCCAATGACACATGCCCTTGCTTGTGTGAAAAAAAGCACTTCGCTCCGTGTGTGCGCTGCTGATAGGCTGACAGATTGCACCTCCCCACTGTAAATGCGGGAAAGAGAAAAAAAAAATGGAGATCTTCATTATTCCTGCAGAGATCCATCCCCTGCCCCTCCCCCCGCCCTGCTGTACACTCAAACTGCATATTAACATTAATTTTCATCATTACTGAGAAAAAATCCAGTTATGATTTTGGTGCACGAACAGTTATCGAACATAACCTCGAACAGCCGAATTTTTTTCAAATCGTTTGTGTTCGCCGAACGGCTCGAACACCGCCCAAAACAGCTCGAATTTGAGATTGGCGAACAGTTCGAGTCGAACAACCCTCATCTCTAAGTATAACCACTGCATCTCCTATACAGCCTGCCTGCCTGCATGATATCTGGGATGGATATTAGTCCTGAGAAGGACTGTTTATTTGATTTGGCAGGCTTTGGAGACCCTACACTAACTACACTAACTATTTCAGAGTATAAATCTCTTCCTAGCTCCGCAGCACTGACCCTACTCTGGCTGATCCGGAGCGACTGTGTCCAAGATGGCGGCTCCCGGTTTTAAATACTCGAGGTGACGCTGTGCGGCCAGCCAATCTCTGTAATGCCCACAAACAACATGGCTGCCGCATTACAGTGACTGGCTGGCAATCCCTGCATGTTCATTGGCTCTGTAAAGAGTGCCAAACGTGCAGGGCGGAGACTTGAGCTCCCGCGCGAGTAACCCGGAAATGCTCGGTGCTCGCCGAACATCCCGAGTAGTGAGATGCTCGGACGAGTAACGAGCAGTGTCGAGCATGCTCACTCAACACTAGTAATCATGAAAAAACTTGGCGCCAAAAAAAGGCAAAACCGTTTTAAATTTAAACAATTCACAGAGTAAATGTTGTATAAATAGCCCCTTATTAGCATTCCCGTAGATGCATTAGTTATAAAACAGTTGTACAAAAAGAAAAGAAAAAAAAAAAATATATATATATATATATATATATATATATATATATATATATATATAGATAATGAAATATTCTTTACTTAATAGTTTTTATATTAATCACTCTTCTGCCAAAAAAAAGGAATCTACCTTATTATTTGCTCGAACCCATGGTCCCTAGTAGAGTTGAGCCACCCCCGTAGTGTTCTGGTTCGGTTCGGTTCATCGAACAGCGGTGTGTTCGTCGAACTGTTCGTCGAACAACGTCGAACACTATTAAAACCAATGGCCGGCAAACAAAAACACATAGAAACACATAGAAAACACCTTCAAAGGTGTCCAAAAGCTGACAAACTGCTCAGAAGACACAACTAACATGGAAAAGTGACAAATACATATAGTCATGCGAAAAGAAAAGAGGTGGAGGAGTAAAAGGAGGGGGAGACACAGATATAGGCATGTCATGGCCTTCTAAAATCAAGAAAGGCTGGAGTAAAAATCTAAAATCAGCCTACCAACACCCAGACGTTGTGACAAGAAAATTAAAAAAATAAATATCTTTAGGTAGAATGGCGATTCCATTCAGAACACTTTCCTTACAAGACATAGTGGTATCCCTGTTGTGAGTTGTGCCAAAAACGGAACCCAATACATTCGGACTAATCCACCATTTGTCATATCCAAGGGGCAGGTGAGTAAACGACAACATCGATGCGGAACCAAGTACAGTAGTATATACTGTACATCCTTTGAAAGGGCAATCAGGTGGATCAAGAAGTTGGGAAGGGTCACCCTAATGGCCAAAACAGACATTGATGCGGCGTTCTGGTTACTTACTACCTGTGCCTCCGAATAGTGTCCACCTATTGGGCTGCTTATGGGAAGGAGCATACTATATAGATCGCTGTTTGCCCATGGGGTGGTCCAGATCCTGCTCACTATTTGCTTCCTCGAATGGGTTGTAATGGACGTTTCTAAGGGGGCACATATTATCCATTACCTCGACAACTTCTTATGCCTGGGCCCAATAGATTTGACACAGTGTGAATACACGTGGTAGTCCACCTGTGAGAAGGAGAGCGCGGACACCACAGAGCCGAAGGGTTAGATGGAGAACGGAAGAAGGAAAGAGGGTGAGGGAGGTAAGGGAGTACGGTCGAAGGCCGAAATGAGCTCCCCCACATTTCTGCTGGGCGGGGAACAGCCCTGGGAAGAAAAGCCGCTTGAGCATGCCTTTGAGGTTACGGGCGCGAGCGGGCAGAGGGACTACGCTGGAGTGCAAAGCAGACATGGCCAGTCCGTTCCTGCCCGTTCGAACACCGTGTCGCCGGGTTTGTGCCAGAGCCGCGGTGGACCCTGACGGCCAGCCCCCCTCTTCCAATACTGGTGCCTGTCCGCTGGTGGGTCGAGCCCCCCCGTGGTGGAGGGGGAGTAACATCTGCAGAAGAAAGAACATCTTCCAGCCAAACTAAGATGTCTACTTCTTTTCGTGGACAATGTGAAACGATCCCTTTCTTACACGCCCATCGCTACAAATTCCAGATAAGGCACAAAAACAGCAGGTGCTTTAAAGGATATCAAGTGCTCCTTCACGTGGGCTCTCCTGGACCTCAACTTCAACATCACAAATACTCCAGTCCTCACAGGTGTCACCCCAATCGCACTTGCTTCCTCACAGCTCCCAAGTCTCCAGCTGCCCGTCTGAGTATAGGGTAACACAGATGGTTGAGTCTGCACAGCTGTTTACTTATGCTATAGCCTGGGAAACGGAGGTCTGCTCCAGAGCTTCTGTTAATCCAGACAAGGAAATGATCTGCACTGATGCCCAGAATCTTTATGAGTCGGATCCAGGACCAGATGAAGAAGGTTCTGAGCATAATGTAGACCCTCGTTCCCAAACTGTAACTTCTGTTGGTGGAGACAATGATGAAGACGATGATGAGACTCAAATACCTGATTGGAGCGACAACTTGACTTTTTGGTCAGGGCAGGAAGAGGTTGGCTCTGAGGACGGGTGTGAGAACACACAGGGTGATGATGACGAGGTTGGAGATCCCACTTACTGTCAACCCACAGTCAGCCAGTCAATGAGGTCAGCAGAGGAGGTGGAGGAGGATGCTATTGATGAAGAGGTTAGGTTGCGCCTTCCTGGACAGAGACGGAGTACTGGAAGCACATCAACAACTGCATCCTCAACCACAACTCTGACTCTAACCTCAAGTCGTGGTGGCGCTTCAGGTCGCATGAGCTCTAAGCCTTCATAGCCTGGGCATTTTTTCAGATCGATAAGGATGACCCAACTCGTGTTATCTGTAATATTTGTCACCAAAAGCTAAGTAGAGGCCAAAAAATCCATAGTTTGAGTACTTCATGCATGAACCGTCACATGGATATGAAGCATAAGTTGCAGTGGGAAGCTCACTGTGCTACAATGCGGCCTAGCAGGGCCGGGTCTACCACTGTCTGCCCTATCTTGTGCATCCGCGGCCTCTTCATCATCTGTGACTGGGGGGACAGCAGTCACACATGTTTTTGGATGCAGACCTACCACCTCTTTACATGCAACAGCCAGCGTGATTGGCAGGTCATCATTTCATTTGGAAGTGGAAACACCAGCTGGTGTTGAGCACTCTCCGACATCGAGAGCACCGCCTTTGGATCAAGGCAACCTAACATTTCTGCCTGCATCTTCCTCACAGACCGGCAGTTTGCCGGGGACACCCTACTCAACCTCGTCTAAGCACAACAGCCAGCCCTCGGTCCATCAGATGTGGACAAGTAAAAGACCATTTCCTCCTAGCCATGACAAAGCTAAGAGGTTGAATTTCACCATCTGCAAGCTGTTGGCTACAGAAATGCTGCCTTTCCGCCTGGTGAACACAGAGGATTTTCGAGACCTTATGTCCATCGCAGTGCCCCAGTACCAGATGCCCAGTCGGCACTACTTCTCAAAGAAAGGTGTGCATGCGCTACACCAGCATGTCACACACAACATCACCGCTTCTTTGAGAAATTCTGTGTGTGGCAGGGTACATTTCACCAAAGACACTTGGACGAGTAGGCATAGACACGGGCGTTACATGTCGCTGACTGGGCACTGGGTAACTATGGTGACAGCAGGACAAGGGGCTGCTGTCCAAGCCTTGCCGCACCCATGAGTTGAGAGTCAATCATCTTTATCTAGAAGTTCCTCCACTGCTTCTGCCTCCTCAACCTCCTTTCGGTCCTCCACCTGCACCCAAAGCCTGTCTGCTAATGCCATCCGCTTTCTAACTGTGCAGATGGAATCCTGCACACCTCCTTACTATGCTGGCAGCAGGGCTCAACGGCATCAGGCGGTGTTTACTTTGAAATGTCTGGGAAATGTGAGTCACACAGCTGAGGAGTTGTGGTCAGCTCTGGAGACCCAGTTTCATGAATGGTTGTCTCCACTGGACCTGCAACCAGGGAAGGCCGTGTGCGACAATGCTGCAAACCTGGGTGCGTCCCTTCGCTGGGGCAATGTCACACACGTGCCTTGTATGGCTCACGTGTTGAATTTTTAGCCCACTATCCCGGACTAGATGGCCTTCTGCAGAGGGCAGGGTCGCTGTGTGTTCACTTCCGCCATTCGCATCCCGCAGCTCAACGACTTACATCTCTACAGAAGTCGTTGGGCCTGCCAGTTCACCGGCTGAAATGCGATGTGCCGACACAGTGGAATTCAACTCTGCACATATTGCAGCGACTGTGGCAGCACCGACAAGACCTGGTGCAATACGTTCTGACGTATAGCCTGGGCCAACAAGATCCAGAGGTGGGGCAAATCACGCTGCAGGAGTGGTCTCAGATAAGGGACCTCTGCACCTTTCTGCACAGTATTGAAATGGCGACGAAGATGTTTAGTGCTGACGATGCCATTATCAGCATGACCATTCCAGTGATTTACATGCTGGAGCACACGTTATGCAGAATTCGGAGTCAGGTGGTGGGACAAGAGGAGGTGGAGGAAGTAGAGGAGGAGTCGTATGCGGAAGGGATAACATCTCCAAGGTCCAGACGGTCGGCAGCACCAAGGCGGCAGCAATGGGAGGGTGGGGGAGAGGGATTAACCAGGGCGCATGGTAGCAGCCAAACTGTTGAGGAACGTGCAGGAGCCGAGGAAGAAGTGGAGGACGAACTGGCGATGGGCGAGGAAGACTCATCAGATGAGGGAGGCATTGATCACATTTCTGTTGTGCGAGGTTGGGGGGAGAGAGCAGAGGAAGGAAGCATGATTCTTACCTCGCTACCAACACAACAAGGACTTGGTCCTCCTGGATGCGCAAAACACATGAGTGCCTTCTGGCTGCACTACCTGCAACATGACCCTCGGATTGTCAGAATTTGAAGTAATCCCGACTACTGGGTTGCCACACTCTTATATCCCCGGTACTAAAGTAAATTTGCCGAAATAATTCCAGCCATAGAAAGAGATTCACGCATGCAGGAGTATCAGCAGAGGCTGTTGCAGAATCTTACATGTGCTTTTCGACAAAACACCAGTGGTGCATGTAGTGAATCTCACAGTTCCAACTTGCCAACTGTGGGACTGTCGAGTCTTCATCACTCAAACCGTAACAGTAACACAGTATCTGCTGGTAACAGCAATTTTGTGGAATCGTTTCACCACTTTTTTAGACCATGCTTTGCAAGGCCACAGGAGACAAGATGTCTGATACATAGACAATGCCTAGAGAGAATGGTACAGGAGTATCTCCAAGTAAACATCGAAGCCATGACTGTGTCACTGGACCCTTGCTCATTTTGGGCTTCTAATCTGGAAAAATGTCTGTAGCTCGCCACTCACGCCTTGGAGATCTTGTCATGCCCTGCAGCCAGCGTTCTCTCTGAACGTGTGTTCAGCGCTGATGGTGGTGTGGGTGTGCTGACAGATAAGCGCACGAGGCTGTCCACTGAGAATTTAGACAGACTCACGTTCATAAAGATGAACAAATCATGGATAAGCAAGGACTTTTCTAACCCTGTGTCATCCTGGGGAGACTAAAATTTTGAGGATTTGGTAAAATCACCTCACCAACCATTTTATTCAACTCTGGGGCAATTGATGCCACTTAAGTGGTGTCTGTGCCTCAATTTATGGAAAAAATGTAGACTCTTTTTATAGACCCCTTGCTGTGTTTTACATGACGTTGGCATCGTCAATTCCAAGTGAGTTAGGTCGCCCCCCCCCCCTTTAACCATAAGAAACTACATACACTATGGCTTGGGGTAACACAGATGGTTGAGTCTGAAAAGCTGTTTACTCAGAGGTCTGGTCCAAAGCTTCTGTGTCTGCTAGTCAGCGTAGTAGCCCAGCTCTGAAGCAAGCTACACCACCTGTGTATCTAATAAGAATTTTTAACTGCATCTAGCCTAGACAGACTGTGGGGACCCCCAACCAAACCCAGACACTCAGCCCCCCTACCGTCCCCCTTTCCTTGACAATACAATAATGTAACTCTTACAACTGGATAGGTGAGGATCGGTCACAGCTTTATTAACTCTTTATTAGAGATGAGCGGAGTTCGACTCGAACTGTTCGCCAATAGTGTTGAGCCACCCCCGTAGTGTTTGAGTTCGGTTCGGTTCGTCGATCACCCGTATGTTCGCTGAACTGTTCGTCGAACTGTTCATCGAACACCTTCGAACACCGTTAAAACCAATGGCAGGCAAACAAAACCACCTAGAAACACATAGAAAACACCTTCAAAGGTGTCCAAAAGCTGACAAACTGCTCAGAAGACACAACTAACACATGGAAAAGTGACAAGTACATATAGTCATGCGAAAAGAAAAGAGGTAGAGGAGTAAAAGGAGGAGGAGACAAAGATATAGGCATGTCATGCCCTTCTAAAACCAAAAACGTGCGAAGCCGACACGGCCAATCGGTTCCTGCCCGTGCGACCTCCATGTCACCGGGTTCGTGCCAGAGCTGTGGTGGACCCTGATGGCCTGTCCCCCTCTCCCAATACTGGTGCCTGTCCGCTGGTGGGTCGAGCGAGCCCCCCTGTGGTGGAGGCAGGTCTAAGCTTTTTCATTTAAATTGTCTCTCTAATTTGAATGAGTACACTTTAAATCCTTTTACAAGGATCTATTGGAGGGCAAGTCTGATGCCAGCAGCTGAGGGAATTCCAGCTCCAGTAGCGTCCACTAAAAGCTGCTGCAGTTCAAAAGCTTTCATAAAGATCGAGCTTGGCGGTCCACCGCAAGGCGACCTACCACCAGTCCCAGCCCCTGTGCCTTGGGGTGCCTCCCGATGCTCTTCACTGAGTGTCCCGGGGGCCCGAAGCATTTCCTTTGAAAAAATTAAGTGTCCAAACTACAGGTGGTGTAGCTTGCTTAACAGCTGGGATAATCCGCTGTCTAGCAGACACAGCTACTAGGCACAAAGTATTTCCTGGGCTAGATGCAGTTAAAAATTTGTAATTAGATACTCTCGTTGGATGCTGAGAAAGCATCCCATAGAATCTCCTGGCACGCCATATAATATTCTCCTAAAAAGCATGGGGTAGGGGTCTAGGGGACCCTTTTATAGACAAAATCACGGCCCTGTATCGCAATACGTCACCTAGGCTGAAGATAGATGGAACATTTTCATCACCTTTCATAATCACCAATGGGACAAGGCAGGGATGTCCTCTGTCCCCTCTCTTATAGATCCTAGTGACGGAGCACCTGCTCTCATCAATTCGTCATAGCCCCAATATTAGGTGGATTGAGGTGGGAGGCATCGAGTAAAAGTGCTCTGCATTTGCTGATGATGTCCTAGTATATATCACTCAATCACATTTATCCATCCCTGCTGTTATGGCTGAAATAGATCACTTTGTTACTTGGTCAAATTTTAAAATCAATGCAGCGAAGTCTGAAGCCCTCGATGTCTCCCTCCCCAAATCCATACAGGATTCCATCCAGTCCAACTTTCCCTTTGCCTGGCCCTTACAGGGTATCAAATACTTAGGAATTCGTATTCATAGAGACCTCTCCTGTCTATGTTATCTTAATTTTGGGCCCTTTACTGAACAACTCCATACAGACCACGGTTGGCAAGTTAGAACTGTAAGATTCACTACGTGAACCACTGGTGTTTTGTGGAAAAGCACATGTACACTGTGTTCCAAATTATTATGCAAAAAGTGTTTAGGAGTGATAAGGGAAGAATTTTTTTGTTTGTCAGTTAAACTCATTGATGGTGATGTGTGTCAGGGCTCTTTATATCACTGTAAGCAATTGCAGACACCTGTGCTAATTAGTTTGGAAGGGGTGTCCGAAAGGCAAGACTACTTAAGAAGGCTGTCTCACACTATTAAGCAGCCTACATTTTCTGCCAAAATGGGAAAGAAAAAGGATGTGTCGGCTGCTGAGAAGCAACAAATTGTGGAGTGCTTAGGTCAAGGCATGACTACAATCAACATTGCCAAGACACTTCATCCTGATCATCGCACAATCAAGAAGAATGTAGCTGATTCACAGTACACACGTGTGCGTGCTTATAAGGGAAAATTGAGGACTCTATCCTATAGGCAATTATGTCAGGTTAAAAGAGCAGCGGCAAAAAAGCCTTGTCATAGCGGCAGACAAGTTTTTGAAGCTGCTGGTGCCTCCAACCTGCCCCGAACAACAAGATGCAGGGTCCTTCAGAGGTTTGCAGCTGTGCGTAAGCCATCCTGTCGACCTCCTCTATCCACTGTACACAAGCAGAAACGGCTCCAGTGGGCCAAACAATACATGAAGACTGACTTCAAAACTGTTTTGTTCACCGATGAGTGCCGTGCAACGCTCGATGGTCCAGATGGATGGAGTGGAGGATGGCTGGTTGCTGGACACCCTTTGCAAACACGGCTATGGCGCCAACAAGGAGGAGGTGGAGTAAGGTTTTGGGCTGGAATCATGGGGAGAGAGATTGTTGGCCCCTTTAGGATCCCTGAAGGGGTAAAGATGAACTCCATAATGTATGTGGAGTTTCTCAAACAGCACTTCCTGCCATGGTTCAAGAAGAAGAACCGTGTATTCTGCAGCAAGATCATTTTCATGCATGATAGTGCACCGTCTCATGCTGCACATAACACATCTGCATCTCTGGCTGATATGGGCATAAAAGGGGACAAACTTATGGTGTAACCCTCATGCTCCCTTGACCTCAATCCCATTGAGAACCTCTGGAGCATCATCAAAAGGAGTGTCTATGATGGCGGGAGGCAGTTCACTTCTAAGCAACAGCTCTGGGAGGGTATTCTGTCCTCATGCAAAATAATTGAAGCAGAAACCATCCAAAACCTGACAAATTCAATGGATGAGAGAGTTCAGAAGCTCCTTTCGAACAAGGGGTCCTTAGTGCAAATGTAACATCACCTAGAATAAAGTTTTGAGTTGAAAACTGTTTGATTTCAGTTTCTAATAACCTGCTAATGTTTAGAATTTCAAAAATGACCATTTTTTTGTTCTTTATTAAAATGAAAAGGTTGATCGAAGAGTGTGGGGGATCTAAGAGTGTGGCAACCCAGTAGTCAGGATTATTTTGAATTCTGACAATCTGAGGGTCATGTTGCAGGTATTGCAGCAAGAAGGCACTCAAGTGTATTGCGCATCTAGGAGCCCCAAAAATATTTTCCGGGCTAGATGCAGCTAAAAATTATTATTAATTTGAAAGCTGGTGGAGCTTAGTATAGATGGCCTAATAGAATCAGTACTGCAAATTGCTACAAAGCCCAAATTCTTTTCCAGCCAAGATACAGAAAAACATGATTAGTAATTTTAAATCTGGTGGAGTTTAGTATAGATGGCCTAATAGAATCAGTACTGCACACTGCTATAAGGCCCAAATTATTTTCCAGCCAAGATACAGATAAACATGATTACTAATTTTAAATCTGGTGGAGCTAAGTATAGATGGCCTAGTAGAATCAGTACTGCACACTGCTACAAGGCCCAAATTATTTTCCAGCCAATATACAGATAAACATGATTATTAATTTGAAAGCTTAAAATGGTTGGTGAGGTGATTTTAACAAATCATCAAGCTTTTACTCTCCCCAGGATGACACACGGGTAGAAAAGTCGTTTCGGATCCATAATTTGTTCATCTTTATGAACTTGAGTCTGTCTACATTATCAGTGAGATAAAGAGGATTGACGCACAACTCGGGGGGACAGCAAGACTTGGACAGCAGCCCCTTGTCCTGCTGTCACCATAGTTACCCAGTGCCAAGTCAGCGACATGTAATGCTCATGCCTACTCGCCCAAGTGTCTGTGGTGAAATGCACCCTGTCACACACAGAGTTTCTCAAAGAAGCAGTGATGTTGTGTGCGACATGCTGGTGGAGCGCAGGCACACCTTTCTTTGATAAGTAGTGCCGACTGGGCATCTGGTACTGGGGCACTGCGACGGACA
Organism: Phyllobates terribilis; assembly: GCF_046119375.1. Lineage (NCBI taxonomy): Eukaryota > Metazoa > Chordata > Amphibia > Anura > Dendrobatidae > Phyllobates > Phyllobates terribilis. The sequence goes on along the minus strand of NW_027362769.1, from coordinate 248,786,773 downwards.
TAAAGTCTCGAAAATCCTCTGTGTCCACCAGGCAGAAAGGCAGCATTTCTGTAGCCAAGAGCTTGCAGATGGTGAAATTCAACCTCTTAGCTTTCTCAAGGCAAGGAGGAAATGGTCTTTTTCTTGTCCACATCTGAGGGACCGAGGGCTGGCTGTTGTGCTTAGACGGGGTTGAGAAGGGTGTCCCTGGTAAACTGCTGGTCTGTGAGGAAGATGCAGGCGGACATGTTAGGTTGCCTTGATCCAAAGGTGGTGCTATCGATATCGGACAGCGCTGAACACCAGCTGATCTTTCCACCTCCAAAGAAAATGATGACCTGCCAATCACGCTGGCTATTGCGGGTAAAGAGGTGGCAGGTCTGCGTCCCAAAACAGGTGTGACTGCTGTCCCACCAGTCACAGAGGATGAAAACGCAGCGGATGCACAAGATGTGGCAGACGGTGGTTGGCCCGGCCGGCTAGACCGCATTGTAGCACAGTGAACTTCCCACTGCAACTTATGCTTCATATCCATGTGCCGGTTCATGCATGAAGTACTCAAACTATGGATTTTTTGGCCTCTACTTAGCTTTTGCTGACAAATGTTACAGATAACACGAGTTGGGTCATCTTTATCGATCTGAAAAAATGCCCAGGCTATGCAAGGCTTAGCACCCATGCGACCTGAAGAGCCACCACGACTTATGGTCAGAGGCAGAGTTGTGTTGGAGGATGCCTTTGTTCTCATGCTTCCAGTATTACGTCTCTGTCCAGGAAGGTGCAACCTGACCTCGTCGGCACTAGCATCCTCCTCCACCTCCTCTTCTGACTTCATCGACTGGCTGACTGTGGGTTGACAGTAAGTGTGATCTCCAACCTCGTCATCATCACCCTGTGTATTATCACACCCATCTTCCTCAGAGACAACCTCTTCCTGCCCTGACAAAAAACTAAAGTTGTCGCTCCAATCAGGTATTTGAGTCTCATCATCGTCTTCCTCATTGTCTCCACCAACAGGAGTTACAGTTTGGGAACGAGGGTCTTCATTATGGTCAGAACCTTCTGCGTCTGGTCCTGGATCCGACTCATAAAGATTCTGGGCATCAGTGCAGATCATTTCCTCGTCTGGATTCACAGAAGCTCTGGAGCCGACCTCTGATTCCCAGGCTATGGTATGAGTAAACAGCTCTGCAGACTCAACCATCTGTTCTATCCGATACTCAGATGGGCAGCTGGAGACTTGGGAACTGTGAGGAAGCAAGTGCGATTGGGGTGACTCCTCTGAGGACTGGAGTAATTGTGATGTTGAAGTTGAGGTGGAGGAGAGCCCACTTAAAGGAGCACTTGATATCCGTTGAAGCACCTGCTGTTTTTGTGCCTCATATGGAATTTGTAGCGATTGGCGTGGCCATAAGAAAGGGATCTTATCACATTGTCCGCTAAAAGAAGTAGACATCTTAGTTTGGCTGGAAGATGTTCTTTCTTCTGCAGATGTTACTGTTGTTTTAGCACCTACCCCACAGACACAACCTTTTTTTCCCCTCCCAACATGCCTATTCCCCTTTCCACCAGCAGCAGGCATTTTTCCACTCATTTTGGTGGTTAACTAATTCACAACTCTGGAGTTGTTTGCACAAAAAACAATGGATGGGAACAGAGCAGAGCTGAGTGGCCAAACTATGGTATTAGCCCAAAAGTATTGGCTGGGTTAGATGCAGAAAAAAATTATATTGAATTTGCAACCTGGTGGAGGTTAGTATAGATGGACTAATAGAACAAGTCCCACACACTGCTACAAGCCGAAATATTTTTTCAGAGCTAGATGCAGAAAAAAATTATATTTAATTTGCAACCTGGTGGAGGTTAGTATATGTGGACTAATATAACAAGTCCCACACACTGCTACAAGCCGAAATATTTTTTCAGAGCAAGTTGCAGAAAAAAATTATATTGAATTTGCAACCTGGTGGAGGTTAGTATAGATGGACTAATAGAACAAGTCTCACAATCTGCTACAAGCCGAAGCCGAAATATTTTTTCATAGCTAGATGCAGAAAAAAATTATTTTCAATTTGCAACCTGCTGGAGGTTAATATAGATGGACTAATAGAACAAGTCCCACACACTGCTACAAGCCGAAGCTCAAATATTTTTCAGAGCTAGATGCAGATAAAAATTATTTTGAATTTGCAACCTGCTGGAGGTTAGTATAGATGGACTAATAGAACAAGTCCCACACACTGCTACAAGCCGAAGCCGAAATATTTTTTCAGAGCTAGATGCAGATAAAAATTATTTTGAATTTGCAACCTGCTGGAGGTTAGTCTAGATGGATTAATAGAACAAGTCCCACACACTGCTACAAGCCAAAGCCCAAATATTTTTTCAGAGCTAGATGCATATAAAAATTATTTTGAATTTGCACCCTGCTGGAGGTTAGTCTAGATGGACTAATAGAACAAGTCCCACACACTGCTACAAGCCGAAGCCCAAATATTTTGTCAGAGCTAAATGCAGATAAAAATTATTTTGAATTTGCAACCTGCTGGAGGTTAGTATAGATGGACTAATAGAACAAGTCCCACACACTGCTACAAGCCGAAGCCCAAATATTTTTTCAGAGCTAGATGCAGATAAAAATTATTTTGAATTTGCAACCTGCTGGAGGTTAGTCTAGATGGACTAATAGAACAAGTCCCACACACTGCTACAAGCCGAAGCCCAAATATTTTTTCAGAGCTTGATGCAGAAAATAAATATTTTGAATTTGCAACCTGGTGGAGGTTAGTATAGATGGACTAATAGAACAAGTCCCACACACTGCTACAAGCCGAAGCCGAAATATTTTTTCAGAGCTAGATGCAGATAAAAATTATTTTGAATTTGCAACCTGCTGGAGGTTAGTCTAGATGGATTAATAGAACAAGTCCTACACACTGCTACAAGCCGAAGCCCAAATATTTTTTCAGAGCTAGATGCATATAAATATTATTTTGAATTTGCACCCTGCTGGAGGTTAGTCTAGATGGACTAATAGAACAAGTCCCACACACTGCTACAAGCCGAAGCCCAAATATTTTGTCAGAGCTAGATGCAGAAAAAAAATATTTTCAATTTGCAACCTGGTGGAGGTTAGTATAGATTTACTAATAGAACAAGTACCACACACTGCTACAAGCCGAAGCCGAAATATTTTTTCAGAGCTAGATGCAGATAAAAATTATTTTGAATTTGCAACCTGCTGGAGGTTAGTCTAGATGGATTAATAGCACAAGTCCCACACACTGCTACAAGCCGAAGCCCAAATATTTTTTCAGAGCTAGATGCAGATAAAAATTATTTTGAATTTGCAACCTGCTGGAGGTTAGTGTAGATGGACTAATAGAACAAGTCCCATACACTGCTACAAGCCGAAGCCCAAATATTTTTTCAGAGCTAGATGCAGATAAAAATTATTTTGAATTTGCAACCTGCTGGAGGTTAGTATAGATGGACTAATAGAACAAGTCCCACACACTGCTACAAGCCGAAGCCCAAATATTTTTTCAGAGCTAGATGCAGATAAAAATTATTTTGAATTTGCAACCTGCTGGAGGTTAGTCTAGATGGACTAATAGAACAAGTCCCACACACTGCTACAAGCCGAAGCCCAAATATTTTTTCAGAGCTTGATGCAGAAAATAAATATTTTGAATTTGCAACCTGGTGGAGGTTAGTATAGATGGACTAATAGAACAAGTCCCACACACTGCTACAAGCCGAAGCCGAAATATTTTTTCAGAGCTAGATGCAGATAAAAATTATTTTGAATTTGCAACCTGCTGGAGGTTAGTCTAGATGGATTAATAGAACAAGTCCTACACACTGCTACAAGCCGAAGCCCAAATATTTTTTCAGAGCTAGATGCATATAAATATTATTTTGAATTTGCACCCTGCTGGAGGTTAGTCTAGATGGACTAATAGAACAAGTCCCACACACTGCTACAAGCCGAAGCCCAAATATTTTGTCAGAGCTAGATGCAGAAAAAAAATATTTTCAATTTGCAACCTGGTGGAGGTTAGTATAGATTTACTAATAGAACAAGTACCACACACTGCTACAAGCCGAAGCCGAAATATTTTTTCAGAGCTAGATGCAGATAAAAATTATTTTGAATTTGCAACCTGCTGGAGGTTAGTCTAGATGGATTAATAGCACAAGTCCCACACACTGCTACAAGCCGAAGCCCAAATATTTTTTCAGAGCTAGATGCAGATAAAAATTATTTTGAATTTGCAACCTGCTGGAGGTTAGTGTAGATGGACTAATAGAACAAGTCCCATACACTGCTACAAGCCGAAGCCCAAATATTTTTTCAGAGCTAGATGCAGATAAAAATTATTTTGAATTTGCAACCTGCTGGAGGTTAGTATAGATGGACTAATAGAACAAGTCCCACACACTGCTACAAGCCGAAGCCGTAATATTTTTTCAGAGCTAGATGCAGATAAAAATTACTTTGAATTTGCAACCTGCTGTATGTTAGTATAGATGGACTAATAGAACAAGTCCCACACACTGCTACAAGCCGAAGTCCAAATATTTTTTCAGAGCTAGATGCAGATAAAAATTATTTCGAATTTGCAACCTGCTGGAGGTTAGTATAGATAGAATAATAGAACAAGTCCCACACACTGCTACAAGCCGAAGCCCAAATATTTTGTCAGAGCTAGATGCAGATAAAAATTATTTTGAATTTGCATCCTGCTGGAGGTTAGTATAGATGACTAATAGAACAAGTCCCACACACTGCTACAAGCCGAAGCCCAAATATTTTTTCAGAGCCAGATGGCGATAAAAAATATTTTGAATTTTCAACCTTGTGGAGGTTAGTATAGTTGGACTAATAGAACAAGTCCCACACACAGCTACAAGCCGAAGCCCAAATATTTTTTCAGAGCTAGATGCAGATAAAAATTATTTTGAATTTGCAACCTGCTGGAGGTTAGTCTAGATGGACTAATAGAACAAGTCCCACACACTGCTACAAGCCGAAGCCCAAATATTTTTTCAGAGCTAGATGCAGATAAAAATTATTTTGAATTTGCAACCTGCTGGAGGTTAGTCTAGATGGATTAATAGAACAAGTCTCACACACTGCTACAAGCCGAAGCCCAAATATTTTGTCAGAGCTAGATGCAGATAAAAATTATTTTGAATTTGCAACCTGCTGGAGGTTAGTATAGATGGACTAATAGAACAAGTCCCACACACTGCTACAAGCCGAAGCCCAAATATTTTTTCAGAGCTAGATGCAGATAAAAATTATTTTGAATCTGCAACCTGCTGGAGGTTAGTATAGATGGACTAATAGAACAAGTCCCATACACTGCTACAAGCCGAAGCCCAAATATTTTTTCAGAGCTAGATGCAGATAAAAATTATTTCGAATTTGCAACCTGCTGGAGGTTAGTATAGATAGACTAATAGAGCAAGGCACACACACTGCTACAAGCCGAAGCCCAAATATTTTTTCAGAGCTAGATGCAGATAAAAATTATTTTGAATTTGCACCCTGCTTGAGGTTAGTCTAGATGGACTAATAGAACAAGTCCCACACACTGCTACAAGCCGAAGCCCAAATATTTTGTCAGAGCTAGATGCAGATAAAATTTATTTTGAATTTGCATCCTGCTGGTGGTTAGTATAGATGGACTAATAGAACAAGTCCAACACACTGCTACAAGCCGAAGCCCAAATATTTTTTCAGAGCTATATGCAGAAAAAAATTATTTTCAATTTGCAACCTGCTGGAGGTTAGTATATATGGACTAATAGAACAAGTCCCACACACTGTTACAAGCCGAAGCCCAAATATTTTTTCAGAGCTAGATGGCGATAAAAAATATTTTGAATTTTCAACCTTGTGGAGGTTAGTATAGTTGGACTAATAGAACAAGTCCCACACACTGCTACAAGCTGAAGCCCAAATATTTTTTCAGAGCTAGATGCAGATAAAAATTATTTTGAATTTGCAACCTGCTGGAGGCTAGTCTAGATGGACTAATAGAACAAGTCCCACACACTGCTACAAGCCGAAGCCCAAATATATTTTCAGAGCTAGATACAGATAAAAATTATTTTGAATTTGCAACCTGCTGGAGGATAGTATAGATGGACTAATAGAACAAGTCCCACACACTGCTGCAAGCCGAAGCCCAAATATTTTTTCAGATATAGATGCAGATAAAAATTATTTTGAATTTGCAACCTGCTGGATGTTAGTATAGATGGACTGATAGAACAAGTACCACACACTGGTACAAGCCGAAGCCCAAATATTTTTTCAGAGCTAGATACAGATATAAATTATTTAAAATTTTCAACCTGCTGGAGGTTAGTATAGATGGACTAATAGAACAAGTCCCACACACTGCTACAAGCCGAAGCCCAAATATTTTTTCAGAGCTAGATGCATATAAAAATTATTTTGAATTTGCACCCTGCTTGAGGTTAGTCTAGATGGACTAATAGAACAAGTCCCACACACTGCTACAAGCCGAAGCCCAAATATTTTGTCAGAGCTAGATGCAGATAAAAATTATTTTGAATTTGCAACCTGCTGGAGGTTAGTCTACATGTATTAATAGAACAAGTCCCACACACTGCTACAAGCCGAAGCCCAAATATTTTTTCAGAGCTAGATGCAGATAAAAATTATTTTGAATTTGCAACCTGCTGGAGCTTAGTATAGATGGACTAATAGAACAAGTCCCACACACTGCTACAAGCCGAAGACCAAATATTTTTTCAGAGCAAGATGCAGATAAAAATTATTTTGAATTTGCAACCTGCTGGAGGTTAGTATAGATAGACTAATAGAACAAGTCCCACACACTGCTACAAGCCGAAGCCCAAATATTTTTTCATAGCTATATGCAGATAAAAATTATTTTGAATTTGCACCCTGCTTGAGGTTAGTCTAGATGGACTAATAGAACAAGTCCCACTCACTGCTACAAGCCGAAGCCCAAATATATTGTCAGAGCTAGATGCAGATAAAAATTATTTTGAATTTGCATCCTGCTGGAGGTTAGTATAGATGGACTAATAGAACAAGTCCCACACATTGCTACAAGCCGAAGCCCAAATATTTTTTCAGAGCTAGATGCAGAAAAAAATTATTTTCAATTTGCAACCTGCTGGAGGTTAGTATAGATGGACTAATAGAACAAGTCCCACACACTGTTGCAAGCCGAAGCCCAAATAATTTTTCAGAGCTAGATGGCGATAAAAAATATTTTGAATTTTCAACCTTGTGGAGGTTAGTATAGTTGGACTAATAGAATAAGTCCCACACACTGCTACAAGCCGAAGCCCAAATATTTTTTCAGAGCTAGATGCAGATAAAAATTATTTTGAATTTGCAACCTGCTGGAGGCTAGTCTAGACGGACTAATAGAACAAGTTCCACACACTGCTACAAGCCGAAGTAAAAATATTTTTTCAGAGCTAGATACAGATAAAAATTTTTTTGAATTTGCAACCTGCTGGAGGATAATATAGATGGACTAATAGAACAAGTTCCACACAATGCTACAAGCCGAAGCCCAAATATTTTTTCAGAGATAGATGCAGATAAAAATTATTTTGAATTTGCAACCTGCTGGAGGTTAGTATAGATGGACTAATAGAACAAGTCCCACACACTGCTACAAGCCGAAGCCCAAATATTTTTTCAGAGCTAGATGAAGATAAAAATTATTTAGAATTTGCAACTTGCTGGATGTTAGTATAGATGGACTAATAGAACAAGTACCACACACTGGTACAAGCCGAAGCCCACATATTTTTTCAGAGTTGGATACAGATATAAAATATTTAGAATTTGCAACCTGCTGGAGGTTACTATAGATGGACTAATAGAACAAGTCCCACACACTGCTACAAGCCGAAGCCCAAATATTTTTTCAGAGCTAGATGCAGAAAAAAATTATTTTGAATTTGCAACCTGGTGGAGGTTAGTATAGATGGACTAATAGAACAAGTCCCACACACTGCTACAAGCCGAAGCCCAAATATTTTTTCAGAGCTAGATGCAGATAAAAATTATTTTGAATTTGCAACCTGCTGGAGGTTAGTCTAGATGGACTAATAGAACAAGTCCCACACACTGCTACAAGCCGAAGCCCAAATATTTTTTCAGAGCTAGATGCAGATAAAAATTATTTTGAATTTGCAACCTGCTGGAGGTTAGTATAGAAGGACTAATAGTACAAGTCCCACACACTGCTACAAGCCGAAGCCCAAATATTTTTTCAGAGCTAGATGCAGATAAAAATTATTTTGAATTTGCAACCTGCTGGAGGTTAGTATAGATGGACTAATAGTACAAGTCCCACACACTGCTACAAGCAGAAGCCCAAATATTTTTTCAGAGCTAGATGCAGATAAAAATTATTTTGAATTTGCAACCTGCTGGATGTTAGTATAGATGGACTAATACAACAAGTCCCACACACTGCTACAAGCTGAAGTCCAAATATTTTTCAGAGCTAGATGCAGATAAAAATTATTTCGAATTTGCAACCTGCTGGAGGTTAGTATAGATAGACTAATAGAACAAGTCCCACACACTGCTACAAGCCGAAGCCCAAATATTTTTTCAGAGCTAGATACAGATAAAAATTATTTTGAATTTGCATCCTGCTGGAGGTTAGCATAGATGGACTAATAGAACAAGTCCCACACACTGCTAAAAGCCGAAGCTCAAATATTTTTTCAGAGCTAGATGCAGATAAAAATTATTTTGAATTTTCAACCTTGTGGAGGTTGGTATAGTTGGACAAAAAAAACAAGTCCCACACACTGCTACAAGCCGAAGCCCAAATATTTTTTCAGAGCTAGATGCAGTAAAAAATTATTATGAATTTGCAACCTGCTGGAGGTTAGTCTAGATGGACTAATAGAACAAGTCTCACACACTGCTACAAGCCGAAGTCCAAATATTTTTTCAGAGCTAGATGCAGATAAAAATTATTTTTGAATTTGCAACCTGCTGGAGGTTAGCATAGATGGACTAATAGAACAAGTCCCACACACTGCTACAAGCCGAAGCCCAAATATTTTTTCAGAGCTAGATGCAGATAAAAATTATTTTGAATTTGCAACCTGTTGGAGGTTAGTATAGATGGACTAATAGAAAAAGTACCACACCCTGCTACAAGCCGAAGCCCAAATATTTTTTCAGAGCTAGATGCAGATAAAAATTATTTTGAATTTGCAACCTGCTGGATGTTAGTATACATGGACTAATAGAACAAGTCCCACACACTGCTACAAGTCGAAGCCCAAATATTTTTTCAGAGATAGATGCAGATAAAAATTATTTTGAATTTGCAACCTGCTGGAGGTTAGTATAGATGGACTAATAGAACAAGTCCCACACACTGGTACAAGCCGAAGCCCAAATATTTTTTCAGAGCTAGATACAGATATAAATTATTTTGAATTTGCAACCTGCTGGAGGTTAGTATAGATGGACTAATAGAACAAGTCCCACACACTGCTACAAGCCGAAGTCGAAATATTTTTTCAGAGCTAGATGCATATAAAAATTATTTTGAATTTGCACCCTGCTTGAGGTTAGTCTAGATGGACTAATAAATCAATTCCGACACACTGCTACAAGCCGAAGCCCAAATATTTTGTCAGAGCTAGATGAAGATAAAAATTATTTTGAATTTGCAACCAGCTGGAGGTTAGTCTAGATGGACTAATAGAACAAGTCCCACACACTGCTACAAGCCGAAGCCCAAATATTTTTTCAGAGCTAGATGCAGATAAAAATTATTTTGAATTTGCAACCTTCTGGAGGTTAGCATAGATGGACTAATAGAACAAGTCCCACACACTGCTACAAGCCGAAGACCAAATATTTTTTCAGAGCTAGATGCAGATAAAAATTATTTTGAATTTGCAACCTTCTGGAGGTTAGTATAGATGGACTAATAGAACAAGTCCCACACACTGCTACAAGCCGAAGCCCAAATATTTTTTCAGAGCTAGATGCAGATAAAAATTATTTTGAATTTGCAACCTGCTGGAATATAGTATAGATGGACTAATAGAACAAGTCCCACACACTGCTACAAGACGAAGCCCAAATATTTTTTCAGAGCTAGATGCAGATACAAATTATTTAGAATTTGCAACCTGCTGAATGTTAGTATAGATGGACTAATAGAACAAGTCCCACACACTGGTACAAGCCGAAGCCCAAATATTTTTTCAGAGCTAGATACAGATATAAATTATTTTGAATTTGCAACCTGCTGGAGGTTAGTATAGATAGACTAATAGAACAAGTCTCACACAATGCTACAAGCAGAAGCCCAAATATTTTTTTAGAGCTAGATGCAGATAAAAATTATTTTGAATTTGCAACCTGCTTGAGGTTAGTCTAGATGGACTAATAGAACAAGTCCCACACACTGCTACAAGCCGAAGCCCAAATATTTTTTCAGACCTAGATGCAGATAAAAATAATTTTGAATTTGCAACCTGCTGGAGGTTAGTATAGATGGACTAATAGAACAAGTCCCACACACCGCTACAAGCCGAAGCCCAAATATTTTTTCTGAGACAGGTGCAGATAAAAATTATTTTGAATTTGCAACCTGCTGGAGGTTAGTATAGATGGACTAATAGAACAAGTCCCACACACTGCTACAAGCCAAAGCCCAAATATTTTTTCTGGTGGTGCAGATAAAAATTATTTTGAATTTGCAACCTGCTGGAGGTTAGTATAGATGGACTAATAGAACAAGTCCCACACACTGCTACAAGCCAAAGCCCAAATATTTTTTCAGAGCTAGATGCAGATAAAAATTATTTTGAATTTGCAACCTGCTGGGTGTTAGTATAGATGGACTAATAGAACAAGTCCCACACACTGCTATAAGCCGAAGCCCAAAAATTTTTTCAGAGCTAGATACAGATATAAATTATTTTGAATTTGCAACCTGCTGGAGGTTAGTATAGATGGACTAATAGAACTAGTCCCACACAATGCTACAAGCCGAAGTCCAAATATTTTTTCAGAGCTAGATGCAGATAAAAATTATTTTGAATTTGCAACCTGCTGGAGGTTAGTATAGATAGACTAATAGAACAAGTCCCACACACTGCTACAAGCCGAAGCCCAAATATTTTTTCAGAGCTAGATGCAGATAAAAATTATTTTGAATTTGCACCCTGCTTGAGGTTAGTCTAGATGGACTAATAGAACAAGTCCCACACACTGCTACAAGCCGAAGCCCAAATATTTTGTCAGAGCTAGATGCAGATAAAAATTATTTTGAATTTGCATCCTGCTGGAGGTTAGTATAGATGGACTAATAGAACAAGTCCCACACACTGCTACAAGCCGAAGCCCAAATATTTTTTCAGAGCTAGATGCAGAAAAAAATTATTTTCAATTTGCAACCTGCTGGAGGTTAGCATAGATGGACTAATAGAACAAGTCCCACACACTGCTACAAGCCGAAGCCCAAATATTTTTTCAGAGCTAGATGCAGATAAAAATTATTTTGAATTTTCAACCTTGTGGAGGTTAGTATAGTTGGACAAATAGAACAAGTCCCACACACTGCTACAAGCCGAAGTCCAAATATTTTTTCAGAGCTAGATGCAGATAAAAATTGTTTTGAATTTGCAACCTGCTGGAGGTTAGCATAGATGGACTAATAGAACAAGTCCCACACACTGCTACAAGCCGAAGCCCAAATATTTTTTCAGAGCTAGATGCAGATAAAAATTATTTTGAATTTGCAACCTGTTGGAGGTTAGTATAGATGGACTAATAGAAAAAGTCCCACACACTGCTACAAGCCGAAGCCCAAATATTTTTTCAGAGCTAGATGCAGATAAAAATTATTTTGAATTTGCAACCTGCTGGATGTTAGTATATATGGACTAATAGAACAAGTCCCACACACTGCTACAAGTCGAAGCCCAAATATTTTTTCAGAGCTAGATGCAGATAAAAATTATTTTGAATTTGCAACCTGCTGGAGGTTAGTATAGATGGATTAATAGAACAAGTCCCACACACTGGTACAAGCCGAAGCCCAAATATTTTTTCAGAGCTAGATACAGATATAAATTATTTTGAATTTGCAACCTGCTGGAGGTTAGTATAGATGGACTAATAGAACAAGTCCCACACACTGCTACAAGCCGAAGTCCAAATATTTTTTCAGAGCTAGATGCATATAAAAATTATTTTGAATTTGCACCCTGCTTGAGGTTAGTCTAGATGGACTAATAAATCAAGTCCCACACACTGCTACAAGCCGAAGCCCAAATATTTTGTCAGAGGTAGATGCAGATAAAAATTATTTTGAATTTGCAACGAGCTGGAGGTTAGTCTAGATGGACTAATAGAACAAGTCCCACACACTGCTACAAGCCGAAGCCCAAATATTTTTTCAGAGCTAGATGCAGATAAAAATTATTTTGAATTTGCAACCTGCTGGAGGTTAGCATAGATGGACTAATAGAACAAGTCCCACACACTGCTACAAGCCGAAGCCCAAATATTTTTTCAGAGCTAGATGCAGATAAAAATTATTTTGAATTTGCAACCAGCTGGAGGTTAGTATAGATGGACTAATAGAACAAGTCCCACACACTGCTACAAGTCGAAGCCCAAATATTTTTTCAGAGCTAGATGCAGATTAAAATTATGTTGAATTTGCAACCTGGTGGAGGTTAGTATAGATGGACTAATAGAACAAGTCCCACACACTGCTACAAGCCGAAGCCCAAATATTTTTTCAGAGCTAGATGCAGATAAAAATTATTTTGAATTTGCAACCTGCTGGAGGTTATTATAGATGGACTAATAGAACAAGTCCCACACACAGCTACAAGCCGAAGCCCAAATATTTTTTCAGAGCTAGATGCAGATAAAAATTATTATGAATTTGCAACCTGCTGGAGGTTAGTATGGATGGACTAATTGAACAAGTCCCACACACTGCTACAAGCCGAAGCCCAAATATTTTTTCTGAGCCAGATGCAGATAAAAATTATTTTGAATTTGCAACCTGCTGGAGGTTAGTATAGATGGACTAATAGAACAAGTCCCACACACTGATACAAGCCGAAGCCCAAATACTTTTTCAGAGCTAGATGCAGATAAAAATTATTTTGAATTTGCAACCTGCTGGGTGTTAGTATAGATGGACTAATAGAACAAGTCCCACACACTGCTACAAGCCGAAGCCCAAAAATTTTTTCAGAGCTAGATACAGATATAAATTATTTTGAATTTGCAACCTGCTGGAGGTTAGTATGAATGGACTAATAGAACTAGTCCCACACACTGCTACAAGCCAAAGCCCACATATTTTTTCAGAGCTAGATGCAGGTAAAAATTATTTTGAATTTGCAACCTGGTGGAGGTTAGTATAGATGGACTAATAGAACAAGTCCCACACACTGCTACAAGCCGAAGCCCAAATATTTTTTCAGTCCTAGATGCAGATAAAAATTATTTTGAATTTGCAACCTGCTGGAGGTTAGTAAAGATGGACTAATAGAACAAGTCCCACACACTGCTACAAGCCGAAGCCCAAATATTTTTTCAGAGCTAGATGCAGATAAAAATTATTTTGAATTTGCAACCTGCAGTAGGTTAGTCTAGATGGACTAATAGAACAAGTCCCACACACTGCTACAAGCCGATGCCCAAATATTTTTTCTGAGCTAGATGCAGGTAAAAATTATGTTGAATTTGCAACCTGCCGGAGGTTAGTATAGATGGACTAATAGAACAAGTCCCACACACTGCTACAAGCCGAAGCCCAAATATTTTTTCATAGCTAGATGCAGATAAAAATTATTTTGAATTGCAAACTGATGGATGTTAGTATAGATGGACTAATAGAACAAGTCCCACACACTGCTACAAGCCGAAGCCAAAATATTTTTTCAGTGCTAGATGCAGATAAAAATTATTTTGAATTTGCAACCTGGTGGAGGTTAGTATAGATGGACTAATAGAACAAGTCCCACACACTGCTACAAGCCGAAGCCCAAATATTTTTTCAGAGCTAGATGCAGATAAAAATTATTTTGAATTTGCAACCTGCTGGAGGTTATTATAGATGGACTAATAGAACAAGTCCCACACACTGCTACAAGCCGATGCCCAAATATTTTTTCAGAGCTAGATGCAGGTAAAAATTATGTTGAATTTGCAACCTGCTGGAGGTTAGTATAGATGGATTAATAGAACAAGTCCCACACACTGCTACAAGCCGAAGCCCAAATATTTTTTCAGAGCTAGATGCAGATAAAAATTATTTTGAATTGCAACCTGATGGATGTTAGTATAGATGGACTAATAGAACAAGTACCACACACTGCTACAAGCCGAAGCCCAAATATTTTTTCAGAGCTAGATGCAGATAAAAATTATTTAGAATTTGCAACCTGCTGGAGGTTAGTATAGATGGACTAATAGAACACGTTCCACACACTGGTTCAAGCCGAAGCCTAAATATTTTTTCAGAGCTAGATACAGATATAAATTATTTTAAATTTGCAACCTGCTGGAGGTTAGTATAGATGGACTAATAGAACAAGTCCCACACACTGCTACAAGCAGAAGCCCAAATATTTTTTCAGAGCTAGATGCATATAAAAATTATTTTGAATTTGCACCCTGCTTGAGGTTAGTCTAGATGGACTAATAAATCAATTCCGACACACTGCTACAAGCCGAAGCCCAAATATTTTGTCAGAGCTAGATGAAGATAAAAATTATTTTGAATTTGCAACCAGCTGGAGGTTAGTCTAGATGGACTAATAGAACAAGTCCCACACACTGCTACAAGCCGAAGCCCAAATATTTTTTCAGAGCTAGATGCAGATAAAAATTATTTTGAATTTGCAACCTTCTGGAGGTTAGCATAGATGGACTAATAGAACAAGTCCCACACACTGCTACAAGCCGAAGACCAAATATTTTTTCAGAGCTAGATGCAGATAAAAATTATTTTGAATTTGCAACCTTCTGGAGGTTAGTATAGATGGACTAATAGAACAAGTCCCACACACTGCTACAAGCCGAAGCCCAAATATTTTTTCAGAGCTAGATGCAGATAAAAATTATTTTGAATTTGCAACCTGCTGGAATATAGTATAGATGGACTAATAGAACAAGTCCCACACACTGCTACAAGACGAAGCCCAAATATTTTTTCAGAGCTAGATGCAGATACAAATTATTTAGAATTTGCAACCTGCTGAATGTTAGTATAGATGGACTAATAGAACAAGTCCCACACACTGGTACAAGCCGAAGCCCAAATATTTTTTCAGAGCTAGATACAGATATAAATTATTTTGAATTTGCAACCTGCTGGAGGTTAGTATAGATAGACTAAAAGAACAAGTCTCACACAATGCTACAAGCAGAAGCCCAAATATTTTTTTAGAGCTAGATGCAGATAAAAATTATTTTGAATTTGCAACCTGCTTGAGGTTAGTCTAGATGGACTAATAGAACAAGTCCCACACACTGCTACAAGCCGAAGCCCAAATATTTTTTCAGAGCTAGATGCAGAAAAAAATAATTTTGAATTTGCAACCTGCTGGAGGTTAGTATAGATGGACTAATAGAACAAGTCCCACACACTGCTACAAGCCGAAGCCCAAATATTTTTTCTGAGACAGGTGCAGATAAAAATTATTTTGAATTTGCAACCTGCTGGAGGTTAGTATAGATGGACTAATAGAACAAGTCCCACACACTGCTACAAGCCAAAGCCCAAATATTTTTTCTGGTGGTGCAGATAAAAATTATTTTGAATTTGCAACCTGCTGGAGGTTAGTATAGATGGACTAATAGAACAAGTCCCACACACTGCTACAAGCCAAAGCCCAAATATTTTTTCAGAGCTAGATGCAGATAAAAATTATTTTGAATTTGCAACCTGCTGGGTGTTAGTATAGATGGACTAATAGAACAAGTCCCACACACTGCTATAAGCCGAAGCCCAAAAATTTTTTCAGAGCTAGATACAGATATAAATTATTTTGAATTTGCAACCTGCTGGAGGTTAGTATAGATGGACTAATAGAACTAGTCCCACACAATGCTACAAGCCGAAGTCCAAATATTTTTTCAGAGCTAGATGCAGATAAAAATTATTTTGAATTTGCAACCTGCTGGAGGTTAGTATAGATAGACTAATAGAACAAGTCCCACACACTGCTACAAGCCGAAGCCCAAATATTTTTTCAGAGCTAGATGCAGATAAAAATTATTTTGAATTTGCACCCTGCTTGAGGTTAGTCTAGATGGACTAATAGAACAAGTCCCACACACTGCTACAAGCCGAAGCCCAAATATTTTGTCAGAGCTAGATGCAGATAAAAATTATTTTGAATTTGCATCCTGCTGGAGGTTAGTATAGATGGACTAATAGAACAAGTCCCACACACTGCTACAAGCCGAAGCCCAAATATTTTTTTAGAGCTAGATGCAGATAAAAATTATTTTGAATTTGCAACCTGCTTGAGGTTAGTCTAGATGGACTAATAGAACAAGTCCCACACACTGCTACAAGCCGAAGCCCAAATATTTTTTCAGAGCTAGATGCAGATAAAAATTATTTTGAATTTGCAACCTGTTGGAGGTTAGTATAGATGGACTAATAGAAAAAGTCCCACACACTGCTACAAGCCGAAGCCCAAATATTTTTTCAGAGCTAGATGCAGATAAAAATTATTTTGAATTTGCAACCTGCTGGATGTTAGTATATATGGACTAATAGAACAAGTCCCACACACTGCTACAAGTCGAAGCCCAAATATTTTTTCAGAGCTAGATGCAGATAAAAATTATTTTGAATTTGCAACCTGCTGGAGGTTAGTATAGATGGATTAATAGAACAAGTCCCACACACTGGTACAAGCCGAAGCCCAAATATTTTTTCAGAGCTAGATACAGATATAAATTATTTTGAATTTGCAACCTGCTGGAGGTTAGTATAGATGGACTAATAGAACAAGTCCCACACACTGCTACAAGCCGAAGTCCAAATATTTTTTCAGAGCTAGATGCATATAAAAATTATTTTGAATTTGCACCCTGCTTGAGGTTAGTCTAGATGGACTAATAAATCAAGTCCCACACACTGCTACAAGCCGAAGCCCAAATATTTTGTCAGAGGTAGATGCAGATAAAAATTATTTTGAATTTGCAACGAGCTGGAGGTTAGTCTAGATGGACTAATAGAACAAGTCCCACACACTGCTACAAGCCGAAGCCCAAATATTTTTTCAGAGCTAGATGCAGATTAAAATTATTTTGAATTTGCAACCTGCTGGAGGTTAGCATAGATGGACTAATAGAACAAGTCCCACACACTGCTACAAGCCGAAGCCCAAATATTTTTTCAGAGCTAGATGCAGATAAAAATTATTTTGAATTTGCAACCAGCTGGAGGTTAGTATAGATGGACTAATAGAACAAGTCCCACACACTGCTACAAGTCGAAGCCCAAATATTTTTTCAGAGCTAGATGCAGATTAAAATTATGTTGAATTTGCAACCTGGTGGAGGTTAGTATAGATGGACTAATAGAACAAGTCCCACACACTGCTACAAGCCGAAGCCCAAATATTTTTTCAGAGCTAGATGCAGATAAAAATTATTTTGAATTTGCAACCTGCTGGAGGTTATTATAGATGGACTAATAGAACAAGTCCCACACACAGCTACAAGCCGAAGCCCAAATATTTTTTCAGAGCTAGATGCAGATAAAAATTATTATGAATTTGCAACCTGCTGGAGGTTAGTATGGATGGACTAATTGAACAAGTCCCACACACTGCTACAAGCCGAAGCCCAAATATTTTTTCTGAGCCAGATGCAGATAAAAATTATTTTGAATTTGCAACCTGCTGGAGGTTAGTATAGATGGACTAATAGAACAAGTCCCACACACTGATACAAGCCGAAGACCAAATACTTTTTCAGAGCTAGATGCAGATAAAAATTATTTTGAATTTGCAACCTGCTGGGTGTTAGTATAGATGGACTAATAGAACAAGTCCCACACACTGCTACAAGCCGAAGCCCAAAAATTTTTTCAGAGCTAGATACAGATATAAATTATTTTGAATTTGCAACCTGCTGGAGGTTAGTATGAATGGACTAATAGAACTAGTCCCACACACTGCTACAAGCCAAAGCCCACATATTTTTTCAGAGCTAGATGCAGGTAAAAATTATTTTGAATTTGCAACCTGGTGGAGGTTAGTATAGATGGACTAATAGAACAAGTCCCACACACTGCTACAAGCCGAAGCCCAAATATTTTTTCAGTCCTAGATGCAGATAAAAATTATTTTGAATTTGCAACCTGCTGGAGGTTAGTAAAGATGGACTAATAGAACAAGTCCCACACACTGCTACAAGCCGAAGCCCAAATATTTTTTCAGAGCTAGATGCAGATAAAAATTATTTTGAATTTGCAACCTGCAGTAGGTTAGTCTAGATGGACTAATAGAACAAGTCCCACACACTGCTACAAGCCGATGCCCAAATATTTTTTCTGAGCTAGATGCAGGTAAAAATTATGTTGAATTTGCAACCTGCTGGAGGTTAGTATAGATGGACTAATAGAACAAGTCCCACACACTGCTACAAGCCGAAGCCCAAATATTTTTTCAGAGCTAGATGCAGATAAAAATTATTTTGAATTGAAAACTGATGGATGTTAGTATAGATGGACTAATAGAACAAGTCCCACACACTGCTACAAGCCGAAGCCCAAATATTTTTTCAGTGCTAGATGCAGATAAAAATTATTTTGAATTTGCAACCTGGTGGAGGTTAGTATAGATGGACTAATAGAACAAGTCCCACACACTGCTACAAGCCGAAGCCCAAATATTTTTTCAGAGCTAGATGCAGATAAAAATTATTTTGAATTTGCAACCTGCTGGAGGTTATTATAGATGGACTAATAGAACAAGTCCCACACACTGCTACAAGCCGATGCCCAAATATTTTTTCAGAGCTAGATGCAGGTAAAAATTATGTTGAATTTGCAACCTGCTGGAGGTTAGTATAGATGGATTAATAGAACAAGTCCCACACACTGCTACAAGCCGAAGCCCAAATATTTTTTCAGAGCTAGATGCAGATAAAAATTATTTTGAATTGCAACCTGATGGATGTTAGTATAGATGGACTAATAGAACAAGTACCACACACTGCTACAAGCCGAAGCCCAAATATTTTTTCAGAGCTAGATGCAGATAAAAATTATTTAGAATTTGCAACCTGCTGGAGGTTAGTATAGATGGACTAATAGAACACGTTCCACACACTGGTTCAAGCCGAAGCCTAAATATTTTTTCAGAGCTAGATACAGATATAAATTATTTTAAATTTGCAACCTGCTGGAGGTTAGTATAGATGGACTAATAGAACAAGTCCCACACACTGCTACAAGCAGAAGCCCAAATATTTTTTCAGAGCTAGATGCAGATAAAAATTATTTTGAATTTGCAACCTGCTTGAGGTTAGTCTAGATGAACTAATAGAACAAGTCCCACACAGTGCAACAAGCCGAAGTCCAAAATTGTTTCAGAGCTAGATGCATATAAAAATTATTTTGAATTTGCACCCTGCTTGAGGTTAGTCTAGATGGACTAATAGATCAAGTCCCACACACTGCTACAAGCCGAAGCCCAAATATTTTGTCAGAGCTAGATGCAGATAAAAATTATTTTGAATTTGCAACCAGCTGGATGTTAGTATAGATGGACTAATAGAACAAGCCCCACACACTTCTACAAGCCGAAGCCCAAATATTTTTTCAGAGCTAGATGCAGAAAAAAATTATTTTCAATTTGCAACCTGCTTGAGGTTAGTATAGATGGACTAATAGAACAAGTCCCATACAATGCTACAACCGAAGCCCAAATATTTTTTCAGAGCTAGATGCAGATAAAAATTATTTTGAATTTTCAACCTTGTGGAGGTTAGTATAGTTGGACAAATAGAACAAGTCCCACACACTGCTACAAGCCGAAGCCCAAATATTTTTTCAGAGCTAGATGCAGATAAAAATTATTTTGAATTTGCAACCTGCTGGAGGTTAGTCTAGATGGACTAATAGAACAAGTCCCACACACTGCTACAAGCCGAAGCCCAAATATTTTGTCAGAGCTAGATGCAGATAAAAATTATTTTGAATTTGCAACCTGCTGGAGGTTAGTATAGATGGACTAATAGAACAAGTCCCACACACTGCTTCAAGCCGAAGCCCAAATATTTTTTCAGAGCTAGATGCAGATAAAAATTATTTTGAATTTGCAACCTGGTGGAGGTTAGTATAGATGGACTAATAGTACAAGTCCCACACACTGCTACAAGCAGAAGCCCAAATATTTTTTCAGAGCTAGATGCAGATAAAAATTATTTTGAATTTGCAACCTGCTGGATGTTAGTATAGATGGACTAATACAACAAGTCCCACACACTGCTACAAGCCGAAGTCCAAATATTTTTTCAGAGCTAGATGCAGATAAAAATTATTTCGAATTTGCAACCTGCTGGAGGTTAGTATAGATAGACTAATAGAACAAGTCCCACACACTGCTACAAGCCGAAGCCCAAATATTTTTTCAGAGCTAGATACAGATAAAAATTATTTTGAATTTGCATCCTGCTGGAGGTTAGCATAGATGGACTAATAGAACAAGTCCCATACACTGCTAAAAGCCGAAGCTCAAATATTTTTTCAGAGCTAGATGCAGATAAAAATTATTTTGAATTTTCAACCTTGTGGAGGTTGGTATAGTTGGACAAATAAAACAAGTCCCACACACTGCTACAAGCCGAAGCCCAAATATTTTTTCAGAGCTAGATGCAGATAAAAATTATTTTGAATTTGCAACCTGCTGGAGGTTAGTCTCGACGGACTAATAGAACAAGTCCCACACACTGCTACAAGCCGAAGTCCAAATATTTTTTCAGAGCTAGATGCAGATAAAAATTATTTTGAATTTGCAACCTGCTGGATGTTAGTATAGATGGACTAATAGAACAAGTCCCACACACTGCTACAAGTCGAAGCCCAAATATTTTTTCAGAGCTAGATGCAGATAAAAATTATTTTGAATTTGAAACCTGCTGGAGGTTAGTATAGATGGACTAATAGAACAAGTCCCACACACTGGTACAAGCCGAAGCCCAAATATTTTTTCAGAGCAAGATACAGATATAAATTATTTTGAATTTGCAACCTGCTGGAGGTTAGTATAGATGGACTAATAGAACAAGTCCCACACACTGCTACAAGCCGAAGTCCAAATATTTTTTCAGAGCTAGATGCATATAAAAATTATTTTGAATTTGCACCCTGCTTGAGGTTAGTCTAGATGGACTAATAGATCAATTCCCACACACTGCTACAAGCCGAAGCCCAAATATTTTGTCAGAGCTAGATGAAGATAAAAATTATTTTGAATTTGCAACCAGCTGGAGGTTAGTCTAGATGGACTAATAGAACAAGTCCCACACACTGCTACAAGCCGAAGCCCAAATATTTTTTCAGAGCTAGATGCAGATAAAAATTATTTTGAATTTGCAACCTTCTGGAGGTTAGCATAGATGGACTAATAGAACAAGTCCCATACACTGCTACAAGCCGAAGACCAAATATTTTTTCAGAGCTAGATGCAGATAAAAATTATTTTGAATTTGCAACCTTCTGGAGGTTAGTATAGATGGACTAATAGAACAAGTCCCACACACTGCTACAAGCCGAAGCCCAAATATTTTTTCAGAGCTAGATGCAGATAAAAATTATTTTGAATTTGCAACCTGCTGGAATATAGTATAGATGGACTAATAGAACAAGTCCCACACACTGCTACAAGCCGAAGCCCAAATATTTTTTCAGAGCTAGATGCAGATACAAATTATTTAGAATTTGCAACCTGCTGAATGTTAGTATAGATGGACTAATAGAACAAGTCCCACACACTGGTACAAGCCGAAGCCCAAATATTTTTTCAGAGCTAGATACAGATATAAATTATTTTGAATTTGCAACCTGCTGGAGGTTAGTATAGATGGACTAATAGAACAAGTCTCACACAATGCTACAAGCAGAAGCCCAAATATTTTTTTAGAGCTAGATGCAGATAAAAATTATTTTGAATTTGCAACCTGCTTGAGGTTAGTCTAGATGGACTAATAGAACAAGTCCCACACACTGCTACAAGCCAAAGCCCAAATATTTTTTCAGAGCTAGATGCAGATAAAAATAATTTTGAATTTGCAACCTGCTGGAGGTTAGTATAGATGGACTAATAGAACAAGTCCCACACACTGCTACAAGCCGAAGCCCAAATATTTTTTCTGAGACAGGTGCAGATAAAAATTATTTTGAATTTGCAACCTGCTGGAGGTTAGTATAGATGGACTAATAGAACAAGTCCCAAACACTGCTATAAGCCAAAGCCCAAATATTTTTTCTGAGACAGGTGCAGATAAAAATTATTTTGAATTTGCAACCTGCTGGGTGTTAGTATAGATGGACTAATAGAACAAGTCCCACACACTGCTACAAGCCGAAGCCCAAAAATTTTTTCAGAGCTAGATACAGATATAAATTATTTTGAATTTGCAACCTGCTGGAGGTTAGTATAGATGGACTAATAGAACTAGTCCCACACACTGCTACAAGCCGAAGTAAAAATATTTTTTCAGAGCTAGATGCAGATAAAAATTATTTTGAATTTGCAACCTGCTGGAGGTTAGTATAGATAGACTAATAGAACAAGTCCCACACACTGCTACAAGCCGAAGCCCAAATATTTTTTCAGAGCTAGATGCAGATAAAAATTATTTTGAATTTGCACCCTGGTTGAGGTTAGTCTAGATGGACTAATAGAACATGTCCCACACACTGCTACAAGCCGAAGCCCAAATATTTTGTCAGAGCTAGATGCAGATAAAAATTATTTTGAATTTGCATCCTGCTGGAGGTTAGTATAGATGGACTAATAGAACAAGTCCCACACACTGCTACAAGCCGAAGACCAAATATTTTTTCAGAGCTAGATGCAGAAAAAAATTATTTTCAATTTGCAACCTGCTGGAGGTTAGCATAGATGGACTAATAGAACAAGTCCCACACACTGCTACAAGCCGAAGCCCAAATATTTTTTCAGAGCTAGATGCAGATAAAAATTATTTTGAATTTTCAACCTTGTGGAGGTTAGTATAGTTGGACAAATAGAACAAGTCCCACACACTGCTACAAGCCGAAGTCCAAATATTTTTTCAGAGCTAGATGCAGATAAAAATTATTTTGAATTTGCAACCTGCTGAAGGTTAGCATAGATGGACTAATAGAACAAGTCCCACACACTGCTACAAGCCGAAGCCCAAATATTTTTTCAGAGCTAGATGCAGATAAAAATTATTTTGAATTTGCAACCTGTTGGAGGTTAGTATAGATGGACTAATAGAAAAAGTCCCACACACTGCTACAAGCCGAAGCCCAAATATTTTTTCAGAGCTAGATGCAGATAAAAATTATTTTGAATTTGCAACCTGCTGGATGTTAGTATATATGGACGAATAGAACAAGTCCCACACACTGCTACAAGTCGAAGCCCAAATATTTTTTCAGAGCTAGATGCAGATAAAAATTATTTTGAATTTGCAACCTGCTGGAGGTTAGTATAGATGGATTAATAGAACAAGTCCCACACACTGGTACAAGCCGAAGCCCAAATATTTTTTCAGAGCTAGATGCATATAAAAATTATTTTGAATTTGCACCCTGCTTGAGGTTAGTCTAGATGGACTAATAGATCAATTCCCACACACTGCTACAAGCCGAAGCCCAAATATTTTGTCAGAGCTAGATGAAGATAAAAATTATTTTGAATTTGCAACCAGCTGGAGGTTAGTCTAGATGGACTAATAGAACAAGTCCCACACACTGCTACAAGCCGAAGCCCAAATATTTTTTCAGAGCTAGATGCAGATAAAAATTATTTTGAATTTGCAACCTTCTGGAGGTTAGCATAGATGGACTAATAGAACAAGTCCCATACACTGCTACAAGCCGAAGACCAAATATTTTTTCAGAGCTAGATGCAGATAAAAATTATTTTGAATTTGCAACCTTCTGGAGGTTAGTATAGATGGACTAATAGAACAAGTCCCACACACTGCTACAAGCCGAAGCCCAAATATTTTTTCAGAGCTAGATGCAGATAAAAATTATTTTGAATTTGCAACCTGCTGGAATATAGTATAGATGGACTAATAGAACAAGTCCCACACACTGCTACAAGCCGAAGCCCAAATATTTTTTCAGAGCTAGATGCAGATACAAATTATTTAGAATTTGCAACCTGCTGAATGTTAGTATAGATGGACTAATAGAACAAGTCCCACACACTGGTACAAGCCGAAGCCCAAATATTTTTTCAGAGCTAGATACAGATATAAATTATTTTGAATTTGCAACCTGCTGGAGGTTAGTATAGATGGACTAATAGAACAAGTCTCACACAATGCTACAAGCAGAAGCCCAAATATTTTTTTAGAGCTAGATGCAGATAAAAATTATTTTGAATTTGCAACCTGCTTGAGGTTAGTCTAGATGGACTAATAGAACAAGTCCCACACACTGCTACAAGCCAAAGCCCAAATATTTTTTCAGAGCTAGATGCAGATAAAAATAATTTTGAATTTGCAACCTGCTGGAGGTTAGTATAGATGGACTAATAGAACAAGTCCCACACACTGCTACAAGCCGAAGCCCAAATATTTTTTCTGAGACAGGTGCAGATAAAAATTATTTTGAATTTGCAACCTGCTGGAGGTTAGTATAGATGGACTAATAGAACAAGTCCCAAACACTGCTACAAGCGAAAGACCAAATATTTTTTCTGAGACAGGTGCAGATAAAAATTATTTTGAATTTGCAACCTGCTGGGTGTTAGTATAGATGGACTAATAGAACAAGTCCCACACACTGCTACAAGCCAAAGCCCAAAAATTTTTTCAGAGCTAGATACAGATATAAATTATTTTGAATTTGCAACCTGCTGGAGGTTAGTATAGATGGACTAATAGAACTAGTCCCACACACTGCTACAAGCCGAAGTAAAAATATTTTTTCAGAGCTAGATGCAGATAAAAATTATTTTGAATTTGCAACCTGCTGGAGGTTAGTATAGATAGACTAATAGAACAAGTCCCACACACTGCTACAAGCCGAAGCCCAAATATTTTTTCAGAGCTAGATGCAGATAAAAATTATTTTGAATTTGCACCCTGGTTGAGGTTAGTCTAGATGGACTAATAGAACATGTCCCACACACTGCTACAAGCCGAAGCCCAAATATTTTGTCAGAGCTAGATGCAGAAAAAAATTATTTTCAATTTGCAACCTGCTGGAGGTTAGCATAGATGGACTAATAGAACAAGTCCCACACACTGCTACAAGCCGAAGCCCAAATATTTTTTCAGAGCTAGATGCAGATAAAAATTATTTTGAATTTTCAACCTTGTGGAGGTTAGTATAGTTGGACAAATAGAACAAGTCCCACACACTGCTACAAGCCGAAGTCCAAATATTTTTTCAGAGCTAGATGCAGATAAAAATTATTTTGAATTTGCAACCTGCTGAAGGTTAGCATAGATGGACTAATAGAACAAGTCCCACACACTGCTACAAGCCGAAGCCCAAATATTTTTTCAGAGCTAGATGCAGATAAAAATTATTTTGAATTTGCAACCTGTTGGAGGTTAGTATAGATGGACTAATAGAAAAAGTCCCACACACTGCTACAAGCCGAAGCCCAAATATTTTTTCAGAGCTAGATGCAGATAAAAATTATTTTGAATTTGCAACCTGCTGGATGTTAGTATATATGGACGAATAGAACAAGTCCCACACACTGCTACAAGTCGAAGCCCAAATATTTTTTCAGAGCTAGATGCAGATAAAAATTATTTTGAATTTGCAACCTGCTGGAGGTTAGTATAGATGGATTAATAGAACAAGTCCCACACACTGGTACAAGCCGAAGCCCAAATATTTTTTCAGAGCTAGATACAGATATAAATTATTTTGAATTTGCAACCTGCTGGAGGTTAGTATAGATGGACTAATAGAACAAGTCCCACACACTGCTACAAGCCGAAGTCCAAATATTTTTTCAGAGCTAGATGCATATAAAAATTATTTTGAATTTGCACCCTGCTTGAGGTTAGTCTAGATGGACTAATAGATCAAGTCCCACACACTGCTACAAGCCGAAGCCCAAATATTTTGTCAGAGGTAGATGCAGATAAAAATTATTTTGAATTTGCAACGAGCTGGAGGTTAGTCTAGATGGACTAATAGAACAAGTCCCACACACTGCTACAAGCCGAAGCCCAAATATTTTTTCAGAGCTAGATGCAGATAAAAATTATTTTGAATTTGCAACCTGCTGGAGGTTAGCATAGATGGACTAATAGAACAAGTCCCACACACTGCTACAAGCCGAAGCCCAAATATTTTTTCAGAGCTAGATGCAGATAAAAATTATTTTGAATTTGCAACCAGCTGGAGGTTAGTATAGATGGACTAATAGAACAAGTCCCACACACTGCTACAAGTCGAAGCCCAAATATTTTTTCAGAGCTAGATGCAGATTAAAATTATGTTGAATTTGCAACCTGGTGGAGGTTAGTATAGATGGACTAATAGAACAAGTCCCACACACTGCTACAAGCCGAAGCCCAAATATTTTTTCAGAGCTAGATGCAGATAAAAATTATTTTGAATTTGCAACCTGCTGGAGGTTATTATAGATGGACTAATAGAACAAGTCCCACACACAGCTACAAGCCGAAGCCCAAATATTTTTTCAGAGCTAGATGCAGATAAAAATTATTATGAATTTGCAAAATGCTGGAGGTTAGTATGGATGGACTAATTGAACAAGTTCCACACACTGCTACAAGCCGAAGCCCAAATATTTTTTCTGAGACAGATGCAGATAAAAATTATTTTGAATTCGCAACCTGCTGGAGGTTAGTATGAATGGACTAATAGAACTAGTCCCACACACTGCTACAAGCCAAAGCCCACATATTTTTTCAGAGCTAGATGCAGGTAAAAATTATTTTGAATTTGCAACCTGGTGGAGGTTAGTATAGATGGACTAATAGAACAAGTCCCACACACTGCTACAAGCCGAAGCCCAAATATTTTTTCAGTCCTAGATGCAGATAAAAATTATTTTGAATTTGCAACCTGCTGGAGGTTAGTAAAGATGGACTAATAGAACAAGTCCCACACACTGCTACAAGCCGAAGCCCAAATATTTTTTCAGAGCTAGATGCAGATAAAAATTATTTTGAATTTGCAACCTGCAGTAGGTTAGTCTAGATGGACTAATAGAACAAGTCCCACACACTGCTACAAGCCGATGCCCAAATATTTTTTCTGAGCTAGATGCAGGTAAAAATTATGTTGAATTTGCAACCTGCTGGAGGTTAGTATAGATGGACTAATAGAACAAGTCCCACACACTGCTACAAGCCGAAGCCCAAATATTTTTTCAGAGCTAGATGCAGATAAAAATTATTTTGAATTTGCAACCAGCTGGAGGTTAGTATAGATGGACTAATAGAACAAGTCCCACACACTGCTACAAGTCGAAGCCCAAATATTTTTTCAGAGCTAGATGCAGATTAAAATTATGTTGAATTTGCAACCTGGTGGAGGTTAGTATAGATGGACTAATAGAACAAGTCCCACACACTGCTACAAGCCGAAGCCCAAATATTTTTTCAGAGCTAGATGCAGATAAAAATTATTTTGAATTTGCAACCTGCTGGAGGTTATTATAGATGGACTAATAGAACAAGTCCCACACACAGCTACAAGCCGAAGCCCAAATATTTTTTCAGAGCTAGATGCAGATAAAAATTATTATGAATTTGCAACCTGCTGGAGTTTAGTATGGATGGACTAATTGAACAAGTTCCACACACTGCTACAAGCCGAAGCCCAAATATTTTTTCTGAGACAGATGCAGATAAAAATTATTTTGAATTTGCAACCTGCTGGAGGTTAGTATAGATGGACTAATAGAACAAGTCCCACACACTGATACAAGCCGAAGCCCAAATACTTTTTCAGAGCTAGATGCAGATAAAAATTATTTTGAATTTGCAACCTGCTGGGTGTTAGTATAGATGGACTAATAGAACAAGTCCCACACACTGCTACAAGCCGAAGCCCAAAAATTTTTTCAGAGCTAGATACAGATATAAATTATTTTGAATTTGCAACCTGCTGGAGGTTAGTATGAATGGACTAATAGAACTAGTCCCACACACTGCTACAAGCCAAAGCCCACATATTTTTTCAGAGCTAGATGCAGGTAAAAATTATTTTGAATTTGCAACCTGGTGGAGGTTAGTATAGATGGACTAATAGAACAAGTCCCACACACTGCTACAAGCCGAAGCCCAAATATTTTTTCAGTCCTAGATGCAGATAAAAATTATTTTGAATTTGCAACCTGCTGGAGGTTAGTAAAGATGGACTAATAGAACAAGTCCCACACACTGCTACAAGCCGAAGCCCAAATATTTTTTCAGAGCTAGATGCAGATAAAAATTATTTTGAATTTGCAACCTGCAGTAGGTTAGTCTAGATGGACTAATAGAACAAGTCCCACACACTGCTACAAGCCGATGCCCAAATATTTTTTCTGAGCTAGATGCAGGTAAAAATTATGTTGAATTTGCAACCTGCTGGAGGTTAGTATAGATGGACTAATAGAACAAGTCCCACACACTGCTACAAGCCGAAGCCCAAATATTTTTTCAGAGCTAGATGCAGATAAAAATTATTTTGAATTTGCAACCTGCTGGAGGTTAGCATAGATGGACTAATAGAACAAGTCCCACACACTGCTACAAGCCGAAGCCCAAATATTTTTTCAGAGCTAGATGCAGATAAAAATTATTTTGAATTTGCAACCAGCTGGAGGTTAGTATAGATGGACTAATAGAACAAGTCCCACACACTGCTACAAGTCGAAGCCCAAATATTTTTTCAGAGCTAGATGCAGATTAAAATTATGTTGAATTTGCAACCTGGTGGAGGTTAGTATAGATGGACTAATAGAACAAGTCCCACACACTGCTACAAGCCGAAGCCCAAATATTTTTTCAGAGCTAGATGCAGATAAAAATTATTTTGAATTTGCAACCTGCTGGAGGTTATTATAGATGGACTAATAGAACAAGTCCCACACACAGCTACAAGCCGAAGCCCAAATATTTTTCAAGAGCTAGATGCAGATAAAAATTATTATGAATTTGCAACCTGCTGGAGGTTAGTATGGATGGACTAATTGAACAAGTTCCACACACTGCTACAAGCCGAAGCCCAAATATTTTTTCTGAGACAGATGCAGATAAAAATTATTTTGAATTTGCAACCTGCTGGAGGTTAGTAAAGATGGACTAATAGAACAAGTCCCACACACTGCTACAAGCCGAAGCCCAAATATTTTTTCAGAGCTAGATGCAGATAAAAATTATTTTGGATTTGCAACCTGCAGTAGGTTAGTCTAGATGGACTAATAGAACAAGTCCCACACACTGCTACAAGCCGATGCCCAAATATTTTTTCTGAGCTAGATGCAGGTAAAAATTATGTTGAATTTGCAACCTGCTGGAGGTTAGTATAGATGGACTAATAGAACAAGTCCCACACACTGCTACAAGCCGAAGCCCAAATATTTTTTCAGAGCTAGATGCAGATAAAAATT
Organism: Phyllobates terribilis; assembly: GCF_046119375.1. NCBI lineage: Eukaryota > Metazoa > Chordata > Amphibia > Anura > Dendrobatidae > Phyllobates > Phyllobates terribilis. The sequence continues at coordinate 248,756,905 of NW_027362769.1, read as the reverse complement.
ATTTTGAATTGCAAACTGATGGATGTTAGTATAGATGGACTAATAGAAAAAGTACCACACACTGCTACAAGCCGAAGCCCAAATATTTTTTCAGAGCTAGATGCAGATAAAAATTATTTAGAATTTGCAACCTGCTGGAGGTTAGTATAGATGGACTAATAGAACACGTCCCACACACTGGTTCAAGCCGAAGCCCAAATATTTTTTCAGAGCTAGATACAGATATAAATTATTTTAAATTTGCAACCTGCTGGAGGTTAGTATAGATGGACTAATAGAACAAGTCCCACACACTGCTACAAGCAGAAGTCCAAATATTTTTTCAGAGCTAGATGCAGATAAAAATTATTTTGAATTTGCAACCTGCTTGAGGTTAGTCTAGATGAACTAATAGAACAAGTCCCACACAGTGCAACAAGCCGAAGTCCAAAATTGTTTCAGAGCTAGATGCATATAAAAATTATTTTGAATTTGCACCCTGCTTGAGGTTAGTCTAGATGGACTAATAGATCAAGTCCCACACACTGCTACAAGCCGAAGCCCAAATATTTTGTCAGAGCTAGATGTAGATAAAAATTATTTTGAATTTGCAACCAGCTGGATGTTAGTATAGATGGACTAATAGAACAAGTCCCACACACTGCTACAAGCCGAAGCCCAAATATTTTTTCAGAGCTAGATGCAGATAAAAATTATTTTGAATTTTCAACCTTGTGGAGGTTAGTATAGTTGGACAAATAGAACAAGTCCCACACACTGCTACAAGCCGAAGCCCAAATATTTTTTCAGAGCTAGATGCAGATAAAAATTATTTTGAATTTTCAACCTTGTGGAGGTTAGTATAGTTGGACAAATAGAACAAGTCCCACACACTGCTACAAGCCGAAGCCCAAATATTTTTTCAGAGCTAGATGCAGATAAAAATTATTTTGAATTTGCAACCTGCTGGAGGTTAGTCTAGATGGACTAATAGAACAAGTCCCACACACTGCTACAAGCCGAAGCCCAAATATTTTGTCAGAGCTAGATGCAGATAAAAATTATTTTGAATTTGCAACCTGCTGGAGGTTAGTATAGATGGACTAATAGAACAAGTCCCACACACTGCTGCAAGCCGAAGCCCAAATATTTTTTCAGAGCTAGATGCAGAAAAAAATTATTTTGAATTTGCAACCTGGTGGAGGTTAGTATAGATGGACTAATAGAACAAGTCCCACACACTGCTACATTCCGAAGCCCAAATATTTTTTCAGAGCTAGATGCAGATAAAAATTATTTTGAATTTGCAACCTGCTGGAGGTTAGTCTAGATGGACTAATAGAACAAGTCCCACACACTGCTACAAGCCGAAGCCCAAATATTTTTTCAGAGCTAGATGCATATAAAAATTATTTTGAATTTGCAACCTGCTGGAGGTTAGTATAGAAGGACTAATAGAACAAGTCCCACACACTGCTACAAGCCGAAGCCCAAATATTTTTTCAGAGCTAGATGCAGATAAAAATTATTTTGAATTTGCAACCTGCTGGAGGTTAGTATAGATGGACTAATAGTACAAGTCCCACACACTGCTACAAGCAGAAGCCCAAATATTTTTTCAGAGCTAGATGCAGATAAAAATTATTTTGAATTTGCAACCTGCTGGATGTTAGTATAGATGGACTAATACAACAAGTCCCACACACTGCTACAAGCCGAAGTCCAAATATTTTTTCAGAGCTAGATGCAGATAAAAATTATTTCGAATTTGCAACCTGCTGGAGGTTAGTATAGATAGACTAATAGAACAAGTCCCACACACTGCTACAAGCCGAAGCCCAAATATTTTTTCAGAGCTAGATACAGATAAAAATTTGTTTTGAATTTGCATCCTGCTGGAGGTTAGCATAGATGGACTAATAGAACAAGTCCCACACACTGCTAAAAGCCGAAGCTCAAATATTTTTTCAGAGCTAGATGCAGATAAAAATTATTTTGAATTTTCAACCTTGTGGAGGTTGGTATAGTTATACAAATAAAACAAGTCCCACACACTGCTACAAGCCGAAGCCCAAATATTTTTTCAGAGCTAGATGCAGATAAAAATTATTTTGAATTTGCAACCTGCTGGAGGTTAGTCTAGATGGACTAATAGAACAAGACCCACACACTGCTACAAGCCGAAGTCCAAATATTTTTTCAGAGCTAGATGCAGATAAAAATTATTTTTGAATTTGCAACCTGCTGGAGGTTAGCATAGATGGACTAATAGAACAAGTCCCACACACTGCTACAAGCCGAAGCCCAAATATTTTTTCAGAGCTAGATGCAGATAAAAATTATTTTGAATTTGCAACCTGTTGGAGGTTAGTATAGATGGACTAATAGAAAAAGTCCCACACACTGCTACAAGCCGAAGCCCAAATATTTTTTCAGAGCTAGATGCAGATAAAAATTATTTTGAATTTGCAACCTGCTGGATGTTAGTATAGATGGACTAATAGAACAAGTCCCACACACTGCTACAAGTCGAAGCCCAAATATTTTTTCAGAGCTAGATGCAGATAAAAATTATTTTGAATTTGAAACCTGCTGGAGGTTAGTATAGATGGACTAATAGAACAAGTCCCACACACTGGTACAAGCCGAAGCCCAAATATTTTTTCAGAGCAAGATTCAGATATAAATTATTTTGAATTTGCAACCTGCTGGAGGTTAGTATAGATGGACTAATAGAACAAGTCCCACACACTGCTACAAGCCGAAGTCCAAATATTTTTTCAGAGCTAGATGCATATAAAAATTATTTTGAATTTGCACCCTGCTTGAGGTTAGTCTAGATGGACTAATAGATCAATTCCCACACACTGCTACAAGCCGAAGCCCAAATATTTTGTCAGAGCTAGATGAAGATAAAAATTATTTTGAATTTGCAACCAGCTGGAGGTTAGTCTAGATGGACTAATAGAACAAGTCCCACACACTGCTACAAGCCGAAGCCCAAATATTTTTTCAGAGCTAGATGCAGATAAAAATTATTTTGAATTTGCAACCTTCTGGAGGTTAGCATAGATGGACTAATAGAACAAATCCCATACACTGCTACAAGCCGAAGACCAAATATTTTTTCAGAGCTAGATGCAGATAAAAATTATTTTGAATTTGCAACCTTCTGGAGGTTAGTATAGATGGACTAATAGAACAAGTCCCACACACTGCTACAAGCCGAAGCCCAAATATTTTTTCAGAGCTAGATGCAGATAAAAATTATTTTGAATTTGCAACCTGCTGGAATATAGTATAGATGGACTAATAGAACAAGTCCCACACACTGCTACAAGCCGAAGCCCAAATATTTTTTCAGAGCTAGATGCAGATACAAATTATTTAGAATTTGCAACCTGCTGAATGTTAGTATAGATGGACTAATAGAACAAGTCCCACACACTGGTACAAGCCGAAGCCCAAATATTTTTTCAGAGCTAGATACAGATGTAAATTATTTTGAATTTGCAACCTGCTGGAGGTTAGTATAGATGGACTAATAGAACAACTCTCAGACAATGCTACAAGCAGAAGCCCAAATATTTTTTTAGAGCTAGATGCAGATAAAAATTATTTTGAATTTGCAACCTGCTTGAGGTTAGTCTAGATGGACTAATAGAACAAGTCCCACACACTGCTACAAGCCAAAGCCCAAATATTTTTCAGAGCTAGATGCAGATAAAAATAATTTTGAATTTGCAACCTGCTGGAGGTTAGTATAGATGGACTAATAGAACAAGTCCCACACACTGCTACAAGCCGAAGCCCAAATATTTTTTCTGAGACAGGTGCAGATAAAAATTATTTTGAATTTGCAACCTGCTGGAGGTTAGTATAGATGGACTAATAGAACAAGTCCCACACACTGCTACAAGCCAAAGCCCAAATATTTTTTCTGAGACAGGTGCAGATAAAAATTATTTTGAATTTGCAACCTGCTGGAGGTTAGTATAGATGGACTAATAGAACAAGTCCCACACACTGCTACAAGCCAAAGCACAAATATTTTTTCAGAGCTAGATGCAGATAAAAATTATTTTGAATTTGCAACCTGCTGGGTGTTAGTATAGATGGACTAATAGAACAAGTCCCACACACTGCTACAAGCCGAAGCCCAAAAATTTTTTCAGAGCTAGATACAGATATAAATTATTTTGAATTTGCAACCTGCTGGAGGTTAGTATAGATGGACTAATAGAACTAGTCCCACACACTGCTACAAGCCGAAGTAAAAATATTTTTTCAGAGCTAGATGCAGATACAAATTATTTAGAATTTGCAACCTGCTGAATGTTAGTATAGATGGACTAATAGAACAAGTCCCACACACTGGTACAAGCCGAAGCCCAAATATTTTTTCAGAGCTAGATACAGATATAAATTATTTTGAATTTGCAACCTGCTGGAGGTTAGTATAGATGGACTAATAGAACAAGTCTCACACAATGCTACAAGCAGAAGCCCAAATATTTTTTTAGAGCTAGATGCAGATAAAAATTATTTTGAATTTGCAACCTGCTTGAGGTTAGTCTAGATGGACTAATAGAACAAGTCCCACACACTGCTACAAGCCAAAGCCCAAATATTTTTTCAGAGCTAGATGCAGATAAAAATAATTTTGAATTTGCAACCTGCTGGAGGTTAGTATAGATGGACTAATAGAACAAGTCCCACACACTGCTACAAGCCGAAGCCCAAATATTTTTTCTGAGACAGGTGCAGATAAAAATTATTTTGAATTTGCAACCTGCTGGAGGTTAGTATAGATGGACTAATAGAACAAGTCCCAAACACTGCTACAAGCCAAAGCCCAAATATTTTTTCTGAGACAGGTGCAGATAAAAATTATTTTGAATTTGCAACCTGCTGGGTGTTAGTATAGATGGACTAATAGAACAAGTCCCACACACTGCTACAAGCCGAAGCCCAAAAATTTTTTCAGAGCTAGATACAGATATAAATTATTTTGAATTTGCAACCTGCTGGAGGTTAGTATAGATGGACTAATAGAACTAGTCCCACACACTGCTACAAGCCGAAGTAAAAATATTTTTTCAGAGCTAGATGCAGATAAAAATTATTTTGAATTTGCAACCTGCTGGAGGTTAGTATAGATAGACTAATAGAACAAGTCCCACACACTGCTACAAGCCGAAGCCCAAATATTTTTTCAGAGCTAGATGCAGATAAAAATTATTTTGAATTTGCACCCTGGTTGAGGTTAGTCTAGATGGACTAATAGAACATGTCCCACACACTGCTACAAGCCGAAGCCCAAATATTTTGTCAGAGCTAGATGCAGATAAAAATTATTTTGAATTTGCATCCTGCTGGAGGTTAGTATAGATGGACTAATAGAACAAGTCCCACACACTGCTACAAGCCGAAGCCCAAATATTTTTTCAGAGCTAGATGCAGAAAAAAATTATTTTCAATTTGCAACCTGCTGGAGGTTAGCATAGATGGACTAATAGAACAAGTCCCACACACTGCTACAAGCCGAAGCCCAAATATTTTTTCAGAGCTAGATGCAGATAAAAATTATTTTGAATTTTCAACCTTGTGGAGGTTAGTATAGTTGGACAAATAGAACAAGTCCCACACACTGCTACAAGCCGAAGTCCAAATATTTTTTCAGAGCTAGATGCAGATAAAAATTATTTTGAATTTGCAACCTGCTGGAGGTTAGCATAGATGGACTAATAGAACAAGTCCCACACACTGCTACAAGCCGAAGCCCAAATATTTTTTCAGAGCTAGATGCAGATAAAAATTATTTTGAATTTGCAACCTGTTGGAGGTTAGTATAGATGGACTAATAGAAAAAGTCCCACACACTGCTACAAGCCGAAGCCCAAATATTTTTTCAGAGCTAGATGCAGATAAAAATTATTTTGAATTTGCAACCTGCTGGATGTTAGTATATATGGACGAATAGAACAAGTCCCACACACTGCTACAAGTCGAAGCCCAAATATTTTTTCAGAGCTAGATGCAGATAAAAATTATTTTGAATTTGCAACCTGCTGGAGGTTAGTATAGATGGACTAATAGAACAAGTCCCACACACTGCTACAAGCCGAAGTCCAAATATTTTTTCAGAGCTAGATGCATATAAAAATTATTTTGAATTTGCACCCTGCTTGAGGTTAGTCTAGATGGACTAATAGATCAAGTCCCACACACTGCTACAAGCCGAAGCCCAAATATTTTGTCAGAGGTAGATGCAGATAAAAATTATTTTGAATTTGCAACGAGCTGGAGGTTAGTCTAGATGGACTAATAGAACAAGTCCCACACACTGCTACAAGCCGAAGCCCAAATATTTTTTCAGAGCTAGATGCAGATAAAAATTATTTTGAATTTGCAACCTGCTGGAGGTTAGCATAGATGGACTAATAGAACAAGTCCCACACACTGCTACAAGCCGAAGCCCAAATATTTTTTCAGAGCTAGATGCAGATAAAAATTATTTTGAATTTGCAACCAGCTGGAGGTTAGTATAGATGGACTAATAGAACAAGTCCCACACACTGCTACAAGTCGAAGCCCAAATATTTTTTCAGAGCTAGATGCAGATTAAAATTATGTTGAATTTGCAACCTGGTGGAGGTTAGTATAGATGGACTAATAGAACAAGTCCCACACACTGCTACAAGCCGAAGCCCAAATATTTTTTCAGAGCTAGATGCAGATAAAATTATTTTGAATTTGCAACCTGCTGGAGGTTATTATAGATGGACTAATAGAACAAGTCCCACACACAGCTACAAGCCGAAGCCCAAATATTTTTTCAGAGCTAGATGCAGAAAAAAATTATTTTCAATTTGCAACCTGCTGGAGGTTAGCATAGATGGACTAATAGAACAAGTCCCACACACTGCTACAAGCCGAAGCCCAAATATTTTTTCAGAGCTAGATGCAGATAAAAATTATTTTGAATTTTCAACCTTGTGGAGGTTAGTATAGTTGGACAAATAGAACAAGTCCCACACACTGCTACAAGCCGAAGTCCAAATATTTTTTCAGAGCTAGATGCAGATAAAAATTATTTTGAATTTGCAACCTGCTGGAGGTTAGCATAGATGGACTAATAGAACAAGTCCCACACACTGCTACAAGCCGAAGTCCAAATATTTTTTCAGAGCTAGATGCAGATAAAAATTATTTTGAATTTGCAACCTGTTGGAGGTTAGTATAGATGGACTAATAGAAAAAGTCCCACACACTGCTACAAGCCGAAGCCCAAATATTTTTTCAGAGCTAGATGCAGATAAAAATTATTTTGAATTTGCAACCTGCTGGATGTTAGTATATATGGACGAATAGAACAAGTCCCACACACTGCTACAAGTCGAAGCCCAAATATTTTTTCAGAGCTAGATGCAGATAAAAATTATTTTGAATTTGCAACCTGCTGGAGGTTAGTATAGATGGATTAATAGAACAAGTCCCACACACTGGTACAAGCCGAAGCCCAAATATTTTTTCAGAGCTAGATACAGATATAAATTATTTTGAATTTGCAACCTGCTGGAGGTTAGTATAGATGGACTAATAGAACAAGTCCCACACACTGCTACAAGCCGAAGTCCAAATATTTTTTCAGAGCTAGATGCATATAAAAATTATTTTGAATTTGCACCCTGCTTGAGGTTAGTCTAGATGGACTAATAGATCAAGTCCCACACACTGCTACAAGCCGAAGCCCAAATATTTTGTCAGAGGTAGATGCAGATAAAAATTATTTTGAATTTGCAACGAGCTGGAGGTTAGTCTAGATGGACTAATAGAACAAGTCCCACACACTGCTACAAGCCGAAGCCCAAATATTTTTTCAGAGCTAGATGCAGATAAAAATTATTTTGAATTTGCAACCTGCTGGAGGTTAGCATAGATGGACTAATAGAACAAGTCCCACACACTGCTACAAGCCGAAGCCCAAATATTTTTTCAGAGCTAGATGCAGATAAAAATTATTTTGAATTTGCAACCAGCTGGAGGTTAGTATAGATGGACTAATAGAACAAGTCCCACACACTGCTACAAGTCGAAGCCCAAATATTTTTTCAGAGCTAGATGCAGATTAAAATTATGTTGAATTTGCAACCTGGTGGAGGTTAGTATAGATGGACTAATAGAACAAGTCCCACACACTGCTACAAGCCGAAGCCCAAATATTTTTTCAGAGCTAGATGCAGATAAAAATTATTTTGAATTTGCAACCTGCTGGAGGTTATTATAGATGGACTAATAGAACAAGTCCCACACACAGCTACAAGCCGAAGCCCAAATATTTTTTCAGAGCTAGATGCAGATAAAAATTATTATGAATTTGCAACCTGCTGGAGGTTAGTATGGATGGACTAATTGAACAAGTTCCACACACTGCTACAAGCCGAAGCCCAAATATTTTTTCTGAGACAGATGCAGATAAAAATTATTTTGAATTTGCAACCTGCTGGAGGTTAGTATAGATGGACTAATAGAACAAGTCCCACACACTGATACAAGCCGAAGCACAAATACTTTTTCAGAGCTAGATGCAGATAAAAATTATTTTGAATTTGCAACCTGCTGGGTGTTAGTATAGATGGACTAATAGAACAAGTCCCACACACTGCTACAAGCCGAAGCCCAAAAATTTTTTCAGAGCTAGATACAGATATAAATTATTTTGAATTTGCAACCTGCTGGAGGTTAGTATGAATGGACTAATAGAACTAGTCCCACACACTGCTACAAGCCAAAGCCCACATATTTTTTCAGAGCTAGATGCAGGTAAAAATTATTTTGAATTTGCAACCTGGTGGAGGTTAGTATAGATGGACTAATAGAACAAGTCCCACACACTGCTACAAGCCGAAGCCCAAATATTTTTTCAGTCCTAGATGCAGATAAAAATTATTTTGAATTTGCAACCTGCTGGAGGTTAGTAAAGATGGACTAATAGAACAAGTCCCACACACTGCTACAAGCCGATGCCCAAATATTTTTTCTGAGCTAGATGCAGGTACAAATTATGTTGAATTTGCAACCTGCTGGAGGTTAGTATAGATGGACTAATAGAACAAGTCCCACACACTGCTACAAGCCGAAGCCCAAATATTTTTTCAGAGCTAGATGCAGATAAAAATTATTTTGAATTTGCAACCTGCTGGAGGTTATTATAGATGGACTAATAGAACAAGTCCCACACACAGCTACAAGCCGAAGCCCAAATATTTTTTCAGAGCTAGATGCAGATAAAAATTATTATGAATTTGCAACCTGCTGGAGGTTAGTATGGATGGACTAATTGAACAAGTTCCACACACTGCTACAAGCCGAAGCCCAAATATTTTTTCTGAGACAGATGCAGATAAAAATTATTTTGAATTTGCAACCTGCTGGAGGTTAGTATAGATGGACTAATAGAACAAGTCCCACACACTGATACAAGCCGAAGCCCAAATACTTTTTCAGAGCTAGATGCAGATAAAAATTATTTTGAATTTGCAACCTGCTGGGTGTTAGTATAGATGGACTAATAGAACAAGTCCCACACACTGCTACAAGCCGAAGCCCAAAAATTTTTTCAGAGCTAGATACAGATATAAATTATTTTGAATTTGCAACCTGCTGGAGGTTAGTATGAATGGACTAATAGAACTAGTCCCACACACTGCTACAAGCCAAAGCCCACATATTTTTTCAGAGCTAGATGCAGGTAAAAATTATTTTGAATTTGCAACCTGGTGGAGGTTAGTATAGATGGACTAATAGAACAAGTCCCACACACTGCTACAAGCCGAAGCCCAAATATTTTTTCAGTCCTAGATGCAGATAAAAATTATTTTGAATTTGCAACCTGCTGGAGGTTAGTAAAGATGGACTAATAGAACAAGTCCCACACACTGCTACAAGCCGATGCCCAAATATTTTTTCTGAGCTAGATGCAGGTAAAAATTATGTTGAATTTGCAACCTGCTGGAGGTTAGTATAGATGGACTAATAGAACAAGTCCCACACACTGCTACAAGCCGAAGCCCAAATATTTTTTCAGAGCTAGATGCAGATAAAAATTATTTTGAATTTGCAACCTGCTGGAGGTTAGCATAGATGGACTAATAGAACAAGTCCCACACACTGCTACAAGCCGAAGCCCAAATATTTTTTCAGAGCTAGATGCAGATAAAAATTATTTTGAATTTGCAACCAGCTGGAGGTTAGTATAGATGGACTAATAGAACAAGTCCCACACACTGCTACAAGTCGAAGCCCAAATATTTTTTCAGAGCTAGATGCAGATTAAAATTATGTTGAATTTGCAACCTGGTGGAGGTTAGTATAGATGGACTAATAGAACAAGTCCCACACACTGCTACAAGCCGAAGCCCAAATATTTTTTCAGAGGTAGATGCAGATAAAAATTATTTTGAATTTGCAACCTGCTGGAGGTTATTATAGATGGACTAATAGAACAAGTCCCACACACAGCTACAAGCCGAAGCCCAAATATTTTTTCAGAGCTAGATGCAGATAAAAATTATTATGAATTTGCAACCTGCTTGAGGATAGTATGGATGGACTAATTGAACAAGTTCCACACACTGCTACAAGCCGAAGCCCAAATATTTTTTCTGAGACAGATGCAGATAAAAATTATTTTGAATTTGCAACCTGCTGGAGGTTAGTATAGATGGACTAATAGAACAAGTCCCACACACTGATACAAGCCGAAGCCCAAATACTTTTTCAGAGCTAGATGCAGATAAAAATTATTTTGAATTTGCAACCTGCTGGGTGTTAGTATAGATGGACTAATAGAACAAGTCCCACACACTGCTACAAGCCGAAGCCCAAAAATTTTTTCAGAGCTAGATACAGATATAAATTATTTTGAATTTGCAACCTGCTGGAGGTTAGTATGAATGGACTAATAGAACTAGTCCCACACACTGCTACAAGCCAAAGCCCACATATTTTTTCAGAGCTAGATGCAGGTAAAAATTATTTTGAATTTGCAACCTGGTGGAGGTTAGTATAGATGGACTAATAGAACAAGTCCCACACACTGCTACAAGCCGAAGCCCAAATATTTTTTCAGTCCTAGATGCAGATAAAAATTATTTTGAATTTGCAACCTGCTGGAGGTTAGTAAAGATGGACTAATAGAACAAGTCCCACACACTGCTACAAGCCGATGCCCAAATATTTTTTCTGAGCTAGATGCAGGTAAAAATTATGTTGAATTTGCAACCTGCTGGAGGTTAGTATAGATGGACTAATAGAACAAGTCCCACACACTGCTACAAGCCGAAGCCCAAATATTTTTTCAGAGCTAGATGCAGATAAAAATTATTTTGAATTTGCAACCTGCTGGAGGTTAGCATAGATGGACTAATAGAACAAGTCCCACACACTGCTACAAGCCGAAGCCCAAATATTTTTTCAGAGCTAGATGCAGATAAAAATTATTTTGAATTTGCAACCAGCTGGAGGTTAGTATAGATGGACTAATAGAACAAGTCCCACACACTGCTACAAGTCGAAGCCCAAATATTTTTTCAGAGCTAGATGCAGATTAAAATTATGTTGAATTTGCAACCTGGTGGAGGTTAGTATAGATGGACTAATAGAACAAGTCCCACACACTGCTACAAGCCGAAGCCCAAATATTTTTTCAGAGCTAGATGCAGATAAAAATTATTTTGAATTTGCAACCTGCTGGAGGTTATTATAGATGGACTAATAGAACAAGTCCCACACACAGCTACAAGCCGAAGCCCAAATATTTTTTCAGAGCTAGATGCAGATAAAAATTATTATGAATTTGCAACCTGCTGGAGGATAGTATGGATGGACTAATTGAACAAGTTCCACACACTGCTACAAGCCGAAGCCCAAATATTTTTTCTGAGACAGATGCAGATAAAAATTATTTTGAATTTGCAACCTGCTGGAGGTTAGTATAGATGGACTAATAGAACAAGTCCCACACACTGATACAAGCCGAAGCCCAAATACTTTTTCAGAGCTAGATGCAGATAAAAATTATTTTGAATTTGCAACCTGCTGGGTGTTAGTATAGATGGACTAATAGAACAAGTCCCACACACTGCTACAAGCCGAAGCCCAAAAATTTTTTCAGAGCTAGATACAGATATAAATTATTTTGAATTTGCAACCTGCTGGAGGTTAGTATGAATGGACTAATAGAACTAGTCCCACACACTGCTACAAGCCAAAGCCCACATATTTTTTCAGAGCTAGATGCAGGTAAAAATTATTTTGAATTTGCAACCTGGTGGAGGTTAGTATAGATGGACTAATAGAACAAGTCCCACACACTGCTACAAACCGAAGCCCAAATATTTTTTCAGTCCTAGATGCAGATAAAAATTATTTTGAATTTGCAACCTGCTGGAGGTTAGTAAAGATGGACTAATAGAACAAGTCCCACACACTGCTACAAGCCGAAGCCCAAATATTTTTTCAGAGCTAGATGCAGATAAAAATTATTTTGAATTTGCAACCTGCAGTAGGTTAGTCTAGATGGACTAATAGAACAAGTCCCACACACTGCTACAAGCCGATGCCCAAATATTTTTTCTGAGCTAGATGCAGGTAAAAATTATGTTGAATTTGCAACCTGCTGGAGGTTAGTATAGATGGACTAATAGAACAAGTCCCACACACTGCTACAAGCCGAAGCCCAAATATTTTTTCAGAGCTAGATGCAGATAAAAATTATTTTGAATTGCAAACTGATGGATGTTAGTATAGATGGACTAATAGAACAAGTACCACACACTGCTACAAGCCGAAGCCCAAATATTTTTTCAGAGCTAGATGCAGATAAAAATTATTTAGAATTTGCAACCTGCTGGAGGTTAGTATAGATGGACTAATAGAACACGTCCCACACACTGGTTCAAGCCGAAGCCCAAATATTTTTTCAGAGCTAGATACAGATATAAATTATTTTAAATTTGCAACCTGCTGGAGGTTAGTATAGATGGACTAATAGAACAAGTCCCACACACTGCTACAAGCAGAAGCCCAAATATTTTTTCAGAGCTAGATGCAGATAAAAATTATTTTGAATTTGCAACCTGCTTGAGGTTAGTCTAGATGAACTAATAGAACAAGTCCCACACAGTGCAACAAGCCGAAGTCCAAAATTGTTTCAGAGCTAGATGCATATAAAAATTATTTTGAATTTGCACCCTGCTTGAGGTTAGTCTAGATGGACTAATAGATCAAGTCCCACACACTGCTACAAGCCGAAGCCCAAATATTTTGTCAGAGCTAGATGCAGATAAAAATTATTTTGAATTTGCAACCAGCTGGATGTTAGTATAGATGGACTAATAGAACAAGTCCCACACACTGCTACAAGCCGAAGCCCAAATATTTTTTCAGAGCTAGATGCAGATAAAAATTATTTTGAATTTGCATCCTGCTGGAGGTTAGTATAGATGGACTAATAGAACAAGCCCCACACACTGCTACAAGCTGAAGCCCAAATATTTTTTCAGAGCTAGATGCAGAAAAAAATTATTTTCAATTTGCAACCTGCTTGAGGTTAGTATAGATGGACTAATAGAACAAGTCCCACACAATGCTACAAGCCGAAGCCCAAATATTTTTTCAGAGCTAGATGCAGATAAAAATTATTTTGAATTTTCAACCTTGTGGAGGTTAGTATAGTTGGACAAATAGAACAAGTCCCACACAATGCTACAAGCCGAAGCCCAAATATTTTTTCAGAGCTAGATGCAGATAAAAATTATTTTGAATTTGCAACCTGCTGGAGGTTAGTCTAGATGGACTAATAGAACAAGTCCCACACACTGCTACAAGCCGAAGCCCAAATATTTTGTCAGAGCTAGATGCAGATAAAAATTATTTTGAATTTGCAACCTGCTGGAGGTTAGTATAGATGGACTAATAGAACAAGTCCCACACACTGCTGCAAGCCGAAGCCCAAATATTTTTTCAGAGCTAGATGCAGAAAAAAATTATTTTGAATTTGCAACCTGGTGGAGGTTAGTATAGATGGACTAATAGAACAAGTCCCACACACTGCTACAATCCGAAGCCCAAATATTTTTTCAGAGCTAGATGCAGATAAAAATTATTTTGAATTTGCAACCTGCTGGAGGTTAGTCTAGATGGACTAATAGAACAAGTCCCACACACTGCTACAAGCCGAAGCCCAAATATTTTTTCAGAGCTAGATGCATATAAAAATTATTTTGAATTTGCAACCTGCTGGAGGTTAGTATAGAAGGACTAATAGAACAAGTCCCACACACTGCTACAAGCCGAAGCCCAAATATTTTTTCAGAGCTAGATGCAGATAAAAATTATTTTGAATTTGCAACCTGCTGGAGGTTAGTATAGATGGACTAATAGTACAAGTCCCACACACTGCTACAAGCAGAAGCCCAAATATTTTTTCAGAGCTAGATGCAGATAAAAATTATTTTGAATTTGCAACCTGCTGGATGTTAGTATAGATGGACTAATACAACAAGTCCCACACACTGCTACAAGCCGAAGTCCAAATATTTTTTCAGAGCTAGATGCAGATAAAAATTATTTCGAATTTGCAACCTGCTGGAGGTTAGTATAGATAGACTAATAGAACAAGTCCCACACACTGCTACAAGCCGAAGCCCAAATATTTTTTCAGAGCTAGATACAGATAAAAATTTGTTTTGAATTTGCATCCTGCTGGAGGTTAGCATAGATGGACTAATAGAACAAGTCCCACACACTGCTAAAAGCCGAAGCTCAAATATTTTTTCAGAGCTAGATGCAGATAAAAATTATTTTGAATTTTCAACCTTGTGGAGGTTGGTATAGTTATACAAATAAAACAAGTCCCACACACTGCTACAAGCCGAAGCCCAAATATTTTTTCAGAGCTAGATGCAGATAAAAATTATTTTGAATTTGCAACCTGCTGGAGGTTAGTCTAGATGGACTAATAGAACAAGACCCACACACTGCTACAAGCCGAAGTCCAAATATTTTTTCAGAGCTAGATGCAGATAAAAATTATTTTTGAATTTGCAACCTGCTGGAGGTTAGCATAGATGGACTAATAGAACAAGTCCCACACACTGCTACAAGCCGAAGCCCAAATATTTTTTCAGAGCTAGATGCAGATAAAAATTATTTTGAATTTGCAACCTGTTGGAGGTTAGTATAGATGGACTAATAGAAAAAGTCCAACACACTGCTACAAGCCAAAGCCCAAATATTTTTTCAGAGCTAGATGCAGATAAAAATTATTTTGAATTTGCAACTTGCTGGATGTTAGTATAGATGGACTAATAGAACAAGTCCCACACACTGCTACAAGTCGAAGCCCAAATATTTTTTCAGAGCTAGATGCAGATAAAAATTATTTTGAATTTGAAACCTGCTGGAGGTTAGTATAGATGGACTAATAGAACAAGTCCCACACACTGGTACAAGCCGAAGCCCAAATATTTTTTCAGAGCAAGATTCAGATATAAATTATTTTGAATTTGCAACCTGCTGGAGGTTAGTATAGATGGACTAATAGAACAAGTCCCACACACTGCTACAAGCCGAAGTCCAAATATTTTTTCAGAGCTAGATGCATATAAAAATTATTTTGAATTTGCACCCTGCTTGAGGTTAGTCTAGATGGACTAATAGATCAATTACCACACACTGCTACAAGCCGAAGCCCAAATATTTTGTCAGAGCTAGATGAAGATAAAAATTATTTTGAATTTGCAACCAGCTGGAGGTTAGTCTAGATGGACTAATAGAACAAGTCCCACACACTGCTACAAGCCGAAGCCCAAATATTTTTTCAGAGCTAGATGCAGATAAAAATTATTTTGAATTTGCAACCTTCTGGAGGTTAGCATAGATGGACTAATAGAACAAGTCCCATACACTGCTACAAGCCGAAGACCAAATATTTTTTCAGAGCTAGATGCAGATAAAAATTATTTTGAATTTGCAACCTTCTGGAGGTTAGTATAGATGGACTAATAGAACAAGTCCCACACACTGCTACAAGCCGAAGCCCAAATATTTTTTCAGAGCTAGATGCAGATAAAAATTATTTTGAATTTGCAACCTGCTGGAATATAGTATAGATGGACTAATAGAACAAGTCCCACACACTGCTACAAGCCGAAGCCCAAATATTTTTTCAGAGCTAGATGCAGATACAAATTATTTTGAATTTGCAACCTGTTGGAGGTTAGTATAGATGGACTAATAGAAAAAGTCCCACACACTGCTACAAGCCGAAGCCCAAATATTTTTTCAGAGCTAGATGCAGATACAAATTATTTTGAATTTGCAACCTGTTGGAGGTTAGTATAGATGGACTAATAGAACAAGTCCCACACACTGCTACAAGCCGAAGCCCAAATATTTTTTCAGAGCTAGATGCAGATAAAAATTATTTTGAATTTGCAACCTGTTGGAGGTTAGTATAGATGGACTAATAGAAAAAGTCCCACACACTGCTACAAGCCAAAGCCCAAATATTTTTTCAGAGCTAGATGCAGATAAAAATTATTTTGAATTTGCAACTTGCTGGATGTTAGTATAGATGGACTAATAGAACAAGTCCCACACACTGCTACAAGTCGAAGCCCAAATATTTTTTCAGAGCTAGATGCAGATAAAAATTATTTTGAATTTGAAACCTGCTGGAGGTTAGTATAGATGGACTAATAGAACAAGTCCCACACACTGGTACAAGCCGAAGCCCAAATATTTTTTCAGAGCAAGATTCAGATATAAATTATTTTGAATTTGCAACCTGCTGGAGGTTAGTATAGATGGACTAATAGAACAAGTCCCACACACTGCTACAAGCCGAAGTCCAAATATTTTTTCAGAGCTAGATGCATATAAAAATTATTTTGAATTTGCACCCTGCTTGAGGTTAGTCTAGATGGACTAATAGATCAATTCCCACACACTGCTACAAGCCGAAGCCCAAATATTTTGTCAGAGCTAGATGAAGATAAAAATTATTTTGAATTTGCAACCAGCTGGAGGTTAGTCTAGATGGACTAATAGAACAAGTCCCACACACTGCTACAAGCCGAAGCCCAAATATTTTTTCAGAGCTAGATGCAGATAAAAATTATTTTGAATTTGCAACCTTCTGGAGGTTAGCATAGATGGACTAATAGAACAAGTCCCATACACTGCTACAAGCCGAAGACCAAATATTTTTTCAGAGCTAGATGCAGATAAAAATTATTTTGAATTTGCAACCTTCTGGAGGTTAGTATAGATGGACTAATAGAACAAGTCCCACACACTGCTACAAGCCGAAGCCCAAATATTTTTTCAGAGCTAGATGCAGATAAAAATTATTTTGAATTTGCAACCTGCTGGAATATAGTATAGATGGACTAATAGAACAAGTCCCACACACTGCTACAAGCCGAAGCCCAAATATTTTTTCAGAGCTAGATGCAGATACAAATTATTTAGAATTTGCAACCTGCTGAATGTTAGTATAGATGGACTAATAGAACAAGTCCCACACACTGGTACAAGCCGAAGCCCAAATATTTTTTCAGAGCTAGATACAGATGTAAATTATTTTGAATTTGCAACCTGCTGGAGGTTAGTATAGATGGACTAATAGAACAAGTCTCAGACAATGCTACAAGCAGAAGCCCAAATATTTTTTTAGAGCTAGATGCAGATAAAAATTATTTTGAATTTGCAACCTGCTTGAGGTTAGTCTAGATGGACTAATAGAACAAGTCCCACACACTGCTACAAGCCGAAGCCCAAATATTTTTTCTGAGACAGGTGCAGATAAAAATTATTTTGAATTTGCAACCTGCTGGAGGTTAGTATAGATGGACTAATAGAACAAGTCCCACACACTGCTACAAGCCAAAGCCCAAATATTTTTTCTGAGACAGGTGCAGATAAAAATTATTTTGAATTTGCAACCTGCTGGAGGTTAGTATAGATGGACTAATAGAACAAGTCCCACACACTGCTACAAGCCGAAGTCCAAATATTTTTTCAGAGCTAGATGCATATAAAAATTATTTTGAATTTGCACCCTGCTTGAGGTTAGTCTAGATGGACTAATAGATCAATTCCCACACACTGCTACAAGCCGAAGCCCAAATATTTTGTCAGAGCTAGATGAAGATAAAAATTATTTTGAATTTGCAACCAGCTGGAGGTTAGTCTAGATGGAATAATAGAACAAGTCCCACACACTGCTACAAGCCGAAGCCCAAATATTTTTTCAGAGCTAGATGCAGATAAAAATTATTTTGAATTTGCAACCTTCTGGAGGTTAGCATAGATGGACTAATAGAACAAGTCCCATACACTGCTACAAGCCGAAGACCAAATATTTTTTCAGAGCTAGATGCAGATAAAAATTATTTTGAATTTGCAACCTTCTGGAGGTTAGTATAGATGGACTAATAGAACAAGTCCCACACACTGCTACAAGCCGAAGCCCAAATATTTTTTCAGAGCTAGATGCAGATAAAAATTATTTTGAATTTGCAACCTGCTGGAATATAGTATAGATGGACTAATAGAACAAGTCCCACACACTGCTACAAGCCGAAGCCCAAATATTTTTTCAGAGCTAGATGCAGATACAAATTATTTAGAATTTGCAACCTGCTGAATGTTAGTATAGATGGACTAATAGAACAAGTCCCACACACTGGTACAAGCCGAAGCCCAAATATTTTTTCAGAGCTAGATACAGATGTAAATTATTTTGAATTTGCAACCTGCTGGAGGTTAGTATAGATGGACTAATAGAACAAGTCTCAGACAATGCTACAAGCAGAAGCCCAAATATTTTTTTAGAGCTAGATGCAGATAAAAATTATTTTGAATTTGCAACCTGCTTGAGGTTAGTCTAGATGGACTAATAGAACAAGTCCCACACACTGCTACAAGCCAAAGCCCAAATATTTTTTCAGAGCTAGATGCAGATAAAAATTATTTTGAATTTGCAACCTACTGGAGGTTAGTATAGATGGACTAATAGAACAAGTCCCACACACTGCTACAAGCCGAAGCCCAAATATTTTTTCTGAGACAGGTGCAGATAAAAATTATTTTGAATTTGCAACCTGCTGGAGGTTAGTATAGATGGACTAATAGAACAAGTCCCACACACTGCTACAAGCCAAAGCCCAAATATTTTTTCTGAGACAGGTGCAGATAAAAATTATTTTGAATTTGCAACCTGCTGGAGGTTAGTATAGATGGACTAATAGAACAAGTCCCACACACTGCTACAAGCCAAAGCACAAATATTTTTTCAGAGCTAGATGCAGATAAAAATTATTTTGAATTTGCAACCTGCTGGGTGTTAGTATAGATGGACTAATAGAACAAGTCCCACACACTGCTACAAGCCGAAGCCCAAAAATTTTTTCAGAGCTAGATACAGATATAAATTATTTTGAATTTGCAACCTGCTGGAGGTTAGTATAGATGGACTAATAGAACTAGTCCCACACACTGCTACAAGCCGAAGTAAAAATATTTTTTCAGAGCTAGATGCAGATAAAAATTATTTTGAATTTGCAACCTGCTGGAGGTTAGTATAGATAGACTAATAGAACAAGTCCCACACACTGCTACAAGCCGAAGCCCAAATATTTTTTCAGAGCTAGATGCAGATAAAAATTATTTTGAATTTGCACCCTGCTTGAGGTTAGTCTAGATGGACTAATAGAACAAGTCCCACACACTGCTACAAGCCGAAGCCCAAATATTTTGTCAGAGCTAGATGCAGATAAAAATTATTTTGAATTTGCATCCTGCTGGAGGTTAGTATAGATGGACTAATAGAACAAGTCCCACACACTGCTACAAGCCGAAGCCCAAATATTTTTTCAGAGCTAGATGCAGAAAAAAATTATTTTCAATTTGCAACCTGCTGGAGGTTAGCATAGATGGACTAATAGAACAAGTCCCACACACTGCTACAAGCCGAAGCCCAAATATTTTTTCAGAGCTAGATGCAGATAAAAATTATTTTGAATTTTCAACCTTGTGGAGGTTAGTATAGTTGGACAAATAGAACAAGTCCCACACACTGCTACAAGCCGAAGTCCAAATATTTTTTCAGAGCTAGATGCAGATAAAAATTATTTTGAATTTGCAACCTGCTGGAGGTTTGCATAGATGAACTAATAGAACAAGTCCCACACACTGCTACAAGCCGAAGCCCAAATATTTTTTCAGAGCTAGATGCAGATAAAAATTATTTTGAATTTGCAACCTGTTGGAGGTTAGTATAGATGGACTAATAGAAAAAGTCCCACACACTGCTACAAGCCGAAGCCCAAATATTTTTTCAGAGCTAGATGCAGATAAAAATTATTTTGAATTTGCAACCTGCTGGATGTTAGTATATATGGACTAATAGAACAAGTCCCACACACTGCTACAAGTCGAAGCCCAAATATTTTTTCAGAGCTAGATGCAGATAAAAATTATTTTGAATTTGCAACCTGCTGGAGGTTAGTATAGATGGATTAATAGAACAAGTCCCACACACTGGTACAAGCCGAAGCCCAAATATTTTTTCAGAGCTAGATACAGATATAAATTATTTTGAATTTGCAACCTGCTGGAGGTTAGTATAGATGGACTAATAGAACAAGTCCCACACACTGCTACAAGCCGAAGTCCAAATATTTTTTCAGAGCTAGATGCATATAAAAATTATTTTGAATTTGCACCCTGCTTGAGGTTAGTCTAGATGGACTAATAGATCAAGTCCCACACACTGCTACAAGCCGAAGCCCAAATATTTTGTCAGAGGTAGATGCAGATAAAAATTATTTTGAATTTGCAACGAGCTGGAGGTTAGTCTAGATGGACTAATAGAACAAGTCCCACACACTGCTACAAGCCGAAGCCCAAATATTTTTTCAGAGCTAGATGCAGATAAAAATTATTTTGAATTTGCAACCTGCTGGAGGTTAGCATAGATGGACTAATAGAACAAGTCCCACACACTGCTACAAGCCGAAGCCCAAATATTTTTTCAGAGCTAGATGCAGATAAAAATTATTTTGAATTTGCAACCAGCTGGAGGTTAGTATAGATGGACTAATAGAACAAGTCCCACACACTGCTACAAGTCGAAGCCCAAATATTTTTTCAGAGCTAGATGCAGATTAAAATTATGTTGAATTTGCAACCTGGTGGAGGTTAGTATAGATGGACTAATAGAACAAGTCCCACACACTGCTACAAGCCGAAGCCCAAATATTTTTTCAGAGCTAGATGCAGATAAAAATTATTTTGAATTTGCAACCTGCTGGAGGTTATTATAGATGGACTAATAGAACAAGTCCCACACACAGCTACAAGCCGAAGCCCAAATATTTTTTCAGAGCTAGATGCAGATAAAAATTATTATGAATTTGCAACCAGCTGGAGGTTAGTATCAATGGACTAATTGAACAAGTCCCACACACTGCTACAAGCCGAAGCCCAAATATTTTTTCTGAGACAGATGCAGATAAAAATTATTTTGAATTTGCAACCTGCAGTAGGTTAGTCTAGATGGACTAATAGAACAAGTCCCACACACTGCTACAAGCCGATGCCCAAATATTTTTTCTGAGCTAGATGCAGGTAAAAATTATGTTGAATTTGCAACCTGCTGGAGGTTAGTATAGATGGACTAATAGAAAAAGTCCCACACACTGCTACAAGCCGAAGCCCAAATATTTTTTCAGAGCTAGATGCAGATAAAAATTATTTTGAATTGCAAACTGATGGATGTTAGTATAGATGGACTAATAGAACAAGTCCCACACACTGCTACAAGCCGAAGCCCAAATATTTTTTCAGTGCTAGATGCAGATAAAAATTATTTTGAATTTGCAACCTGGTGGAGGTTAGTATAGATGGACTAATAGAACAAGTCCCACACACTGCTACAAGCCGAAGCCCAAATATCTTTTCAGAGCTAGATGCAGATAAAAATTATTTTGAATTTGCAACCTGCTGGACGTTATTATAGATGGACTAATAGAACAAGTCCCACACACTGCTACAAGCCGATGCCCAAATATTTTTCAGAGCTAGATGCAGGTAAAAATTATGTTGAATTTGCAACCTGCTGGAGGTTAGTATAGATGGATTAATAGAACAAGTCCCACACACTGCTACAAGCCGAAGCCCAAATATTTTTTCAGAGCTAGATGCAGATAAAAATTATTTTGAATTGCAACCTGATGGATGTTAGAATAGATGGACTAATAGAACAAGTCCCACACACTGCTACAAGCCGAAGCCCAAATATTTTTTCAGAGCTAGATGCAGATAAAAATTATTTAGAATTTGCAACCTGCTGGAGGTTAGTATAGATGGACTAATAGAACACGTCCCACACACTGGTTCAAGCCGAAGCACAAATATTTTTTCAGAGCTAGATACAGATATAAATTATTTTAAATTTGCAACCTGCTGGAGGTTAGTATAGATGGACTAATAGAACAAGTCCCACACACTGCTACAAGCAGAAGCCCAAATATTTTTTCAGAGCTAGATGCAGATAAAAATTATTTTGAATTTGCAACCTGCTTGAGGTTAGTCTAGATGAACTAATAGAACAAGTCCCACACACTGCTACAAGCCGAAGCCCAAATATTTTTTCAGAGCTAGATGCAGATAAAAATTATTTTGAATTTGCACCCTGCTTGAGGTTAGTCTAGATGGACTAATAGAACAAGTCCCACACACTGCTACAAGCCGAAACCCAAATATTTTGTCAGAGCTAGATGCAGATAAAAATTATTTTGAATTTGCATCCTGCTGGAGGTTAGTATAGATGGACTAATAGAACAAGCCCCACACACTGCTACAAGCCGAAGCCCAAATATTTTTTCAGAGCTAGATGCAGAAAAAAATTATTTTCAATTTGCAACCTGCTTGAGGTTAGTATAGATGGACTAATAGAACAAGTCCCACACAATGCTACAAGCCGAAGCCCAAATATTTTTTCAGAGCTAGATGCAGATAAAAATTATTTTGAATTTTCAACCTTGTGGAGGTTAGTATAGTTGGACAAATAGAACAAGTCCCACACACTGCTACAAGCCGAAGCCCAAATATTTTTTCAGAGCTAGATGCAGATAAAAATTATTTTGAATTTGCAACCTGCTGGAGGTTAGTCTAGATGGACTAATAGAACAAGTCCCACACACTGCTTCAAGCCGAAGTCCAAATATTTTTTCAGAGCTAGATGCAGATAAAAATTATTTTGAATTTGCAACCTGCTGGAGGTTAGCATAGATGGACTAATAGAACAAGTCCCACACACTGCTACAAGCCGAAGCCCAAATATTTTTTCAGAGCTAGATGCAGATAAAAATTATTTTGAATTTGCAACCTGTTGGAGGTTAGTATAGATGGACTAATAGAAAAAGTCCCACACACTGCTACAAGCCGAAGCCCAAATATTTTTTCAGAGCTAGATGCAGATAAAAATTATTTTGAATTTGCAACCTGCTGGATGTTAGTATATATGGACTAATAGAACAAGTCCCACACACTGCTACAAGTCGAAGCCCAAATATTTTTTCAGTGCTAGATGCAGAAAAAAATTATTTTCAATTTGCAACCTGCTTGAGGTTAGTATAGATGGACTAATAGAACAAGTCCCACACAATGCTACAAGCCGAAGCCCAAATATTTTTTCAGAGCTAGATGCAGATAAAAATTATTTAGAATTTGCAACCTGCTGGAGGTTAGCATAGATGGACTAATAGAACAAGTCCCACACACTGCTACAAGCCGAAGCCCAAATATTTTTTCACAGCTAGATGCAGATAAAAATTATTTTGAATTTGCAACCTGTTGGAGGTTATTATAGATGGACTAATAGAAAAAGTCCCACACACTGCTACAAGCCGAAGCCCAAATATTTTTTCAGATCTAGATGCAGATAAAAATTATTTTGAATTTGCAACCTGCTGGATGTTAGTATATATGGACTAATAGAACAAGTCCCACACACTGCTGCAAGTCGAAGCCCAAATATTTTTTCAGAGCTAGATGCAGAAAAAAATTATTTTCAATTTGCAACCTGCTTGAGGTTAGTATAGATGGACTAATAGAACAAGTCCCACACAATGCTACAAGCCGAAGCCCAAATATTTTTTCAGAGCTAGATGCAGATAAAAATTGTTTTGAATTTTCAACCTTGTGGAGGTTAGTATAGTTGGACAAATAGAACAAGTCCCACACACTGCTACAAGCCGAAGCCCAAATATTTTTTCAGAGCTAGATGCAGATAAAAATTATTTTGAATTTGCAACCTGCTGGAGGTTAGTATAGATGGATTAATAGAACAAGTCCCACACACTGGTACAAGCCGAAGCCCAAATATTTTTTCAGAGCTAGATACAGATATAAATTATTTTGAATTTGCCACCTGCTGGAGGTTAGTATAGATGGACTAATAGAACAAGTCCCACACACTGCTACAAGCCGAAGTCCAAATATTTTTTCAGAGCTAGATGCATATAAAAATTATTTTGAATTTGCACCCTGCTTGAGGTTAGTCTAGATGGACTAATAGATCAAGTCCCACACACTGCTACAAGCCGAAGCCCAAATATTTTGTCAGAGGTAGATGCAGATAAAAATTATTTTGAATTTGCAACCAGCTGGAGGTTAGTCTAGATGGACTAATAGAACAAGTCCCACACACTGCTACAAGCCGAAGCCCAAATATTTTTTCAGAGCTAGATGCAGATAAAAATTATTTTGAATTTGCAACCTGCTGGAGGTTAGTATAGATGGACTAATAGAACAAGTCCCACACACTGCTACAAGCCGAAGCCCAAATATTTTTTCAGAGCTAGATGCAGATAAAAATTATTTTGAATTTGCAACCAGCTGGAGGTTAGTATAGATGGACTAATAGAACAAGTCCCACACACTGCTACAAGCCGAAGCCCAAATATTTTTTCAGAGCTAGATGCAGATAAAAATTATTTTAAATTTGCACCCTGCTGGAGGATAGTATAGATGGACTAATAGAACAAGTCCCACACACTGCTATAAGCCGAAGCCCAAATATTTTTTCAGAGCTAGATGCAGATAAAAATTATTTAGAATTTGCAACCTGCTGGATGTTAGTATATATGGACTAATAGAACAAGTCCCACACACTGCTACAAGTCGAAGCCCAAATATTTTTTCAGAGCTAGATGCAGATAAAAATTATTTTGAATTTGCAACCTGCTGGAGGTTAGTATAGATGGACTAATAGAACAAGTCCCACACACTGGTACAAGCCGAAGCCCAAATATTTTTTCAGAGCTAGATACAGATATAAATTATTTTGAATTTGCAACCTGCTGGAGGCTAGTATAGATGGACTAATAGAACAAGTCCCACACACTGCTACAAGCCGAAGTCCAAATATTTTTTCAGAGCTAGATGCATATAAAAATTATTTTGAATTTGCACCCTGCTTGAGGTTAGTCTAGATGGACTAATAGATCAAGTCCCACACACTGCTAAAAGCCGAAGCCCAAATATTTTGTAAGAGCTAGATGAAGGTAAAAATTATTTTGAATTTGCAACCAGCTGGAGGTTAGTCTAGATGGACTAATAGAACAAATCCCACACACTGCTACAAGCCGAAGCCCAAATATTTTTTCAGAGCTAGATGCAGATAAAAATTATTTTGAATTTGCAACCTGCTGGAGGTTAGTATAGATGGACTAATAGAACAAGTCTCACACAATGCTACAAGCAGAAGCCCAAATATTTTTTCAGAGCTAGATGCAGATAAAAATTATTTTGAATTTGCAACCTGCTTGAGGTTAGTCTAGATGGACTAATAGAACAAGTCCCACACACTGCTACAAGTCGAAGCCCAAATATTTTTTCAGAGCTAGATGCAGATTAAAATTATGTTGAATTTGCAACCTGGTGGAGGTTAGTGTAGATGGACTAATAGAACAAGTCCCACACACTGCTACAAGCCGAAGCCCAAATATTTTTTCAGAGCTAGATGCAGATAAAAATTATTTTGAATTTGCAACCTGCTGGAGGTTATTATAGATGGACTAATAGAACAAGTCCCACACACAGCTACAAGCCGAAGCCCAAATATTTTTTCAGAGCTAGATGCAGATAAAAATTATTATGAATTTGCAACCTGCTGGAGGTTAGTATGGATGGACTAATTGAACAAGTCCCACACACTGCTACAAGCCGAAGCCCAAATATTTTTTCTGAGACAGATGCAGATAAAAATTATTTTGAATTTGCAACCTGCTGGAGGTTAGTATAGATGGACTAAAAAAACAAGTCCCACACACTGATACAAGCCGAAGCCCAAATACTTTTTCAGAGCTAGATGCAGATAAAAATTATTTTGAATTTGCAAACTGCTGGGTGTTAGTATAGATGGACTAATAGAACAAGTCCCACACACTGCTACAAGCCGAAGCCCAAAAATTTTTTCAGAGCTAGATACAGATATAAATTATTTTGAATTTGCAACCTGCTGGAGGTTAGTATGAATGGACTAATAGAACTAGTCCCACACACTGCTACAAGCCAAAGCCCACATATTTTTTCAGAGCTAGATGCAGGTAAAAATTATTTTGAATTTGCAACCTGGTGGAGGTTAGTATAGATGGACTAATAGAACAAGTCCCACACACTGCTACAAGCCGAAGCACAAATATTTTTTCAGTCCTAGATGCAGATAAAAATTATTTTGAATTTGCAACCTCCTGGAGGTTAGTAAAGATGGACTAATAGAACAAGTCCCACACACTGCTACAAGCCGAAGCCCAAATATTTTTTCAGAGCTAGATGCAGATAAAAATTATTTTGAATTTGCAACCTGCAGTAGGTTAGTCTAGATGGACTAATAGAACAAGTCCCACACACTGCTACAAGCCGATGCCCAAATATTTTTTCTGAGCTAGATGCAGGTAAAAATTATGTTGAATTTGCAACCTGCTGGAGGTTAGTATAGATGGACTAATAGAACAAGTCCCACACACTGCTACAAGCCGAAGCCCAAATATTTTTTCAGAGCTAGATGCAGATAAAAATTATTTTGAAATGCAAACTGATGGATGTTAGTATAGATGGACTAATAGAACAAGTTCCACACACTGCTACAAGCCGAAGCCCAAATATTTTTTCAGTGCTAGATGCAGATAAAAATTATTTTGAATTTGCAACCTGTTGGATGTTAGTAAAGATGGACTAATAGAACAAGTCCCACACACTGCTACAAGCCGAAGCCCAAATATTTTTTCAGAGCTAGATGCAGATAAAAATGATTTTGTATTTGCAACCTGCAGTAGGTTAGTCTAGATGGACTAATAGAACAAGTCCCACACACTGCTACAAGCCGATGCCCAAATATTTTTTCAGAACTAGATGCAGGTAAAAATTATGTTGAATTTGCAACCTGCTGGAGGTTAGTATAGATGGACTAATAGAACAAGTCCCACACACTGCTACAAGCCGAAGCCCAAATATTTTTTCAGAGCTAGATGCAGATAAAAATTATTTTGAATTGCAACCTGATGGATGTTAGTATAGATGGACTAATAGAACAAGTCCCACACACTGCTACAAGCCGAAGCCCAAATATTTTTTCAGAGCTAGATGCAGATAAAAATTATTTAGAATTTGCAACCTGCTGGAGGTTAGTATAGATGGACTAATAGAACACGTCCCACACACTGGTTCAAGCCGAAGCCCAAATATTTTTTCAGAGCTAGATGCAGATAAAAATTATTTTGAATTTGCAACCTGCTGGATGTTAGTATATATGGACTAATAGAACAAGTCCCATACACTGCTACAAGTCGAAGCCCAAATATTTTTTCAGAGCTAGATGCAGAAAAAAATTATTTTCAATTTGCAGCCTGCTTGAGGTTAGTATAGATGGACTAATAGAACAAGTCCCACACAATGCTACAAGCCGAAGCCCAAATATTTTTTCAGAGCTAGATGCAGATAAAAATTGTTTTGAATTTTCAACCTTGTGGAGGTTAGTATAGTTGGACAAATAGAACAAGTCCCACACACTGCTACAAGCCGAAGCCCAAATATTTTTTCAGAGCTAGATGCAGATAAAAATTATTTTGAATTTGCAACCTGCTGGAGGTTAGTATAGATGGATTAATAGAACAAGTCCCACACACTGGTACAAGCCGAAGCCCAAATATTTTTTCAGAGCTAGATACAGATATAAATTATTTTGAATTTGCAACCTGCTGGAGGTTAGTATAGATGGACTAATAGAACAAGTCCCACACACTGCTACAAGCCGAAGTCCAAATATTTTTTCAGGGCTAGATGCATATAAAAATTATTTTGAATTTGCACCCTGCTTGAGGTTAGTCTAGATGGACTAATAGATCAAGTCCCACACACTGCTACAAGCCGAAGCCCAAATATTTTGTCAGAGGTAGATGCAGATAAAAATTATTTTGAATTTGCAACCAGCTGGAGGTTAGTCTAGATGGACTAATAGAACAAGTCCCACACACTGCTACAAGCCGAAGCCCAAATATTTTTTCAGAGCTAGATGCAGATAAAAATTATTTTGAATTTGCAACCTGCTGGAGGTTAGTATAGATGGACTAATAGAACAAGTCCCACACACTGCTACAAGCCGAAGCCCAAATATTTTTTCAGAGCTAGATGCAGATAAAAATTATTTTGAATTTGCAACCAGCTGAAGGTTAGTATAGATGGACTAATAGAACAAGTCCCACACACTGCTACAAGCCGAAGCCCAAATATTTTTTCAGAGCTAGATGCAGATAAAAATTATTTTAAATTTGCACCCTGCTGGAGGATAGTATAGATGGACTAATAGAACAAGTCCCACACACTGCTACAAGCCGAAGCCCAAATATTTTTTCAGAGCTAGATGCAGATAAAAATTATTTAGAATTTGCAACCTGCTGGATGTTAGTATATATGGACTAATAGAACAAGTCCCACACACTGCTACAAGTCGAAGCCCAAATATTTTTTCAGAGCTAGATGCAGATAAAAATTATTTTGAATTTGCAACCTGCTGGAGGTTAGTATAGATGGACTAATAGAACAAGTCCCACACACTGGTACAAGCCGAAGCCCAAATATTTTTTCAGAGCTAGATACAGATATAAATTATTTTGAATTTGCAACCTGCTGGAGGCTAGTATAGATGGACTAATAGAACAAGTCCCACACACTGCTACAAGCCGAAGTCCAAATATTTTTTCAGAGCTAGATGCATATAAAAATTATTTTGAATTTGCACCCTGCTTGAGGTTAGTCTAGATGGACTAATAGATCAAGTCCCACACACTGCTACAAGCCGAAGCCCAAATATTTTGTAAGAGCTAGATGAAGGTAAAAATTATTTTGAATTTGCAACCAGCTGGAGGTTAGTCTAGATGGACTAATAGAACAAAT
The DNA here is from genome assembly GCF_046119375.1 of Phyllobates terribilis. Classification (NCBI taxonomy): domain Eukaryota; kingdom Metazoa; phylum Chordata; class Amphibia; order Anura; family Dendrobatidae; genus Phyllobates; species Phyllobates terribilis. The sequence goes on along the minus strand of NW_027362769.1, from coordinate 248,727,394 downwards.
CCCACACACTGCTACAAGCCGAAGCCCAAATATTTTTTCAGAGCTAGATGCAGATAAAAATTATTTTGAATTTGCAACCTGCTGGAGGTTAGTATAGATGGACTAATAGAACAAGTCTCACACAATGCTACAAGCAGAAGCCCAAATATTTTTTCAGAGCTAGATGCAGATAAAAATTATTTTGAATTTGCAACCTGCTTGAGGTTAGTCTAGATGGACTAATAGAACAAGTCCCACACACTGCTACAAGTCGAAGCCCAAATATTTTTTCAGAGCTAGATGCAGATTAAAATTATGTTGAATTTGCAACCTGGTGGAGGTTAGTGTAGATGGACTAATAGAACAAGTCCCACACACTGCTACAAGCCGAAGCCCAAATATTTTTTCAGAGCTAGATGCAGATAAAAATTATTTTGAATTTGCAACCTGCTGGAGGTTATTATAGATGGACTAATAGAACAAGTCCCACACACAGCTACAAGCCGAAGCCCAAATATTTTTTCAGAGCTAGATGCAGATAAAAATTATTATGAATTTGCAACCTGCTGGAGGTTAGTATGGATGGACTAATTGAACAAGTCCCACACACTGCTACAACCCGAAGCCCAAATATTTTTTCTGAGACAGATGCAGATAAAAATTATTTTGAATTTGCAACCTGCTGGAGGTTAGTATAGATGGACTAATAAAACAAGTCCCACACACTGATACAAGCCGAAGCCCAAATACTTTTTCAGAGCTAGATGCAGATAAAAATTATTTTGAATTTGCAAACTGCTGGGTGTTAGTATAGATGGACTAATAGAACAAGTCCCACACACTGCTACAAGCCGAAGCCCAAATATTTTTTCAGAGCTAGATGCAGATAAAAATTATTTTAAATTTGCACCCTGCTGGAGGATAGTATAGATGGACTAATAGAACAAGTCCCACACACTGCTACAAGCCGAAGCCCAAATATTTTTTCAGAGCTAGATGCAGATAAAAATTATTTAGAATTTGCAACCTGCTGGATGTTAGTATATATGGACTAATAGAACAAGTCCCACACACTGCTACAAGTCGAAGCCCAAATATTTTTTCAGAGCTAGATGCAGATAAAAATTATTTTGAATTTGCAACCTGCTGGAGGTTAGTATAGATGGACTAATAGAACAAGTCCCACACACTGGTACAAGCCGAAGCCCAAATATTTTTTCAGAGCTAGATACAGATATAAATTATTTTGAATTTGCAACCTGCTGGAGGCTAGTATAGATGGACTAATAGAACAAGTCCCACACACTGCTACAAGCCGAAGTCCAAATATTTTTTCAGAGCTAGATGCATATAAAAATTATTTTGAATTTGCACCCTGCTTGAGGTTAGTCTAGATGGACTAATAGATCAAGTCCCACACACTGCTACAAGCCGAAGCCCAAATATTTTGTAAGAGCTAGATGAAGGTAAAAATTATTTTGAATTTGCAACCAGCTGGAGGTTAGTCTAGATTGACTAATAGAACAAATCCCACACACTGCTACAAGCCGAAGCCCAAATATTTTTTCAGAGCTAGATGCAGATAAAAATTATTTTGAATTTGCAACCTGCTGGAGGTTAGTATAGATGGACTAATAGAACAAGTCTCACACAATACTACAAGCAGAAGCCCAAATATTTTTTCAGAGCTAGATGCAGATAAAAATTATTTTGAATTTGCAACCTGCTTGAGGTTAGTCTAGATGGACTAATAGAACAAGTCCCACACACTGCTACAAGTCGAAGCCCAAATATTTTTTCAGAGCTAGATGCAGATTAAAATTATGTTGAATTTGCAACCTGGTGGAGGTTAGTGTAGATGGACTAATAGAACAAGTCCCACACACTGCTACAAGCCGAAGCCCAAATATTTTTTCAGAGCTAGATGCAGATAAAAATTATTTTGAATTTGCAACCTGCTGGAGGTTATTATAGATGGACTAATAGAACAAGTCCCACACACAGCTACAAGCCGAAGCCCAAATATTTTTTCAGAGCTAGATGCAGATAAAAATTATTATGAATTTGCAACCTGCTGGAGGTTAGTATGGATGGACTAATTGAACAAGTCCCACACACTGCTACAAGCCGAAGCCCAAATATTTTTTCTGAGACAGATGCAGATAAAAATTATTTTATATTTGCAACCTGCTGGAGGTTAGTATAGATGGACTAATAAAACAAGTCCCACACACTGATACAAGCCGAAGCCCAAATACTTTTTCAGAGCTAGATGCAGATAAAAATTATTTTGAATTTGCAAACTGCTGGGTGTTAGTATAGATGGACTAATAGAACAAGTCCCACACACTGCTACAAGCCGAAGCCCAAAAATTTTTTCAGAGCTAGATACAGATATAAATTATTTTGAATTTGCAACCTGCTGGAGGTTAGTATGAATGGACTAATAGAACTAGTCCCACACACTGCTACAAGCCAAAGCCCACATATTTTTTCAGAGCTAGATGCAGGTAAAAATTATTTTGAATTTGCAACCTGGTGGAGGTTAGTATAGATGGACTAATAGAACAAGTCCCACACACTGCTATAAGCCGAAGCACAAATATTTTTTCAGTCCTAGATGCAGATAAAAATTATTTTGAATTTGCAACCTCCTGGAGGTTAGTAAAGATGGACTAATAGAACAAGTCCCACACACTGCTACAAGCCGAAGCCCAAATATTTTTTCAGAGCTAGATGCAGATAAAAATTATTTTGAATTTGCAACCTGCAGTAGGTTAGTCTAGATGGACTAATAGAACAAGTCCCACACACTGCTGCTACAAGCCGATGCCCAAATATTTTTTCTGAGCTAGATGCAGGTAAAAATTATGTTGAATTTGCAACCTGCTGGAGGTTAGTATAGATGGACTAATAGAACAAGTCCCACACACTGCTACAAGCCGAAGCCCAAATATTTTTTCAGAGCTAGATGCAGATAAAAATTATTTTGAAATGCAAACTGATGGATGTTAGTATAGATGGACTAATAGAACAAGTTCCACACACTGCTACAAGCCGAAGCCCAAATATTTTTTCAGTGCTAGATGCAGATAAAAATTATTTTGAATTTGCAACCTGCTGGAGGTTAGTAAAGATGGACTAATAGAACAAGTCCCACACACTGCTACAAGCCGAAGCCCAAATATTTTTTCAGAGCTAGATGCAGATAAAAATGATTTTGTATTTGCAACCTGCAGTAGGTTAGTCTAGATGGACTAATAGAACAAGTCCCACACACTGCTACAAGCCGATGCCCAAATATTTTTTCAGAGCTAGATGCAGGTAAAAATTATGTTGAATTTGCAACCTGCTGGAGGTTAGTATAGATGGACTAATAGAACAAGTCCCACACACTGCTACAAGCCGAAGCCCAAATATTTTTTCAGAGCTAGATGCAGATAAAAATTATTTTGAATTGCAACCTGATGGATGTTAGTATAGATGGACTAATAGAACAAGTCCCACACACTGCTACAAGCCGAAGCCCAAATATTTTTTCAGAGCTAGATGCAGATAAAAATTATTTAGAATTTGCAACCTGCTGGAGGTTAGTATAGATGGACTAATAGAACACGTCCCACACACTGGTTCAAGCCGAAGCCCAAATATTTTTTCAGAGCTAGATACAGATATAAATTATTTTAAATTTTCAACCTGCTGGAGGTTAGTATAGATGGACTAATAGAACAAGTCCCACACACTGCTACAAGCAGAAGCCCAAATATTATTTCAGAGCTAGATGCAGATAAAAATTATTTTGAATTTGCAACCTGCTTGAGGTTAGTCTAGATGAACTAATAGAACAAGTCCCACACAGTGCAACAAGCCGAAGTCCAAAATTGTTTCAGAGCTAGATGCATATAAAAATTATTTTGAATTTGCACCCTGCTTGAGGTTAGTCTAGATGGACTAATAGATCAAGTCCCACACACTGCTACAAGCCGAAGCCCAAATATTTTGTCAGAGCTAGATGCAGATAAAAATTATTTTGAATTTGCAACCAGCTGGATGTTAGTATAGATGGACTAATAGAACAAGTCCCACACACTGCTACAAGCCGAAGCCCAAATATTTTTTCAGAGCTAGATGCAGATAAAAATTATTTTGAATTTGCACCCTGCTTGAGGTTAGTCTAGATGGACTAATAGAACAAGTCCCACACACTGCTACAAGCCGAAACCCAAATATTTTGTCAGAGCTAGATGCAGATAAAAATTATTTTGAATTTGCATCCTGCTGGAGGTTAGTATAGATGGACTAATAGAACAAGCCCCACACACTGCTACAAGCCGAAGCCCAAATATTTTTTCAGAGCTAGATGCAGATAAAAATTATTTTGAATTTGCAACCTGCTGGAGGTTAGTCTAGATGGACTAATAGAACAAGTCCCACACACTGCTTCAAGCCGAAGTCCAAATATTTTTTCAGAGCTAGATGCAGATAAAAATTATTTTGAATTTGCAACCTGCTGGAGGTTAGCATAGATGGACTAATAGAACAAGTCCCACACACTGCTACAAGCCGAAGCCCAAATATTTTTTCAGAGCTAGATGAAGATAAAAATTATTTTGAATTTGCAACCTGTTGGAGGTTAGTATAGATGGACTAATAGAAAAAGTCCCACACACTGCTACAAGCCGAAGCCCAAATATTTTTTCAGAGCTAGATGCAGATAAAAATTATTTTGAATTTGCAACCTGCTGGATGTTAGTATATATGGACTAATAGAACAAGTCCCACACACTGCTACAAGTCGAAGCCCAAATATTTTTTCAGAGCTAGATGCAGAAAAAAATTATTTTCAATTTGCAACCTGCTTGAGGTTAGTATAGATGGACTAATAGAACAAGTCCCACACAATGCTACAAGCCGAAGCCCAAATATTTTTTCAGAGCTAGATGCAGATAAAAATTATTTAGAATTTGCAACCTGCTGGAGGTTAGCATAGATGGACTAATAGAACAAGTCCCACACACTGCTACAAGCCGAAGCCCAAATATTTTATCAGATCTAGATGCAGATAAAAATTATTTTGAATTTGCAACCTGTTGGAGGTTATTATAGATGGACTAATAGAAAAAGTCCCACACACTGCTACAAGCCGAAGCCCAAATATTTTTTCAGAGCTAGATGCAGATAAAAATTATTTTGAATTTGCAACCTGCTGGATGTTAGTATATATGGACAAATAGAACAAGTCCCACACACTGCTACAATTCGAAGCCCAAATATTTTTTCAGAGCTAGATGCAGAAAAAAATTATTTTCAATTTGCAACCTGCTTGAGGTTAGTATAGATGGACTAATAGAACAAGTCCCACACAATGCTAAAAGCCGAAGCCCAAATATTTTTTCAGAGCTAGATGCAGATAAAAATTGTTTTGAATTTTCAACCTTGTGGAGGTTAGTATAGTTGGACAAATAGAACAAGTCCCACACACTGCTACAAGCCGAAGCCCAAATATTTTTTCAGAGCTAGATGCAGATAAAAATTATTTTGAATTTGCAACCTGCTGGAGGTTAGTATAGATGGATTAATAGAACAAGTCCCACACACTGGTACAAGCCGAAGCCCAAATATTTTTTCAGAGCTAGATACAGATATAAATTATTTTGAATTTGCAACCTGCTGAAGGTTAGTATAGATGGACTAATAGAACAAGTCCCACACACTGCTACAAGCCGAAGTCCAAATATTTTTTCAGAGCTAGATGCATATAAAAATTATTTTGAATTTGCACCCTGCTTGAGGTTAATCTAGATGGACTAATAGATCAAGTCCCACACACTGCTACAAGCCGAAGCCCAAATATTTTGTCAGAGGTAGATGCAGATAAAAATTATTTTGAATTTGCAACCAGCTGGAGGTTAGTCTAGATGGACTAATAGAACAAGTCCTACACACTGCTACAAGCCGAAGCCCAAATATTTTTTCAGAGCTAGATGCAGATAAAAATTATTTTGAATTTGCAACCTGCTGGAGGTTAGTATAGATGGACTAATAGAACAAGTCCCACACACTGCTACAAGCCGAAGCCCAAATATTTTTTCAGAGCTAGATGCAGATAAAAATTATTTTGAATTTGCAACCAGCTGGAGGTTAGTATAGATGGACTAATAGAACAAGTCCCACACACTGCTACAAGCCGAAGCCCAAATATTTTTTCAGAGCTAGATGCAGATAAAAATTATTTTAAATTTGCACCCTGCTGGAGGATAGTATAGATGGACTAATAGAACAAGTCCCACACACTGCTACAAGCCGAAGCCCAAATATTTTTTCAGAGCTAGATGCAGATAAAAATTATTTAGAATTTGCAACCTGCTGGATGTTAGTATATATGGACTAATAGAACAAGTCCCACACACTGCTACAAGTCGAAGCCCAAATATTTTTTCAGAGCTAGATGCAGATAAAAATTATTTTGAATTTGCAACCTGCTGGAGGTTAGTATAGATGGACTAATAGAACAAGTCTCACACCCTGGTACAAGCCGAAGCCCAAATATTTTTTCAGAGCTAGATACAGATATAAATTATTTTGAATTTGCAACCTGCTGGAGGCTAGTATAGATGGACTAATAGAACAAGTCCCACACACTGCTACAAGCCGAAGTCCAAATATTTTTTCAGAGCTAGATGCATATAAAAATTATTTTGAATTTGCACCCTGCTTGAGGTTAGTCTAGATGGACTAATAGATCAAGTCCCACACACTGCTACAAGCCGAAGCCCAAATATTTTGTAAGAGCTAGATGAAGGTAAAAATTATTTTGAATTTGCAACCAGCTGGAGGTTAGTCTAGATGGACTAATAGAACAAATCCCACACACTGCTACAAGCCGAAGCCCAAATATTTTTTCAGAGCTAGATGCAGATAAAAATTATTTTGAATTTGCAACCTGCTGGAGGTTAGTATAGATGGACTAATAGAACAAGTCTCACACAATGCTACAAGCAGAAGCCCAAATATTTTTTCAGAGCTAGATGCAGATAAAAATTATTTTGAATTTGCAACCTGCTTGAGGTTAGTCTAGATGGACTAATAGAACAAGTCCCACACACTGCTACAAGTCGAAGCCCAAATATTTTTTCAGAGCTAGATGCAGATTAAAATTATGTTGAATTTGCAACCTGGTGGAGGTTAGTGTAGATGGACTAATAGAACAAGTCCCACACATTGCTACAAGCCGAAGCCCAAATATTTTTTCAGAGCTAGATGCAGATAAAAATTATTTTGAATTTGCAACCTGCTGGAGGTTATTATAGATGGACTAATAGAACAAGTCCCACACACTGCTACAAGCCGAAGCCCAAATATTTTTTCTGAGACAGATGCAGATAAAAATTATTTTGAATTTGCAACCTGCTGGAGGTTAGTATAGATGGACTAATAAAACAAGTCCCACACACTGATACAAGCCGAAGCCCAAATACTTTTTCAGAGCTAGATGCAGATAAAAATTATTTTGAATTTGCAAACTGCTGGGTGTTAGTATAGATGGACTAATAGAACAAGTCCCACACACTGCTACAAGCCGAAGCCCAAAAATTTTTTCACAGCTAGATACAGATATAAATTATTTTGAATTTGCAACCTGCTGGAGGTTAGTATGAATGGACTAATAGAACTAGTCCCACACACTGCTACAAGCCAAAGCCCACATATTTTTTCAGAGCTAGATGCAGGTAAAAATTATTTTGAATTTGCAACCTGGTGGAGGTTAGTATAGATGGACTAATAGAACAAGTCCCACACACTGCTACAAGCCGAAGCACAAATATTTTTTCAGTCCTAGATGCAGATAAAAATTATTTTGAATTTGCAACCTCCTGGAGGTTAGTAAAGATGGACTAATAGAACAAGTCCCACACACTGCTACAAGCCGAAGCCCAAATATTTTTTCAGAGCTAGATGCAGATAAAAATTATTTTGAATTTGCAACCTGCAGTAGGTTAGTCTAGATGGACTAATAGAACAAGTCCCACACACTGCTACAAGCCGATGCCCAAATATTTTTTCTGAGCTAGATGCAGGTAAAAATTATGTTGAATTTGCAACCTGCTGGAGGTTAGTATAGATGGACTAATAGAACAAGTCCCACACACTGCTACAAGCCGAAGCCCAAATATTTTTTCAGAGCTAGATGCAGATAAAAATTATTTTGAAATGCAAACTGATGGATGTTAGTATAGATGGACTAATAGAACAAGTTCCACACACTGCTACAAGCCGAAGCCCAAATATTTTTTCAGTGCTAGATGCAGATAAAAATTATTTTGAATTTGCAACCTGCTGGAGGTTAGTAAAGATGGACTAATAGAACAAGTCCCACACACTGCTACAAGCCGAAGCCCAAATATTTTTTCAGAGCTAGATGCAGATAAAAATGATTTTGTATTTGCAACCTGCAGTAGGTTAGTCTAGATGGACTAATAGAACAAGTCCCACACACTGCTACAAGCCGATGCCCAAATATTTTTTCAGAGCTAGATGCAGGTAAAAATTATGTTGAATTTGCAACCTGCTGGAGGTTAGTATAGATGGACTAATAGAACAAGTCCCACACACTGCTACAAGCCGAAGCCCAAATATTTTTTCAGAGCTAGATGCAGATAAAAATTATTTTGAATTGCAACCTGATGGATGTTAGTATAGATGGACTAATAGAACAAGTCCCACACACTGCTACAAGCCGAAGCCCAAATATTTTTTCAGAGCTAGATGCAGATAAAAATTATTTAGAATTTGCAACCTGCTGGAGGTTAGTATAGATGGACTAATAGAACACGTCCCACACACTGGTTCAAGCCGAAGCCCAAATATTTTTTCAGAGCTAGATACAGATATAAATTATTTTAAATTTGCAACCTGCTGGAGGTTAGTATAGATGGACTAATAGAACAAGTCCCACACACTGCTACAAGCAGAAGCCCAAATATTTTTTCAGAGCTAGATGCAGATAAAAATTATTTTGAATTTGCAACCTGCTTGAGGTTAGTCTAGATGAACTAATAGAACAAGTCCCACACAGTGCAACAAGCCGAAGTCCAAAATTGTTTCAGAGCTAGATGCATATAAAAATTATTTTGAATTTGCACCCTGCTTGAGGTTAGTCTAGATGGACTAATAGATCAAGTCCCACACACTGCTACAAGCCGAAGCCCAAATATTTTGTCAGAGCTAGATGCAGATAAAAATTATTTTGAATTTGCAACCAGCTGGATGTTAGTATAGATGGACTAATAGAACAAGTCCCACACACTGCTACAAGCCGAAGCCCAAATATTTTTTCAGAGCTAGATGCAGATAAAAATTATTTTGAATTTGCACCCTGCTTGAGGTTAGTCTAGATGGACTAATAGAACAAGTCCCACACACTGCTACAAGCCGAAACCCAAATATTTTGTCAGAGCTAGATGCAGATAAAAATTATTTTGAATTTGCATCCTGCTGGAGGTTAGTATAGATGGACTAATAGAACAAGCCCCACACACTGCTACAAGCCGAAGCCCAAATATTTTTTCAGAGCTAGATGCAGAAAAAAATTATTTTCAATTTGCAACCTGCTTGAGGTTAGTATAGATGGACTAATAGAACAAGTCCCACACAATGCTACAAGCCGGAGCCCAAATATTTTTTCAGAGCTAGATGCAGATAAAAATTATTTTGAATTTTCAACCTTGTGGAGGTTAGTATAGTTGGACAAATAGAACAAGTCCCACACACTGATACAAGCCGAAGCCCAAATATTTTTTCAGAGCTAGATGCAGATAAAAATTATTTTGAATTTTCAACCTGGTGGAGGTTAGTATAGTTGGACAAATAGAACAAGTCCCACACACTGCTACAAGCCGAAGCCCAAATATTTTTTCAGAGCTAGATGCAGATAAAGATTATTTTGATTTTGCAACCTGCTGGAGGTTAGTATAGATGGACTAATAGAACAAGTCCCACACACTGGTACAAGCCGAAGCCCAAATATTCTTTCAGAGCTAGATACAGATAAAAATTATTTTGAATTTGCAACCTGCTGGAGGTTAGTATAGATGGACTAATAGAACAAGTCCCACACACTGCTACAAGCCGAAGTCCAAATATTTTTTCAGAGCTAGATACATATAAAAATAATTTTAAATTTGCACCCTGCTTGTAGTTAGTCTAGATGGACTAATAGATCAAGTCCCACACACTGCTACAAGCCGAAGACCAAATATTTTGTCAGAGCTAGATGCAGATAAAAATTATTTTGAATTTGCAACCAGCTGGAGGTTAGTATAGATGGACTAATAGAACAAGTCCCAAACACTGCTACAAGCCGAAGCCCAAATATTTTTTCAGAGCTAGATGCAGATAAAAATTATTTTGAATTTGCAACCTGCTGGAGGTTAGTATAGATGGACTAATAGAACAAGTCCCACACACTGCTACAAGCCGAAGCCCAAATATTTTTTCAGAGCTAGATGCAGATAAAAATTATTTTGAATTTGCAACCTGGTGGAGGATAGTATAGATGGACTAATAAAACAAGTCCCACACACTGCTACAAGCCGAAGCCCAAATATTTTTTCAGAGCTAGATGCAGATAAAAATTATTTAGAATTTGCAACCTGCTGGATGTTAGTATAGATGGACTAATAGAACAAGTCCCAAACACTGGTACAAGCCGAAGCCCAAATATTTTTTCAGAGCTAGATACAGATATAAATTATTTTGAATTTGCAACCTGCTGGAGGTTAGTATAGATGGACTAATAGAACAAGTCTCACACAATGATACAAGCAGAAGCCCAAATATTTTTTCAGAACTAGATGCAGATAAAAATTATTTTGAATTTGCAACCTGCTTGAGGTTAGTCTAGATGGACTAATAGAACAAGTCCCACACACTGCTACAAGTCGAAGCCCAAATATTTTTTCAGAGCTAGATGCAGATAAAATTTATTTTGAATTTGCAACCTGCTGGAGGTTAGTATAGATGGACTAATAGAACAAGTCCCACACACTTCTACAAGCCGAAGCCCAAATATTTTTTCAGAGCTAGATGCAGATAAAAATTATTTTGAATTTGCAACCTGCTGGAGGATAGTACAGATGGACTAATAGAACAAGTCCCACACACTGCTACAAGCTGAAGCCCAAATATTTTTTCAGAGCTAGATGCAGATAAAAATTATTTAGAATTTGCAACCTGCTGGATGATAGTATAGATGGACTAAAAGAACATGTCCCACACACTGGTATAAGCCGAAGCCCAAATATTTTTTCAGAGCTAGATACAGATATAAATTATTTTGAATTTGCAACCTGCTGGAGGTTAGTATAGATGGACTAATAGAACAAGTCTCACACAATGCTACAAGCCGAAGCCCAAATATTTTTTCAGAGCTAGATGCAGATAAAAATTATGTTGAATTTGTAACCTGGTGGAGGTTAGTATAGATGGACTAATAGAACAAGTCCCACACACTGCTACAAGCCGAAGCCCAAATATTTTTTCAGAGCTAGATGCAGATAAAAATTATTTTGAATTTGCAACCTGCTGGAGGTTAGTATAGATGGACTAATAGAACAAGTCCCACACACAGCTACAAGCCGAAGCCCAAATATTTTTTCAGAGCTAGATGCAGATAAAAATTATTATGAATTTGCAACCTGCTGGAGATTAGTTTGGATGGACTAATAGAACAAGTCCCACACATTGCTACAAGTCGAAGCCCAAATATTTTTTCAGAGCTAGATGCAGATAAAAATAATTTTGAATTTGCAACCTGCTGGAGGTTAGTATAGATGGACTAATAGAACAAGTCCCACACACTGCTACAAGCCGAAGCCCAAATATTTTTTCTGAGACAGATGCAGATAAAAATTAATTTGAATTTGCAACCTGCTGGAGGTTAGTATAGATGGACTAATAGAACAAGTCCCACACACTGCTACAAGCCGAAGCCCAAAAATTTTTTCAGAGCTAGATACAGATATAAATTATTTTGAATTTGCAACCTGCTGGAGGTTAGTATAGATGGACTAATAGAACTAGTCCCACACACTGCTACAAGCCGATGCCCAAATATTTTTTCAGAGCTAGATGCTGGTAAAAATTATTTTGAATTTGCAACCTGCTGGAGGTTAGTATAGATGGACTAATAGAACAAGTCCCACACACTGCTACCAGCCGAAGCCCAAATATTTTTTCAGAGCTAGATGCAGATAAAAATTGTTTTGAATTTGCAACCTGATGGATGTAAGTATTGATGGACTAATAGAACAAGTCCCACACACTGCTACAAGCCGAAGCCCAAATATTTTTTCAGAGCTAGATGCAGATAAAAATTATTTAGAATTTGCAACCTACTGGAGGTTAGTATAGATGGACTAATAGAACACGTCCCACACACTGGTTCAAGCCGAAGCCCAAATATTTTTTCAGAGCTAGATACAGATATAAATTATTTTGAATTTTGCAACCTGCTGGAGGTTAGTATAAATGGACTAATAGAACAAGTCCCACACACTGCTACAAGCAGAAGCCCAAATATTTTTTCAGAGCTAGATGCAGATAAAAATTATTTTGAATTTGCAACCTGCTTGAGTTTAGTCTAGATGAACTAATAGAACAAGTCCCACACACTGCTGCAAGCCGAAGCCCAAATATTTTTTCAGAGCTAGATGCAGATAAAAATTATTTTGAATTTGCAACCTGCTTGAGGTTTGTATAGATGGACTAATAGAACAAGTCCCACACACTGCTACAAGCCGAAGCCCAAATATTTTTTTAAAGCTAGATGCAGATAAAAATTATTTTGAATTTGCAACCTGCTGGAGGTTAGTATAGATGGACTAATAGAACAAGTCCCACACACTGCTACAAGCCGAAGCCCAAATATTTTTTCAGAGCTAGATGCAGATAAAAATTATTTAGAATTTGCAACCTGCTGGATGTTAGTATAGATGGAATAAAAGAACATGTCCCACACACTGGTACAAGCCGAAGCCCAAATATTTTTTCAGAGCTAGATACAGATATAAATTATTTTGAATTTGCAACCTGCTGGAGGTTAGTATAGATGGACTAATAGAACAAGTCTCACACAATGCTACAAGCAGAAGCCCAAATATTTTTTCAGAGCTAGATGCAGATAAAAATTATGTTGAATTTGTAACCTGGTGGAGGTTAGTATAGATGGACTAATAGAACAAGTCCCACACACTGCTACAAGCCGAAGCCCAAATATTTTTTCAGAGCTAGATGCAGATAAAAATTATTTTGAATTTGCAACCTGCTGGAAGTTAGTATAGATGGACTAATAGAACAAGTCCCACACACAGCTACAAGCCGAAGCCCAAATATTTTTTCAGAGCTAGATGCAGATAAAAATTATTATGAATTTGCAACCTGCTGGAGGTTAGTATGGATGGACTAATAGAACAAGTCCCACACACTGCTACAAGTCGAAGCCCAAATATTTTTTCAGAGCTAGATGCAGATAAAAATAATTTTGAATTTGCAACCTGCTGGAGGTTAGTATAGATGAACTAATAGAACAAGTCCCACACAATGCTACAAGTCGAAGCCCAAATATTTTTTCAGAGCTAGATGCAGATAAAAATTATTATGAATTTGCAACCTGCTGGAGGTTAGTATAGATGGACTAATAGAACAAGTCCCACACACAGCTACAAGCCGAAGCCCAAAAATTTTTTCAGAGCTAGATACAGATATAAATTATTTTGAATTTGCAACCTGCTGGAGGTTAGTATAGATGGACTAATAGAACTAGTCCCACATACTGCTACAAGCCGAAGCCCACATATTTTTTCAGAGCTAGATGCAGGTAAAAATTATTTTGAATTTGCAACCTGGTGGAGGTTAGTATAGATGGACTAATAGACCAAGTCCCACACACTGCTACAAGCAGAAGCCCAAATATTTTTTCAGTGCTAGATGCAGATAAAAATAATTTTGAATTTGCAACCTGCTGGAGGTTAGTAAAGATGGACTAATAGAACAAGTCCCACACACTGCTACAAGCCGAAGCCCAAATATTTTTTCAGAGCTAGATGCAGATAAAAATTATTTTGAATTTGCAACCTGCAGTAGGTTAGTCTAGATGTACGAATAGAACAAGTCCCACACACTGCTACAAGCCGATGCCCAAATACTTTTTCAGAGCTAGATGCTGGTAAAAATCATTTTGAATTTGCAACCTGCTGGAGGTTAGTATAGATGGACTAATAGAACAAGTCCCACACACTGCTACAAGCCGAAGCCCAAATATTTTTTCAGAGCTAGATGCAGATAAAAATTATTTTGAATTTGCAACCTGATGGATGTTAGTATAGATGGACTAATAGAACAAGTCCCACACACTGCTACAAGCCGAAGCCCAAATATTTTTTCAGAGCTAGATGCAGATAAAAATTATTTTGAATTTGCAACCTGCTGGAGGTTAGTATAGATGGACTAATAGAACACGTCCCACACACTGGTTCAAGCCGAAGCACAAATATTTTTTCAGAGCTAGATACAGATATAAATTATTTTGAATTTGCAACCTGCTGGAGGTTAGTATAGATGGACTAATAGAACAAGTCCCACACACTGCTACAAGCAGAAGCCCAAATATTTTTTCAGAGCTAGATGCAGATAAAAATTATTTTGAATTTGCAACCTGCTTGAGTTTAGTCTAGATGAACTAATAGAACAAGTCCCACACACTGCTGCAAGCCGAAGCCCAAATATTTTTTCAGAGCTAGATGCAGATAAAAATTATTTTGAATTTGCAACCTGCTTGAGGTTTGTATAGATGGACTCATAGAACAAGTCCCACACACTGCTACAAGCCGAAGCCCAAATATTTTTTTAGAGCTAGATGCAGATAAAAATTATTTTGAATTTGCAACCTGTTGGAGGTTAGTATAGATGGGCTAATGGAATGATGCTATGCCCAAAAGGTTTTACTTCACTAGGTGTAGTAAAAAAAATTGTATTCTATACACAGGTGGTGTAGCTTGCAACACAGATAGGCTTCTCCACTGACTAACACACACTGTAAGAGGTCAAAAAGGATTTGCTTTGCTAGATTTAGCCAAATGCTGTGAAAAAATCTTGCACAGCACTGGCACAGACCTGCCTGGCAAAAAGTGATAGGAACTGATGTAACCTAGCCCTGAAAAGGACTGCAATTACAATTAGTCTTTACTCCCAACCTATCTATTTAAGAGCACAGACCTGCCTGATAAAAGTCATAGGAAATTATGTAACCTGGTCCTTAATAGGACTGCCATCACAACTATTCCCTTACTCCCAAGCTATCTGTAGATGTGTGCAAAAATTGGCTTGAAATTAACAAAGTATAGCGCGCACAGCAACAGCAGTGCCGTCTAACATGCAGCTGCAGCAGTGAGAAAATGGTGGCGATAGGGAAAATGGCTGGGTCTTATAGGGCAAGGACATGAGACAAACACCGCCAATGACACATGCCCTTGCTTGTGTGAAAAAAAGCAGTTCGCTCCTTGTGTGCGCTGCTGATAGGCTGACAGAATGCACCTACCCACTGTAAATGTGAGAAAGAGAAAAAAAAATGGAGATCTTCATTATTTGTGCAGAAATCCATCCCCTGCCCCTCCCCCCGCCCCGCTGTACACTCGAACTGCGTATTAACATTAATTTTCAGCATTACTGAGAAAAAATCCAGTTATGATTTTGGTGCACGAACAGTTATCGAACATAACCTCGAACAGCCGAATTTTTTTCAAATTGTTCGTGTTCGCGAACGGCTCGAACACCGTCCAAAACAGCTCGAATTTGAGATTGGCGAACAGTTTGAGTCGAACACCGCTCATCTCTATTCGCCAATCTCAAATTTGAGATGTTTTGGGCGGTGTTCGAGCCGTTCGGCGAACACGAACGATTTGAAAAAAATTCGGCTGTTCGAGGTTATGTTCGATAACTGTTCGTGCACTAAAATCAAAACTGGATTTTTTCTCAGTAATACTGAAAATTAATGTTAATACGCAGTTTGAGTGTACAGCGGGGCGGGGGGAGGGGCAGGGGATGGATCTCTGCAGAAATAATGAAGATCTCCATTTTATTTTCTCTTTCCCGCATTTACAGTAGGGAGGTGCAATCTGTCAGCCTATCAGCAGCGCACACACGGAGCGAACTTCTTTTTATCACACAAGAGCAAAGGCATGTGTCATTGGCAGTGTATGTCACATGTCCTTACCCTATAAGACCCAGCCATTTTCCCCATCGCCACCATTTTCTCACTGCTGCAGCTGCATGTTAGACGGCACCGCTGTTGCTGTGTGCGCTATATTTTCAGTGTTAATTTAGAGCAAATTTTCGCACAAATCTACAGATAGCTTGGGAGTAGGGAATAGTTGTGATTGCAGTCCTTTTGAGGACTAGGTTACATCATTTCCTATGATTTTTTATCAGGCAGGTGTGTGCTCTAAAATAGATAGGTTGGGAGTAAAGACTAATTGTAATTGCAGTCCTTTTGAGGGCTAGGTTACATAATTTCCTATCTCTTTTATCAGGTTGGTCTGTGCTCTTAAATAGATAGGTTGGGAGTAAAGACTAATTGTAATTGCAGTCCTTTTGAGGGCTAGGTTACATCAGTTCCTATCACTTTTTGCCAGGCAGCTCTGTGCCAGTGCTGTGCAAGTTTTTTTCACAGCATTCTGTGAAATCTAGCAAAGCAAATCCTTTTTGGCCTCTTGCAGTGTGTGTTAGTCAGTGAAGTAGCCTATCTGTGTTGCAAGCTACACCACCTGTGTATAGAATACATTTTTTTTTACTGCACCTAGTGAAGTAAAACCTTTTGGGAATAGCATCATTTTAGTAGTCCATCTATACTAACCTCCACCAGGTTGCAAATTCATAATAATTTTCATCTGCATCTATGTCTGAAAAAATATTTTGGCTTCGGCTTGTAGCAGTGTGTGGGACTTGTTCTATTAGTCCGTCTATACTAACCTCCACCAGGTTGCAAATTCAAAATAATTTTTATCTGCATCTAGCTCTGTAAAAACATTTTGGCTTCGGCTTGTAGCAGTGTGTGGGACTTGTTCTATAAGTCCATCTATGCTAACCTCCAGCAGGTTGCAAATTCAAAATAATTTTTATCTGCATCTAGCTCTGAAAAAATATTTGGGCTTCGGCTTGTAGCAGTGTGTGGGACTTGTTCTATTAGTCCATCTATACTAACCTCCACCAGGTTGCAAATTCAATTAAATATTTATAGGCATCTAGCTCTGTAATAACATTTTGGCTTCGGCTTGTAGCAGTGTGTGGGACTTGTTCTATCAGTCCATCTATGCTAACCTCCAGCAGGTTGCAAATTCAAAATAATTTTTATCTGCATCTAGCTCTGAAAAAATATTTGGGCTTCGGCTTGTAGCAGTGTGTGGGACTTGTTCTATTAGTCCATCTATACTAACCTCCACCAGGTTGCAAATTCAATTAAATATTTATAGGCATCTAGCTCTGAAAAAATATTTTGGCTTGCAGCAGTGTGTGGGACTTGTTCTATTAGTCCATCCATACTAACCTCCACCAGGTTGCAAATTCAATATAATTTTTATCTGCATCTAGCACTGAAAAAATATTTCGGCTTGTAGCAGTGTGTGGGACTTGTTCTACTAGTCCATCCATACTAACCTCCACCAGGTTGCAAATTCAATATAATTGTTATCTGCATCAAGCTCTGAAAAAATATTTCGGCTTGTAGCAGTGTGTGGAACTTGTTCTATTAGTCCATCTATAATAACCTCCACCAGGTTGCAAATTCAATATAATTTTTATCTGCATCTAGCTCTGAAAAAATATTTTGGCTTCGGCTTGTAGCAGTGTGTGGGACTTGTTCTTTTAGTCCATCCATACTAACCTCCACCAGGTTGCAAATTCAATATAATTTTTATCTGCATCTAGCTCTGAAAAAATATTTGGGCTTGTAACAGTGTGTGGGAGTTGTTTTATTAGTCCATCCATACTAACCTCCGCCAGGTTGCAAATTCAATATAATTTTTATCTGCATCTAGCACTGAAAAAATATTTCGGCTTGTAGCAGTGTGTGGGACTTGTTCTACTAGTCCATCCATACTAACCTCCACCAGGTTGCAAATTCAATATAATTGGTATCTGCATCTAGCTCTGAAAAAATATTTCGGCTTGTAGCAGTGTGTGGGATTTGTTCTATCAGTCCATCTATAATAACCTCCACCAGGTTGCAAATTCAATATAATTTTTATCTGCATCTAGCTCTGAAAAAATATTTCGGCTTTGGCTTGTAGCAGTGTGTGGGACTTGTTCTTTTAGTCCATCTATACTAACCTCCACCTGGTTACAAATTCAAAATAATTTTTTCTGCATCTAGCTCTGAAAAAATATTTGGGCTTGTAACAATGTGTGGGACTTGTTTTATTAGTCCATCCATACTAACCTCCGCCAGGTTGCAAATTCAATATAATTTTTATCTGCATCTAGCTCTGAAAAAATATTTCGGCTTGTAGCAGTGTGTGGGACTTGTTCTATTAGTCCATCTATAATAACCTCCACCAGGTTGCAAATTCAAAATAATTTTTATCTGTATCTAGCTCTGTAAAAATATTTGGGCTTCGGCTTATATCAGTGTGTGGGACTTGTTCTATTAGTCCATTTATACTAACCTCCACCAGGTTGCAAATTCAAAATAATTTTTATCTGCATCTAGCTCTGAAAAAATATTTGGGCTCCAGCTTATAGCAGTGATTGAGACTTGTTGTATTAGTCCATCTATACTAACCTCCATCTGGTTGCAAATTCAAAATAATTTTTATCTGCATCTAGCTCTGAAAAAAATATTTGGGCTTCAGCTGGTAGCATTGTGTGGGACTGGTTCTATTAGTCCATCTATAGTAACCTCCACCAGGTTGTAAATTAATAATAATTTTTAGCTGCGTCTTGCCCGGAAAATAATTTTGGGCCTAGTAGCAGTGTGTGGTACTCATTGTATTAGGCCATCTATACCAAGCTCCACCAGCTTTGAAATTAATAATAATTTTTAGCTGCATCTTGCCTATAAACTAATTTTGGGCATATTGGCAGTGTGTGGTACTCATTCTGTTAGGCCATCTATACTAAGGTACACCAGCTTTCAAATTACTAATAATTTTTAGCTGCATCTTTCCTGGAAAATAATTTTAGGCTTATTAGCAGTGTGTGGTACTCATTGTATTAGGCCATCTATACCAAGCTCCACCAGCTTTGAAATTAATAATAATTATTAGCTGCATCTAGCCCAGAAAAATGTTTTTCTTCCCAATAGGGGTAGCAATAGAAATATGGGGCGCACTCCTGGCTAACAAAAATATACGCTTCATAACAAAAAACACCAGCCTAGTGCACTGCATTAATAAGATGGCATCATCGTCTCTCCCAGTTCTAGGCCTACTACGCCGGCTAGCATTCCTGTGCCTAAAACACAATGTATGGGTCCGCGCAAGCCACGATTCTGAGGGGTCTAAAGCTGCTGCTAACACTTTATCACAATTCAATTGGCAGATTTTCCCAGAGCTCCTCCCCAACGCCATCCCATCGGGCAACAGTTGCCCACCCTCCCTATAGGATCTTGTGGCGAATATTTGATGCCATTAATCAGAGTGTCAGTTGCCCAGTCGATGTGTCAAGCATACGGTAAGGCATGGGAAGAGTGGACACGACTAGTAGCAGGCAGACGGGTTGACAAATGTGAACAAGCCAGATTACAAGTCACCATAGAATTTCTCCACCAGCTAATGATGAGGGGCATATCAGGGGCATCAGCGCAGTGCTGTCTGACCGGAGTAGCATTTCACTTCCAACTACTGAATTGGGGAGATGTGACAAAGAGATTCATCATCAGACAATCCATAAAAGGGTGGAAAAGGGGTCAGCCATGTCAGGAGTGTAGATGTCCCGTCCCGTGTCACTAAAACTGATTTCTCACATCATATCCCTAACACCATTAACATGACACACAATTTGAAGCAACACTACTGTCTACTGCATTTGCGATCGCCTTCTTGGGGGCGCAATGCATAAGCGAATTAGTCCCTCAATCCAAAATTACCACCAGTGGAGGCTTATTACACCGGGACGTAGTCATAGCCAATAATGCAAAACGTCTACGCATACGCCAATCGAAAACGGTTCCAGCGGGCAGGGGCACTTGGGTACTTCTACAACCCACAAACGGTACACTGAGTCAGGTAACAATAGTAAAAACATATATAACCATCAGATCACAAAGTAATTTCTTCCTATCACACATTGATGGAACACCATTATCAAGATACCAGTTCCAAGCTATATTTAATAAATGCATAACATCGGCAGGGAACCACCCCAAAGATTACGGGACACACTCATTCCGCATAGGCGCGGCCACGGAAGCAACAAGAGCAGAACTGTCAGAAACGGAAGTTCAGAGGATAGGGAGATGGCGATCTACATGTTTGGCGACATACATAAGACCGGACTTGTTATCCTTACTTGGTTTGTTTCTTTTACAGGTGACCCTAAGCCAACAGTGTGGGTGATAGGCAACTCGTATATATATTGGGCAGAAAAAAGGGTGAAAATCCGCCCAGGCAGGAGGAAATTAGAGTTTTATAACACATATTTCAACTGGAGAGGTATTAGAGGCCTGCTATGGCCACAGGTACTAACGGAGGTAATCAAGGTAGGGAGAGAGGCAAGAGGTCCGGTCATCTTAGTTATACAGGCTGGGAAAAACGACCTAGGTCATCACAAGAGCACATAACTAATGGCAATAATGAAATTAGACACTGAGCGCTTCAGAGAATTTTTCACAAAACTAACTATAGTATGGTCAGAGATTGTGCCGATAGTGGTATGGCAAGGTGCACGAGACATCACGGCCATCGAACGGACAAGGCGGGTAATATTCGGATGGCAAAATTTAGAAGAGACCGAGGCGGTGTAGTGATACAACACCGACAACTGGAAGGAGAAAAAGCAGGCCTCATATGGCCCGACGGTGTTCACTTAATGGATATTGGACTGGACATATTCCTGTCAGGACTCCAGTGCGGAGTGCAACAAGCGTTAAGAGTGATGGAAGGGGGTCAGAGTCCTGCATACGAGTACGCAGGATCCTCCATGGCCTGGAAATAGAAAGGACATGTTGGAGAGTTACACTTGTTGGCCAACTTGCAGATGTGGAGACCCAGGGCATGCTGCAACAAGCAGAATTATTTTAGAAATAAAATGCCTTTCTAATGGAATGAGTATAAAGAGTTAATAAAGCTGTGACCGATCCTCACCCATCCAGTTGTAACAGTTACATTATTGTATTGTCAATGAAAGGGGGGCGGTAGGGGGGCTGAGCATCTGGGTTTGGTTGGGGGTCCCACAGTCTGCCTAGGCTAGATGCATTTCAAAATTCTTATTACATACACAGGCGGTGCAGCTTGCTTCGCAGCTGGGCTACTACGCCCAAAGTATTGCCTAGGCTAGATGCAGTTACAAATTCTACGCTGACTAGAAGACACTGAAGCTTTGGAGCAGACCTCTGAGTAAACAGCTCTTCAGACTCAACCATCTGTGTTACCCCAAGCCATAGTGTATGTAGTTTCTTACAGTTAAAAGGGGGGGGGGGGAGTGACCCAACCCACCTGGAATTGACGATGCCAACGTCACGTAACACACAACAAGGGGGCTCCAAAAAGAGTCTCCATTTTTTCCAAAAATTGTGGCACAGACACCACTTAAGTGGCATCAATTGCCCCAGAGTTGCTTAAAACAGTGGTGAGGTGATTTTACCAAATCCTCAAGCTTTTAGTCTCCCCAGGATGACACAGGGGTAGAAAAGTCCTTGCGGATCCATGATTTGTTCATCTTTATGAACGTTAGTCTGTCTACATTCTCAGTGGACAGCCGCGTGAGCTTATCTGTCAGCACACCACCATCAGCGCTGAACTTCAGAGAGAATGCTGGCTGCAGGGCATGACAAGATCTCCAAGGCGTGAGTGGTGAGCTCCGGCCATTTTTCCAGATTGGAAGCCCAAAATGAGCAAGGGTCCAGTGACACAGTCATGGCTTCAATGTTTACTTGGAGATACTCCTGTACCATCCTCTCTAGGCATTGACTATGTGTCAGACTTCTTGTCTCCTGTGGCCTTGCAAAGGATGGTCTAAAAAAGTGGTGAAACGATTCCACAAAATTGCTGTTAGCAGCAGTTACTGTGTTACTGTTACGGTTTGAGTGATGAAGACTCGACAGTCCCACGGTTTGCAAGTTAGAACTGTGAGATTCACTACTTGCACCACTGGTGTTTTGTGGAAAAGCACATGTAAGATTCTGCAACAGCCTCTGCTGAAACTCCTGCATGTGTGAATCCCTTTCTATGACAGGAATTATTTCGGCAAATTTACTTTTGTACCGGGGATCTAAGAGTGTGGCAACCCAGTAGTCGGGATTACTTCGAATTCTGACAATCCAAGGGTCATGTTGCAGGTAGTGCAGCAAGAAGGCAAGCATGTGTCTTGCGCATCCAGGAGGACCAAGTCCTTGTTGTGTTGGTAGCGAGGTAAGAATCATGCTTCCTTCCTCTGCCCTCTCCCCCCAACCTCGCACAACAGAAATGTGATCAACGTCTCCCTCATCTGATGAGTCTTACATGCCCATCGTCAGTTCGTCCTCCACTTCTTCCTTGGCTCCTGCACCTTCCTCAACAGTTTGGCTGCTACCATGCGCCCTGGTTAATCCCTCTGCCCAACCCTCCCATGTCTGCCGCCTTGGTGCTGCCGACCGTCTGGACCTTGGAGATGTTATCCCTTCCACATACGACTCCTCCTCTACTTCCTCCACCTCCTCTTGTCCCACCACCTGACTCTTAATTCTGTTTAACGTGTGCTCCAGCATGTAAATCACCAGAATAGTCATGCTGATAATGGCATCGTCGTCAGCGCTAAACATCTTCGTCGCCATTTCAAAACTGTGCAGAAGAGTGTGTGGCGCCCCTGAGGGTTCAGTCGCCACAGAGGTACTGCATCTCACGCTGAGGTGTGGTATCTCACCCTCAGGTAAGGAAGGAGTATGGCTCGGGACCCTAACACCTGCATCCAACACATACCAGCAGTGGGGGTAGGGCGAGATTGCTCCTAAGGGAGAGCACAGTCCCAGGTCCCTAGCTGGTGGGAGGGTCCTATGTAGTGGGTGTGGGTGGAGAAAGCAGCTTAGGGGAGCACATGACAGGGAGAGTATAAATAGGAAGCCATCTTAGAAAGAGCAAGCCAGTCAGAGGAAAAGTGACAGGAGCAGAGGCTCTGCATGAGCTCTGCTCCGGAGGCGGGCCTAGCCTGGGAGGCCCATGACTGAAGGAGAGAAGAGAGGAGTGGGAGCAGGAAGGCTTCAGGAACCGAAAGGACCCTAGGGGTAAGGGCCGTGCAGAAGGCCACCCGTACTCCCGCTGCTACCAGGAGGTAGAGGGGTTAGGCCAGATAAGGGGAACCGGTCCTTCAACTAGCGGAGAAACAGCAAGGCTCAACTAGAAACCAGAGGCTGCAGCATTTCATGTACTGCAGGCCAAAGTCCACACTAGTCTCACTAAGAGGGTAGCCACATAGGACCCAGGGGACAGAACACACGTCGCCCGCCGAGGCCCAAGGATACCGGATAGAAGTGTCACTGGGTGTGAGGTGCAGGGAGAAGGCCAGAGAAAAGACACACAGAAGGGGGTCCTGCTAAGTACTCCGGAGCTATCTGGGGGTTGACTGAGCCCCTCATTGAGTACACACAGCATGACGGGGGAGATTGCTCTGGTACCTGTAATCTGGACTGCAACAACTGTGAGTAAAGATCTTGGGACTGCATCACACGGACTCTGTGTTCATTACTGACTCCCTGCACTACATCCACCATCATCTACCCACACTGCCCTGAAGCTACACTCTTCCTGTGGAGAGTAATAATACCATTGCTGCAAAACCACCAGCTTCAGAGGACTGTTCCGACCCAGTAAGGCATAACCGGAATCCCTGGAGAACTACAAGTCCCAGGATCGCTAAGGTGCTGATACGTAACAGAGCCAGGAGACGCTTAGGCCCCGCACACTGGGAGCGTGAACTCCAAGACAAGGCCCTACCACAAGGTCAGCCAGTGCAGGACAGAGACAAAGTTAGGCCTAGCTCCAGGCAGGTCAGAAACTTATTAGGCAGAGGCAAGAAACAGAAGGCCCTACACCCGCTCATTGGGGAGGATCCTGATATGCACCCTTCACTCTACAGTGCTCCAGGATGTGCCTGAATTTCCACCAGTAAAAGGTACTGAAGTGACTACCGTGTCATTTCCCGTTCTTGCTCTGACCCAGCTGGGTCTTGCCTGTCCTGCATTCACCCTGCATACACTTTTCTGAGGCCTAGCTCCACCTGTAGGGAGCTATACCATTGAGCTGCCTTATCACCGGCCTCAGTGGACTACTGCAGCGCTGGTGCTTCTCACCTGATACCACAGGTGGCGTCACGAACTCTTATAAAATTAACAATTATCCACCCTTTTAAAGAGTGACTCCAGGGTACGGGCCCGGGAGCCGACCACCGCGACATCCCAAGGCCAGGCAAATGCCCGGGTACCGAGTCATCCCCATCCCCTGGGCTAGTCACATCCTCCTCCACCTCCTCTGCTGACCTCATCGACTGGCTGACTGTGGGTTGACAGTAAGTGGGATCTCCAACCTCGTCATCATCACCCTGTGTGTTCTCACACCCGTCGTCCTCAGAGCCAACCTCTTCCTGCCCTGACCGAAAAGTCAAGCTGTCACTCCAATCAGGTATTTGAGTCTCATTATCGTCTTCATCATTGTCTCCACCAACAGGAGTTACAGTTTCGGAACGAGGGTCTACATTATGCTCAGAACCTTCTTCATCTTGTCTTGGATCCGACTCATAAAGATTCTGGGCATCAGTGCAGATCATTTCCTCGTCTGGATTAACAGAAGCTCTGGAGTGGACCTCCGTTTCCCAGGCTATAGTATGAGTAAACAACTGTGCAGACTCAACCATCTGTGTTACCCCATACTCAGATGGGCAGCTGGAGACTTGGGAGCTGTGAGGAAGCAAGTGCGATTGGGGTGACACCTCTGAGGACGGAAGTATTTGTGATGTTGAAGTAGAGGTGGAGGAGAGCCCCCTTGAAGGAGAACTTTAGATACGTTAAAGCACTTGCTGTTTTTGTGCCTCATCTGGAATTTGTAGCAATGGGCGTGTCCGTAAGAATGGGATCGTATCACATTGTCCACGAAAAGAAGTACACATCTTAGTTTGGCTGGAAGAAGGTCTTTCTTCTGCAGATGTTATTCCCCCCCACCGCGGGGGGGCTCGACCCACCAATGGACAGGCACCAGTATTGGGAGAGGGGGGCTGGCCGTCAGGGTCCACCGCGGCTCTGGCACAAACCCGGCGACACGGAGGTCGCACGGGCAGGAACGGACTGGCTGTGTCGGCTTCGCACTTTTTTGGTTTTAGAAGGGCTTGACATGCCTATATCTGTGTCTCTCCCTCCTTTTACTCCTCCACCTCTTTTCTTTTCGCATGACTACTGTACTTGTCACTTTTCCATGTGTTAGTTGTGTCTTCTGAGCAGTTTGTCAGCTTTTGGACACCTTTGAAGTGCTTTCTATGTGTTTCTATGTGTTTTTGATTGCCTGCCATTGGTTTTAATGGTGTTTGAAGGTGTTCGACGAACAGTTCGACGAACAGTTCGGCGAACAAACGGGTGTTCACCGAACCAAACCGAACTCTAACACTACGGGGGTGGCTCAACACTACTCTTTATACTCATTCCATTAGAAAGGCATTTTATTTCTAAAATAATTCAGTTTGTTGCTGCATGCCCTTTGTCTCCACACTGGCAAGTTGGCCAACAAGTGTAAATCTCCAACATGTCCTTTCTATTTCCAGGCCACGGAGGATCCTGCGTACTCGTATGCAGGACTCTGACCCCCATCCATCACTCTTAATGCTTGTTCCACTCCGTACTGGAGTCCTGACAGGAATATGTCCAGTCCAATTTCTATCAAATGAACACCATCGTGCCATATGAGGCCTGCTTTATCTCCTTCCAGTCGTCAGTGTCGTATCACTACACCATCTTTGTCTCTTCTAAATTTTGCCATCCGAATAATTATTACCCGCCTTGTCCGCTCCATGGCCGTGATGTCTCGCGCACCTTGCCATACTGCTATCGGCACAATCTCTGACCATACTATAGTTAGTTTTGTGAAAAATTCTCTGAAGCGCTAAGTGTCTAGTTTCATTATTGCTATTAGTTATGCTCTCTTGTGATGACCTAGGTCGTTTCCCCCGGCCTGTATAACTAAGATGACGGGACCTCTTGCCTCTCTCCCTACCTTGATTACCTCCATTAGTACCTGTGGCCATTGCAGGCCTCTAATACCTCTCCAGTTGAAATATGTGTTATGAAACTCTAATTTCCTCCCTCCTGGGCGGACTTTCGCCCTTTTTTCAGCCCAATATATATACGAGTTGCCTATTACCCACACTGTTGGCTTAGCATCACCTGTAAAAGAAACAAACCACATTAGGATAACAAGTCCAGTCTTATGTATCTCGCCAAACACGTGGATCGCCATCTCACCTATCCTCTGAACTTCCGTTTCTGACAGTCCTGCTCTTGCTGCTTCTGTGGCCGCGCCTATGCGGAATGAGTGTGTCCTGTAATCTTTGGGGTGGTTCCCTGCCGATGTTAGGCATTTATTAAATATTGCTTGAAACTGGTATCTTGATAATGGTGTTACATCAATGTGTGATAGGAAGAAATTACTTTGTGATCTGATGGTTATATATGTTTTTACTATTGTTACCTGACTCAGTGTACCGTTTGTGGGTTGTAGAAGTACCCAAGAGCCCTTGCCCGCTGGAACCGTTTTCGATTTGCTTATGCGTAGACGTATTACATTATTGGCTATGACTAAGTCCTGGGGTAATAAGCCTCCACTGGTGGTAATTTTGGATTGAGGGACTAATTCGCTTATGCATAGCGCCCCGAAGAAGGTGATCGCAAATGCAGTAGACAGTAGTGTTGCTTCAAATTGTGAGTGTCATGGTAATGGTGTTAGGGATATGATGTGAGAAATCAGTTTTAGTGACACGGGATGGGACGTCTACACTCCTGACATGGCTGACCCCTTTTCCACCCTTTTATGGATTGTCTGATGATGAATCTCTTTGTCACATCTCCCCAATTCAGTAGTTGGAAGTGAAATGCTACTCCGGTCTGACACCGCTGCGCTGATGCCCCTGATATGCCCCTCATCATTAGCTGGTGGAGAAATTCTATGGTGACTTGTAATCTGGCTTGTTCACATTGGTCAACCCGTCTGCCTGCTACTAGTCGTGTCCACTCTTCCCATGCCTTACCGTATGCTTGCCACGTAGACGGGGCAACTGACGCTCTGATTAATGGCATCAACTATTCGCCACTAGATCCCATAGGGAGGGTGAGCAACTGTTGCCCATGGGTAGGCGTTGGGGAGGAGCTCTGTGAAAATCTGGCAATTGAATTGTCATAAAGCGTTAGCAGCAGCGTTGGACCCCTCAGCATCGTGGCTAGCGCGGACCCATATATTGTGTTTTAGACACAGGAATGCTATCCGGCGTAGTAGGCCTAGCACTGGGAGAAAAGATGATGCCATCTTATTAACGCAGTGCGCTAGGTTGGTGTTTTTTGTTATGTAGTGTATATCTATACACTATTTCTATTTCTACCACTATTGGGAAGAAAAATTATTTTCCGGGCTAGATGCAGCTAAATAATATTATTAATTTCAAAGCTGGTGGAGCTTGGTATAGATGGCCTAATACAATGAGTACCACAGACTGCTACTATGCCCAAAATTATTTTCCGGGCTAGATGCAGCTAAAAATTATTATTAATTTTAAATCTGGTGGAGATTGATATAGATGGCCTAATACAATGAGTACCACACACTGCTACTATGCCCAAAATTGTTTTCCGGGCTAGATGCAGCTAAAAATTATTATTAATTTCAAAGCTGGTGGAGCTTAGTTTAAATGGCCTCATAGAATGAGTACCACACACTGCTACAGGCCCAAAATTATTTTCTGGACTAGATGCAGCTAAAAATTATTATTAATTTCAAAGCTGGTGGAGCTTGGAATAGATGGCCTAAGACAAGGAGTAACACATACTGCTACTATGCCCAAAATTATTTTCCGGGCTAGATGCAGCTAAAAATTATTATTAATTTCAAAGCTGGTGGAGCTTGGTAGAGATGGCCTAATACAATGAGTACCACACACTGCTACTCAGCCCAAAATTATTTTCCGGGCTAGATGCAGCTAAAAATTATTATTAATTTCAAAGCTGGTGGAGCTTCGTATAGATTGCCTAATACAATGAGTACCACTCACTGCTACTATGCCCATAATTATTTTCCGGGCTAGATGCAGCTAAAAATTTATATTAATCTCAAAGCTGGTGGAGCTTGATATAGATGGCCTAATACAATGAGTACCACACACTGCTGCAGGCCCAAATTATTTTCCGGGCTAGATGCAGCTAAAAATTATTATTAATTTCAAAGCTGGTGGAGCTTGGTATAGATGGCCTAATACAATGAGTACCACACACTGCTACTATGCCCAAAAATATTTTCCAGGCTAGATGCAGCTAAAAATTATTATTAATTTCAAAGATGGTGGAGCTTGGTATAGATGGCCTAATACAATGAGTACCACACACTGCTACAGCCCCAAAATTATTTTCCGGGCTAGATGCTGCTAAAAAATATTATTAATTTCAAAGCTGGTGGAGCTTGGAATAGATGGCCAATACAATGAGTACCACACACTGCTGCTATGCCCATAATTATTTTCTGGGCTAGATGCAGCTAAAAATTATTATTAATTTCAAAGCTGGTGCTTCTTGGTATAGATAGCCTAATACAATGAGTACCACATACTGCTACTATGCCAAAAATTATTTTCCGAGCTAGATGCAGCTAAAAATTACTATTAATTTCAAAGCTGGTGGAGCTTGGTATAAATGGCCTAATACAATGAGTACCACACACTGCTACTATGCCCAAAATTATTTTCCGTGCTAGATGCAGCTAAAAATTATTATTAATTTCAAAGCTGATCTAGCTTGCTATAGATGGCCTAATACAATGAGTAACACAGACTGCTACTATGCCCAAAATGTTTTACTTGGCTAGGTGCAGTAAAAAATTCGTATTACATACACAGGTGGTGTAGCTTGCAACACAGATAGGCTACTCCACTGACTAACACACACTGCTAGAGGCCCAAAAGAATTTGCTTAGCTAGATTTAGCCAAATGATGTGAAAAACACTTGCACAGCACTGGCACAGACCAGCCTGGCAAAATGTGCTATGAACTGCTGTAACCTAGCCCTCAAAAGGGCTGCAATTACAAACTAGTCCCTACTCCCTAAACCTTTCTGTCTATTTAAGAGAAAATTCACTTGCAATTCACAGTTACACAATATAGCGCTAACAGCAGCAGCAGTGTCGTCTAACACTCAGCTGCAGCAGTGAGAAAATTGTGGCGACGGGGAAAATGGCTGAGTCTTATAGGGCAAGGACATGTGACATACACAGCCAATGACACATGCCCTTGCTTGTGTGAAAAAAAGCACTTTGCTGCGTGTGTGCGCTGCTGACAGACTGCACCTCCCCACTGTAAATGCGGGAAAGAAAAAAAAATGGAGGTCTTCATTATTTGTGCAGAGATCCATGCTCTGTCCCTCCCCCCATCCACTGTACACTCAAACTGTGTATTAACATTGATTAACAGCATTACTGTGAAAAAATCCAGTTATGATTTTGGTGCACGAACAGTTATCGAACATAACCTCGAACAACCTGATTTTTTTCAAATCATTCGTGTTAGTCGAATGGCTCGAACACCGCCCAAAGCAGCTTGAATTTGAGATTGGCGAACAGTTCGTGTCAAACACCGCTCATCTCTACTCATGGGTCCCATAACATGCAGTGGTGCCCGACGGCGAGTGGGCCCCCCGCCTGCGCAAGGCCCTGGCACTTGCCCGGGTGCTGACGCAGGTCCTGAGCGTGATCTACAAGATGCATAACAAAATCACATTTACAAAAGGTTGACAAAGATGGGAACCTTGGGAGACAAGTGCCTCAGTGCCTTTACTGGGCACAAATTTATGTTTTAAATTTGGACTTAACCTTTCCATCTTTATCCAACTTTTATTCCTTCACATAAGACATTCAAATAATTTTTTTTAAATATTTAAACAAAGAAGGAACATGTG
Source organism: Phyllobates terribilis (assembly GCF_046119375.1). NCBI lineage: Eukaryota > Metazoa > Chordata > Amphibia > Anura > Dendrobatidae > Phyllobates > Phyllobates terribilis. Next base: position 248,697,041 of record NW_027362769.1, on the reverse strand, counting down.
CAATTGACATCATCTCACCTGTGCAATACTAAGGAAATCCTGAAAACATGAGATATTGGGGGGGCTTAAGGATTGGAGCTTGGCAAACACTGCTTTAGAAGATTGAACACCTCACATTCTTGATTATGTCAATTGCATGTGTCCTTTATTTGTTGTAAAAAATCTGTTATAAGGGAATTTCTAGATGGGCTAAAATTAAATAGAGATGAGCGGATCTTTAGAAATTAAAAGTCGCCAACTTCGCCCCAAAATTTTGATTCACCTAGAATAAATTCAAGCGTATGTCAATATTGGAAAGCTGGTAATTACTCGGAAAATACTTGTAGGGAAAATAGAGAGAGAGAAAGGAACCTGCTGATCATAAGATCTTACACAGTACAGAATAGAGAGAGAGAACACTCCTGACAAGAGCTTATATTGCAGAAGAGAGAGATAGAGCACCATGCTGTTCAAAAGACCTTACATTTTACAGGAGAGAAAGAGAGAGTGTGAGAGGACCTTGCTGACAATAAGAGCTTACATTCTATCTATCAGATATCATCATTCCAAAAACTTAAAAAATATTTTGTTTCGAAACTGCCATTCAGGTGTTCTCCCGTAAAAATTATTTAGCTTTAAGGGTCCTAGATAGGGAAGTACTGTAGAGTTTGTAACAATTGTGTCACATGCACCAATATGGCAAGGCCAGTAATATTTACTAATGCCACTGACACTTTGGATTACAAGATTACACACGCTCTCACACATACTGCAGTATATGATGACAAGGGAGTACCATAACTCTAAGGAGTTCAAGAAACAGATATGTGAACATGTCTTGGTACAATGGTGGCCAAAAGTATTGGCACCCCTGCAATTCTGTCAGATAATACTCAGTTTCATCCTGAAAATGTTTGCAATCACAAATTCTTTGGTATTATTATCTTCATTTAATTTGTCTTCATTGAAAAAACACAAAAAGAATTGTCCTAAAGCCAAATTGGATACAATTCCACACCAAACCTAAAAAAGGGGGTGGACAAAAGTATTGGCACTGTTTGAAAAAGCATGTGATGCTTCTCTAATTCATGTAAATAACAGCACCTGTAACTTACCTGTGGAACCTAACAGGTGTTAGCAATAGCTAAATCACACTTGCAGCCAGTTGACATGGATTAAAGTTGACTCAACCTCTGTCCTGTGTCCTTGTGTGTACCACATTGAGCATGGAGAAAAGAAAGAAGACCAAAGAACTGTCTGAGGACTTGAAAAACCAAATTGTGAGGAAGCATGAGCAATCTCAAGGCTACAAGTCCATCTCCAAAGACCTGAATGTTCCTGTGTCTTCCGTGCCCAGTGTCATCAAGAAGTGTGAAGCCCATAGCACTGTGGCTAACCTCCCTAGATGTGGATGGAAAAGAAAAATTGATGAGAGATTTCAACGCAAGATTGTGCAGATGGTGGATAAAGAACCTCGACTAACATCCAAACAAGTTCAAGCTGCCCTACAGTCTGAGGGTACAACAGTGTCAACCCGTACTATCCATCGGTGTCTGAATGGAAAGGGACTGTATGGTAGGATACCCAGGAAGACCCCACTTCTTACCACGAGACATAAAAAAGCCAGGCTGGAGTTTGCCAAAACTTACCTGAGAAAGCCTAAAACATTTTAGAAGAATGTTCTCTGGTCAGATGAGACAAAAGTAGAGCTTTTTGGGAAAAAGCATCAACATAGAGTGTACAGAAAAAAAAAAGAGGCATTCAAAGAAAAGAACACGGCCCCTACAGTCAAACATGGCGGAGGTTCCCTGATGTTTTGGGGTTGCTTTGCTGCCTCTGGCACTGGACTGCTTGACCGTGTGCATGGCATTATGAAGTCTGAAGACTACCAACAAATTTTGCAGCATAATGTAGGGCCCAGTGTGAGAAAGCTGGGTATCTCTCAGAGGTCATGGGTCTTCCAGCAGGACAATGACCCAAAAGACACTTCCAAAAGCACTATAAAATGGTTTGAGAGAAAGCACTGGAGACTTCTAAGGTGGCCAGCAATGAGTCCAGACCTGAATCCCATAGAACACCTGTGGAGAGATCTCAAAATGGCAGTTTGGAGAAGGCACCCTTCAAATATCTGGGACCTGGAGCAGTTTGCCAAAGAAGAATGGTCTACAATTCCAGCAGAGCCTTGTAAGAAACTCATTGATGGTTACCGGAAGTGGTTGTTCGCAGTTATTTTGGCTAAAGGTTGTGCAACCAAGTATTAGGCTGAGGGTGCCAGTACTTTTGTCTGGCCAATTTTTGGAGTTTTGTGTGAAATGATTAGTGTTGAGCGAACATGCTCGACACTGCTCGGTACTCGCCCGAGCATCACGCTACTCGGGATGTTCGGCGAGCACCGAGCATTTCCGGGTTACTCGGGCGGGAGCTCGGGTCTCCGCCCTGCATGTTTGTCGCTCTTTACAGAGCCAATGAACATGCAGGGATTGCCAGCCAGTCACTGTAATGCCGCAGCCATGTTGTTTGTGGGCATTACAGTGATTGGCTGGCCGCACAGTGTCACCTCCCAGACGATCAGCCCGTCATGATTGGTGTGTGTGGGTGTCTGTGCGTGTGTCTGCGAGTGTGTGCGGGGTGTCTGTGCGTGTGTCTGCGAGTGTGTGCGGGGTGTCTGTGCGATGTCTGCGGGTGTGTGCGATGTCTGCGGGTGTGTGCGGTGTCTGTGCGATGTCTGCGGATGTGTGCGGTGTCTGTGCGATGTCTGCGGGTGTGTGCGGTGTCTGTGCGATGTCTGTGGGTGTGTGCGGTGTCTTTGCGATGTCTGCGGGTGTGTGCGGTGTCTGTGCGATGTCTGTGAGTGTGTGCGGTGTCTGTGCGATGTCTGCGAGTGTGTGCGGGTGTGTGCGATGTGTGCGGTGTCTGTGCGATGTCTGGGGGTGTGTGCGTGCAGGCAGACATAGGCCGATGTGACACTACTACTTCCATCGGCCTATGTCTGTCCCCCGTCCACTCGTGCCAGCAGGATCAGCTCGATGGGAGCAGTAGTTCCCATCAGCCTGATCCTGCTATTTAAATTGCCCTACTGTGTCCCCAATAAATTTTTAATACATGTCATTGGTGGCCAGTGGTTGCCTACAATAAATTAGTTCATACATTACCTGTCCCCGCCGATCGCCACCTAAAATAAAGTAAAAAATAAAAAACTACACCTATACTCACCTAGACACCTAATTCCCCGAAGCCATCGATCTCCTGTAATAAAATCTAAAATAATAAACCACAACCTTATGCTTACCCCTCCGTAGTAGTCCACGAGTGTCCCACGATGATCTCCAGTTTAGAGTAGCCACATAGAATGTGACCGCTCTGAACTGCTGCCGCCGCTAGAATGACGGTGCCGTAAAGCAGCCCCGTCACTGCATAAGCGGGTTCTCCGGAGTTCAGGCAGCGCTGCTCCGGTTAGCTCCTTTACGGCCCTGCTGTATCGTGAGAAATTCCCACGGTACAGCAGTGCCGTAAAGGAGGTCTCCGGAGCTGCGCTGCCTGAATGCACTCCGGTGACCTCAGTCAGTGGCTCCCGCTGCCGGGAGCGGACGTGTTCCGGCAGTGTGAACTTACAGCAGCCATGCACAGCTGTCACCATCTCCAGATGTGACAGCTGTGCATGGGAGATCAGCGCAGGAATGTGGACAGGTAACTATTTTTTTTTAGTAAACTAAGAATTAAATAAAATTGTGTGTTTTATTTCAAATAAATTATTTTTTTCTGGGTGTAGTGTGTTTTTTCTTTTTAACACTTTGTAGGTTAGTAATGGGGGTGTCTTATAGACGCCCATCATTACTAACCTGGGCTACATGGCAGCTGGCGCTGACATGAACCCCAACCCTATTACCCCCTGCCACCGCACCAGGGCAGCGTGGAAGAGCGAGGCTAAGTGCCAGAGTTGGCGCATCCTATGGATGCGCCATTTCTGGGGCGGCTGACGGCTGGTGTTTCTAGCCTGGGAGGGGGCCAATATTCATGGCACCCTTCCTGGGCTATTAATATCAGCCCCCAGCTGTCTGCCTAGACTTTGCTAGCTATTAAATAGGGGGTACCCCACGTCATTTTTTGGGGGGGTCCCCCATTTTAATAGCTAGTAAAGGCTAGGTATTCAGCTGGGGGCTGATATTAGTAGTCTGGGAAGCTCCGTGGGTATTACCCACTTCCCAGGCTTCAAACATCTGCCCCAGCCGTCTGCTTAACCTCTGCTAGAGCCTAAAATTATGGGGGATCCCACGCCAATTTTTTTTTAAATAAATCCTTTATTTTAACACTAAATGACATTTGAGGAGTTAATAAAGATGCAGTCCCTAAATTATTATTTATTTTTTAATTAATTTTTCCCCAAAATTTTGACGTGGGCTTTGCCATATATTTGTATGCCAGCCAGGTACAGCATCCAGCTTCTATGAACGCGCCATTTTCCCTGGTGGCTGCGGACTGCAATTTGCACCGGGGGGGGGGGGCAGAAAGCTTGGGCCTCCCTGCGCTGAAGATTCCATCCCCCAGCTGCCTAGTTGTACCTGGCTGGACACACAAATAGGGAGAAGCCCCACGTATTTTTTTTTTAAATTATTTCATGAAATTCATGAAATAATAAAGAAAAAAAGGGCTTTCCTATATTGTTGTGTCCGGCCAGGTACAAATAGGCAGCTGGTGGTTGGGCGCAGCCCGTTCCTGCCTGCTGTACCTGGCTGGACACAAATATAGTGCGAAGCCCCACGTCAATTTTTTTTTTTCAGGAAATTCATGAAATAATTAAAAAAAAATTGATGTGGGGCTTCGCTCTATATTTGTGTCTAGCCAGGTACAGCAGGCAGGAACAGGCTGCGCCCAACCACCAGCTGCCTATTTGTACCTGGCCGGACACAACAATATAGGGAAGCAATTTTTTTCTTAATTATTTCATGAATTTCATGAAATAATTTAAAAAAATAATACGTGGGGCTTCGCCCTATTTTTGTGTCCAGCCAGGTACAACTAGGCATCTGGGGGCTGGAATCCTCAGCGCAGGGAGGCCCAAGCTTTCTGGGCCCCCCCCGCTGCAAATTGCAGTCCGCAGCCACCCTGGAAAATGGCGCGTTCATAGAAGCGCCATTTTCTGGCGCTGTACCCAACTCATCCAGGGCCCTGGTGCGGTGGCTCACTGGGTAATAAAGGGGTTAAGGCCAGCTTGGCATTATCAGCTGGCCCTAAGCCCGAAATTCATGGGGTCACGCCAATATTAGACATGACCACCTTGAATTTCTAGTAAAGTATTTAAAAAAAACACAACACCCAGAAAAAAGTCCTTTAATTGAAATAAACACACAATTCTTTATTGTTCTAAATTAAACTATACTTACCATAACGCCCATTCCAGCTGAAGCCAACGATCTCCTGCAATAAAAGAAAAATAATAAAGCAACCTCATCCTTACCTTTTCATGGTTCCCAGGACAGCTTCAGCTCTGCTACATCGAGATGACAGGCTGGACCGCAGCAGAACGCTGCCATCCAGCCTGTCATCCCGCAGACACTGAGAAGCGCAGGCATGCTTGCGCTCCTCAGTGTCTCTCTGTGACGGCATAAAGATGAGCCGAGGTCATGTCCAATGAACTCGGCTCACCTCATGCACGTCACTGACAGCGTGGGAGAATTCTCCTGCACTCAGCGCTTCAGCGTGAGAATTTTCCCACGCTGTCAGTGACGTGAATGAGGTGAGGTCATGTCCAATGAATATTTTGAAATTTGATTTGCGGATGGCAAAAAAAAATGCCATAGCACCATTTCCCACACAGCTGAAGCATCAGAAAGCAGACTAATGTCATTTTTCATTGTCGTTCCCCATAATGCCTTACATTTATCACATCTCATAGATCATCATAAATTGTACAGTGTTGATCAGTACCTCGGTCAAAAGTAATCTAATCTGAATTTCAAAAGGTTCACTCTTTGCTAGTTTTAATACTTTTTTTTTATTTTAACTTGTAATTTTTTTATGCACCACACATTAAGGTGTGTACTAGCATGGAGTATGTAATTATAATGTTTGGTATATTAATTTATGTGGCACTAGTCTTTTTCTTTTGAATTTAAAGCATACTGCAAGGGTACCCGAGTACCATATTAGCATCATGATTTTCATTAAAAAAATTTTTTACAATAGGGTCTTATTAGTATTCAGTGTGTAGTGTGTATGGGGTTAGCACCTTCTATTGTATGGTTATTGTCACAATTTTCCCACATATAGAGCTTGAGGATCTACTTTTCATGCAAAATTTATCCAGCGTCACTCTCCTGTCACTCCTCAATCTCTGCACTATGCATAACCTTTACTCCCCACACAATATTAAGCGAAATTGCTGTCCTTCACCCGTGTATGAGACATACTATCATAATCAACTCTTTAATTATCTTCATGTAGCTATTAGCTACTATTATTAGTGTTGAGCGAGCACTAAAATTCTCGGGTGCTCGAAGCTCAGGCCGAGCTCATCGTAATACTAGGGTGCTCGACCTTAGCAACGAGCCCAATGTTAGTCTATGGGAGACCCGAGCATTTTTTCGGCGGCACCCCTGACAGTCTATAGAAAGACTAAAAAGTGCCCAAAATGATAGTGACAGTGCTCAAATGACATGGGGACAGCATGGGGATCGCCCCAGGAAGCATTTCTGACCCCCAGGTCACTGCTGTCAACAACGTGGTCAGAGGAATTAAGCCATTTTTACGGGCTCACAATAAAACGTTCAAAAACGAAACTTTTCCTGTGAAATATGTTAAGGAACATCCTTTCCAGGGTAAAGACATGTGTATAAGGTAAAATAAATAACCAAATACAAAAATACTCCTCAACACCTTGGGCTATGTTCACAAGTAGCATTTTTTATGCGTTTTTGCACTTTTGTATTGCATTCAACCGTGACAAATGCATTCACCGGGAAATGTCATTTTAACATTTTACAACCTTATCTGGCCATGTGCTGTGTGACACATGCATACAGTGCTGAAAAGACATGGGAACAGCATGGGGAAGACCCCTGGAAGCATCTCTGACACCTAGGTCATTGCCTAAGGCTGTGTGCCCACATAGCATTTTTCAAGCGTATATGCTGCGCAATTTCCGCAGCGTAAATGCTTGAAAAACGCATGTATATCCGCACCCCATGGTCCCCAATGGCATTCCGCAATGTCAATGCCCATGCTGCGGATTTTTCCGCAGCGTTTATGCAGCGTTCAAAAATCCGCAGCATGTCATTTCATTTTGCGTTTCCGCAAGCAGAATTGCCTTTGTCCAATGCATAAAAAACGCAAGGCAATTCCGCATGTGGAAAACGCGTGATAAACGCGCGAAAAATGCGCGATAAACGCGTGCGGAATTCCGCATGCGTTTTTCCGGGAGAGGACTTGCAGAAATGAAGCAGAAATTTTCTGCTTCATAAATGCAACGTGGGCACATAGCCTAAAAGTGTGCCCATCAGAAGTTATCCTATGCGCATCAGAAGATGCAGACTTGCAACTCTCCCCGTGCAAGTCTTTGTCACAGAACAGTGTTCAATTGTACCTCCCACATTCCTTGCAATGCAAGCGCAAGTATGCAGCCTGCAACCTACCCACCCCCAGGCTGCAATACCATACTGCTTGCACTTGAAATTGGGCCTTTTAGGCATGTGGAGGTGGAATCTGGCCACCACGTCATGGCTGCATCAGCGGCCTGGTATCCATACTCAGTCCCCAGACGCCTGGCGGCCGGGTGTCCATACTCGGTCCCCAGCCTCCCCATGGCCGGGTGCCCACATACGGTCCCCAGCCGCCTGGGGGCAGCCGGGTGTCCTTAAACAGTCCCCAGCTGCCCCTATTTGTCCCCGTGCGCTATATACACAAGCGTGCATACCAAAACATTACCTGTGCACTCCCCAGTGCATTTAGTGGAAAGGACAGCCTAAACACAAACACGTGGACAAATGAATGTGGACAGGGATGGTCCATTTCACTGACGCCTTCACACTGGGTTAATATTGTGAAAGCCAGGACACAGTTTGACACTGGAATGCAACACGTCCTATAGACATAGAGGATTACGGGTCCTGGGTCCATCATCCTTCAACACAAAGTTCAGAAGGTAGACAGCAGCATTGGTCGTCCTCCTACACAACAAGTAAATTATTCATGATCATGAGGCCATCCATCTCTTTGCTTTCTGTTCCTTGGAATGCAAGAGCATGTATGCAGTAGCGGCTAGGCCTGAGGTGGTCAGCATTTTGGCGCATATTCTACCTCCTCCGAGGATTGCTGGATGTTTTCCTGCTACTATCCCAGGTCTATGATTCCCATTAAAACAAAGCTTCAGGTGATGAATGATGGATGAGGTGGTGGCAAAGGAGAACGAACAGGAGGAACAGCGACCATTCACATCAATATCTGGCCAGTAAACCACACATGTCTTGTAGGATATGTTTCTGTACCAAAAGGAGTGGTTCAGCTACACAGTTAAAGGGCATGCAGTGAGTGCAATGCCTACCAAAAATTTTGAGGCTCTCCAATGCCCCTTGGAAGTGACATGGAGGTCAGAGGGCCTTAACTAAAACATTTTTTCCATTTATAGCAACTGGGTCTCCTGTACACTGTTGGCCTAAGCAGTGAATGGAAGGCTTTCCAAAAATTATGAGGAATTGCAATGCCCTTGAAAAAGATGTGTTTAACAGCATACTAAAAACCTTCTACCCATTATTGGGGAGTGGATCTTCCTTAGTGTTCGCCTATGCATTGAAAAGCAAAAGCTGACTAAACTTAGGAGGAAATGCAATGCCCGTTGGAAGAGTCGTGGAGGTTAGAGTTATTTAAAAACAACATTTCAATGTCCCCTTGGAAGAGCTGTGGAGTTCAGAGTGGTTTAACAAGACGGTTTTAATGCCCCGTGGAAGAGACGTGGAGGTCACAGTAGCTTAACAAGACTGTTTTAATGCCCTTTGGAAGAGTAATGGAGGTAGCAGTGGAATAAAAAGACAATATCAATGCCCCTTGGAAGTGTGGTGGAGGTTACAGTGGAAGAAAAAGACAATATCAATGCCCGTTGGAAAAGAAGTGGAGGTCACAGTAGCTTAACAAAACGGTTTTAATGCCCCTTGGAAGAGTGGTGGAGGTCCCAGTGGAATAAAAAGACAATATCAATGACCCTTGGAAGAGACGTGGAGCTCACAGTAGCTTAACAAGCCGATTTTAATGCCCCTTACAAGAGCCATGCAGTACAGCATATTAAAAACATTATTCCCACTATTGGGGAGTGGGTCTCCTATAGTCTTTGCCTATGCCTTCCAAGCAAAAGCTGCCAAAAATTAGGACAGAGGAACTTGCAATGCTGGTAACATGGACCACGGTCACCCTGGTGGTATAGTGGTGGTGGAGGCTGAGGATAAGGAGAAGATCAAAAAACAACCAAAATGAGGTAGCGTATACCCATGTGTGGTTGCGAAGCGGTGCATGGGAATACACCTCCCGAAATAAAGCAGTGGATTTGACTTTATGTTACTTTGCTGTCATTTGGTGGTGATGAGAAGTCTGGTCCAATTCAACCCTTTTTCATTTTGATAAGGGTCAGCTTGTCAGCATTGTCAGTTGACAGGTGAGTGCGCTTATCAGTTATAATTCCCCCAGCGGCACTAAAAACACGCTCCGATAACACGCTAGCGCCAGGAAGGCCAGGACCTCCAAGCCGTACAGAGCAAGTTCATTCCAAGTGTCCAGCTTGGATACCCAATAATTAAAAGGCACAGAGGAATCACGGAGGACGCTGGTACGGTCAGCAAAGTACTCCCTCACCATCTTTTGAAACTTTCCACTCCTTGTGAGAGTACCCCGCGCCTCAGGGCCTATAAGCTGGGTGGGTCTCAGAAAACTGTCCCAGAATGTTGACAGTGTTCCCCTGCCTCTGCTGGATTGGAGTTGCGTCTCTCTCGCCTGTACGCCTTGGTTGGGCATCGAACTGTGACCTCTGCCGCTAGCGTGTTCAGATGGGAATTTTTTTAACAGTTCTGCAGCAAGGGCCTTCTGGTACTGCACCATTTTTGTAGACCTCTCCACCTCAGGAATAAGAGAGTGAAAGTTCTCCTTGTAGCGGGGGTCTAAAAGTGTTACCAACCAGCAGTGCCTGTCACCCAACATTTTGACAACGCGAGGGTTACGGTTAAGGCAGCGTAACATAAAGTCAGCCATGCATGCCAGACTGGTAATGGGCAAGACTTCCGTGTCCTCACCAAGAAGATGACTGACCATGCTTTCCTCCTCCTCCTCCCCCCTGTCCTTAGGCATCCCACTCTGAACCGACGTTATGACAATTGTACAGGTACTTCCGTCTACAGCGCATGATACCAGCTCCTGTTCTTCCTCCTCCTCCTCCTCTCCCTCATTGTCCCCCAATGCACATTGGGATGAGATGAGGCAAGGCTGTGTGTAATTGCCCGCTATGGCTTCTTGATCCATCTCGTCATACTCTGTAGCCGAGCTGTAGCTGAAGCTGTAGCCGACTTCCGAAAATGAGCTGACAGGCGGTGTACTTTGAAGAGCAGATCTGGCAACTCGGGGTACGATTTAAGAAACCGCTGAACCACGAGGTTAAGCACATGAGCCAGGCATGGTACGTGTGTGATCATGCCTCGCCTCAGAGCCGCCACCAGGTTACGGCCATTGTCACACACGACCATGCCTGGATGTAGGTTCAGCGGTTTCAACCACAGATCTGTCTGATCTTTCACAGCTGTCCACAATAGAGATGAGCGTTGTTCGACTCGAACTGTTCGCCAATCTCAAATTCGAGCTGTTTTGGGCGGTGTTCGAGCCGTTCGGCGAACACGAACGATTTGAAAAAAATTCGGCTGTTCGAGGTTATGTTCGATAACTGTTCGTGCACCAAAATCATAACTGGATTTTTTCTCATTAATGATGAAAATTAATGTTAATACGCAGTTTGAGTGTACAGTGGGGCGGGGGGAGGGGCAGGGGATTGATCTCTGCAGGAACAATGAAGATCTCCATTTTTTTTTTCTCTTTCCCGCATTTGCAGTGGGGAGGTGCAATCTGTCAGCCTATCAGCAGCGCACACACGGAGCGAAGTGCTTTTTTTCACACAAGCAAGGGCATGTGTCATTGGCAGTGTATGTCACATGTCCTTGCCCTATAAGACCAAGCCATTTTCCCCGTCGCCACCATTTTCTCACTGCTGCAGCTGCGTGTTAGACGGCACCGCTGTTGCTGTGTGCGCTATACCTTGTTAATTTCAAGCCAATTTTCGCACAAATATACAGATAGCTTGGGAGTAGGGAATAGTTGTGATTGCAGTCCTTTTAAGGACTAGGTTACAGCATTTCCTACGACTTTTATCAGGGAGGTCTGTGCTCTTAAATAGATAGGTTGTGGGAGTAAAGACTAATTGTTATTGGAGTCCTTTTCAGGACTAGGTTACATCAGTTCCTATCAGTTTTTGCCAGGCAGGTCTGTGCCAGTGCTGTGCAAGTTTTTTTCACAGCATTTGGCTGAATCTAGCAAAGCTAATCCTTTTTGGCCTATTGCAGAGTGTGTTAGTCAGTGGAGTAGCCTATCTGTGTTTCAAGATATACCACCTGTGTATAGAATACCAATTTTTTTACTGCACCTAGTGAAGTAAAATCTTTTGGGCATAGCATCATTCTATTAGTCCATCTATACTGACCTCCATCAGGTTGCAAATTAAAACTAATTTTTTTCTGCATCTCCAGTACCTCTGAAAAAATATTTGGGCTTCTACCTGTGTGTGGGACTTGTTGTATTAGTCCATCTATACTGACCTCCATCAGGTTGCAAACTGAATATATTTTTTTCCTGCATCTACCTCTGAAAAAATATTGGGCTTCTAGCTGTGTGTGGGTCTTGTTCTATTAATCCATCTATACTGACCTCCATCAGGTTGCAAACTGAATATAATTTTTTTCTGCATCTAGCTCTGAAAAAATATTTGGCCTTCTAGTAGTGTGTCGGACTTTCTCTATTAGTCCATCTATACTGACCTCCATCAGGTTGCAAACTGAATATAATTTTTTTCTGCATCTAGCTCTGAAAAAATATTTGGCCTTCTAGTAGTGTGTCGGACTTTCTCTATTAGTCCATCTATACTGACCTCCATCAGGTTGCAAATTAAAACTAATTTTTATCTGCATCTACAGTACCTCTGAAAAAATATTTGGGCTTCTAGCTGTGTGTGGGACTTGTTGTATTAGTCCATCTATACTGACCTCCATCAGGTTGCAAACTGAATATATTTTTTTCTGCATCTACCTCTGAAAAAATATTGGGCTTCTAGCTGTGTGTGGGACTTGTTGTATTAGTCCATCTATACTGACCTCCATCAGGTTGCAAACTGAATATATTTTTTTCTGCATCTACCTCTGAAAAAATATTGGGCTTCTAGCTGTGTGTGGGTCTTGTTCTATTAATCCATCTATACTGACCTCCATCAGGTTGCAAACTGAATATAATTTTTTTCTGCATCTAGCTCTGAAAAAATATTTGGCCTTCTAGTAGTGTGTCGGACTTTCTCTATTAGTCCATCTATACTGACCTCCATCAGGTTGCAAATTAAAACTAATTTTTATCTGCATCTACAGTACCTCTGAAAAAATATTTGGGCTTCTAGCTGTGTGTGGGACTTGTTGTATTAGTCCATCTATACTGACCTCCATCAGGTTGCAAACTGAATATATTTTTTTCTGCATCTACCTCTGAAAAAATGTTGGGCTTCTAGCTGTGTGTGGGACTTGTTGTATTAGTCCATCTATACTGACCTCCATCAGGTTGCAAACTGAATATATTTTTTTCTGCATCTACCTCTGAAAAAATATTGGGCTTCTAGCTGTGTGTGGGTCTTGTTCTATTAATCCATCTATACTGACCTCAATCAGGTTGCAAACTGAATATAATTTTTTTCTGCATCTAGCTCTGAAAAAATATTTGGCCTTCTAGTAGTGTGTCGGACTTTCTCTATTAGTCCATCTATACTGACCTCCATCAGGTTGCAAACTGAATATATTTTTTTCTGCATCTGCCTCTGAAAAAATATTTGGCCTTCTAGTAGTGTGTCGGACTTTCTCTATTAGTCCATCTATACTGACCTCCATCAGGTTGCAAATTAAAACTAATTTTTATCTGCATCTACAGTACCTCTGAAAAAATATTTGGGCTTCTAGCTGTGTGTGGGACTTGTTGTATTAGTCCATCTATACTGACCTCCATCAGGTTGCAAACTGAATATATTTTTTTCCTGCATCTACCTCTGAAAAAATATTTTGCTTCTAGCTGTGTGTGGGTCTTGTTCTATTAATCCATCTATACTGACCTCCATCAGGTTGCAAATTCAAAATAATTTTTTTCTGCATCTAACCCAGCCAATAGTTTTGGCCTAATACCACAGTTCTGCCACTCAGCTCTGCTCGGTTACCATCCATTGTTTTTTTGTGCAAACAACTCCAGAGTTGTGAATTAGTTAACCACCAAAATGAGTGGAAAAAGGCCTGCTGCTGGTGGAAAGGGGAATAGGCGTGTTGGGAAGGGGAAAAAAGGTTGTGTCCGTGGGGTAGGTGTTAAAGCAACAGTAACATCTGCAGAAGAAAGACCATCTTCCAGCCAAACTAAAATGTCTACTTCTTTTAGCGGACAATGTGATAAGATCCCTTTCTTACGGCCTCGCCAATTGCTACAAATTCCAGATGAGGCACAAAAACAGCAGGTGCTTCAACGGATATCAAGTGCTCCTTTAAGTGGGCTCTCCTCCACATCAACTTCAACATCACAAATACTCCAGTCCTCAAAGGTGTCACCCAAATCGCACTTGCTTCCTCACAGCTCCCAAATCTCCAGCTGCCCGTCTGAGTATGAGGTAGAACAGATGGTTGAGTCTGCAGAGCTGCTTACTCATACTATTGCCTGGGAATCAGAGGTCGACTCCGGCGCTTCTGTGAATCCAGACGAGGAAATGATCTGCACTGATGCCCAGAATCTTTATGAGTCGGATCCAGGACCAGACGCAGAAGGTTCTGACCATAATGTAGACCCTCATTCCCAAACTGTAACTCCTGTTGGTGGAGACAATGAGGAAGACGATGATAAGACTCAAATACCTGATTGGAGCGACAACTTTAGTTTTTTGTCAGGGCAGGAACAGGTTGGCTCTGAGGACGACGGGTGTGATAACGCACATGGTGATGATAATGAGGTCGGAGATCCACTTACTGTCAACCCACAGTCAGCCAAGAGATGAGGTCAGCAGAGGAGGTGGAGGAAGATGCTAGTGACGACGAGGTCAGGTTGCGCCTTCCTGGACAGAGACGTAGTACTGGAAGCACGTCAACAACTGCATCCTCAAACACAACTCTGCCTCTCACCACAAGTCGTGGTGGCTCTTCAGGTCACATGGGTGCTAAGCCTTGCATAGCCTGGGCATTTTTTCAGATCGATAAAGATGACCCAACTCGTGTTATCTGTAACATTTGTCAGCAAAAGCTAAGTAGAGGCCAAAAAATACATAGTTTGAGTACTTCATGCATGAACCGGCACATGGACATGAAGCATAAGTTGCAGTGGGAAGCTCTTCATCCTCTGTGACTGGGGGGACAGCAGTCACACCTGTTTTGGGGCGCAGACCTGCCACCTCTTTACCCGCAACAGCCAGCGTGATTGGCAGGTCATCATTTTCTTTGGAGGTGGTAACACCAGCTGGTGTTGAGCGCTGTCCGACATCGATAGCACCACCTTTGGATCAAGGCAACCTAACATGTCCGCCTGCATCTTCCTCACAGACCGGCAGTTTGCCGGGGACACCCTTATCAACCCCGTCTAAGCACAATAGCCAGCCCTCGGTCCCTCAGATGTGGACAAGTAAAAGACCATTTCCTCCTAGCCATGAGAAAGCTAAGAGGTTGAATTTCACCATCTGCAAGCTCTTGGCTACAGAAATGCTGCCTTTCCGCCTGCTGGACACAGAGGATTTTCGAGACCTTATGTCCGTCGCAGTGCCCCAGTACCAGATGCCCAGTCGGCACTACTTCTCAAAGAAAGGTGTGCCTGCGCTCCACCAGCATGTCGCACATAACATCACCGCTTCTTTGAGAAACTCTGTGTGTGACAGGGTGCATTTCACCACAGACACTTGGACGAGTAGGCATGGACAGGGGCGTTACATGTCGCTGACTGGGCACTGGGTAACTATGGTGACAGCAGGACAAGGGGCTGCTGTCCAAGTCTTGCCGTCCCCACGAGTTGTGCGTCAATCCTCTTTATGTCAAAGTTCCTCCACTGCTTCTGCCTCCTCAACCTCCTCTCGGTATTCCACCTGCACCCAAAGCCTGTCTGGTCATGCCACAAGCTTTCTAACTGCGCAGAAGGGATCCTGCACACCTCCTTACTATGCTGGCAGTAGGGCTCAACGTCATCAGGCGGTTTTTACATTGAAATGTCTGGGAAATGTGAGTCACACAGCTGAGGAGTTGTGGTCAGCTCTGGAGAACCAATTTCATGAATGGTTGTCTCCACTGGACCTGAAACCAGGGAAGGCCGTGTGCGACAATGCTGCAAACCTGGGTGCGGCCCTTCGCCGGGGCAATGTCACACACGTGCCTTGTATGGCTCACATGTTGAACCTGGTTGTCCAGCAATTTTTAGCCCACTATCCCAGACTAGATGGCCTTCTGCAGAGGGCACGGTCGCTGTGTGCTCACTTCCGCCGTTCGCATCCCGCAGCTCAGCGACTTACATCTCTACAGAAGTCGTTGGGCCTGCCACTTCACCGGCTAAAATGCGATGTGCCTACCCGGTGGAATTCAACTCTGCACATGTTGCAGCGACTGTGGCAGCACCGACAAGCCCTGGTGCAATACGTTCTGACGTATAGCCTGGGCCAACGAGATTCAGAGGTGGGGCAAATCACGCTGGAGGAGTGGTCTCAGATCAGGGACCTATGCACCCTTCTGCACAGTTTTGAAATGGCGACGAAGATGTTCAGTGCTGACGATGCCATTATCAGCATGACTATTCCGGTGATTTACATGCTGGAGCACATGTTAAACAGAATACGGAGTCAGGTGGTGGCACAAGAGGAGGTGGAGGAAGTAGAGGAGGAGGAGTTGTATGCGGAAGGGCTAACATCGGCAAGGTCCAGACGGTCGGCAGCACCAAGGCGGCAGGCATGTGAGGGTGGGGGAGATGGTTTTACCAGGGCGCATGGTAGCAGCCAAACTAGTGAGGAAGGTGCAGGAGCCCAGGAAGAAGTGGAGGACGAACTGATGGAAGACTCATCAGATGAGGGAGACCTTGATCACATTTCTGTTGTGCGAGGTTGGGGGGAGAGGACAGAGGAAGGAAGCATGATTGTTACCTCGCCACCAACACAACAGGGAATTGGTGCTCCTGGATGCGCAACACACATGACTGCCTTCTTGCTGCACTACCTGCAACATGACCCTCGAATTGTGAGAATTAGAAATAATCCTGACTACTGGGTTGCCACACTGTTAGATCCCCGGTACAAAAGTAAATTTGCAGAAATTATTCCTGCCATAGAAAGGGATGCACGCATGCAGGAGTATCAGCAGAGACTGTTGCAGAATCTTACATGTGCTTTTCCACAAAATACCAGTGGTGCACGTAGTGAATCTCACAGTTCCAACTTGCCAACCGTGGGACCGTCAAGTGTTCAGCACTCAAACCGTAACAGAACCACAGTATCTGCTGGTAACATCAATTTTGCGGAATCATTTCACCACTTTTTTAGCCCATCCTTTGCAAGGCCACAGGAGACAAGAAGTCTGACACATAGTCAACGCCTAGAGACGATGGTACAGGAGTATCTCCAAGTAAACATTGAAGCCACGACTGTGTCACTGGACCCTTGCTCTTTTTGGGCTTCCAATCTGGATAAATGGCCGGAGCTAGCCACTTACGCCTTGGAGATCTTGTCATGCCCCGCAGCCAGCGTTCTGTCTGAACGTGTGTTCAGCGCTGCTGGTGGTGTGCTGACAGATAAGCGCACGCGGCTCTCCACTGATAATGTAGACAGACTCACGTTCATAAAGATGAACAAATCATGGATCCGAAACGACTTTTCTACCCCTGTGTCATCCTGGGGAGAGTAAAAGCTTGATGATTGGTTAAAATCACCCTACCAACCGTTTTAAGCTTTCAAATTACTAATCATGTTTATCTGTATCTTGACTGGAAAATAATTTGGGCTTTGTAGCAGTGTGCAGCACTGATCCTATTAGGCCATCTATACTAAAGCTTCACCAGATTTAAAATTAAAAATAATTTTTAGCTGCATCTAGCCCGGAAAATAATTTTGGGGCTCCGAGATGCGCAAGGCACATAAGTGCCTTCTTGCTGCACTACCTGCAGCATGACCCTCATATTGTCAGAATTCGAAGTAATCATGACTACTGGGTTGCCACACTCTTAGATCCCCCAAACTTTTCGATCAACCTTTTCATTTTAATAAAGACCAAAAAAATGGTCATTTTTGAAATTATAAGCATTAGCAGGTTGTTAGAAACTGAAATCAAACAGTTTTCAACTCAAAACTTTATTCTAGGTGATGTTACATTTTCACATAGGACCCCTTGTTCGAAAGGAGCTTCTGAACTCTCTCGTCCATTGAATTTGTCAGGTTTTGGATGGTTTCTGCTTCAATTGTTTTGCATGAGGACAGAATACCCTCCCAGAGCTGTTGCTTAGATGTGAACTGCCTCCCGCCATCATAGACACTCCTTTTAATGATGCTCCAAAAGTTCTGAATGGGGTAGAGGTCAGGGGAGCATGGGGGTCACACCATAAGTTTGTCCCCTTTTATGCCCATATCAGCCAGAGATGCAGATGTTTTATGTGCAGCATGAGATGGTGCATTATCATGCAGAAAAATGATCTTGCTGTGAAATACACGGTTCTTCTTCTTGAACCATGGCAGGAAGTGCTGTTTGAGAAAATCCACATACATTATGGAGTTCATCTTTAGCGCCTTCAGGGATCCTAAAGGGGCCGACAATCTCTCTCCCCATGATTCCAGCCCAAAACATTACTCCACCTCCTCCTTGTTGGCGCTGTAGCCGTGTTTGCGTGGGGTGTCCATCAACCAGCCATCCTCCACTCCATCCATCTGGACCATCGAGCGCTGCACGGCACTCATCCGTGAACAAAACAGTTTTGAAATCAGTCTTCATGTAATGTTTGGCCCACTGGAGCCGTTTCTGCTTGTGTGAAGTGGATAGAGGAGGTCGACAGGATGGCACATGCACAGCTGCAAACCTCTGAAGGACCCTGCATCTTGTTGATTGGGAGACGTTGGAGGCACAAGCAGCTTCAAAAACTTGTCTGCTGCTATGACAAGGATTTTTTGCCGCTGCTCTTTCAACCTGACGTAATTGCCTGTAGGAAAGAGTCCTCAATTTGCCCTTATCAGCACGCACACGTGTGTACTGTGAATCAGCTACATACTTCTTGATTGCCAAGACACTTCATCCTGATCATCGCACAATGTTGATTGTAGTCATGCCTTGACCTAAACACTCCACAATTTGTTGCTTCTCAGCAGCCGACACATCCTTTTTCTTTCCCATTTTGGCAGAAAATGTAGGCTGCTTAATAATGTGAGAGAGCCTTCTTAAGTAGTCTTGCCTTTCATTGGACACACCTGCCAAACTAATTAGCACAGGTGTCTGCAATTGCTTACAGTGATATAAAGAGCCCTGACACACATCACCATCAATGAGTTTAACTGACAAACAAACAAATTCTTCCCTTATCACTCCTAAACACTTTTTGCATAATAATTTGGGACGCAGTGTACATGTGCTTTTCCACAAAACACCAGTGGTTCACGTAGTGAATCTTACAGTTCTAACTTGCCAACCGTGGTCTGTATGGAGTTGTTCAATAAAGGGCCCAAAATTAAGATAACATAGATGGGAGAGGTCTCTATGAATAGGAATTCCTAAGTATTTGATACCCTGTGAGGGCCAGGCAAAGGGAAAGTTGGACTGGATGGAATCCTATATGGATTTGGGGAGGGAGACATCGAGGGCCTCAGACTTCGCTGCATTGATTTTAAAATTTTACCATGTAACAAAGTGATCTATTTCAGCCATAACAGCATGGATGGATATATGTGATTGAGTGATATATACTAGGACATCATCAGCAAATAGAGAGCACTTGTACTCGGTGCCTCCCACCTCAATCCACCTAATATTGGGGTTATGGCGAATTGATGAGAGCAGGTGCTCCATCACTAGGATGTATAAGAGAGGGGACAGAGAACATCACTGCCTTGTCCCATTGGTGATTGTGAAAGGTGATGAAAATGTTCTGACGCACCCCCTGGGCCTTGGGACACCCGGAGCCGGACCCTTTTTGGTGGATGCTGGTGGTTGTAGTCTTCGTGGCGGCGACCCGGTTCCGTGGCTCAGGGCGGTCAAACCAGTGGCGGAACTATTTATGTGGTTTTGATGTTTAAATGTCCGACTACGCCACCCGTGGATTGCGGTCAGAGTGAACCGCCGCTACAGGGCAGACCGCTGAGGCTGGTGTTGTGGGTGCAGCAGAGCGTAGCATAACTCCCCACGGGAGGAGTATAGCCTCAGGGCAGTGTATGCGGAGGATGGGGGTGATGGTGCAGGGCAGCAGCAGTAACGACACGGAGTCAGTGATGCAGTTCAGGGCCTTTACTCACAGTTCTTATTATCCAGACCACGTCTGCAGGTAACGGCTGCCCACGTCGTACTGTGCTCACCAGGTGAGGGGCTCAGACAACTCCCAGATAACTTTGGAGCACTTCTCAGGACCCCCGTTGTGTGTCCTTTGTCTGGCCTTTCTTACCAACACTTCTGTCCGGCTGCCTCGGGCCTCCTCTTGGTAAACTTGGCGCCAGTTTCCCTGACCCTATGTGGTGCCTTCCTAGCGGGTGTAGCGAGGGGCTGCGCCACATAAAATGTCAGAGCCTCCGGTTTCTAGCTGAGGGTCGTTTCCTGCCTCCACTAGTTCGGGGACCGGTCTCCCCCTTTGGCCTGACCCCTCCACGCAGGTGGATTCGGGCGTGCGGTGGCGACTCGCCCGTCCGCACCCCTGGGATCCCTTCATTCCTCATTCCTGGAGCCTTCTCCGCTCCTCTTCCTTCCTTCTCCCTCTTCCAGGCCTGGGCCTCTGTTACTAGGCCCGCCTCCGGAGCAGAGCTCATGCAGAGCCCCTGCTCCCTGCCACTTCTGCTCAGATTTCTCTGCACTGAACTAAGATGGTGCCCACCTTTTATACTCCCTTCTCAATGCACCCAGGAACTGCTTTCTCCCTGCTCCTGCACTACAGGGTTCCCCTTCCTCAGTGTTCCCTCCCCCCACTCCAGCCAGGGACAGGGACTGTCGTGCCCATCTCAGGGGCATATTGGTCGCCCTGCCCCACGGCAATGTGGTGTAATGCATGCAGGTGTCGGGTCCTGATCCACACTCCATCCTTACCTGAGAGTGAGATATCACACCTCTGGGTGAGGTGCAATACTTCTGTAGCAACCGAGCCCTCAGGGTGCTACAGTTCCATTTATCTTCAGCCTAGGTGACGTATTGCAATACAGGGCCGTGATTTTGGCTATAAAAGGGTCCCCTAGACCCCTACCCCAAGCTTTTTAAGAGAATCATATATGGCGTGCCAGGAGACTTTATGGAATGCTTTCTCAGCATCCAACGAGAGTATCTAATTACAAATTTTTAACTGCATCTAGCCCAGGAAATACTTTGTGCCTAGTAGCAGTGTCTGCAAGTCAGCGGATTATCCCGGCTGTTAAGCAAGCTGCACCACCTGTAGTTTAGACACTTAATTTTTTCAAAGGAAATGCTTTGGGAACATGGGATACTTAGTGAAGAGCATCAGGAGGCACCCCAAGGCATAGGGGCTGGGACTGGCAGTAGGATGCCTTGCGGTGGACAGCCGAGCTCGATCCTTATAAAAGCTTTTAACTGCAGCAGCTTTAGTGGACGCTACTGGAGCTGGAATTACCGCGGCTGCTGGCATGAGACTTGCCCTCCAATAGATCCTTGTAAATGGATTTAAAGTGTATTCATTCAAATTAGAGAGACAATTTAAATTAAAAAGCTTAGAGCTGCCTCCACCACAGGGGGGCTCGCTCGACCCACCAGCGGACAGGCACCAGTATTGGGAGAGGGGGGCTGGCCGTCAGGGTTCACCGCGGCTCTGGCACAAACCCGGCGACACGGAGGTGGCACGGGCAGGAGCGGACTGGCCGTGTCGGCTTCTCACTTTTTGGATTTTAGAAGGGCATGACATGCCTATATCTGTGTCTCCCCCTCCTTTTACTCCTCCACCTCTTTTATTTTCGCATGACTATATGTACTTGTCACTTTTCCATGTGTTAGTTATGTCTTCTGTGCAGTTTGTCAGCTGTTGGACACCTTTGAAGGTGTTTTCTATGTGTTTCTATGTGTTTTTGTTTGCCTGCCATTGGTTTTAACGGTGTTCAAAGGTGTTCGACGAACAGTTCGACGAACAGTTCGGCGAACACACGGGTGTTCGACGAACCGAACCGAACTCGAACACTACGGGGGTGGCTCAACACTACTTCTCAATGCACCCAGGAACTGCTTCTTCCCTGCTCCTGCACTACAGGGTTCCCCTTCCTCAGTGTTCCCTCTCCCCACTCCAGCCAGGGACAGGGACTGTCGAGCCAATCTCAGGGGAATAATGGTCGCCCTTCCCCACGGCAATGTGGTGTAATGCATGCAGGTGTCGGGTCCGGATCCACACTCCATCCTTACCTGAGAGTGAGATATCACACCTCTGGGTGAGGTGCAATACCTCTGTAGCAACCGAGCCCTCAGGGTGATACAGTTCCATTTATCTTCAGCCTAGGTGACATATTGCGATACAGGGCCATGATTTTGGCTATAAAAGGGTTCCCTAGACCCCTACCTCAAGCTTTTTAAGAGAATAATATATAGCGTGTGTAACGGGTTTGGGAGGTGGAACCACAGAGCAACTATACAAAGGGGCAGTCCTTGTAAGGAAGCCGGTGACACCCAGGGAAGGCGGGCAGGTAGTCACGGCAAGTGACAGGGACAGTCTCTGGGTAGAAGGGCAGGTAGTCACGGCAAGTGACAGGGACAGTCTCTGGGTAGAAGGACAGCAGGCAGGTGGCTGGTGAGTGCTCCCAGGTGAGCGGGCGAGAGACTCTGGACAGGCAGGTGGTCACGGCAAGTGACGGCAGAACCTCCAGGTAGACTAGCAGACAGGTAGCAGGTGGACGCTCCCAGGTGAGCGGGCAAGAGTCTCTGGACAGGCAGGTGGTCATGGCAAGTGACGGCAGAGCCTCCAGGTAGGCTAGCAGGCAGGTAGCAGGAGAGCGCTCCCAGGTGAGCGGGCAAGAGTCTCTGGACAGGCAGGTGGTCACGGCAAGTGACGGCAGAGCCTCCAGGTAGGCTAGCAGGCAGGTAGCAGGTGAGCGCTCCCAGGTGAGCGGGCAAGAGTCTCTGGACAGACAGGTGGTCACAGCAAGTGACGGCAGAGCCTCCAGGTAGGCTAGCAGGCAGGTAGCATGTGAGCGCTCCCAGGTGAGCGGGCAGGCTGGTCCATAGACAGACTGACAGGTGTAGGAAGGCAGATCATCGGATCGCAGGCTTGCAAGAAGGTAAGCGGATATCAGGCAGGTATCAAGCAGGAATCTGGCAGGTGACTGGCAGGTTACAGGCAGGATTCTGGCAGGTGACTGGCAGGTTACAGGCAGGATTCTGGCAGGTGACTGGCAGGTTACAGACAAGAATCTGGCAGGTGACTGGCAAGTAACTGGTAACGGGACCTGAGGGCTGAAGCAGAGAGAAGGCTTTGCAACAACATTGCTCGGGCACCTCCATCTTGGAGGAGGTGCCTTATATATGGAGAGGTCCTCTGGCCATTGGCCGGGGATTCCTTAGGGCGGCGCACGTGGCCCCTTTAAGAGAGGGGTAGCGCGCGTGCGCGCACCCTAAGCACAGTGACCGGGGTGGAGTGCGCGCTGCCAGCAGAGCGGGAGGAAGACGCCGGGCACGGAGCGGAGAGGTGAGGGGAACAGCGTCCCTGCCTAGCAGGAGGCAGATACGCCGACGCTACAGTACCCCCCCTTTAGGCCCCCCTTTTTAGGCCAGACAGAAATTTACCAAGGATGAGAGGGGCATGTATGTTCTCCCGGGGCTCCCACGTTCTCTTCTCAGGACGAAACCCCTTCCAATCTACTAGAAAAAAGGTCTTTCCTCTTACCCTTTTGGTGGCCAGAATGTTCTCTACCTCAAACTCGTTTTCAGTGCAAACCGGAGCAGCAGGCGTACCTGAAGACTTGGAAAAAGAGTTAAGTACCACGGGTTTGAGGAGAGATACATGGAAGGAGTTAGGGATCCGCAAGTTGGCCGGGAGTTTCAATTTATAGGCTACCGGGTTGATCTGTTTGATAACCTCCAGTGGGCCGATGAACCGAGGCCCTAACTTGTAGGAAGGAATCTTGAGCCGGACATACTTGGACGAGAGCCAGACTTTATCTCCAGGACGGAATTGTGGAGGATCCAGGCGTTTTTTGTCAGCGTGTTTTTTCATCCGCTCGGACGACTGAAGGAGTGCGGATCGGGTACTCTCCCAAATGGAGGAAAATTTGCTAACGAGAGTCCAGGGTGACGTCTAGCAGCTTACATGTGGCTCTCCAGAAACGTGAGGTGAACTGAACCCCACGATCCGACACGATGTGGAGAGGCAGGCCATGGAGACGGAAGATGTGGCGGATAAAGTCTTTAGCCAGCTTGGGTGCAGACGGGAGGCCTGGCAGGGGAATGAAATGAGCCATTTTGGAAAAGCGGTCAGCGACCACCCAAATGACCGTACAACCGGCAGAGACAGGAAGATCTGTTATGAAGTCCATAGCTATATGCTGCCAGGGGGCAGCAGGTACTGGAAGAGGAAGGAGTCGACCGGCTGGCGGGTGTCTCGGAACCTTGTTGCGGGCGCAGGACACACAGGCAGAAACAAAGTCTATTACGTCCTTGTGCAGGGTAGGCCACCAGTAGTGCCGGGTAATAAGCTGGAGGGTCTTTTTCTGACCGACGTGGCCAGCTTGCTTAGACGAGTGACCCCAGTGTAGGATCTTCTCCCGATCAGGTACCGTTACGAACGTCTTACCGGGAGGGAGACGATTTAGACTCACGGGGCCACCTGCATTACTCTGGCGGGATCAATGATGTGTTTAGGCTCCTCCTCAAGATCAGACACCAGGAAGGATCGGGACAAGGCGTCAGCTTTGATGTTTTTGTCAGCCGGGCGAAAATGAAGAACGAAATCAAAGCGGGCAAAAAACAAGGACCACCGGGCTTGGCACGGGTTAAGTCTCTGGGCGTTCTGGAGATAGGCCAAGTTCTTGTGGTCTGTGTAAATTATTACCGGGTGAAGAGCCCCCCTCAAGCAGGTAACGCCACTCCTCCAGTGCCAGCTTAATGGCCAATAATTCTCGGTCTCCTATAGAATAATTGCGCTCAGAAGAGGAGAAGAGTTTGGAGAAAAAGCCGCAGGTTACCATTCTTCCGGAAGATGATTTTTGGGTAAGTACCGCCCCGGCTCCGGAGGAGGAAGCGTCTACTTCTAGGAAGAATTGTTTGTTGCCGTCCGGACGATGCAGCACCGGGGCGGAGGAGAAAGCTTGTTTTAAGGAAAGAAAGGCTTCCTCTGCTTCGGGCGGCCATTCTCTGGGATTAGTACCCTTACGGGTGAGCGCAGAGATAGGGGCAGTCTGGGAAGAGAAGTGCGGTATGAAGAGGCGGTAATAGTTGGCGAAGCCCAGGAACCGCTGAATAGCCTTCAACCCCTCTGGTCGGGGCCAATTCTGGATGGCAGACAGTTTCTCAGGATCCATTTGTAGGCCGGTCTGAGAGATTATGTAGCCCAGAAATGGAAAAGAGGTCTGCTCAAAGATGCACTTCTCATATTTAGCGTAGAGGTGGTTCTGCCTGAGCCTGAGCAGGACCTGACGAACATCCCTCCGGTGAGTAGGAAGGTCCGGAGAGAAGACCAAGATGTCGTCCAGGTACACCACCACGCAGGAGTAGAGAAGGTCACGGAAGATGTCATTGACCAACTCTTGAAAGACGGCAGGAGCGTTACAGAGACCGAAGGGCATTACAAGGTACTCATAGTGGCCGTCCTGGGTGTTGAATGCCGTCTTCCACTCATCCCCCTGACGGATACGGACCAGGTTATGCGCCCCACGGAGATCCAGTTTGGTGAAGATTCTAGCCCCCCTCAGACGGTCAAATAATTCTGGAATGAGTGGGAGGGGGTATTTATTCTTCACTGTAATCTGGGTAAGGCCTCTATAATCTATACATGGACGGAGTCAGCCGTCCTTCTTTTTGACGAAGAAGAAGCCTGCTCCCGCCGGGGAGGTAGATTTCCGGATAAATCCCCGGGCCAGATTCTCCTCAATAAATTCTGACATGGACCGGGTCTCTGCAGCGGACAAAGGGCAGATACTCCCAAGGGGAGGAGTAGAGCCGGGTATCAGGTCGATTGGGCAGTCGTATGGTCTATGAGGGGGTAATGTCTCTGCTTCTATTTTATTGAAGATATCCGCATAAGACCAATAGGGAACCGGTAGACCGGGTAGATTGACTGGGGTAGGAGAAGGACGAGCAGGATGAACGGGAACTAGACAAGTCTTATGGCAGTCCTGTTCCCAGCGAAAGACTTCTCCGGTCTGCCAGTCAAACACGGGTGCATGTTTCTGGAGCCAAGGTAGGCCTAGCAAGAGTGCGTGAGAGAGTCCAGGCAGAACATGAAAGGAGATACTCTCAGAATGCAGCATTCCCACCTGTAGAGTTAGAGATTAGGTGATGAGTTGGATGGGATGTGGTAAGAGGCCCCCATCCACGGCGGCGACAGATAAAGGTACGGCCAGAGGTTTGGTGGGAATGCGGTATTTTTCTACCTGGGATTGAGAGATGAGATTTCCAGCAGCTCCTGAGTCAAGTTGAGCCAGTTCAAAATAGCGGTTCTCTCCGCAGATGATAGAGACTGACAGCATCAGGGATGGAGAGGGTTTACTTTTGTCTAGGGCGACCTCTCTGAGCGATCCTAGACACAGGCGTTTCCCGACCTCTCTGGGCAGGAAAGGATCCGGTGCTCCTTACTGCCACAGTAGAAGCAGCTCCCCTCGGCACGGCGTAAGTCTTGATGGGTTTTGACCATCTTGGTCTGGTCGACCTGCATAGGCTCAGGTGAGTGTGCCTGGGGAGTAACGGAGGGAGTGACGGGTTTCTGGAAGGTAGGGGCTAGACGTGGAAACCTCCTCTCAAGGGTGACCTCTTTGGCGCGCTCCTGGAACCGGATGTCAATCCGGGTGGCAAGTGTTATTAAGTCGTCGAGAGTGGTAGGAATGTCCCGACCGGCGAGTTCATCTTTAATACGGCCGGACAGACCCTCCCAGAAGACAGACACCAGGGCGTCGTTATCCCAGGCCAGCTCCGAAGCAAGGGTACAGAACCGTATGGCATATTGACCCACGGTGAGATTTCCTTGATGGAGGCGTAGCAGAGATGATGCGGATGAGGTCTTCCGTCCGGGTTCGTCAAAGACTTTCCAGAAAGCCGTGAGAAAGGCTGGCAGGTCGGACACCAGGGGGTCTCCTCTCTCCCATAGAGGATTTAGCCAAGCCAGTGCCTCCCCCGTGAGATGGGTCATAAAGAAGGCTACTTTGGCCCGGTCGGAGATAAACTGGTGGGACAGGAGTTCAAAGTGCAGGGTGCACTGGTTTATGAAGCCCCGAGCTTGAGCGGGATCGCCTCCAAAGCGAGGAGGTGCAGAAAGCCGGGGTCCGGGGCAGGATACCATGGTATTGGTGGGCAGCGGCGCTGCCGGGTTGCGAGTCATGACACTAGCGGTGGTTGCTGGTGGAGCAGTCAGAGTGTCCAGGCGAGAGTTGACATTCCGCAGGTGACTCAGGATGGACTCCTGTTGGGACCTCTGCCAGGACAGTTCATGACATAGGTCCGAGAGCGAGGGAGCTTGGTTGCCACCGGGTTCCATTGCCCGAGCAAACTGTAATGGGTCTGGGAGGTGGAACCACAGAGCAACTATACAAAGGGGCAGTCCTTGTAAGGAAGCGGGTGACACCAAGTGAAGGCGGGCAGGTAGTCACGGCAAGTGACAGGGACAGTCTCTGGGTAGAAGGGCAGCAGGCAGGTTGCTGGTGAGCGCTCTCAGGTGAGCGGGCGAGAGTCTCTGGACAGGCAGGTGGTCACGGCAAGTGACGGCAGAACCTCCAGGTAGACTAGCAGACAGGTAGCAGGTGGACACTCCCAGGTGAGCGGGCAAGAGTCTCTGGACAGGCAGGTGGTCACGGCAAGTGAGGGCAGAGCCTCCAGGTAGGCTAGCAGGCAGGTAGCAGGTGAGCGCTCCCAGGTGAGCGGGCAAAATTCTCTGGACAGGCGGGTGGTCACGGCAAGTGACGGCAGAGCCTCCAGGTAGGCTAGCAGGCAGGTAGCAGGTGAGCGCTCCCAGGTGAGCGGGCAAGAGTCTCTGGACCGACAGGTGGTCACGGCAAGTGACGGCAGAGCCTCCAGGTAGGCTAGCAGGCAGGTATCAGGTGAGCGCTCCCAGGTGAGCGGGCAGGCTGGTCCATAGACAGACTGACAGGTGTAGGAAGGCAGACCGTCGGACCGCAGACTTGCAAGCAGGTAAGCGGATATCAGGCAGGTATCAAGCAGGAATCTGGCAGGTGACTGGCAGGTTACAGGCAGGATTCTGGCAGGTGACTGGCAGGTTACAGGCAGGATTCTGGCAGGTGACTGGCAGGTTACAGGCAGGAATCTGGCAGGTGACTGGCAGGTGACTGGTAACGGGACCTGAGGGCTGAAGCAGAGTGAAGGCTTTGCAACAACATTGCTCGGGCACCTCCATCTTGGAGGAGGTGCCTTATATATGAAGAGGTCCTCCGGCCATTGGCCGGGGACTCCTTGGGGCGGCGGCACGGCCCCTTTAAGAGAGAGGGAGCGCGCGTGCGCGCGCCCTAAGCACAGTGACCGGGGAGGAGCGCGAGCTGCCAGCAGAGCAGGAGGAAGACGTCGGGCACGGAGCGGAGAGGTGAGGGGAACAGCGTCCCTGCCTAGCAGGAGGCAGGGACGCCGACGCTACAGCGTGCCAGGAGACTCTATGGAATGCTTTCTCAGCATCCAATGAGAGTATCTAATTACAAATTTTTAACTGCATCTAGCCCCGAAAACTTTGTGCCTTGTAGCAGTGTCTGCTAGTCAGCGGATTATCCCGGCTGTTAAGCAAGCTACACCACCTGTAGTTTGGACACTTAATTTTTTCAAAGGAAATGCTTCGGGACCACGGAATACTCAATGAAGAGCATCAGGAGGCTCCCCAAGGCATAGGGGCTGGGACTGGCGGTAGGATGCCTTGCGGTGGACTGCCGAGCTCGATCCTTATAAAAGCTTTTGAACTGCAGCAGCTTTAGTGGACGCTACTGGAGCTGGAATTACACGGCTGCTGGCATGAGACTTGCCCTCCAATAGATCCTTGTAAAAGGATTTAAAGTGTATTCATTCAAATTAGAGAGACAATTTAAATTAAAAAGATTAGAACTGCCTCCACCACAGGGGGGCTCGCTCGACCCACCAGCGGACAGGCACCAGTATCGGGAGAGGGGGGCTGGCCGTCAGGGTCCACCACGGCTCTGGCACAAACCCGGCGACACGGAGGTGGCACGGGCAGGAACGGACTGGCCGTGTCGGCTTCTCACTTTTTGGATTTTAGAAGGGCCTGACATGCCTATATCTGTGTCTCCCCCTCCTTTTACTCCTCCACCTCTTTTCTTTTCGCATGACTATATGTACTTGTCACTTTTCCATGTGTTAGTTATGTCTTCTGAGCAGTTTGTCAGCTTTTGGACACCTTTGAAGGTGTTTTCTATGTGTTTCTATGTGTTTTTGTTTGCCTGCCATTGGTTTTAACGGTGTTCGAAGGTGTTCGACGAGCAGTTCGACGAACAGTTCGGCGAACACACGGGTGTTCGACGAACCGAACCGAACTCGAACACTACGGGGGTGGCTCAACACTATTCCACAACTCACAAGCATTGTGAGGTATATCACCTAAGCTTATGAGTTTCAGCACAGCCTGTTTTCAGCACAGCCTGTTGCCGCTAGGCGGAGGCAGCACTGCAGTGCTTCCAGCTTGTAACTGATGTGGTGATATCGGAGATGGAGGCTGAACATGAGGAGGAGGAGGAGGTTTATGTGAAGTAGCTGTACACTGTGGGGGCAACTCTGACTGACATAGGGCCCACAATCCTCGGTGTGGGGAGGATGTGTTCTGTCCCAAGGTCTGACTGGTTCCCCGCTTCCACTATGTTTACCCAGTGTGCCATCAGGGAGATGTACCGTCCCTGGCCACAAGCATTTGTCCACGTGTCCGTTGACAGGTGGACTCTCCCAGTAACTGCATTGCTGAGGGCATGGCAAATGTTTTGGGACATGTGCTTGTGTAGTGTGGGGATGGCACACCAGGCAAAATAGTGCCGGCTGGGGACCGAGTACCGAGGGACGGCCACCGCCATAAGGTTGCGTAAGGATTCCTTCACCAGCCTAAAAGGCAGCATTTCCAACGCAAGCAGTCATGAAACGTGCGAATTTAGGACTGTGGCCTGTGGGGCGTTGGCTGCGAATTTGCGCTTTCGTTCAAAGGTCTGGGATATGGACAATTGAATGCTGCGGTGGAACGTGGACGTTGATGCTGTTTCTTGAGAAACTGCCATAACAAGTGAAGACTGAGAGGAGAGGGAATCTTTTCGTGCAGTATGGACAGGGGATGGCCTTGCACGCACAACAGGGTGTTCTCTTTAACGCATAACAGTTATGATCTGCTACAGGGACTAAGGAAAGACAGGAGAACTGTCCCTACAATAGAACTAAATGTAACGGGTCTGGTAGGCGGAACCTCTGAGCTACTATACAAGGGGGCGGTCCTTGTAAGGGAGCGGGTGGCGACCAGGGAAGACGGGTAGGCAGTCACAGCAGGTGACCGGGACAGTCTCTGGGTGAACGGGCAGAAGGTCACGGCAAGTGACCGGGACAGTCTCTGGGTAAACGGGCAGGAGGTCACAGCAAGTGACTGGGGCAGTCTCTGGGTGAACGGGCAGGAGGTCACAGCAAGTGACCGGGGCAGTCTCTGGGTGAACGGGCAGGAGGTCACAGCAAGTGACTGGGGCAGTCTCTGGGTGAACGGGCAGGAGGTCACAGCAAGTGACCGGGGCAGTCTCTGGGTGAACGGGCAGGAGGTCACAGCAAGTGACCGGGACAGTCTCTGAGTATAGGGTAGGTACGACCTGTGACGGCTGAGCCTCCAGGTAGGCTAGCAGGCGGATGACAGATGAGTGCTCCCAGGTGAGCAGGCGAGAGTCTCTGGAAAAGCAGGTGGTCACAGCACGTGACGGCAGAGCCTCCAGGTAGGCAGGCAGGCAGGTAGCGGAGGAGCGCTCCCAGGTGAGCGGGCAAGAGTCTCTGGAATAGCAGGTGGTCACAGCACGTGACGGCGGAGCCTCCAGGTAGGCAAGCAGGCAGGTAGCGGAGGAGCGCTCCCAGGTGAGCGGGCAAGAGTCTCTGGAATAGCAGGTGGTCACAGCACGTGACGGCGGAGCCTCCAGGCAGGCTAGCAGGCAGGTAGCAGAGGAGCGCTCCCAGGTGAGCGGGCAAGAGTCTCTGGAATAGCAGGTGGTCACAGCACGTGACGGCGGAGCCTCCAGGCAGGCTAGCAGGCAGGTAGCAGAGGAGCGCTCCCAGGTGAGCGGGCAAGCTGGTCCATAGACAGACTGACAGGAGTAGGAAGGCAGACCGTCGGACCTCAGGCTAGCAAGCAGGTAGCAGGAATATCAGGCAGGAAACAGACAGCAAACTGGCAGGACTCTGGCAGGAATCAGGCAGGTAACTGGCAGGTAACTGGCAACGGGACCTGAGGGCTGAAGCAGAGTAGTGAACAGTGCAACAACATTGCTCGGGCACCTCCATTTTGGAGGAGGTGCCTTATATATGGTGAAGTCCTCCGGCCATTGGCCGGGGACTCCTTAGGACGGTGCGCGCGGCCCCTTTAAGAGGGAGGGAGCGCGCGCGCGCCCTAAGCACAGTGGCCGGGAAGGAGCACGCGCTGCCAGCAGAGCGGGAGGGGGACGCCGGGCTCGAAGCAGAGAGGTGAGGGGAACAGCGTCCCTGCCTTCTGCTACAGTACCCCCCCCCGTTAGGCCCCCCCTTTTTTAGGCCAGACAGAAATTTAGCAAGGATGAGAGGGGCATGGATGTTCTCCCGGGGCTCCCACGTTCTCTCTTCAGGACCAAACCCCTTCCAATCTACTAGAAAAAAGGTCTTCCCTCTTACCCTTTTGGTGGCCAGAATGTTCTCTACCTCAAATTCGTTTTCAGCGGAAACCGGAGCAGGAGGCGTGTCTGTAGACTTGGAAAAAGAGTTAAGTACCACGGGTTTGAGGAGAGATACATGGAAGGAGTTAGGGATCCGCAAGTTGGCCGGGAGTTTCAATTTATAGGCCACCGGGTTGATCTGACTGATGACCTCCAGAGGACCGATGAACCGAGGCCCTAACTTATAGGAAGGAATCTTCAGCCGGACATACTTGGACGAGAGCCAGACCTTATCCCCTGGACGGAATTGAGGAGGATCCAGACGTTTTTTGTCAGCATGTTTTTCATACGCTCGGATGACAGAAGGAGTGCGGACCGGGTACTCTCCCATGTGGAGGAAAATTTGTTAACAAGAGATTCCGCAGCCGGATTGTCCACCGAGGTGGAGACGGGAAACGGGATCCGAGGATGCTGACCGAAGACTACAAAAAACGGGGATTTGGAGGAAGATTCGCTCTCGTGATTGTTGTACGAGAATTCGGCCCATGGCAGGAGATCCACCCAGTCAGAATGGTGGGCATTAACGAAGTGCCGGAGGTAACTGGTCAGGATCTGATTGATCCGCTCCACTTGACCATTAGACTGTGGGTGGAAAGCGGAGGAGAAGTCCAGGGTGACGTCTAGCAATTTACAAGTGGCTCTCCAGAAACGAGAAGTGAACTGTACCCCACGATCCGACACGATGTGACGGGGCAGGCCATGAAGACGGAAGATGTGGCGGATAAAGTCTTTAGCCAGCTCGGGTGCAGACGGGAGGCCTGGCAGGGGAATGAAGTGAGCCATCTTGGAAAAGCGGTCAGCGACCACCCAAATGACCGTACAACCGGCAGAGATGGGAAGATCAGTTATGAAGTCCATCGCTATATGCTGCCAGGGGGCAGCAGGTACTGGCAGAGGAAGTAGGCGACCGGCTGGCAGGTGTCTCAGAACTTTGTTGCGGGCACAGGACACACAGGCAGAAACAAAGTCTATTACATCCTTGCGCAGGTTAGGCCACCAGTAGTGCCGGGAAATAAGCTGGAGGGTCTTTTTCTGACCGGCGTGGCCAGCTAGTTTAGACTAATGACCCCAGTGTAGGATCTTCTCCCGATCAGGTACTGATACGAACGTCTTACCGGGAGGGAGACTATTTAGACTCACGGGAGCCACCTGCATTACTCTGGCGGGATCGATGATATGTTTAGGTTCTTCCTCGAGATCAGATACCAGAAAGTATCGGGACAAGGCGTCTGCTTTGATGTTCTTGTCAGCCGGGCGAAGATGTAGAACAAAATCAAAGCGAGCAAAAAACAAGGACCACCGGGCTTGGCGCGGATTAAGTCTCTGGGCATGCTGGAGATAAGCCAAGTTCTTGTGGTCAGTGTAAATTATTACCGGATGAAGAGCCCCCTCGAGTAGGTAACGCCACTCCTCCAATGCCAGCTTGATGGCCAATAACTCTCGGTCTCCTATGGAATAATTGCGTTCAGAAGAGGAGAAGAGTTTGGAGAAGAAGCCGCAAGTTACCATCCTCCCGGAAGAAGATTTTTGAGTAAGTACAGCTCCGGCTCCAGAGGAGGAGGCGTCAACCTCCAGAAAGAACTGCTTGTTGCCGTCCGGACGATGCAGCACCGGGGCGGAAGAGAAGGCCTGTTTTAAGGAAAGAAAAGCCTCCTCTGCTTCGGGCGGCCACTCTTTGGGATTAGTACCCTTACGGGTGAGCGCGGAAATTGGGGCAGTCCGGGAAGAGAAGTGCGGTATGAAGAGGCGGTAGTAGTTGGCGAAGCCCAGGAACCGCTGAATGGCCTTCAACCCCTCCGGTCGGGGCCATTTCTCGATGGCAGACAGTTTCTCTGGATCCATTCGTAGGCCGGTCTGAGAAATAATGTAGCCCAAAAACGGAAGCGAGGTCTGCTCAAAGAGGCACTTCTCATATTTAGCGAAGAGGTGGTTCTGCCTGAGCCTGAGCAGGACCTGACGAACGTCCCTCCGGTGAGTCTGGAGATCCGGAGAGAAGACCAAGATGTCGTCCAGGTACACCACAACGCAGGAGTAGAGAAGGTCCCGGAAGATGTCATTGACCAACTCTTGAAAGACAGCAGGAGCGTTACAGAGACCAAAGGGCATTACCAGATATTCATAGTGGCTGTCCCGGGTGTTGAATGCAGTCTTCCATTCATCCCCTTGACGGATACGGACCAGGTTGTATGCCCCACGGAGGTCCAGTTTGGTGAAGACTCTAGCCCCCCTCAGGCGATCAAATAATTCTGGAATGAGCGGAAGGGGGTACTTATTCTTCACCGTGATCTGGTTAAGGCCTCTATAGTCTATACAGGGACTGAGAGAGCCGTCCTTCTTTTTTACGAAGAAGAAGCCTGCTCCCGCCGGGGAGGTAGATTTCCGGATGAATCCCCTGGCCAAATTCTCCTCAATATATTCGGACATCGACCGGGTCTCAGCAGCGGACAATGGGTAAATACGCCCACGGGGAGGAGTAGTACCGGGTAACAGGTCGATAGGACAGTCGTATGGTCTATGAGGGGGTAATGTCTCTGCCTCCTTTTTATTAAAGACATCAGCAAATGACCAATAGGGAATCGGAAGTCCAGGTAGATTAGTTGGGGTAGGAGAAGGACGGACGGGATGAACAGGAACCAAACAAGTCTTATGACAGTCCTGTCCCCAGCGAAGGACTTCTCCGGTCTGCCAGTCAAGCACGGGTGCATGTCTCTGGAGCCAAGGTAGACCTAGTAAGAGGGCGTGAGAGAGTCCAGGCAGAACATGAAAAGAGATGCTCTCAGAATGCAGCATTCCCACCTGCAGAGTTACGGATTCGGTGATGAGTTGGATGGGACGTGGTAAGAGGCCCCCATCCACAGCAGCGTCAGATAATGGTACAGCCAGAGGCTTGGTGGGAATGCGGTATTTTTCTACCAGGGACTGTGAGATAAGATTCCCGGCCGCTCCAGAGTCAAGTTGGGCTAGTTCGAAATAACGATTCTCCCCGCAGATAATAGAGACTGACAGTAGCAGAGATGGAGAGGATTTATTCTTGTCTAGGTTGACCTCTAGACACAGGCGTTTCCCGACCTCTCCGGGCAGGTACGGATCTGGTGCTCCTTACTGCCACAGTAGAAGCAGCTCCCTTCGGCACGGCGTAAGTCCTGACGGGTTATGGCCATCTTGGTCTGGTCGACCTGCATAGGCTCAGGAGTGTGTACCTGGGGAGAGACGGATTTCTGAAAAGTAGGAGCTAGACGTGGAAACCTCCTCTCACGGGTGACCTCTTTGGCACGCTCCTGGAACCGTAGGTCAATCCGGGTGGCAAGAGTTATTAGGTCATCGAGAGTGGTAGGAATGTCCCGACCGGCAAGTTCATCTTTAATACGGCCGGACAGACCCTCCCAGAAGACGGATACCAGAGCGTTGTTATCCCAGGCCAGCTCCGAGGCAAGGGTACGGAACCGTATGGCATATTGGCCCACGGTGAGACTTCCCTGACGGAGGCGTAGCAGAGATGATGCGGATGAGGTCTTCCGTCCGGGTTCGTCGAAGACTTTCCGGAAAGCCATGAGAAAGGCAGGCAAGTCGGACACCAGGGGGTCTCCTCTCTCCCATAGAGGATTTAGCCAGGCCAGGGCCTCCCCGGTGAGATGGGACATGATGAAGGCAATTTTGGCCCGGTCGGAGTTAAACTGGTGGGACAGGAGTTCAAAGTGCAGGGTGCACTGATTTATGAAGCCCCGAGCCTGGGCGGAGTCGTCTCCGAAGCGAGGAGGTGCAGAAAGCCGGGGTCCGGGGTAGGATACCATGGTATTGGTGGGCAGCGGAGCTGCCGGGTTGCGAGTCATGGCTAGTGTTGAGCCACCCCCATAGTGTTCGGGTTCGGTTCGGATCGTCGAACACCGGGATGTTCGAGGAACTGTTCGTCGAACTGTTCGTCGAACACCTTAGAACACCGGCGAACACCGTTAAAACCAATGGCAGGCAAACAAAAACACATAGAAACACATAGAAAACACCTTCAAAGGTGTCCAAAAGCTGACAAACTGCTCAGAAGACGCTTTCTTTAAAACAGCCGGCCGGCAATTCAGCAGCGGCATACACCGGTACCCGACAATTTAGACAAGAAGGAATAGAGCCTCACACATAGATTAGATAGATAGAAACATGTCAGTCACATATATATGAAGTACAGTGACAGTGTTGCTTACTGTACTTGTCATTTAGTGTAAAGGATTTATTAAAAAATATAATAGTGTTTTCATGCACTGTCTCTTTAAAAAAGCCGGCCGGCAATTCAGCATCTGGCTGTGACGGCATAAAGATGAGACGAGTTCATGTCCAATGAACTCAGCTCACCTCCTGCACGTCACTGACAGCGTGGGAGAATTCTCCTGCACTCAGCGCTTCAGTGTGAGAATTCTCCCACGCTGAAGCGCTGAGTGCAGGAGAATTTTCCCACGCTGTCAGTGACGTGCATGAGGTGAGCCGAGTTCATTGGACATTAACTCGGCTCATCTGGATGCCCTCACAGAGAGACACTGTGGAGCGCAAGCATGCCTGCGCTTCTCAGTGTCTGCGGGATGACAGGCTGGATGGCAGCGTTCTGCTGCGGTCCAGCCTGTCATCTCGATGTAGCAGAGCTGAAGCTGTCATGGGAACCATGGAAAGGTAAGGATGATGTTGCTTTATTATTTTTCTTTTATTTCAGGAGATCATTGGCTTCAGCTGGAATGGGCGTGACGGTAAGTATGGTTTAATTTAGAACAATAAAGAATTGTGTCTTTATTTCAATTAAAGGACTTTTTTCTGGGTGTTGTGTTTTTTTTAAATACTTTACTAGAAATTCATGGTGGTCATGTCTAATATTGGCGTGACCCCATGAATTTTGCGCTTAGGGCCAGCTGATAATGCCAAGCTGGCCCTAACCCCTTTATTACCCAGTGAGCCACCGCATCAGGGCCCTGGATGAGTTGGGTACAGCGCCAGAAGATGGCGCTTCTATGAACGCTCCATTTTACGGGGTGGCTGCGGACTGCAATTTGCAGCGGGGGTGGCCCAGAAAGCTTGGGCCTCCCTGCGCTGCGGATTCCAGCCCCCAGCTGCCTTGTTGTACCTGGCTGGACACAAAAACAGGGCGAAGCCCCCCGTCAATTTTCTTTAAATTATTTCATGAAATAATTAAGAAAAAAAGGGCATCCCTATATTGTTGTGTCCGGCCAGGTACAAATAGGCAGCTGGAGGTTGGGGGCAGCCCGTTCCTGCCTGCTGCACCTGACAGGACACAAATATAGTGCGAAGCCCCACGTCAATTTTTTTTTAATTATTTCATGAATTTCCTGAAATAATTTAAAAATATTGAAGTGGGGTTTCGCACTATATTTGTGTCCAGCCAGGTACAGCAGGCAGGAACGGGCTGCCCCCAACCACCAGCTGCCTATTTGTACCTGGCCGGACACAACAATATAGGGAAGGCCTTTTTTTCTTAATTATTTCATGAATTTCATGAAATAATTAAAAAAAATTGAAATGGGGCTTCGCACTATATTTGTGTCCAGCCAGGTACAGCAGGCAGGAACGGGCTGCCCCCAACCACCAGCTGACTATTTGTACCTGGCCGGACACAACAATATAGGGAAGGCCTTTTTTTCTTAATTATTTCATGAATTTCATGAAATAATTAAAAAAAAAATATGTGGGGCTTCGCCCTATTTTTGTGTCCAGCCGGGTACAACGAGGCAGCTGGGGGATGGAATCTGCAGCGCAGGGAGGCCCAAGCTTTCTGGGCCCCCCCCGCTGCAAATTGCAGTCCGCAGCCACCCCGAAAAATGGCGCGTTCATAGAAGCGCCATCTTCTGGCGCTGTACCCAACTCATCCAGGGCCCTGGTGCGGTGGCTCACTGGGTAATAAAGGGGTTAGGGACAGCTTGGTATTATCAGCTGTCCCCAAGCCCAAAATTCATGGGGTCACGCCAGTATTAGACATGACCGCCATGAATTTCTAGTAAAGTATTTAAAAAAAACACAACACCCAGAATAAAGTCCTTTAATTGAAATAAACACACAATTCTTTATTGTTCTAAATTAAACTATACTTACCATCACGCCCATTCCAGCTGAAGCCAACGATCTCCTGCAATAAAAGAAAAATAATAAACCAACCTCATCCTTACCTTTCCATGGTTCCCACGACAGCTTCAGCTCTGCTACATCGAGATGACAGGCTGGACCGCAGCAGAACGCCGCCATCCAGCCTGTCATGCCGCAGACACTGAGAAGAGCAGGCATGCTTGCGCTCCTCAGTGTCACGCTGTGACGGCATCCAGATGAGCCGAGGTCATGTCCAATGAACTCAGCTCACCTCATGCACGTCACTGACAGCGTGGGAAAATTCTCACGCTGAAGTGCTGAGTGCAGGAGAATTCTCCCACGCTGTCAGTGACGTGCATGAGGTGAGCTCATGTCCAATGAACTCAGCTCACCTCATGCACCTCACTGACAGCGTGGGAAAATTCTCCTGCACTCAGCGCTTCAGCGTGAGAATTCTCCCACGCTGTAAGTGACGTGCATGAGGTGAGCCGAGTTCATTGGACATGACCTCGGCTCATCTTTATGCCGTCACAGAGAGACAATGTGGAGCGCAAGCAAGCCTGCGCTTCTCAGTGTCTGCGGGATGACAGGCTGGATGGCAGCATTCTGCTGCGGTCCAGCCAGTCATCTCGATGTAGCAGAGCTGAAGCTGTCGTGGGAACCATGGAAAGGTAAGGATGATGTTGCTTTATTATTTTATTTTTATTACAGGAGATCGTTGGCTTCAGCTGGAATGGGCGTGATGGTAAGTATGGTTTAATTTAGAACAAAAAAGAATTGTGTCTTTATTTCAATTAAAGGACTTTATTCTGGGTGTTTGTGTTTTTTTTAACTTTGACTATGGGGTTAGTAATGGGGGTGTCTTATAGACGCCTCTCCATTACTAACCTGGGCTTGATGTCAGCTGGCATTATAAGCTGACATCAACCCCAACCCTATTACCCCCTGCCACCGCTACAGGGCAGTGGGAAGAGCGAGGCTAAGTGCCAGAATTGGCGCATCCTATGAATGCGCCATTTCTGGGGCGGCTGACGGCTGGTGTTTCTAGCCTGGGAGGGGGCCAATATTCATGGCTCCCTTCCTGGGCTATTAATATCAGCCCCCAGCTGTCTGCCTAGCCTTTGCTAGCTATTAAATTAGGGGGGACCCCACGTCATTTTTTTTTGGGGGGTCCCCCATTTTAATAGCTAGTAAAGGCTAGGTATTCAGCTGGGGGCTGATATTAGTAGTCTGGGAAGCTCCGTGGGTATTACCCCCTTCCCAGGCTTCAAACATCTGCCCCAGCTGTCTGCTTAACCTCCGCTAGAGCCTAAAATTAAAGGGAACCCCCTGCCAATTTTTTTAATAATAAATCCTTTATTTTAATACTAAATGACAAGTACAGTAACCAACACTGTCACTGTACTTCATATATATGTGACTGACATGTTTCTATCTATCTAATCTATGTGTGAAGCTCTATTCTGTCTGTTATAAATTGTCGGGTACAGATGCTGAATTGCCGGCCGGCTTTCTTAAAGAGACGGTGCATGAAAACACTATTATTTTTTTTAATAAATCCTTTACACTAAATGACAAGTACAGTAATCAACACTGTCACTGTACTTCATATATATGTGACTGACATGTTTCTATCTATCTAATCTATGTGTGATTCTCTATTCCTTCTATTCTAAATTGTCGGGTACAGATGCTGAATTGCCGGCCGGCTTTTTTAAAGAGACGGTGCATGAAAACACTATTATTTTTTTTGATAAATCCTTTACGCTAAATGATACGTACAGTAAGCAGCACTTTCACTGTACTTCGTATATATGTGGCTGACATGTTTATATCTATCTAATCTATGTGTGAAGCTCTATTCTTTCGGTTCTAAATTGTCGGGTACCGG
The DNA here is from genome assembly GCF_046119375.1 of Phyllobates terribilis. NCBI lineage: Eukaryota > Metazoa > Chordata > Amphibia > Anura > Dendrobatidae > Phyllobates > Phyllobates terribilis. The sequence continues at coordinate 248,657,595 of NW_027362769.1, read as the reverse complement.
TGTATGCCGCTGCTGAATTGCCGGCTTTTCATGTTTCACTGTGAGCCCTGTTCCCATCGATTTGGGCAATCACTGTAATGCCACAACCACCATGGCTGTGGCATTACAGTGAGTGGCAGACAATCCCTGCATGATTGGTGCATGCAGGACACGCTTTTGGTGCACGAACAGTTATCGAACATAACCTCGAACAGCCGAATTTTTTGCAAATCGTTCGGGTTCGTCGAACAACTCGAACACCGCCCAAAACAGCTCGAATTTGAGATTGGCGAACAGTTCTAGTCGAACACCGCTCATCTCTAGTCATGGCACTGGCGGTGGTTGCTGGTGGAGCAGTCAGAGTGTCCAGGCGAGAATTGACATTACGCAGGTGACCCAGGATGGACTCCTGTTGGGACCTCTGACGGGACAGTTCATGACAGAGGTCCGAGAACGAGGGAGCTTGGGTGCCACCGGGTTCCATGGCCCGAGCAAACTGTAACGGGTCTGGTAGGCGGAACCTCTGAGCTACTATACAAGGGGGCGGTCCTTGTAAGGGAGCGGGTGGCGACCAGGGAAGACGGGTAGGCAGTCACAGCAGGTGACCGGGACAGTCTCTGGGTGAACGGGCAGGAGGTCACGGCAAGTGACCGGGACAGTCTCTGGGTAAACGGGCAGGAGGTCACAGAAAGTGACTGGGGCAGTCTCTGGGTGAACGGGCAGGAGGTCACAGCAAGTGACCGGGGCAGTCTCTGGGTGAACGGGCAGGAGGTCACAGCAAGTGACTGGGGCAGTCTCTGGGTGAACGGGCAGGAGGTCACAGCAAGTGACCGGGGCAGTCTCTGGGTGAACGGGCAGGAGGTCACAGCAAGTGACCGGGACAGTCTCTGAGTATAGGGTAGGTACGACCTGTGACGGCTGAGCCTCCAGGAAGGCTAGCAGGCGGATGACAGATGAGTGCTCCCAGGTGAGCGGGCAAGAGTCTCTGGAATAGCAGGTGGTCACAGCACGTGACGGCGGAGCCTCCAGGTAGGCAAGCAGGCAGGTAGCGGAGGAGCGCTCCCAGGTGAGCGGGCAAGAGTCTCTGGAATAGCAGGTGGTCACAGCACGTGACGGCGGAGCCTCCAGGCAGGCTAGCAGGCAGGTAGCAGAGGAGCGCTCCCAGGTGAGCGGGCAAGAGTCTCTGGAATAGCAGGTGGTCACAGCACGTGACGGCGGAGCCTCCAGGCAGGCTAGCAGGCAGGTAGCAGAGGAGCGCTCCCAGGTGAGCGGGCAAGCTGGTCCATAGACAGACTGACAGGAGTAGGAAGGCAGACCGTCGGACCTCAGGCTAGCAAGCAGGTAGCAGGAATATCAGGCAGGAAACAGACAGCAAACTGGCAGGACTCTGGCAGGAATCAGGCAGGTAACTGGCAGGTAACTGGCAACGGGACCTGAGGGCTGAAGCAGAGTAGTGAACAGTGCAACAACATTGCTCGGGCACCTCCATTTTGGAGGAGGTGCCTTATATATGGTGAAGTCCTCCGGCCATTGGCCGGGGACTCCTTAGGATGGCGCGCGCGGCCCCCTTAAGAGGGAGGGAGCGCGCGCACGCGCGCCCTAAGCACAGTGGCCGGGAAGGAGCGCGCGCTGCCAGCAGAGCGGGAGGGGGACGCCGGGCTCGGAGCAGAGAGGTGAGGGGAACAGCGTCCCTGCCTAGCAGAAGGCAGGGACGCCAACGCTACACTAAACTAGATCCCTACGATGTAACGGGGAACCTGATCCTGCGATCAGACCCGCTAAAGTCCTCGGCTAGTCTGAACGAAGACCTATAGATGTGAGGGAGGGATCCCTATAAGAACTAGGGACTGGAAGAAAGATGGACACCTCCTAGCAGAAATAGTAGCAGTCAAAGACAAACACACAACAAAAAGCATAGAGGTCAGAAGACCTAGCAAAACTAACAGAGAACGGCAACAGAGCACCAAGCTAGCTCAAGAGTAGTAAATACAATGAAGTCCAGCAAGACCAGGAGGGCGAAGCCGGATTAAATAGGCAAAAATGGTCATGTGACCAGCAAACTAAAAAAAAACTAACAGGAGAGTTCTAACAGTACCCCCTCTTCTAAGAGGATCCTCCGGATCCCCTAGGCCCAGGCTTACCAGGAAACCTCCTGTGAAACGCTCTGACAAGTCTGGAAGCAGAAACATCATCCGCCCTCACCCATGAGTTATCCTCAGGTCCGAAACCCTTCCAAGCGACGAGATACTGCAAACTCCCTCTATACCGTCTAGAATTTAGGATGCGGGAAATTTCATATTACCCGTCCTCCACCACCAGAGGAACAGTGGCAGAGGCGTCACCATCAGACACATCAGCTTTTTTCAACAGAGAAACATGAAACACCGGGTTAATCTTCCAGGACGTAGGAACCTCCAACCTAACAGCAGATTGGTTAACTATCTGAAGCACCTTAAAGGGCCCTACGAACTTGGGACTCAATTTTTTAGAAGGAATCCTCAATCGCAGATTCTTAGAGGACAACCAAACCATGTCACCAACAGCAAACAAAACCTCTTGCCGTTTCCTATCAAAGTACCTCTTAGATTTTTTGTTAGCCTCCTGAAGATTACCACGCACATCCGTCCAAACTCTCTCCAAATCACCGGAAAAACTCTCCTCCTCAGGCACAGCCGAAACCAATTTGGAGAATGACCCAAAAGACGGATGTCTCCCAGAACAACAAAAAAAAGGCGAACACCCAGCAGAAGAGGATGTATGGTTGTTAAGAGCAAATTCAGCAAGTGGCAGAAACTCAGATCACCCCTCTTGATTGTCTGCCACAAAACAATGCAAGAACTGCTCAACATCCTGGTTCTTCCTTTCTGTCTGGCCATTAGACTCAGGATGATATCCAGATGAAAATGTGGCACCCCAGGGGTCTGGTTTCCACAGTAACAAGCAATGTTATGTCTGAGAGCAGGTGGGAGGTCTCTTGGTCAGGGATCCTGTGCATGCCACACCTCCTGCCCAGTCCTGGGAGGGGAAGAACTTCCCCTATATAAACCTAGGGCTGAGGCAGGGTTAGTGAGTAGAGAAGAAGCAGAGACAGAGAAGCAGATATAGGAAAAGAACATCAGGAGCTCTGTGGGAGCAGTACTACAAGAAGTCAGGGGCTGGCAGCTGCAGAGCTCGCCCTGACTGGAAAGTTATCACCGGACCCGGAGTCCGAGGCTGTGGGGACTAACTCCTATCCAGCAGCAGAAACCGACCGGCAGGGGATTGCAGGTCCTCTGGCCCAGAAACCCGAAGGCACGGTCACACGCGTGGGACCAGCACCGCCGTCGTGGAGCGGAAGCTACTAGAAGGCCCCGAGTCACCGGCCATACGGGTGAGCACCACACGGTACACTCAGGGACGTGGGCTACTTATACCCGCCTCTAGCAAGGTAGCCAGAAGAGTATCGTTAGTTTGGGAGGCCTACAACTCCGCCTGGCCAGGGGAGATCCCATCTGCTCAAGGACTGACCAGGCCCCAATCGCTAGCCAGTACTCCGGGAGGGTCTATCTTTGTCACCAGTAAAGACCCTGAACTACACCGTACCGTCTCCGAGTGGTTCCTGCTACCCCCATCATCCACGTCGGCTGCCCTGAGGCCATACCCCTCCCGTTGGGGGTTATACTATCACGCTGCACAATCCTACCACCGGCCTCAGTGGTCTGCCCTGCAGCGGCAGCTCCTTAGCTGTACTCAAGGGGTGGCGTAGTCGTCCAACATCTACCGCTAATACAGCGCCACTTAGTCTGACTACCTGGGCACGGACCGGATCACCGCCACGAGACTACAACCCTCAAGAGATCCGGCTCCGGGTAAGCTCCCGCGTGCGCAACGCAGCGCGTCACAGGCCCAGGGGCGCGTCAACTTTTGGCGTAGTCGGCAGGATCACGTGCCCGCAACCACCGGGTACTGCGTGCCTGAAAAAAAAAAAAAAAAAGAGACTTTTAAACTTACCATCGGTGAAGATTCCCGCCATCCGGCGCCATCTTCAGCCTTCTTCCCGCCATCGGTGAAGATTCCCGCCATCCGGCGCCATTTTCAGCCTTCTTCCCGCCTTCCGTGGAGTTTTCCCGCCGTTGGACGCCATCTTGAAGACACGGCGCGGGAAGAAGAGGGGCGTGGACTCCGAAAGCGCGCGAGAACTGAAGCCCCGCCTCACGTCCGTACGTTGCGTAAGGTCCTGGAAGGAGCCCAGCACACGCCGACGTCACAGGAGCGCGACGGAAGGTCCTCAACCCTGACGATCCACTGCGGAGCCGCGGCCTATGGAAGAGGATCTTCGCAAGGTAGGCCACGGTCCACTAGGGGGGAGAAGGATGTCGGATACGGAGGAGAGCTTCACCGCTTCAACCCCTGCCAGCGCCACCGCTGTTGCGGTCATGCCTTTCACCATGCCCTATATCCCGGAGGCAGCCTGGCTACCCCAGTACTCAGGGGAGTCACATACCCTGCATGACTTTAGAGAAAAGCTGGATAGCCTCTTCCAGGTGTACCCCCTCACAGAGGAGCAAAAAGTGAGCATCCTGGTGGCCCAATTAACCGGGGCAGCCCAAAGGGAGGTAAAGTCCTGGCCACCTGGGGGGAGGACTGTCGCAGGGATACTAACCCGGCTGAGGGACACCTTTGATACCCGCACCTCAGCCGAGATCAAGCTTAGATTCTACGGGTGCAAACAGCGGGCACATGAGAGTATAAGGGACTATGCCCTGAACCTACAAGAGGCCCTGAGAGCCATTAAGCAGACCGACCCTGACGGCGTGGGAGACGAGGACAGGCTGTTGACTGAACAATTTATAGAGGGTTTATATTGCAATGCCCACCGAACCCAGTTGCGGGCAATGGCCTTACAGGACCCTCATCTGGGATTTGCACAGTTCAAGGACAGAGCCATCCGGGTGCTTCGAGAACCTGCACCAGGTGGCGTTGTGACCCCCAGACGCCCCACTGCCACTTACCACCAGGAGGCGGCGCCCTTGTCGGCAGGGCCTGTGGGGGCTGATGCGCAGGCTTTGAACAATGACCCGGCTCCAGACCTGCACCATCAGGTCCAAGAGCTAGCTAAAAGCGTTGCTGCGCTTACCCGAACTGTGCAGTCTTTACAGGTTTCCACTCCAGGGAAGATCCAGCTGGCATCCGGACCGGAGGACATCCCGTGGCGTCGACCAAGGAGGACCCCACCGGCCAGAGGAAGACCCAGCGACCGATACAACGAGGACGGACGACCCATCTGCCGCCGCTGCAATCAACCCGGACATATGGCAAGGTACTGTCCTTTAAACTGGCACAACCTGGGGTAGAGGGCCAACCCCCAGGAAAAAGATCACCAGACCCATCGAACTGGCGCGACAAATATGTGGGAGGACGTCCAGTCTTACCCGTGGTACTGGATGGCATTCCTATGAGTGCCCTACTGGACACCGGGTCACAGGTCACCACCATCCCGTACGTGCTCTTCAAGCAGTACTGGAATGACTCGGATATCACCCGCTACCCTGACGACGACTTGAGTATCATCGCCAGCAATGGTCAGCCCGTGCCACAGATTGGATTTAAAGAGGTGACCATTAAAATCGGTAGAGTCGAACTGGCAGCACAGGGACTGATCATTGTAGACATTGACAAACACGAGAGTCACCCAAAGATAACTCTAGGAACTAATGTAATTGAAAATTGTCTTGCAGAGGTGATTTTCCTTTTACAGCAGGTTGCCAAGAACGCCAGCTCTGGCCCGCAGCGAGTGCTCCAGAAAGAGATCCGGGCACTGATGCGACGGCAACAGCTAGAACTCTCCGGTGGTGAGATTGGTAGCTTGCGAATGTGTGACCCTTTCCCTATTGCCATGCCCCCGAAAAGTGAAATGATGATTTGGTGCCGGGCAGCTATTGGTCTGAGAGGTAGAGATTACCAGGCAATGGTAGAACCAGTTTACTCAGACAGTAGGCCCACCATTTTGACAGCACGGGGGGTGGTCAATGTACGCCATGGGAGGGTGCCCGTTCGCATAATAAATATCGGGAAGAGGGAAGTGTACCTGCCCCGGTATGCCACGCTGGCCAAATTGTATACCATCAATCAAGATTCCATACAGTCCATAGAACCCTTGCCTCTATCTTCCCCAGAGGAAGGTAACGGCTCTCAGAAAACAATGGAGGACTGGTGTCAGCAACTACATTTGGGTACTGTCTCCACTCCCTCACACCAGAAACAGGGAGTCTATCGGGTGGTTCAAGAGTAGAGATGAGCGGTGTTCGACTAGAACTGTTCGCCAATCTCAAATTCGAGCTGTTTTGGGCGGTGTTCGAGTTGTTCGAGGAACCCAAACGATTTGCAAAAAATTCGGCTGTTCGAGGTTATGTTCGATAACTGTTCGTGCACCAAAAGCGTGTCCTGCATGTCTGGCGCTATTTAGAGCACCAATCATGCAGGGATTGTCTGCCACTCACTGTAATGCCACAGCCATGGTGGTTGTGGCATTACAGTGATTGCCCAAATCGATGGGAACAGTGCCAACAGTGAAACATGAAAAGCCGGCAATTCAGCAGCGGCATACACCTGTACCCGACAATTTAGAACCGAAAGAATAGAGCTTCACACATAGATTAGAAAGATAGAAACATGTCAGCCACATATATACGAAGTACAGTGAAAGTGCTGCTTACTGTACTTGTCATTTAGCGTAAAGGATTTATCAAAAAAAATAATAGTGTTTTCATGCACCGTCTCTTTAAAAAAGCCGGCCGGCAATTCAGCAGCGGTACCCGACAATTTAGAATAGAAAGAATAGAGAATCACACATAGATTAGATAGATAGAAACATGTCAGTCACATATATATGAAGTACAGTGACAGTGCTGCTTACTGTACTTGTCATTTAGCGTAAAGGATTTATCAAAAAAAATAATAGTGTTTTCATGCACTGTCTCTTTAAAAAAGCCGGCCGGCAATTCAGCAGCGGTACCCGACAATTTATAACAGACAGAATAGAGCTTCACACATAGATTAGATAGATAGAAACATGTCAGTCACATATATATGAAGTACAGTGATAGTGTTGGTTACTGTACTTGTCATTTAGTATTAAAATAAAGGATTTATTATTAAAAAAATTGGCGTGGGGTTCCCCTTAATTTTAGGCTCTAGCGGAGGTTAAGCAGACGGCTGGGGCAGATGTTTGAAGCCTGGGAAGGGGGTAATACCCACGGAGCTTCCCAGGCTACTAATATCAGCCCCCAGCTGAATACATAGCCTTTACTAGCTATTAAAATGGGGGACCCCCCAAAAAAAATGACGTGGGGTCCCCCCTAATTTAATAGCTAGCAAAGGCTAGGCAGACAGCTGGGGGCTGATATTAATAGCCCAGGAAGGGAGCCATGAATATTGGCCCCCTCCCAGGCTAGAAACACCAGCCGTCAGCCGCCCCAGAAATGGCGCATTCATAGGATGCGCCAATTCTGGCACTTAGCCTCGCTCTTCCACGCTGCCCTGGTGCGGTGGCAGGGGGTAATAGGGCTGGGGTTGATGTCAGCTTATAATGCCAGCTGACATCAAGCCCAGGTTAGTAATGGAGAGGCGTCTATAAGACACCCCCATTACTAACCCCATAGTCAAAGTTAAAAAAAACACAAACACCCAGAATAAAGTCCTTTAATTGAAATAAAGACACAATCCTTTATTGTTCTAAATTAAACCATACTTACCATCACGCCCATTCCAGCTGAAGCCAACGATCTCCTGCAATAAAAGAAAATTAATAAAGCAACCTCATCCTTACCTTTCCATGGTTCCCACGACAGCTTCAGCTCTGCTACATCGAGATGACAGGCTGGACCGCAGCAGAACGCTGCCATCCAGCCTCTCATCCCGCAGACACTGAGAAGCGCAGGCTTGCTTGCGCTGCTCAGCGTCTCTCTGTGACGACATCCAGATGAGCCGAGTTCATGTCCAATGAACTCGGCTCACCTCATGCACGTCACTGACAGCGTGGGAAAATTCTCACGCTGAAGCGGTGAGTGCAGGAGAATTCTCCCACGCTGTCAGTGACGTGCATAAGGTGAGCTCATGTCCAATGAACTCAGCTCACCTCCTGCACGTCACTGACAGCGTGGGAGAATTCTCCTGCACTCAGCGCTTCAGCGTGAGAATTCTCCCACGCTGAAGCGCTGAGTGCAGGAGAATTTTCCCACGCTGTCAGTGACGTGCATAAGGTGAGCTCATGTCCAATGAACTCAGCTCACCTCCTGCACGTCACTGACAGCGTGGGAGAATTCTCCTGCACTCAGCGCTTCAGTGTGAGAATTCTCCCACGCTGAAGCGCTGAGTGCAGGAGAATTTTCCCACGCTGTCAGTGACGTGCATGAGGTGAGCCGAGTTCATTGGACAATAACTCGGCTCATCTGGATGCCCTCACAGAGAGACACTGTGGAGCGCAAGCAAGCCTGCGCTTCTCAGTGTCTGCGGGATGACAGGCTGGATGGCAGCGTTCTGCTGCGGTCCAGCCTGTCATCTCGATGTAGCAGAGCTGAAGCTGTCATGGGAACCATGGAAAGGTAAGGATGATGTTGCTTTATTATTTTTCTTTTATTTCAGGAGATCGTTGGCTTCAGCTGGAATGGGCGTGATGGTAAGTATGGTTTAATTTAGAACAATAAAGAATTGTGTGTTTATTTCAATTAAAGGACTTTTTTCTGGGTGTTGTGTTTTTTTTAAATACTTTACTAGAAATTCATGGTGGTCATGTCTAATATTGGCGTGACCCCATGAATTTCGGGCTTAGGGCCAGCTGATAATGCCAAGCTGGCCCTAACCCCTTTATTACCCAGTGAGCCACCGCATCAGGGCCCTGGATGAGTTGGGTACAGCGCCAGAAGATGGCGCTTCTATGAACGCGCCATTTTCCGGGGTGGCTGCGGACTGCAATTTGCAGCGGGGGTGGCCCAGAATGCTTGGGCCTCCCTGCGCTGCGGATTCCAGCCCCCAGCTGCCTAGTTGTACCTGGCTGGACACAAAAACAGGGCGAAGCCCCACGTCAATTTTCTTTAAATTATTTCATGAAATAATTAAGAAAAAAAGGGCTTCCCTATATTGTTGTGTCCGGCCAGGTACAAATAGGCAGCTGGTGGTTGGGGGCAGCCCGTTCCTGCCTGCTGTACCTGGCTGGACACAAATATAGTGCGAAGCCCCACGTCAATTTTTTTTAAATTATTTCATGAATTTCCTGAAATAATTTAAAAAAATTGAAGTGGGGCTTCGCACTATATTAGTGTCCAGCCAGATACAGCAGGCAGGAACGGGCTGCCCCCATCCACCAGCTGCCTATTTGTACCTGGCCGGACACAACAATATAGGGAAGCCCTTTTTTTCTTAATTATTTCATGAATTTCATGAAATAATTAAAAAAAATTGAAGTGGGGCTTCGCACTATATTTGTGTCCAGCCAGGTATAGCAGGCAGGAACGGGCTGCCCCCAACCACCAGCTGCCTATTTGTACCTGGCCGGACACAACAATATAGGGAAGGCCTTTTTTTCTTAATTATTTCATGAATTTCATGAAATAATTAAAAAAAAAGTACGTGGGGCTTCGCCCTATTTTTGTGTCCAGCCAGGTACAACTAGGCAGCTGGGGGCTGGAATCTGCAGCGCAGGGAGGCCCAAGCTTTCTGGGCCCCCCCCCGCTACAAATTGCAGTCCGCAGCCACCCCGGAAAATGGCGCGTTCATAGAAGCGCCATCTTCTGGCGCTGTACCCAACTCATCCAGGGCCCTGGTGCGGTGGCTCACTGGGTAATAAAGGGGTTAGGGCCAGCTTGGTATTATCAGCTGGCCCCAAGCCCAAAATTCATGGGGTCTCGCCAGTATTAGACATGACCGCCATGAATTTCTAGTAAAGTATTTAAAAAAAACACAACACCCAGAATAAAGTCCTTTAATTGAAATAAAGACACAATTCTTTATTGTTCTAAATTAAACCATACTTACCATCACACCCATTCCAGCTGAAGCCAACGATCTCCTGCAATAAAAGAAAAATAATAAACCAACCTCATCCTTACCTTTCCATGGTTCCCACGACAGCTTCAGCTCTGCTACATCGAGATGACTGGCTGGACCGCAGCAGAACGCTGCCATCCAGTCTGTCATCCCGCAGACACTGAGAAGCGCAGGCATGCTTGCGCTCCTCACTGTCTCGCTGTGACGGCATCCAGATGAGCCGAGGTCATGTCCAATGAACTCGGCTCACCTCATGCACGTCACTGACAGCGTGGGAAAATTCTCACGCTGAAGTGCTGAGTGCAGGAGAATTCTCCCACGCTGTCAGTGATGTGCATGAGGTGAGCTCATGTCCAATGAACTCAGCTCACCTCCTGCACGTCACTGACAGCGTGGGAAAATTCTCCTGCACTCAGCGCTTCAGCGTGGGAGAATTCTCACGCTGAAGCGCTGAGTGCAGGAGAATTCTCCCACGCTGTCAGTGACGTGCAGGAGGTGAGCTGAGTTCATTGGACATGAGCTCACCTTATGCACGTCACTGACAGCGTGGGAGAATTCTCCTGCACTCACCGCTTCAGCGTGAGAATTTTCCCACGCTGTCAGTGACGTGCATGAGGTGAGCCGAGTTCATTGGACATGAACTCGGCTCATCTGGATGTCGTCACAGAGAGACGCTGAGCAGCGCAAGCAAGCCTGCGCTTCTCAGTGTCTGCGGGATGAGAGGCTGGATGGCAGCGTTCTGCTGCGGTCCAGCCTGTCATCTCGATGTAGCAGAGCTGAAGCTGTCGTGGGAACCATGGAAAGGTAAGGATGAGGTTGCTTTATTATTTTTCTTTTATTGCAGGAGATCGTTGGCTTCAGCTGGAATGGGCGTGATGGTAAGTATGGTTTAATTTAGAACAATAAAGGATTGTGTCTTTATTTCAATTAAAGGACTTTATTCTGGGTGTTTGTGTTTTTTTTAACTTTGACTATGGGGTTAGTAATGGGGGTGTCTTATAGACGCCTCTCCATTACTAACCTGGGCTTGATGTCAGCTGGCATTATAAGCTGACATCAACCCCAACCCTATTACCCCCTGCCACCGCACCAGGGCAGCGTGGAAGAGCGAGGCTAAGTGCCAGAATTGGCGCATCCTATGAATGCGCCATTTCTGGGGCGGCTGACGGCTGGTGTTTCTAGCCTGGGAGGGGGCCAATATTCATGGTTCCCTTCCTGGGCTATTAATATCAGCCCCCAGCTGTCTGCCTAGCCTTTGCTAGCTATTAAATTAGGGGGGACCCCACGTCATTTTTTTTGGGGGGTCCCCCATTTTAATAGCTAGTAAAGGCTATGTATTCAGCTGAGGGCTGATATTAGTAGCCTGGGAAGCTCCGTGGGTATTACCCCCTTCCCAGGCTTCAAACATCTGCCCCAGCCGTCTGCTTAACCTCCGCTAGAGCCTAAAATTAAGGGGAACCCCACGCCAATTTTTTTAATAATAAATCCTTTATTTTAATACTAAATGACAAGTACAGTAACCAACACTATCACTGTACTTCATATATATGTGACTGACATGTTTCTATCTATCTAATCTATGTGTGAAGCTCTATTCTGTCTGTTATAAATTGTCGGGTACCGCTGCTGAATTGCCGGCTGGCTTTTTTAAAGAGACAGTGCATGAAAACACTATTATTTTTTTAAATAAATCCTTTACACTAAATGACAAGTACAGTAAGCAACACTATCACTGTACTTATTATATATGTGACTGACATGTTTCTATCTATCTAATCTATGTGTGAAGCTCTATTCTTTCTGTTCTAAATTGTCGGGTACAGATGCTGAATTGCCGGCCGGCTTTTTTAAAGAGACGGTGCATGAAAACACTAATATTTTTTTTAATAAATCCTTTACACTAAATGACAAGTGCAGTAACCAACACTGTCACTGTGCTTCTTATATGTGTGACTGACATGTTTCTATCTATCTAATCTATGTGTGATGCTCTATTCCTTCTTGTCTAAATTGTCGGGTACCGGTGTATGCCGCTACTGAATTTGCCGGCCGGCTTTTTTAAAGAGAGTGTCTTCTGAGCAGTTTGTCAGCTTTTGGACACCTTTGCAGGTGTATTCTATGTGTTTCTATGTGTTTTTGTTTGCCTGCCATTGGTTTTAACGGTGTTCGACGGTGTTCTAAGGTGTTCGACGAACAGTTCGACGAACAGTTCCTCGAACATCCCGGTGTTCGACGAACTGAACCGAACCCGAACACTACGGGGGTGGCTCAACACTATTCAAGAGTACGAGAGAGTGTTTAGTAAACACCCGTTAGACTTCGGGCGAGTAAAGGGGGTAGAACACCACATCCCCACGGGAGACCATCCTCCCATAAAAGAGAGGTATCGACCCGTACCCCCTGCACACTACCAACACGCCAAGGGGATGCTTAGAGACATGAAGGAGGCTGGGGTGATCAGGGATAGCTGTAGCCCCTGGGCAGCTCCACTAGTCTTAGTCAAAAAGAAAGACAACACCATGAGAATGTGTGTAGATTACCGGAGAATCAACCGTATCACACACAAGGATGCGTACCCCTTACCAAGGATAGAGGAGTCTTTGGCTGCTTTAAGATCTGCTAAATTCTTCTCTACCTTGGATCTCACTAGTGGGTACTGGCAGGTTCCTGTAGCAGAGGCGGACCGGGAGAAGACCGCATTCACCACCCCGATGGGACTTAGCGAGTTTACCTGCATGCCGTTCGGACTCTGCAACGCACGCACCAGGAACCTTCCAACGATTAATGGAGTGCTGTCTGGGCCACAGAAACTTCGAGACGGTCCTGCTGTACCTGGACGATGTCATCGTATATTCCAAGACGTATGAGGACCACCTGAAACACCTGGCGGAAGTGTTCGAAGCTCTGGCAAGCTACGGCCTAAAGGTGAAACCCTCCAAGTGTCACCTCCTGAAACCAAAGGTGCAGTACCTGGGACACGTGGTGAGCGCTGATGGAGTGGCTCCCGACCCTGATAAGATCACCGCAATTAAGGAATGGCCAAGTCCCTCCAGTGTAAAGGAAGTGCGGCAGTTCCTCGGGTTGGTAGGCTATTACCGAAGATTCATTCCCGGTTTCACCAAAAAGGCAGCTCCTATGCAGGACCTCCTGATAGGCCAGTCCCGGAAGGCCAAGAACCAGAAGCCGCCCTTCAAATGGGAGAAGTTAGAAGAAGAGTCCTTCCGCCAGCTGAAGATGGCCCTCACGGGGGATGAAATCCTGGCGTACCCTGATTACAGCCAGCCCTTTATCCTCTACACCGACGCAAGTAACATCGGGCTAGGAGCCGTACTGTCCCAGATCCAGCAGGGGAAAGAACGAGTAATCGCTTACGCTAGCCGAAAACTGCGACCCACCGAAAGAAACCCTGAGAATTACAGCTCATTTAAGCTAGAGTTCCTGGCAGTGGTGTGGGCAGTCACCAAACGCTTTAAGCACTACCTCGCTTCTTCCCGGTTCACCGTGTACACGGATAACAACCCGTTGACACACCTGGACACGGCAAGACTCGGTGCCCTAGAGCAGAGATGGATGGCCCGTCTGTCCAACTACGAGTTCACAATCAAATACCGGGCAGGACGCTCCAATACCAACGCGGACGCCCTGTCCAGGATGCCAAACCTACCGGACGAAGGAGAAGATCCAGAGGGACTGGAAGTAGTCGAACTCCCCGCGTTCCACCGTCATGGGACTATCCAGTATTACCATCGGGTAAGGAGTAAGCAAGCCGCTACGTTTAACCCCTTGCCTCACTACAACTGGGAGGAAACGCAAGACAGTGACCCTGCCGTCCGGCTGGTGAAGGAGATGCTGACTCGGCCAGAGGCTCGCCTTGACCCAGACGCTCCGGAGGAAGCCAAGCAACTGTGGGCTGAGAAGAGTCGACTGTTCCTTTAAAAGGGGAAGTTGTGCCACAGAATGGTTAACTCCCGGACGCATGAACTAATCTGGCAAGTAGTGGTGCCACGGAGAGACGCAGCCATGGTGATGGAAGCATACCACGACGGGGCTGGACACTTCGGATGGAAGAAGCTGGAGTTCCTGCTGCGTGGGCGGTTCCACTGGGTAGGCATGAGGGGAACCATCGAGAGGTGGTGCAGAGACTGTGGCCCGTGCAACCTAAGAAGGAAGGACCGTGCCAGCCAGAAGACTCCCCTGCAGTCCATCGTCACCCGGCAGCCGTTGGAGCTGGTAGCCTTGGATCATGTAAAACTGACCCCAAGCAGAAGTGGCTACGTCTACGCATTAACCATTGTGGATCATTACTCCCGGTTCTTGGTTGTCGTCCCCGTTATGGACTTAACGGCTCAAACAGCAGCTAGAGCCTTCCAGCAGCACTTCTGCCGTCCACACGGATACCCGGACCAAGTGCTGACGGACCAGGGACCTGCCTTTGAAGTGGAGATCTTCCAAGAATTCTGCAATCTGTATGGCTGCCGGAAGATAAGGACGATACCCTATCATCCGCAAACTAATGGACTTTGTGAGAAAATGAACCAGGTGGTAATGGATCTCCTGAAAACGTTGCCCCTGGAAGAACGCAGTCTGTGGCCTGAGAAGCTGCCCGATCTGGTGGACCTATACAACCACATCCCGGTAGGTTCCACCAACTGTACCCCGGCTTACCTAATGAGGGCGAGACCTGGTAAGTTACCTGTTGACCTGGAAATGGGAGTCCTGACACCCGAGGACATTTCACCGGAAACAGACTGGGACACAGAGAGGCAGCAGCAGTACCGGAAAGTACAAGAGAGCGTCGAGCGAAGTCTCTGTCTCGCTAGGGAAAGACAAGAGAAAAATTACAACCAGTATGCTCCCGCTGTTCCCCTGGTACCCGGAGAGCAGGTCTTGAAGAGGAAGAGACGGCTTCACAAGTTGGACGACCAGTGGGAGAAAGACCCGTACACCGTACTGCCCTCAAGCCACGACAACCCAAAGGTTTGCACCATCAGTAAAGACGGAGGGGAAACCACAGCCATTGTATCCCGGGATCACCTGAAGAAGTGTCCCGAACAGCTACGGAACCCAGAAGGAGAGCAAGAAGACCCTCGACCCGTAGAGGAAAGGGAAGATATGGTTAGTACTGTGCTCGGAGACTTCCCTCGATCCTGGACTCAAGTCAATGGTGCAGTTGTGGTACCCGTCCTCACGTTCCTCCAACCAGCATCCCAAGTGCCTATGGAGCAACAGGTAGAGCTGGAAGAGCAGCCGGTCCAGGAGGCAGCAGACTCCACACAAGCAGAACAGGAGGATCAACCCTCTGCTCATAGTGAGCCTGCCATACCCCTAGTGAGCCAAAGAGCCCGTAGACAGCTGCCCAGTTTATCCTTGATAGCTCCTACACCCTGTAGTTCAGGGCCAGACAGTCAGCTCTGTAGGTCCACTAGGGCCACTAGAGGCCAGTTACCCGCACGTTGGAGGATTTGAAGTGTTTAAATTGTTTTATTTGTGGTCACCTGTCTGTTACTTGTAAATAATTATGTGTTTCTAGTTATTTTTAGGAGTCCTTGGTGGATTTACCGGGAATCCTTGTACAATTGGTTGGAGCGTAACCCAGGAATGGACTAAAAGACTGTTAAGGACTCGGGGCAGGACAGACCCCTACCTGGTTACGTCTCCCTGTTTTGGTGAAATGGACACCTTTGTTTTCTTCAAAGACTGCACCCGGTTGCGGACACGCCGTAACCATCTTTATGTGTTTTTCTTATTGTATTATTATTGTTTATACCTTGTTATGTTTTTCTAAAAATATGTTTAGTCCCGGAGTACTAAATTTCACTAGGGGGGAATGTGGCACCCCAGGGGTCTGGTTTCCACAGTAACAAGCAATGTTATGTCTGAGAGCAGGTGGGAGGTCTCTTGGTCAGGGATCCTGTGCATGCCACACCTCCTGCCCAGTCCTGGGAGGGGAAGAACTTCCCCTATATAAACCTAGGGCTGAGGCAGGGTTAGTGAGTAGAGAAGAAGTAGAGACAGAGAAGCAGATATAGGAAAAGAACATCAGGAGCTCTGTGGGAGCAGTACTACAAGGAGTCAGGGGCTGGCAGCTGCAGAGCTCGCCCTGACTGGAAAGTTATCACCGGACCCGGAGTCCGAGGCTGTGGGGACTAACTCCTATCCAGCAGCAGAAACCGACCGGCAGGGGATTGCAGGTCCTCTGGCCCAGAAACCCGAAGGCACGGTCACACGCGTGGGACCAGCACCGCCGTCGTGGAGCGGAAGATACTAGAAGGCCCCGAGTCACCGGCCATACGGGTGAGCACCACACGGTACACTCAGGGACGTGGGCTACTTATACCCGCCTCTAGCAAGGTAGCCAGAAGAGTATCATTAGTTTGGGAGGCCTACAACTCCGCCTGGCCAGGGGAGATCCCATCTGCTCAAGGACTGACCAGGCCCCAATCGCTAGCCAGTACTCCGGGAGGGTCTATCTTTGTCACCAGTAAAGACCCTGAACTACACCGTACCGTCTCCGAGTGGTTCCTGCTACCCCCATCATCCACGTCGGCTGCCCTGAGGCCATACCCCTCCCGTTGGGGGTTATACTATCACGCTGCACAATCCTACCACCGGCCTCAGCGGTCTGCCCTGCAGCGGCAGCTCCTTAGCTGTACTCAACGGGTGGCGTAGTCGTCCAACATCTACCGCTAATACAGCGCCACTTAGTCTGACTCCCTGGGCATGGACCGGATCACCGCCACGAGACTACAACCCTCAAGAGATCCGGCTCCGGGTAAGCTCCCGCGTGCACAACGCAGCGCGACACAGGCCCAGGGGCGCGTCAAAAACAACAAATGAACTCCCAACCTGTCACAAAATCCACGCCAAAAACGAGCCACGAACTGAGGTCCCCTATCAGAAACAATGTCAGTAGGAACACCATGTAGTCTGACAATTTCCTTGACAAAGGCCTTAGCGAGTGTCTTAGCGCAAGGCAGTTTGATGAAGGGAACCAAGTGACACATCTTGCTAAAACGGACCATGACCACCCAGATGACCGTGAAACCTTCAGAGGGGGGAAGGTCAGTAATAAAGTCCATAGCCAGATGTGTCCAAGGTGCACTAGGAACCTCCAGAGGGCAAAGCAACCCCGCAGCAGGAGCATGCGAAGACTTGGATCTAGCACACACAGTACATTGGCGCACCCACTTAATGACTTCCTTCTGCCATCCAGGCCACCAAAAACTGCGACCCACAAGTCTCTTGGTCTCAGAAATTCCTGGATGACCTGCCAACCGAGACTCATGACACTCAACAAACAAATCTCTCCTAAAGGTCCTAGGCACAAACAACCTCCCATGGGGAGTGTTAGATGGGGCATTCTCCTGTGCTTTAAGAATCTCATCCTCCAAAACGGAGTCCAAAGCAGCAATCACAACACCTTCTTGTAAAATGCTCTCCTCTTCCTCCTCAACACCGACCATGGGAGAAAAGCTGCGAGACAAAGCATCCGCTTTAACATTCTTGGTACCCGGGATGTAAGTAACGGAAAAATTAAACCGCGAGAAAAAAAGTGCCCACCTAGCCTGACGGGCATTCAAGCGCTTGGCAGCATCAAGATAGATCAGATTTTTATGATCAGTGAAAACCTGAATGGGAAATTCAGCACCTTCCAAGAGGTGACGCCAGTGTTCAAATGCGAGTTTAATCGCCAGCAATTCCCGATTACCAACATCGTAATTAAGTTCAGACTCAGAAAATTTTTTTGAAAAAAAGGCACAGGGATGTACTCCATCCTTGTTTTCCTGAGACAACACCGCACCGACCCCCACCGAAGAAGCATCAACCTCAACCAAAACCGGCTTAGTCACATAAGGCTGCATAAGGATGGGAGCAGAGGTGAACCTCTCCTTTAGAAACACAAAAGCTTCAATGGCCTCAGAAGTCCACTGAACCGCATTAGCACCTTTCCTGGTGAGATCGGTCAGCGGTTTGACAATAATAGAAATTTTTTTTATGAATTTTCTGTAATAATTGGCGAAACCCAAAAACCTCTGTATCGATTTCAAACCAATAGGCCTAAGCCATTCCTGCACAGCTTGAACTTTAACCGGGTCCATCTCAAAACCTTCACTGGAGATAATGTAGCCCAAAAAACTAATTCTCTGTACAGCGAACTCACAGTTCTCCAGCTTAGCAAAAAGCGAATTGTCCATTAATAACTGTAATACCTCACGTACTCTCCGCCAATGAGACTCCAGATCAGGCAAATAAATCAGAATGTCATCCAAATACACAACCACATTTTTGCCGATTAAAGGTCTAAGGATGTCATTAATAAGATTCTGAAAAAATGCTGGAGCATTGGTAAGACCAAAAGGCATAACCAGATTCTCAAAATGACCCACAGGAGTGTTAAAAGCAGTCTTCCATTCATCACCCTCCTTCATGCGCAACAAATTGTATGCCCCCCGGAGATCAATTTTAGAGAACCACTTGGCCCCCACTAACTGGTTAAATAAATCAGGAATCAATGGCAGTGGGTAAGGATTGCGTACAGTAATTTTATTAATCTCATGAAAGTCCAGACAAGAAAAAAATCCAACAGCCACAGGAGACTTGGAAGGCCTAATGTGACCGGCGGCCAAGCTTGTCTGTATGTATTCCTCCAAAGCCTTTCTCTCAGGAATAGTAAGATTAAATAAACGACTTTTAGGAAGAGTCGCTCCAGGGACAAATTCAATGGTACAATCATAGTCTCTATGGGGAGGCAAAATTTGTGACTCCTCCTCAGAAAAAACTCTCCAAAAATCCTGAATAGGTACAGGCAATTCCCCTTTATCCACAGCAGCAATACGTCCGTTACAACACTTGTCATAACACTTAGGGCTCCAGGACTTAATTACATTGGTAGACCAATCCAGTACAGGATTGTGCAATTTTAACCAGGGTAACCCCAATATTACTGGAGAAGGCAAATTATTCAATACCACCAAATCCAAATTTTCTTGGTGAATACCATTAATAATGAGGGGAAATTCACAGACCTTATGAGTAACACTCTTCAAGGGAGAGCCATCAACAGAAACCACAGCAATAGGGGATGACAAAGTTTTAGGTTCTAATCTAAGTTTTTCCAAGAATCCCCCATCAATCACATTCAGAGTAGAACCACAATCCACAAGTACCCGAAATTCAATTAATTCATCCTGAGCAGCAGTAGTGGCAGATAGGAATACTCCCTTAGAATTTAAACAGGCAATATGGGCATAACTGACCATTTTTTTTTCTTTCTTCAAACGAAGCACACAGTTCTTAATAAAATGACCAGAATTTCCGCAATAGAAGCACAAGCCTTCAGAAAGTCTGCGATCTTTTTCCTGAGAGCGGGGTGGCATCGCCCCAATCTCCATCGGCTCTCCATTGTCAGCACAGACCCTCTCAAGACTCGGAGCTGACATAGCAGAGGATTTGCTCTCATTAACCCTTGCACGCAGTCTCCTGTCCACCCGTATAGCTAATTGCATAGCCTCCTGCAAGTTTCCAGGTGTGGGATAAGCAATCAGTAAATCCTTAAACCTTTCACCTAGCCCTGCAAGAAACAAGCTTTTCAAAGCTGAATCGTTCCACCCCACCTGGGCAGACCACCGACGGAAGTGAGAACAATATTTTTCCACATTACCTGATCCCTGCCTCAAACGTCTCAATTCAGACTCAGCAGATGAGACACGATCAGGATCATCATACAACAAACCCAAAGCAGAAAAAAAACTATCCACTGATCTAAAGCACGGATCACTAGGTTGGAGAGAGAAGGCCCATCCCTGAGAATCTTTGCGCAAAAGTGACATTATGAACCCTATGCGCTGTGATTCATCACCAGAGGATCCGGGTCTCAAACGAAAATACAATAAACAAGCATTTTTTAAAGAAAAAAAATCTTGTTGTTCGCCAAAAAATAAATCAGGCAGACGTACCTTTGGTTCCACAAAATGTGCTCCAGAACAGCTACTCACGTGTTGTTGGAGCTTGGCCACCTCCAGAGAGAGTCCCTGCAAGCGTTGAGTGAAATCTTGAACCGAGACCATGATGGAAAACTGGAGGTCTTTCCTTAGAGAAAATTTTTATTTATTTTTTTCTTTTAGGGCTGGACTTACTGTTATGATCTGCTACAGGGACTAAGGAAAGACAGGAGAACTGTCCCTACAATAGAACTAAACTAGATCCCTACGATGTAACGGGGAACCTGATCCTGCGATCAGACCCGCTAAAGTCCTCGGCTAGTCTGAACGAAGACCTATAGATGTGAGGGAGGGATCCCTATAAGAACTAGGGACTGGGAGAAAGATGGACACCTCCTAGCAGAAATAGTAGCAGTCAAAGACAAACACACAACAAAAAGCATAGAGGTCAGAAGACCTAGCAAAACTAACAGAGAACGGCAACAGAGCACCAAGCTAGCTCAAGAGTAGTAAATACAATGAAGTCCAGCAAGACCAGGAGGGCGGAGCCGGATGAAATAGGCAAAAATGGTCATGTGACCAGCAAACTAAAAAAAACCTAACAGGAGAGTTCTAACAATAACAGCGGAAGAAGCAGTGGTGACACTCGCTGACACTGGTCGTGGACCCTGGGGTTCGTACCACAAAGTAGGGTGCTTTGCTGACATGTGCCTGATCATGCTGGTGGTTGTCAGGCTGGTAGTTTTGTCACCCCTGCTGATGCTGGCCTGGCAGGTGGTACAAATGGCCTTTTTAGGGTTATCAGCAGTCTTTAAAAAAATTCCAGGCTCTGGAAGACCTACCGGTTGTACTGGCAACGTCCCTCTTGTTGGTGTTACGGGGAACGGTTGCCCGCCTTCTGTCTGCGGCCACCACACTGCTTCTTCCTGCCTGTTGGGGTACTCTGCCTCCCTCCCCCTGTGTGCTCCTGGCCTCGCTCTGTGTGTCCTCCTGCCATGTTGGGTCAGTTACTAGATCATCCACCACCTCCTCCTCTTCCACTTCCGCACCACGGTCCTCCTCCTCACTTTGTGGCAATTGTGTCTCGTCATCGTCCACTTCTTGTGACAAATTGCCAGTGTCGTCTTCCTGTGGCCGTGGCTGTTCAAATATTTGGCCATCGCTACATGGGATCTCCTCTTCCACCACTTCAAGTGGAGCAGGCGAGGGGACCAAATATGGAAATGGACCAGTGAACAGCTCTTCAGAGTGTCCAACTGTGGGATCAGTTGGTGTCTGACGACACTCGGCATGGTGGGAGGAAGGAGCATCAGGGTGAGGAGGAGTATGCGGTCGAGACTCACGGCTACTAACTCTTCACAGTGTGGAAGACAGACCGGAGGTGGTGGTGCCCAGGAGACTGGAAGTATTATCTGCTATCCAATTAATAACCTGTTCACACTGATCAGTTCGCAATAGTGGTGTTGTTGTGTGCTTCCATAGTAATTCGGTCAACAACTGGGAGCGAGAAGATGTGGCTGTTGGTTGTGACACATTTTCACCTTGGCCACGACCCTGTCCTCTGCATGCACCATTGCCAGAACATCCAGTTCCAAGTCCCTTGCCACGCGCCTTGCCCATTGTAAATGAAGTAAAATAGCTTACACTTGCACTATCAATGGCCAAAGGGTATTAAAAAGGAGATTTGAACCGTGGAAGAGGAAAACCACAGTTCTAGTTTTCTGGCCTACACCAGAATCTTTTAAACAGATATATTTGTGTCTGAACAGTCAGCAAGACACTAAAACTGTTTTTTTTTATGTAAAAAAGGCAAAAAGGTGGATTACACCCAGATTTGATCCGTGGAAGACGAAAACCACAGTTCTATTTCTCTGGCCTACAGCAGAATTTTTTAAACAGATATATTTGTGTCTGAACAGTCAGCAAGACACTTTTTTTTTTTTTTATGTAAAAAAGACAAAAAGGTGGATTACACCCAGATTTGTAACCGTGATAGAGGAAAACCACAGTTCTAGTTCTCTGGCCTTCACCAGTATCTTTTAAACAGATATATTTGTGTCTGAACAGTCAGCGAGACACTCAAACTATTTTTTTTTTTAATGGAAAAAAGGCAAAAAGGTGGATTACACCCAGATTTGAACCATGGAAGAGGAAAACCATAATTCTAGCTCTCTGGCCTAAACCAGAATCTTTTAAACAGATATATTTGTGTCTGAACAGTCAGCGAGACAATCAAACTGTTTTTTTTATGTAAAAAAGGCAAAAAGTTGGATTACACCCAGATTTGAACCATTGTAGAGGAAAACCACAGTTCTAGTTGTCTGGCCTACGCCAGAATCTTTTAAACAGATATATTTGTGTCTGAACAGTCAGCGAGACACTCAAACTGTTTTTCTTTTTATGGAAAAAAGGTAAAAAGGTGGATAACACCCAGATTTGAACCGTGGAAGAGGAAAACCACAGTTCTATTTCTCTGGCATACACCAGAATCTTTTAAACAGATATATTTGTGTCTGAACAGTCAGCGAGACACTCAAACTGTTTTTTTTTATGTAAAAAAGGCAAAAAGGTGGATTATACCCAGATTTGAACCGTGGAAGAGGAAAACCACAGTTTTAGTTCTTTGGTCTACACCAGAATCTTTTAAACAGAGATATTTGGGTCTGAACAGTCAGCAAGACACTCAAACTGTTTTGTTTTATGGAAAAAAGGCAAAAAGGTGGATAACACCCAGATTTGAACTGTGGAAGAGGAAAACCACAGTTCTTTTTCTCTGGCCTACACCAGAATCTTTTAAACAGAAATATTTGTGTCTGAACAGTCAGCGAGACACTCAAACTGTTTTGTTTTAAGGAAGAAAGGCAGAAAGGTGGATAGCACCCGGATTTGAACCGTGGAAGAGGAAAACCACATTTCTAATTTCCTGGCGTATACCAGACTTTTTTAAATAGATATATCTGTGTCTGAACAGTCACCGAGACACTCAAACTGTTTTTTTTATGGAAAAAAGGCAAAAAAGTGGATAATACAGAGATTTGAACCGCGGAACTGCAAAACCACAGTTCTAGTTATCTGGCCGAAACCAGACTCTTTTAAACGGATATATTTGTGTCTGAACACTCACAGACACACTCAATTTTTTTTTTTTTTGTGGGGGGATCCCAAAAGTTTAATAAGACGTGTATTTGTACAGTCTAAATGAGAAAAAAAAAAAATAAAAGAGGATTTAGATGAAAAAAAAAGGATTTTTCCTGGCCCCTTAGACCTGGGGCTAAGTCTAGCAATTTGAGCAGCAGCAGCACACAGGACTGTAATGCAGTGTTTGCTGCTATAACCACTGCGTCTCCAATACAGCCTGCCTGCCTGATATCTGAGATGGATATTAGTCCTCAGAAGGACTGTTTGTTTGATTTTGCAGGCTTTAGAGACCCTACACTACCTATTTCGCAGTATAAATCTCTCCCTAGCTCAGCAGCATTCTCCCTAAACTGTCTGATCCGGAGCAACTGTGTCCAAGATGGCGGTGCCCGGTTTTAAATATTCGAGGTGACGCTGTGCGGCAAGCCAATCACTGTAATGCCCACAACCAACATGGCTGCGGCATTACAGTGACTGTTTGGCAATCCCTGCATGTTCATTGGCTCTGTAAAGAGCACCAAACATGCAGGGCAGAGACCTGTGCTCCCTCCCGAGTAACCCAAAAATGTTTGCTGCTTCCCGAACATCAAGAGTAGTGAGATGCTCGGGCAAGTACGGAGCAGTGTCGAGCATGCTCGCTCAACACTAACTATTATCAGTAATTGAAAAAGTTTTCACTGTGTATATGACGCGCCCCCTGGGCCCTGGGGTACTCCGTAGCCGGGCCGATCAGTGCTGGGGGTGTCACGGTAGCAGTGGCCCGGTCCGTAACCCAGGGCGGTCAATTAAAGGGAAAGGTAGAAGGGGAATAAAGTTTTAATAGATAATGTTCATGACGCCACCTGTGGTATGCAGCTATATGGGGCCGCCGCTGCGCTGCAGATCTTCTGGACCTGGTGGTGACACAGCAGAGTTGGTTCAGCTCTCCACAGGCAGAGCTTAGCCCCAGGGCAGGATCTAGTGATACTATAGGGTAGATGTTGTTGGTGCGGTGTAGTGTTGGTGATGGCGCAGATAATGACCAGTCCACAACTTAATGGCGATTTCCTCTCATCTTTACTTGCAGTTGTTAAGCAGACTGTGGCATGGGTACTATCTGGTAGTAGAGGTCTAGGCGGCCTGGGAGCAAGTTGGGGATCCACCTCGCCGGGTGAAGTTGTAGGCCTTCCCTCTGTGCTAATCTCTATTGGCCCTGCTTCTTGTAGCTATGCTGCAGCCCTCGTCCCTGAGTAAAACGTCTGTTCCTCACCCATGTGGCAGGCAACTCGGGCCTTCCTTATGTGCCGCTCCCACGTGGCGGTGCTATGCCCTATAGTGCTGCTGTGTCGCCGGGCATCTGATGGGTCCAGGAGACCTGCAGTCTCCTGCCCTCCTGATTCTGCTGCTGGGCCTTCAGTGCACCACAACCTCGGACTCCAGTGTCCGGTTCTTCTGCGCTTCTCTCCTCTGAGATGAGCTGGCTTACAGCTCCATTCCCCAGGTCCTTCCTCATCACTGTCCTGTCTTCAACTCCTCTCAACTCACTCTAACTAACCCCTCCTCCAGATTCCAGTTGCTAAGGGGAGGAGCTCCCCTTTCTGGTCTGGAGCCAGGAATGTGTTGTATGCTGGTAAACCTTATTAGGGGACCCCTCCTTGCTTCCAGGCATGGCATTACCCCTTGTAAGGGAGGCAATGTCACTGTGGCAACTGGACTCTTGGGGTGCCACATTCCCCCCTAGTTAAATTCAGTACTCCCGGACTGAGGATACCTTTGGAATTAACAAGTAACAACCATAACAACTCACATTACTAAAAATTTACAAAGTCTTAAAAAGCAAAAATCACAAAAACCCAACAAAAATTGGTAGCAGTCACTGCGGCGCTTAGTCTTTACGCCACTATCCGGGAATTGTCTTTTTCTGGATAACTGAAGTTTGGCTGGTGGGAACCGCCTCAACCCACTTCGTGTATCGTCCCTGGGCGTGGCTTCAGGGCACTCTGTCCTGTTGGTGGACCTGGTTTTCTGCCACGCCTGTGGTTTATATTCAAGGCCAACAATCAACTTTATTCAACATTGTCCTGACCACACCTAGTCCTGTTGTCTAATTGTCCACAAGTAAAACAACTATATACTTTACATTTTTATTCTCTTACACTTTAGTTCCTCCAGGGGGAAGGGAGATGACCTTTAGTACTATGGGTTGATCTACACATTACATTTGTTGCCACTGACCTACCCTGGTCTCTAGAGTCTACCGCTGGTGTGGTGGGCTCAGTGTGGACTACACTACGATTAGTCTGAGGTTAGGCTTGGTAGTCTTCCACAAACTATTTGACTCACCATGGGTATGACAGATTCGCCGCTAGCAGGGGGTAGATTCACTTGCTCCCCTGCTGATGAATCATAGATCATAGAATCATAGATCATAGAATGGTAGAGTTGGAGGGGACCTCCTGGGTCATCTGGTCCAACCCCCTGCTCAAAGCAGGATTCACTAAATCATCTCAGACAGATTTCTGTCCAGCCTCTGTTTGAAGACGTCCATTGAAGGGGAACTCACCACCTCTCGTGGCAGCCTGTTCCACTCATTAATCACCCTAACTGTCAAAAAGTTTTTTTTAATATCTAATCTGTGTCTCCTCCCATTTAGTTTCATCCCATTGCTTCTAGTCTTTCCTTGTGCAAATGAGAATAAAGATGATCCTTCTACAATGTGACAGCCCTTGACATATTTGTAGACAGCTATTAAGTCTCCTCTCAGTCTTCTTTTTTGCAAGCTAAACATTCCCAAATCCTGCAACCGTTCCTCATAGGACATGGTTTGCAGACCAGTCACCATTCTGGTCGCTCTTCTCTGAACTTGCTCCAGTTTGTCTATGTCTTTTTTAAAATGTGGTGCCCAAAACTGTACACAGTATTCCAGATGAGGTCTGACCAAAGAGGAGTAAAGACCGATAATGACTTCACGTGATCTAGACTGTATGCTTCTGTTAATACATCCCAGAATTGTATTTGCCTTTTTTGCTGCTGCATCACACTGTTGGCTCATGTTCAGTCTATGATCTATTAGTATACCTAAGTCTTTTTCACATGTACTGTTGCTTAGCTCTATTCCTCCCATTCTGTATATGCTTTTTTCATTTTTATTGCCCAGATGTAGTACTTTGCATTTTTCCCTGTTAAAAACCATTCTGTTGGTTGCTGCCCACTGCTCCAGTTTATTTAGGTCTTTTTGAATCTTCCCTCTCTCTTCTCTAGTATCAGCTATCCCTCCTAGCTTTGTGTCATCAGCAAATTTAATCAGTTTACCCTCAATTCCTTCATCTAAATCATTGATAAAGATGTTGAACAATACAGATGTTGAACAATACAGGTCCCAGGACGGAGCCCTGTGGTACCCCACTTGAGACATTCATCCAGCTGGATGTGAAGCCATTTAGCATCTGTTTCTGGGGCCGACTGGTCTTTCTGCTGTTCTAGAGTCTCTGCGGCTTCCGGTGAGGCTACTTAGAGAAAGATCAGGCAAGGTACCATGATTGCTTGGTTCACCAAGACTGGGGAAATTCTCCAAGGATGGTTTGAACCGTCCCTTCCACCTTTTTGGTGTGCTGGGGCTGTTTTGGTCTTCTTCTTTGTGTCTCAACTGATCAGGGCATACCTTCAGGTGGTTTCTTGAGACTGCCGCTGAAGTCTCTCCTCCATCTTTACTGATGAGGCACACCTTGGTGTTGTCAGAATTTGAAGGTAAGAAGGTATTTAGCTCAACCGCCCACTGATCATCTAATTTGTGAATTCATCTCTTCCTTTTGAGTACCTGTTCTCCAGGTGACAAGGGAACTGCAGGTGCGTGCTGATTATAAGTTCTCTCCTGCTTCTGTCTCGCCTAGGACAAACTTCTCTCCATATATTCTTGCACCTTGCAGTATTGTTGCTGCCGCTCTGTATCCCAATCCGCATCTGGTGATGTCGTCTCAGGTGTTAAGACTCCCATGTCTAAGTCAATGGGTAGCTTGCCAGGTCTTGCCCTCATCAGATAGGCGGGTGTACAGTTGGTGGAGTTCACCGGGATGTGGTTATATAGGTCCACCAAATGTGGTAACTTCTCTGGCCACAGGCTACTTTCTTCAAAGGGCAACGTCTTCAACAGGTCTATTACCACCTGGTTCACTTTCTCTCACAACCAGTTGGTCTGTGGATGATACAATGTGGTCCTTATTTTCTTGCAGCCATACAAGTTACAGAATTCTTGAAACACTTCTGCTTCAAAGGCTGGACCCTGGTCGGTCAGCACTTGCTTAGGGTAACCGTGCGGGCGACAAAAGTGTTGTTTAAACGCTTTGGCTGCCATCTGAGCCATCTGATCTTTCACTGGCACTACTACCAAGAACCGAGAGTAGTGGTCTACTATGTTGAGAGCGTAGATATAGCCTGACCGGCTTGGGGCTAGCTTCACGTGGTCCAAGGCTACCAGCTCAAGTGGTAGTTAGGTGATTATGCGCTGCAGGGGAGCCCTCTGGCTGTCATGGTATTTCCGTCTCAGGTTGCTTGGACCACATTCTCGACACCATTTCTCAATTTATTTAGTCATGCCAGCCCAGTAGAATCGCTCACATAGCAGGGCTTCCAACTTCTTCCACCCGAAGTGTCCTGCTCCATCGTGGTTCGCTTCTAAGACCATTGCCGCATCCCGCCTTGGGACTACCACCTGCCAGACAAGTTTGTGTGTTCGGGAGTTGATACTTCTTGGACACAGCTTTCCCTTGTAGATGAACAGTTTTCCCTTCTCCTTCCACAACTGCTGGGTCCCCTGTGGAGCATCTGGATCAAGGTGCGAGTCAGCTTGTGTCAGCAACTCCTTTACCTTGCAATGGGTTAAACGTGGCCTCTCTGTTGGTGGAGTGCTTGTTCCTCACACAGTGGGAGCACTGGGTCACCCCGTGAAGATGGAAAGACGGTATCTCTATCTCCTCCAGCTCTTCTGGGTCTTCTCCCCCATCTGGCAAGTGGGGCATCCTGGACAGCGCATCAGGATTAGTGTTTTTATGCCCCGCTCGATACTTGATGGTAAACTCATAGTTGGACAGTCGTTGTTCTAGGGCACCAATCTTCGCAGTCTCCAGGTGCGTCAGTGGGTTGTTGTCCGTGAACACTGTAAATCTGAAGGAGACAAGGTAATGTTTGAAGTGCTCTGTTACAGCCCAGACTATGGTTAGAAACTCCAACTTAAAGGAACTCTAGTTGTCGGGGTTCCTTTCCGTGGGCCAGAGCTTCCTGCTGGCGTAGGCAATCACTCTCTCTCTGCCTTGCTGTACCTGGGACAGCACCGCTCCCAATCCCAATCCGTATGGAGTATAAAGGGTTGGCCATAGTCGGGGTAGGCCAGGACTTAGTCTCCCGTAAGAGCCACTTTCAGTCGAGTGATTCGTCTTCTGTTTTACCCCATTTAAACGGAGGAGTCGGGTTCTTGGGCTTCTTGGGCTGGCCCACTAGGAGGTCCTGCATGGATGCCCCTATCTTGGTGAAACCCTTGATGAATCTCCTGTAGTAGCCTACCAGCCCAAGGAACTGCAGAACTTCTTTGATAGTGGAAGGTCTTGGCCAGTCCTTGATCACAGTGACTTTTTCAAGGTCTGGTGCTACACCTTCGGCGCTTGCCACATGACCTAGGTACTGCACATTGGGCTTCAACAGGTGCCACTTGGACAGCTTTACCTTCAGGCCATAACCATATAGGGCTTCAAACTCCTCGGCCAGGTGCTCCAGGTGGTCTTCATATGTCTTTGAGTAGACGATTACGTCGTCTAGGAACAGAAGGACGGTTTCAAAATTTTTATGTCCCAGGTAATACTCCATTAAATGCTGGAAGATTCCTGGGGCATTGCAGAGCCCGAATGGCATGCAGTTGAACTCACAGAGGCCCATTGGTGTAGTAAACACGGTCTTTTCTCTGTCCGCCTCTGCCACGGGAACCTGACAATACCCACTGGTGAGATCCAAAGTGGAGAAATAATTTGCGGATCTTAGTGCAGCTAATGATTCCTCAATTCTGGGTAAAGGGTAGGCGTCCTTATGTGTAATGCGGTTGATCTGCCTGTAATCAATCCACATCCTCATTGTACCATCTTTCTTTCTAACGAGAACTAATGGAGCTGCCCAGGGGCCACAACTATCTCTGATCACCCCCAGCCTCCTTTATCTCCCATAACATTCCTTTGGCACATTGATAGTGAGCTGGGGGTACAGGCCGGTACCTCTCTTTAATGGGCGGATGATCTTGTGTGGGGATATGAAGTTGGACCCCTTTTACCTGCCCAAAGTCTAGTGGGTGTTTGCTAAAGACTCGCTCATATTCTTGGACCACCCAGTATAGGGGTGAAGTCAGAGCCCACTTATAGCTTCTCACACCAATCCTCCATCTGCCCCTTGGAGCCATCATGCTCCACCTGATTGGACGGAGGCAAGGGTTCCACTGCCTTTATTGCATTGTTACTGACAGTGAACAGCTTAGCAAGGGTGGCATACCGGGATAAATGGACCTCTTTCTCCCCACATTTCAGGATGTGTATCGGTACTCTCCCCTTGCGGACATCGACTACCCCCCTGACTGTCAAGATGGTCCTACTATCAGAGTACACGGGTTCTACCAGGGCCTGATAATCTTGACCCCTGAGTCATATTGCTGCCCGACACCATATTAACATTTCACTCCTAGGGGGCATTGCAATGGGGAATGGATCACTCATCCTGACACTGCCGACTTCTCCACCAGACAGCTCGCCCTGTTGTCTTTGCATCAGGGCTTTGATCTCCTTCTGCAGAACTCGCTGCTGACTGGAACTGGCAGTCTCTGTGACCTGTTGCAACAAAACAATAATTTCCCCAAGACAATTCTCTATCACATTGGTGACTATTAATCATAGGATGACTTTCTCTGCGATCAATATCAACAATAATCATTCCTTGAGATGGCAATTCTACTCGGCCAACTTTTATGGTCACCTCTTTATACCCCACCTGAGGCAAGGGCTGACCATTGCTGGCATAGATGCTAAGATGTTCATCTGGACTGCGGTAATGTCTGAGTCAGTCCAGTATGGTTTATAAGAGATGAGCGGTGTTCGACTCGAACTGTTCGCCAATCTCAAATTCGAGCTGTTTTGGGCGGTGTTCGAGCTGTTCGGCGAACTCGAACGATTTGAAAAAAATTTGGCTGTTCGAGGTTATGTTCGATAAGTGTTCGTGCACCAAAATCATAAATGGATTTTTTCTCAGTAATGCTGAAAATTAATGTTAATACGCAGTTTGAGTGTACAGCGGGGCGGGGGGAGGGGCAGGGGATGGATCTCTGCAGAAATAATGAAGATTTCCATTTTTTTTTCTCTTTCCCGCATTTACAGTGGGGAGGTGCAATCTGTCAGCCTATCAGCAGCGCACACAAAGAGCGAACTGCTTTTTTTCACACAAGCAAGGGCATGTGTGATTGGCAGTGTATGTCACATGTCCTTGCCCTATAAGACCCAGCCATTTTCCCCGTCGCCACCATTTTCACACTGCTGCAGCTGTGTGTTAGACGGCACCGCTGTTGCTGTGTGCGCTATACTTTGTTAATTTCAAGCCAATTTTCGCACAAATCTACAGATAGCTTGGGAGTAGGGAGTAGTTGTGATTGCAGTCCTTTTAAGGACTAGGTTACATCATTTCCTACGACTTTTATCAGGCAGGTCTGTGCTCTTAAATAGATAGGTTGGGAGTAAAGACTAATTGTAATTGCAGTCCTTTTCTGGGCTAGGTTACATCAGTTCCTATCACTTTTATCAGGCAGGTCTGTGCTCTTAAATAGATAGGTTGGGAGTAAAGACTAATTGTAATTGCAGTCCTTTTCAGGGCTAGTTTACATCAGTTCCTATCACTTTTTGCCAGGCAGGTCTGTGCCAGTGCTGTGCAAGTTTTTTTCACAGCATTTGGCTAAATCTAGTAAAGCAAATCCTTTTTGTCCTCTTGCAGTGTGTGTTAGTCAGTGGAGAAGCCTATCTGGGTCGCAAGCTACACTACCTGTGTATAGAATACAA
Source organism: Phyllobates terribilis (assembly GCF_046119375.1). NCBI lineage: Eukaryota > Metazoa > Chordata > Amphibia > Anura > Dendrobatidae > Phyllobates > Phyllobates terribilis. The sequence goes on along the minus strand of NW_027362769.1, from coordinate 248,626,463 downwards.
ATTTTTTTACTGCACCTAGTGAAGTAAAACCTTTTGGGCATAGAATCATTCTATTAGTCCATCTATACTAACCTACACCAGGTTGCAAATTCAAAATAATTTTTATCTGCATATAGCTCTGAAAAAATATTTAGGCTTCGGCTTGTAGCAGTGTGTGGGACTTGTTCTATTAGTCCATCTATACTAACCTCCATCAGGTTGCAAATTCAATATAATTTTTTTCTGCATCTAGTTCTGAAAAAATATTTTGGCTTGTAGCTGTGTGTGGGACTTGTTCTATTAGTCCATCTATACTAACCTCCAGCAGGCTGCAAATTCAAAATAATTTTTATCTGCATCTAGCTCTGAAAAAATATTTGGGCTTCGACTTGCAGCAGTGTGTGGGACTTGTTCTATTAGTCCATCTATACTAACCTCCATCAGGTTGCAAATTGAATATAATTTTTTTCTGCATCTAGCTCTGAAAAAATATTTTGGCTTGTAGCAGTGTGTGGGACTTGTTCTATTAGTCCATCTATACTAACCTCCACCAGGTTGCAAATTCAATCTAATTTTTTTTTGCATCTAGCTCTGAAAAAATATTTTGGCTTGTAGCAGTGTGTGGGACTTGTTCTATTAGTCCATGTATAGTAACCTCCAGCAGTTTGCAAATTCAAAATAATTTTTATCTGCATCTAACCCAGCCAATACTTTTGGGGTAATACCACAATTTGGCCACTCAGCTCTGCTCGTTTCCCATCCATTGTTTTTTGTTCAAACAACTCCAGAGTTGTGAATTAGTTAACCACCAAAATGAGTGGAAAAAGGCCTGCTGCTGGTGGAAAGGGGGATAGGCGTGTAGGGAAGGAAAAAAAATTTTGTGTCCGTGGGGAAGGTGTTAAAGCCACAGTAACATCTGCAGAAGAAAGACCATCTTCCAGCCAAACTAAGATGTCTACTTCTTTTAGCGGACAATGTGATAAGATCCCTTTCTTACGGACACGCCAATTGCTACAAATTCCAGATGAGGCACAAAAACAGCAGGTGCTTCAACGGATATCAAGTGCTCGTTTAAGTGAGCTCTCCTCCACCTCAACTTCATCATCACAAATACTCCAGTACTCAGAGGTGTCACCCCAATCGCACTTGCTTCCTCACAGCTCCCAAGTCTCCAGCTGCCCGTCTGAGTATGAGGTAGAACAGATGGTTGAGTCTGCAGAGCTGTTTACTCATACTATAGCATGGGAATCAGAGGTCGGCTCCAGAGCTTCTGTGAATCCAGACGAGAAAATGATCTGCACTGATGCCCAGAATCTTTATGAGTCGGATCCAGGACCAGACGCAGAAGGTTCTGACCATAATGTAGACCCTCGTTCCCAAACTGTAACTCCTGTTGGTGGAGACAATGAGGAAGTTGATGATGAGACTCAAATACCTGATTGGAGTCGACAACTTTAGTTTTTTGTCAGGGCAGGAAGAGGTTGGCTCTGAGGACGACGGGTGTGATAACACACAGGGTGATGATGACGAGGTTGGGGATCCCACTTACTGTCAACCCACAGTCAGCCAAGAGATGAGGTCAGCAGAGGAGGTGGAGGAGGATGCTATTGACGACGAGGTCAGGTTGCGCCTTCCTGTACAGAGACGTAGTACTGGAAGCACGTCAACACCTGCATCCTCAAACACAACACTGCCTCTGAACACAAGTCGTGGTGGCTCTTCAGGTCGCATGGGTGCTAAGCCTTGCGTAGCCTGGGCATTTTTTCAGATCGATAAAGATGACCCAACTTTTGTTATCTGTAACATTTGTCAGCAAAAGCTAAGTAGAGGCCAAAAAATCCATAGTTTGAGTACTTCATGCATGAACCGGCACATGGATATGAAGCATAAGATGCAGTGGGAAGCTCACTGTGCTACAATACAGCCTAGCCAGCCGGGCGAACCACAGTCTGCCACATCTTGTGCATCCGCGGCGTTTTCATCCTCTGTGACTGAGGGGACAGCAGTCACACCTGTTTTGGGACGCAGACCTGCCACCTCTTTTCCCGCAACAGCCAGCGTGATTGGCAGGTCATTATTTTCTTTGGAGGTGGAAACACCAGCTGGTGTTCAGCGCTGTCCGACATCGATAGCACCACCTTTGGATCAAGGCAACCTAACATGTCCGTCTGCATCTTCCTCACAGACCGGCAGTTTGCCGTGGACACCCTTCTCAACCCCGTCTAAGCACAACAGCCAGCCCTCGGTCCCTCAGATGTGGACAAGTAAAAGACCATTTCCTCCTAGCCATGAGAAAGCTAAGAGGTTGAATTTCACCATCTGCAAGCTATTGGCTACAGAAATGCTTCCTTTCCGCATGGTGGACACAGAGGATTTTCGAGACCTTAAGTCCGTCACAGTGCCCCAGTACCAGATGCCCAGTCGGCACTACTTCTCAAAGAAAGGTGTGCCTGCGCTCCACCAGCATGTCGCACACAACATCACCGCTTCTTTGAGAAACTCTGTGTGTGACATGGTGCATTTCACCACAGACACTTGGACGAGTAGCCATGGACAGGGGCATTACATGTCGCTGACTGGGCACTGGGTAACTATGGTGACAGCAGGACAAGGGGCTGCTGTCTAAGTCTTGCGGTCCCCACGAGTTGTGCGTCAATCCTCTTTATCTCAAAGTTCCTCCACTGCTTCTGTCTCCTCAACCTCCTCTCGGTCCTCCACCTGCACCCAAAGCCTGTCTGGTCATGCCACAAGCTTTCTAACTGCGCAGAAGGGATCCTGCACACCTCCTTACTATGCTGGCAGCAGCACTCAATGTCATCAGGCGGTTTTTACTTTGAAATGTCTGGGAAATGTGAGTCACACAGCTGACGAGTTGTGGTCAGCTCTGGAGAACCAGTTTCATGAATGGTTGTTTCCACTGGACCTGAAACCAGGGAAGGCCGTGTGCAACAATGCTGCAAACCACGGTGCGGCCCTTCGCACTGGGCAATGTCACACACGTGCCTTGTATGGCTCACGTGTTGAACCTGGTTGTCCAGTAATTTTTAGCCCACTATCCCGGACTAGATGGCCTTCTGCAGAGGACACGGTCGCTGTGTGCTCACTTCCGCCATACGCGTCCCGCAGCTCAGCGACTTACATCTCTACAGAAGTCGTTGGGCCTGCCACTTCACCGGCTAAAATGCAATGTGCCTAGCTGGTGGGATTCAACTCTGCACATGTTGCAGTGACTGTGGCAGCACTGAAAAGCCCTGGTGCAATATGTTGTGACGTATAGCCTGGGCCAACAAGATCCAAAGGTGGGGCAAATCACGCTGGAGGAGTGGTCTCAGATCAGGGACCTATGCACCCTTCTGCACAGTTTTGAAATGGCGACGAAGATGTTTAGTGCTGACGATGCCATTATCAGCATGGCTATTCCGGTGATTTACATGCTGGAGCACATGTTAAACAGAATTCGGAGTCAGGTGGTGGCACAAGAGGAGGTGGAGGAAGTAGAGGAGGAGGAGTTATTTTGCGGAAGGGCTAACATCTGCAAGGTCCAGATGGTCAGCAGCACCAAGGCGGCAGGCATGTGAGGGTGGGGGAGATGGTTTTACCAGAGCGCATGGTAGCAGCCAAACTAGTGAGGAAGGAGCAGGAGCCCAGGAAGAAGTGGAGGACGAACGGATGGAAGACTCATCAGATGAGGGAGACCTTGATCACATTTCTGTTGTGCGAGGTTGGAGGGAGAGGGCAGAGGAAGGAAGCATGATTGTTACCTCGCCACCAACAAAACAGGGACTTGGTGCTCCTGGATGCGCAAGACACATGAGAGCCTTCTTGCTGCACTACCTGCAACATGACCCTCGAATTGTGAGAATTAGAAATAATCCTGAGTACAGGGTTGCCACACTGTTAGATCCCCGTTTCAAAAGTAAATTTGCAGAAATTATTCCTGCCATAGAAAGAGATGCACGCATGCAGGAGTATCTGCAGAGACTGTTGCAGAATCTTACATGTGCTTTTCCCCAAAACACTAGTGGTGCACGTAATGAATCTCACAGTTCCAACTTGTCAACCATGGGACCGTCGAGTGTTCAGCACTCAAAACGTAACTTTAACACAGTATCTGCGGGTAACATCAATTTTGCGGAATCATCTCACCACTTTTTTAGCCCATCCTTTACAAGGCCACAGGAGACAAGAAGTCTGACACATAGTCAACGCCTAGAGACGATGGTACAGGAGTATCTCCAAGCAAACATTGAAGCCATGACTATGTCACTGGACCCTTGCTCTTTTTGGGCTTCTAATCTGGATAAATGGCCGGAGCTCGCCACTTATCCCTTGGAGATCTTGTCATGCCCCGCAGCCAGAGTTCTGTCTGAGCGTGTGTTCAAGGCTGCTGGTGGTGTGCTGACAGATAAGCGCACGCGGCTCTCCACTGATAATGTAGACAGACTCACATTCATAAAGATGAACAAATCATGGATCCGAAACGACTTTTCTACCCCTGTGTCATCCTTGGGAGAGTAAAAGCTTGATGATTTTTTAAAATCACCTCACCAACCACTTTAAGCTTTCAAATTACTAATCATGTTTATCTGTATCTTGGCTGGAAAATAATTTGGGCCTTGTAGCAGTGTGCAGTACTGATTCTATTAGGCCATCTATACTAAACTCCAGCAGATTTAAAATTACTAATCATGTTTATCTGTATCATGGTTGGAAAATAATTTGGGCCTTGTAGCAGTGTGCAGTGCTGATTCTATTAGGCCATCTATACTAAACTCTACCAGATTTAAAATTACTAATCATGTTTATCTGTATCTTGGCTGGAAAATAATTTGGACTTTGTAGCAGTTTGCAGTACTGATTCTATTAGGCCATCTATACTAAGCTCCACCAGCCTTGAAATTAATAATAATTTTTAGCTGCATCTAGCCCGGAAAATAATTTTGGGGCTTCGAGATGCGCAAGACACATAAGTGCCTTCTTGCTGCACTACCTGCAACATGACCCTCAGATTGTCATAATTTGAAGTAATCCTGACTACTGGGTTGCCACACTCTTAGATCTCCCACACTCTTCGATCAACCTTTTCATTTTAATAAAGAACAAAAAAATGGTCATTTTTGAAATTCTAAGCATAAGCATGTTATTAGAAATTGAAATCAAACAGTTTTCAACTCAAAACTTTATTCTAGGTGATGTTACATTTGCACATAGGACCCCTTGTTCGAAAGGAGCTTCTGAACTCTCTCGTCCATTGAATTTGTCAGGTTTTGGATGGTTTCTGCTTCAATTGCTTTGCATGAGGACAGAATACCCTCCCAGAGCTGTTGCTTAGATGTGAACTGCCTCCCGCCATCATAGACACTCCTTTTGATGATGCTCCAGAGGTTCTGAATGGGGTAGAGTTCAGGGGAGCATGGGGGTCACACCATAAGTTTGTCCCCTTTTATGCCCATATCAGCCAGAGATGCAGATGTGTTATGTGCAGCATGAGACGGTGCATCATCATGCATGAAAATGATCTTGCTGCAGATTACACGGTTCTTCTTCTTGAACCATGGCAGGAAGTGCTGTTTGAGAAACTCCACATACATTATGGAGTTCATCTTTACCCCTTCAGGGATCCTAAAGGGGCTGACAATCTCTCTCCCCATGATTCCGGCCCAAAACATTACTCCACCTCCTCCTTGTTGGCGCCATAGCCATGTTTGCATGGGGTGTCCATCAACCAGCCATCCTCCACTCCATCCATCTGGACCATCGAGCGTTGCACGGCACGCATCTTTGAACAAAACAGTTTTGAAATCAGTCTTCATGTATTGTTTGGCCCACTGGAGCCGTTTCTGCTTGTGTGCAGTGGATAGAGGAGGTCGACAGGATGGCTTACGCACAGCTGCAAACCTATGAAGGACTCTGCATCTTGTTGTTCGGGGTACGTTGGAGGCACCAGCAGCTTCAAAAACTAGTCTGCTGCTATGACAAGGCTTTTTTGCCGCTGCTCTTTTAACCTGACGTAATTGCCTGTAGGAAAGAGTCCTCAATTTTCCCTTATCAGCACGCACACGTGTGTACTGTGAATCAGCTACATACTACTTGATTGTGCGATGATCAGGATGAAGTGTCTTGGCAATGTTGATTGTAGTCATGCCTTGACCTAAACACTCCACAATTTGTTGCTTCTCAGCAGCCGACATATCCTTTTTCTTTCCCATTTTGGCAGAAAATGTAGTCTGCTTAATAATGTGGGACAGCCTTCTTAAGTAGTCTTGCCTTTCATTGGACACACCTGCCAAACTAATTAGCACAGGTGTCTGCAATTGCTTACAGTGATATAAAGAGCCCTGACACTCATCACCATCAATGAGTTTAACTGACAAACAAAAAAATTCTTACCTTATCACTCCAAACAATTTTTGCATAATAATTTGGAACACAGTGTACATGTGCTTTTCCGCAAAACACCAGTGGTTCACGTAGTGAATCTTACAGTTCTAACTTGCCAACCATGGTCTGTATGGAGTTGTTCAATAAAGGGCCCAAAATTAAGATAACATAGACGGGAGAGGTCTCTATGAATACGAATTCCTAAGTATTTGATACCCTGTGAGGGCCAGGCAAAGGGAATGTTGGACAGGATGGAATCCTGTATGGATTTGGGGAGGGAGACATCAAGGGCCTCAGAATTCGCTGCATTGATTTTAAAATTTGACCAAGTAACAAAGTGATCTATTTCAACCATAACAGCAGGGATGGATAAATGTGATTGAGTGATATATACTAGGACATAATCAGCAAATCCAGAGCACTTGTACTAGGTGCCTCCCACCTCAATCCACCTAATATTGGGGTTATGGCGAATTGATGAGAGCAGGTGCTCCGTCACTAGGATGTATAAGAGAGGGGACAGAGGACATCCCTACCTTGTCCCATTGGTGATTATGAAAGGTGATGAAAATGTTCCATTTATCTTCAGCCTAGGTGACGGATTGCGATACAGGGCCGTGATTTTGGCTATTAAAGGGTCCCCTAGACCCCTACCCCAAGCTTTTTAGGAGAATAATATATGGCGTGCCAGGAGACTATATGGAATGCTTTCTCAGCATCCAACGAGAGTATCTAATTACAAATTTTTAACTGCATTCTAGCCCAGGTAATACTTTGTGTCTAGTAGCAGTGTCTGCTAGTCTGCGGATTGTCCCAGCTGTTAAGCAAGCTACACCACCTGTAGTTTGGAAACTGAATTTTTTCAAAGTAAATGGTTCCGGTCCCCAGGACACTCAGTGAAGAGCATCGGGGAAGCACCCCAAGGCATAGGGGCTGGGACTGGCGGTAGGACGCCTTGCGGTGGACTGCCGAGCTCGATCCTTATAAAAGCTTTTTAACTGCAGCAGCTTTAGTGGAAGCTACTGGAGCTGGAATTACGCGGCTGCTGGCTTGAGACTTGACCTCCAATAGATCCTTGTAAAAGGATTTAAAGTGTACTCATTCAAATTAGAGAGAAACTTTAAATTAAAAAGATTAGAACTGCCTCCACCACAGGGGGGCTCGCTCGACCCACCAGCGGACAGGCACCAGTATTGGGAGAGGAAGGCTGGCCGTCAGGGTCCACCGCGGCTCTGGCACAAAGCTGGCGACACGGAGGTCGTACGGGCAGGAACGGACTGGCCGTGTCGGCTTCGCACTTTTTTGGTTTTAGAAGGGCATGACATGCCTATATCTGTGTCTCCCCCTCCTTTTACTCCTCCACCTCTTTTCTTTTCGCATGACTATATGTACTTGTTACTTTTCCATGTGTTAGTTGTGTCTTCTGAGCAGTTTGTCAGCTTTTGGACACCTTTGAAGGTGTTTTCTATGTGTTTCGATGTGTTTTTGTTCACCTGCCATTGGTTTTAACAGTGTTCGAATGTGTTCGACGAACAGTTCGACAAACAGTTCGGCGAACATAAGGGTGTTCGACGAACCGAACCTAACTCGAACACTACGGGGGTGGCTCAAGACTATATTTCACATGTCCTTGCCCTATAAGACCCAGCCATTTTCCACGTAGCCACCATTTTCTCACTGCTGCAGTTGCGTGTTAGACGGCACCGCTGTTTCTGTGTGCGCTATTCTTTGAGTGTTAATTTCAAGCCAATTTTCGCACAAATCTACAGATAGCTTGGGAGTAGGGAATAGTTGTGATTGCAGTCCTTTTGAGGACTAGGTTACATCATTTCCTACGACTTTTATCAGGCAGGTATGTGCTCTTAAATTGATAGGTTGGGAGTAAAGACTAATTGTAATTGCAGTCCTTTTGAGGGCTAGGTTACATGAGTTCCTATCACTTTTATCAGGCAGGTCTGTGATCTTAAATAGATAGGTTGGGATTAAAGACTAATTGTAATTGCAGTCCTTTTGAGGGCTAGGTTACTTCAGTTCCTATCATTTTTTTGCCAGGCAGGTCTATGCCAGTGTTGTGCAAGTTTTTTTCACAGCATTTGGCTAAATCTAGCTAAGCAAATCCTTTTTGGCCTCTTGCAGTGTGTGTTAGTCAGTGGAGTAGCCTATCTGTGTTGCAAGCTACACTACCTGTGTAAAGAATACAAATTTTTTTACTGCACCTGGCCAAGTAAAACCTTTTGGGCATATCATCATTCTATTGGTCCATCTTTACTAACCTCCACCAGGTTTCAAATTCAAAATACTTTTTATCTGCATCTTGCTCTGAAAAAATATTTGGGCTTGCAGCAGTTTGTGGGACTTGTTCTATTAGTCCATCTATACTAACCTCCACCAGGTTACAAATTCAAAATAATTTTTATCTGCATCTAGCTCTGAAAAAATATTTGGGCTTGGGCTTGTAGCAGTGTGTGGGATTTGTACTATTAGTCCATCTATACTAATCTCCAACAGGTTGCAAATTCAAAATAATTTTTATCTGCATCTTGCTCTGAAAAAATATTTGGGCTTGGGCTTGCAGCAGTGTGTGGGACTTGTTCTATTAGTCCATCTTTACTAACCTCCACCAGGTTACAAATTCAAAATAATTTTTATCTGCATCTAGCTCTGAAAAAATATTTGGGCTTGGGCTTGTAGCAGTGTGTGGGACTTGTTCTATTAGTCCATGTATACTATGCTCCACCAGGTTGCAAATTCAAAATAAATTTTATCTGCATCTAGCTCTGAAAAAATATTTTGGCTTGTAGCAGTGTGTGGGACTTTTTCTATTAGTCCATCTTTACTAACCTCTACCAGGTTGCAAATTCAAAATAATTTTTATCTGCATCTAGCTCTGAAAAAATATTTGGGCTTTGGCTTGTAGCAGTGTGTGGGACTTGTTCTATTAGTCCATCTATACTAATCTCCACCAGGTTGCAAATTCAAAATAATATTTATCTGCATCTAGCTCTGAAAAAATATTTGGGCTTGTAGCAGTGTGTGGTACTCATGCTATTAGGCCATCTATACTAAGCTCCACGAGCTTTCAAATTACTAAGAATTTTTAGCTGCATCTTGCCTGGAAAATAATTTTAGGCATAGTAGTATTGTGTGGTACTCATTGTATTAGGCCATCTATACTAATCTCCACCAGTTTTGAAATTAATAATAATTTTTAGCTGCATCTTGCCTGTAAACTAATTTTGGGCAAATTAGCAGTGAATGGTACTCATTCTATTAGGCCATCTATACTAAGCTCCACCAGCATTCAAATTACTAATAAATTTTAGCGGCATCTTGCCTGGAAAATAATTTTGGTCATGGTAGAAGTGTGTGGTACTCATTGTATTAGGCCATCTATACCAAGCTCCACCAGCTTTGAAATTAATAATAATTTTTAGCTGCATCTAGCCCGGAAAATAATTTTGGGCTTAGTAGCAGTTTGTGGTACTCATTGTATTAGGCCATCTATACCAAGCTCCACCAGCTTTGAAATTAATAATAATTTTTAGCTGCATCTAGCCCGGAAAAAAAAATTTCTTCCCAATAGTGGTAGCAATAGAAATATGGGGCGCGCTCCTGGCTAACAAAAATATACGCTTCATAACAAAAAACACCAGCCTAGCGCACTGCATTAATAAGATGGCATCATCATCTCTCCCAGTGCTAGGCCTACTACGCCGGCTAGCATTCCTTTGCCTAAAACACAATGTATGGGTCCTCGCTAGCCACGTTGCTGAGGGGTCTAAAGCTGCTGCTAATGCTTTATCACAATTCAATTGGCAGATTTTCACAGAGCTCCTCCCCAACACCCACCCATCGGGCAACAGTTGCCCACCCTCCCTATGGGATCTAGTGGCGAATAGTTGATGCCATTAATCAAAGCTTCAGTTGCACCATCGACATGTCAAGCATACGGTAAGGCATGGGAAGAGTGGACATGACTAGTAGCAGGCAGACGGGTTGACCAATGTGAACAAGCCAGATTACAAGTCACCATAGAATTTCTCCACCAGCTAATGATGAGGGGCATATCAGGGGCGTCAGCGCAGCGGTGTCTGACCGGAGTAGCATTTCACTTCCAACTACTGAATTGGGCAGATGTGACAAAGAGATTCATCATCAGACAATCCATAAATGGGTGGAAAAGGGGTCAGCCAAGTCAGGAGTGTAGACGTCCCGTCCCGTGTCACTAAAACTGATTTCTCACATCATATCCCTAACATCATTAACATGACATTCACAATTTGAAGCAACACTACTGTCTACTGCATTTGCGTTCGCCTTCTTCGGGGCGCTATGCATAAGCGAATTAGTCCCTCAATCCAAAATTACCACCAGTGGAGGTTTATTACACCAGGACGTAGTCATAGCCAATAATGCAATACATCTACGCATACACCAATCGAAAACGGTTCCAGTGGGCAGGGGCACTTGGGTACTTCTACAACCCACAAACGGTACACTGAGTCGGGTAACAATAGTAAAAACATATAAACCATCAGATCACAAAGTAATTTCTTCCTATCACACATTGATGGAACACCATAATCAAGATACCAGTTCCAAGCTATATTTAATAAATGCATAACATCGGCAGGGAACCACCCCAAAGATTACAGGACACACTCATTCCGAATAGGCGCGGCCACGGAAGCAGCAAGAGCAGGACTGTCAGAAACGGAAGTACAGAGGATAGAGAGATGGCGCTCCACGTGTTTGGCGAGATACATAAGACCGGACTTGTTATCCTAACGTGGTTTGTTTCTTTTACAGGTGACGCTAAGCCAACAGTGTGGGTGATAGGCCACTCGTATATATATTTGGCAGAAAAAAGGGCGAAAGTCCGCCCAGGCGAGAGGAAATTAGAGTTTCATAACACATATTTCAACTGGAGAGGTATTAGAGGCCTGCTATGGCCACAGGTACTAAAGGAGGTAATCAAGGTAGGGAGAGAGGCAAGAGGTCCGGTCATCTTAGTTATACAGGCCGGGGGAAACGACCTAGGTCATCACAAGAGCAAATAACTAATGGCAATAATGAAACTAGACACTGAGCGCTTCAGAGAATTTTTCACAAAACTAACTTTAGCATGGTCAGAGATTGTGCCGATAGCGGTATGGCAAGGTGCGCGAGACATCACGGCCATAGAACGGACAAGGAGGGTAATAAATATTCGGATGGAAAAATTTAGAAGAGACAGAGGCGGTGTAATGATACAACACCGACAACAGGAAGGAGATAAAGCAGGCCTCATAAGGCCCGACGGTGTTCACATAATGGATATTGGACTGGACATATTCCTGTCAGAACTCCAGGACGGAGTGGAACAAGCGTTAAGAGTGATGGATGGGGGTCAGAGTCCTGCATACGAGTACGCAGGATCCTCCGTGGCCTGGAAATAGAAAGGACATGTTGGAGAGTTACACTTGTTGGCCAACTTGCCGGTGTGGAGACCCAGGGCATGCTGCAACAAGCTGAATTATTTTAGAAATAAAATGCCTTTGTAACCAAATGAGTATAAAGAGTTAATAAAGCTGTGACCGATCCTCACCCATCCAGGTGTAAGAGTTATATTATTGTATTGTCAAGGTAAGTGAGGTGGTAGGGGGGATGAGCGTCTGGGTTTGGTTGGGGGTCCCCACAGTCTGCTAGGCTAGATGCATTTAAAAATTCTTATTAGATACACAGGCGGTGCAGCTTGCTTCGCAGCTGGGCTACTACGCCCAAAGTATTGCCTAGGCTAGATGCAGTTAAAAATTCTACGCTGACTATCAGGCACTGAATCTTTGGAGCAGACCTCTGAGTAAACAGCTCTTCAGACTCAACCATCTGTGTTACCCCAAGCCATAGTGTATGTAGTTTCTTATAGTTAAAAGGGGGGGGGAGCGACCCAACCCACCTGGAATTGACGATGCCGTCACGTAAAACACAGCAAGGGGACTCCAAAAAGAGTCTCCTTTTTTTCAAAAAATTGTGGCACAGACACCACTTATGTGGCATCAATTGACTCAGAGTTGCTTAAAACGGTTGATGAGGTGATTTTACCAAATCCTCAAGCTTTTAGTCTCCCCAGGATGACACAGGGGTAGAAAAGTCCTTACGGATCCATGATTTCTTCATCTTTATGAACGTGAGTCTGTCTACATTCTCAGTGGACAGCCGCGTGTGATTATCTGTCAGCACACCACCAGCAGCGCTGAACACACGTTCAGAGAGAACGCTGGCTGCAGGGCATGACAAGATCTCCAAGGCGTGAGTGGCGAGCTCCGGCCATTTTTCCAGATTGGAAGCCCAAAATGAGCAAGGGTCCAGTGACACAGTCATAGCTTCGATGTTCACTTGGAGATATTCCTGTATTATCCTCTCTAGGCATTGACTATGTGTCAGACTTCTTGTCTCCTGTGGCCTTGCAAAGGATGGTCTAAAAAAGTGGTGAAATGATTCCACAAAATTGCTGTTACCAGCAGGTACTGTGTTACTGTTACGGTTTGAGTGAAGAAGACTCGACAGTCCCACGGTTTGCAAGTTAGAACTGTGAGATTCACTACGTGCACCACTGGTGTTTTGTGGAAAAGCACATGTAAGATTCTGCAACAGCCTCTGCTGATACTCCTGCATGCGTGAATCCCTTTGTATGGCAGGAATTATTTCGGAAAATTTTCTTTAGTACCGGGGATCTAAGAGTGTGGCAACCCAGTAGTCGGGATTACTTTGAATTCTGAAAATCCGAGGGTCATGTTGCAGGTAGTGCAGCAAGAAGGCACTCATGTGTCTTGCGCATCCAGGAGGACCAAGTCCTTGTTGTGTTGATAGCGATCTAAGAATCATGCTTCCTTCCTCTGCCCTCTCCCCCCAACCTCGCACAACATAAATGTGATCAAGGTATCCCTCATCTGATGAGTCTTCCATGCCCATCGCCAGTTCATCCTCCACTTCTTCCTCAGCTCCTGCACCTTCCTCAACAGTTTGGCTGCTACCATGCGCCGTGGTAAATCCCTCTCCCCCACCCTCCCATGCCTGCCGCCTTGGTGCTGCCGACCGTTTGGACCTTGGAGATGTTATCTTTTCCGCATATGACTCCTCCTCTACTTCCTCCACCTCCTCTTGTCCCACCACCTGACTGAATTCTGTTTAACGTGTGCTCCAGCATGTAAATCACCAGAATAGTCATGCTGATAATGGCATCGTCGTCAGCACTAAACATCTTCGTCGCCATTTCAAAACTGTGCAGAAGGGTGTGTGGCGCCCCTGAGGGTTCAGACGCCACAAAGGTACTGCATCTCACCCAGAGGAGTGGTATCTGACCCTCAGGTAAGGAAGGAGTATGGCTCGGGACCCTAACACCTGCATCCAACACATACCCGCAGTGGGGGTAGGGGGAGATTGCTCCTAAAGGAGAGCACAGTCCCAGGTCCCTAGCTGGTGGGAGGGTCCTATGTAGTGGGTGTGGGTGGAGAAAGCAGCTTAGGGGAGCACATGACAGGGAGAGTATAAATAGGAAGCCATCTTAGAAAGAGCAAGCCAGTCAGAAGATAAGTGACAGGAGCAGAGGCTCTGCATGAGCTCTGCTCCGGAGGCGGGCATAGCCTGGGAGGCCCAGGACTGAAGGAGAGAAGAGAGGAGTGGGAGCAGGAAAGCTCCAGGAACCTAAGGGACCCTAGGGGTATGGGCCGTGCAGAAGGCCACCCGTACTCCCGCTGCTACCAGGAGGTAGAGGGGTCAGGCCAGATAAGGGGAACCGGTCCCTCAACTAGCGGAGAAACATCAAGGCTCAACTAGAAACCGGAGGCTGCAGCATTTCATGTACAGCAGGCCAAAGTCAACACCAGTCTCACTAAGAAGGTAACCACAAAGGACACAGGGGACGGAGCACACGTCGTCCACCAAGGTCCGAACCAATACCGGATAGAAGTGTCACTGGGTGTGAGGTGCAGGGAGAAGACTACAGAAGGGGGTCCTGCTAAGTACTCCAGAGCTATCTGGGGGTGGACTGAGCACCACACTGAGTACGCACAGCACGATGGGGGAGATTGCTCTGGTACCTGTAATCTGGACTGCAACAACTGTGAGTAAAGATCTTGGGACTGCATCACATGGACTCTGTGTTCATTACTGACTCCCTGCACTACAACCACCATCATCCACCCACACTGCCCTGAAGCTACACTCTTCCTGTGGGGAGTAATAATACCATTGCTGCAAAACCACCAGCTTCAGAGGACTGTTCCGCAGCGGCGGCCCCTTTGGCCACACTCCACAGGTGGCGTAGTCGGACATTATAAAACCCATATATACAAATTACCCTTGGATTGACCGCACTGGGTCACGGACCAGTGACTACAACCCCCAGCGTCTACCGGCCCGGCTCCGGGTACCCCACGGCCCAGGGGGCGCGTCAACTTCATAGGTCCCTGATCTGAGACCACTTCTGCAGCGTGATTTGCACAACCTCTGGATCTCGTTGGCCCAGGCTATATGTCAGAACGTATTGCACCAGGGCTCGTTGGTGCTGCCACAGTCGCTGCAACATGTGCGGAGTTGAATTCCACCGTGTCGGCACATTGCATTTCAGATGGAGAACTGGCAGGCACAGCGACTTCTGTAGAGATGTAAGTCGTTGAGCTGCGGGATGCGAATGGCGGAAGTGAGCACACAGCGACCATGCCCTCTCCAGAAGGCCATCTAGTCAGGGATAGTGGGCTAAAAATTGCTGGACAACCAGGTTCAACACGTGAGCCATACAAGGCACCTGTGTGACATTGTCCCGGCGAAGGCCCTCACCCAGGTTTGCAGCATTGTCACACATGGCCTTACCTGGTTGCAGGTCTAGTGGAGACAACCATTCATGAAACTGGGTCTCCAGAGCTGACCAGAACTTCTCAGCTGTGTGACTCACATTTCCCAGACATTTCAATGTAAATACCACCTGATGCCGTTGAGCCCTGCTGCCAGCATAGTAAGGAGGTGTGCAGGATTCCTTCTGCGCAGTTAGAAAGCGGGTGGCATTACCAGACAGGCTTTGGGTGCAGGTGGAGGACCGAGAGGAGGTCGAGGAGGCAGAAGCAGTGCAGGAACTTCTAGATAAAGAGGATTGACGTACAACTCGTGGGGACGGCAAGACTTAGACAGCAGCCCCTTGTCCTGCTGTCACCATAGTTACCCAGTGCCCAGTCAGCGACATGTAATGCTCATGCCTACTCGCCCAAGTGTCTGTGGTGAAATTCACCCTGTCACACACAGAGTTTCTCAAAGAAGCGGTAACGTTGTGTGCGACATGCAGGTGGAGCGCAGGCACACCTTTCTTTGAGAAGTAGTGCCGACTGGGCATCTGGTACTGGGGCACTGCGATGGACATAAGGTCTCGAAAATCCTCCATGTCCACCAGGCGGAAGGGCAGCAGTTCTGTAGCCAACAGCTTGCAGATGATAAAATTCAACCTCTTAGCTTTGTCATGGCTAGGAGGAAATGGTGTTTTACTTGTCCACATCTGAGGGACCGAGGGCTGGCTGTTGTGCTTAGATGAAGTTGAGTAGGGTGTCCCCGGCAAAGTTGCCGGTCTGTGAGGAGGATGCAGGCGGAAAAGTTAGGTTGCCTTGATCCAAAGGTGGTGCTCTCGATGTCAGAGAGCGCTCAACACCAGCTGGTGTTTCCACTTAAAAATGAAATGATGACCTGCCAATCACCCCGGCTGTTGCGGGTAAAGAGGTGGTAGGTCTGCATCCAAAAACATGTGTGACTGCTGTACCCCCAGTCACAGAGGATGAAGAGGCCGCGGATGCATAAGATGGGGCAGACGGTGGTTGGCGCGGCCCGCTAGACCGCATTGTAGCACAGTGAGCTTCACACTGCAACTTATGCTTCATATCCATGTGACGGTTCATGCATGAAGTACTCAACCTATGGATTTTTTGGCCTCTACTTAGCTTTTGGTGACAAATATTACAGATAACACGAGTTGGGTCATCCTTATCGATCTGAAAAAATACCCAGGCTATGCAAGGCTTAGAGTCCATGCAACCTGAAGAGCCACTACGACCTTGTCGTCAGAGGCAGACTTGTGGTCTCTGTCCAGGAAGGCGCAACCTAACCCCATCGTCAATAGCATCTGTGATGCCCAGCTGCGCTTAGTATCACAGATCCTAGAAGAGTGCATTGATGGATTCCTCCATAATAGGCCCCCATAAACATTCACACATCTCCACCTTCCACCTCAGACCAGCAGAGGGAGCCCATTAGAGATATAAATAGGGAAGGTGGAGCTAGGCAGTTCAGTTCCTCTGAAGAGTTCCTGCAGTAGAGAGGCCTAAGAGAGGTCAGTGTGCAGTGGAGCTCAGTCTAGTCTAGAGAACTCTGTTAATAGTTCAGCACTGGAGCACGAGGCTCCTGTTAGCTAGATTCAGGGATCCCAGTTAGAGCTTAAGGTGTGCCGGCGCCATAAGATCAGTGAAGCGCGGCAAGCTGCCATTAGTGTGTATAGCCTAGTGAGGGCCCGAGTAGGCCGAAGGCGAGTGGAGAGTTAGTACATAGGGGGCAGAGGAGCTTAACCAGCTCACCCCGAAGCATTTACCGGACACCGGATCCGAGCTTACCGGAATCTCTATGACCCAGTAAGGCATAACCAGAATCCCTGGAGAACTACAAGTCCCAGAAACGCTAAGGTGCTGATACATAAAAAAGCCAGGAGATGCTTAGGCCCCGCATACTGGGAGCGTGAACTCCAAGACAAGGCCCTACCACAAGGTGAGCCAGCACAGGATAGAGACAAAGTTAGGCCGAGCTCCAGGCAGGTCAGAAACTTACTACGCAGAGGCAAGAAACAGGAGGCCCTACACCCGCTCATTGGGGAGGATCCTGATATGCACCCTTCACCCTACAGTGCCCTGGGATGTGCCTAAATTTCCACCAGTAAAAGGTACTGAAGTGACTACCGTGTCCGTTCCCGTTCTTGCTCTGACCCAGCTGGGTCTCGCCTGTCCTGCATTCCCCCTGCATACGCTTTTCTGAGGCCTAGCTCCACCTGTGGGGAGCTATACCATTGAGCTTCCTTATCACCGGCCTCAGTGGACTACTGCAGCGCTTGTGCTTCTCACCAGATACCACAGGTTGCATCACGAACTCTTATAAAATTAACAATTATCCACCCTTTTAAAGAGTGACCCCAGGGTACAGGCCCGGGAGCCGACCACCGCGACATCCCAAAGGTCAGGCAAAGGCCCGGGTACCGAGTCATCCCCATATCCTGGGCTAGTCACATCCTCCTCCACCTCCTCTGCTGACCTCATTGACTGGCTGACTGTGGGTTGACAGTAAGTGGGATCTCCAACCTCGTCATCATCACCCTGTGTGTTCTGACTCCCGTCGTCCTCAGAGCCAACCTCTTCCTGCCCTGACCGAAAAGTCAAGTTGTCGCTCCAATCAGGTATTTGAGTCTCATCATCGTCTTCATCATTGACTCCACCAACAGGAGTTACAGTTTGGGAACGAGGGTCGACATTATCCTCAGAACCTTCTTCATCTGGTCCTGGATCCGACTCATAAAGACTTCTGGGCATCAGTGCAGATCATTTCCTCGTCTGGAGTAACAGAAGCTCTGGAGCAGACCTCTGTTTCCCAGGCTATAGTACGAGTAAACAGCTGTGCACACTCAACCATCTGTGTTACCCCATACTCAGACGGGCTGCTGGAGACTTGGGAGATGTGAGGAAGCAAGTGCGATTGGGGTGACACCTCTGAGGACTGGAGTATTTGTGATGTTGAAGTTGAGGTGGAGGAGAGCCCACTTGAAGGAGCATTTGATATACGTTGAAGCACCTGCTGTTTTTGTGCCTCATCTGGAATTTGTAGCAATGGGCGTGTCCGTAAGAAAGGGATCGTATCACATTGTTCACGAAAAGAAGTAGACATCTTAGTTTGGCTGGAAGATGGTCTTTCTTCTGCCGATGTTACTCCCCCCCACCGCGGGGGGGCTCGACCCACCAGCGGACAGGCACCAGTATTGGGAGAGGGGGGCTGGCTGTCAGTGTCCACCGCGGCTCTGGCACAAACCCGGCGACACGGAGGTCACACGGGCAGGAACGGACTGGCCGTGTCGGCTTCGCACTCCAGCGTAGTCCCTCTGCCCGCTCGCGCCAGTAACCTCAAAGGGAGGCGCAAGCGGCTTTTCTTCCCAGGGCTGTTCCCCGCCCAGCAGGAACGTGGGGGAGCTCAGGGCGGCCTTCCACTGTACTCCCTTACCTCCCTCACCCTCTTTCCTTCTTCCGTTCTCCATCTAACCCCTCGGCTATGTGGTGTCCTCTCTCCCTCCAGCTCTCTCCTTCTCACAGGTGGACTACCGCGTGTATTCACACTGTGGCGAAACTTTTGGGCCCAGGCATAAGAAGTTGTCGAGGTAATGGATAATATGTGCCCCCTTAGAAACGTCCATTACAACCCATTCGAGGAAGCAACTAAATGCCTCAAATAGTGAGCAGGATCTGGAGCACCCCATGGGCAAACTGCGATCTATATAGTATGCTCCTTGCCAGAAGCAGTCCAATAGGTGGACACTATTCGGAGGCACAGGTAGTAAGTAACCGGAACGCCGCATCAATGTCTGTTTTGACCATTAGGGTGACCCTTCCCAACTTCTTGATCCGCCTGATTGCCTTGTCAAAGGATTTACAGTACATACTGCTGTACTTGGTTCCGCGTCGATGTTGTCGTTTACTGACCTGCCCCTTGGATATGACAAATGGTGGATTAGTCAGAATGTATTGGGTTCCGTTTTTGGCACAACTCACAACGGGGATACCACTACGTCTTGTAAGGAAAGTGTTCTGAATGGAACCGCCATTCTACCTAAAGATATTTATTTTTTTAATTTTCTTGTCACGACGTCTGGGTGTTGGTAGGCTGATTTTAGATTTTTACTCCAGCCTTTCTTGATTTTAGAAGTGCATGACATGCCTATATCTGTGTCTCTCCCTCCTTTTACTCCTCCACCTCTTTTCTTTTCGCATGACTATATGTACTTGTCACTTTTCCTTGTGTTAGTTGTGTCTTCTGAGCAGTTTGTCAGCTTTTGAACACATTTGAAGTGTTTTCTATGTGTTTTCTATGTGTTTCTATGTGTTTTTGTTTGCCTGCCATTGGTTTTAACGGAGTTCGAAGGTGTTCGACGAACAGTTCGACGAACAGTTCGGCGAACATACGGGTGTTCAACGAACCGAACTCGAACACTACGGGGGTGGCTCAACACTATTGTTTATAAAGGATATATGGCATTGTTGTCACCTGGGAACCAGTGTCCAGCAATGCCTCCTGCAGGTTTAGAGCATAGTCCCGTACACTGTCTTGCACCCTTAGAACTTCATTTTAATCTCTGCTGCTGTGCGGGTGTCAAAGGTATCCTTTAACCAGGCCAGTATTTCTTTAACAGTGCTTTTGTCCCTGCCCGGCCAGGACTTCACCTCTCTCTGGCCTGCACCGATTAACTGGCCTATGAGGATGCTGACTTTCTGTTGTGCTCTTCAGACAGGGGGTACACTTGGAACAAACTGTGCAGTCTCTCCCCAAAGTCACTCAGGGTGTGCGACTCCCCTGAGTACTGGGGATACCATGCCACCCCCGGTATATACGGCATAGATAACGGCATTACTGTGGCGGCGGGCACGCCCGCGGCTGAGTCCTCTCCCAGGTTGGGCATCTTCCTCCCCCCTAGTGAACCTCAGCCAGGTCCTGGGTTTCTGCTGACGTACCAGTATGCTGCTCTGCAGGCGGGAGGGATCTCTTACCTGGCGGTTCCAGATCGGGGCCTCCTGCTTCCCCTTGGCTGTCGGCAAATGACGTGATGACTCAGTTCAGGAAAGTCTATGGCGCACAGTCCCCGGTTATACCAGGCTTCGTGAATCCTGTTCGTGAAGCCAAGTATGATGCACCTCCTGGGCCCTGGGGTACTCGGTAGCTGGGCCGGTTGGTGCTGGGGGTGACATGGTAGCAGTGACCCTGTCCGTGACCCAGGGCGGTCAATTAAAGGGAAAGGTAGAAGGGGAATAAAGTTTTTATAGATAACGTTTGTGACGCCTCCTTTGGTATGAGGCTGAGGTGCAGATCCTCTGGAGCTGATGGTGACACAGCAGAGTTGGTTCAGCTCTCCACAGGCAGAGCTTAGCTCCAGGGCAGGATCTAGTGATACAATAGGGTAGATGTTGTTGGTGTGGAGTAGTGCAGGTGATGGTGCAGATAATGACCAGTCCACAATTTAATGGCGTTTTCCTTTCATCTTTACTTGCAATTGTTAAGCAGACCAGGGCACGGGTACTAGCTGGTGGTAGAGGTCCGGGCGGCCTGGAAGCAAGTTGGGGATCCACCTCGCCAGGTGAAGTTGTAGGCCTTCCTTCTGTACTAATCTCTTTTGGCCCTGCTGCTTGTAGCTATGCTGCGGCCCTCATCCCTGAGTAAAACGTCTGTTCCTCACCCGTGTGGCAGGCAGCTCGGGCCTTCCTTATGTGTCACTCCCACGTGGCGGTGCTGGGCCCTATGATGCTGCAGTCTCCTGCCCTCTGGATTCTGCTGCTGGGCCTTCAGTGCCCCACAACCTCGGACTCCGGTATCCGGTTCTTCTGCGCTTCTCTCCTCTGGGGTGAGCTGGCTTACAGCTCCACTCCCCAGGTCCTTCCTCATCACTGTCCTGTCTTCAACTCCTCTCAACTCACTCTAACTTTCCCCGCCTCCAGATTCCAGTTGCTATGGGGAGGAGCTCCTCTTTCTGGTCTGGAGCCAGGAATGTGTTGTATGCTGGTAAACCTGATTAGGGGACCCCTCCTTGCTTTCAGGCATGGCATCACCCCTTGTAAGGGAGGCAATGCCACTGTGGCAACCAGACTCCTGGGGTGTAACACCTACACCAGTTCTGTGTCTAATGACTTTAAGAAGAATAACATAAATATACAGAGTAGATTGTAACTGCACAATATCAAGCAAGGGACAGTTATCATAACTAATCTTGCTGCTCTCTTTTCTCAAAATCGCTCACTATGCCACCTCTTCTTTGGCACTCACTGGACTGCTACCCTCTTGATCTTCTCTTTGGCCCTCACAGGCCTCACAATACTGCTGGGTGTAACACTAATTGTCCTTTAAAAGCTCAATCAAAAATACAGAGAGGAGGACTTTCTGTTAAAGGGAATATGTCACCAGGATTTTGCTACCTCACCTGAGTGCAGCCTGGTGTAGGAAAGAGAACCTGATTCCAGGGGTCTATCATTTACTTTACTGGGTGCTGCAGTTGTGACAAAATAAGAATTTTTGGATGTAGCATGTAGCAGATCTCAAAAAGCTAACCCCGCCCACACCAGGCTCTGTATGTACATTGTCTATAGACAGTGAGCTGCTTATTACAGGAGGGGGCGGAGTCATACATGTGACAGCTAGTCACAACATTGATAATGTCCTAATGATAAAACCTTACGAGTAAGTAAACGACAGCACACAGCTTGATAAATGAAACATTGTTGAAATCTGTGTTTTAACCCCTAACCTCTTTCTGTCTTCAGTTTGCCTAGCAAAACTTGCTGACAGATTTCCTTTAAGGCTGGCATGGAATTTCATTGAATGGAAGTTTCAGCATGTAATTTCCTGGCAGATTACTCAAGCTATGCAACCTCCCAGTTAATGGGAGTGGATAACTGGTAACTGCAAAAACGTAGGATCTCTCTAGCTGCTGCATAGTTATCAGTGATCCACTCTCTTTCAGTTGGATGTTGCATATTATGAGTGACTACTAGGAGAGCACTTCTATAGTTACTGCATGCAAATCGCACAGGTACTTTATGTGTTCCAAAATCTGGTCACATTAGGAAGCACCAAAGCTACAAGCCTATGCATTTAATATTTTGATGAAATGATAGGAACATTTTAAATGTTTTTTTTGGATGATTAGACACATCCCTGAAAGATCTAGTTCAAAACCTTGAAAGGGCATCTTCTAGTTAAGTAGCTGGCATCCAACTATTCTTAATGTCTGTGGTAATATAATGGTGTTATTCTCTCCATCATTAATTTTTTTAACTATTTTCAATGAATTACCTGCTTGTTCTTACAGTTTTGGAGAACACTTGGATTGAGGTATGCTTTTTTATTACATTGAGATTGTACAATATATTTTATGCACTCATTATAAAATATTCTGAAAGCCGTAAGTGATACTTTCTTTTTCCCTTCTGCTTTTATTAATACTTTTTTTTTAAACTTGAAATAATATACACTGTGTGCAGAATTATTAGGCAAGTTGTATTTTAGAGGATTTTTTTTATTATTGATCAACAGCTATGTTCTCAATCAACCGAAAAGACTCATAAATATCCAAGCTTATTATTTTTGGAAGTTTTGATTTGGCTATTTTAGGAGGATATCTGTTTGTGCAGGTAACTATTACTGTGCAGAATTATTAGGCAACTTAATAAAAACCAAATATAATCCCATCTCACTTGTTTATTTTCACCAGGTAAACCAATATCAGTGCACAAAATTTAGAAATAAACATTTCTGACATGCAAAAACAAAAAACAAAAAAATTAGTGATCAATATAGCCACCTTTCTTTATGATGACACTCAACAGCCTTCCATCCATAGATTCTGTCTGTTGCTTGATCTGTTTTCGATCAACATTGCGTGCAGCAGTCACCACAGCCTTCCAGACACTGTTCCGAGAGGTGTGCTGTTTTACCTCCCTGTAGATCTCACATTTTATGATGGACCACAGGTTCTCTATGGGATTCAGATCAGGTGAACAAGGGAGCCATGTCATTATTTTTTCTTCTTTTAGACCTTTACTGGCCAGCCACACTGTGGAGTGGTTGGATGCATGTGATGGAGCATTGTCCTGCATGAAAATCATGTTTCTCTTGAACGATACCGACTTCTTCCTGTACCACTGCTTGAAGAAGTTGTCTTCCAGAAACTGGCAGTAGGTCTTGGAGTTGAGCTTCACTCCATCCTCAACATGAAAGGTCCCACAAGTTCATCTTTGATGATATCAGCCCATACCAGTACCCCACCTCCACCTTGCTGGCGTCTGAGTCGGAGTGGAGCTTTCTGCCCTTTATTGATCCAGCCTCTAGCCCATCCATCTGGCCCATCAAAAGTCACGCTCATTTCATCAGTCCATAAAACCTTTGAAAAATCAGTCTTAAGATATTTCTTGACCCATTCTTGACGTTTTATCTTATGTTTCTTGTTCAAAGGTGGTCGTTTTTCAGCCTTCCTTACCTTGGCCATGTCCCTGAGTATTGCACACCTTGTGCTTTTTGATATTCCAGTAATGTTGCAGCTCTGAAATATGGCAAAACTGGTGGCGAATGGCATCTTGGCAGCTTCATGCTTGATTTTCCTCAATTCATGTGCAGTTATTTTGCGCCTTTTTTGGCCAACACGCTTCTTGTGACCCTGTTGGCTATTTTCCATGAAAAGCTTGATTGTTCAGTGATCACGCTTCAAAAGTTTGGAAATTTCAAGACTGCTGCATCCCTCTGCAAGACATCTCACAATTTTGGACTTTTCAGAGCCCGCCAAATATCTCTTCTGACCCATTTTGCCAAAGGAAAGGAAGTTGCCTAATAATTAAGCACACCTTATATAGAGGGTTGATGTCATTAGTCAACACCCCTCCTCATTACAGTGATGCACATCACCAGATTTACTTAATTGGTAGTTGGCTCTCAAGCCTATGCAGCTTGGAGTAGGACAACATGTATAAAAAGTATCAAAGTGATCAAAATACGCATTTGCCTAATAATTCTGCATGTGACGCGCCCCTGGGCCTGTGTCGCGCTGCGTTGCGCACGCGGGAGCTTACCCGGAGCCGGATCTCTTGAGGGTTGTAGTCTCGTGGCGGTGACCCGGTCCGTGCCCAGGGAGTCAAACTGGACGGCAGTAGATGTAGTACGACTACGCCACCCGTTGAATGCAGCTTATGGAGCTGCCGCTGCAGGACAGTCCGCTGAGGCCGGTGGATGGATGGTGCAGCGGGGATGGTATAACCCCCAACGGGAGGGGTATGGCCTCAGGGCAGCCGACGTGGATGATGGGGGTAGCAGGAACCACTCAGAGACGGTGCGGTGTAATTCAGGGTCTTTACTGGTAACAACGATAGACCCTCCCGGAGTACTTGCTAGCGAACGGGGCCTGGTCAGTCCTTGAGCAGATGGGATCTCCCCTGGCCAGGCGGAGTTGTAGGCCTCCCAAACTGACTGTACTCTTCTGGCTACCTTGCTAGAAGCGGATATAAGTAGCCCACGTCCCTGAGTGTACCGTGTGGTGCTCACCCGTATGGCCGGTGACTCGGGGCCTTCTAATGGCTTCCGCTCCACGATAGCGGTGCTGGTCCCACGCGTGTGACCGTGCCTTCGGGCTTCTTGGCCAGAGGACCTGAAATCCCCTGCCTGACGGATTCTGCTGCTGGGTAGGAATTAGTCCCCACAGCCTCGGACTCCGGGTCCGGTAAGAAATCTTCTCAGTCAGGGCGAGCTCTGCAGCTGCCAGCCCCTGACTCGTAGTAGTATTGCTCCCACTGAGCTTCTGCTGTTTCTTCCTATGCTGCTTCTTGTCTCTACTCTCCTTGACTGACTAACCCTGCCTCAGCCCAGGGTTTATACAGGGGAAGTTCTTCCCCTCCCAAGACTGGGCAGGAGGTGTGGCATGCACAGGATCCCTGACCAAAGGACCTCCCACCTGCTCTCAGACATAACATTACATTACTGTGGAAAACCAGACCCCTGGGGTGCCACATTCCCCCCTAGTGAAATTTAGTACTCCGGGACTAAACATATTTTAGAAAAAACATAACAAGATATAACAACAATAATAGTACAATAAGAAGAATCACATAAAGGTGGTCACGGCATGTCCGTAACCGGGTGCAGTCTTTGAAGAAAAGCAAGGTGTCCATTTCACCAAAACAGGGAGACGTAACCAGGTAGGGGTCTGTCCTACCCCGAGTCCTTAACAGTCTCTAGTCCATCCTGGGTTACGCTCCAACTATGTACAAGGATTCCCGGTAAATCCACCAAGGATTCCTAAAAATAACTGGAAACACAAAATTATACACAAGCAACAATACACAGATAAACATAAATAAAACAATTTATACACTTCAAATCCTCCAGCGTTCGGGTAACTGGCCTCTAGTGGCCCTAGTGGACCTACGGAGCTGACTGTCTGGCCCTGAACTACAGGGTCTAGGAGCTGTCAAGGGTAAACTGGGCAGCTGTCTACCGGCTCTTTGTCTCACTAGGGGTACGGCAGGCTCACTATAAGCAGAGGGTTGATCCTCCTGTTCTGCTTGTGTGGAGTCTTCTGCCTCCTGGACCGGCTGTTCTTCCTGCTCTACCTGTTGCTCCGTAGGTGCTTGGGATGCTGGTTGGAGGAAGGTGAGTACGGGTACCACAACTGCACCATTGACTTGAGTCCAAGACCGAGGGAAGTCCCCGAGCACAGTACTAACCACATCTTCCCTTTCCTCTACGGGTCGATGGTCTTCTTGTTCCTCTTCAGGGTTCCTCAGTTGTTCGGGACACTTCTTCAGGTGGTCCTGGGATACAATGGCTGTGGTTTCCCCTCCGTCTTTACTGATGGTACAAACCTTCGGGTTCTCGTGGCTTGAGGGCAGTACGGTGTACGGGTCCTTCTCCCACTGGTCATTCAACTTGTGGAGCCGTCTCTTCCTCTTCAAGACCTGCTCTCCGGGTACCAGGGGAACAGCGGGAGCATACTGGTTGTAAGTTTTCTCTTGTCTTTCCCTAGCCTGACAGAGACTTCGCTCCACGCTCTCCTGTACTCTCCGGTACTGCTGCTGCCTCTCTGTGTCCCAGTCTGTTTCTGGTGAAGTGTCCTCGGGTGTCAGGACTCCCATTTCCAGGTCAACAGGTAACTTACCAGGACTTGCCCTCATTAGGTAAGCCGGGGTACAGTTGGTGGAACCTACCGGGATGTGGTTGTATAGGTCCACCAGATCGGGCAACTTCTCAGGCCACAGACTGCGTTCTTCCAGGGGCAACGTTTTTAGAAGATCCATTACCACCTGGTTCATTTTCTCACAAAGTCCATTAGTTTGCGGATGGTAGGGTGTCGTCCTTATCTTCCGGCAGCCATACAGATTGCAGAATTCCTGGAAGACCTCCGCTTCAAAGGCAGGTCCCTGGTCCGTCAGCACTTGGTCCGGGTACCCGTGTGGACGGCAAAAGTGCTGCTGGAAGGCTCTAGCTGCTGTTTGAGCCGTTAAGTCCTTGACGGGGACGACAACCAGAAACCGGGAGTAATGATCCACGATGGTTAATGCGTAGACGTAGCCACTTCTGCTTGGGGTCAGTTTTACATGATCCAAGGCTACCAGTTCCAACGGTTGCCGGGTGACGATGGACTGCAGGGGAGTCTTCTGGCTGGCACGGTCCTTCCTTCTTAGGTTGCACGGGCCACAGTCTCTGCACCACTTCTCAATGGTTCCCCTCATGCCTACCCAGTGGAATCGCTCGCGCAGCAGGAACTCCAGCTTCTTCCACCCGAAGTGTCCAGCTCCGTCGTGGTAGGCTTCCATCACCATGGCTGCGTCTCTTCGTGGCACCACTACTTGCCAGAGTAGTTCATGCGTCCGGGAGTTAACCATTCTGCGGCACAACTTCCCCTTGTAAAGGAACAGTCGACTCCTCTCTGCCCATAGTTGTTTGGCTTCCTCCGGAGCGTCTGGTTCAAGGCAAGCCTCCGGGCGAGTCAGCATCTCCTTCACCAGTCGGACGGCAGGGTCGCTGTCTTGCGTTTCCGCCCAGTTGTAGTGGGGTAAGGGGTTCAACGTAGCAGCCTGCTTACTCCTTAACCAGTGGGAATGCTGGATAGTCCCATGACGGTGGAACGCAGGGAGTTCAACTTCTTCCAGTCCCTCCGGATCTTCTCCTCCGTCTGGCAGGTTGGGCATCCTGGACAAGGCGTCCGCGTTGGTATTGGAGAGTCCTGCCCGGTATTTGATTGTGAACTCGTAGTTGGACAGACGGGCCATCCACCTCTGCTCCAGGGCACCGAGTCTTGCCGTGTCCAGGTGTGTCAACGGGTTGTTATCCGTGTACACGGTGAACCGGGAAGAAGCGAGGTAATGCTTAAAGCGCTCGGTGACTGCCCATACTACGGCCAGGAACTCTAGCTTAAATGAGCTGTAATTCTCGGGGTTCCTTTCGGTGGGTCGCAGTTTTCGGCTGGCGTAGGCGATTACTCGTTCCTTCCCCTGCTGGATCTGGGACAGTACGGCTCCTAGCCCGATGTTACTGGCGTCGGTGTAGAGGATAAAGGGCTGGCTATAATCCGGGTACGCCAGGATTTCGTCCCCCGTGAGGGCCATCTTCAGCTGGCGGAAGGACTCTTCTTCCAGCTCCTCCCATTTGAAGGGCGGCTTCTGGTTCTTGGCCTTCCGGGACTGGCCTATCAGGAGGTCCTGCATAGGTGCTGACTTTTTGGTGAAACCGGGAATAAACCTTCGGTAGTAGCCTACCAACCCGAGGAACTGCCGCACTTCTTTTACGCTGGAGGGGCTTGGCCATTCCTTAATTGCGGTGATCTTATCAGGGTCGGGAGCCACTCCGTCAGCGCTCACCACGTGTCCCAGGTACTGCACCTTTGGCTTCAGGAGGTGACACTTGGAGGGTTTCACCTTTAGGCCGTAACTCGCCAGAGCTTCGAACACTTCCGCCAGGTGTTTCAGGTGGTCCTCATACGTCTTGGAATATACGATGACATCGTCCAGGTACAACAGGACCGTCTCGAAGTTTCTGTGGCCCAGACAACACTCCATTAGTCGTTGGAAGGTTCCTGGTGCGTTGCAGAGTCCGAACGGCATGCAGGTGAACTCGCTAAGTCCCATCGGGGTGGTGAATGCGGTCTTCTCCCGGTCCGCCTCTGCTACAGGAACCTGCCAGTACCCGCTAGTGAGATCCAAGGTAGAGAAGAAGTTAGCAGATCTTAAAGCAGCCAATGACTCCTCTATCCTTGGTAAGGGGTACGCATCCTTGTGTGTGATACGGTTGATTTTCCGGTAATCTACACGCATCCTCATGGTGTTGTCTTTTTTTCTGACTAAGACTAGTGGAGCTGCCCAGGGGCTACAGCTATCCCTGATCACCCCAGCCTCCTTCATGTCTCTAAGCATCCCCTTGGCATGTTGGTAGTGTGCAGGGGGTACGGGTCGATACCTCTCTTTTATGGAAGGATGGTCTCCCGTGGGGATGTGGTTTTCTACCCCCTTGACTCGCCCGAAGTCTAACGGGTGTTTACTAAACACTCTCTCGTACTCTTGAACCACCCGATAGACTCCCTGTTTCTGATGTGAGGGAGTGGAGTCAGTACCCAAATGTAGTTGCTGACACCAGTCCTCCTTTGTTTTCTTAGAGCCATTACCTTCCTCCGGGTGAGATGGAGGCAAGGGTTCCACAGATTGTATAGCATTTTGGTTAATGGTATATAATTTGGCTAGCGTGGCATACCGGGGCAGGTACACTTCCCTCTCCCCGATATTGATTATGCGAACGGGCACCCTCCCATGGCGTACATTGACCACCCCCCGTGCTGTCAAAATGGTGGGCCTACTGTCTGAGTAAACTGGTTCTACCATTGCCTGGTAATCTCTACCTCTCAGACCAATAGCTGCCCGGCACCAAATCATCATTTCACTTTTTGGGGGCATGGCAATAGGAAAAGGGTCACACATTCTTACGCTACCAATCTCACCGCCGGAGAGTTCCACCTGTTGCCGTCGCATCAGTGCCCGGATCTCTTTCTGGAGCACCCGCTGCTCGCCGGAGCTGGCGTTCTTGGCAACCTGCTGTAAAAGGAAAATCACCTCTGCAAGACAATTTTCAATTACATTAGTTCCTAGAGTTATTTTTGGGTGACTCTCATGTTTGTCAATATCTACAATGATCAGTCCCTGTGCTGCCAGTTCGACTCTACCGATTTTGATGGTCACCTCTTTAAATCCGATCTGTGGCACGGGCTGGCCATTGCTGGCGATGATACTCAAGTCGTCGTCAGGGTAGCGGGTAATATCCGAGTCATTCCAGTACTGCTTAAAGAGCACGTACGGGATGGTGGTGACCTGTGACCCGGTGTCCAGTAGGGCACTCATGGGAATGCCATCCAGTACCACAGGCAAGACTGGACGTCCTCCCACATATCTGTCGCGCCAGTTCGATGGGCCTGGTGATCTTTTTCCTGGGGGTTGGCCCTCTACCCCAGGTTGTGCCCGTTTAAAGAACAGTACCTTGCCATATGTCCGGGTTGATTGCAGCGGCGGCAGATGGGTCGTCCGTCTTCGCTGTATCGGTCACTGGGTCTTCCTCTGGCCGGTGGGGTCCTCCTTGGTCGACGCCACGGGATGTCCTCCGGTCCGGATGCCAGCTGGATCTTCCCTGGGGTGGAAACCTGTAAAGACTGCACAGTTCGGGTTAGCGCAGCAACGCTCTTAGCTAGCTCTTGGACCTGATGGTGTAGGTCTGGAGCCGGGTCATTGTCCAAAGCCTGCGCATCAGCTCCCACAGGCCCTGCCGACAAGGGCGTCGCCTCCTGGTGGTAAGTGATAGCTGGGCGCCTGTGGGTCACAACGCCACCCGGTGCCGGTTCTCGGAGCACCCGGATGGCTCTGTCCTTGAACTGTGCAAAGCCCAGATGGGGATCCTGTAAGGCCATCGCCCGCAACTGGGTTCGGTGGGCATTACAATATAGTCCCTCTATAAATTGTTCGGTCAAGAGCCTGTCCTCGTTTCCCACTCCATCAGGGTCGGTCTGCTTAATGGCCCTCAGGGCCTCTTGTAGGTTTAGTGCATAGTCCCTTATACTCTCATGCGCTCGCTGCTTGCAACCGTAGAATCTAAGCTTAATCTCGGCTGAGGTGCGGGTATCAAAGGTGTCCTTCAGCCGGGTTAGTATCCCTGCGACAGTCTTCCTCCCAGGTGGCCAGGATTTTACTTCCCTTTTGGCTGCCCCGGTTAGTTGAGCCACCAGGATGCTCACTTTTTGCTCTTCTGTGAGGGGGTACACCTGGAAGAGGCTATCCAGCTTTTCTCTAAAGTCATGCAGGGTATGTGACTCCCCTGAGTACTGGGGTAGCCAAGCTGCTCCCGGGATATAGGGCATGGTGAAGGGCATAACTGCAGCAGCGGTGGCGCTGGCGGGGGTTGAGGCAATGAAGCTCTCCTCCGCATCCGACATCTTCCTCCCCCCTAGTGGACCGTGGCCTACCTTGCGATGATCCTGTTCCGTAGGCCGCGGCTCCGCAGTAGATCGTCAGGGTTGAGGACCTTCCGTCGCGCTCCGGTGACGTCGGCGTCTGCTGGGCTCCTTCCAGGACCTTACGCAACGTCCGGACGTGAGGCGGGGCTTCAGTTCTCGCGCGCTTTCGGAGTCCACGCCCCTCTTCTTCCCGCGCGGCGTCCTCAAGATGGCGTCCAACGGCGGGAAAACTCCACGGATGGCGGGAAGAAGGCTGAAGATGGCGCCGGATGGCGGGAATCTTCACAGATGGCGGGAAGAAGGCTGAAAATGGCGCCGGATAGCGGGAATCTTCACCGATGGCGGGAAAACTTCACGGATGGTAAGTTTTAAAAGTCTCTTTTTCAGGCACGCAGTACCCGGTGGTTGCGGGCACGAAATCCTGCCGACTACGCCA
This sequence comes from Phyllobates terribilis, assembly GCF_046119375.1. Taxonomy (NCBI): domain Eukaryota; kingdom Metazoa; phylum Chordata; class Amphibia; order Anura; family Dendrobatidae; genus Phyllobates; species Phyllobates terribilis. Next base: position 248,595,387 of record NW_027362769.1, on the reverse strand, counting down.
AAGTTGACGCGCCCCTGGGCCTGTGTCGCGCTGCGTTGTGCACGCGGGAGCTTACCCGGAGCCGGATCTCTTGAGGGTTGTAGTCTCGTGGCGGTGACCCGGTCCGTGCCCAGGGAGTCAAACTGGACGGCAGTAGATGTAGTACGACTACGCCACCCGTTGAATGCAGCTTATGGAGCTGCCGCTGCAGGACAGTCCGCTGAGGCCGGTGGATGGATGGTGCAGCGGGGATGGTATAACCCCCAACGGGAGGGGTATGGCCTCAGGGCAGCCGACGTGGATGATGGGGGTAGCAGGAACCACTCAGAGACGGTGCGGTGTAATTCAGGGTCTTTACTGGTAACAACGATAGACCCTCCCGGAGTACTTGCTAGCGAACGGGGCCTGGTCAGTCCTTGAGCAGATGGGATCTCCCCTGGCCAGGCGGAGTTGTAGGCCTCCCAAACTGACTGTACTCTTCTGGCTACCTTGCTAGAAGCGGATATAAGTAGCCCACGTCCCTGAGTGTACCGTGTGGTGCTCACCCGTATGGCCGGTGACTCGGGGCCTTCTAATGGCTTCCGCTCCACGATGGCGGTGCTGGTCCCACGCGTGTGACCGTGCCTTCGGGCTTCTTGGCCAGAGGACCTGAAATCCCCTGCCTGACGGATTCTGCTGCTGGGTAGGAATTAGTCCCCACAGCCTCGGACTCCGGGTCCGGTAAGAAATCTTCTCAGTCAGGGCGAGCTCTGCAGCTGCCAGCCCCTGACTCGTAGTAGTATTGCTCCCACTGAGCTTCTGCTGTTTCTTCCTATGCTGCTTCTTGTCTCTACTCTCCTTGACTGACTAACCCTGCCTCAGCCCAGGGTTTATACAGGGGAAGTTCTTCCCCTCCCAAGACTGGGCAGGAGGTGTGGCATGCACAGGATCCCTGACCAAAGGACCTCCCACCTGCTCTCAGACATAACATTACATTACTGTGGAAAACCAGACCCCTGGGGTGCCACACATGCGGTGTACACTAACTATGTAAATTAATAAAGAATAATGTTGCTATGTTTTTGAGAGTTCTCCTCTATTTACTGGTGTTCAATATAAAATAAAAAAAATAATGAAATACTTGGGACTCCAAAATGTAGATAAATCATGTTTCTACTTTTAGCAATTCTGAAATGAATTGTAATGTTTTGACCCCAAAGCATTGACCTTCCTCAAACACGGATTATAGGGATTATAGTGATACAGGGAGACAAAAAAATTTAAAGGCAGCACTGAAGAATGCAATCACTTTTCTTAATTGCCAAAAAAGCCTATTTCTGAATTGCAAAAAATAAAAATCAGATTTCTACATTTTGGTGTGCCAAGTATCTCAACAGTTTTAGTCTAACAAAGTGGAACCCTTCTTGATCACCCAATCTTCCATAAAGGAGTGTTGTATACCTATAGTATACAATATAAAATAATGTTTTCCAATAGTTGACCTGGGTCAGATAAGTTGGCTTTCTCAATCATAAAAATGAGGTTTAGTTGCATGCAGAATACTGTAACACCATTGCCAGCTCACCTGCATGATTTCCCCTCCCCCTCCATGCAGGCACACTGGCATACTCACTGCTCTGGCCCCACAGCGTGGTCCCCCTCTGCTGTCATGCCTCTTGTTTGTGCATGCTGCAATTCCTGGCAGCTCGCCTAGTGTGTGCGTGTGACCGCTTCCCCATTCTTAAAGGGGAAGAGTGCATACATAGTAAAATTCCCCCAGTGAATTTCTAGAAAGCATATAGTATAATGAGTTCACCTGCTGGATGGCTCTCCGCTTATTACTGAAAGTCATCCTATATAAAATACTACCTCTGCCTTAGGGAAGCAACAGCTTTCATTAGTATTAGTCTCTCCTACTGGTGAATTGTTAGATCTTCAGGTCCTGGTGTGGCGAGTGTCCTGTACTCGAATCCCTGGTTCCAGTGTGGCCAGGTGCTGAACCCGAATCCTTAGTCTGTGTGCAGCCAGTGCCTGAATGTTGTCCCCTGGCCCTGGTGTGGTCAGTCCTGTTCCTAAAGTCCCCTGGTCCCATTGCGGCCAGTGCCCTGAACATTGTCCCCCTGTACTGGTGTGCCATCTCCATGACCATTTTTCCTTGGTCCTGGTGCGGCCATGGCCCTGAACATTGTTCCCTGGTCCCAGTGCGGCCAGTGTCTGAACATTTCCCTATCCGTGTATCCAGACTGCTACAGCCATAAGTATCTGCCTAAATCTCTGTGTCAGTCTGCAATATACCCAAACCTATTAGTCTAAACAGAGCCCTAGCCTGTGTCAGCTAACTTGACTCCTGGAATCAGCTGCTGCAGTACCAGCATCTTCCTAGGAGTGGCAGCCGGAAGCAACCTGCAGCCTAGACTGTCTCCACTATCTGGAGCTGCAGTGAACACCAGGTAGCCGCTTAGCTACGCCCCTACCTAGGCAGACTTGGCCCTGTGGCACAGTGGGTCCACCAATCCCCTTGAGCCACCGGGTGGCATAACACATACATCGTACTGTACTGTATTGCACATAGGAGAAAGGAGAACCACCGAATGTCCACCGAATGTCCAGTCCAATATACAAGAGACATAAACCAAAATATATATAAAAAGACCTTTATTGGAAAATGGTCAAAGTGGTGCTACAAACACATGAACACCCACCATATAAAAAATGTAATTGCAACCTAATAAAAAGAACATGACTAGTGTTGAGCATTCCGATACTGAAATATCGGGTATCGGCCGATATTCGCGGTATCGGAATTCCGATACTTAATTCCGATACTTTTGCAATATCGTATACCGGAATCGGAAGTTCCCATAATGCAATGAGACATTTTCATTTTATTCAGCCAATGAGGATCCTAAGAAGTGTGGGCACATCCTGTTAGGCATGTAGGCATCTTAACTAATGGCATGGCTGTGATTGGCTGCTATAAAAGCCACCGCCGCCATTTTGAGCTCACTCTGCTGTGAATTCAGTTAGGGATAGGACGCTGTTGTTCTGAGGGACAGTTTTAGCTACCTATTTGCTCTATACTGCTTTACCCAAGCTACTTTCTAAATCACTGTGCCTTGCAGTGCTAGTGCACAGTTCCCTGTGCTGTTCACCGCTATCTGCAAGGTCTGTGTGTGTGAGTGCAGCTCACCCTGTAGTGTGTGCTTCAGCCAAGTCTGGTTGTAGTGCACTCAGTGTGTGTCACTGCCTCATACATTGTCCTTTTTTGCCAATTCATAATTTTTCCTGATATCTCCTATTAGTGTGGTGGTTCCATCTGTATTCAGCTAAATTGGTTCCAAACACACTATATAGGAGTAGATAGAGAAATTTTTTTCCGTCTTGCAGCACTAGTGCACAGTGCTCTGCATCTGTACTGTTCACCGCTGTCTGCAAGGTCTGGTGTGTGAGTGCAGCTCACCCTGTAGTGTGTGCTTCAACCCCGTCTGGTTGTAGTGCACTCAGTGTGTGTCACTGCCTCATACATTGTCCTTTATTGCCAATTCATAATTTTTCCTGATATCTCCTATTAGTGTGGTGGTTCCATCTGTATTCAGCTAAATTGGTTCCAAACACACTATATAGGAGTAGATAGAGAATTTTTTTCCGTCTTGCAGCACTAGTGCACAGTGCTCTGCATCTGTACTGTTCACCGCTGTCTGCAAGGTCTGGTGTGTGAGTGCAGCTCACCCTGTAGTGTGTGCTTCAACCCCGTCTGGTTGTAGTGCACTCAGTGTGTGTCACTGCCTCATACATTGTCCTTTATTGCCAATTCATAATTTTTCCTGATATCTCCTATTAGTGTGGTGGTTCCATCCATATTCAGCTAAATTGATTCCAAACACACTATATAGGAGTAGATAGAGAAGCCTTTCTGCAGCATTGGGCCCTGCAGCCCCAGCCAGATTAGTATTAGCCTATTTTTTGCAGCCTCATCTATTGCATTGTAGGTTACCTTCCTACATTGTAATAGCTACAAAAAGTTTGTGATACTATCGTTATTACATCTTTAGGCACATCCAGTGTCTTTTTGTGACAAAAAAAACCTAAATAAAGTTCACCAAACACTCCACTTTACAGTTGTGTAGGCCACATTAGCTCATATTAAAGTCTAGTCCACACTTTATAAAATTAGTGTTTCTTATACCTGTTAGCAGCTGTTCAGGAATAAGCACACTAAGCCCTTAGTACTTTTCTGCCTATCTTTATCAGTCTACCAAGATGAAGAAGGCAGGGAGTAAGGCATGTGGTCGTGGTCGTGGGCGTGGGCGTGGAGTTTCTGCAGGGAGAGGACGTGAGGATTCTGTGCCTGCAGGGAGAGGACGTGGGGATTCTGTGCCTGCTGCGGGCACCAGTGACTCAGCATCCCCCAGTTTTACCAGGGAACAGTCCTTTATGCGCAGCTTTGTAGGAGCTAGCCGTACCCCACTGCTGCGCGAGGACCAAATTGAAGCCGTTGTCGGATGGATGGCAGCTAACGCATCGACTTCAATTAGTTCCAGATCCTCTCAGGTCCTGAGCACTGAAGAGCACCCATCTGTCTCTTCACCACCTGCCAAATTGCCCAGGCAGTCAGAGAGCCCTGGACAGGAGCCATCTCTACTTCTGTTCTCTGAATCTCTTGGCTTGGAAAGAGGGGGCCAGCCAAGCAGAATTCGAGAATTTGAAGAAGAGGTAGTATGCAGTGATGCGCAACCGTTTTGTCTCTCTGAATCTGAAGAGGCGGGTGGGCCAGTGCCTATGGTCAGCAGCACACCTCAGTACGCATCTGATGATGAGACTCAGGTGCCACTTTCTGGTGCGTACTGTGCTGTCGAGACTACCCAGGAGAAGCAGTTGTTTGAAGAGGGTGGTGTAGATGATGAGGTCCTTGACCCATCATGGCGTGAGGGACAGGAAGGTGGTGGGAGCAGCTCTGAGGAAGAGATTCCCCGAACGGCCCAAAAAGGAGGGAGAGGGAGGGGGCAGACTTGGTTGCCTGTAGCCTCCACTTCGGCACCCATTAGGAGCATGGCTCTTCCAAAATCCAAAGCGGGCGCTCCCAAGACTTGCAGTGCCTGGTCCTTTTTTGACACAGTTGCAGATGACATTTGCTTTGTCAAATGCAAGCTGTGTAATCAGAAGGTGAAAAGAGGGAAAAGTGTCAGCAACCTCAATACCACAAATATGTGGAAACATGTGCGGACCAAGCACGTGGTGGAGTTACACAAACACACTGAAGACCTAGGCCAACCTACAGCGCCACCTACCACCTCTTCAGCTCGTGTTGTAGCCTCTTCCTCCAGCTCACACACAGCTGGTTCGGCTTCCTCACAGGATCGCCATGGAAGAATCTCTGGCACTGTTGTACAGAGACACAGTGTAATTCCACCCACAGCACCACTTTCCCAGTCATCCTCACACTCCCAGGCCAGTCTACAGCCATCGTTAGCACAGGCATGGGAGAAAAGGCGCCCATACTCGGCAAACCACCCCCGAGCACAGGCTCTGAATGCTGGCATTGCTAAACTACTGGCCCTTGAAATGCTATCATTCAGGCTGGTGGAGACTGACACATTCCGTAACTTTATGGCATTGGCAGTCCCACAATACAACGTGCCCAGCCGCTTTTATTTCAGCAGGCAAGCCGTCCCTGCCCTGCAACATCATGTGGAGGGAAAAATTAAACATGCGCTACAAAACGCCGTCAGTAGCAAGGTCCACCTGACCACTGATGCGTGGACCAGTAAGCATGGACAGGGACGATACCTTTCCCTCACTGCCCATTGGGTAAATGTTGTGGAGCCGGGTACAGATCTTGAGAGTGGCGCTGTACGTGTTCTGCCAACTCCAAGGATTGCAGGAATCCAGTCTGTACACATTGACTCCTCCTCATACTCCAGTTCCTCTGAATCAGCGCTGCAGGAGCCGTCACGGTCTACCTCCACATCGACCCGTGAACGGTTACCTGTTATGATGACCGATATGAGCACAGCCGTGGCCAAACGTCAACAGGCCGTATTAAAATTAATTTCTTTGGGGAATCGAAGCCACACAGCGCAGGAGCTCTGGAATGCCATCAAGCAGCAGAGTGACGTGTGGTTTGTGCCAGCGAATCTCCAGCCAGGCATGGTAGTGTGTGACAATGGCCGAAATCTGGTGGCAGCTCTGGGCCTAGGCAACCTCACTCACATCCCATGTCTGGCACATGTGCTCAACTTGGTCGTGCAGAGTTTTTTGAGGGACTATCCGGATCTTGATGCACTGCTTCACAAGGTCCGCATAGAGTGCGCTCACTTGCGGCGTTCCAGCAATGCAAGATCACGCATTGCAGCTCTGCAGCGCCGATTATGTCTTCCGGAACATCGCATCATATGTGACCTACCCACCAGGTGGAATTCAACGTTACATATGTTGGAGAGGTTGTGTGAGCAGCAGGCAGCAGTAATGGAGTACCAGCTGCAGCAGGCGCAAACAAGTCGCAGTGCGCGCCGTTCACACTTCACCACCACTGAGTGGGCCTCTATGAAGGACATTTGCCACGTTTTGCGTGCCTTCGATTATTCCACGCGGATGGCGAGTGCAGATGATGCACTAGTCAGCATGACTATCCCCCTTATCTGCCTGCTTGAAAAAACACTGCAAGCACTAAGGGACGAGGTTTTGGAAGAGGTGGAGGATGAGGAGTCACAAATGCCATCTGCTTCTCTACAGTCTGCGCAACGTGGTTCCTCACAAAGGCCTAGGCAGGGGACACTTTGTGAGGAGGATGAGGAGGAGTCAATGGATGAGGAAGACATCTGTCCAGAGGAGGGAGGTACACAATGCTCTAGTAGTCAGTATCTAGAGCGAGGGTGGGGTGATGCAGAGCAGGCAGAGATCACGCCTCAAGCAGGGGACAGCGTTTCTTGGCCAGTTGGCAGTCTGCAGCACATGGTTGATTTCATGCTGCAGTGCCTCAGAAACGACCGCCGCATCGCCCACATTCTCAACACGGCTGATTATTGGGTGTCCACCCTCCTAGATCCTCGCTACCGGGACAACTTACAAAGCCTCATAACACCATTGAACCGGGAGCGTAAAATGCGGGAGTACCAAGACGCACTGGTGCATTCCATCATGTTCTCCATTCCAACCGAGAGCAGTGCTGCTAGTGCTTTACAAAGCAGCTCAGTGCGTCGAGGCAGTGGAGGAAGCTCTGCACAAAGAGGGAGCAGAAGCAGCGCCTCAGCACAAGGCAAGACCAGTATGGCCGAAATGTGGCAAAGTTTTGTGTCCCCGCCGCCACAAATGTCTACACCATCACAGACAGCTCCAGTCAGCAGGAGGCAACGTTTCCGTCAGATGGTGACAGACTACATGTCTTGCCCTCTTAGTGTACTCCCAGACGGCTCTTCTCCCTTCAAGTTTTGGGTCTGTAAGCTGGATACATGGCCAGAGCTTAGTCAGTATGCACTGGAGGTGCTAGCTTGCCCTGCTGCTAGTGTATTATCGGAACGCGTCTTTAGTGCCGCAGGTGGTGTACTAACAGACCGTCGCATGCGACTATCCTCCGATAACGTTGACCGGCTTACTTTTCTCAAAATGAACAAGGCCTGGATCTCTCATGAATTTGCCAGTCCTCTTCCAGAATAAATAATTGGTTGGCAACAGTATCCAGGTCTCCTGTTCTGTTCATGTTTCTACCACCTGAACTGTAATCCCTGAGCTCCAACACCGCCAGTTGGCGCTCGGAAGTGCCGTCTGCACAGTCAACACTTGCTGCCGTGTTATTGGGGTTCAGTAACGTCAGCTGTTCTCCTGCTGTGCGGACGGCAATTTCTCCTGATTTGTCCACATCCACTGTACTACACATTTTAAAGTTGCTCCAATTACTCCTCTGGCTCCTCTGTTTTCATTCTTATCCCTGGGCTCCAGCACCGCCAGTTGGCGCTCGGAAGTGCTGTCTGCACAGTCAACACTTGCTACCATGTTATTGGGGTTCAGTAACGTCAGCTGTTCCCCTGCTGTGCGGACGGCAATTTCTCCTGCTCTGTCCACATTCTCACTACTACAGATTTTAAAGTTGCTCCAATTACACCTCTGGCTCCTCTGTTTTCATTCTTATCCCTGGGCTCCAGCACCGCCAGTTGGCGCTCGGAAGTGCCGTCTGCACAGTCAACACTTGCTGCGGTGTTATTGGGGTTCGGTAACGTCAGCTGTTCCCCTGCTGTGTTCACGGCAATTTCTCCTGCTCTGTCCATATTCACTGTGCTACTTATTTAAAACTTGCTCCAATTACACCTCTGGCTCCTCCGTTTTTAGTATTTACCCTGGGCTCCAACACCGCCAGTTGGCGCTCGGAAGTGCTGTCTGCACAGTCAACACTTGCTGCCGTGTTATTGGGGTTCAGTAACGTCAGCTGTTCTCCTGCTGTGCGGACGGCAATTTCTCCTGCTTTGTCCACATCCACTGTACTACACATTTTAAAGTTGCTCGAATTACACCTCTGGCTCCTCCGTTTTCATTCTTATCCCTGGGCTCCAGCACCGCCAGTTGGCGCTCGGGAGTGCCGTCTGCACAGTCAACACTTGCTGCCGTGTTATTGGGGTTCAGTAACGTCAGCTGTTCTCCTGCTGTGCGGACGGCAATTTCTCCTGCTTTGTCCACATCCACTGTACTACACATTTTAAAGTTGCTCGAATTACACCTCTGGCTCCTCTGTTTTCATTCTTATCCCTGGGCTCCAGCACCGCCAGTTGGCGCTCGGAAGTGCCGTCTGCACAGTCAACACTTGCTACCATGTTATTGGGGTTCAGTAACGTCAGCTGTTCCCCTGCTGTGTTCACGGCAATTTCTCCTGCTCTGTCCATATTCACTGTGCTACTTATTTAAAACTTGCTCCAATTACACCTCTGGCTCCTCCGTTTTTAGTATTTACCCTGGGCTCCAATACCGCTAGTTGCTGCTCAGAAGTGCCGTCTGCACAGTCAACGCTTGCTCCAGTGTTATTGGGATTCAGTAACGTCAGCTGATCCCCAGCTGTGTGTCCGGCAAATTCTCCTGCTTTGTCCACATCCACTGTAGTACGGATTTAAAACCTCCTCCAAATACACCTCTGGCTCTTCTGTTTTTAGTATTTACCCTGGGCTCCAGCACCGCCAGCTGGTTCTCGGCAGTTCCATTGGCTCTTGTACCTTCTGCTACCCATCCGGGTTCCAGTACCGTCAGCTGGTCCTCGGTAGTTCCATTTGCTCTTGTATCTTCTGCTACCCATCCGGGTTCCAGTACCGTCAGCTGGTCCTCGGTAGTTCCATTTGCTCTTGTATCTTCTGCTACCCATCCGGGTTCCAGTACCGTCAGCTGGTTCTCGGCAGTGCCTTTGGATTAGGTGCCTCCTTCTCGGTATCCAAGTTCCACCAACGTCTGCTGGTCCTTGGTAGTGCTTTCTGGCACAGGTACCTCCTGCTTAGTAACCGAGTTCCAGTAACATCAGCTGGTCCTCGGTAGTTCCATTGGCTCTTGTACCTTCTGCTACCCATCCGGGTTCCAGTACCGTCAGCTGGTCCTCGGTAGTTCCATTTGCTCTTGTATCTTCTGCTACCCATCCGGGTTCCAGTACCGTCAGCTGGTTCTCGGCAGTGTCTTTGGCACGGGTACTCCCTCCTGCCCAGCCTGGTTCCAGCACGCCAGCTGTTTCCGGGTAGTGTCAACGTCACTTTGCCTCCAATGCGTTGTCCTGTCGTGTTGCGGTCGGGTTAGCCGACTCTATGGTGCCTGCAGTTTAGGTGACTCCTATGTGGGCTGCGGGATCTGGCAATGAAGGCTGGTTCCATAGTGCCAATAGGACAAGCACCCTCTGTAGGACTGTGGGTTTTGGTAACTGCGGCCGGCTCGCGGCCTTGAACTTTTTTTTTACATGGGTACCTTCTGCTACCCATCCGGGTTCCAGTACCGTCAGCTGGTTCTCGGCAGTGCCTTTGGATTAGGTGCCTCCTTCTCGGTATCCAAGTTCCACCAACGTCTGCTGGTCCTTGGTAGTGCTTTCTGGCACAGGTACCTCCTGCTTAGTAACCGAGTTCCAGTAACATCAGCTGGTCCTCGGTAGTTCCATTGGCTCTTGTACCTTCTGCTACCCATCCGGGTTCCAGTACCGTCAGCTGGTCCTCGGTAGTTCCATTTGCTCTTGTATCTTCTGCTACCCATCCGGGTTCCAGTACCGTCAGCTGGTTCTCGGCAGTGTCTTTGGCACGGGTACTCCCTCCTGCCCAGCCTGGTTCCAGCACGCCAGCTGTTTCCGGGTAGTGTCAACGTCACTTTGCCTCCAATGCGTTGTCCTGTCGTGTTGCGGTCGGGTTAGCCGACTCTATGGTGCCTGCAGTTTAGGTGACTCCTATGTGGGCTGCGGGATCTGGCAATGAAGGCTGGTTCCATAGTGCCAATAGTACAAGCACCCTCTGTAGGACTGTGGGTTTTGGTAACTGCGGCCGGCTCGCGGCCTTGAACTTTTTTTTTACATGGGTACCTTCTGCTACCCATCCGGGTTCCAGTACCGTCAGCTGGTTCTCGGCAGTGCCTTTGGATTAGGTGCCTCCTTCTCGGTATCCAAGTTCCACCAACGTCTGCTGGTCCTTGGTAGTGCTTTCTGGCACAGGTACCTCCTGCTTAGTAACCGAGTTCCAGTAACATCAGCTGGTCCTCGGTAGTTCCATTGGCTCTTGTACCTTCTGCTACCCATCCGGGTTCCAGTAACATCAGCTGGTCCTCGGTAGTTCCATTTGCTCTTGTATCTTCTGCTACCCATCCGGGTTCCAGTACCGTCAGCTGGTTCTCGGCAGTGTCTTTGGCACGGGTACTCCCTCCTGCCCAGCCTGGTTCCAGCACGCCAGCTGTTTCCGGGTAGTGTCAACGTCACTTTGCCTCCAATGCGTTGTCCTGTCGTGTTGCGGTCGGGTTAGCCGACTCTATGGTGCCTGCAGTTTAGGTGACTCCTATGTGGGCTGCGGGATCTGGCAATGAAGGCTGGTTCCATAGTGCCAATAGGACAAGCACCCTCTGTAGGACTGTGGGTTTTGGTAACTGCGGCCGGCTCGCGGCCTTGAACTTTTTTTTACATGGGTACCTTCTGCTACCCATCCGGGTTCCAGTACCGTCAGCTGGTTCTCGGCAGTGCCTTTGGATTAGGTGCCTCCTTCTCGGTATCCAAGTTCCACCAACGTCTGCTGGTCCTTGGTAGTGCTTTCTGGCACAGGTACCTCCTGCTTAGTAACCGAGTTCCAGTAACATCAGCTGGTCCTCGGTAGTTCCATTGGCTCTTGTACCTTCTGCTACCCATCCGGGTTCCAGTAACATCAGCTGGTCCTCGGTAGTTCCATTGGCTCTTGTACCTTCTGCTACCCATCCGGGTTCCAGTACCGTCAGCTGGTTCTCGGCAGTGCCTTTGGATTAGGTGCCTCCTTCTCGGTATCCAAGTTCCACCAACGTCTGCTGGTCCTTGGTAGTGCTTTCTGGCACAGGTACCTCCTGCTTAGTAACCGAGTTCCAGTAACATCAGCTGGTCCTCGGTAGTTCCATTGGCTCTTGTACCTTCTGCTATCCATCCGGGTTCCAGTACCGTCAGCTGGTCCTCGGTAGTTCCTCAGCTTTCTTGTACCTTCTGCTACATTTCCAAGTTCAAGCTTTTTGAAATGGTTCTTGGTAATCACTCTGGATCTCCCTGACGAGGACCCTGAAGACGAGGACCCTGAAGACCAACCCTAAGAAGACGAGGACCCCGAAGACAATGACCCTGAAGACGAGGACCCTGAAGACCACCCCGAAGAAGACGAGGACCCTGAAGACCACCCCGAAGAAGACGAGGACCCTGAAGACCACCCCGAAGAAGACGAGGACCCCGAAGACGAGGACCCAGAAGACCAACCCGAAGAAGACGAGGACCCCGAAGACGAGGACCCCCGAAGACGACGACCCTGAAGACCACCCCGAAGAAGACCAAGAAGATGACCCTGAAGAAGTTGACCAAGAAGACAAAGAAGAGAAGACAAGCACCAAGATACAGAAAAACAAGAGACAGAAAACCAAGAAGCAGAAATACAAGAAGCTGCAGAACAAAAAGCGGAAGAACATTAAGCATAAGACTAAAAATCAGAGCAAAAGATAATATCTAAATTATAAGCAGAAGATGACTAAGCAGTGTATGGGGGTGAGTCCGTTCCTCCTCGTGGTGCCCCTGGAAAAGACCTGCTGCTGCAGGCCAAACTGAACGCGGACAAATCCTGTTGTAAATCTTTTGTGACGGGCAGAACGAAAGGTGTAATGTCCAACCTTTTATAGATAACAACTACAGGAATGCCTGTCACAAATAAGAATATGATGAAGAAGAAGAATATGAAGAAGATGAAGAAGTAGAATATGAAGAATGTAAAAAAAAGAATAATACGAAGAAGGTGAAGAAGAAGAAGGTGAAGAAGAAGTGGATGAAAAAGATGCTGAGGATGATGAAGGAGAAAGTGTGGGAGAAGTAAAAAAGAAGGTGAAGAGCATGGAAGTAGTGAAACATAAATATCTGACAAAATATAAAAATACTTAACATAGTTAATATTTCCGTAACTCAGAACATAATAAAAAAATATTAATTCCTGCTATTCCATTTGACTGGGCTAAACCTCTATGCCTTTATTGTCTCCCCCACCTCCCCCAATACATTCTACATTATTCTTAGTTGTTTTCCTTCATGTAGAAATAACCTACAAGGAAAGAAAGGGTTTATTTTAATTCCGATATTTATGTCCCATTGACTTGCATTGGTTTCCGGTATCGGAATCGGCGATATCCGATACTTTTTCGGTATCGGTCCGATCCAATCCGATCCGATATTTCCCGATATCGGAAGGTATCGCTCAACACTAAACATGACACAATAGATGTAACAGTTGCAATGTACAAAATATATTACATTACAAACCCACAAAAAATACGTAATGAGATCGATGGAATAAACAAGTATGTCAGCACCAAAGAAAATAGTATATACTTCAGCACAATAGTCTGTAGAACTATATTAGGGGTGAAGTATACACTGCCACACAATGATCTATGGGACTAGATAAGAAAATAAATTGCTGCTGCTGAAATAAATAAGTACCAGGTGCCAAATAATTTATGTAAGATATATAAATAAACAATGAATGCGCATAGTACTAAGCAGAGAACTGACATACCTGGTTGTGGAATGTGAAGGAGGGATAACGGGAATACCCCGACGCGCGTTTCGGACAGAAGTGTCCTTCGTCAGGGGTGTATTGCACATGTATATTGCATGAACATCAGAGACAGGTTACAATTGCAAATTAATGCCTACTACATCCATTCTGTAGAGTGAGTTATTTTTCTTTTATTATTCAAGGATTCAAGGGTTCAAAACAATTTAGAAACTTATGAAACGTATTCTTACACAAAATAGTATTAATTGATTTTATGCAAAGCCAGTTGACATAGCAGTATGCTTGTAGTTTATATATCCAAGAGGAGGACAAAGAAGGCCGGAGAACCTGTAGAGGACATTCTACCTTCATATGTTCATGCTTATTGTCTTAAGCTTTTTGGTTAGGTAAGTTTATAGTATACCACTAATGAATCAATCAGATGTTTCTGGTAAATTAAATATTTTAATATATTTACAAAACAAACCACAAAATGTTAATTGCTTATTGTTTTACCAAAAATTGCTAAATATTTCTACAGCTGATTGAATTTGTTAAACATGCCACCTAAATGTTATTCCTTATTGTCTATGCAGCAAGCTGTTTTTTATTACAGATGTAAGCTATATTTAAGTGACTTTGCATCTCATCGAGAATTGAAATAAGACTTGAAAAAAGAATCTTGGTTTCCGTGATGTTTTTCTAATTTAAAACAACAGATGTATTTCCATTTGTGATTTTCAACAAATCTGTCTGACGTACGTATACTTCTGTCTATATTATCAATGACTGTAAACATTATCTATAAATGTCAACAATATTTTATCAAGATAATTTTTTTTGTTTTATTGACATTACAAAAGATGAAGTGGTTGAAGTGGATATTCTTCATTTTTTTATCAAATCTGCATTACATTTTTGAATGAAGAGTAGAAGTATGTAGGTCGATTTGAAAGTAACGCCTCCTGTTTATTTACATGTTAACTATAACAGATAAAGGGAGCTTATTACCACAGTTAAAAAGAGCTAAATTTCAGCTACATAATGTCATTCTTCTATATAGTCCACCATCCTTGGTTATGCATTTGCATCATTGTCTGGAAAATGTTGCCCATGTAGTACGACGTTCATTAGTCAAAACAGATAGCAGTTCGAAGGCGTCATACCATAGTATTGCAGTTTATAGCAGAATCATGTCACAGGAAGATTATAATTGCAGTTACAGGGCCTTCAGCAGACCTTTATGTGCCATGGTAACCCATTGATTTCCCACAATTGGGTGAAGGTGGGAAGTGGAAGCTTTTGAATCGACAATGAAGTGATTTAAATGCATCTGTCGATGATTGACAATGACATTTAAATGGTTAAAGTGGTCCAGTCACAAAAGTTACAGCCAGATGTCAGTTATGCAACACAGCTGGCCTATTCCTGCTATGAACTGACTTCATACTTTGCGTAGAGACTAGTGATGAGCGAGCATGCTTGTTTAACCCTTTAAACGAGCATGCTCAGGTAGTCGCCGAGTAGTTTCGGCATGCTCAGCATTTCAGTAACAGCCGCCGTGGCTGCATATGTCTCATCTGTTAGACAGCTGTGAAACATGCAGGGATAGCCTGTTGGACATGCATATAATATTAAACAGATCTCTTAAACTTTATAAGGATGCTGCATTTACTTTGAAAACCAATATTAGAATGGCTGCATAATCCAACATCAAATTTTAACTCAACCCCCATTGCCAGATTAATAGCTGCAGAGATCTCACAATGCTCAGTACAAGCTGCAGCAATCAGTCAAGCTTGGTGGGCAGACACTTGACTACATTAACTATTTAATTTACTATTTCATTCTACAGCTGGACTCATAAAATTAATATCTTCATATCAGGATTGTACTTCTATTCTGAAATAGATAATCACAGTTAATACATCAGTTTCGTCAGATGTAAGAGATCTATGTAATAATTTATGCAGATTTTTTTTTAATCTTGTGCCAGATCTACTTTAACATTTTCTGATTTTTTTTTACTTCCACTAAAGG
This sequence comes from Phyllobates terribilis, assembly GCF_046119375.1. Taxonomy (NCBI): domain Eukaryota; kingdom Metazoa; phylum Chordata; class Amphibia; order Anura; family Dendrobatidae; genus Phyllobates; species Phyllobates terribilis. The sequence goes on along the minus strand of NW_027362769.1, from coordinate 248,580,190 downwards.
ACTTGATCATGTATTTGTTTGATCAATCATATAATGCACTGCAATTTGAGATGATCAAATATTTTTGTATTCAGCAAACTACAGAAATTTAACAGGGATTTTTGTTTTGCATTGAAGTGTATTGTTCAAGACCTAGTCAGCACCTCAATGTACAAATGTTGTGATGTCATCATGCAGGGACATCGGAGGCCTACTCATGCTGAAAGCTACGGCCAAGATTGAAGCAGGCAGAAGAAGATGCATGCAACGGGGGAATGCTAAAGGAAGTGGCAGTGGAACTGGCGGGGCATATGAACAATGAGCGGAGTATTCATTTTTTTTATTTTTTGCCAGGCCTCTATGTTTCAACAAGCTGGCAGCCAGCTGACCCCTATTTTGTTGAGTTTGCGCAAAGTGAATTTCAAATAATCTGAATCCTAGAAAATTTAAATTTTTGTATAATTCAAGGAGAATTCAATTTGCTTATCTCTAATCGGACTGCAATACTTTTGCAATGTATTATGTCCGTGAGTATAAGGCTTGGGCTGCATGGTGACTTTAGCTGTGACATAGGTTGCACAGCCAAAGATCGCTATTAATGATGAGCGAGTAAGTTTTGTTAACCCTTTCACCGAGTATACTCGGGCAAGCACCGAGTATTTACAGCGTGCTGATATGTTTAAATCATTGTTTGGCAGCTTTATTACTTGTGAGAAATGTCTGCTTCTTACACATTCCTCACATGTATTAAAGCTGTCAAACAGTCGCAAATCATGCACACGGGAGTGATTCAAACATATCACCGAGCACGCTGTAAAGACTCGGTGCTCGCCTGAGTATACTCGGCGAAAGGGTTAACAAAACATACTCGCTCATCACTAATCGCTATGTATTGCTGCTTCATCTCGATGCAATACAAGTAAATAGGGTCAAACTGTGACCATAAGGGTATGTTCCCATGATGAGGAGCCGCTGCAACCTCAATGCTGCAGAACAGCCACACCACTTCCGCCCTCATTATGCAAATGAGCGGCCATACATTTTTTTTTCACATCTGGATTTTCCTCAATGATGCAAGTCTATGGGGAAAATCCACATGCGGACCCACAAGAAAAATTGACAGGCTGTGGTCCTGAAAGACGCGCCGCATGTGAGATTCCACGGGTGATCGGCAGGTGCACAGAGACGCACAGTCGACATGGGATTTCTAGAAATGCCATCTACTATGCTGTAACATCTGGACACTGCGGGTTTGATGCTGCATAAATTCACAGCGTCAAAGCCACAGCAAATCCTGATAGTGGGAACACACTCTTAGAGTACTGTAATAACAACAAGCAAGTAGAGAAAAATCCAACAGGGTTAAATCTTGTTTTATGACTTGCTTATTGCTGCTGCGGATCTCTAGGAGTGACATAGCAATGTGCATGACAAAATTGCATCTCATAATTTCGTACGGTGTAACATTGCAACCCACATCCTCGTGCAACAACAACACAGAGTTGCAAATGTTTCCAAATGTGTTAAATATTCAGTTGCAAGTCGAATGCAACTACTACTAATGTCCGCCTTATCTGTGATTTGAGGGTTTTCTTAACAGTAAATCACACTTCTCAAATAATCGTGGAACAGCAAGTCACAGGCGAGTTGCACAGATGTTTTTGGTAGTGTGCCTTTTCTGAGAATTGTTGTCAGATGACACATAGTCTTATAGGCATCCTACTAGGCCCTGTTTGTGATATGGCCTTATACGTGTACAAAAAAGAATACTTGAGAATAACATTAGCCCTTGACTGCCATAATAACTAGAGACTAGCGGATCAATTTGTAAGACCCCAGTCCAGCATTCAGTTAAGTGGTACCTGCACGCTAGACAGAAGGCCCACAATTCTCTTACCTTCCAGTGTCTCCCATGCGGCTTTTAATTAGCCAGGGCATGTCAAATGTGAATTGTGCATCACATCACACAGATAACGTTGCTCCAGCCCTGACAAACCAAATGCTGTGTCGAGGACCACTGACTTGGATGCTGGACTAGAGTTGTGAGAATCGATCTGCTTATTTCTAATGATAACCTATTGGCACCACCTTTATGTCTATTTATTATCTATATTCAAAGCACCCTTAATTCCATGGTGCTGTAAATATGAAAAGGGTTTACATACATATAATATACAGTATATACAAAGTACAGTAAACAAACAGCGATAGATTGGTACAGAAGAGGAGTGACACTGCCCTTTCAGTTTACAAGCAACAGGATACTGGGGAATGAGACATCAGGTAGATAATGGATAATATGGTCACTATTTACCGTGGCATAAATGGAGTAATATAGCTGACTCACAACAAGAACAGCCAAATCTTAGAGTCTGGGCATGTTTTCTCCCAAAAAGAATATGTATGACAGATTGCTCTAACCCTGTTGGTTGCAGCCAAGAGGATATCAACAAGGGGTTATGCAAATTCAGTTGCAGTGCTCATCTCCAGCAGCAGGAAAAAGACATGGTACTGTTTGTAAACCATATCTCTTCCAATCTGCTGCAAATCTACTAGTTATTGAAATGAGACACTGAAGTACATGGTGTTTTTAAAATAAAATTGAATATTTAACTACTGGCAATCTTTAATTTATCAGGGTTATCTTTCTTCTAATTCTTTCTCGGAACACTCAAATTAGAATTTTTCTAATTCTGGCCCTTATTTTGTGACATTGCACAATAAAGAGTGTACATTTTTTGTGCTATTTTTTTTACATCACTGGTGCATGTTTTTATTAAATATATCTTAAAACCTTTATTGTTGTAACATTGTTAAGTGACCAATTAATGAGATGTAATAAAAAATGTCTTATACCTGGAATTACATAAGACATTACATTATGCATATTTTATAATAAAATATATACGGTATATATTTCTATTAAAAAAGTTGCCTTATGCTTGCCATAAATAAATGTATTTGACAGCATGTTATGATCTGCATTTGCCAAAGCATGTTTAATATCTCTAAGTCTTAATTTATTACGTATCTCTGAATTGTACATCACTTCTTAGGGCTTTGTGATTAATGTCCTGTGAAATGTTTTGATTTAATGCTATACCTTTCTAGGAATTCTATTAACGTAAATAAACAAAATATAGTAGTGGTTCAACTTTTGATTATTGAGTGAAAAAAGCATAAAAATATCATAATAAATCAAACATCCTTCAAAGTGGGAGATATCTTGTGCACAAAACAATTCATGAAAATGCGCTGTTTTAACCTTCATGTAAAATTTAAGTAATGAATATTTAATCGTAACTTTGAAATATGCACTATAATGCAGACATAATGCAATTAAAGCAAAACTACAAGAAATAATTAACTAGTAGTCGTTAACATCTAAAGGGATTACTTGATTTGTACAATGCATTTTTTTGTTAGAAAGGTGCAGCAAAAAAAACTGATCAAAGATTGTTTTACTGGTGGGAACCCTAGGAAGGTGTTGTAATCTACAGAAGTCAGCAGCATGAACTTAATTCCCCTACAATGTAAAATAATGCATTAAATGGTGTGAATTGAACGTAATAAGTAGTTTATGTAATGGTCGGTCTTTACATGTCCGCCATTAAGGAAGGCACCCTAATTAGAGTTTCTGTATTATTTATAAAGGTTCTAAACAACTGTCCTCACATCTATTAGATTAGTATGTTTTAGTAAGGCAGGGGTGGGAACCTCAAGCCCACGGGACATTTACGGCCCTCAATGAACTTTTATCCGGTCCTTGGGCAGAATCCCGGGACCACAGTGCTTGGGCTGGCAGCTATGTTTTGATGGCTGCCAACTAGTGATGAGCGAGAATGCTCGTCACTACTTGTAACTGCCCAAACATCACAGTGCTCAAGATGCTCGGTACTCGACGAGTAATTTTTGAATGCTCGGACGGGAGCTCGAGTCCCCGCCCCACATGTTTGGAACATATTAGGCAGCCAATTAACTTGTGGGAATTGCCTGACAGTCACTGCAATGCCGTAGCCATTTTAGTAGTGGCATTACAGTGATTGGCTGGCCACATAGCATCATCGGGTCTATATATGACCCGGTACCCCATGCTCGTCACAGTCTACCCTGGAAATAGGCAGAGTAGGGAGAGCTGAGGATGAGTGAGGGAGAGAATTTTACCTATGTTTAGGCAGGGATTCCACGCCACTTTTATTTATTTCATCTGCACCAACAGCCCTTGTAAGGGCTCATTCTGATGAATATTAATACTGTTGTTAGCAGTAGTTAGGAAAAGTTTGTGGAGAGATAGTGTAGCATAAGATAATGTTCAATGCACATTCTTTCTGCTGCTTGAACTCATATAAATAGCCATAGATATCAGGGATAATAATATTCTTTTTGCTTTTAATCCTGCTAATTTTTGTGAAAAGTAATATAATACACCATTTACACTGGTTTATTTGTTTGTTAACAGCATACAGCCAGACTTGGTTGAATTGAATAGCATTGCTACATAGTGCTACTGCAGTACAACAAGTCCATCTGAGATGGTCAAATTTTACTGCGGTAATAATCCTGAAATTTTTTTGAAGCTGTGAAGTATTATATTCCATTTAAACTGCCAGTTGTATGTTGAAAACCTACATCCAGAATTGGCTGGTAACCAATAGCATTTCTATACTGCTATTTTTTATATGCTTTGCAGAGGGAGCCAGCAAAACTGGCACCAAACAAGCAAAGGTGCAGCCACAGAAGCACTTGGCACAAGCTGCCCAGCTGTCAGGAATCTGAGTATTTTCTATTACCTTTTGGGTATTCCTGCCCTCTTTCAAGATTGCGTCCTTGGTCTCACTCCACCCCACCCTCCAGCCAGTGCTTAAGTACTCTGCCTGTGACCAGTTCCTTGTGGCTTCGTGGCATTCTGAACTCTCCTGCAATCCTGTGTGCTTCTCCGGTCTCCTGCTCACAAGAGATCCTGCTGATTACCCTGGTTTCCAGCATTCCTTCTGCTTCTGCTGCTCGTGTTGATTCCTTTGTGACTCTGCCCCCATCTCCACTTGCTGAGCACATAAGCTTGTTTCTGCTCTGTACCTTCCTACTATAAATAGAATCAGAGCACAGGTCTGTTCTGGACTTTCTATCCATGCTCCATGGACAATTAAATATATATAAATGGACTTGCTTAAATATATATGTATATATCTGTGTTTGGACTAAACAAAGACTTTCTTGTGTCAAGCATCTTCAACTGTTTATGGACTTTGAGTTTTTCTCTGCACTAGTGTTTATTCACCGTGTGTTAATAATATAGACTTTCCACCTATAAACTGTGTTCTGTCATTTCTCCATGCAAAAGGACTCCTAAGCTATCCATTATAGTTGTTACACCAGCTAGGTGAACCCTTGAGGACCGGAAGCACTCTTCACCCAGCTCCCATTGAATGACGGGGGACTTTGGCAGAGCCCTTCCCAGGCCCACTGTCGACAGACAGCTGATGTCTGGTGAAGCGGTCAGTGCCTAGTCAAGAACCAGGAGAGTACCTCTGCAAGAACCCCAGGAAGTGATACCAGAAGAAAAAATGAGAAAACACCTGAAAAGATAGCAACACTAATGCTAGTACCACTAACCACCAAGCACATTGGGAACTGCAATAAACAGCAAAGTACTGAGCAGGGAGCAGGATTAAATAGCCCGCCTAATGAACTGGTGTTGAATACCTCCCAACCATCCCAAAACAGCCACTCCCTGCTAGTTTGAACATCAGAATGAACAACATCCCACCACTACATAGTACCAGACACCGCAGTGTCCTGAGTTGCCAGGCAACCAGAGAAATCAGTGAGAGACACTGCGTCTCACTTTCTCACACATCCTACAACACCAGAATGCGATGATTCATTTCGAGAGACAGGATCTCTCATCTGGACCTTACCCCTTCCAATGAATCAAATACTGAATGGAGTTCCGAACTCTACAAAAGTCCACAATACTTTCTATCTCAAATTCCTCAGTATTATCTACAAGAATAGAAGGAGGAGGATCCTGGGTCACAAGCGGTGTAACCACCTTCTTTAATAATGTTTTGTGAAAAACATTGGGAACCCGCATAGAGGAAGGCAGACCTACACCACAAGCCACCTTATTGACAACTTCGATAATGGGAAATGGTCCTATAAATCTGGGTGCAAGCTTAGGAGATGGTACCAATGACGACCACCAATACTTTCTGCTCAACAGGTGACAAGTCCCCTTAATGCCCGGGTGGACAGCTGTGACCGAGTCATGACACTCTCTAAGTAAGACCAACCATAACTGCACCGGAACGTACAGTGCTGGCCAAAAGTATTGGCACCCCTGCAATTCTGTCAGATAATACTCAGTTTTGTTCCTGAAAATGATTGCAATCACAAATTATTTGGTATTATTCTCTTCATTTAATTTGCTTGCAAGGAAAAAACACAAAAGAGAATGAAGCAAAAATCAAATCATTGATCATTTCACACAAAACTCCAAAAAAGGGTTGGACAAAAGTATTGGCACCCTCAGCCTAATACTTGGTTGCACAACCTTTAGCCAAAATAACTGCGAACAACCGCTTCCTGTAACCATCAATGAGTTTCTTACAATGCTCTGCTGAAATTGTAGACCATTCTTCTTTGGCAAACTGCTCCAGGTCCCTGATATTTGAAGGGAGCCTTCTCCAAACTGCCATTTTGAGATCTCTCCAAAGGTGTTCTATGGGATTCAGGTCTGGACTCATTGCTGGCCACCTTAGAAGTCTCCAGTGCTTTCTCTAAAACCATTTTATAGTGCTTTTGGAAGTGTGTTTTGGGTCATTGTCCTGCTGGAAGACCCATGACCTCTGAGGGAGACCCAGCTTTCTCACACTGGGCCCTACATTATGCTGCAAAATTTGTTGGTAGTCTTCAGACTTCATAATGCCATGGACACGGTCAAGCAGTCCAGTGCCAGAGGCAGCAAAGCAACCCCAAAACATCAGGGAACCTCCGCCATGTTTGACTGTAGGGACCGTGTTCTTTTCTTTGAATGCCTCTTTTTTTTTCCTGTACTTTCTATGTTGATGCTTTTTCCCAAAAAGCTCTACTTTTGTCTCATCTGACCAGAGAACAGTCTTCCAAAATGTTTTAGGCTTTCTCAGGTAAGTTTTGGCAAACTCCAGCCTGGCTTTTTTAAGTCTCGGGGTAAGAAGTGGGGTCTTCCTGGGTATTCTACCATACAGTCCCTTTTCATTCAGATGCCAACGGATAGAACGGGTTGACACTGTTGTACCCTCAGACTGCAGGGCAGCTTGAACATGTTTGGATGTTAGTCGAGGTTCTTTATCCACCATCCGCACAATCTTGCGTTGAAATCTCTCGTCAATTTTTCTTTTCCGTCCACATCTAGGGAGGTTAGCCACAGTGCCATGGGCTTTAAACTTCTTGACGACACTGCACACGGAAGACACAGGAACATTCAGGTCTTTAGAGATGGACTTGTAGCCTTGAGATTGCTCATGCTTCCTCACAATTTGGTTTCTCAAGTCCTCAGACAGTTCTTTGGTCTTCTTTCTTTTCTCCATGCTCAATGTGGTACACACAAGGACACAGGACAGAGGTTGAGTCAACTTTAATCCATGTTAACTGGCTGCAAGTGTGATTTAGTTATTGCCAACACCTGTTAGGTGCCACAGGTAAGTTACAGGTGCTGTTATTTAAACGAATTAGAGAAGCATCACATGATTTTTCAAACAGTGCAAATACTTTTGTCCACCCCCTTTTTTAGGTTTGCTGTGGAATTATATCCAATTTGGCTTTAGGACAATTCTTTGTGTTTTTTTCATTGAAGACAAATTAAATGAAGAGAAAAATACCTAAGAATTTGTGATTGCAATCATTTTCAGGAAGAAACTGAGTATTATCTGACAGAATTGCAGGGGTGCCAATACTTTTGGCCAGCACTGTATAATTTATCATGAGGTGTGTTGGACAGAGCCATCACCTGAGCCTTAACCACCTCCCAAGGTAAATTTATAGAAGAGACTACAATGCACTTTTGAAGAAAAAAAGCAGGTTCTGTTATTTTAAATTCACTAGGACAAAGACTCAGAGAGAGAGCATCTGCCCAAACATTCTTGGTCCCAGGGAGGTAAGAGATCGAAAAATTGTATCTGGTAAAAAACAAGGCCCAACGGGCATGTCTCGAGTTCAGTCTCTTAGTATTCTCTAAAAAAAGCTGATTCTTATGGTCAGTAAGCACCGTGAATAGGTGCTTAGCTCCCTCAAGGAGATGCCTCCACTCTTCCAGAGCTAAATTTATGGCAAGAAGTACAAAATGTCATAATTGAGCTCTGGAGTAGAGAATTTCTGAGAAAAAAGCGCACAAGGTCTCAAATGCATTGGAGTGGCTGAACCCTGGGAGGGCACCGCTTCCACCCCTACCTCCGAGGCATCCACTTCTACCACAAAAGGCTTATTGACATCAGGCTAAACCAAAACTGGAGTCGAGGAATAGGCCTTCTTAAGTCTATTAAAGCCTTAATGGACTCCAGTTCCCAATTAGACATGACTGCACACTTATGGGTATGATTGGTGAGGGGTTTTACCACCTTGGAAAAACCCCCTAAATAAACCTCCAGTAATAATTTTCAAACCCCAAAAAACGCTGCAATCCCTTGAGGTTAATCGGTTGTGCCCACTCCAGTACAGCCCTCACCTTATCAGGGTCCATCTGAAACCCTGTGGGGGACAGAATGAGTCTCAGGAACCACATCTCCTGCACTTCTAAAACACATTTTTTTCTGACAGAGAAAATGATTCTCCAATCTTTTCAGGACAGTGCGCACATGGTCCATATGCACAGCCAGGTCCCTGGAGAAAATGAAGATATCATCGATGTAAACAATTGCACAAATACCAAAAAGATCATGGAAAATTTAATTTACAAGCATCTGAAACACAGCTGTAGCGGTACAGAGCCCAAAGGGCATGGCACAATAATCATAATGACATCGGGGTTATTGAAGGCCATTTTCCACTCATCCCCTTCTTTGATGTAAACAAGATTGTAAGCCCCCAGGAGATTCAGTTTAGTAAACCAACTTGCCTCCACTACTTGGTTAAAGAGGTCAGGGATGAGTAGGAGAGGGGGTACTGATTACGTATAGTTATGCGATTGAGCTCATGATAGTCAATACACGGTCTCAAACTAACATCCTTTTTGGCCAAAAAAAGAACTCTTCTCCAACCGGGGACTCAGAAGGGCGAATAAACCCGTTTTTCAATTTTTCCCGAATATATTCCCTCATGGCTTGCCTCTCGGGTTCTGACAGGTTTAAAATTCTGCCCTTAGGTAACTTTGCCCCCTCAATGAGCTGGATGGAACAGTCATAAGTTCTATGTGGAGGTAATTTCTGGGAGGCTTCTTCGAAGAAAACCTGTGGGAACTCTGCCACATACCACAGAACCTGGGAGGTGAAACTTCCTAGCTTGATAATACAAAGGGATTGGCAGTTGGAGGACCACGTAACAATATTCCCCTGTGACGTAACAGCTTCTAATCTCAATCAGCCAGACGTCTAGATTTGTTAAGCCAAGAGAAATACACCATTGTGTTTGTGCTGACTTGTGAATGTACCGTATGTGTTTTTCTGTGGCTGGTCAAGAAGGACATACTATTATGTGTATAAACCTGAATGTTGACTTCTCTTAGTCTGAAAACAATTATGTTTATTAATATGCTAATTGCATATTGTACTAAAGCCAGCTAGTTCTGGATTTAAAAAGCCCGCTGCTATACCCACTATGTAAATTGATTAAATGCACAAACAATGAGACCCAAGCCCTGTGGAATAATATCATCCCTAATGCTTGACCTGTGGATGTGTACTTCAAAGTACAACTATAACTATTTAAGGGACATATGCCTCAGTAGCCGTCAGAATTGAAAGAGAGAATCAAAGATCAGTGAGACTCTTCAGGACATCAGCTTGGTAGCATGGCTTCATCCAGAGACACACAGATTTGGATTCAGCATGATTCGGGCCTAAGGGTACACGGCCCTGCCTGGAAGAATACAGATCTGCTCCATTGACTACCAGAGAACCCATGGATACATTTGGAGAGACCAGGTTGGTACGATGAAGTCACCTGGCCCCATGAATATGTTGTTTGGGTTTGCCAGATGGGACCCTCCGGTCTCCTGGAAACCATGTAGACATTAGGAGAAGCCATATTGGGACCAGCCAATCATCTGGCTCCATGGAACTCTCGGAGAGGCCAGAGTTGGACATTCATGTCTCATGGCCCTGTGCCTCGATGGACTGTCAACTTCCTAAGCTTGCTACTACCTCCTCTCTGTGGGGACCTGACAAAAGCGGGGGGCCACTGGTTGAGGTAGTTGGCACATGGAGTCCCTAAGTCCCAACTGTTCTATTCCCAGGTGGGTCAGCGGAAGGGTGAGACTGTGTAATTTTTCACCATCTTGGGTATTTGCTAGGACTATTCTATGTTTTCATTGTTAGTTTGATGGTTCAATAAAGTATTGCCACACTGTTTTACCCTCACTCTGTGTTGTCTGAGTAGTATTACGCCCACGGAAGACACTGGGTCTTCACACCCCCTTTTACCAGTCAATAATAGTGTTATGAGTGTAAAGTCAAGGGAGAACTAACACCACAGCAGTAGGAAGATCCTGTAAAATAAAAAAGCATGCCTCTTCCTTATGCTGACAACCTGTCGCAATAGATACTGGCTCGGCGGTGTGATATCCAATACTCTGGGCAAGGGTAGAATTATCAAGATAAGATAATATTAAAGAAGCATCAAAGGAGTTAGGAGGAACCTCCAACCCCTTGACCGTATTGACTTGGCAGTATTTAAAAAAAAATTATCTCAGTCCCGCAATCAACAAAAGCATAACTCTCCACACTCTTACCGCTAAATGTGATGACAATAGGTAAAAGTAATTTCTGTGCTAGGGGTACCTGAGCGCCTAACTTGGTATCCCTGAACCCATGTAGGCGCGGTCGTTTCCTGCTGACTCCAGACGTGGACATTCACAAACCAGATTGCGCGAGGAACTACATGACGTCATCCTTGCTGCTTTGACTCCTGAGAGGTACCAACCCCACAAAGTTGCATGGGTTCTCTCTAAGCCTCAGGACCGGCAGAGGGTATGGATGAACTCCACCCGAGGGACAATTTTTCCCGATATCTCTCCCATCTTCTCCAATCAAGTCGCACCGCTAAAGTAATGGTGGCCACCAATGACCAGGGAGGACAGTGGTACACTAGCATATCTTTAATATGTTCATTATGCCCAGACAGGAAAGTACTACCTAGAGCAGTGTTGTTTCACCCAGTCTCTATGGACCACCTACAAAACTGGGAGAAGTAGTTCTTCGCATTGAGTCTCCACTGACACAATGCCTTAAGATGGGCCACCTATTCATGTTCATCATAAATCAGCCTCATAGCCTTAAAAAACTCATCCACTGACGAGAGTATGGTTGAACCTGAGGGAAATTAAAATGCCCAAGACTGGGGATCCCCTCTAAGAAGGGAATTAAAAACACCCACAGTACCTTCATTCCCGGAGGAAACAGGGTGAAGTTGGAAATATAATTTGCACCCCTCCATAAAATTATTAAACTTTTTCTGATCTCCCCCAAAAAATTCAGGCAAGAGCACCTTATGTTCTACGAGAATGAACCCCACTGCAGGACTGGGGTTAGAACTTGCCTGTGTTGAGGGGATCCTCTGAGCCAGGGTCTGGTTGTGCTGGTTCACAGTGCCTGCCAAATATTGAAACATTCCCAGAACACTCTGCATCTGGTCAGTAAGCTGCTTGACTGGATCCATTTATATATATATTTATATATATATATATATATATATATATATATATATAAATATATATATATATATATATATATATATATATATATATATATATATATATAAATGGTTGTTTATTCTGTTATGTGCTTTGCTTTGCAGAGGGACCCAGCAAGACAGGCACTAAACCAGCAAAGGCGCAGACACAGACACACTTATAATAATAAGAATAATTTTTATTTTTATAGCGCCAACATATTCCTCAGCACTTTACAATTTTAGGGGGGACTTATACAAGCAATACAGAATAAGAATTTCTCAAATCAAAAGGAGTGAGGGCGCTGTTCGCAAACTTACAGTCTATGAGGAAATGGGGGAGACACAAAAGGTAAAGTGTATATATATTGTATAATGCAGCCTTGATATACTACATAGGATAAATAATACTACATGGACTTGTCGCCAGCCAGTATGTGTACAGTCCTGACCGAGGCTATTATGTACATGGATGGTATGAACCTGAAATTGAAGAAGATTTTAATATGGGGGAAAACTGGGATGGGCAGATAGTGTGTTGAGGCGATACGCCAGTCTAAAAAAAGGGGTTTTTAGGGTCCGCTTGAAACTGTGGGTATTGGGAATTAATCGAACTGTCCTGGGTAGTGCATTCCAAAGAATTGGCGCAGCACGTGAGAAATCTTGGAGATGGGAGTGGGAAGTTCGGATTATGGAGGATTTTAGTTTTAAGTCATTGGCAAAACGGAGGGCACGTGTAGGGTGGTTGACTGAGACAAGGGAGGAGATGTAGGGGGGTAGTGAAGAATGGAGCGCTTTGTGGGTAAGCGTGATAAGTTTAAATTGAACTTTATTTTGGATGGGCAACCAATGCAATGACTGGCACAGGGAAGAGGCATCGGTGGAGAGGTTGGCGAGGAATATAATCCTTGCTGCTGCGTTAAGGATGAATTGGAGAGGGGAGAGTTTAGTAAGAGGGAGAACGATTAGTAAAGAGTTGCAATATTTGAGACGAGAATGAATAAGAGCTACAGTAAGAGTTTTTGCAGAGTCAAAGGTGAGAAATGTCCTGATTCTCGAGATGTTTTTGAGGTGTAGATGACATGAACGAGTGAGTGATTTGATGTGAGGAGTGAAGGAAAGATCTGAATCAAAAATGACCCCAAGACAGTGGGCTTGTTGCTGGGGAGTAATAGTTGAGCCACAAATGGAAATGGCAATATTGGGCACAGGTAGGTTAGTGGAGGGAGGAAATACGAGTAGTTCAGTATTTGACAGATTCAGTTTTAGGCAGAGGGAGGACATAACTTTAGACACAGCAGAAAGACAATTTCTCGTCTTTTGTAGCAATGCAGGGGTGATGTCCAGAGCAGAGGAGTATAATTGGGTGTCATCAGCATAGAGATGGTACTGAAAACCGAATCTGCTTATTGTTTGACCAAAAGGAGCGGTGTATAAGGAGAAAAGAAGGGGGCCTAAGACTGATCCTTGAGGAACCCTGACAGTAAGGGGAAGGAGAGAGGAGGAGGAGCCAGCATAAGACACATAGAAGGAGTGGTCAGAGAGATAGGAGGAGAACCAGGAGAGAACAGTGTCCTTGAGGCAAATAGTGCGGAGTATAGTGAGGAGGAGTTGGAGATACTGTACATAGTGTTAAATGCTGAAGAGAGATCCAGGAGAATCAGCAGGGAGTAGTGACCATTAGATTTAGCTGTTAGTAGATCATTAGAGACTTTAGTGAGGGCAGTTTCAGTAGAATGTAAAGAGCGGAAACCTGATTGTAGAGGGTCAAGAAGAGAGTTGTCTGAGAGATAGCGGATTAGACGGGAATGGACCAGGCGTTCCAGGAGTTTAGAGATAAATGGAAGATTGGAAACAGGTCTGTAGTTGGCCGTGCAGCTCTGGTCAAGGGATGTTTTTTAAGTAATGGATGTATGCTGGCATTTCAAAGAAGAGGGAAAGATACCAGATGAGAGGGAGAGGTTGAAAATTTTAGTTAGGTGAGTGATGACAGCTGGAGAAAGGGACTGAAGAAGATGTGATGGAATAGGGTCATTGGTGCAAGTAGTAGAGCGAGAAGATGCAAGGAGCCTGATCACTTCATCTACCGTGACTGGTTCAAAGTCAGAAAGTGAGCAAGATACAATGTGGCGGGGGAGAGCATGCATAACGTTTGGGGATTGGGAGAAAATTTCCTGTCGGATATGGCCAATTTTTTCTTTGAAATAATTGGCCAGATCGTCAGCGCTGAGGTCGGTGGTTGGGGCCTGTGCTGTTTGAGAGAGAATGAAACATGTCAAAGAGGCGTTTAGGATTATTGGAAAGTGAGATGATGAGATTGTTAAAGTAGGTTTGTTTGGAGAGGTGAAGGGCAGAATTATATATTTTCAGCAAAAATGTATAAAGGAGGAAGTCTTCGTTCAGCGCACCTGGAGCACCTCTGGAGAAGACGTGTTTGAGGCGTGCATCAGGGTTGTTGCCGTCTTTGCCGAATTGTTCTTTGTGTAGGAGGTGAGGCTTCATCCAGGGCGCATAGCAATATTTCGTTATAATGCTTCAATGCAGAATTTGGACATGAGAGGGAGGAGATTGGGGCCAATGATGATTGCAACTTTTTCATAAATTACTGGGTGTTAATGGCGCGTATATTTCTATAAGTGTGGAAAGTGGGGGTATCTTGAGTAGCCTCACAGTTCTTGACAGAGAATGAAAGAAGATTATGGTCAGAGAATGGAAGGGGAGAGTTAGTAAAGTCATGTACTGAGCAAAGCCGGGAGAAGATCAGGTCCAATGTGTTCCCGTCTTCATGTGTAGGAGAATTAGCAAGCTGTGAAAGGCTGAAAGAGGAGGTTAGAGATAAAAGATGAGCGGCAGATGGGGAAAGAGAATCGCCAATTGGGATGTTAAAATCTCCCATGATTAGAGTGGGGATGTCACATGATAGAAAATTTGGAAGCCCGGCAGCAAAGTGATCCAGGGACTGACCGGAGGGACCTGGAGGGCGATAGACAACTGCCACTCGCAGAGAGAAGGGACGGCAGAGTCTGACTGTGTAGGCCTTAAAAGAAGGGAAGATAAGGGAGAGTACAGGGGGGATAACCTGAAAAGTACATTTTGTTGAAAGAAGCAGACCAACACCTCCACCTGATCTGTTGTCAGGTCTCGGGGTACGAGAGAAGTGTGGGCCACCATTGGAGATAGCTGCTGTGGCGGTGGTATCTGACTGCTGGATCAAGGTTTCGGTGAGAGCCAGAAGGTTGAGGGAATTAGTGAGGAAAAAGTCATGGATGTAAGAGAGTTTATTACATGCTCAGCGTGCATTCCAAAGGGCACAGTTGAATGAGACAGAAGATATGCAGGGAATATTAATGATATTAGCAGGGTTTCTGAATGTAACAGGGAAAGAGTTAGTGTTGTTATTATTACTGGAGGGTCCTGGATTAGGAGAAATATCACCTGCGACTAAGAGAAGGAAGATACAGAAAGTGAGAAGATGGTTGAGTGATTTGTGAGAGAGTTTCCTGTGTTGTATGGTGGGAATGAATGGATCTGTGTGGTATAACATTTTTAAGAGAGCATGACAGCTGTACATAGGAGAAGAGAGGAGAGAGGGGTTAATATGGATGAAGTGTGCCAAATTTGTGGGAGAACGGTGAATGTGGATGATTGTCACAGCCAGAACATAAATGGCACAAATACAAATGGTGAATGCTGTTTGCAAAACAGATGACCTGGAAGCAAGTTGGTTTAATTGTCTTGCATGTCTTACCTGTTTCCTGCCCTGTCCAACTGCCATATCTAACTGCCATGGCACTTTGATAAACTATGGCACTTTGATAAAGTATGCATAAATGCCCCAGCATTTGGCACAAGCTGCAAAGCTAGGTGTGCCCTTAAAGGCTGTGAGTACTCGTCACCCAGCTCCCTGTAAATGGCAGGGAGACTTTGGCAGAGCCCTTCCCAGATCCACTGTCAAAGGACAGCTGGTGCCTGGGATGCGGTTAGTGCCTAGTTAAGAACCAGATGAGTACCTCTGCAAGAACCCCAGGAAGTGAAACCAGAAGAGAAAATGAGAAAACACATGAAAATATAGCAACACTAATGCTAGTACCATTATCCACCAAGCACATAGAAACTGCAATAAACAGCAAAGAAGTGAGCAGGGAGCAGGATTAAATAGCTCGCTTAATGATCAGGTGTTGAATACCTCCCAATCATCTCTAGACAGCCACTCCCTGCTAGCTTGCACAGCAGAATGGACAACATCCCACCACTGCATACCACCACACATCGCAGCATCTTGCACTGCCAGGCAACTGGAGAAATCAGTGAGAGACACGGCACCCAGCATCCTCACACATCCTACAACACCAGAACATGATGCTCCATAAGATTGGGACAGTCTCCGCGCATGATTAGTAACTTCACCTCCAGGGTCAGGACAATGGTGGCGCCTGAGACCCGAGTAGCATAGCAAGGGACCTGCTCCATTTCCAGGTGGGAGCACAGAACCACAATTTCTAGCATTATTGCAGTGAAACTTGTCCATCTGAGGAGGTCAAATTTTGCTGCAGTAATAATCCTGAAATTTTTTTGAAGCTGCAAAATATTATACTTCAGTTAAACTGCGCCAGTTGTGCGTTGAAAACATGTATCGAGATTTGTCCGATAATCAATAGCATCGCTATAGTGCTACTGCAGTATAACAAGTCCACCATCTGAGGTAGTCAAATTTTACTCCAGTAATAATTCTGAAATTTTTTTGAAGCTGTAAAATATTATACCCCATTTAAACTTTGACAGTTGTGCATAGAAAACATATATCCAGACTTGGCTGGTAATCAATAGCATTGCTATACTGGTTTTGCACTGAAACTTGTCCATCTGAGATGGTCAAATTTTACTGCAATAATAATCCTGAAATTTTTTTGAAGCTGTGAAATATTATACTCCATTTAAACTGCGTCACTTGTGCATTGAAAACATATATCCAGACTTGGCTGGTAACCAATAGCATCGCTAAAGTGCTACTGCAGTGCAACAAGTTCATCTGAGGTGGTCAAATTTTACTGCGGTAATAATCCTGAAATTTTTTTGAAGCTGTAAAATATTATACTTTATTTAAACTGCGCCAGTTGTCCATTGAAAACATATATCCAGACTTGGCCGATAAGCAATAGCATTGCTAGAGTGTTACTGCAGTGTAATAAGTCCATCTGAGGTGGTCAATTTTACTGTGATAATAATTCTGACATTTTTTTGAAGCTGTGAAATATTATGTGCCATTTAAACTGTGACAGTTGTGCGTAGAAAACATATATCCAGATTTGTCTGGTAGCCAATAGCATCGCTATACTGCAATTGCACTGAAACTTGTCCATCTGAGGTGGTTACATTTTACTGTGGTAATAATCCTGAAATTTTTGTTGAAGCTGCAAAATATTATACTCCATTTAAACTGCGCCAGTTGTGCATTGAAAACATATATCTAGACTTGGCTGGTAGCCAATAGCATCGCTATATTGCTAGTACAATGTAACAAGTTCATCGGAGGTGATCAAATTTTACTGTGGTAATAATCCTGAAATATTTTTGAAGCTGCAAAATATTATACTCCATTTAAAATGGGCAAGGTGCGTGGTAAGGGATGGGGAAGTGGACATGATGCTGATCATGCACGCAGAGGCCGAGGTCGTGGGCAAGGTCAAACTGTGCCTGCTGCGGAAGGACAACAAACACCCACAACATGTCGACTTAGCTTCCTTCCCCACTTTGCAGAGGGGCGTGGAACATCACTCTTGAAATCAAACTAGTGTGTAAAGGTTGTTGGTTGGATAGCAGATAATGCTTCCAGTTACTTTGCCAGCACCACCCTGTCTTCCACATGGTCCAGTCTCAGTAGCCGTGAGTCTGGACAACATAATCCTCATTCTGATCCTCCTTCCTCCCACTATGCCGCGTGCCTGGAGACAAGTTGTCCCACATTTATACATTCCGAAGAGATGTTCACATTTCCATTTATAGATCCTGGCCTCTCACCCTGCCCGCTTCAAGCAAGTCAAGAGAAGAATGCGTGTAGCGATGTCCAAGTATTTGAGCAGCCATGGTCACAAGAAGGCTGCAGTGGGAAAGTGCAATTACTGTCACAAGAGGTGGAAGATGATGAGACAAAATTGTAAGCAAGTAAGGAGGAGGACCAGGGTGCAGATGTGGAAGACAAGGTCGTGGACGATGAAGTCACTGACCCAACCAGACAAGGTGACATGCAGAGCGAGGACAGCAGAGTAGAGAAGGAAGTTATCTGTAGCACTTCAAACGGGCATGAAGAGGGAGTGGGGTGACCACAGACACAAGGCGGGCAACTGTTTACCAGAACACCAGCACAAGGGAAGCTGCCAATCCAAGGTTTAGGTCCTCTCGAGTCTAGCACTTTTTTTAAAGACTGTCCAGTTAAACCAAAAAAGGCCATTTGCAACATCTGCCATGCCAGCATCAGAACGGGCAGCACAACTACCAGCTTGAACACCACCAGCATGCTCAGGCACATGACAGCAAAGCACCCGACTAGTTGGGCTGAACGCGAGGGTCCAGAAACAGTGTCTGAGGGTGACACCACTTTCTCTTCCCCTGTTGTACATGCACACCAATCCCCTGTCCATGACGCAGGCAAAGATGCCTCTCACCCATTACACTCTCTCTTTACAACCACTGTCAGAAACCATGTCCACGTCCCTTCCCCAGTTCTTGTAACGCAAGCCCAAATATGCAGCCACCCACAAGTCACAATAGTAAACGGCCACATTTCCAGACTGCTTGCACAGGAAATGTTGCCATTTAGACTTGTAGAGACTGAAGCTTTCCTCAACCTCATGGCGGTGGCATTCCCTCGGTACTCAGTCCCCATCCGCCACTATTTATCCTAATGTGCCATCACCGCCTTACACAATCAAGTGTCCCTTAACATTACCTGTACTGTCATCACCACAGTTACTGGAAAGGTCCACTTAACCACAGACACGTGGACAAGCGCTCTATGTGAGCGGCGCTTTGCACATGCCAGAAGTCAGGGAGCACAGTGCACGTCACAGGGCCTGTCACTAGGCCCTGTGACGTGCAGGGGAGGGGAGATATGATAATTAAACAGAGAGGCGGGGATTTAGGGGAATGATAAGCAGATAGGCGGGGATTGCTTGGCATCCCTGGATGTCAAGCCTGTGGAAAAAACAATTGATTAAAGTGCCTTTCTCTACAATCAGACCTCTACCATGGGCCATACAGGTATGTATAGATTTACTTTTTTATACCCTGTATGGCCATAGTAGAGGTCTGATATCGCCCAGAGGGGTGACAAATTCCCTTTAATAATAGGATTTTTTTTTTACTAAGACCCTTTGATACATCTCTTCAAAGGGGTATTGGAGTGCCTCCTATTTTTTGGCTGCCCTTGCACTTAGTGCATACTCATTAACAGTCTAGGAAACCCACTCCTTAATAATTTTTACAAAAATTTTTCTTAAGCCCTTCACTACATCTCTTCAAAGGGGGTATTGGAGTGCCTCCTAATTTTTGGAAGTCTTTGCACTTACTGCATACGCATAACCAGTCTAGGAGACCCACTCCTTAATAATGGGCAAAAAAAAAATTTATGATGCCAATTCAAATAGATTCTATATTCTACAATATTTCCTTTCTTATCTGAAATTCGTGTACGGTAAGCTATCACACAAGGAATAGAAGAAAATAAGAAATAAAAGTCTACTGTATTCCATATTAATACCACTGTTAGCTGCATGTAGTATAGGAATAGGTGCTAGGTGGTATGATCTGCTGGAAATGAGGGTTCATTCTTCTCACATACATCTCTTCCACAGTCCATGAATTGATTTATTTTTTATATACACTCATTGACCGAGTCATAATTTTTATGGTGATCTGTACTCAAAAATTCATCAAACTAGGCAGAAATTCATCAAAGTTGACCGAAATTCATCAGAATTGACAAGAATTTATCATAGTTGACAGAAATTCCTTAAAGTTGACAGAAATGTTTCTAATTTGACAGTCATTCATCAAAGTTAACATAATTTACTGATTAATTTGTCCATTCACAGTTTCTCTGTAGCTTCTGTATGTAAGAGGTAGTGGTGGGAGACTTGACGCTACTGGAGCTGGAATTACCACTTCAGAACTCTCCAGTGATTTGTTTCTATCCATTTCTCTGTGATTCTTAAAGTATATTTGGAGTCATTGTCCTGCTGGGAGACTCATGACCTAGGATGCAAAGGCAGCTTTCTGACACTGGGCACTACCCTGCAACCCAAAATCCTTTGGGAATCTTCACATTTCATGATGCCTTGCACACAGTCAAGGCACCCAGTGCCAGAGGCAGCAAAGAAACCCCGAAATATCTTTGAACCTCCACCATATTTGACTGTAAATACCGTGTTTTCTAATTTGTAGTCCTCAATCCATTAACAGTAAACAGTTGAATGATATGCTTTAAGAAAAAGCTCTATTTTGGTCTCATCTGTCCACAAGATGCCTGCTAGCCCTCTAAAAATAGTGGAGGCTGCCTGTTAGCACACTATAAATTGAGAGGGCCGCCTGCTGGCACCCGAAGTTTCAAACTTTACTGTATTAATACTTTTAAAACAAAAAAGAAAATGTGACCATCTCAGATGGATAAATTATATTGCAGTAGCAATATTTAGCTATGCAAAGCATAGCAAGCTAATGGCACTTCAAAATATGTTGAGTGAGGACTGGCTGCTGAACCTCTAAAATTTGAGTGAGTGCTGCAGAATGGCCCTCTGACAACAGTGAAGGCCACTTGCTGGCCTTCTAACAATATTGAGGGCCACCTGATGGCCCTTTAACAATAGTGATGGCCAACTGATGGCCCTCTAACAATAGCAAAGGCCACCTGATGGCCTTGAACAAAAATGGGACATTCAGAGTCCCACCTTCATAAATTTAACAGGATGTGTCTGATCATGTCTCACTCACCACATGGCCAGATAAGGTATTAAAATGCTAAAATTACATTTACTGGTGAATGTTTTTTTCACTGATGAAAGCAATGGGAACGTGCAAAAACACAGCAAAAATACTACGTGGAAACATAACCCAAGGTGTGGAGGAGCATTTTTTTGTCTCCTATTTATTTTGCCTTATATACAAGTCATTATCTTGGAAAGAATGTTTCTTAACATTCTTTCCAGTAAAATTCATTTTATCTTCTGTTTTGTATGCTTTATTTTCAGTCCGTAAAAGTGGTTTAATACTCTGACAACATTATTCCACAGCAACCTTGGATTCAGAGATGCTTCCAGGGGTCTTCCCCATGTAATTTCAGTGCTGTTTCCATCGATATGAGCAATTTTTAGACCTCCAGAAAATTGCTTGTGTTTCCCATTGGCTTCCATTATACTCGTTACTTGGGTCAAGCATCCGAGCATTACTATTTGCTCAACCCGAATAACAAGTATCCAAGCAATTTAGTGCTCGGTCCTCACTACTTGCAACCCTTTAACCCCTTTAAAGCCCATGACGTACTAATATGCGTCTGTGCCCTGGGACTTAAGAGCCTGACCCGTATTAGTACATCATCGCGATCACGCGCGCAGACTGGCTGATTGTCACAGCTGACTCCCGGTACTATGTGCAGGGAGCGGTCCCGCACCGCTCCCGGCACATTAACCCCCGCAATGCTGCGATCAAAGTCGATTGCAGTATTGCGGTGGCTAAGGGGAGGTGATCGCAATACTCACCTCCTCTTCCGGCCTCCAGCGCTGTCTGCCGCGGCTTCCAGGGTGTTGCCATGACGACCTGATGTTGTCATGACAACATCCGGGTCACCAGACAGCAGGAAGATTGTGGTCATGCGCAGTGCATGACCAAACAATTTTCTCACTGTGCATCGCTGACTGCCTGCATGGCACAGGGTGGTGCTCCATCCCTATGCTATGCAGGCGATCAGAATAAAAAAAGTGAAAGTCCCAGAGTGGGACAAAGTAGAAAAGTAAAAAAACTTTTAGAAAGTGAAAAAAAAAATTAAACAAAAATTGTAAAAATATAAAAAAAAAAAAAAAAAATAATCCACCAAAAATAAAAATATAATGTACCCATCAATAAATATTATTATGAAAAAAAAAACCCAAACAATAAAAGTACACATATTTGGTATTGCCGTGTCCGTAACGACCTGATGTATAAAACTGTCCCACTAGTTAACCCCTTCAGTGAACACGGTAAAAGAAAAAAAAACTAAGCAAAAAACAATGCTTTATCATCATACCGGCAAACAAAAAATGGAATAACATGCGATCAAAAAGACAAATATAAATAAAAATGTTACCGCTGAAAATGACATCTTGTCCCGCAAAAAACAAGCTGCCATACATCTCCATCATCTGAAAAATCAAAAAGTTATAGCTCTCAGAATAAAGCAATGCAAAAAAAAATTTTTTTCTATAAAATAGCTTTTATTGTGTAAAAGCGCCAAAACATAGAAAAACTATAAAAATGTGGAACCGCTGTAAACGTACTGACCCGAAGAATAAAGCTACCTTATCAATTTTACCACACGTGGAGTAGAATAAAAAAATAATTAAAAAAAAGAATTCCTGAATTGTTGGTTTTTGTTTATTCTGCCTCCCAAAAGCTGGAATAGAAAGCGATCAAAAAATGTCACGTGCCTGAAAGTGGCACCAATAAAAACGTCAACTCATCCCGCAAAAAAAAAAAATCACATGACTCTGTCGGCCAAAATATGGAAAAATTATAGCTCTCAAAATATGGCGATGCAATAACTAGATTTTACAAAATGTGTCTTTTAGTGTGTGACAGCTGTCAATCATAAAAACCCAATATGATTCTGGTATCTCTATAGTCGCACCAACCCGAAAAATAAGGTAGTCTAATCACTTATACTGCACTAGGAACGGCGTAAAAAATAAACGCTAGGGCTGGGGTTGGGGTTAGGGTTGTGACAATGTTAGGGTTGGGGTTAGGGATGTTTTTTTTTCAAAAGTAGAAAAAAAAAAAAGATGACGATATGGCAACTAGTGTTGAATGCAAGTGCTCGCTACTTGAGTTTGCATCGGGTGCTCGGGTATGCATTGAGTATCGCGGGTGCTCGAGCCTCCGCCCCATATGCTTCGCGGCGAAAAATGACCTTGCGGGGATTGCCTGCCATGCACGAGCGATCCCGGCATGTTTTTTTTGGGGTGTCTAATAACCGTGAAACATGCGGGCGGGGACTTGAGCATTTCGCTTGAGCACCCATGATATATGGTGCATATCTGAGTACCAGATGCAAACTCAAGTAGCGAGCACTTGCGCTCAAGACTAATGACAACTAAGGCTGGGTGCCCACGATACGTTTTTCATGCGCAGTGGAAACGCATCAAAAACGCTTGGTAATCCTCACCACATGGTCCTCAATGGCATTCCGCAATGTCAATGCACATGCTGCGGATTTTTCCATTTTTCCGCAGCGTTTCTGCGGCGCTCAAAAATCCGCAGCATGTTCATTAATTTAGCGGACACGCAGCGGAAGCGCCGCCGTTGACTTGCATTGAGATGCATATAATCCGTGTCTGTACATTTGTACACGCGGATTATATGCGATTCAATGTGCGGATGGTACCCAGGTCTGGAGGAGAGAAGACTCTCATCCTGACCTGGGTACCATTGTACCTGTGAAAAAAAGAATAAAATAGCAAATAAAGTTTATATTCACCTTTCCGACGGCTCTCTCTGCATGCCGGCAGCGCTGAAGGACCTTCGGTGACGTCACAGTCATGTGACCGCAGGCCATTTACCGCTGGGTCTCGCGATATGCCGGCAGCCAGGAACCAGACAGGAACGAGCGCTGCAGCACACGCCGGGGCATCGGGGGTGAGTATAGCTTTATTTTAAGCATTGCTTTACGGTCACACTATATAAATCCATGCTGTTTTCATGAATTTATATAGTGTGACCTAGTTGTCAAGCACTTTCCAAGTGATGCTAATCGCCTGGAAAGCGCTTGTCAATCTGCATGCGAAAACACATGTGAATCCGCATGTGAATCCTCATGTATTCCGCATGTATTCTGCAGGAAAAATGCATGCACAATCTGCATGCGTTTTTTCTGCCAGGGAGATGCAGAAATGCTGCAGAAATTTTCTGCTCCATTTCTGCATCGTGGGCACATAGCCTTATTCAATATGATGACATAATGGGTTCAAAATGTTCACTATACCCGTTAATAAAATCCTTGAGGGGTATAGTTTCCAGAATGGGTTCACTTGTGGGGGGGTTTCAACTATTTAGGCACATCAGGGGCTCTCCAAACGTGACATGGCGTCCGCTTTCGATTCCAACCGATTTTGCGTTCAAAAAGTCGCACAGTGCTCCTTCCCTTCTTAACTCTGCCGTGCGCCCAAACACTGTATTTTCCCCACATATGGGGTATTGGCGTACTCAGAAGAAATGGCACAAAAGTTTTTGGGGTCCATTTTCTCCTCTTACCCTTGTGAAAATAGAAAAATTGGGGCTAAAATATAATTTTTGTGGAAAAAGTTTGATTTTTTTATTTTCACGGCTCCATGTTATAGACTTCTGTAAAGGACTTGGGAGTTCGAGGTGCTCACTACACATCTAGATAAGTTCCCTGAGGGGTCTAGTTTCCAAAATGGTGTCACTTGTGGGGGGTTTCCACTGTTTAGGCACATCAGGGGCACATCCGCTAATTATTCAAGCAAATTTTACAATCAAAAAGTCAAATGGCGCTCCTTCCATTCTGAACCCTGCCGCGCGCCCAAACAGTGGTTTTCCCCCACATATGGGGTATCTGCTAACTCAGAAGAAACTGCACAACAAACTGCATAATGCAATTTCTTCTGCTACCCTTATTAAAATGCAAAAGTGGGGGCTGAAAAACATTTTTGTGGGAAAAATTTGAAAATTTAATTTTTATGGCTCTATGTTATAAACTTCTGTGAAGCACCTGGGGGTTCAAGGTGCTCACCACACATCTAGATAAGTTCCCTGAGGGGTCTAGTTTCCAAAATGGTGTCACTTGTGGGGGGTTTCCACAGTTTAGGCACATAAGGGGCACATCCGCTAATTATTCAAGCAAGTTTTACAATCAAAAAGTCAAATGGCACTCCTTCCCTTCCGAACCATGCAGCGCGCCCAAACAGTGGTTTTCCCCCACATATGGGGTATCTGCTAACTCAGGAGAAATTGCACAACAAACTGCATAGTGCAATTTATTCATTTACCCTTATGAAAATGCAAAAGTGGGGACTGAAAAACATTTTTGGGGGAAAAATGTGAAAATTTTATTTTTATGGCTCAATGTTATAAACTTCTGTGAAGCAACTGGGGGTTCAAGGTGCTCACCACACATCTAGATAAGTTCCCTGAGGGGTCTAGATTCCAAAATGGTATCATTTGTGTTTTTTTTTCACTGTTTAGGCACATAAGGGGCTCCCCAAATTCAACATGGCGTCCGCTAATTATTCAAGCAAATTTTACATCAAAAAGTCAAATGGCGCTCCTTCCCTTCCGAACCCTGCCGTGCACCCAAACAGTGGTTTTCCCCCACATATGGGGTATCGGCTTACTCAGGAGAAATTGCACAACAAACTGCATGGTGCAATTTCTCCTGTTACCCTTATGAAAATGCAAAAGTGGGGGCTGAAAAACATTTTTGTGGGAAAAATGTGAAAATTTTATTTTTATGGCTCAATGTTATAAACTTCTGTGAAGCACCTGGGGGTTAAAGGTGCTCACCACACATCAAGATAAGTTCCCTGAGGGGTCAAGTTTCCAAAATGGTGTCACTTGTGGGGGGTTTCCACTGTTTAGGCACAACAGGGGCTCCCCAAATGCAACATGGCATCCGCTAATTATTCAAGCAAATTTTACATTCAAAAAGTCAAATGGCGCTCCTTCCCTTCCGAACCCTGCCGTGTGCCCAAACAGTGGTTTTCCCCCACATATGAGGAATCTTCTTACTCAGGAGAAATTGTACAACAAACTGCATGGTGCAATTTCTCCTGTTACCTTTATGAAAATGCAAAAGTGGGGGCTGAAAAACATTTTTGGGGGAAAAATGTGAAAATTGTATTTTTATGGCTCAATGTTATAAACTTCTGTGAAGCAACTGGGGGTTCAAGGTGCTCACCACACATCTAGATAAGTTCCCTGAGGGGTCTAGTTTCCAAAATGGTGTCACTTGTGGGGGGTTTCCACTGTTTAGGCACAACAGGGGCTCCCCAAATGCAACATGGCTTCCGCTAATTATTCAAGCAAATTTTACATTCAAAAAGTCAAATGGCGCTCCTTCCCTTCCGAACCCTGCAGTGCGCCCAAACAGTGTTTTCCCCCACATATGGGGTATCTGATAACTCAAGAGAAATTGCTCAAGAAACTGCATAGTGCAATTTCTTCTGCTACCCTTATGAAAATGCAAAAGTGGGGGCTGAAAAACATTTTTGGGGGAAAAATGTGAAAATTTTATTTTTATGGCTCAATGTTAAAAACTTCTGTGAAGCAACTGGGGGTTCAAGGTGCTCACCACACATCTATATAAGTTCCCTGAGGGGTCTAGTTTCCAAAATGGTGTCACTTGTGGCGGTTTTTCACTGTTTAGGCACATAAGGGGCTCCCCGAATGCAACATGGCGTCCGCTAATTATTCAAGCAAATTTTACATTCAAAAAGTTAAATGGCGCTCCTTCCCTTCCGAACCCTGTCGTGCACCCAAACAGTGGTTTTCCCCCACATATGGGGTATCTGCTAACTCAAGAGAAATTGCACAAGAAACTGCATAGTGCAATTTCTTCTGCTAACCTTATGAAAATCCAAAAGTGGGGGCTGAAAAACATTTTTGTGGGAAAAATGTGAAAATTTTATTTTTATGGCTCAATGTTATAAACTTCTGTGAAGCAACTGGGGGTTCAAGGTGCTCACCACACTTCTATATAAGTTCCCTGAGGGGTCTAGTTTCCAAAATGGTGTCACTTGTGGCGGTTTTTCACTGTATAGGCACATAAGGGGCTCCCCAAATGAAACATGGCGTCCGCTAATTATTCAAGCAAATTTTACATTCAAAAAGTCAAATGGCGCTCCTTCCCTTCCGAACCCTGTCGTGCACCCAAACAGTGGTTTTCCCCCACATATGGGGTATCTGCTTACTCAGGAGAAATTGCACAACAAACTGCATGGTGCAATTTCTCCTGTTAACCTTATGAAAATGCAAAAGTGGGGGCTGAAAAACATTTTTGGGGGAAAAATGTGAAAATTTTATTTTTATGGCTCAATGTTATAAACTTCTGTGAAGCAACTGGGGGTTCAAGGAGCTCACCACACATCTAGATAAGTTCCCTGAGGGGTCTAGTTTCCAAAATGGTGTCACTTGTGGGGGGTTTCCACTGTTTAGGCACAACAGGGGCTCCCCAAATGCAACATGGCGTCCGCTTATTATTCAAGCAAATTTTACATTCAAAAAGTCAAATGGCGCTCCTTCCCTTCCGAACCCTGCCGTGCGCCCAAACAGTGGTTTTCCCCAACATATGGGGTATATGCTTACTCAAGAGAAACTGTACAACAAATCTTGGGGTCCATTCTTTCCTGCTAAACCTGAGAAAATAAAAAAAATTGGGTCTAAATTAACATTTTTGTGAAAAAAGTTGAATGTTAATTTTTTTCTTCCACATTCCAAAAATTCCTGTGAAGCACCTGAAGGGTTAATAAAGTTCTTGAATGTGGTTTTGAGCACCTTGAGGGGTGTAGTTTTTTTAATGGTGTCACTTTTGGGTATTTTCTGTCATAAAGATCCCTCAAAGTGACTTTAAATATGATGTGGTCCCTAAATAAATGGTTTTGTAATTTTTGTTGGAAAAATGAGAAATTGCTGGTCAATTTTAACCCTTATAGCTCCACAATAAAAAAAAATTTTGGTTCCAAAATTGTGCTGATGTAAAGTAGACATGTGGAAAATGTTATTTATTAACTCTTTTGTGTGACATATCTCTCTGATTTAAGGTCATAAAAATTCAAATTTTGAAAATTGCAAAATTTTCTACATTTTCGCCAAATCTCCATTATTTTCACAAATAAACACAAGTGATATCGAAGAAATTTTACCTCTATCATGAAGTGCAATATGTCACGAAAAAAAATTCTCAGAATCAGGGTGATCAGTTTAAGCGTTCCAGAGTAATTACTTCATAAAATGACAGTGGTCAGAATTGTAAAAATTGGCCTGGTCATTAACGTGCAAACCACCTTGGGTTGTAAAGGGGTTAATTTCTTCTTGCTCTGTGAGCACGCACATGCAGCGTTCACTACTGAATTATGAAGCGTGTGCACTGAAAGATTACGTCCTGATGTCAGTGCCAGAATCAGGCCATAGTTTATGGGCGGAGTAATGAGTGATTTGTATGGCCTCTGAAGGATGACATAAATATCCAAATAGTAAGGTATCTACTAGTGTTGAGCGAGCATTAAAATGCTCGGGTGCTCGAAGCTCGGGCCGAGCTCACCGTGACACTAGGGTGCTCGACCCGAGCAACGAGCCAAATGTTAGTCTATGGGAGACCCGAGCATTTTTGCGGCTGCACCCCCGTCAGTCTTTTAAAAGCCTAACAAGTGCCCAAAAATTATAGTGACAGTGCTCAAATGACATGGGGACAGCACAGGGATCGCCCCAGGAAGCATTTCTGACCCCCAGGTCACTGTTGTCAACAACGTGGTCAGAGGTATTAAGCCACTTTTACAGGCTCATAATAAAATGTTCAAAAACTAAAGTGAAACTTTTTTCCTGTGAAATATGTTAAGGAATTTCTTTTCCAGGGTAAAGACTTGTGTATAAAGTAAAATAAATAACCAAAAACAAAAATACTCCTCCACACCTTGGGCTATGTTCAAAAGTAGCATTTTTTATGCGTTTTTGCACTTTTGTATTGCTTTCAACTGTGACAAATTCTTTCACCAGGAAATGTCATTTTAACATTTTACAACCTTATCTGGCCATGTGCTGTGTGACACAGGCATACAGTGCTGAAAAGACATGGGGACATCATGGGGAAGAGCCCTGGAAGCATCTCTGACTCAGTGGTCACTGCCTAAAAGTGTTCCCATCAGAAGTGATTCTTGCCGCATCAGAAGATGCAGACTTGCAACTATCCCCGTGTACGTCCTGGTCCCAGGGCAGTGTTCAATTGTACCTCCCCCATTCCTTGCAATACAAGTGAAAATATGCAGCCAACCACCCACCCACCCGCAGGCTGCAATACCATACTGCTAGCTTGCACTTGAAATGGGGTCTTTTAGTTTTGAGGAGGCCGAAGCAGGCCAAAACCTCATGGTTGCTTCGGCAGAGAGGTATCCATAGTCAGTCCCCAGCCGCCCGGCTTTTAGGCATGTGGAGGCAGACACCGGCCACCATGTCATGGCTCCGTTTGTGGCCCTTTAATCCATACTCAGTCCCCAGCCGCCTCGCGGCCGGGTGTCCACACACGGTCCCCAGCCGCCCGATTTCTCCGCGGAACATCCCCACAGACTTTTCTTAGCCCGGCCAACTTTAGGGCAGCATTGGACGAGCCCACCAGAGAACCAGCCTCCTCCGGTGGGCCCTGGCTACTCCATCAGGGCAGTTGAGAGTGCCAAGGTGAGGAGCATGATGATGATGATAGAAGTTAGCATCTGCTTTGTTTTGTTGGAATGCAAGCGTAAGTGTGCAACATGCAACCCACCCACCCCCAGGCAGCAATACCATACTGCTAGCTTGCTTGCACTTGAAATTGGGCCTTTTAGGCATGTGGAGGCAGAAGCCGGCCACCATGTCATGGCTCCGTTGGTGGCCCTTTTATCCATACTCAGTCCCCAGCCGCCCGGCGGCCGGGTGTCCACGCTCGGTCCCCAGCCGCCAGGGGGCGGTCGAGTGTCCACACTCGGTCCCCAGCCGCCCCACAGCAGGGTGTCCACACACAGTCCGCAGCCGCCTGGGGTCGGCCGGGTGTCCATAAACGGTCCCCAGTTGCCCCGATTTCTCCTGTTACTGACCCACACACTTTTCTTAGTCTGGCCTGCTTTAGAGCAGCACTGGAAGAGCCCACCAGAGAACCAGACTCCTCCGGTGGGCCCTGGCCTCTCCATCAGGGAAGTTGAGAGTGCCAAGGTGAGAAGCATGATGATGATAGAAGTTAGCTTCTGCTTTGTTTTCTTGGAATGCAAGCACATGTATGTAGTAGCGGCTAGGCCTTAGGTGGTCAGTGTTTTGGCGCATATCCTACCTCCTACGAGGATTGCTGGATGTTTTCCTGCTACTATCCCAGTTCTATGACTCCTGTTAAAACAAAGCTTCAGGTGATAAATGATGGATGAGGTGGTGGCAAAGGAGAAAGAGCAGCAGGAACAGGGACCATTCACATCAATATCAGGCCAGTCAACCTCACATGTCTTGTAGGATATGTTTTTGTAACAAAAGGAGCGGTTCTGCTACACAGTTATAGGGCATACAGTGAGTGCAATGCCTACCAAACATTTCGAGGCACTCCAATGCCCCTTGGAAGTGACATGGAGGTCAGAGGGCCTTAACTAAACCGTTTTTTTCAATTTATAGCAACTGGGTCTCCTGTACACTGCTGGCCTAAGCAGTGAATGGAAGGCTTTCCAAAAATTATGAGGAAATGCAATGCCCCTTGAAACAGACGTGGATTACAGTGTACTAAAAACCTTCTACCCATTGTTGGGAAGTGGGTCTCCGTTAGTCTTCGCCTTTGCATTGAAAAGCAAAAGCTGACTAAAATAAGGAGGAAATGCAATGCCAGTTGGAAGAGTCGTGGAGGTTAGAGGTAATAAAAAACAACATTTCAATGCCCCTCGGAAGAGACGTGGAGGTCACAGTAGCTTAACAAGATGGTTTTAATGCCCCTTCAAAAAGTGATGGAGGTCACAGTAGCTTAACAAGATGCTTTTACTGCCCCTTGGAAGAGACATGGAGGTTGCAGTAGCTTAACAAGATGGTTTTAATGCCCCTCGGAAGAGACGTGAAGGTCGCAGTAGCATAACAAGAAGCTTTTAATGCCCCTTGGAAAAGTGGTGGAGGTCGCAGTAGCTTGACAAGATGGTTTTAATGCCCCTCAGAAGAGACTTGGAGGTCAGAGTGGTATAACAACACGCTTTTAATGCCCCTTGGAAGAGACGTGGAGGTCAGAGTGGTATAACAACATGCTTTTAATGCCCCTCAGAAGAGACGTGGAGGTCAGAGTGGTATAACAAGATGGTTTTAATGACCCTCAAGGAGACGTGGAGGTCACAGTAGCTTAACAAGATGCTTTTAATGCCCCTCGGAAAAGTGGTGGAGGTCGCAGTAGCTTAACAAGACGCTTTTAGCGCCCCTTACAAGAGCCATACAATATAGCATCTTAAAAACATTATTCCCATTATTGGAAAGTGTGTCTCCCATAGTCTTTGCTTATGCCTTCCAGGCAAAAGCTGCCAAAAATTAGGATGGAGGAACTTGCAATGCCCCTTACAAGAGCCATGCAGTACAGCATATTACAAACATTATTCTCATTATTGGGGAGTGTGTCTCCCATAGTCTTTGCTTATGCCTTCCAAGCAAAAGCTGCCAAAAATTAGGATGGAGGAACTTGCAATGCCCCATACAAGAGCCATGCAGTACAGCATATTGCAAACATTATTCCCATTATTGGGAGTGGGTCTCCCATAATATTTGCTTATGCCTTCCAAGCAAAAGCTGCCAAAAATTAGGATGGAGGAACTTGCAATACCCCTTACAAGAGCCATGCAGTACA
The DNA here is from genome assembly GCF_046119375.1 of Phyllobates terribilis. Taxonomy (NCBI): domain Eukaryota; kingdom Metazoa; phylum Chordata; class Amphibia; order Anura; family Dendrobatidae; genus Phyllobates; species Phyllobates terribilis. Next base: position 248,548,554 of record NW_027362769.1, on the reverse strand, counting down.
GCATATTACAAACATTATTCCCATGATTGGGGAGTAGGTCTCCCATAGTATTTGCTTATGCCTTCCAAGCAAAATCTGCCAAAAATGCAATGCCCGTTCGAAGAGTCATGGAGGTCCCAGTAGCTTAACAAGACCGTTTTAATGCCCCTCAGAAGAGACGTCGAGGTCAGAGTGGTATAACAAGATGCTTTTAATTCCCCTTGGAAAAGTGGTGGAAGTCGCAGTAGTTTAAAAAGACGGTTTTAATGACCCTCTGAAGAGACATGGAGGTCGCAGTAGCTTAACAAGATGCTTTTAATGCCCCTCAGAAGACACTTGGAGGTCAGAGTGGTATAACTACACGCTTTTAAGGCCCCTCAGAAGAGACGTGGAGGTCAGAGTGGTATAGCAACACACTTTTAATGCCCCTCAGAAGAGACGTGGAGGTCAGAGTGGTATAAAAACACGCTTTTGATGCCCCTCAGAAGGGACGTGGAGGTCAGAGTGGTATAACAAGACGCTTTTAATGCCCCTCAGAAGACATGTGGAGGTCAGAGTGGTATAACAACACGCTTTTGATGCCCCGCAGAAGAGACGTGGAGGTCAGAGTGGTATAACAAGATGGTTTTAATGCCCCTCATAAGAGACGTGGAGGTCACAGTAGCTTAAAAAGACACTTTTAATGCCCCTCAGAAGAGACGTGGAGGTCAGAGTGGTATAACAAGACGCTTTTAATGCCCCTCAGAACAGACGTGGAGGTTAGAGTGGTATAACAACATGCTTTTAATGCCCCACAGAAGAGACGTGGTAGTCAGAGTGGTATAACAACACGATTTTAATGTCCCTCAGAAGAGACGTGGAGGTCAGAGTGGTATAGCAACACTCTTTTAATGCCCCTCAGAAGAGACGTGGTGGTCAGAGTGGTATAACAACACGCTTTTAATGCCCCTCAGAAATGACGTGGAGGTCAGAGTGGTATAACAACACGCTTTTAATGCCCCTTGGAAGAGACGTGGAGGTCAGAGTGGTATAACAACACTCTTTTAATGCCCCTCAGAAGAAACTTGGAGGTCAGAGTGGTATAACAACATGCTTTTAATGCCCCTTGGAAGAGACGTGGATGTCAGAGTGGTATAACAACACGCTTTTAATGCCCCTCAGAAGAGACGTGGAGGTCCCAGTAGCTTAACAAGACGCTTTTAATGCCCCTCGGAAAAGTGGTGGAGGTCCCAGTAGCTTAACAAGATGGTTTTAATGCCCCTCAGAAGAGACGTGGAGGTTCCAGTAGCTTAACAAGATGCTTTTGAAGCCCCTCGGAAAAGTGGTGGAGATGGCAGTAGCTTAACAAGACACTTTTAATGCCCCTTACAAGAGCCATACAGTATAGAATTTTAAAAACATTATTCCCATTATTGGGAAGTGTGTCGCCCATAGTCTTTGCTTATGCCTTCCAAGCAAAAGCTGCCAAAAATTAGGACGGAGGAACTTGCAATGCCGCTTTCAAGAGCCATGCAGTACAGCATATTACAAACATTATTCTCATTATTGGGGAGTGTGTCTCCCAGAGTCTTTGCTTATGCCTTCCAAGCAAAAGCTGCCAAAAATTAGCATGGAGGAACTTGCAATGCCCCATACAAGAGCCATGCAGTACAGCATATTGCAAACATTATTCCCATTATTGGGGAGTGGGTCTCCCATAGTATTTGCTTATGCCTTCCAAGCAAAAGCTGCCAAAAATTAAGATGGAGGAACTTGCAATACCCCTTACAAGAGCCATGCAGTACAGCATATTACAAACATTATTCCCATGATTGGGGAGTGGGTCTCCCATAGTATTTGCTTATGCCTTCCAAGCAAAAGCAGCCAAAAATGCAATGCCCGTTCGAAGAGTCGTGGAGGTCCCAGTAGCTTAACAAGACCGTTTTAATGCCCCTCAGAAGAGACGTCGAGGTCAGAATGGTATAACAAGACGCTTTTAATGCCCCTTGGAAAAGTGGTGGAAGTCGCAGTAGTTTAAAAAGACGGTTTTAATGACCCTCTGAAGAGACATGGAGGTCGCAGTAGCTTAACAAGATGCTTTTAATGCCCCTCAGAAGACACTTGGAGGTCAGAGTGGTATAACTACACGCTTTTAAGGCCCCTCAGAAGAGACGTGGAGGTCAGAGTGGTATAGCAACACACTTTTAATGCCCCTCAGAAGAGACGTGGAGGTCAGAGTGGTATAAAAACACGCTTTTGATGCCCCTCAGAAGGGACGTGGAGGTCAGAGTGGTATAACAAGACGCTTTTAATGCCCCTCAGAAGACATGTGGAGGTCAGAGTGTTATAACAACACGCTTTTGATGCCCCTCAGAAGAGACGTGGAGGTCAGAGTGGTATAACAAGACGGTTTTAATGCCCCTCATAAAGGACGTGGAGGTCACAGTAGCTTAAAAAGACACTTTTAATGCCCCTCAGAAGAGACGTGGAGGTCAGAGTGGTATAACAACATGCTTTTAATGCCCCACAGAAGAGACGTGGTGGTCAGAGAGGTATAACAACACGATTTTAATGTCCCTCAGAAGAGACGTGGAGGTCAGAGTGGTATAGCAACACGCTTTTAATGCCCCTCAGAAGAGACGTGGAGGTCAGAGTGGTATAACAACACGCTTTTAATGCCCCTCAGAAATGACGTGGAGGTCAGAGTGGTATAACAACACGCTTTTAATGCCCCTTGGAAGAGACGTGGGGGTCAGAGTGGTATAACAACACTATTTTAATGCCCCTCAGAAGAGACTTGGAGGTCAGAGTGGTTTAACAACATGCTTTTAAAGCCCCTTGGAAGAGACGTGGATGTCAGAGTGGTATAACAACACGCTTTTAATGCATCTCAGAAGAGACGTGGAGGTCCCAGAAGCTTAACAAGAAACTTTTAATGCCCCTCGGAAAAGTGGTGGAGGTCCCAGTAGCTTAACAAGATGGTTTTAATGCCCCTCAGAAGAGACGTGGAGGTTCCAGTAGCTTAACAAGATGCTTTTAAAGCCCCTCGGAAAAGTGGTGGAGATGGCAGTAGCTTAACAAGACACTTTTAATGCCCCTTACAAGAGCCATACAGTATAGAATTTTAAAAACATTATTCCAATTATTGGGGAGTGTGTCTCCCATAGTCTTTGCTTATGCCTTCCAAGCAAAAGCTGCCAAAAATAAGGACGGAGGAACTTGCAATGCCGCTTTCAAGAGCCATGCAGTACAGCATATTACAAACATTATTCTCATTATTGTGAAGTGGGTCTCCCATAGTATTTGCTTATGCCTTCCAAGCAAAAGCTGCCAAAAATTAGGATGGAGGAACTTGCAATGCCCCTTACAAGTACCATACAGTAGAGCATCTTGAAAATATTATTCACATTATTGGTGAGTGGGTCTCCCACAGTCTTTGCTTATGCCTTCCAAGCAAAAGATGACAAAAATAGGGACGGAGGAACTTTCAATAATGGCAACACGGACCACGGTCCCACTGGTGGTATAGTGGTGGTGGAGGCTGAGGATAAGGAGAAGAACATAAAACAGCCAAAATGAGGAAGCGTATACCCATGTGTGGGTGTGAAGTGGTGCATGTGAATACACCTCCCGAAATAACACAGTGGATTTGACTTTATGTTACTCTGCTGTCATTTGGTGGTGATGAGAAGTCTGGCCCAATCCAGCCCTTGTTCATTTTGATAAGGGTCAGCTTGTCAGCTTTGTCAGTTGACAGGCGAGTGCGCTTATCAGTTATAATTCCCCCAGCGTCACTAAAAACACGCTCCGATAACACGCTAGCAGCAGGGCAGGCCAAGACCTCCAAGGCATACAGAGCGAGTTCATTCCAAGTGTCTAGCTTGGATACCCAATGATTAAAAGGCACAGAGGAATCACGGAGGACGCTGGTACGGTCGGGAAGGTACTCACTCACCATCTTTTGAAACTTTCCACTCCTTTTGAGAGTACCCCGCGCCTCAGGGCCTGTAAGAAGGGTAGGTCTCAGAAAACTGTCCAAGAATGTTGACAGTCTTCACCTGCCTCTGCTGGATTTGAGTTGCCTCTCTCTCGTTTGTACGCCTTGGTTTTTCAACGAACTGTGACCTCTGCCGCTAGCGTGTTCAGATGGGAACTTTTTTAACAGTTCTGCAGCAAGGGCCTTCTGGTACTGCCCCATTTTTGTAGACCTCTCCACCTCAGGAATAAGAGAGTGAAAGTTCTCCTTGTAGCGGGGGTCTAAAAGTGTCACCAACCAGCAATGACTGTCACACAACATTTTTACCACATGAGGGTCACCGGTAAGGCAGCGTAACAAAAAGTCAGCCATGCGTGCCAGACTGGTAACGGGCAAGACTTCCGTGTCCTCACCAAGATGACGACTGACCATGCTCTCCTCCTCCTCCTCCCCCCTGTCCTCAGGCCACCCATGCTAAACCGACGGTATGACAGTTGTACAGGTACTACCGTCTACAGCGCATGATACAAGCTCCTGTTCTTCTTCCTCCTCCTCCTCCTCTCCCTCATTGTCCCCCAATGCATGTTGGGATGAGATGAGGCTGGGCTGTGTTTAATCGACCACTATGGCTTCTTGATCCATCTCATCATACTCTGGCTGCAATGCCTCCTCTTTACTTCTCTGCAGAGAGCGTTGCAAAAGACAAACAAGAGGAATGCTGATGCTAATGATGGCATCATCGCCACTCACCATCTTGGTGGACTCCTCAAAGTTTGTCAAGATGTTACAGATGTCTGACATCCAGGTCCGCTCCTGAGGTCTTATGTGTGGAGTCTGACCTGAATATCGACGGCCATGTTGCTGCTGGTACTCCACAACTGCTCTCTTCTGCTCACAAATGCTTGGCAACATGGGGAGGGTAGAGTGTGGTGTGGGGACATCACACACCAGCCAGTGTGACGGAAGCTGCAAACGCTGCTGCAGCACAGCAAGGGCGGCGGAGGCTCGAGCCGACTTGCGAAAATGAGCTGACAGGTGGCGTACTTTGACGAGCAGATCTGGCAACTCGGGGTACGATTTACGAAACCTCTGAACCACGAGGTTAAGCGCATGAGCCAGGCATGCTACGTGTGTGATCTCGCCTCGCCTCAGAGCCGCCACCAGGTTACGGCCATTGTCACACAGTACCATGCCTGGATGTAGGTTCAGCGGTCTTAGCCACAGATCTGCCTGCTCTTTCACAGCTGTCCACAACTCACAAGCAGTGTGAGGTTTCTCACCTAAGCTTATGAGTTTCAGCACAGCCTGTTGCCACTTTTCGGAGGCAGTACTGCAGTGCTTCCAGCTTGTAACTGATGTGTTGATATCTGAGATGGAGGCTGAACACGAGGAGGAGGAGGATGATGCACAGGAGCTGTACACTGTGGGGGCGACTCTGACTGACATAGGGCCCGCAATCCTCGGTGTGGGGAGGATGTGTTCCGTCCCAAGGTCCGACTGGGTCCTTGCTTCTACTATGTTTACCCAGTGTGCCGTCAGGGAGATGTACTGTCACTGGCCACAAGCACTTGTCCACATGTCCGTTGTCAGGTGGACTCTCCCAGTAACTCCGTTGTTGAGGGCATGGCAGATGTTTTGGGACACGTGCTTGTGTAGTGCGGGGATTGCAAACCGGGCAAAATAGTGTCGGCTGAGGACCGAGTACCGAGAGACGGCCACCGCCATAAGGTTGCGGAAGGATTCCGTCTCCACCAGCCTAAAAGGCAGCATTTCCAACACAAGCAGTCATGAAATGTGTGTATTTAGGACTGTGGCCTGTGGGGCATCAGCTTTGAATTTCCGCTTTCGTTCAAAGGTCTGGGATATGGACAATTGAACGCTGCGGTGGGACGTGGACGTGGACGTTGATGCTGTTTCTTGAGAAACTGCCATAACAAGTGAAGACTGAGAAGAGGGGGCATCTTTGCATGCAGTATGGACAGGGGATTGCCTTGCACACACAACAGGGGGTTCTATTGCACGCACAACAGCGGAAGAAGCAGTGGTGACACCCACTGACAGTGGTCGTGGACCCTGGGGTTCGCCCCACAAAGTAGGGTGCTTTGCTGCCATGTGCCTGATCATGCTGGTGGTGGTCAGGCTGGTAGTTTTGTCACCCCTGCTGATGCTGGCATGGCAGGTGGTACAAATGGCCTTTTTGGGGTTATCAGCAGAGTCTTTAAAAAAATTCCAGACTCTGGAAGACCTACCGCTTGTACTTTCAACGTCGCTCGTGTTGGTGTTACGGGGAACGGTTGCCCACCTTCTGTCTGCGGCCACCACACTGCTTCTTCCTGCCTGTTGGGGTATTCTGCTTCCCTCCCCCTGTGTGCTGCTGGCCTCACTCTGAATGTCCTCCTGCCACGTTGGGTCAGTTACTAGATCATCCACCACCTCCTCCTCTTCCACTTGTGCACCAGGACCCTCCTCCTCACTTCCTGGCAATTGTGTCTCGTCATCGTCCATTTCTTGTGCCAAATTGCCAGCGTCGACTTCCTGTGGCCGTGGCTGTTCAAATATTTGTGCATTGCTACATGGGATCTCCTCTTCCACCACTTCAAGCGGAGCAGTCGAGGGGCACAAATCTGGAAATGGACCAGTGAACAGCTCTTCAGAGTGTCCAAGTGTGGGATCATTTGCTGTCTGACGACACTCGGCATGGTGGGGGGAAGGAGCATCAGGGTGAGTAGGAGTATGCGGTCGAGACTCACTGCTACTAAGACTTGACCGTGTGGAAGACAGGCCGGAGGTGGTGGTGCCCAGGTAACTGGAAGTATTATCTGCTATCCAATTAATAACCTGTTCACACTGATCATTTTGCAATACTGGTGTTGTTCTGTGCTTCCCTAGTAATTCGGTCAAGAAGTGGGAGCGAAAACATGTGGCTGTTGGTTGTGGCACATTTTCACCTTGGCCACGGCCCCGTCCTCTGCACGCACCATCACCAGAACGTCCACTTCCACGTCCCTTGCCATGCGCCTTGCCCATTTTAAAGGAAGTAAAATAGCTTACACTCGCACTATTAATGGAAAAAGGGTAATAAAAAGTAGATTAGAACCATGGAAGAGGAAAACCACAGTTCTATTTCTCTGACCTACACCCGACTCTTTGAAACAATCTGAACAATCAGGGAGAAAATATTACTGTTTTTCTTTACGGAAAAAATACTAAAAGCTGAATAATAGAGATTTTTTTTCCGTGGAACAGCAAAACCACAGTTATAATTTACTGGTGTATGTATACCAGACTTTTTTAAATATATATATATTTGCGGCTGAACAGTGAGCGACACACTCAAACTGTTTTTTTCAGATACAAATGGCCCAAAAGTGGATAACCGTGGAACTGCAAAACCACACTTGTATTTCTCGGGCCTACACCGTACTATTTTCAACAGATATATTTGTGTCTGAACAATCAGGAGACACTATTTATTTTTTACGGCAAAAAATGCCAAAAGCAAGATAATGCAGATTTTTTACCGTGGAACAGCAAAACCACAGTTAGAATTCACTGGTGTATACCAGACTACTTTCAACAGATATATTTGTGTCTGAACAATCAGGAGACACTATTATTTATTTTTTATGGCAAAAAATGCCAAAAGCAGGATAATAGAGATTTTTTTTCCGTGGAACAGCAAAACCACAGTTATAATTTACTGGTGTATACCAGACTATTTTCAACAGATATATTTGTGTCTGAACAATCGGGAGACACTATTATTTATATTTTATGGCAAAAAATGCCAAAAGCAGGATAATAGAAATTTTTTACAGTGGAACAGCAAAACCACAGTTATAATTTACTGGTGTATACCAATTTTCAACAGATATATTTGTGTCTGAACAATCAGGAGACACTATTATTTATTTTTTACGGCAAAAAATGCCAAAAGCAGGATAATAGAGATTTTTTTAACATGGAACAGCAAAACCACAGTTATAATTTACTGGTGTATACCAGTCTTTTTTAAATATGTATATATTTGCAGCTGAACAGTGAGTGACACACTCAAACTGTTTTTTTTACGCACAAAAGGCACAAAACTGGATAATACAGAACTGCAAAACCACACTTCTGTTTCTGTGGCCTATACCAGACTCTTTTCAACAGATATTTGTGTCTGAAAAATCAGAGACACACTTTTTTCTGGGGGGGGGGACGGGACACCAATAGGTTAATAAGACGGGTATTTGTACAGTGTGAAGGAGGAAAAAAAAAGAGCGTTTAGATGAAAAAAAGGATTTTTCCTGGCCTCCGAAACCTGGAGCTAAGTCCAACAATTTCAGAAACAGGAGCACACAGGACTGTAATGCAGCGTTTGCTGGTATAACCCCACTGCGTCTCCTATACAGCCTGCCTGTCTGCCTGATATCTGGGATGGATATTAGTCCTGAGAGGGACTGTTTGTTTGATCTGGCAGCCTTTACAAACCCTACACTAACTATTTTGCAGGATAAATCTCTCCCTAGCTCAGCAGCGCTGTCCCTACACTGTCTAATCCGGAGCAACTGTGTCCAAGATGGCGGCGCCTGGTTTTAAATGCTCAAGGTGATGCTGTGCAGCCAGGCAATCACTGTAATGGCCACAAACAACATGGATGCGGCATTACAGTGACTGGCTGGCAATCCCTGCATGTTCATTGCCTCTGTAAAGAGCGCCAAACATGCAGGGCGGAGACCCGAGCTCCCGCCCGAATAACCCGGAAATGCTCGGTGCTCGCTGAACATCCCGAGTAGTGTGATGCTCGGGCGAGTACCGAGCAGTGTCGAGCATGCTCGCTCAACACTAGTATCTACTAATTGTTTTTCTATATCAGACAATCCCTTATTCTTCTGTTCTAGTCCATAGTAGCTATACTGTACTTGCATATAGATTTTAATCATCTCTTTATATCTTTAGTTACAATATTTCAGCAGTTAAATCCAGGAATAAATTTACTATTCGTATTTCTTTCTTTTTCTTGGTTGAGAGCATCTACAAGGGTATTACTGTAAAATTCTAAATCTCTATTTCACCTCCTCTAGACAATCATTTAAAAAAGGGCAAATGTAAATGGATATTCATTTTAACAAGGTCACTATTTTTTATGTTGAACAATCTAGTTAGTAGGATTTACATATTTTTCTCCAACATAAGGAGAAATAAATTACTTATATTTTTAATGTAAAGTATACGTGAACAGCATACTTAATATAAAGTAACAGACGAAGAAGGTTTTTTTTGCAGCATCAGGCAAATGTTTATTATTGGCCCTCCAAAATTCTGAAGGAGAATTTTCCACTAAAATAAAGTAAAAAAAGGGCTGAGGAAGGAATGCTAGCTTATAAGCGGTGGGCAGAGAAGGACTAAGTTCCAAAAATATCTGAGTAGCAATTCCCATAAGTGAAATCAACGGCTTTCCTTCTGTACACTCGTTAAAGGGTTGATTGTGACTTGTAGGATTGCTGATTCCAATAGGTGGCGCTATAGAGTTCAAGTCCTCTTTTTCTCTGAAGAGGCAATTTGCATATTAAATTTCCCAGAGGAGCATTGCATGGCGAATAAGCCTCCTTACCTTGACATGCCAGAACTGGTGTGTCACTCTCCACAAGGAGATACATTACCCCTTAGACCTCTGTACACTATTATTTTTATTCTCTTTTTAGTTTTTATTGGTTAAGATGTTCCCCTCTTTTGATTGGACAGAAAGCTTAAAACAATGAGGATATTTCAAGATGTGAATAAATCTGGCAACATTTGATTTTTGCAGGTTTACCCTAATTTAGCAGCCAAATTTGATTCAAATTGAATGAATTTGGTACAAATTAAATCAAATCTTCCAGGAAGGGTTGTGAAGTTAAAAATAATGTCATGCTCACCTCTCCTTTACCCTCCGCATACTTCTACCACTAACGTTGCTCCTCCAGTTGGCTCCTCTTTCTTCTCTCTTCTGTTGTCTTTATTCAGCCCCACATCATTGGTCTCAATGAAATTTGTTGAAAGCCATGTGACCACATTTAGTGCGATTTATATCATTAACATGCATTGCACCCTACATGATGGAATTGAGCATAGTACAGCACAAGAGGCACAAAAACATAGCTTGAGAGAAGGTATAGGAGCTGATCAGAAGACTAGCATCAGCCTTAGTGGTATGAGAATACCTGAGTAGAAGTGAGTATACATTTTCTTTAAACTCTTCCTGGCAAATATTAATTTTTCAGGAAATACATAAAAGATTTTATTTGTTTCAAATTGATTCATTCATTTCTAGTCATTTCTATCCAGGCCATCCTAAAATATATGGTTTTAGTGTTTTTGCAGCTCGTGAAATAAATAGGTCATTAACTCTTTGAGAACATAACCATATTTTGGTTCTTAGCTTTCATTTTTTCCTCCCTGCTTTTCAACAGATTCATAGTGATTTTCTGGACTTACACAAATCAGCAGGCGCTGTACCTGACTATATTTTGCCGAATCTTAATAGTGTAAAGCACCCACTGTTTGGATTCGACTTCTGTTTGCTGATTCAAGCAGTTGTCACATGACCTCGCATATGCGATTTTCATACCTGTGGACTTAATTAATCTAGATCCTGTTCTTGTTTCTTTGTGCTCCATAAGTTTTTGATCTTTCAGTCTTTGAAGCTGTATAAGGGCTTGTTTTCTGCAGAGGAGTTGTGGTTTTTATTAGTAACATTTTGGGATACATTCAACTTTTTGTTTGTTTTATTCCTTTTTTTGTTGGCAAGATCACTAAAATTAGATGGGAAGGGACTTTTTATAAGAGACCTCACATCTAAAAGCCCAATTTATGAATAAGGGGTATGATGAGGATCAGTTAAATACTGTAATTCAGGAGACTTTATCTATTCCTAGGGGAAATTTGATTAAAAAACCTGCACGTATTCAAGAAACATACGTCTCACTAAAAAACAGCTAGCAAATATTATTATAATCACGCAGTATAATCCGCAAACTGGCCCTTTCAAACATATTGTCACAAAATTCTGGCCAATACTTAAACAGGATCCCCTTCTTGGTGAATACCTACTTGACCGCCCCAAATTCGCTTTTTAAAAGGCTAGAAATATAGGAAACTTAATAGCCCCTACAGTTCAAAACCCAGTTGTGGGAGTCAAAAAGAAGGATCTCTTATCTGTAATCACCTTGGATGCAACAACTTGGGCAAATTTTCTAATACTGTTTTTTTAACTGTGGCTTTTGCTATGGTGTAGACATATGTTCAATACCCATAGAAAACCCTGCAATGAGATTAACAACTCAACCGGGATGGAGACTTTTCAAATTAGGGGACATATTACCTGCCATACTAAAGGCATTATTTACGCCATCATTTGCCCGCTTGGGAAAATATATTTAGGCTGTACAATAAGAAGACTTCAAGAACGGATAAGAGAACATATGTACAACATCAAAAGGGTTTTAATGGCTACCCCCTCTCCTGACATTTTCTTATTAAACAACACTGTTTTTTTAAGGGAGCTAGGTTTCTGGGTCTGGAGAATATCACTTGGGATTGGAGGGTGGGCAATTTTATGACATGTATGTCAAGGGCGGAATTCAAATGGATTTTTAATTTGAATACTCTTACACCTATTGGCCTCAACCATGACATAGAACTGTTTGCCTTTAATTAAACCTTTATGTAGTTCTTGTAGTGTGATCCTTTAGTCTCTGAATTCATTTCTTGACCCTTTTGGCTACCCTGGATAGTGGAGTGCAGAGCTGAGGGGATATGAAAATTTGTGTGTTGACGCGTATGTGTGGGATTTCTGCATAATTTTTGGAAGATGAAAATATAAAATATAACAAATAGGTCGATGTGCCTCTGAGGGCTATCTACATAAATTGAGACCTATGTATATATATATTTTTTTAACATATGTCTTTTTCCCTCTTGCGGGCAGCATATGCAGATGGCTGTATGTGTCCTTTCTGGACACCTATTATTTAGCGATTAATATTTTGTGATGTGTGTGTATACATCTATACAGGGACAGGTATACCGCTAATGCAGCTTGTGCAGATGCACAGGGGCCCCGAAGGAGAGGGAGCCCGATCATCTGTACGGTACCAACCATCCGTAAATTCAAAATTTGTACTGCGCATGGGTGAAAAACACTGAAATGTGCCGTACAAACAGAAGAGTGACCAGAGCGCACTGCACAATTTACTGCAAATTAAATGAATGATGCAAGCAGCAAGCAGATACTATACATATGAGTTTGTGTACACAGTTTTTAAAGGGAATCAACCACATAGTGGTACATATAAATCTGCCAGATAGATTGGATAGACCAATCAGAAAGAAGCAAAAAACAATGTGATTAATCTGATTAAATGGCCTGAACATAAATAGTTAATAAAACTCCTATATTGTTTGCACATATAGGTACATGGTAGCAGAGAAAAAAGGGAGCACACACATAATAAAATAATATAAAATATAAGACCCAACAGGGGTCTGAATACACTAGTACAATAGTAGATAGAACACAACATGGAAGAATGGGGTAAATAGTAGTTTTAACAAGAATTAGTAACACCCCATAATAGGATTTATTAATCCATATAGTAGGGACAACCGAAGTAACATAGAAATGAAGAACAAAGTGCACAAGAAAACTTTGAAAAAACTTCCCAAATTGTGAAAGTACAAAATCTTTATTGAGAATAAATTGAAAAGGAACAATGAGGATCACTCAGGAACATACAATTAAAAACAGTGGAAGAGCATAAAGACGAGGAGCAAACTACATATACTGCCCAATGTGAGTCAATTGTTTGTAAGTGCAACAAGGACACTACAATACAAGTCATAGAAGAGTAGCTCACGAGGCTATGGAATGAAAAGACCACATAGTGAGGGACTATGCTCAATGTAGACTCTGATGTAGAAGCATTGGCCCAGAGTGATAAATGGATGTAAGCATGACATCTCGACTATGAGCAGTGACGTTTACCATCAGGGACAGTGTAATGATAGTAACAGCCAATACATTAAATACTGTTGCAAGGTCACATAGTTACACCCACGGTGGTTAAGTAGCAGCTCCTCGCTCCTGCTTGACCCGACGCGCGTTTCAGCACAGCTGCTTTCGTCAGGGGGTGGTGAATCAAAGGGTGGGAAAGTTTAAAAAGCCAAAGCGGCCAATAAGATATGGGGGTGTGTAAATTACAAGACAATAGGTGCAGAGAGGGCGTGACGCGACGCATGTCCGTCACCGCCCCACCTCCGCATCCACGGCAACCGCGTCATGTGATCCATGATGCCACGGTCTCGTGGGAGGCACGTGACTGTACGTCACAGAGCACATAGAGATACGGTGAGCGAGGACGCAGCGGCAGGCAATGAGGACATGCGTACAGCCCGCCCCACACCCATGGACTACGAAAGTGACCAATGGTGAAAAGAAAGGTAATCCTGTCTGGTGACCTAAATATCCACATTCCCATACTGTGTCATGAAGGACAAAACAAGAACAAACATACAACATAGTCAATGAAAGAAAATAATTATTGGGGTCTCAATGTCCAATTAAACTTAAAGTAATAACCTGGATAACGGGGTCCATATAGAATAATTTTAACAGAGAATTGTGTCATACACCCCAAGGGATGAATCACAAAAATTAATTAGTATCAATCTGTCCAATGCATTGTCTATGTCAGAATCAGCTGTACGGTACCAACCATCCATAAATTCAAAGTTTGTACTGCGCATGGGTGAAAAACACTGAAATGTGCCGTACAAACAAAAGAGTCACCAGAGCGCACTGCACAATTTACTGCAGATTAAACGAATGATGCAAGGAACAAGCAGATACTATACATATGAGTTTGTGTACACAGTTTTTAAAAGGAATCAACCACATAGTGGTACATATAAATCTGCCAGATAGATTGGATAAACCAATCAGAAAGAAGCAAAAAACAATGTGATTAATCTTATTAAATGGCCTGAACATAAATAGTTAATAAAACTCCTATATTGTTTGTACATATAGGTACATCTTGGCAGAGAAAAAAGGGAGCACACACATAATAAAACAATATAAAATACAAGACCCAACAGGGGTCTGAATACACTAGTACAATTGTAGGACAGATACCAGGAGAGAAAGTGAATGAAAATAATCTAAAGATTCTCAATAGTCACCCTGCTCTATATGTCTGGTGAGAGATGTAAGGAATACTAGGACTTGGTATCATGCGCATGTGTATGGCAAAAAGGAATATGCAATACTCACTCCTGCTCTGTACTCGCAAGTGCATCTGACTGCTCGAGATGCTCAGCACTGGGCGAGTACTTCCGGGATGCTCAGGCGGGAGTTCAAGTCCCTGCCCTGCATTTTTGGCGCTGTTTTAACAGCGAAAAAACATGCTGGATTGCCTGACACTCACTGTAATGCCACAGCTATGTTGGTTGTTGCATTAGAGTGATTGACTGTCCTCATGGTGTCATAGGGTCTATATCAGACCCGGTGACCCTATGCTCATCACAGTCTATAATTCAGATAGGCAGAGTAGGGAGAGGTGCTGCTGAGCTAGGGAGAGAATTGGCTGTTTATTAGTCAGGTATTGGGTATTCCACAGCTATATATTCACAATTGAACAAACAAGGGCCAACCATAAGACGCTAGATGGACCACGGTACCTGAACAGGCATGTCAAGTCCCGGGTCCGGATAAGCCTACTCATATCATCAAATTTGAAAAAGGAGAACAAAATGAGTAATTTGGCAAAATGAATAAAGTTTTATTAGTAGATAAATTCCGAGTATTAAAATATACAAAGTCACAAAAAATAGGGGAGTAAGGTGCAAGGTGCCGGATAGTGTTGAGCCACCCCCGTAGTGTTCGAGTTCGGTTCGGTTCGTCGAACACCCGTGTGTTCGCCGAACTGTTCGTCGAACTGTTCGTCGAACTGTTCGTCGAACACCTTCGAACACCGTTAAAACCAATGGCAGGCAAACAAAAACACATAGAAACACATAGAAAACACCTTCAAAGGTGTCCAAAAGCTGACAAACTGCTCAGAAGAAACAACTAACACAGGGAAAAGTGACAAGTACATATAGTCATGCGAAAAGAAAAGAGGTGGAGGAGTAAAAGGAGGGGGAGACACAGATATAGGCATGTCATGCCCTTCTAAAATCCAAAAAGTGAGAAGCCGACACGTTCAGTCCGCTCCTGCCCGTGCCACCTCCGCGTCGCCGGGTTTGTGCCAGAGCCGCGGTGAACCCTGACGGCCAGCCCCCCTCTCCCAATACTGGTGCCTGTCCGCTGGTGGGTCGAGCGAGCCCCCCTGTGGTGGAGGCAGCTCTAAGCTTTTTAATTTAAATTGTCTCTCTAATTTGAATGATACACTTTAAATCCATTTACAAGGATCTATTGGAGGGCAAGTCTCATGCCAGCAGCCGCGTAATTCCAGCTCCAGTAGCGTCCACTAAAGCTGCTGCAGTTAAAAAGCTTTTATAAGGATCGAGCTCGGCTGTCCACCGCAAGGCATCCTACTGCCAGTCCCAGCCCCTATGCCTTGGGGTGCCTCCTGATGCTCTTCACTGAGTATCCCGTGGTCCCGAAGCATTTCCTTTGAAAAAATTAAGTGTCCAAACTACAGGTGGTGTAGCTTGCTTAACAGCCGGGATAATCCGCTGACTAGCAGACACTGCTACTAGGCACAAAGTATTTCCTGGGCTAGATGCAGTTAAAAATTTGTAATTAGATACTCTCGTTGGATGCTGAGAAAGCATTCCATAGAGTCTCCTGGCACGCCATATATGATTCTCTTAAAAAGCTTGGGGTAGGGGTCTAGGGGACCCTTTTATAGCCAAAATCACGGCCCTGTATCGCAATACGTCACCTAGGCTGAAGATAAATGGAACTGTAGCACCCTGAGGGCTCGGTTGCTACAGAGGTATTGCACCTCACCCAGAGGTGTGATATCTCACTCTCAGGTAAGGATGTAGTGTGGATCAGGACCCGACACCTGCAAGCATTACACCACATTGCCGTGGGGCAGGGCGACCAATATGCCCCTGAGATGGGCACGACAGTCCCTGTCCCTGGCTGGAGTGGGGGGAGGGAACACTGAGGAAGGGGAACCCTGTAGTGCAGGAGCAGGGAGGAAGCAGTTCCTGGGTGCATTGAGAAGGGAGTATAAAAGGTGGGCACCATCTTAGTTCAGTGCAGAGAAGTCTGAGCAGAAGTGGCAGGGAGCAGGGGCTCTGCATGAGCTCTGCTCCGGAGGTGGGCCTAGTAACAGAGGCCCAGGCCTGGAAGAGGGAGAAGGAAGGAAGAGGAGCGGAGAAGGCTCCAGGAACGAGGAACGAAGGGATCCCAGGGATGCGGACGGGCGAGTCGCCACCGCACGCCCGAATCCACCTGCGTGGAGGGGTCAGGCCAAAGGGGGAGACCGGTCCCCGAAACTAGTGGAGGCAGTAAACGACCCTCAGCTAGAAACAGCAGGCTGTGACATTTTATGTGGCGCAGCCCCTCGCTACACCCACTAGGAAGGCACCACATAGGGTCAGGGAAACTGGCGCCAAGTTTACCAAGAGGAGGCCCGAGGCAGCCAGACAGAAGGGTTGGTAAGTAGAGATGAGCGTTGTTCTACTCGAACTGTTCGCCAATCTCAAATTCGAGCTGTTTTGGGCGGTGTTCGAGCCGGTCGGCGAACACGAACAATTTGAGAAAAATTCGGCTGTTCGAGGTTATGTTCGATAACTGTTCGTGCACCAAAATCATAACTGGATTTTTTCTCAGTAATGATGAAAATTAATGTTAATACGCAGTTTGAGTGTACAGCGGGGCGGGGGGAGGGGCAGGGGATGGATCTCTGCAGGAACAATGAAGATCTCCATTTTTTTTTCTCTTTCCCGCATTTGCAGTGGGGAGGTGCAATCTGTCAGCCTATCAGCAGCGCACACACGGAGCGAAGTGCTTTTTTTCACACAAGCAAGGGCATGTGTCATTGGCAGTGTATGTCACATGTCCTTGCCCTATAAGACCAAGCCATTTTCCCCGTCGCCACCATTTTATCCCTGCTGCAGCTGCGTGTTAGACGGCACCGCTGTTGCTGTGTGCGCTATACCTTGTTAATTTCAAGCCAATTTTCGCACAAATATACAGATAGCTTGGGAGTAGGGAATAGTTGTGATTGCAGTCCTTTTAAGGACTAGGTTACAGCATTTCCTATGACTTTTATCAAGCAGGTCTGTGCTCTTAAATAGATAGATTGTGGGAGTAAAGACTAATTGTAATTGGAGTCCTTTTCAGGACTAGGTTACATCAGTTCCTATCAGTTTTTGCCAGGCAGGTCTGTGCCAGTGCTGTGCAAGTTTTTTTCACAGCATTTGGCTGAATCTAGCAAAGCTAATCCTTTTTGGCCTATTGCAGAGTGTGTTAGTCAGTGGAGTAGCCTATCTGTGTTGCAAGATATACCACCTGTGTATAGAATAGCAATTTTTTTACTGCACCTAGTGAAGTAAAATCTTTTGGGCATAGCATCATTCTATTAGTCCATCTATACTGACCTCCATCAGGTTGCAAACTGAATATAATTTTTTTCTGCATCTAGCTCTGAAAAAATATTTGGGCTTCTAGCAGTGTGTGGGACTTGGTCTATTAGTCCATCTATACTGACCTCCATCAGGTTGCAAATTAAAAATAATTTTTTTCTTCATTTAGCTCTGAAAAAATATTTGGGCTTCTAGCAGTGTGTGGGACTTGTTCTATTAGTCCTTCTATACTGACCTCCAGCAGGTTGCAAATTGAATATAATTTTTTTCTGCATCTAGCTCTGAAAAAATATTTGGGCTTCTAGCGGTGTGTGGGACTTGGTCTATTAGTCCATCTATACTGACCTCCATCAGGTTGCAAATTAAAAATAATTTTTTTCTGCATCTAGCTCTGAAAAAATATTTGGGCTTCTAGCGGTGTGTGGGACTTGGTCTATTAGTCCATCTATACTGACCTCCATCAGGTTGCAAATTAAAAATAATTTTTTTCTGCATCTAGCTCTGAAAAAATATTTGGGCTTCTAGCAGTGTGTGGGACTTGGTCTATTAGTCCATCTATACTGACCTCCATCAGGTTGCAAATTAAAAATAATTTTTTTCTGCATCTAGCTCTGAAAAAATATTTGGGCTTCTAGCAGTGTGTGGGACTTGGTCTATTAGTCCATCTATACTGACCTCCATCAGGTTGCAAATTGAATAAAAAAATTTTCTGCATCTAGCTCTGAAAAAATATTTGGGCTTCTAGCGGTGTGTGGGACTTGGTCTATTAGTCCATCTATACTGACCTCCATCAGGTTGCAAATTAAAAATAATTTTTTTCTGCATCTAGCTCTGAAAAAATATTTGGGCTTCTAGCAGTGTGTGGGACTTGGTCTATTAGTCCATCTATACTGACCTCCATCAGGTTGCAAATTAAAAATATTTTTTTTCTTCATTTAGCTCTGAAAAAATATTTGGGCTTCTAGCAGTGTGTGGGACTTGTTCTATTAGTCCTTCTATACTGACCTCCAGCAGGTTGCAAATTGAATATAATTTTTTTCTGCATCTAGCTCTGAAAAAATATTTGGGCTTCTAGCGGTGTGTGGGACTTGGTCTATTAGTCCATCTATACTGACCTCCATCAGGTTGCAAATTGAATAAAAAAAATTTCTGCATCTAGCTCTGAAAAAATATTTGGGCTTCTAGCGGTGTGTGGGACTTGGTCTCTTAGTCCATCTATACTGACCTCCATCAGGTTGCAAATTAAAAATATTTTTTTTCTGCATCTAACCCAGCCAATAGTTTTGGCCTAATACCACAGTTTGGCCACTCAGCTCTGCTCGGTTACCATCCATTGTTTTTTTGTGCAAACAACTCCAGAGTTGTGAATTAGTTAACCACCAAAATGAGTGGAAAAAGGCCTGCTGCTGGTGGAAAGGGGAATAGGCGTGTTGGGAAGGGGAAAAAAGGTTGTGTCCGTGGGGTAGGTGCAGAAGAAAGACCATCTTCCAGCCAAACTAAAATGTCTACTTCTTTTAGCGGACAATGTGATAAGATCCCTTTCTTACGGCCACGCCAATCGCTACAAATTCCAGATGAGGCACAAAAACAGCAGGTGCTTCAACGGATATCAAGTGCTCCTTTAAGTGGGCTCTCCTCCACATCAACTTCAACATCACAAATACTCCAGTCCTCAAAGGTGTCACCCAAATCGCACTTGCTTCCTCACAGCTCCCAAATCTCCAGCTGCCCGTCTGAGTATGAGGTAGAACAGATGGTTGAGTCTGCAGAGCTGTTTACTCATACTATAGCCTGGGAGTCAGAGGTCGACTCCAGCGCTTCTGTGAATCCAGACGAGGAAATTATCTGCACTGATGCCCAGAATCTTTATGAGTCGGATCCAGGACCAGACGCAGAAGGTTCTGACCATAATGTAGACCCTCATTCCCAAACTGTAACTCCTGTTGGTGGAGACAATGAGGAAGACGATGATAAGACTCAAATACCTGATTGGAGCGACAACTTTAGTTTTTTGTCAGGGCAGGAACAGGTTGGCTCTGAGGACGACGGGTGTGATAACGCACAGGGTGATGATGATGAGGTCGGAGATCCCGCTTACTGTCAACCCACAGTCAGCCAAGAGATGAGGTCAGCAGAGGAGGTGGAGGAAGATGCTAGTGACGACGAGGTCAGGTTGCGCCTTCCTGGACAGAGACGTAGTACTGGAAGCACGTCAACAACTGCATCCTCAAACACAACTCTGCCTCTCACCACAAGTCGTGGTGGCTCTTCAGGTCGCATGGGTGCTAAGCCTTGCATAGCCTGGGCATTTTTTCAGATCGATAAAGATGACCCAACTCGTGTTATCTGTAACATTTGTCAGCAAAAGCTAAGTAGAGGCCAAAAAATACATAGTTTGAGTACTTCATGCATGAACCGGCACATGGACATGAAGCATAAGTTGCAGTGGGAAGCTCAGTGTGCTACAATGCGGCCTAGCCGGCCGGGCCAACCACCGTCTGCCATATCTTGTGCATCCGCGGCCTCTTCATCCTCTGTGACTGGGGGGACAGCAGTCACACCTGTTTTGGGGCGCAGACCTGCCACCTCTTTACCCGCAACAGCCAGCGTGATTGGCAGGTCATCATTTTCTTTGGAGGTGGTAACACCAGCTGGTCTTGAGCGCTGTCCGACATCGATAGCACCACCTTTGGATCAAGGCAACCTAACATGTCCGCCTGCATCTTCCTCACAGACCGGCAGTTTGCCGGGGACACGCTTATCAACCCCGTCTAAGCACAATAGCCAGCCCTCGGTCCCTCAGATGTGGACAAGTAAAAGACCATTTCCTCCTAGCCATGAGAAAGCTAAGAGGTTGAATTTCACCATCTGCAAGCTCTTGGCTACAGAAATGCTGCCTTTCCGCCTGGTGGACACAGAGGATTTTCGAGACCTTATGTCCGTCGCAGTGCCCCAGTACCAGATGCCCAGTCGGCACTACTTCTCAAAGAAAGGTGTGCCTGCGCTCCACCAGCATGTCGCACACAACATCACCGCTTCTTTGAGAAACTCTGTGTGTGACAGGGTGCATTTCACCACAGACACTTGGACGAGTAGGCATGGACAGGGGCATTACATGTCGCTGACTGGGCACTGGGTAACTATGGTGACAGCAGGACAAGGGGCTACTGTCCAAGTCTTGCCGTCCCCACGAGTTGTGCGTCAATCCTCTTTATGTCAAAGTTCCTCCACTGCTTCTGCCTCCTCAACCTCCTCTCGGTCTTCCACCTGCACCCAAAGCCTGTCTGGTCATGCCACAAGCTTTCTAATTGCGCAGAAGGGATCCTGCACACCTCCTTACTATGCTGGCAGTAGGGCTCAACGTCATCAGGCGGTTTTTACATTGAAATGTCTGGGAAATGTGAGTCACACAGCTGAGGAGTTGTGGTCAGCTCTGGAGAACCAATTTCATGAATGGTTGTCTCCACTGGACCTGAAACCAGGGAAGGCCGTGTGCGACAATGCTGAAAACCTGGGTGCGGCCCTTCGCCGGGGCAATGTCACACACGTGCCTTGTATGGCTCACGTGTTGAACCTGGTTGTCCAGCAATTTTTAGCCCACTATCCCAGACTAGATGGCCTTCTGCAGAGGGCACGGTCGCTGTGTGCTCACTTCCGCCGTTCGCATCCCGCAGCTCAGCGACTTACATCTCTACAGAAGTCGTTGGGCCTGCCACTTCACCGGCTAAAATGCGATGTGCCTACCCGGTGGAATTCAACTCTGCACATGTTGCAGCGACTGTGGCAGCACCGACAAGCCCTGGTGCAATACGTTCTGATGTATAGCCTGGGCCAACGAGATTCAGAGGTGGGGCAAATCACGCTGGAGGAGTGGTCTCAGATCAGGGACCGATGCACCCTTCTGCACAGTTTTGAAATGGCGACGAAGATGTTTAGTGCTGACGATGCCATTATCAGCATGACTATTCCGGTGATTTACATGCTGGAGCACATGTTAAACAGAATTCGGAGTCAGGTGGTGGCACAAGAGGAGGTGGAGGAAGTAGAGGAGGAGGAGTTGTATGCGGAAGGGCTAACATCTGCAAGGTCCAGACGGTCGGCAGCACCAAGGCGGCAGGCATGTGAGGGTGGGGGAGATGATTTTACCAGGGCGCATGGTAGCAGCAAAACTAGTGAGGAAGGTGCAGGAGCCCAGGAAGAAGTGGAGGACGAACTGATGGAAGACTCATCAGATGAGGGAGACCTTGATCACATTTCTGTTGTGCGAGGTTGGGGGGAGAGGACAGAGGAAGGAAGCATGATTGTTACCTCGCCACCAACACAACAGGGACTTGGTGCTCCTGGATGCGCAACACACATGAGTGCCTTCTTGCTGCACTACCTGCAACATGACCCTCGAATTGTGAGAATTAGAAATAATCCTGACTACTGGGTTGCCACACTGTTAGATCCCCGGTACAAAAGTAAATTTGCAGAAATTATTCCTGCCATAGAAAGGGATGCACGCATGCAGGAGTATCAGCAGAGACTGTTGCAGAATCTTACATGTGCTTTTCCACAAAATACCAGTGGTGCACGTAGTGAATCTCACAGTTCCAACTTGCCAACCGTGGGACCGTCAAGTGTTCAGCACTCAAACCGTAACAGAACCACAGTATCTGCTGGTAACATCAATTTTGCGGAATCATTTCACCACTTTTTTAGCCCATCCTTTGCAAGGCCACAGGAGACAAGAAGTCTGACACATAGTCAACGCCTAGAGACGATGGTACAGGAGTATCTCCAAGTAAACATTGAAGCCACGACTGTGTCACTGGACCCTTGCTCTTTTTGGGCTTCCAATCTGGATAAATGGCCGGAGCTAGCCACTTACGCCTTGGAGATCTTGTCATGCCCCGCAGCCAGCGTTCTGTCTGAACGTGTGTTCAGCGCTGCTGGTGGTGTGCTGACAGATAAGCGCACGCGGCTCTCCACTGATAATGTAGACAGACTCACGTTCATAAAGATGAACAAATCATGGATCCGAAACGACTTTTCTACCCCTGTGTCATCCTGGGGAGAGTAAAAGCTTGATGATTGGTTAAAATCACCCTACCAACCGTTTTAAGCTTTCAAATTACTAATCATGTTTATCTGTATCTTGACTGGAAAATAATTTGGGCTTTGTAGCAGTGTGCAGCACTGATCCTATTAGGCCATCTATAATAAGCTTCACCAGATTTAAAATTAAAAATAATTTTTAGCTGCATCTAGCCCGGAAAATAATTTTGGGGCTCCGAGATGCGCAAGACACATAAGTGCCTTCTTGCTGCACTACCTGCAGCATGACCCTCATATTGTCAGAATTCGAAGTAATCATGACTACTGGGTTGCCACACTCTTAGATCCCCCAAACTTTTCGATCAACCTTTTCATTTTAATAAAGACCAAAAAAATGGTCATTTTTGAAATTATAAGCAGTAGCATATTGTTAGAAACTGAAATCAAACAGTTTTCAACTCAAAACTTTATTCTAGGTGATGTTACATTTTCACATAGGACCCCTTGTTCGAAAGGAGCTTCTGAACTTTCTCGTCCATTGAATTTGTCAGGTTTTGGATGGTTTCTGCTTCAATTGTTTTGCATGAGGACAGAATACCCTCCCAGAGCTGTTGCTTAGATGTGAACTGCCTCCCGCCATCATAGACACTCCTTTTAATGATGCTCCAAAGGTTCTGAATGGGGTAGAGGTCAGGGGAGCATGGGGGTCACACCATAAGTTTGTCCCCTTTTATGCCCATATCAGCCAGAGATGCAGATGTTTTATGTGCAGCATGAGAAGGTGCATTATCATGCAGAAAAATGATCTTGCTGTGAAATACACGGTTCTTCTTCTTGAACCATGGCAGGAAGTGCTGTTTGAGAAAATCCAAATACATTATGGAGTTCATCTTTAGCGCCTTCAGGGATCCTAAAGGGGCCGACAATCTCTCTCCCCATGATTCCAGCCCAAAACATTACTCCACCTCCTCCTTGTTGGCGCTGTAGCCGTGTTTGCGTGGGGTGTCCATCAACCAGCCATCCTCCACTCCATTCATCTGGACCATCGAGCGCTGCACGGCACTCATCCGTGAACAAAACAGTTTTGAAATCAGTCTTCATGTAATGTTTGGCCCACTGGAGCCGTTTCTGCTTGTGTGAAGTGGATAGAGGAGGTCGACAGGATGGCGTATGCACAGCTGCAAACCTCTGAAGGACCCTGCATCTTGTTGTTCGGGGGACGTTGGAGGCACAAGCAGCTTCAAAAACTTGTCTGCTGCTATGACAAGGCTTTTTTGCCGCTGCTCTTTCAACCTGACGTAATTGCCTGTAGGAAAGAGTCCTCAATTTGCCCTTATCAGCACGCACACGTGTGTACTGTGAATCAGCTACATACTTCTTGATTGCCAAGACACTTCATCCTGATCATCGCACAATGTTGATTGTAGTCATGCCTTGACCTAAACACTCCACAATTTGTTGCTTCTCAGCAGCCGACACATCCTTTTTCTTTCCCATTTTGGCAGAAAATGTAGGCTGCTTAATAATGTGAGACAGCCTTCTTAAGTAGTCTTGCCTTTCATTGGACACACCTGCCAAACTAATTAGCACAGGTGTCTGCAATTGCTTACAGTGATATAAAGAGCCCTGACACACATCACCATCAATGAGTTTAACTGACAAACAAACAAATTCTTACCTTATCACTCCAAACACTTTTTGCATAATAATTTGGAACACAGTGTACATGTGCTTTTCCACAAAACACCAGTGGTTCACGTAGTGAATCTTACAGTTCTAACTTGCCAACCGTGGTCTGTATGGAATTGTTCAATAAAGGGCCCAAAATTAAGATAACATAGATGGGAGAGGTCTCTATGAATAGGAATTCCTAAGTATTTGATACCCTGTGAGGGCCAGGCAAAGGGAAAGTTGGACTGGATGGAATCCTTTATGGATTTAGGGAGGGAGACATCGAGGGCCTCAGACTTCGCTGCATTGATTTTAAAATTTTACCATGTAACAAAGTGATCTATTTCAGCCATAAAAGCAGGGATGGATATATGTGATTGAGTGATATATACTAGGACATCATCAGCAAATAGAGAGCACTTGTACTCGGTGCCTCCCACCTCAATCCACCTAATATTGGGGTTATGGCGAATTGATGAGAGCAGGTGCTCCGTCACTAGGCTGTATAAGAGAGGGGACAGAGGACATCCCTGCCTTGTCCCATTGGTGATTGTGAAAGGTGATGAAAATGTTCTGACGCACCCCCTGGGCCTTGGGACACCCGGAGCCGGACCCTTTTTGGTGGATGCTGGTGGTTGTAGTCTTCGTGGCGGCGATCCGGTTCCGTGGCTCAGGGCGGTCAAACCAGTGGCGGAACTATTTATGTGGTTTTGATGTTTAAATGTCCGACTACGCCACCCATGGATTGCGGTCAGAGTGAACCGCCGCTACAGGGCAGACCGCTAAGGCTGGTGTTTTGGGTGCAGCAGAGCGTAGCATAACTCCCCACGGGAGGAGTATAGCCTCAGGGCAGTGTATGCGGAGGATGGGGGTGATGGTGCAGGGCAGCAGCAGTAACGACACGGAGTCAGTGATGCAGTTCAGGGCCTTTACTCACAGTTCTTATTATCCAGACCACGTCTGCAGGTAACGGCTGCCCACGTCGCACTGTGCTCACCAGGTGAGGGGCTCAGACAACTCCCAGATAACTTTGGAGCGCTTCACAGGACCCCCTTTGTGTGTCCTTTGTCTGGCCTTTCTTACCAACACTTCTGTCCGGCTGCCTCGGGTCTCCTCTTGGTAAACTTGGCGCCAGTTTCCCTGACCCTATGTGGTGCCTTCCTAGCGGGTGGAGCAAGGGGCTGCGCCACATAAAATGTCAGAGCCTCCGGTTTCTAGCTGAGGGTCGTTTCCTGCCTCCACTAGTTCGGGGACCGGTCTCCCCCTTTGGCCTGACCCCTCCACGCAGGTGGATTCGGGCGTGCGGTGGCGACTCACCCGTCCGCACCCCTGGGATCCCTTCATTCCTCGTTCCTGGAGCCTTCTCCGCTCCTCTTCCTTCCTTCTCCCTCTTGCAGGCCTGGGCCTCTGTTACTAGGCCCGCCTCCGGAGCAGAGCTCATGCAGAGCCCCTGCTCCCTGCCACTTCTGCTCAGACTTCTCTGCACTGAACTAAGATGGTGCCCACCGTTTATACTCCCTTCTCAATGCACCCAGGAACTGCTTCCTCCCTGCTCCTGCACTGCAGGGTTCCCCTTCCTCAGTGTTCCCTCCCCCCACTCCAGCCAGGGACAGGGAGTGTCGTGCCCATCTCAGGGGCATATTGGTCGCCCTGCCCCACGGCAATGTGGTGTAATGCATGCAGGTGTCGGGTCCTGATCCACACTCCATCCTTATCTGAGAGTGAGATATCACACCTCTGGGTGAGGTGCAATACGTCTGTAGCAACCGAGCCCTCGGTGCTACAGTTCCATTTATCTTCAGCCTAGGTGACGTATTGTGATACAGGGCCGTGATTTTGGCTATAAAAGGGTCCCCTAGACCCCTACCCCAAGCTTTTTAAGAGAATCATATATGGCGTGCCAGGAGACTCTATGGAATGCTTTCTCAGCATCCAACGAGAGTATCTACTTACAAATTTTTAACTGCATCTAGCCCAGGAAATACTTTGTGCCTAGTAGCAGTGTCTGCTAGTCAGCGGATTATCCCGGCTGTTAAGCAAGCTACACCACCTGTAGTTTGGACACTTAATTTTTTCAAAGGAAATGCTTCGGGACCATGGGATACTCAGTGAAGAGCATCAGGAGGCACCCCAAGGCATAGGGGCTGGGACTGGCACTAGGATGCCTTGCGGTGGACAGCCGAGCTCGATCCTTATAAAAGCTTTTTAACTGCAGCAGCTTTAGTGGACGCTACTGGAGCTGGAATTACGCGGCTGCTGGCATGAGACTTGCCCTCCAATAGATCCTTGTAAATGGATTTAAAGTGTATTCATTCAAATTAGAGGGACAATTTAAATTAAATAGCTTAGAGCTGCCTCCACCACAGGGGGGCTCTCTCGACCCACCAGCGGACAGGCACCAGTATTGGGAGAGGGGGGCTGGCCGTCAGGGTTCACCGCGGCTCTGGCACAAACCCGGCGACACGGAGGTGGCACGGGCAGGAGCGGACTGGCCGTCTCGGCTTCTCACTTTTTGGATTTTAGAAGGGCATGACATGCCTATATCTGTGTCTCCCCCTCCTTTTACTCCTCCACCTCTTTTCTTTTCGCATGACTATATGTACTTGTCACTTTTCCATGTGTTAGTTGTGTCTTCTGAGCAGTTTGTCAGCTTTTGGACACCTTTGAAGGTGTTTTCTATGTGTTTCTATGTGTTTTTGTTTGCCTGCCATTGGTTTTAACGGTGTTCGAAGGTGTTCGACGAACAGTTCGACGAACAGTTCGGCGAACACACGGGTGTTCGACGAACCGAACCGAACTCGAACACTACGGGGGTGGCTCAACACTATTGGTAAGAAAGGCCAGACAAAGGACACACAAAGGGGGTCCTGTGAAGCGCTCCAAAGTTATCTGGGAGTTGTCTGAGCCCCTCACCTGGTGAGCACAGTACGACGTGGGCAGCCGTTACCTGCAGACGTGGTCTGGATAATAAGAACTGTGAGTAAAGGCCCTGGACTGCATCACTGACTCCGTGTCGTTACTGCTGCTGCCCTGCACCATCACCTGTTAGAACCTTGCTGTTAGGTTTTTTTTCCTTTGCTGGTCACATGACCTTGTTGGCCTATTTAATCCTGCTCCGCCCTTCTGGCTTTGCTGGACTTCATTGTATATCTACTTTCTAGCTAGCCTGTGCTCTGTATCTAACTCTGTTAGTTTGCTTGGTCTACGGACCTCTATGTTCTATCTATTTTGTTTGTTCGTCTGTCTGCTACTATTTCTGTTAGGAGGTGTCCCATATTCCTCCCAGTCCTTAGTACTTGTAGGGATTCCCTCCTCACATCTATAGGTCTCCGTACAGACTAGATTAGGACTTTAGCAGGTCTGATCGCAGGATCAGGTTCCCTGTTACATCGTAGGGATTCAGCTGAGTCTTATAGTAGGGACAGATCTCCTCTCTTTCCTTAGCTTTGGTAGCAGAACATAACAGTAAGTCCAGCCTGCAAATTCTCTAAGGAAAGATTTTTTTTTTTTTTTTTTTTTTTGTTCCATAATGGTGTCGGTTCAGGATTTGGCTAAACACCTACAGGGACTCTCTCTGGAAGTGGCCGAGCTCCGTCAGCACGTGAGTAACTGTCCTGGAGCATATTTCTTGGAGCCTAAGGTATGTTTGCCGGATTTATTTTTTGGTGAACATCGAGAATTTTTTTCATTTAAAAATGCTTGCTTATTGTATTTTCGTTTGAGACCCAAGTCCTCTGGGAATGAATCCCAGCGCGTAGGGTTCATAATGTCACTTTTGCGCAAAGAGCCTCAGGAGTGGGCCTTTTCTTTGCAACCTAGTGATACATGCTTCAGATCAGTGGATAGTTTTTTTTCTGCTTTAGGACTATTATATGATGATCCTGACCGTGTGGCATCAGCTGAGACTGAGTTGAGACGTTTAAAACAAGGATCAGGAAATGTCGAAAAATATTGTACTCATTTTCGTCGTTGGTCCACTCAAACAGGGTGGAACGATTCTGCTCTGAAAAGTCTATTTCTTGCTGGGCTCAGTGAAAGGGTTAAAGACCTGCTAATTGCTTATCCTACACCTGAGGATTTGCAACAGGCTATGCAATTAGCTATACGGGTGGATAGAAGACTGCGTGCTAGGGTTAATGAGAGCAAATCCTCTGCTATGTCAGTTTCTGGTTATGATAATGTGTGTACTAACAGTGGTGAACCGATGGAGATTGGATCGGTGGCACCTCGCTCTCAAGAAAAAGACCGTCGTTTTTCAGAAGGCTTGTGTTTCTATTGCGGAAAATCTGGTCATTTGATTAAAGGCTGTGAGCTTCGTATGAAGAAAGAAAAAAAAATGGTCAGTCACGCCCGTATTGCCTGTTTAAATTCCAAGGGTATATTTTTAGCTGCTTCCACGATTGCTCAGGAAAAATTAATGGAATTTCGGGTGTTTGTTGATTGCGGGTCTACACTGAATGTAATTGATGGGGGATTCGTGGAAAAACTCAATTTAAAACCTGAACCTTTATCATCCCCCATTGCTGTGGTTTCTGTGGATGGCTCCCCTTTGAAGAATATTACTCTCAAGGTCAGTGAATTTCCTCTCACTATTAATGGTGTTCACCATGAGAAATTGGATTTGGTAGTGTTGAATAACTTGCCTTCTCCAGTAATATTGGGTTTGCCCTGGTTAAAATTTCACAATCCTGTACTGGATTGGTCTACCAGTGAAATTAAATCCTGGAGCCATAAATGTTATGACAAGTGTTGTAACGGGCGTATTGCAGCTTTGGATAGGGGAGAATTGCCTGTTCCTATTCAGGATTTTTGGAGAGTTTTTTCTGAGAAGGAATCGCAGGTTTTGCCTCCCCATAGAGACTATGATTGTTCTATTGAATTTGTCCCTGGAGCGACTCTTCCTAAAAGTCGTTTATTTAACCTTACCATTCCTGAGAGGAAGGCTTTGGAGGAATACATACAGACAAGTTTGGCTGCCGGTCACATTAGGCCCTCTAAGTCTCCTGTGGCGGTTGGATTTTTTTTTGTAAAAAAAAAGGACGGCGGTTTACGTCCTTGTCTGGATTTTCGTGAGATTAACAAAATTACGGTACGCAATCCTTACCCACTGCCATTGATTCCTGATCTGTTTAACCAGTTATTGGGGGCCAAGTGGTTCTCTAAAATTGACCTTAAGGGGGCATACAATCTGTTGCGCATGAAGGAGGGTGATGAATGGAAGACTGCTTTTAACACTCCTGTGGGTCATTTTGAGAATCTGGTTATGCCTTTTGGTCTTACTAATGCTCCTGCATTTTTTCAGAATCTGATTAATGACATCCTTAGACCTTTGATCGGTAAAAATGTGGTTGTGTATTTGGATGACATTTTGATTTATTCGCCAGATCTGGAGTCTCATTGGCGGAGCGTGCGTGAGGTATTACAGTTATTAATGGACAATTCGCTTTTTGCTAAGCTGGAGAAATGTGAGTTCGCTGTACAGAGAATTAGTTTTTTGTGCTACATTATCTCCAGCAAAGGTTTTGAGATGGATCCGGTTAAGGTTCAGGCTGTGCAGGAATGGCCTAGGCCTATTGGTTTGAAATCGATACAGAGGTTTTTGGGTTTCGCCAATTACTACAGAAAATTCATAAAAAATTTTTCTAGTATTGTCAAACCTCTGACTGATCTCACCAGGAAAGGTGCTGATGCGGTTCAGTGGTCTTCTGAGGCCATTGAAGCTTTTGTGTATCTCAAGGAGAGGTTCACCTCTGCTCCCATCCTTATGCAGCCTGATGTTACTAGGCCGTTTTTGGTTGAGGTTGATGCTTCCTCTGTGGGGGTTGGCGCAGTATTGTCTCAGGATAACGGGGATGGATTACATCCCTGTGCCTTTTTTTCAAAAAAATTTTCGGAGACTGAACTGAATTACGATATTGGTAATCGGGAATTGTTGGCTATTAAACTCGCATTTGAACACTGGCGCCACTTCTTGGAAGGTGCGGAATTTCCCGTTCAGGTTCTTACGGATCATAAAAATCTGATATATCTTGATGCTGCCAAGCGCCTGAATGCCCGTCAGGCTAGGTGGGCACTGTTTTTCTCGCGGTTTAATTTCTCCGTTACTTAAATCCCTGGTACTAAGAATGTTAAGGCGGATGCCTTGTCTCGCAGTTTTTCTCCCATAGTCGGTGCTGAGAAAGAGGAAAACATTTTACAAGAAGGTGTTGTGATAGCTGCTTTAGACTCCGTTTTGGAAGATGAGATTCTTAAAGCTCAGGAGAATGCCCCATCTAACACTCCTCATGGGAGGTTGTTTGTGCCTGGGACCTTTAGGAGAGATTTGTTTGTTGAGTGTCACGAATCTCGGTTGGCAGGTCATCCCGGAATCTCTGAGACCAAGAGACTGGTGGGTCGCAGTTTTTGGTGGCCTGGATGGCAGAAGGAAGTCATTAAGTGGGTGCGCCAATGTACTATATGTGCTAGATCTAAGTCCTCACATACTCCTGCTGCGGGGTTGCTTTGTCCTTTGGAGGTCCCCAGTGCTCCTTGGACACATTTGGCTATGGACTTTATAACTGACCTTCCCTCCTCTGAGGGTTTTACTGTCATCTGGGTGGTCGTGGACCGTTTTAGCAAGATGTGTCACTTGGTTCCCTTCGTCAAACTGCCCTGCGCTAAAACTCTCGCTAAGGCCTTTGTCAAGGAAATTGTCAGACTTCATGGCGTTCCTACTGACATTGTTTCTGATAGGGGTCCTCAGTTCGTGGCTCGTTTTTGGCGTGCCTTTTGTGACAGGTTGGGAATTCATTTGTCGTTTTCGTCCGGATATCATCCTGAATCTAATGGCCAGACAGAAAGGAAAAACCAGGATGTTGAGCAGTTCTTGCGTTGTTTTGTGGCAGACAATCAAGAGGGGTGGTCTGAGTTTCTGCCACTTGCCGAATTTGCTCTGAACAATCATACATCTTCTTCTGCTGGTTGTTCGCCTTTTTTTTGTTGTTCTGGGAGACATCCGTCGTTTGGGTCGTTCTCCAAGTTGGGATCTGCCGTGCCTGAGGAGGAGAATTTTTCCGGTGATTTGGAAAGAGTTTGGACGGATGTGCGTGGTAATCTTCAGGAGGCCAACAGAAAATCTAAAGACTACTTTGATAGGAAACGACAGGAGGTTTTGTTCGCTGTTGGTGACATGGTTTGGTTGTCCTCTAGGAATCTGCGGTTGAGGATTCCTTCTAAGAAATTGGGTCCCAAGTTTGTAGGGCCCTTTAAGGTGCTTCAGGTTGTCAACCAATCTGCTGTTAGGTTGGAGGTTCCTACCTCCTGGAGAATTAATCCGGTCTTTCATGTCTCTCTGTTAAAAAAAGCTGTTGTGTCGGATGGTGACGCCTCTGCCTCTGTTCCTCCGGTGGTGGAGGACGGGGAATATGAAATTTCTCGCATCCTTGACTCTAGACGGTATAGAGGTAGTTTGCAGTATCTTGTGGCCTGGAAAGGTTTCGGACCCGAGGATAACTCTTGGGTGAGGTCAGATGATGTTTCCGCGTCCAGACTTATCAGAGCGTTTCACAGGAGATTTCCTGATAAGCCTGGTCCTAGGGGATCCGGAGGATCCTCTTAGAAGGGGGGGTACTGTTAGAACCTTGCTGTTAGGTTTTTTTTCCTTTGCTGGTCACATGACCTTGTTGGCCTATTTAATCCTGCTCCGCCCTTCTGGCTTTGCTGGACTTCATTGTATATCTACTTTCTAGCTAGCCTGTGCTCTGTATCTAACTCTGTTAGTTTGCTTGGTCTACGGACCTCTATGTTCTATCTATTTTGTTTGTTCGTCTGTCTGCTACTATTTCTGTTAGGAGGTGTCCCATATTCCTCCCAGTCCTTAGTACTTGTAGGGATTCCCTCCTCACATCTATAGGTCTCCGTACAGACTAGATTAGGACTTTAGCAGGTCTGATCGCAGGATCAGGTTCCCTGTTACATCGTAGGGATTCAGCTGAGTCTTATAGTAGGGACAGATCTCCTCTCTTTCCTTAGCTTTGGTAGCAGAACATAACATCACCCCCATCCTCCGCATACACTGCCCTGAGGCTATACTCCTCCCGTGGGGAGTTATGCTACGCTCTGCTGCACCCACAACACCAGCCTCAGTGGTCTGCCCTGGAGCGGCGGTTCACTCTGACCGCAATCCACGGGTGGCGTAGTCGGACATTTAAACATCAAAACCACATAAATAGTTCCGCCACTGGTTTGACCGCCCTGAGCCACGGAATCGGGTCGCCGCCACGGAGACTACAACCACCAGCATCCACCAAAAAGGGTCCGGCTCCGGGTGTCCCAAGGCCCAGGGGGCGCATCAGAACATTTTCATCACCTTTCACAATCACCAATGGGACAAGGCAGGGATGTTCTCTGTCCCCTCTCTTATACATCCTAGTGACGGAGCACCTGCTCTCATCAATTCGCCATAACCCCAATATTAGGTGGATTGAGGTGGGAGGCACCGAGTACAAGTGCTCTCTATTTGCTGATGATGTCCTAGTATATATCACTCAATCACATATATCCATCATGCTGTTATGGCTGAAATAGATCACTTTGTTACATGGTCAAATTTCAATGCAGCGAAGTCTGAGGCCCTTGATGTCTCCCTCCCCAAATCCATATAGGATTCCATCCAGTCCAACTTTCCCTTTGCCTGGCCCTCACAGGGTATCAAATACTTAGGAATTCCTATTCATAGAGACCTCTCCCATCTATGTTATCTTAATTTTGTGCCCTTTATTGAACAACTCCATACAGACCACGGTTGGCAAGTTAGAACTGTAAGATTCACTACGTGAACCACTGGTGTTTTGTGGAAAAGAACATGTACACTGTGTTCCAAATTATTATGCAAAAAGTGTTTAGGAGTGATAAGGGAAGAATTTGTTTGTTTGTCAGTTAAACTCATTGATGGTGATGTGTGTCAGGGCTCTTTATATCACTGTAAGCAATTGCAGACACCTGTGCTAATTAGTTTGGCAGGTGTGTCCAATGAAAGGCAAGACTACTTAAGAAGGCTGTCTCACATTATTAAGCAGCCTACATTTTCTGCCAAAATGGGAAAGAAAAAGGATGTGTCGGCTGCTGAGAAGCAACAAATTGTGGAGTGTTTAGGTCAAGGCATGACTACAATCATCATTGTGCGATGATCATGATGAAGTGTCTTGGCAATCAAGAAGTATGTAGCTGATTCACAGTACACACGTGCTGATAAGGGCAAATTGAGGACTCTTTCCAACAGGCAATTACGTCAGGTTGAAAGAGCAGCGGAAAAAAAGCCTTGTCATAGCAGCAGACAAGTTTTTGAAGCTGCTGGTGCCTTCAACGTCCCCCGAACAACAAGATGCAGGGTCCTTCAGAGGTTTGCAGCTGTGCATATGCCATCCTGTCGAACTCCTCTATCCACTTCACACAAGCAGAAACGGCTCCAGTGGGCCAAACATTACATGAAGACTGATTTCAAAACTGTTTTGTTCACGGATGAGTGCCGTGCAGCGCTCGATGGTCCAGATGGATGGAGTGGAGGATGGCTGGTTGATGGACACCCCACGCAAACACGGCTACAGCGCCAACAAGGAGGAGGTGGAGTAATGTTTTGGGCTGGAATCATGGGGAGAGAGATTGTCGGCCCCTTTAGGATCCCTGAAGGCGCTAAAGATGAACTCCATAATGTATTTGGATTTTCTCAAACAGCACTTCCTGCCATGGTTCAAGAAGAAGAACCGTGTATTTCACAGCAAGATCATTTTTTGCATGATAATGCACCATCTCATGCTGCACATAAAACATCTGCATCTCTGGCTGATATGGGCATAAAAGGGGACAAACTTATGGTGTGACCCCCATGCTCCCCTGACCTCTACCCCATTCAGAACCTTTGGAGCATCATTAAAAGGAGTGTCTATGATGGCGGGAGGCTGTTCACATCTAAGCAACAGCTCTGGGAGGGTATTCTGTCCTCATGCAAAACAATTGAAGCAGAAACCATCCAAAACCTGACAAATTCAATGGACGAGAGAGTTCAGAAGCTCCTTTCGAACAAGGGGTCCTATGTGAAAATGTAACATCACCTAGAATAAAGTTTTGAGTTGAAAACTGTTTGATTTCAGTTTCTAACAACCTCCTAATGCTTATAATTTCAAAAATGACCATTTTTTTGGTCTTTATTAAAATGAAAAGGTTGATCGAAAAGTTTGGGGGATCTAAGAGTGTGGCAACCCAGTAGTCATGATTACTTCGAATTCTGACAATATGAGGGTCATGCTGCAGGTAGTGCAGCAAGAAGGCACTTATGTGTCTTGCGCATCTCGGAGCCCCAAAATTATTTTCCGGGCTAGATGCAGCTAAAAATTATTATTAATTTTAAATCTGGTGAAGCTTTAGTATAGATGGCCTAATAGGATCAGTGCTGCACACTGCTACAAAGCCCAAATTATTTTCCAGTCAAGATACAGATAAACATGATTAGTAATTTTAAATCTGGTGGAGCTTATTATAGATGGCCTAATAGAATCAGTGCTGCACACTGCTACAAAGCCCAAATTATTTTCCAGCCAAGATACAGATAAACATGATTAGTAATTTGAAAGCTTAAAACGGTTGGTAGGGTGATTTTAACCAATCATCAAGCTTTTACTCTCCCCAGGATGACACAGGGGTAGAAAAGTCATTTCGGATCCATGATTTGTTCATCTTTATGAACGTGAGTCTGTCTACATTATCAGTGGAGAGCCGCGTGTGCTTATCTGTCAGCACACCACCAGCAGCGCTGAACACACGTTCAGACAGAACGCTGGCTGCGGGGCATGACAAGATCTCCAAGGCGTAAGTGGCTAGCTCCGGCCATTTATCCAGATTGGAAGCCCAAAAAGAGCAAGGGTCCAGTGACACAGTCATGGCTTCAATGTTTACTTGGAGATACTCCTGTACCATCGTCTCTAGGCGTTGACTATGTGTCAGACTTCTTGTCTCCTGTGGCCTTGCAAAGGATGGGCTAAAAAAGTGGTGAAATGATTCCGCAAAATTGATGTTACCAGCAGATACTGTGGTTCTGTTACGGTTTGAGTGCTGAACACTTGACGGTCCCACGGTTGGCAAGTTGGAACTGTGAGATTCACTACATGCACCACTGGTATTTTGTGGAAAAGCACATGTAAGATTCTGCAACAGTCTCTGCTGATACTCCTGCATGCGTGCATCCCTTTCTATGGCAGGAATAATTTCTGAAAATTTACTTTTGTACCGGGGATCTAACAGTGTGGCAACCCAGTAGTCACGATTATTTCTAATTCTCACAATTCGAGGGTCATGTTGCAGGTAGTGCAGCAAGAAGGCACTCATGTGTCTTGCGCATCCAGGAGCACCAAGTCCATGTTGTGTTGGTGGCGAGGTAACAATCATGCTTCCTTCCTCTGTCCTTTCCCCCCAACCTCGCACAACAGAAATGTGATCAACGTCTCCCTCATCTGATGAGTCTTCCATCAGTTCGTCCTCCACTTCTTCCTGGGCTCCTGCACCTTCCTCACTAGTTTGGCTGCTACCATGCGCCCTGGTAAAACCATCTCCCCCACCCTCACATGCCTGCCGCCTTGGTGCTGCCGACCGTCTGGACCTTGCAGATGTTAGCCCTTCCGCATACAACTCCTCCTCCTCTACTTCCTCCACCTCCTCTTGTGCCACCACCTGACTCCGAATTCTGTTTAACAAGTGCTCCAGCATGTAAATCACCGGAATAGTCATGCTGATAATGGCATCGTCAGCACTAAACATCTTCGTCGCCATTTCAAAACTGTGCAGAAGGGTGCATAGGTCCCTGATCTGAGACCACTCCTCCAGCGTGATTTGCCCCACCTCTGGATCTCGTTGGCCCAGGCTATACGTCAGAACGTATTGCACCAGGGCTTGTCGGTGCTGCCACAGTCGCTGCAACATGTGCAGAGTTGAATTCCACCGGGTAGGCACATCGCATTTTAGCCGGTGAAGTGGCAGGCCCAACGACTTCTGTAGAGATGTAAGTCGCTGAGCTGCGGGATGCGAACGGCGGAAGTGGGCACACAGCGACCGTGCCCTCTGCAGAAGGCCATCTAGTCTGGGATAGTGGGCTAAAAATTGCTGGACAACCAGGTTCAACACGTGAGCCATACAAGGCACGTGTGTGACATTGCCCCGGCAAAGGGCCGCACCCAGGTTTGCAGCATTGTCGCACACGGCCTTCCCTGGTTTCAGGTCCAGTGGAGACAACCATTCATGAAATTGGTTCTCCAGAGCTGACCACAACTCCTCAGCTGTGTGACTCACATTTCCCAGACATTTCAATGTAAAAACCGCCTGATGACGTTGGGCCCTACTGCCAGCATAGTAAGGAGGTGTGCAGGATCCCTTCTGCGCAGTTAGAAAGCTTGTGGCATGACCAGACAGGCTTTGGGTGCAGGTGGAAGACCGAGACGAGGTTGAGGAGGCAGAAGCAGTGGAGGAACTTTGACATAAAGAGGATTGACGCACAACTCGTGGGGACGGCAAGACTTGGACAGCAGCCCCTTGTCCTGCTGTCACCATAGTTACCCAGTGCCCAGTCAGCGACATGTAATGCCCCTGTCCATGCGTACTCGTCCAAGTGTCTGTGGTGAAATGCACCCTGTCACACACAGAGTTTCTCAAAGAAGCGGTGATGTTGTGTGCGACATGCTGGTGGAGCGCAGGCACACCTTTCTTTGAGAAGTAGTGCCGACTGGGCATCTGGTACTGGGTCACTGCGACGAACATAAGGTCTCGAAAATCCTCTGTGTCCACCAGGCGGAAAGGCAGCATTTCTGTAGCCAAGAGCTTGCAGATGGTGAAATTCAACCTCTTAGTTTCTCATGGCTAGGAGGAAATGGTCTTTTACTTGTCCACATCTGAGGGACCGAGGGCTGGCTATTGTGCTTAGACGGGGTTGATAAGGGTGTCCCCGGCAAACTGCCGGTCTGTGAGGAAGATGCAGGCGGACATGTTAGGTTGCCTTGATCCAAAGGTGGTGCTATCGATGTCGGACAGCGCTCAACACCAGCTGGTGTTACCACCTCCAAAGAAAATGATGACCTGCCAATCACGCTGGCTGTTGCGGGTAAAGAGGTGGCAGGTCTGCGCCCCAAAACAGGTGTGACTGCTGTCCCCCCAGTCACAGAGGATGAAGAAGCCGCGGATGCA
Source organism: Phyllobates terribilis (assembly GCF_046119375.1). NCBI lineage: Eukaryota > Metazoa > Chordata > Amphibia > Anura > Dendrobatidae > Phyllobates > Phyllobates terribilis. Next base: position 248,511,137 of record NW_027362769.1, on the reverse strand, counting down.
CAAGATATGGCAGACGGTGGTTGGCCCGGCCGGCTAGGCCGCATTGTAGCACACTGAGCTTCCCACTGCAACTTATGCTTCATGTCCATGTGCCGGTTCATGCATGAAGTACTCAAACTATGTATTTTTTGGCCTCTACTTAGCTTTTGCTGACAAATGTTACAGATAACACGAGTTGGGTCATCTTTATCGATCTGAAAAAATGCCCAGGCTATGCAAGGCTTAGCACCCATGCGACCTGAAGAGCCACCACGACTTGTGGTGAGAGGCAGAGTTGTGTTTGAGGATGCAGTTGTTAACGTGCTTCCAGTACTACGTCTCTGTCCAGGAAGGTGCAACCTGACCTCGTCGTCACTAGCATCTTCCTCCACCTCCTCTGCTGACCTCATCTCTTGGCTGACTGTGGGTTGACAGTAAGTGGGATCTCCAACCTCATCATCATCACCCTGTGCGTTATCACACCCGTCGTCCTCAGAGCCAACCTGTTCCTGCCCTGACAAAAAACTAAAGTTGTCGCTCCAATCAGGTATTTGAGTCTTATCATCATCTTCCTCATTGTCTCCACCAACAGGAGTTACAGTTTGGGAATGAGGGTCTACATTATGGTCAGAACCTTCTGCGTCTGGTCCTGGATCCAACTCATAAAGATTCTGGGCATCAGTGCAGATCATTTCCTCGTCTGGATTCACAGAAGAGCTGGAGTCGACCTCTGATTCCCAGGCTATAGTATGAGTAAACAGCTCTGCAGACTCAACCATCTGTTCTACCTCATACTCAGACGGGCAGCTGGAGATTTGGGAGCTGTGAGGAAGCAAGTGCGATTGGGGTGACACCTTTGAGGACTGGAGTATTTGTGATGTTGAAGTTGATGTGGAGGAGAGCCCACTTAAAGGAGCACTTGATATCCGTTGAAGCACCTGCTGTTTTTGTGCCTCATCTGGAATTTGTAGCGATTGGCGTGGCCGTAAGAAAGGGATCTTATCACTTTGTCCGCTAAAAGAAGTAGACATTTTAGTTTGGCTGGAAGATGGTCTTTCTTCTGTAGATGTTACTGTTGCTTTAACACCTACCCCACGGACACAACCTTTTTTCCGCTTCCCAACACGCCTATTCCCCTTTCCACCAGCAGCAGGCCTTTTTCCACTTATTTTGGTGGTTAACTAATTCACAACTCTGGAGTTGTTTGCACAAAAAAACAATGGATGGGAACCGAGCAGAGCTGAGTGGCCAAACAGTGGTATTAGGCCAAAACTATTGGCTGGGTTAGATGCAGAAAAAAATTATATTCAATTTGCAACCTGATGGAGGTCAGTATAGGTGGACTAATAGAACAAGTCCCACACACAGCTAGAAGCCCAAATATTTTTTCAGAGGTAGATGCAGAAAAAATTTTTATTCAGTTTGCAACCTGATGGAGGTCTGTATAGATGGATTAATAGAACAAGTCCCACACACAGCTACAAGCCCAATATTTTTTCAGAGGTAGATGCAGAAAAAAATATATTCAGTTTGCAACCTGATGGAGGTCAGTATAGATGGACTAATAGAGAAAGTCCCACACACTGCTAGAAGGCCAAATATTTTTTCAGAGCTAGATGCAGACAAAAAATTATTTTGAATTTGCAACCTGATGGAGGTCAGAATAGGTGGACTAATAGAACAAGTCCCACACACTGCTAGAAGGCCAAATATTTTTTCAGAGCTAGATGCAGAAAAAAATTATATTCAGTTTGCAACCTGATGGATGTCTGTATAGATGGATTAATAGAACAAGTCCCACACACAGCTAGAAGCCCAAATATTTTTTCAGAGGTAGATGCAGATAAAAATTATTTTTAATTTGCAACCTGATGGAGGTCAGTATAGATGGACTAATAGAGAAAGGCCCACACACTGCTAGAAGGCCAAATATTTTTTCAGAGCTAGATGCAGATAAAAATTATTTTTAATTTGCAACCTGATGGAGGTCAGTATAGATGGACTAATAGAGAAAGTCCCACACACTGCTAGAAGGCCAAATATTTTTTCAGAGCTAGATGCAGATAAAAGTTATTTTTAATTTGCAACCTGATGGAGGTCAGTATAGATGGACTAATAGAGAAAGTCCCAAACACTGCTAGAAGGCCAAATATTTTTTCAGAGCTAGATGCAGATAAAAATTATATTCAATTTGCAACCTGATGGAGGTCAGTATAGATGGACTAATAGAACAAGTCCCACACACAGCTAGAAGCCCAAATATTTTTTCAGAGGTACTGTAGATGCAGATAAAAATTATTTTTAATTTGCAACCTGATGGAGGTCAGTATAGATGGACTAATACAACAAGTTCCACACACAGCTAGAAGCCCAATATTTTTTCAGAGGTAGATGCAGAAAAAAATATATTCAGTTTGCAACCTGATGGAGGTCAGTATAGATGGAGTAATAGAACAAGTCCCACACACAGCTAGAAGCCCAAATATTTTTTCAGAGGTAGATGCAGATAAAAATTATTTTTAATTTGCAACCTGATGGAGGTCAGTATAGATGGACTAATAGAGAAAGTCCCACACACTGCTAGAAGGCCAAATATTTTTTCAGAGCTAGATGCAGATAAAAATTATATTCAATTTGCAACCTGATGGAGGTCAGTATAGATGGACTAATAGAGAAAGTCCCACACACTGCTAGAAGGCCAAATATTTTTTCAGAGCTAGGTGCAGATAAAAATTATATTCAATTTGCAACCTGATGGAGGTCAGTATAGATGGACTAATAGAACAAGTCCCACACACAGCTAGAAGCCCAAATATTTTTTCAGAGGTACTGTAGATGCAGATAAAAATTATTTTTAATTTGCAACCTGATGGAGGTCAGTATAGATGGACTAATAGAGAAAGTCCCACACACTGCTAGAAGGCCACATATTTTTTCAGAGGTAGATGCAGAAAAAAATATATTCAGTTTGCAACCTGATGGAGGTCTGTATAGATGGATTAATAGAACAAGTCCCACACACAGCTAGAAGCCCAATATTTTTTCAGAGGTAGATGCAGAAAAAAATATATTCAGTTTGCAACCTGATGGAGGTCAGTATAGATGGACTAATACAACAAGTCCCACACACAGCTAGAAGCCCAATATTTTTTCAGAGGTAGATGCAGAAAAAAATATATTCAGTTTGCAACCTGATGGAGGTCTGTATAGATGGATTAATAGAACAAGTCCCACACACAGCTAGAAGCCCAATATTTTTTCAGAGGTAGATGCAGAAAAAAATATATTCAGTTTGCAACCTGATGGAGGTCAGTATAGATGGACTAATACAACAAGTCCCACACACAGCTAGAAGCCCAATATTTTTTCAGAGGTAGATGCAGAAAAAAATATATTCAGTTTGCAACATGATGGAGGTCTGTATAGATGGATTAATAGAACAAGTCCCACACACAGCTAGAAGCCCAATATTTTTTCAGAGGTAGATGCAGAAAAAAATATATTCAGTTTGCAACCTGATGGAGGTCAGTATAGATGGACTAATAGAATGATGCTATGCCCAAAAGATTTTACTTCACTAGGTGCAGTAAAAAAATTGGTATTCTATACACAGGTGGTATATCTTGCAACACAGATAGGCTACTCCACTGACTAACACACTCTGCAATAGGCCAAAAAGGATTAGCTTTGCTAGATTCAGACAAATGCTGTGAAAAAAACTTGCACAGCACTGGCACAGACCTGCCTGGCAAAAACTGATAGGAACTGATGTAACCTAGTCCTGAAAAGGACTCCAATTACAATTAGTCTTTACTCCCACAATCTATCTATTTAAGAGCACAGACCTGCCTGATAAAAGTCGTAGGAAATGCTGTAACCTAGTCCTTAAAAGGACTGCAATCACAACTATTCCCTACTCCCAAGCTATCTGTAGATTTGTGCGAAAATTGGCTTGAAATTAACAAGGTATAGCGCACACAGCAACAGCGGTGCCGTCTAACACGCAGCTGCAGCAGTGAGAAAATGGTGGCGATGGGGAAAATGGCTTGGTCTTATAGGGCAAGGACATGTGACATACACTGTAAATGACACATGCCCTTGCTTGTGTGAAAAAAAGCACTTCGCTCCGTGTGTGCGCTGCTGATAGGCTGACAGATTGCACCTCCCCACTGTAAATGCGTGAAAGAGAAAAAAAAAAATGGAGATCTTCATTGTTCCTGAAGAGATCCATCCCCTGCCCCTCCCCCCACCCCGCTGTACACTCAAACTGCGTATTAACATTAATTTTCATCATTACTGAGAAAAAATCCAGTTATGATTTTGGTGCACGAACAGTTATCGAACATAACCTCGAACAGCCGAATTTTTCTCAAATTGTTCGTGTTCGCCGAACGGCTCGAACACCGCCCAAAACAGCTCGAATTTGAGATTGGCGAACAGTTCGAGTAGAACAACGCTCATCTTTAGTGCCGGAGAATGGGGAATCCCTTGGAGGGCAAGACAATCACAGTTGTTGGATGCATAAATTCATGACCAAGGGCAAGTATAAATCAATAAATAGAAAGGGGGAATGAATATGGGACAATTAGAGGGCTCATCCCCTCATAAAACAACAGAATCCTTATAATAAATACCTAATAGAAAATATGTGCAAATCACAAGTAATGCCTAGTGACAAGAGGTGAGGTCTCTTGTTTTAAAAAAGTGTAACCACAATGATACATATCAAAAGCGAGGGATGAGTTTCAGTAATGGCCCAATGAGTTCCCAAAGTCCTGAATAGTTTCACTCACCCATAATGGTCAGAAGAGAGAAGCCCACGAATCCCAGAGAACCCCAGGATGCCACAGATGGGAAAAAACACGGCCCAACGCGAATTTCGGCGGTCTTTCTCAAGAGGCGACTAACAGTCCTTCTAAGAACTAATCCAGCTGCATATATTATTACTGGGGAATTGATAGCAGGAGTTAGACAGGCAGAGTTTGTGGACAGTGTATGTAGCAGAACAGGGTCCATTGCACATTCTGCCTGCTGCTGTTACAGATATCCATAGCCTTCGATATCAGGGCTAATTTTTTTTTGCTATTAATCCTGATTATTTGCTTAAAAAGCAATATAATACACCATTTTAACTTCTCCATTTGCTTGTTAGCAGAATACAGCCAGATTTGGTTGTTTTTATTCACATTGCTGTATTGTGGAAGCAAAGAAACTTGTCCATCTACAGACGTGATCCGATTTTCCGATAATATTGCGGTAATAATACAGACATTTTGTGGAGCGTGCCAATTATTATACTCCATTTAAAGTCTGCCCGCTGTGTTTTGTTGAACATATTCACACCTAGTCGCTGACCAATACTAAGTGTACTACAAGGCCAGTGCTTAAAACCATAGTCGTCAGATGTATCAGATATTTCTGTGGTAATAATCCAGAAATTTTTAGGGAACATGTCAAATATTATACTCCATTTACAGTATGGCAGCTGTGTGTTGTTCAACCTATTCACACCTAGTCGCTGACCAATATTAAGTGTACTACGAGGCCAGTGTTTAAAACTGTGGTTGTCAGATGTATCAGATATTTATGTGGTACTAATCCAGAAATTTTTAAGGAACATGTCAAATATTATACTCCATTTAAGGTATGGCAACTGTGTGCTGTTGAACTTATTCACACCTAGTCGCTGACTAATACTAAGTGTACTACAAGGCCAGTGCCTAAAACCGTGGTCGTCAGACGTATCAGATATTACTGCGCTAATAATCCAGAATTGTTTGAGAGTGTGCAAGATATTACACTCCATTTAAAGTCTAGCAATTGTGTGTTGTTCAAAACTATTCACACTTGGTTGCTGACCATAGCCAATACCATACTACAAGGCCACTGCCTAAAACCGTGGTCATCAGAGGTAATCCCATATTACTGCAATAATAATCATCACAGTTTTTGGAGCATGCCAAATATTACACTCCAGTTAAAGTCTGCCAGTTGTGTGCTGTTCAACCTATTCACACTTAGTCGCTGACCAATGCCATATCTCTAAGGCCACTGCCTAAAACTGTGGTCACTAGACGGGATCAGATATTACTGTGCTAATAATCCAGAATTTTTATGGAGCATGCCCGAAATTACACTCCATTTAAAGTCTGCCAGTTGTTTGTTGTTCAAACCCATTCACACTTGGTTACTGACCAATATCATACTAATAGGCCAGTGCCTAAAACCATATTCATCAGACATGATCCAATATTACTGCCGTAATAATCGTGATATTTTGGGGAGCGTGCCAGATATTACACTCCATTTAAAGTCTGCCAGTTGTGCATTGTTCAAACCTATTCACACTGAGTCGCTGACCAATAGCATACCTGTGAACAATGTTGTCAGAGTTTTACGCCATTTTTACGGACTGACAATAAAACATACAAAAACGAAGCCAAAATGGATTTTCCTGGAAGAAATGTTAAGAACCATTCTTTGCAGGGTCATGACTTGTATATAAGGCCAAATAAATAAATTAAAAAAAAAAGTATGAACTGTGGAAGAGATTTATGCGACCAGAATGAACACTCATCTCAAGCTGGTGATACCACCTAGCAGCACTTGTCCCTCTTGTAAATGCATCTAACAGCGGTATCAATAGGGAATAGAATTGCATTTTTTTTCTGCAGCACCAGCAGCACGCAGTATAAGGCAATAATAACTGGCTGGATCGGTGTAATACGCCAATCATACTGCGATAGCTCACCCATAAACGAATTTCAGATAAGGCAGGTATTATTCTAGAAAATAGAATCTATTTGAATTGTCTTTCCCATTATTAAGGAGTGGGTCTCCTATAATGTTATTGCGTATGCAGCAATTTCAAGGGCTGCCAAAAATTAGAACGCACTCCAATACACATTTGAAGAGTCAAATGACCGAGGAAAAAATAGCGACATAAAGCCCATAAACATTACTAAGATGTAAAAAGATATATAAATCTTTATTGAATATATCTTAGTTAAAAGTCAATTAGATTACATAAGGAGTATTAAACACCAATGACCATGTACAGAAAAGAGAACGGACATATCACACAGCCAGCACTTATGGCCCGATAATATTATCGATGATTAAATAAATATGCTCCAATCCATAACACTGCTCTAATATTTCCATCCATCTAGGGTAGTTTGTAAGTCATGATTCTGTATGCAGATAAAGTATATAGCTCCCTTGGGTGCAGGAAGCCAGGAGCGTACCAACGGCTGGGTGGTGTACATCCACTGATCCATTGACTTTTAACTAAGATATATTCAATAAAGATTTATATATTTTTTTACATCTTAGTAATGTTTATGGGCTATATGTCGCTATTTTTTCCTCGGTGATTTTTTTCAGTTGTTTTTGCGATGCCCTCTTGTTAATTGTCCATGAGTCTCCCCATTGTGGTGGTGTATTAGCTGCGTGATTATGCGGACTCTTCTGTGGTATGTCTTAAACATTTGAAGAGACGTAAAAAAAAAAAACCTATAAAAACACAGCAGGATCTTTAATATAAAAGTCCGATTCGCCAATGTAACCCACTTAATTCTTGCAATCTCCAACACAATGTTCACAAAGTAGACAGAAGCAGTGGTCAGTCTCCTAGACAATGAGCAAACTCCTTCATGATGATAGAGACCACCATCTTCTTAGCTTGCTTGTACTTTTCTGTGGGAATGAGCTTGTCTCCAACCATCCAGGAATATCCAGTGAAGTATGGCACGCCATGGTTTGGTATTAGCACCCAGTACCAGAAGCGAAGACATCCACAATTTCCATATCTCAGGAATTTTATTTGGTAGACTGGCTGCCCAAACATTAGTTTCTCACAAAGGAGCTGAAGACACTTATTGGAAGTAGGTGCAAGTTTTTCCACCTTGACCTGTTTCTTAAACATCAGAGTTAGAACAAAATTGGGCTTTGCCAAGGTGCCAGATTGCATGTTAGGTCTCATAAATTGCTGGAGCCAGTCCACAGTAAAAAAGCAGATATATAGTGTCCGAGAACCCTCACACAGACTTTTCTTAGTGAGGACTACTCCTCGGTGAGAGTTGTATTTCACCACAGCCATATTCTTTAGGTCGGTGAAAGGAGTGGCATAGAGGGAAACCGTATCTACTTCGGCTGTCATTTTTCCCAGGAAGTCCTCTAATGCAGCTTGCTCCAAAGTAATGGCAGCCTGTCCAACATCAGCTCACTCTTCTTGGTGCTTCGACACACAAAGATCTTTCTTTACACATTGAAATTCATGACTACAGTGTTAGGCAATGGCCTGATCTGCAATGCATTTTGAGAAATAATGTGTATAACCAAAGCCACAGTTTAGGCCACTGAAGGTCATCATTAAGCGAAACTCATACAGCTTTCCCACAGACTGAAAGAGGGGTATCAATGCATCGTCATACATCTCCTGAGGAATATTGCCAATAAAAATTTCAGAACCATGTGGAAGAGCTTCTCAACTTGACCTGGAGGGGAGCCGCCACATTTCTTTTTCCGTTCTCTTGCACAGGTGATAAATTAAAGCTCCTCATCCACTTGATGTGCCCAGCTTCATATTTCAAGTTCATATGTTCCTTAAATAGTTCAATGGTCCATTGAAGTACACATCCACAGGTCAAGGATTAGGGAGGGTATTATTCCACACGGCTTAGGTCTCATTGTTTGAGCCTTTAATCAATTTATATAGTTGGTATAGCAGGGGGCTTTTGTGAATAACCATCTAGCTGGTTTTTGCATAATATGCAATTAGCATAGTAGCAAATATCATTGTTTCAGAACCAAGAGAAGACAACAATTAGGGTTATACCAATACTGGTCTGACCTTTTTGATCCACCACAGAATAACACATACATTCACAAGTCAACACAAACACAATAGTGTATTTCTCTTGGCTTAACAAATCTAATCGTCTGGCTGATTAAGATTATAAATTGTTTCATCACAGTAGTGGAGGGCTACAGTTAAAAATGTATTTTCTAGAATTAAAGAGTGAGTCTCCTAGACTGGTAATGGCCAGTGCAAAGTGCATGGCCAAGTGCATGGGAAGAAAAACATTGACCTCTGAGGGGTATGAAGTTAGACGTAGACCTCTAAAAATAGTTCTGACGCGCATCATAAACACCCTTTAAAAAATTATGTGGGTGTTACATGATGGTCTCCCTGGTGCTATGGTGGTGGAGGGGTGATATGGTGGTGGAGGATGAGGAAGAGGAGAAGGATGAGGGTGACATAAAATAGAAGAAATCCTGAAGCGTATACCCATGTCTAGGTGTAAAGGGGTGCATGGGAATAGACCCCCAAAATAATAAACACTGGATTTGTGTTTATGTTTTGCTGCCATTATCTGGTGGTGTTGAGAAGTCTGGCCCAATCCAGCCCTTGTTCATTTTGATAAGTCAGCCTGTCAGCACCTATGAATTATATCAGTTATAATGCCCCCGGCAGCACTTAAAACCATCTCTGACAAAACGCTAGGTGCCAGGACCTCCAAGGAGTAGAGAGACAGTTCATGCCACGTGCCCAGCTTGGATACTCAACAGTTGAAACACAGAGGAGTCATGGTGGATGCTGGTACGGTCACCAAAGTAGTCCTTCGGCATCTTCCAAAACTTTTTCCTCCTTGTCAGAGTATCCCGTGTATCAGAGTCTGGGTGCTGGGAGGGTCTGAGAAAACTGTCCCAGAATTTTGACAGCATTCCCCTTCCTCTTCCACATCTACTAATCTACCTCTACTACCTACCTCTGTCTCTACTAACCTACCTACATCAGACTTTAACTAACCTACCTATTTCTGACTGCAATTTTCTTAGGTGGTGCCACCACAACTCCCAAGCAGCACATCTGCTGTCTTGGAGTATTATTTGACAAACAACTTTCCTTTATTCCCCATGTACAGTCACTCACTCGCTCATGTCATCTGCACCTTAAAAACATCTCCAGAATCCAACCTTTTCTCACCTTTGATACTGCAAAAACTCTTATTGTTGTTCTTATTCACTCTCGTCTGGACTACTGCAACTCTCTTCTAATCGGTCTCCCTGTAAACAAACTCTCCTTCAATCCATTCTAAATGCAGCAGCCAGGGTCGTATTTCTATCAAGCCGCTTCACCCATGCCTCTACCCTGTGCCAGTCATTGCACTGGTTACCCATTCACTACAGAATACAATACAAACTCATCTCTCTCACCCACAAAGTTCTCCACAGTTCTGCATCGCCCTATATCTCATCCCTCATTTCTGTCTATCACACCTCCCATGCCCTCCGTTCTGCAACTGATCTAAGACTAAAATCCTCTTTAATCCGAACTTCACAGCTCCGTCTCCAAGACTTCTCTCATGCCATGCCAGTTTTCTGTAAATCACTACCCCAAACGATGCGACTTATATCTAGCCCCCATGTTTTTAAACTTGCTTTAAAAACACATCTGTTTAGACAAACCTATCACCTCAACTCACTAATCTAACTCTTCCCTGTTCTCTCCTAAGTGTTAATCTTAATCTGCTCCTGCCTATTCATCTGTCTCCACATCCTCCATCCACGCAATTGCACACGGTTACTGGACTTAGAAAGATACTGGCTAATGACCATGTTCTACCTATTGTGTCCCGCTATTTCCATATCGATTGTAAGCTTGCGAGCAGGACCCTCAATCCTCCTGTAACTGTTGAAATGTGATACATTGTATTGTTTGTATTGTCTGTATGTACATATCCATACTTAATTATAAAGTGCTGCAGAATATGTTAGCACTATATAAATAAAAATTAATATTATTAAGTGTGATCAACCAATAATTACTGTTGTCCAAAATGCATACAACATGAGGGTCACAGTAAAGGCAGCGGAACATAAATCCAGCCATGTGTACCACAATGCCAAAAGCCAAGACTTCCCTGTCCTCAGCAAGAGGATGATTGTCCATGTTCTCTTCCTCATCCTCCTCCTCCTCATTATCACCCAATCTGCATTGAGATGAGCTGTGTAGCATCACCCTGTATAATTCCTTGCTCTGCCTGCAATGCATCCTCTTTAATTGTGAGCAGCGAGCATTTCAGTAGACAGAGAAGTGGGATGGTGACACTAATTATGGCATCATCGTCGCTCATCAGCTTGGTGGAGTTTTCAAAGTTTTGGAGGACGGCACAGATGTCAGACATCCATGCCCACTCATCAGATCTTATGTGCATATGTGCAGAGGCTGACCTGAATTCCAATGGGCTTGTTGAAGCTGGTACTCAACAACTACCCTCTGTTGCTCACAAATCCTTCCCACCATTTGCAACGTTGATTTCCAAAGTGTGGTGACATCGCATACTAGTCGGTGTGATGGACGCTGCAAACGCTGCTGAAGAACTGCCAGGGTGGCAGAAGCTGTAGCTGACTTTCTCAAATGTGCCCACACACGGCATACTTTCACAAGCAGCTCAGCTCTGGAAAATCTGGGTAGTTTTTGAGAAACCAATGAATCACTAAGTAAAGCACATGGGCCAGCCATTGTACGTGTGCAAGGTTGCCAAGGATCAGAGCTGCCAAAAGTTTCCGGCAATTGTCACATATGACCATGCCTGGCTGTATGCTCAGCGGTGAGAGCCACAGATCTTTCAGCCCTGTTACAGTTTTCAACAACTCTGCAGCAGTGTGTGGTTTGTCACCTAAGCATATTATCTTCAGCACAGCCTGTTGACTCTTGGCCGAGGGAGTGCTGCAGTGCTTACAGCTTGGGACCGATGTGGTCATTTTGGAGATGGAGGCTGAAGAGGAGGGGGAGGTGCAGGAGCTGTAGGATGTGGGGGCAACCCTGACAGACCCAGGGCTCACAATCCTCTGTGTCAGGAGGACTTTTTCTGTCCCAGGGTCCGACTGGGTCCCGGCTTCCACAATATTAACCCAGTGTGCTGTCAGTGAGATGTACTGTCCCTGTCCACAAGCACTTGCCCACGTGTTTGTGGATAGGTGGTTCTTCCTAGTAACTGCGTTGGTGAGAATAAGTGTAATATTCTGGGATCTGTGCTTGTATAAGTCAGGGATGGCACACCAGGAGAAATAGTGTCGGCTGGTGACCGAGTACTGAGGGACAGCCACTGCTATGAGGTTGCGGAAAGCTTCCGCTTCCACGAACCTAAAAGGAAAAATTTCTAGTGCAAGCAGTCGAGATATATGGCAGTTTAGTATTGTTGCTTGTGGGTGGCTGCGTATTTGCAATTGCATTCCAATGACTGGGGTAGGGACAACTGAATGCTGCGCTGGGTGAGGATAGGGTTGCTGACTGTGATGGTTGCGAGTGTGCAATAACAGGTGCAGGGTGGGAGCCATCTTCGTCTGCATCATGGATGGAGGCTTGCCGTGCATGTACAACAGGGGAAGAGGCAGTGGTGTCACCCGCAGACACTGTTTCTGGACAATGGCGTTCGGCCAAACTAATCAGGTGCTTTGCTGTCATGCACCTGAGCATGCTGGTGGTGGTCAGGCTGGTAGTTTTGCTGCCCCTGCTGATGCTGGCAAGGCAGATGTAGCAAATAGCCTTTTTAGGTTTAACTGGATCGTCTTTAAAAAAGAGCCAGACTCAGGAAGACCTTGCAGTTGGACTGGCAACTTCCCTGGTATTTGTGTTTTGGGGAATAGTTGCCAGCCTTGAGTTTGTGGCCACCCAACTGCTTCTTCCTGACTGTTGTGGTGCTGCCCCTCCCTCCCCCTCTGCACTGCTGCCCTCACTATACATGTCACCTTACCAGGTTGGGTCAGTGACTTCATCATCCACCACCTAGTCTTACACTTCCACACCCTGGTACTCCTCCTGACATTCTGTCCATTGTGTCTAATCCTCATCGCGACAATAATTGCACTTTCCCATCGTCACCTTTGTGTGACCATGGCTGCTGAAATATTTGGGCACCGCTGCATGCAATCTCCTGTTGCCCCGGTTGAAGCGGACCGAGCGAGAAGCCAGAATCTATAAATGGAAAGATGAACAAAACAGCTCTTCGGAGTGTCCAAGTGTGGGACCAGTTGTCTCCGGGCACTCAGCATGGTGGGAGGAAGGAGGATCAGGATGAGGAAGATGCCGACTCCAAGTAAAAAAAATCTCCCGGATCTGCACATTCCTCAAACAAGTATCTGCAACAACAATTTTGCAATCCCTCATCATCTCCCGCCTCGACAACTGCAACCTCCTGCTCTGTGGCCTCCCTTCTAACACTCTCGCACCCCTCCAATCTATCCTAAACTCTGCTGCCCGACTAATCCACTTGTCCCCCTGCTATTTCCTGGCCTTTCCTCTCTGTCAATCCCTTCACTGGATCCCCATTGCCCAGATACTCTAGTTCAAAACCCTAATCTTGGCATGGAAAGCCATCCACAACCTGTCTCCTCCATACATCTGTGACCTAGTCTCCCAGTACTTACCTGCATGCAACCTACAATCCTCACGAAATCTCCTTCTCTACTACCCTCTTATCTCCTCTTTGTAGCATCAACGTCTCTGCCTCCTTCCCGGCAGAGACACCGTCCCCCTTACTGCCGCGGTCCTCCTCTGGCATCTTCTGGCCTCCCTGCAGCTGCTGCTGGTGCACGCAGCCTCCCCGGCTCCGTGCTTAAGCCGCGCGCGCTCCCTCCTTCTTAAATGGGCCACGCTCGCCATCCTAAAAAGTCCCCGGCCAATGGCATGAGTAGGCAGGAGTCATCTACTCCGTGAAAGATTCACATAGCAGGTAATACGGCATACCCTGGTACCCATATTTGGCTTGCGTTGTGAGTGTCTATCCCTTTGCTTGAAATCAACCCATTGCAGTCATTCCTTTGCTTGATGATAACAATATGCTTGTGATCCCAAGGACATTCCAGCATACAGTTTGCCAAATACAGTACACAGCATCACAGCAGAATGCCTCGTAGGTTCATTTTCATCACCTCAGTGTGACCGTTGGCTGTCCTCCTCCACATCAGGTTGCTTCTTGCTCCTCCTCATGAAAATACTGTAGCATACGTATATCTATCCCAAAAAGACATTGAGTGGCAATAAACAGGTGCAAGCTGCTCTTCCTCCTTCATCCTCTCTTTAAATCTGGTGAGTGCTTTTTCCAGGATAAATATGAAGAGGAAGACATTGTTGATTTCACCCATGTCCCTGCTGACAAATGTTTTCACCTGTTCATGGGGCTTCTGTGGGCCATAAGCTTACCTCTTTAGCTGCCAATGTAGAATCTCAAAGTAGACCACACTCTGGTCTGTCTGCTGCATTATTTAGTCCTTCACTGTTTTATGCTGCTCCTATAGATGCTGCAACTTATACAAAATTGAATTCTAGTATGATTCATCGTTGCAACTTTGGAAGCATACTGGTCAGCCATTTTTTTCATTTGCAAAGCCAGGAGGGCGTGATTTGCACATAACTTCTATTGAAATAAGCTGACACTTTTTCTGGCCACAGCGATCACCTTCCTATTGTTTGTATGTTTGCGAAAGAATTGGCGCACAATTAAATTCTGGACATGGGTCATGACGGTAGTATGAGTTACTTTGTCCAAATGTAAGGCAGGCAGAATGGCTCTTCTTCCTCCTACTTTCAAACTATAAAACCACTTGCCATCAATTTATCTTGCAAAAGGAATTGAAGATATTGGGTGGAATCAGCAATGTGTCCTGTGCCTGCTGGGTTAGGGTTGTCTCAGTTGGGCACAATTCTGAGGCGGTGGAGGATACAGAAAATCATTACCTGGCAGAGAAAACAAATGTAGTTCCCAGTTTTAGAAACTACATCACCTGTCCTAGTTATGGTGCTGCTTCACCGCAGCTAAGACATTCATCATGTGAACCATGAAACACATGTTTAATTTACCATTTAATTCATTTTCAAAACTTTATTACCACACTTGGCCAACCAAGAAAAATATGAAATCAGCTAAACAAGCTAGCCATAATTATCATGATGTGCAAAAAGGATAATTTATCAACAGCCTGCTCATAATATTGGTGTGACACTAATATGTCTAATTCGACTATTTATAAAAATGAAGCTAGCTATGTTTCTAGACTGCATGTTCAATTACTTCACAAGCAACTATTTTGACCAGCTCAACATTTTTTTGCACATATTCCAACTCCAAACTGTTTAAACTTGAATGCTTATTGGTTTAAAACTTATCAGGTGATGTGTATTTGTGTAATGAGGGAGATATTATTAAAGATGATCTAGTTGGACATTTTAGATTGAAGATGGACTCAAATCAACTCCTAAACCTACTGAAAGTGTTCAGAAGACTCTTTCTTCAATCAGTGGTTCAGGAAAAACTCCGCATCTTTAAAAAAAAAACATGATTTTTTGTAGGACCAAGCTCCATCACATCAATGAACATACTCTACTACTTGGCTGCCATTTAAGGCCTTAAATATGAAAGAATAATATGGTCCCCTTCCACACCTATGAGAACTTGTGGGTTCTTCTTAATTGGGAGATTTATGGAAAAAAGTACACCTCTCTTAACAGTGTCTGGGAGGCTGTGTGAAAAAAAGTTGATTGTCAACAGATTATGAAACTGACAGACTCCATAGATGAAGACTTATGATGATTGTTGAAAAGAAGGGTGGTTACATAGGTCACGTTTATTTTTTTTATTTTTAATTGTCATAAATGTATTTTTGTACATTTTGAGTTGTTTGGTTATTATTACTTTAACAGATGAAAGTAAACAATTGAGATGGGAGAATTTACATTTTCCATTTATTTGACCTATAATTCTGCACACATAGATATTCTCCTAAGAATGAAAAAAGCTTGCTTTTACTTTCTTAAATATTCAGGTTCAGGTTTATTAACCTTTTTGATTAATTACCAGCGATGTAGTTGTTCAATAATAAATTAATTAAAAATACAAATTGCCTAACAATTGTGCAAACAGTGTATTTATTGTAATAGTTTGTGTACAGATTTTGTGTTGGAGCACATTAATTTTCCCTTGCCAAAAAAGTTAACATAAAAACAGATATCAGAAGGAAAGAACATTATCTAAAAATACTGCAACGTTATGCAGTATAGTTGTGTACTGTACCATTGTTAAACTGAAATATTAAACAGGTATGCAAAAAGGGTATAATTGTTTATATATTTTTTCATATTTTTTGGAGGGGGTTTGATATTTTATTTTAAGTTCTTTCCCCTTAATAAAACTTTCTTAATACTAGAAAAAAACTAGGTTGCTATGTAGGTACACACAATGAAAGTAATTTGAGGCAGCATTAAGTACAGTTATGGCGTCTTTATATTTGTGGGGCGTACGTTATTCAGTTGATAAATTAAACAGTTATAACACGTAGTAAAAAACTAAAATGTGACCTTTCTGTAAATGTTAAAAAAATGAACACAGTCATGTGCCTATATAAAAGAGGATTGGACAAGAAAAGCTAGGCAGATTCACGTCCCAAAAGCAAACACCTGTAAGAGGCCGCTGTATTCAGGTGGTTATTGTTCAGGTATAATATTACACTATTACAACAACAAAGTGTGAAAAATATTTTTTACAATGCATACACTTTAGTCAGGTAGACAGTTGCACATAAATGTTTGGATAATGGAGATCTTTCTTATGCATGTAAAAAAATGGCTTGCCTGTCTAAAAATACAGGAAGTACATTTTCTGCGACAAAGCCTTGAATTCAGTATTTTGTTTTATTTTGTTTTATTTGCAAACACATAGCACTGCGGGGCCATTACCGTCCTCCTATTTTCATTGTATGAAGAAAAGAAAAAGGTTGATACTAATGTGCTTTTGCTGTAGTATATCTCAAATCTGTCAATTCACATTGACATTGATTGACTATATAGCTACAGTACTTCCATACATCACTTGAATCTTTGAATTAGTATTCACAGATTTAGTTTAACATTGTAATTTCAATGTGCTTGGCAGTGAAAGTAGCACAAAAAAATCAGATTAGGCTTTTTTTCTATCCTTAAGTGTAATGTCCAATGGGCTCTGAAGTCCTACCTCTACACCGTACAAGTATCAAATGGTGCTCCTTGGCCACCACCCATCTTTTAAATTGGCTGTATTAGCCCCCTTGATTGGCTTAGCTAGCCTACATGATGTGACAGCTGCAGGGGAAGCCTGCCTGGCCACACCTAACACCATTACCCCACTTTCTGAGTCTTCAGTAGTGTGTGAAATGGCACTAGCCTTTTTTATTTTGCTGATCCCTGTGAATCAAAACGGAGAGTGTTTAAGTTCCCGGGGTCCTGTGAAGCTCAGGAAATTAATCTTGAAGTTGATCCTCTGCAAATCAATCCTTTCATTTAAGATTTAATTTCTTCTTCACTTCAGCTGATCTGTTCATCTTATAAAAGGAATCGTTTTTGGATGGCTTAATAAAATTCCTAATTGTGCAATCTCTGTGTGAATAGCAAACCTGTTGTGGTTTCCAAAAAAGGTGTATTTTTTATTTTCCTTGTAGAGAAGTCTTACCTGTTTTTGCTTCCTAAGTAAAGGATAATTTTTGGTGGCTAGTTAAAGAGCTATTGCTTTTAAAAAAATACCTTAATAATCTCCAAATAGGGATCATTTTTGCATCGCAAAGTGTGTATATAAAATGACTTATGCACAGGCCATGCAAATAGAAGAAGCAAGTATCTTCCCCTAAAAACAGAACAATTTTTAGACTATTTTTACAATTTCAGTAGCCTAAAAATCAGTAAATGCAATGTGTTGTTAAATTAACTGTTGGTTACCATCAGATGCCAACTTTTTTCCTCTAGGAAGACTGTTGAGGATACTGCGACATTTTGCAATAAAAATATCAGGAAAAAATCAGTACAGTGCTGAGAGACCTCAAAGCATTATACACATATTTTCTGCATAATTTATCTTTGCAGCATTGGGTTTTGGTACAAATTAATTCAGTGCAAAACATTTTTTTGAGGAAAATTTGGCAAAGCTGGTGAGTTTGAATTTCAAAAGATCTGTTCACCTCACCAAAAGCCACCTTTGGCATACCTGCTTTGTTTTTTAAAAGTGAATCTGATTCCTGGTGTTTGTTCTTGTTATGTTTGCTCTAACAAAAATGTTTACCATTTACAACTTTCATTCTCAACCCTCCAAACAAAGCAAACATGGTAACTGAACGGTTTTTCTGCATGAGATTTGGTGTTTTTATGAATTAGCAATTGAAGTTAAACTGTTAGACATTAGTTAAGCTATTAAATGCTTTTTGCACTTATCTTTTATGTCTGTATGTTTTATCTGCTTGTGAGACCTGTGATAAGATCTGAAGTAGTTCTAAATTTACAGAAAGGTTCATTAATATTATTCTTTTATTACTGAAATTTGCATCTTAAATTATGTAGGTAATTGTGTAACTCAGTGGGATATATTTTGTCTTAGAACTTGTACTACAGGTGGTCATTTAATGTGCTACAAATGAATGTAAAAGGAAGTCATCTAATTATAATTAATGACTATAAACTCCTTTTGATTATTCATAAACATAATAATTTGAGAATTTAAAAATAGTCTATTAAATAAGTTATATTAGTTATAAAAAATGCTAAAAGAGGACTTAACTTATTCTAACAAATGTCCAAAATTTAATTTTAGCTTTCTTCATTTTTCTTTTTAGTGTATAAATACTGGGAGCACACAAAAAAAAAGATGGATTGGACAAGTTATGTTACTCATAATGGTGGCACCAATTGTAAGTTTGCCACAAAGAATACTGAGATGGATATTATTTGAAGAAAAAGTTAACAAACTAAGCTTTTGTAAGGGCAGACTGATAAGCGCAATGTTTTCACCGCAAACTTACTAAAGCAAAAATACATTTTTAAAAATTGCACAATAATATTTATGCCATATTGGAAATTCAAAGTTTTCATCCTCTTAATATATTGCAATCATCATATTATATAGCACTGTGAACTTACAATTGTTTGTTTTGCCCTTCTACCCAGTAAATTCTTCTCTTTTATCTGCTCTATATAGAAACAGTAAGTCTCTTTTCCCTGAAAAAAATCATCTCCTCTTCAACTCTTGACCCAGCTGCTCTGCCCCTCCCACCAGATGCTTTTGCAGGTGACTTATGAGTCATACAGGGAAAATTGACTTACTTTTCCTACATAGAGCTTAGAAGGATGTAGGTAGTCAGTCAGTCAGTCAGTTTTTAATCATGTGAAAATAAAAGAATTAACTGGGTAGAAGGGCAAAATGAGCAATTGTAAATGCACAGTGCTACATAATATGATGATTGCAATGTATTAAGAGGATAAAAACTTTGATGGGAGGAGTGCTTCTTGATGACAATATCAAGGACACATCTAATTAGCTGAGGTCAAGGCAACTAGAGTTCAATCAATATTGTGGTCAAGCGAAAGGTCAGACTTAGCCCATTTAATACAGAAAACTAGAAAGATATTGGGGATTGCAACAAACAAAACTCAAGGTTAAAGTTAAAGATTATGAAGTATTTTGAAATTCAAATTTGCACATTTTATCAAATTTTCCCACAAAAATACAATTATAGGCAAATAAATTTGACACAAATTCAAAAATCCAAATAAATTAAGAACCAGTTGCAGCATCCACTCAAGAGCATCTGTGATATATGGACATCCACAATAAAATTTAACATGCAGTTATGAAAAAAATACTGTGCTTTGGGCATTCCTGATTGGTGAAGTCCAGATGAACATAAAGTGGAACCAGCAGTAGGTAGTCTAATTGATTAAAAGTACTCAAAAAATTTAAAAATAACAAATATAACAAGCATAACATTGAAGGTAAGAACTCCTTACAACATTTTTCAACGCCGAGCTTGAATCCTACCTGATGAAGAGAAAACTCGGTGATGAAATGTGTTGCTTGGGCGTTTTATCTCCCACTTTATGCCTGTTTATAGTTTCAAATAATTTTGTGTACTATTTATCAATAAAATATTAATTCGTAGTACATCCTACTGGGTTGGGTCCACTTTCTGTTACATTTGAACTTCCTCAACCAGAACTACTCAAAGCTCAGTATTTTTTATTTTCATTCTTCATTTCACCTTTTATGATGGCTGTGAAAGTACCACCTGATTGGCTGCACTAGATCATGTGAAGTACAGTACTTTTCAAACATTTGAGGCAAGTGTGGAAAAAATGCTGCAAAGTAAGAATGCTTTAAAAAATAAAAGTGTTAGTTTTTTTGTCAGTTAACAAATGGCAAAGTGAGTGAACAAAAGTGAAATCTAAATCACATCAATATTTAGTGTGACCACCCTTTGTTTTCAAAATAATGCCAATTCTTCTAGGTATTCTTGTACACAGCTTTTGAAGGAACTTGGGAGACAGGTTGTTCCAAACATATTGAATAAATAACCTCAAATCTTCTGTGTATGTAGATTGTGCAAATCCTTTTGTCTCTTTGTGTAATCCCCGACAGACTTGATGATGTTGAGATCAGGGCTCTTTGGAGGCCATATCATTTCCTTTAGGACTCTATGTCCTTCTTCCAATACAATAGATTGGTTTATACACCATAGCAAGATATAAATCTCATAGAGTACTAGTGATGAGCAAATTTGTTCGAAATCCGAACTTACAACTTAAATTCAGCACGAATATGGCACATTCGGATTTGTGATCGGAAATGCAAGCAAAATTTCTTAAATTTAGGAAAAATCGACAACATTCGGAGTATAAATGCGGGAACATGATTGCGGGGCAACAGTGTTTTTAACAGTTTTGTTAGCATAGTGCTTGTGTATGTTGAGCGGGGGGACTTTGTAGATGAGTGGGGGGGTGGTGATAGCTCAGGACAGGTCAGATTAGCGGCGCTCTTATAATTTTTTTTTCTTCCTGTAGGCGGTACCTTAAGTCAGGAAAGCGTGGCTAGCCTATCAGAATGCAGGAAGCATCCACACTGTCCAGACACAAGGGCTTCTGCAATTGGCTGCTGAAATCACTTATATATATATATAAAAAGTGGCTATGTTCCCTCAGAGCCATTTTATCTATGTCACTGCTGGAGACAGACGCTGCTGAGTGTGTAATATTAGCTAGATAGATGGGAACTTGTTTGGAAGTCAGATAGTGTAGATAAGTGCTGTGCTGTGTACCTGTGCAATCGACCATGCAGCACATTTTTGTTTCTTGTACAATTACAGAGATTCTGACAGAAAGAGCAGGGCCCATGCCATAGATAAATGTTGTGTAATGGTTGTATTGTGCTCCATGCACGAGCATACCTTCAATCTATTTTTGCACTTGCTAATGTGATAATGCAAGCAAGCCCATGTAGGCCACTTTTTGATTTTGTGGGGTTGAAAGTCAGCTATCTGCAGAGCTTGTCAGTGCAGAGGTTCTGAATGCAGACCACAAAATAATTTTTTTTTTTATTTGTTAATGTGATAGTGCAAGTTGTGTTAGTCGAGTTTGGCATTTTTTTGTGGGTGAACTTCAGCTGTATGCACAGTAAAACAAATATATTTTTTCTGTTGGCAGGCAGAGTCTATGAAAGATTTTTTTGTGTCGCAAACGTGATACTTTTTGCTAAAAGCCACCTACTACATTAGTGCCATTGAACTTCAGCTGTTCTCAGAGTTAAAAAAATCAATATTTTGTCTTGCTAGGCAGAGTCCACAAGAGATTTTTTTGTATCGCAAACGTCATACACTTTTCTTAAATCCACCTACCATTTTAGTGGTGTTGAACTGCAGCTATTTTTCAGAGTAAAAAATAGATTATTTTGTCTTGCTAGGCAGAGTTCACAAAAGATTTTTTTGTGTCGCAAACGTCATACACTTTGCTAAAAGCCACCTACTACATTAGTGGCATTGAATTTCAGCTGTTTTCAGAGTAAAAAAATTGATTTTCTTTCTTGCTAGGCAGAGTCCACAAAAGATTTTTTTGTGTCGCAAATGTGATACACTCTGCTAAAAGCCACCTACTACATTAGTGCCTTTGAAGTTCAGCTATTTTCAGAGTAAAAAAATAGATTTTTTGTCTTAATACGCAGAGTCCAAAAAAGATTTTTTTGTGTCGCAAACGCGATACACTTTGCTAAAAGCCATCTACTATTTTAGTGGCAGGGAACTTCAGCTGTTTTCAGAGTAAAAAAAATTATTTTTTTGTCTTGCTAGGCAGAGTCCACAAAAAAAAATTTGTGTTGCAAATGCCATACACTTTGCTAAAAGCCACCTACTACGTTAGTGGCGTTCAAGTTCAGCTGTTTTCAGAGTTAAAAAATAGATTTTTTTGTCTTGCTAGGCAGAGTCCACAAAAGATTTTTTGTGTCGCAAACATGATACACTCTGCTAAAAACCACCTACAACATTAGTGGCATTGAAGTTCAGCTGTTTTCATAATTAAAAGATAGATTTTTTGTTTTGCTAGGCAGAGTGCACAAAAGATTTTTTTGTGTCGCAAACGTGATACACTCTGCTAAAAGCCATCTACTGTTTTAGTGGCGTTGAACTTCAGCTGTTTTCAGAGAAAAAAAATATGATTTTTTTTTCTTGCTAGGCAGAGTCCACAATTTATTTTGTTTTGTGTCGCAAGCGTGATACACTCTGCTAAAATCCACCTACTACATTAGTTGCATTGAAGTTCAGCTGATTTCAGAGTAAAAAAATGATTTTTTTGTCTTGCAGAGGCCACAAAAAATCTCATTTTGTTTTGCTAATAGCATGCTCCTACCACAGTATTTGAGCAACATGGGTGGGAAAAAGAGAGGTCATGGTGGAAGGGGGGATAGGCTTGGTGTTCAAGATATACGTGGGGTAGTTGGTCATGTTAGTGAAAGCACTAGTGAACCAACACCGTCATGTCCTATCTGAAGACAACTGACAACTTCTCTTAGTGGTCAGGCTACTCCACTCCCTTTCTTTGGCAGCCACGCAGCAATATGCCTTGTTGATAAGGGTCAGAAAGAGCATCTGCTCCAGTAGATGGCAAGCACTGCTTCAAGTGGCCTCTCCTCAGTTCCTGCACCTCAACATCACACATATTACAGTCCACAGAGGTGGCACCCCAATTTTCCTTGCTTCCCTCCCGTGTCACAACTGTACAATTGCCTAACTGACTGCAGCAAACCAGAGATGGGTGATCCTGTAGAACTGTTCACTCACTCTATGCCATGGGCATTGTGATGAACCTGTAGCCGCCATCTTGGTAATGATAAATCATATCCAGGGATGGCCACACTTCAGCAGCCCCCACCCTTGGGACCTTCTGTTAAAACGTCAACTAGATAGTTTCCCCCCATCCAGGCTCCTGTAAGATAAGAAGCCTACTTAACACTTGAATGCTAGGAGCTTCAAAGACTTCGAGAGGAAACACAGCCAGCAGGGGGGGGTGCTTCGTCTATCTGTACCTGACCATTTGTCCCATAGGACTAGTTTCTTTGTCTGTCACAAGCATGGAGGCATAAGATATAGAAACATGAATAGTACACGCATGTTGCGTGGGATGGGCCAATAAAAAAATATCACGGCGTCCCGGAGCCATTGCGCACACAAGCCTCCGCGGTAGACGTTTGTACGTGCTCTGGAAGCCAAGATATAGCGCGGAGCCATTCCTGAGGACCGTATGGTATCATAATTGATATCAAAAGGTCGGTTACGGCGGCCCGAATCCATGGGAACCCCTGGGGGTATCATGAGACCATCCCAGAAGAAGTTATTGGGTTCCATAGAATTTGGGCTTCTGATCGAAGTTAGACCTGAGGGTGGAGACTGAGCCAGCTGACCTCACCAGCAGTGGGCGGGACGGGGCAGGTAAGATAGCAGGACAGACAAGAGACAAGTCAGTTTTTGACCCAAGAGTGGTGTGCTGAACATCTGAGCACCAGCTGAGGCCACCAAGGGGAGGAGCAGTTTGACCATGCGGTGGTAGGCCTCAGCCTGTAACAAAGAACCGTGCCTGCGACCGCAGAATCCTCTCCCTGCGTCACAAGAAAATCAAGAAACCGGTAACTGATATGCTGTGGTGATTCTGTGTGTTGTATTCCATTGTTGTATAGTTTAGCCTGACCTTATACCTGTGTATATTTAGTTGTATATCGTGTATCTAGTGTATTATTATAATCAATTACCTCAAGTAATTGTGGGCCTGCCTTTTATTCTGCATAACGAACGCACGTCCGTGTGAGCTCGGCTCAAGCCAAAAACGCTACCCAGGGTTGGTTCCTGACCCGATATAGGCCCATTCACGGACTGGGCGTATATCTAAAATAGGGACTGGTGGCAGCATACCAACTGGGGATTGGGGAAGGCTGGTAGTGACGGTCGGAGGTTCAGATATATATATTCCTGGCGCGGCCAAGGAAGATATATATACCGCCCTCACTACAGAGGGCCCCGATACCCAGTAGGTTACAGGACAGTCTCCCTGGCGACCGCTTATCCTAGGTGCAGTTCCTTGACTGACCTGAGGCTAAGAGGGCGCTAGCGAGTTGTGCTGTGTAGTGACGTTACGGTTTAGTGACGTTGAAGGGATAACACACTACCGTGTTCCCTGCGCTGGTTGCAGCTTCCTGGCACTACTTTCTCTAGGTGCAGTACCTTGACTGACCTGAGAGGTAAGGGGGCGCCAGAGAGCTGCACCCACCGGCCGGCTTTCATCACATTGGTGGCAGAGCGGTGGGATTGCAGAATAATAGTGTTGTGGGACCCCTACTCCCAGGCACTAAAGACTGCCAGTGGTAACTTCCACTGCTGGAGTCTTAAGGTCAGCCCAACGTTAGACGGTCAGGCTAAAAGTATAACAAGGTGTGTGCAAACTCAGGGTTGCAGCGGTGTCGGTTACCAAGATGGCAGACGGCACCAGGAGCAAGACCCTGCAGGAGGCTAATGCTACGGTCCGTGTGGCAGGAGGGGAGGACATTGTTACTCATGGCGAGGAGGAGTCCAGCCCGGGCACCTCAGGGAGCCAGTCCCCAGTATACGGTCCCGCAGTGGGCTGCCCACCACCTACCCAGCCCAGCCTGTCCAGATCACAAGCCCTTTTACAAGCGGCTATGGCAAGTCTCCAGTCTCATGGCGATGCCGTCTACAAAACCCTCCTGGCAGCATCAGAGAAGGCAGCGGAGGAGGAGCGCGAAGCTGCGGAGCGCCGGGAGGCTGCGGAGCGTGAAGCTGCAGAGCGCCGGGAGGCTGCGGAGCGTGCAGAGCGAGCTGCGGAGCGCCAGCACCAACTGGACCTGGCCCAGCGGGGGCTTCCGCTAGAGCAACCAACCCATCAGGAGACCAAGTCGTCCAAAGTCCGAGCTGAGGACTTCCCTCTACTGGAGAAGGATGGGGACCTGGACTCCTTTCTGGTGGCATTTGAACGGACCTGTCTTCAGCACCATCTGGCCCGGGATCAGTGGGCCAGATACCTGACCCCCCGTTTGAGGGGTAAGTCCCTGGATGCCTTGGGGGACTTACCTGCCGGGGAGGTACAGAACTACGACTGCATCAAGCGGGCCCTGATCCGGCAGTACAACCTCACTCCCGAGTCGTACCGCCAGAAGTTCCGGAGCCTGCTGCGTGGCCCCAAGGACACCTGGACCGATCATATGCGGGCGCTGTTGAGAGCCGCAGAGCACTGGACCTCGGGTCTAGCGCTTACTACCCGCCAGGAGGTCCAGGAACTGTTCGTCACGGAGCAGTTTTTGTGGAACTGCCCAGAGGACCTCCGACAGTTCCTCCGTGACCGAAAACCAACAGGGGCTTCTGCTACAGCCGCCCTGGCAGACGAGTATGCCAATAACAGGGCGCCTGAGCTGAAGAAGTCTGCCAGCAGCACCTGGAGAGGGGGTAAGCCCAGTCATGCCCCTGTTTCCCCGGCCCCTAGAACACAAGGGGTGTATCCCCCTGTTGCCCTCTCCAGGCAAGGACCAGACGTAAGACGTTGTCATCTATGCAACAAACCAGGACACTTTAGGGCTGAGTGTCCCCAGCGCCAAAAGACCCCATCCCAGTCCCAGAGAGCGCCCAATGTTTTGTGTGTGGGAGGGGGTGGTGGTAGGTCCCTGGACAACATCCAACCCGTCACCATAGGCCGTTCTGCGGTCATGGGACTGCGGGACACTGGCGCTGAACGAACACTGGTACGGCCTGAGGTGGTGTCCCCCCAGGACTTGGTACCAGGAAAGACTCTTTCCGTCTCCGGGGTTGGAGGCGTGGAGCCGGCACTTCCCGTTGCCATGGTGTATTTGGACTGGGGTGCCGGGAGGGGGATGCGGGAGGTGGGAGTAACGCCAAATATTCCCGCAAATGTTTTATTAGGGACCGACTTGGGGCGTCTAGTATCGCAGTATGTACCCTCTGAACCCCCAAGTTCGGCCCCCCAAGAGTGTATTGATTTGTCTGCTGCTAATGCCAACCATGTTGTATGTAGTGTGCGTCCTGCTGAGGAGGAGGGAGTGAAACCTGAGGGTAACACCTGCACAGACACAACACAAACAGGGTTAGTGAAAGCAGGTGGGGAGTGTGGGGATGCCCGCAGAGGTGCTCAGCCGGCGTGCCGTGACCTCTTGTCCTCCGGTGAGGGAGGGGGCGGGCAGGATTCTGTAGAGGGAAGCTCAGGGATGGAGAGGGGGGCAGCTACCGGCAGTGTAGGGCTCCCAGGGGTATCCAGGCTGCTGAGTATAGGCCCACTGCAGGGGGAGGAACAGGCCATGGGAGGTGGGGGTGTCCCAAGAGAGGAGCCGCCAGGTAAGACCCCAGGGCAGGAGTTCCCCACATCCGAGATGTCCAAAGGCCTAGGAAGCCTGCCTGATCGGGCGGCTTGGTCAGAAACAGAGGGGAAGCAGGCACTACCCACGGTCACAGCGGTCATAGCCGCTGTCACCAGGAGTGGGAGCGCCGGAGCCCAAGGAGCCTTGCAGAGGTCCGACGGCTTCCCCACTTCTGACCAAGTGTCTGCCGGGTCAGACAGCGGCCAGGTGACATGCCCGGAGGGGCTGACGGAGGATGTGGCAGTTTCGTCGATTCTGGCCACATCAAGTCAGGAATTTCAGGCTGCGTTGGAAGCAGACGACAGCCTGAAAGCTCTCAAGGAACAGGCGGCACAGCCTCCCATGGAGTCAGACTGCGAGCGGGTGGTCTGGGACCAGGGACGGCTGTACCGGGTAACGGTCCAGCAGGGTTCACCGGAGGCGTGGCCCAGGGACCGACAGTTAGTGGTACCCTATCCGTTCAGGGCGGAATTGTTGCGGATCGCACACGAGATTCCGATGGCCGGACACCTAGGGATCGCTAAAACCAAGGCCAGGATAGCTCAGCATTTCTACTGGCCTGGGATGGGAGCCGCGGTGGGTGCCTACTGCCGTTCGTGTGACACCTGTCAGAGGGTGGGGAAGGCGGGGCCGCGCCCCAAAGCCCCACTGGTAACTCTGCCAATCATCGAAGAGCCTTTCTCGAGGGTCGCTGTGGATCTTATTGGACCTCTGTCCACTCCCAGCCACTCCGGGAAATGCTTCATACTCACGGTAGTGGACTATGCCACCCGGTACCCGGAAGCGGTAGCTTTGTCGTCCATTCGGGCCGACAAGGTGGCTACCGCCTTACTGGAGATCTTCTCCAGAGTGGGTTTCCCCCAAGAAATGCTCACCGACCGAGGGACCCAGTTCATGTCGCGGCTGATGGAGTCCCTCTGTAAGCAAATGCAGGTGCAACATCTGGTGGCCAGCCCGTATCACCCACAGACTAATGGCCTGTGTGAGCGGTTCAATGGCACCTTAAAGCAGATGCTTAAGATGTTGGTCGACTCCCACGGGAGAGACTGGGAGCGTTACCTCCCACACCTCCTATTTGCTTACCGGGAGGTTCCGCAGGCCTCAACGGGGTTCTCCCCCTTTGAGCTCCTGTACGGGCGACGGGTACGGGGCCCCCTGGCTCTGGTGAAGGAAGCATGGGAAGGGGATTTGGCCACCCCCGAGGTGTCGGTCATCGAGTATGTCGTGCGCCACCGGGACAGGATGATGGCCTTGGCAAAGCTGGTGCAGGACAATATGGCCCAGGCCCAGGCCGACCAGAAGCGGTGGTACGACCAGAATGCTTGTGAGAGGACCTACCAGGTGGGTCAAAAGGTGTGGGTACTGGTCCCCGTACCACAGAACAAGCTTCAGGCAGCCTGGGAAGGTCCCTACTTCGTGCACCAGAAACTCAATGCCGTCACCTATCTGGTCACCCTGGATCACGCCCGTGGAAGGAGGAAGGCCTTCCACGTGAACATGATGAAGGCTCATCATGAGCGGGAAGCGACTGCCCACCCAGTGTGCAACCTTCCCGAGGAAGGAGAGGTAGAAACCCTCCTGGATCTGCTCACCCAAGCCAAGGCGGGTGGGTCCATCGAGGATGTGGGGGTTGGCCACCAGCTCACGGAGGACCAACGGTCCCAGCTGGGGACCACCCTGCACCCCTTCCGGGGGCTGTTCAGCAGCCTGCCCGGAAGGACTGAGATGGCTGTCCACGACGTGGACACTGGCGATCACCCGCCGATCCGGCGTTCAGCATATCGGGTCTCTTTCGAGGTGCAGGGAAACATGCGCCAAGAGATAGACGAGATGCTGAAGCTGGGGGTGATCCAGGCATCCAGCAGCGCGTGGGCCTCGCCTGTAGTCCTCGTACCAAAGAAGGACCGAACTACACGGTTCTGCGTGGACTACCGGGGGCTCAACGCTGTAACGGTCACCGATGCGTTCCCCATACCACGCATCGATGACCTGCTCGATCGGATGGCCGGGGCTAAGTACCTGACCATCATGGATCTGAGCCGGGGGTACTGGCAGATTCCTCTGACCCCCGCGGCAAGGGAACGCTCTGCCTTTATCACCCCTTTTGGACTGTACGAGTCCACAGTGATGCCATTCGGCATGAAGAATGCCCCTGCCACTTTTCAGTGGATGGTCAATACGCTGCTTGAGGGACTTGAAGGGTACGCGGCTGCGTACTTGGACGATATTGCAGTCTTCAGTCCCACTTGGGAGGATCACCTAGAGCACCTGCGGCAGGTGCTCGGTCGGATCCACCGGGCAGGCTTGACCATCAAGCCGGAAAAGTGCCAGCTGGGCATGAGTGAGGTCCTCTACCTGGGTCACCGGGTAGGCGGGGGGGTTCTGAAGCCAGAACCGGGGAAAGTGGATGCCATCGCATCCTGGCCCACTCCTAGGACCAAAAAGCAGGTGATGTCCTTCTTGGGGACCGCCGGGTACTATAGGAGGTTCGTCCCACACTATAGCATCCTGGCCAAGCCCCTGACGGACCTCACCAAGAAGAAGCTGCCCGTCGCAGTCGACTGGACAGTCGCCTGCGAGACAGCTTTCGGGGCACTCAAGGCCGCCCTAAGTAGCTCCCCTGTACTGCAAGCTGCCGACTTCGACCGGCCGTTTGTGGTACAGACCGACGCCAGTGACTTTGGCCTCGGTGCTGTGCTAAGTCAGGTCAACACGACAGGCCAGGAACATCCTGTCTTGTACCTGAGCAGGAAGCTACTGCCCCGGGAGGTGGCTTACTCCACGGTGGAAAAAGAATGCCTGGCAATTGTATGGGCCCTGCAGCGTCTGCAGCCCTACTTGTACGGGAGCCATTTCACCGTGGAGACGGACCACAACCCCCTCAGCTGGTTACACACGGTCTCTGGGTCGAATGGCAGGTTGCTACGCTGGAGCCTCGCTCTCCAGCAGTACCACTTCTCCATTCGCCACAGAAGAGGCCGTGACCACGGTAACGCTGACGGGTTATCCCGGCAAGGGGAGGGTGCAGAAGGACGCACGGGGGAACACAGGAATGTGCTACCCCCTCGCGCCCTCGTATAGGGGGAGGTGTGATGAACCTGTAGCCGCCATCTTGGTAATGATAAATCATATCCAGGGATGGCCACACTTCAGCAGCCCCCACCCTTGGGACCTTCTGTTAAAACGTCAACTAGATAGTTTCCCCCCATCCAGGCTCCTGTAAGATAAGAAGCCTACTTAACACTTGAATGCTAGGAGCTTCAAAGACTTCGAGAGGAAACACAGCCAGCAGGGGGGGGTGCTTCGTCTATCTGTACCTGACCATTTGTCCCATAGGACTAGTTTCTTTGTCTGTCACAAGCATGGAGGCATAAGATATAGAAACATGAATAGTACACGCATGTTGCGTGGGATGGGCCAATAAAAAAATATCACGGCGTCCCGGAGCCATTGCGCACACAAGCCTCCGCGGTAGACGTTTGTACGTGCTCTGGAAGCCAAGATATAGCGCGGAGCCATTCCTGAGGACCGTATGGTATCATAATTGATATCAAAAGGTCGGTTACGGCGGCCCGAATCCATGGGAACCCCTGGGGGTATCATGAGACCATCCCAGAAGAAGTTATTGGGTTCCATAGAATTTGGGCTTCTGATCGAAGTTAGACCTGAGGGTGGAGACTGAGCCAGCTGACCTCACCAGCAGTGGGCGGGACGGGGCAGGTAAGATAGCAGGACAGACAAGAGACAAGTCAGTTTTTGACCCAAGAGTGGTGTGCTGAACATCTGAGCACCAGCTGAGGCCACCAAGGGGAGGAGCAGTTTGACCATGCGGTGGTAGGCCTCAGCCTGTAACAAAGAACCGTGCCTGCGACCGCAGAATCCTCTCCCTGCGTCACAAGAAAATCAAGAAACCGGTAACTGATATGCTGTGGTGATTCTGTGTGTTGTATTCCATTGTTGTATAGTTTAGCCTGACCTTATACCTGTGTATATTTAGTTGTATATCGTGTATCTAGTGTATTATTATAATCAATTACCTCAAGTAATTGTGGGCCTGCCTTTTATTCTGCATAACGAACGCACGTCCGTGTGAGCTCGGCTCAAGCCAAAAACGCTACCCAGGGTTGGTTCCTGACCCGATATAGGCCCATTCACGGACTGGGCGTATATCTAAAATAGGGACTGGTGGCAGCATACCAACTGGGGATTGGGGAAGGCTGGTAGTGACGGTCGGAGGTTCAGATATATATATTCCTGGCGCGGCCAAGGAAGATATATATACCGCCCTCACTACAGAGGGCCCCGATACCCAGTAGGTTACAGGACAGTCTCCCTGGCGACCGCTTATCCTAGGTGCAGTTCCTTGACTGACCTGAGGCTAAGAGGGCGCTAGCGAGTTGTGCTGTGTAGTGACGTTACGGTTTAGTGACGTTGAAGGGATAACACACTACCGTGTTCCCTGCGCTGGTTGCAGCTTCCTGGCACTACTTTCTCTAGGTGCAGTACCTTGACTGACCTGAGAGGTAAGGGGGCGCCAGAGAGCTGCACCCACCGGCCGGCTTTCATCACAGGCATCAGAAGTGTACTCCAAATATGCACATAGTCAAGAAGAGGGGGAAAGCATCTGCACTGATGGCCAAAATTTTTTTAGGTTGGATTCAGGGCAGGACGGAGTAGGGTCCGAGCAGGTTCCTGACCCTCATCACCAGACGTTAGCCTCCTGGAAGGAAGGTGATCCTGATGAGACTCAGATACCTGAGGCTCATGCAGACTGTACTGTGCTGTCAGGGCAACAAGAGGAGAAGGGTCACTCTGAGGGCGAGGAATGGGATAACACATTGAATGATGACGAGGTTGAAGATCCTACTTGGTGTGAACCCAGAGTCATGCAGCCGATTAGCTCATCTGAGGAGGTGGCGCAGACACAGAGTGATGCAAGCACAGGGAGCACAGCATCCATAGCCACAACTGTGGCTGTGGCCAGCAGCGGTCGCGGGTCTGCAGCTTGCAGGGGCAGCAAGGGTTGCCTAGCCTGGGCCTTTTTTGTCACTGCAAAGGATGAGTCAACTCATGTTATCTGCAAAATTTGTGATAAAAACCCAGTAGAGGGAAAAAGTGCAATAATTTGACTACTACATGCATGAACCATCACATGCGCAAACAACATGCATTACGCTGGGAATTTCGCCACACTGAAATGTGGAACAGTGGACCTCAACAACCATCAGCTGCCCCATCAACTGCAACCACTGCGTCTTCCTCCTCCTCTGTTACAGTGCCAAGTATTGTCACGCAGGTCTCCCACCGCAGAACTTTTGGTTCTCTACCCGCCCCAATCATGCAGAGTGAGAGCCCGTCAGCTGTAAAGGAAGCAGACATGCCTGCTGTGTTTGTTTCACCGAGCACACCACATGTCTCTCAATCCACCATAACATCTGTGCCTGCACCTCACTCACGGTCCAGCAGTTTGTTTGTTTCACTGTACTCCGCCCTCTCTCAGCACTGCAGCCAGCCCTCGGTTAGTTGTGGTCATGTAAAAGATATTTTCATCTTACACTTGACAAAGCTTAGAGGTTGAACTCCACCATATCCAATCTGTTTGCCACGGAAATGGTGGTATCAGGCCCTAATTTTTTGAACTGTGAACACTCCTCTATAGCTGCTTTTTTACTGAGGAAGTAACTGGAAAACCTGGTGGAATGTTAAATATTAATTATGGTTATTCATTTTTTATTCTCAATTGTGAAGTACATAGATTGCACGTGGTAGGTTTTGCTGACAAGACATTCAGGATATTCTTATTTTTAGCTTAGTGTAAGTTAGTGCCATATATGAAGAACAGATGCTATGAGGGGCCTATATAACCAATGTGAGCTGACAGGGAGGGGTCACTCGCTCCCTCTCTCTTGGACTTCACATGGCGCCAGATGGAGGATCTGCACGCGGAGGTTAGCCAATGTAGGCCCGAGCACATGTGCTCTATCCAGACATGTGCTTGACAAAGACAGACAAAAATTACCATTCAGGACTCAGGGAAAGATGGACACTCATGAATAAATCACTTTGCAACTATTTCATCTATTTTATGCAACTGCTGCTATTATTATTTTTAATGGACAATCCAAGAATAAACCACTACTTTTTTTATAAGAATATCGTGGTATATACACTGTGTTCCAAACTGAAATCAAACAGTTTTCAACTCAAAACTTTATTCTAGGTGATGTTACATTTGCAC
The DNA here is from genome assembly GCF_046119375.1 of Phyllobates terribilis. Lineage (NCBI taxonomy): Eukaryota > Metazoa > Chordata > Amphibia > Anura > Dendrobatidae > Phyllobates > Phyllobates terribilis. The sequence continues at coordinate 248,478,203 of NW_027362769.1, read as the reverse complement.
ATAGGACCCCTTGTTCGAAAGGAGCTTCTGAACTCTCTCGTCCATTGAATTTGTCAGGTTTTGGATGGTTTCTGCTTTAATTGTTTTGCATGAGGACAGAATACCCTCCCAGAGCTGTTGTTTAGATGTGAACTGCCTCCCGCCATTATAGACACTCCTTTTGATGATGCTCCAGAGGTTCTCAATAGGGTTGAGGTCAGAGGAGCATGGGGGAAACACCATAAGTTTGTCCCCTTTTATGCCCATAGATGCAGATGTGTTATGTGCAGCATGAGACGGGGCATTATCAAGCATGAAATGATCTCGATGGTCCAGATGGATGGAGTGGAGGATAGCTGGTTGATGGACACCCCATGCAAACACGGCTACGGCACTAACAAGGAGGAGGTGGAGTAATGTTTTGGGCTGGAACCATGGGGAGAGAGATTGTCGGCCCTTTTAGGATCCCTGAAGGGGTAAAGATGAACTCCATAATGTATGTTGAGTTTCTCAAACAGCACTTCAGGCCATGGTTCAAGAAGAAGAACAGTGCATTCCGCAGCAAGATCATTTTCATGCATGATAATGCCCCGTCTCATGCTGCACATAACACATCTGCATCTCTGGCTGGTATGGGCATAACATCACCTAGAATAAAGTTTTGAGTTGAAAACTGTTTGATTTCAGTTTGTAATAACCTGCTAATGCTTATAATTTCAAAAATGACCATTTTTTTGTTCTTTATTAAAATGAAAAGGTTGAAAACTCTGCTGTGCATAATAATTTGGAACATGCATTTTGAGTGCAGTTTGAGTTTTTTATTTTTTTAAAAATATACTGTTATCATAGGCAGTTTGTACAAAAACCTTTCAATTGTACTCTAATAGTTATTTGACTGGAAAATTACAATGACTGCAATTCATATAGGTAATTTGGGAAAATCTGAGAAAATATTATTTGCATAATAATTTGGAACACAGTGTACTTAGAACAATCGCATCTTATAAGAAGTCATGTATAAAAAATATACAAAAATAAGTATACTTAACAGGGAAACCCCGCAAACATGCAGAGAACATACAAACTACTTGCAGAGGCCGAGGACAAGGCCGTGGGCAAGCTGAAATTGTGCCACAACAAACATCCACATCTTCTCGCCTGACCTTCCTGTCCCAATTCCTAGGAAACCATAGCACACCTCTATTAAACCCAGAGCAGTGTGAAAAGGTTGTTGATTGGATAGCGGATAATGCTTCCAGTTACATAGCCACCAACACGACCACCACCCTGTCTTCCGCATGGTCAAGTCTCAGTAGCCGTGAGTCTGGAGCGCATATTCTTCACCCTGATCCTCCTTCCTCCCACCATACCAAGTGCCCAGAGACAACTGATCCCACACTTGGACACTCTGAAGAGCTGTTCACGTTTCCATTTATAGATTCGGGCCTCTCGCCCGGTCCACTTGAAGCAGGGCAAGAGGAGATTGCATGTAGAAATGCCGAAATATTTGAGCACATGAAGGTGACGGTGGTAAAGTGTCATAAGAGGTGGACAATGATATGACACAATTGCCAGAAAGTCAGGGGGAGGACCAGGGTGAGGAAGTGGAAGATGAGGTGGTGGATGATATAGTAACTGACCCAACCTGGCAGGAGGACATGCACAGCCAGGACAGCAGCACACGGGGGGAGGGAGGCAGAGTACCCAACAGGCAGGAAGAAGCAGTGTGGTGGCCGCAGACAGAAGGCAGGCATCTATTCCCCGTAACACCAGCATGAAGGAAGTTGCCAGTACAACTGTTAGGTCTTCCCGGGTCTGGTTGTTTTTTAAAGACTCTGCCGATAACCACAAAATGGCCATTTGCACCACCTGCCAGGCCAGCATCAGCAGGGGTGGCAAAAAGACCAGCCTGACCACCACCAGCATGATCAGGCACATGGCAGCAAAGCACCCGACTTTGTGGGCTCAACGCCACGGTCCAGGAACAGTGTCTGCGGGTGGCTCCATTGCTTCTTCCGCTGTTGTGCATGCAAGTCAATCCCCTGTCCATGGTGCATGCAAAGATGCATCCTGCCCTGCACCTGTCATTGCACACTCTGAAGTAGTAGCATAAGCAAGCATGTCCATGTCCTTGTCCCAGCGCAACATTCAGTTGCTTATACCCCAGTCCTTGGAACGTAAGCGCAAATATGTAGCCAACATCCCACAGGCCACACTACTAAATTCTCACATTTCACGACTGCTTGCGCTCGAAATGCTGCCTTTTAGGCTCGAGGAGACTGAAGCATTCAGCAACCTGATGGCGGCGGCCGTCTCTCGGTACTCGGTCCCCAGCCACCACTATTTCTCCCAGTGTGCCGTCCCCGCATTACACAAGCACATGTCCCAAAACGAGCCCTCAACAACGCAGTTACTGGTAAAGTCCACCTAACCACGGACACGTGGATAAGTGGTTGTGGGCAGGGACGGTACATCTCGCAGACGCACACTGGGTTAACATAGTTGAAGCCGGGACCCAGTCGGTCCTTGGGATGGAACACGTCCTTCCGATGCTGAGGATTGCAGGCCGTAGGTCAATCAGGGTTGCCCACACGGTCTACAGCTACTCCACCACATCCTCCTCAGCCTCCATCTCCGAAATGACCACATCAGTCACAAGCTGGATGCACTGCAGCACTGCCTCGGCCAAGCGGCAACAGGCTATGCTGAAGCTAATATGCTGACAAACCGCACAATGCTGAAGAGTTGTGGACAGCTCTGAAAGAGCAGGCAGATCTGTGGCTCACACCGCTGAACCTACAACCAGGCATGGTCATGTGTGACAATGGCCGGAACCTAGTGGCTACTCTGAGGTGAGGCGAACTCACACACGTACCATGACTGGCCCATGTGCTTAACCTCGTGGTTCAGCGGTTTCTCAAATCCTACCCGGAGCTTCCAGATCTGTTTGTTAAAGTACGCCGCCTGCGTGCCCATTTTAGAAAGTCACCTAGAGCTTCCGCCGCCCTTGTCGTGTTTCAGCAGCATTTGCAGCTTCAGGCTCACAGACTGGTGTGTGATGTCCCCACACGTTGGAACTCTACACTGCAGATGTTGGTAAGGAATTGTGAGTAGAAGAGGGCAGTTGTTGAGTGCCAGCATCAAAAAGGCTGTCAGTATTCAGTTCAGACTCTACACATAAGACCTCAGGAGTGGACATGGATGTCAGACATATGTATCATCCTCCAAAACTTTGAGGACTCCATCAAGATAGTGAGCAGCGATGACGCCATAATTAGCATCACCATCCCGCTTCTCTGTCTTCTGAAACGCTCACAATCAAGGAGGATGCATTGCAGGCGGAGCACGATGAGATGGAGCAAGGAACCCCACAAGGTGATTACACACAGCCCTGCCTCATCTCATTCCAACGTGGATTGGGTGACAATGAGGAAGAGGAGGAGGAGGAAAAAGGACTGGAGCTAGTTTCATGCACTATAGACGGTACTACCTGCACAGCTGTCATGCCATCTGTCCAGCGTGGATGGCCAGAGGACAGAGAGGAGGAGGGGCAGGAGGAGAGCATGGTCAGTCATCCTCTTGGCGAGTACACGGAAGTCTTGCCTGTTAGTAGTTTGGCACGCATGGCTGAGTTTATGTTACACTGCCTTTCCCATGACCCTCGCGTTCTCAAAATTTTGGGTGACAGTCATTATTGGTTGGTGACACTTCTAGACCCACGCTGCAAGGAGAACTTTATATCTCTTATTCCTGAGGCAGACAGGTCTACAATAATGGGGCTGTACCAGAAGGCCCTTTTTGCGGAACTATTATAAAAATTCCCATCTAAAAACACAGGCGGCAGAGGTCACAATTCATTGGACAACCAAGGAGTACAGGCGAGAGATACACAACTTCAATCCAGCAGAGGCAGGGGAACACTGTCAAAGTTCTGGGAGAGTTTTCTCAGCCCCTCCCATCACACAGGTCCTGAGGCGAGAGGTACTATCACAAGGAATGCAAAGTTTGGGAAGATGCTGAGGGAGTACCTTGCCGACCGTACCAACGTCCTCCGTGATTCCTCTGTGCCTTATAATTTTTGGGTATCCGAGCTAGATAGGTGGAAAGAACTGGCTCTCTATGCCTTGGAGGTCCTGGCCTGCCCTGCTGCCAGCGTTTTATCAGAGTGGGTTTTTAGTACCACTGGTGGAATTAAAACAGATAAGCACATCCACATCAACTGAAAATGCTGGCAGGCTGACTCTTATAAAAATGAACAATGGCTGGATTGGGCCAGACTTCTCAACACTACCGAATGATAGTAGCATAACATAGACTCAAATCCAGTGTCTTTTCTTGGGAGGTGTATTCCCATTTACATTTTCACACTCAGACATGGGAATACGCTTCCTGATTTTGGCTATTTGCTCTTGTCCTCCTCCTTCTCCTCATACTCCACCACCATATCACCAGGGTGACCGAGGTCCATGGTGCAACACCCACATAATTTTTTTAAAGAGTGTTTATTAGTGATGAGCAAGCACTAAAATGCTCGGGTGCTCGAAGCTCGGGCAGAGCTCGCCGTGATACTCGGGTGCTTGACCCGAGCAACGAGCCCAATGTTAGTCTATGGGAAACCCGAGCATTTTTGCGGCGGCATCCCCGGCAGTCGGTAGAAAGCCTAAAAAGTGCCCAAAACGATAGTGACAGTGCTCAAAAGAGGACAGCATGGTCATCTCCCCAGGAAGCATTTCTGACCCCCAAGTCACTGCTGTCAACAACGTGGTCAGAGGTGTTAAGCCACTTTAACAGGCTCACAATAAAACATTCAAAAACAAAACTGAAACGGTTTTCCTTTGAAATATGTTAAGGAACTTCCTTTCCATGGTAAAGACTTGTGTATAAGGTAAAATAAATAACCAAAAACAAAAATACTCCTACACACCTTGGGCTATGTTCACAAGTAGCATTTTTTATGCGTTTTTGCACTTTTGTATTGCTTTCAACCGTGACAAATGCATTCACCGGGAAATGTCATTTTAACATTTTACAATCTTATCTGGCCATGACACATGCATACAGTGCTGAAAAGATATGGGAAAAGCATGGGGAAGACCCCTGGAAGCATCTCTGACCCCCAGGTCACTGCCTAAAAGTGTGCCCATCAGAAATGATCCTTTCCGCATCAGAAGATGCAGACTTGCAACTATCCCTGTTCAAGTTCTTGTCCCAGGGCAGTGTTCAATTGTACCTCCCCCATTCCTTGCAATGCAAGCGTAAGTGTGCAACCTGCCACCCACCCACCCCCAGGCTGCAATACCATACTGCTAGTTTGCTTGCACTTGAAATGGGGCCTTTGAGTTTGGAGGAGGCCGAAGCTGGCCACTACCTCATGGCTGATTCGGCAGCGAGGTATCCATACTCAGTCCCCAGCCGCCCGGCCGCCGGGTGTCCACGCTTGGTCCCCAGCTGCCAGAGGGTGGCCGGGTGTCCATACTCGGTCCCCAACCGCCCCGCGGCCGGGTGTCCACACACGGTCCCCAGCTGCCTGGGGGCGGCTGAGTGTCCATAAATGGTCCCCAGCCACCCCTATTTCTCCTTGGAACATCCCCCCACACTTTTCTTAGCTCGGCCTGCTTTAGGGCAGCATTGGACGAGCCCACCAGAGAACTAGACTCCTCCGGTGGGCCCTGGCTTCTCCATCAGGGGAGTTGAGAGTGTCAAGGTGAGGAGCATGATGATGATGATAGAAGTTAGCATCTGCTTTGTTTTCTTGGAATGCAAGCATAAGTGTACAACCTGCCACCCATCCACCCCCAGGCTGCAATACCATACTGCTAGCTTGATTGCACTTGAAATGGGGCCTTTTAGTTTGGAGGAGGCCGAAGCTGGCCTCTACCTCATGGTTGCTTCGGCAGCGAGGTATCCATACTCTGTCCCCTGCTGCCCAGCGGCCAGGTGTCCACGCTCGGTCCCCAGCCTCCAGGGGGCAGCCGGGTGTCCATACTCGGTCCCCAACCGCCCCGCGGCCGGGTGTCCTCACACGGTCCTCAGCTGCCTGGGAGCGGCCGGGTGTCCAGAAACGGTCCCCAGTCGCCCCTATTTCTACTTGGAACATCCCCACACACCTTTCTTAGCCTGGCCTGCTTTAGGGCAGCGTTGGACGAGCCCACCAGAGAACCAGACTCCTCCGGTTGGCCCTGGCTTCTTCATCAGCGGAGTTGAGAGTGCAAAGGTGAGGAGCCTGATGATGATGATAGAAGTCAGCATCTGCTTTGTTTTCTAGGAATGCAAGCGCATGTATGTAGTAGCGGCTAGGCCTGAGGTGGTCAGTGTTTTGGCGCATATCCTACCTCCTCTGAGGATTGCTGGATGTTTTTCTGCTACTATCTCAGTTCTATGACTCCCGTTAAAACAAAGCTTCAGGTGATGAATGATGGATGAGGTGTTGGCAAAGGAGAAAGAGCAGGAGGAATAGGGACCATTCACATCAATATCAGGCCAGTCAATCACACATGTCTAGTAGGATATGTTTCTGTACCAAAACGAGATTTTCGGCTACACAGTCATAGGGCATACAGTGAGTGCAATGCCTACCAAAAATTTCGAGGCACTCCAATGCCCCTTGGAAGTGACATGGAGGTCAGAGGGCCTTAACTAAACCATTTTTTCCATTTATAGCAACTGGGTCTCCTTTGCACTGTTGGCATACAGTGAATGGAAGGCTTTTCAAAATTTATGAGGAACTGCAATGCCCCTTGAAACAGACGTGGATTACAGCATACTATAAACTTTATACCCATTATTGGGGAGTGGGTCTCCCTTAGTGATTGAAAAGGAAAAGCTGACTAAAATTAGGAGGAAATGCAATGCCCATTGGAAGAATGGTGGAGTTCGCAGTGGAATAAAAAGACAATATCAATGCCCCTTGAAAAAGTGGTGGAGGTCGCAGTAGCTAAACAAGATGGTTTTAATGCCTCTTGGAAGAGACGTGAAGGTTGCAGTAGCTTAACAAGATGGTTTTAATGCCCCTTGGAAGAGTGGTGTAGATTACAGTAGCTTAACAAGATGGTTTTAATGCCCCTTGGAAGAGAAGTGGAAGTTGCAGTAGCTTAACAAGATGGTTTAAATGCCCCTTGGAAGAGTGGTGGAGGTTACAGTATCTTAACAAGACGGTTTTAATGCCCCTTGGAGAAGTGGTGGAGGTCGCAGTAGCTTAACAAGACGGTTTTAATGCCCCTTGAAAGAGACGTGGAGGTTGCAGTATCTTTACGAGATGGTTTAAATGCCCTTGGAAGAGACATGGAGGTTGCAGCAGCTTAACAAGACGGTTTAAATGTCCCTTGGAAGAGTGGTGGAGGCTACAGTAGCTTAACAAGATGGTTTTAATGCCCCTTGGAGAAGAGGTGAAGGTCGCAGTAGCTTAACAAGACGGTTTTAATGCCACTTGGAAGAACAGTTGAGGTCACAGTAGCTTAACAAGACGGTTTTAATGCCCCTTGGAAGAGACGTGGAGGTCGCAGTGGAATAAAAAGACAATATCACTGCCCCTGGGAAAAGTGGTGGAGATCGCAGTAGCTTAACAAGACGGTTTTAATACCCCTTGAAAGAGAGGTGGAGGTTACAGTAGCTTAACAAGACGGTTTTAATGCCCCTTGGAAGAGACATGGAGGTTGCAGTAGCTTAACAAGACAGTTTAAATGCCCCTTGGAAGAGACGTGGAGGTTACAGTAGCTTAACAAGACGGTTTTAATGCCCCTTGGAAGAGACGTGGAGGTCGCAGTGGAATAAAATTACAATATCAATGGCACTGGGAAAAGTGGTGGAGGTCACATAAGCTTAACAAGACGGTTTTAATGCCCCTTGGAAGAGACGTGGAGGTTGCAGTAGCTTAAAAAGACGGTTTAAATGCCCCTTGGAAGAGACGTGGAGGTTGCAGTAGCTTAACAAGACCGTTTAAATTCCTCTTGGAAGAGTGGTGGAGGTTACAGTAGCTTAACAGGACAGTTTTAATGCCCCTTGGAAGAGTGGTGGAGGTCACAGTATCTTAACAAGATGGTTTTAATGCCCCTTGGAAGATACGTGGAGGATGCAGTTGCTTTACAAGATGGTTTAAATGCCCCTTGGAAGAGATGTGGAGGTTGCAGTAGCTTAACAAGATGGTTTAAATGCCCCTTGGAAGAGTGGTGGAGGTTACAGTAGCTTAACAAGATGGTTTTAATGCCCCTTGGAGAAGTGGTGAAGGTCGCAGTAGCTTAACAAGACGGTTTTAATGCCACTTGGAAGAAATGTTGAGGTCACAGTAGCTTAACAATATGGTTTTAATGCCCCTTGGAAGAGACATGGAGGTCGCAGTGGAATAAAAAGACAATATCACTGCCCATGGGAAAAGTGGTGGAGATCGCAGTAGCTTAACAAGACGATTTTAATACCCCTTGGAAGAGTGGTGGAGGTCACAGTTGCTTAGCAAGACGGTTTTAATGACCCTTGGAAGAGACGTGGAGGTTGCATTGGCTTAATAAGGTGGTTTAAATCACCCTTGGAAGAGACGTGGAGGTTGCAATAGCTTAACAAGACGGTTTAAATGCCCCTTGGAAGAGGGGTGGAGGTTACAGTAGCTTAGCAACACGGTTTTAGTGCTCCTTGGAGAAGTGGTGGAGGTCGCAGTAGCTTAACAAGATGGTTTTAATGCCCCTTGGAAGAGTGGTGGAGGTCACAGTAGCTTAACAAGACAGTTTTAATGCCCCTTGGAAAAGTGGTGGAGGTCGCAGTAGCTTAACAAGACGGTTTTAATGCCCCTTGGAAGAGCGGTGTAGGTCACAGTAGCTTAAAACGACTGTTTTAATGCCCCTTGGAAGAGACATGGAGGTCGCAGTCGAATAAAAAGACAATATCAATGCCCTTGGAAAAAGTGGTCAAGGTCGCAGTAGCCTAACAAGACAATGTTAATGCCCCTCGGAAGAGTGGTGGAGGTCACAGTAGCTTAGCAAGACGGTTTTAATGCCCCTTGGAAGAGCGGTGGAGTTTGCAGTAGCTTAACAAGACGGTTTTAATTAGTGTTGAGCCACCCCCGTAGTGTTAGGGTTCTGTTCGGTTCATCGAACACAGGGATGTTCGTGGAACTGTTCGTCGAACACCTTAGAACACTGTTGAACACCGTAGAACACCGTTAAAACTAATGGCAGGCAAATAAAAACACATAGAAAACACCTTCAAAGGTGTCCGAAAGCTGACAACTGCTCAGAAGACACTCTCTTTAAAAAAGCCGGCAGTCAATTCAGCATCGGTACCCGACAATTTAGAACAGAAAGAATAGAGCACCACACATAGATTAGATAGATAGAAACATGTCAGTCACATATATAAGAAGTACAGTGACAGTGTTGGTTACTGTCCTTGTCATTTAGTGTTAAAGGATTTATTAAAAAAAATAATAGTGTTTTCATGCACTGTCTCTTTAAAAAAGCCGGCCGGCAATTCAGCATCGGTACCCGACAATTTAGAACAGAAAGAATAGAGCATCACACATAGATTAGATAGATAGAAACATGTCAGTCACATATATAATAAGTACAGTGATAGTGTTTATTACTGTACTTGTCATTTAGTGATAAAATAAAGGATTTATTAAAAAAAAATTGTCTGGCTGTGATGGCATACAGATGAGCCGAGTTCATGTCCAATGAACTCAGCTCACCTCATGCACGTCACTGACAGCGTGGGAGTATTCTCCTTCACATGCGGTGAGCATGAGAGAATTCTCCTGCGCTCATGGCAAGCGCAAGCGCAGGAGAATTTTCCCACACTGTCAGTGACGTGCATGAGGTGAGCTGAGTTCATTTGACCTGAACTCGGCTCATCTGGATGCCGTCACAGCCAGACACTGAGGAGCACAAGCATGGCTGCGCTTCTCAGTGTCTGCGGCATGGCAAGTTGGATGGCAGCTTTCGGCTGTGATCCAGCCTGTCATGTGAATGTAGCAGAGCTGAAGCTGTCCTGGGAACCATGGAAAGGTAAGGATGACTTTGATTTATTATTTTACTTTTATTGCAAAAGACATTGGCTTCAGCTGGAATGGGCGTGATGGTAAAATGGTTTAATTTAGAACATTAAAAAATTGTGTGTTTATTTCAATTAAAGGACTTTATTCTGGGTGTTGTGTTTTTTTTAAATACTTTACTAGAAATTCATGGCGGTCATGTCTAATATTGGCGTGACCCCATGAATTTCGGGCTTAGAGCCTGCTGATAATACTAAGCTGGCCCTAACCCCTTTTTTACCCAGTGAGCCACCGCACCAGGGCCCTGGATGAGTTGGGTACAGCGCCAGAAGATGGCGCTTCTATGAACGCGCCATTTTCTGGGGTGGCTGCGGACTGCAATTTGTAGCGGGGGGGGGGCAGAAAGCTTGGGCCTCACCGCACTGCAGTGTGACTGACATGTTTCTATCTATCTAATCTATGTGTGATTCTCTATTCTTTCTGTTCTAAATTGTCGGATACCGATGCTGAATTGCCGGACGGCTTTTTTAAAGAGAAGGTGCATGAAAACACTATTATTTTTTTTAATAAATCCTTTAACACTAAATGAAAAGTACAGTAACCAACACTGTCACTGTACTTCTTATATACGTGACTGACATGTTTATATCTATCTAATCTATGTGTGATGCTCTACTCTTTCTCTTCTAAATTGTCGGGTACCGGTATATGCCGCTGCTAAATTGCCGGCTTTTCATGTTTCACTGTGAGCACTGTTCCCATCGATTTGGGCAACCACTGTAATGCTACAACCACCATGGCTGTGACATTACAGTGAGTGGTAGGCAATCCCTGCATGATGTGAAAAAATCCAGCTACGGTTTTGGTGCACTTACAGTTATCGAACATAACCTCGAACAGCCGAATTTTTTGCAAATCGTTCACGTTCTTCGAACGACTCGAGCATTGCCCAAACCAGCTCGAATTTGAGATTGGCGAACAGTTCTAGTCGAACACCGCTCATCTCTAGTTTTAATGCCCCTTGGAAGAGCGGTGGAGGTCACAGTAGCTTAACAAGACGGTTTTAATGCCCCTTGCAAGAGACGTGGAGGTCGCAGTGGAATAAAAAGACAATATCAATGCCCCTGGGAAAAGTGGTGGAGGTCACAGTAGCTTAACAAGACAATTTTAATGCCCATTACAAGAGCCATGCCATACAGCATATTAAAAACATTATTCCCATTATTGGGGAGTGGGTCTCCCATAGTCTTTGCCTATGCCTTCCAAGCAAAAGCTGGCAAAAATTAGGACGGAGGAACTTGCAATGCTGACAACACGGACCACGGTCACCCTGGTGGTATAGTGGTGGCGGAGACTGAGGAAAAGGAGAAGAGCAAAAAAAAGCCGAAATGAGGAAGCGTATACCCATGTGTGGGTGTGAAGCGGTGCATGGGAATACACCTCCAGAAATAACACAGTGGATTTCACTTTATGTTACTCTGCTGTCATTTGGTGGTGATGAGAAGTCTGGCCCAATCCAGCCCTTGTTCATTTTGATAAGGGTCAGCTTGTCAGCATTGTCTGTTGACAGGCGAGTGCGCTTATCAGTTATAATTCCCCCAGCGGCACTAAAAACCCGCTCCGATAACACGCTAGCGGCTGGGCAGGTCTGGACCTCCAAGGCGTACAGAGCGAGTTCATTCCAATTGTCCAGCTTAGATACCCAATAATTAAAAGGCACAGAGGAATCACGGAGGACGCTTGTACGGTCGGCAAGGTACTCCCTCACCATCTTTTGAAACTTTCCACTTCTTGTGAGAGTACCCCGCGCCTCAGGGCCTGTAAGCTGGGCGGGTCTCAGAAAACTGTCCAAGAATGTTGACAGTGTTCCCCTGCCTCTGCTGGATTGGAGTTGCGTCTCTCTCGCCTGTATGCCTTGGTTGGTGAACGATCTGTGACCTCTGCCCTTAGCGTCTTCAGATGGGAATTTTTTTAACAGTTCTGCAGCAAGGGCCTTCTGGTACTGCCCCATTTTTGTAGACCTCTCCACCTCAGGAATAAGAGAGTGAAAGTTCTCCTTGTAGCGGGGGTCTAAAAGTGTCACCAACCAGTAATGACTGTCACACAACATTTTGGCAACGCGAGGGTCACGTTTAAGGCAGCGTAACATAAAGTCAGCCATGCATGCCAGACTGGTAACGGGTGTCCTCACCAAGATGACGACTGACCATGCTCTCCCCCTCCTCCTCCTCCCCCCTGTCCTGAGGGCACCCACGCTGAACCGACTGTATGACAGTTGTACAGGTACTACCGTCTACAGCGCATGATACCAGCTCCTGTTCTTCCTCCTCCTCCTCTCCCTCATTGTCCCCCAATGCACGTTGGGATGAGATGAGGCTGGGCTGTGTGTTATCGCCCGCTACGGGTTCTTGATCCATCTCATCATACTCTGCCTGCAATGCCTCATCTATAATTCTCTGCAGAGGGCGTTGCAAAAGACAGACAAGTGGGATGCTGATGCTAATGATTGCATCATCACCACTCACCATCTTGGTGGACTCCTCAAAGTTTGTCAGGATGGTACATATGTCAGACATCCAGGTCCACTCCTGAGGTCTTATGTGTGGAGTCTGACTTGAATATCGACGGCCTTGTTGCAGCAGGTACTCCACAACTGTTCTCTTATGCTCACAAATCCTTTGCAACATGTGGACGGTAGAGTTCCAATGTTTGGGGACATCACACACCAGTCGGTGTGCCGGAAGCTGCAAACGCTGCTGCAGCACAGAAAGGGCGGTGGAAGCTGTAGCCGACTTGCAAAAATGAGCTGACAGGCGGCATACTTTGACGAGCAGATCTGGCAACTCGCGGTATGATTTAAGAAACTGCTGAACCACGAGGTTAAGCACATGAGCCAGGCATGGTACGTGTGTGATCTCGCCTTGACTCTGAACCGCCACCATGTTACGGCCATTGTCACACACAACCATGCCTGGATGTAGGTTCAGCGGTCTCAGCCACAGATCTGCCTGCTCTTTCACTGCTTTCCACAACTCACAAGCAGTGTGAGGTTTATCACCTAAGCTTATGAGTTTCAGCACAGCTTGTTGCCGCTTGGCTGAGGCAGTACTGCAGTGCTTCCAACTTGTAACTAATGTGGTGATATCTGAGATGGAGTCTGAACATGAGGAGGAGGATGATGCGCAGGAGCTGAACACTGTGGGGGCAACTCTGACTGACATATGGCCCGCAATCCTCGGTGTGGGGAGGATGTGTTCCATCCCAAGGTTCGACTGGGTCCCGGCTTCCACTATGTTTACCCAGTGTGCCGTCAGGGAGATGTACCATCCTTGGCCACAAGCACTTGTCCACGTGTCCGTTGTCAGGTGGACTCTCCCAGTAACTGCGTTGTTGAGGGCACGGCAGATGTTTTGGGACACGTGCTTGTGTATTGCGGGGATGGCACATCGGGCAAAATTGTGTTGGCTGGGGACCGAGTACCGAGGGACGGCCACCGCCATAAGGTTGTGGAACGATTCCGTCTCCACCAGCCTAAAAGGCAGCATTTCCAATGCAAACAGTCGGAAAATGTGCGAATTTTGGACTGTGGCCTATGGGGCATTGGCTGCGAATTTTTGCTTTCGTTCAAAGCTCTGGGATATGAACAATTGAACACTGCGGTGGGACGTGGATGTGGATGTTGATGCTGTTTCTTGAGAAACTGCCATAACAAGTGAAGACTGAGAGGAGGGGGCAACTTTGCATGCAGTATGGACAGGGGATTACCTTGCACGCACAACAGGAAGTTCTATTACACACTCAACAGTGGAAGAAGCAGTGGTGACACTCGCTGACACTGGTCGTGGACCCTGGGTTCACCCCACAAAGTCAGGTGCTTTGCTGCCATGTGCCTGATCATTCTGGTTGTGGTCAGGCTGGTAGTTTTGTCACCCCTGCTGATGCTGGCATGGCAGGTGGTACAAATGGCCTTTTTGGGGTTATCAGCAGAGTCTTTAAAAAAATTCCAGACTCTGGAAGACCTAACGATTGTACTGGCAACGTCCCTCGTGTTGGTGTTACGGGGAACTGTTGTCCGCCTTCTGTGTGCGGCCACCACACTGCTTCTTCCTGCCTGTTGGGGTACTCTGCCTCCCTCCCCCTGTGTGCTGCTGGCCTCGCTCTGCGTGTCCTCCTGTCACATTGGGCCAGTTACTAGTTCATCCACCACTTCCTCCTCTTCCACATGCGCACCACGATCCCCCTCCTCACTTCCTGGCAATTGTGTCTCGTCATCGTCCACCTCTTGTGACAAATTGCCAGTGTCGACTTCCTGTGGCCGTGGCTGTACAAATATTTGGGCATCGCTACATGGGATCTCCTCTTCCACCACTTCAAGTGGAGCAGGCGAGAGGCACAAATATGGAAATGGACCAGTGAACAGCTCTTCAGAGTGTCCAAGTGTGGGATCAGTTGCTATCTGACGACACCTGGCATGGTGGGAGGAAGGAGCATCAGGGTGAGGAGGAGTATGCAATCGAGACTCAAGGCTACTAAAACTTGACCGTGTGGAAGACAGACCAAAGGTGGTGGTGCCCAGGTAAGTGGAAGTATTATCTGCTATCCAATTAATAACCTGTTCACGCTGATCAGTTCGCAATAGTGGTGTTGTAGTGTGCTTCCCTAGTAATTCGGTCAAGAAGTGGGAGCGAGAAGATGTGGCTGTTGTTTGTGGCACATTTTCACCTTGGACACGGCCCCGTCCTCTACACGCACCATCACCAGAACATCTAGTTCCAAGTCCCTTGCCACGCGCCTTGCCCATTGAAAATGAGGTAAAATAGTTAACACTCGCACTATCAATAGAAAAAGGGTAATAAAAAGGAGATTAGAACCGTCAAAGAGGAAGACCACAGTTCTATTTCTCAGGCCTACAACAGAATCTTTTAAACAGTTATATTTGTGTCTGAACAATCAGAGAAACACTAATACTGTTTTTCTTTATGGAAAAAATACCAAAAGCTGGATAATGCAGAGATTTGAACCGTGGAACTGCAAAACCACAGTTCTAATTTACTGGTGTATACCAGACTTTTTTAAATAGATATAATTGGGGCTGAACAATCAGCGACACACTCAAACTGTTTTTTTTATGTAAAAAAGGCCCAAAAGTGGATAATACAGAGATTTGAACCGTAAAAATGCAAAACCACAGTTATAGCTGTGTGGCTTACACAAGACTCTTTTAAACAGATAAATTGGTGTCTGACCAGTCAGGGAGACACTATTACAGGTTTTATTTACGGCAAAAAATGCCAAAAACAGGATAATACAGAGATTTGACCCGTGGAACTGCTAAACCACAGTTCTATTTTTCTGGCCTACACCACACCCTTTTAAACATATATATTCGTGTCCGAACAGTCAGGGAGACAAAAATACAGTTTTTATTTATGGAAAAAATACCAAAACAGGATAATATAGAGATTTGACCCTGACCCTTGGAACTGCAAAACCACAGTTATATTTTTCTGGCCTACACCAGACTCTTTTAAACAGATATATTGGTGTCTGACCAGTCAGGGAGACACTATTACTGTTTTTTTAAACGGCAAAAAATGCCAAAAGCAGGATAATACAGAGATTTGAACAGTGGAACTGCAAAACCACAGTTATATTTTTCTGGCCTACACCAGATTCATTTAAACAGATAAATTGGTGTCTGACCAGTCAGGGAGACACTATTACTGTTTTTTTTAAGGCAAAAAATGCCAAAAGCAGGATAATACAGAGATTTGACCCGTGGAACTGCTAAACCACAGTTCTATTTTTCTGGCCTACACCACACCCTTTTAAACATATATATTCGTGTCCGAACAGTCAGGGAGACAAAAATACAGTTTTTATTTATGGAAAAAATACCAAAACAGGATAATATAGAGATTTGACCCTGACCCTTGGAACTGCAAAACCACAGTTATATTTTTCTGGCCTACACCAGACTCTTTTAAACAGATATATTGGTGTCTGACCAGTCAGGGAGACACTATTACTGTTTTTTTAAACGGCAAAAAATGCCAAAAGCAGGATAATACAGAGATTTGAACAGTGGAACTGCAAAACCACAGTTATATTTTTCTGGCCTACACCAGATTCATTTAAACAGATAAATTGGTGTCTGACCAGTCAGGGAGACACTATTACTGTTTTTTTTAAGGCAAAAAATGCCAAAAGCAGGATAATACAGAGATTTGACCCGTGGAACTGAAAAACCACAGTTATAATAAGGTGGCGTAGACCAGGCTCTTTTAAACAGATATATTGGTGTCTGACCAGTCAGGGAGACACTATTGCTGTTTTTTTTTACGGCAAAAAATGCCAAAAGCAGGATAATACAGAGATTTGACCCATGGAACTGCAAAACCACAGTTATAGCTATGCGGCGTACACCAGACTCTTTGAAACAGATATATTGATGTCTGACCAGTCAGGGGGACACTAGTAAAGTATTTTTTTACGGCAAAAAATGCCATAAACAGGAAAATACAGAGATTTGACCCGTGGAACTGCAAAACCACAGTTATATTTTTCTGCCCTACACCAGACTCTTTTAGACAGATATATTGGTGTCTGAACAATCAGGGAGACACTATTAATGTTTTTTTTTGCGGCAAAAATGCTAAAAGCAGGATAATACAGAGATTTGACCCGTGGAACGGAAAAAACACAGTTATAGTTATGTGGCATACACCAGACTCTTTTAAACAGATAAATTGGTGTCTGACCAGTCAGGGAGACACTATTACTGTTTTTTTTTACGGCAAAAAATGCCATAAACAGCATAATACAGAGATTTGACCCATGGAACTGTAAAACCACAGTTATATTTTTCTTGCCTACACCAGACTCTTTTAAACAGATATATTGGTGTCTGACCAGTCAGGGAGACACTATTGCAGTATTTTTTAACGGCCAAAAATGCCAAAAACAGGAAAATAAAGAGATTTGACCCGTGGATCAGCAAAACCACAGTTATATTTTTCTGGCCTACACCAGACTGTTTTAAACAGATATATTGGAGTCTGACCAGTCAGGGAGACACTATTGAAGGTTTTTTTTCAGGAAAAAAATGCCAAAAGCAGGATAATACAGAGATTTGACCCGTGGAACTTCAAAACCACAGTTATAGTTATGTGGCATGCACCAGACTATTTTAAACAAATATATTGTTGTCTGACCAGTCAGCGAGACACTATTACAGATTTTTTTTACAGCAAAAAATGCCAAAAGCAGGATAATACAGAGATTTGACACGTGGAACTGCAAAACCACAGTTATATTTTTCTGGCCTACACCAGACTCTTTTAAACAGATATATTGGTGTCTGAACAGTCAGGGAGACACTATTATTGTTTTTTTATGGCAAAAAATGCTAAAAGCAGGATAATACAGAGATTTGGCCCGTGGAACTGCAAAACCACAGTTATAGTTATGTGGCATACTCCAGACTCTTTTAAACAGATATATTGGTGTCTAACCAGTCAGGGAGACACTATTACAGTATTTTTTTTTAAAGCAAAAAATGCCATAAGCAGGATAATACAGAGATTTGACCCGTGGAACTGTAAAACCACAGTTATATTTTTCTGGCCTACACCAGACTCTTTTAAACAGATATATTGGTGTCTGACCAGTCAGGGAGACACTATTACAGTTTTTTTTACAGCAAAAAAATGCCAAAAGCAGGATAATACAGAGATTTCACCCATGGAACTGCAAAACCACAGTTATATTTTTCTGGCCTACACCAGACACTTTTAAACAGATATATTGGTGTCTGAACAGTCAGGGAGACACTATTACTGTTTTTTTTACAGCAAAAAATGCTAAAAGCAGGATAATACAGAGATTTGACCCGTGGAACTGCAAAACCACAGTTATAGTTATGTGGCGTACACCAGACTCATTTAAACAGATTTATTGATGTCTGTCCAGTCAGGGAGACACTAGTACAATATTTTTTTATGGCAAAAAATGCCAAAAGCAGGATATTACAGAGATTTGACATGTGGAACTGCAAAACCACAGTTATATTTTTCTGACCTACACCAGACTCTTTTAAACAGATATATTGGTGTCTGACCAGTCAGGGAGACACTATTACTGTTTTATTTTATGGCAAAAAATGCCAAAAGCAGGATAATACAGAGATTTGACCCATGGAACTGCAAAACCACAGTTATAGTTATGTGGCGTACACCAGACTATTTTAAACAGATATATTGGTGTCTGACCAGTCAGGGAAACACTATCTATTACAGTTTTTTTTACGGCAAAAAAATGCTCAAAACAGGATAATACAGAGATTTGACCCGTGGAACTGCAAAACCACTGTTATATTTTTCTGGCCTACACCAGACTCTTTTAAACAGATATATTGGTGTCTGACCAGTCAGGGAGACACTATTACAGTATTTTTTTACGGCAAAAAAATGCCAAAAACAGGAAAATACAGAGATTTGACCCGCGGATCTGAAAAACCACAGTTATATTTTTCTGGCCTACACCAGACTCTTTTAAACAGATATATTGGTTTCTGAACAGTCAGAGAGACACTATGAGTTTGTTTTTTACGGCAAAAAATGCTAAAAGCAGGATAATACAGAGATTTGGCCCGTGGAACTGCAAAACCACAGTTATAGCTATGTGGCGTACACAAGACTCTTTGAAACAGATTTATTGAATTCTGTCCAGTAAGGGAAACACAAGTACAGTATTTTTTTACGGCAAAAAATGCCATAAACTGGAAAATACAGAGATTTGACCCGTGGAGCTGCAAAACCACAGTTATATTTTACTGGCCTACATCAGACTGTTTTAAACAGATATATTGGTGTCTGACCAGTGAGGGAGACACTATTGCAGGTTTTTAGGGGGGCAAAAAATGCCAAAAGCAGGATAATACAAAGATTTGACCCATGGAACTGCAAAACCACAGTTATATTTATTTGGCGTGCACCAGACTATTTTAAACAGATATATTGGTGTCTGACCAGTCAGGGAGACACTATTACAGTTTTTTTTTTCAGGAAAAAATGCCAAAAGCAGGATATTACAGAGATTTGACCGGTGGAACTGCAAAACCACAGTTATAGCTATGTCGCGTACTTCAGACTCTTTTAAGCAGATTTATTGTTGTCTGACCAGTCAGGGAGACACTATTGCTGTTTTTTTTCACGGTAAAAAATGCCAATAGCAGGATAAAACAGAGATTTGACCCGTGGAACTGCAAAACCACAGTTATAGCTATGTGGCGTACACCAGACTCTTTGAAACAGATTTATTGAATTCTGTCCAGTAAGGGAGACACAAGTACAGTATTTTTTTACGGCAAAAAATGCCATAAACTGGAAAATACAGAGATTTGACCCGTGGAGCTGCAAAACCACAGTTATATTTTACTGGCCTACCTCAGACTGTTTTAAACAGATATATTGGTGTCTGACCAGTGAGGGAGACACTATTGCAGGTTTTTAGGGGGGCAAAAAATGCCAAAAGCAGGATAATACAAAGATTTGACCCATGGAACTGCAAAACCACAGTTATATTTATTTGGCGTGCACGAGACTATTTTAAACAGATATATTGGTGTCTGACCAGTCAGGGAGAAACTATTACAGTTTTTTTTTTCAGGAAAAAATGCCAAAAGCAGGATATTACAGAGATTTGACCCGTGGAACTGCAAAACCACAGTTATAGCTATGTGGCGTACTTCAGACTCTTTTAAGCAGATTTATTGTTGTCTGACCAGTCAGGGAGACACTATTGCTGTTTTTTTTACGGCAAAAAATGCCAATAGCAGGATAAAACAGAGATTTGACCCGTGGAACTGCAAAACCACAGTTATAGCTATGTGGCGTACACCAGACTCTTTGAAACAGATTTATTGAATTCTGTCCAGTAAGGGAGACACAAGTACAGTATTTTTTTACGGCAAAAAATGCCATAAACTGGAAAATACAGAGATTTGACCCGTGGAACTTCAAAACCACAGTTATATTTTACTGGCATGCATCAGACTGTTTTAAACAGATATATTGGTGTCTGACCAGTGAGGGAGACACTATTGCAGGTTTTTTTGGGGGCAAAAAATGCCAAAAGCAGGATAATACAAAGATTTGACCCATGGAACTGCAAAACCACAGTTATAGTTATTTGGCGTGCACCAGACTATTTTAAACAGATATATTGGTGTCTGACCAGTCAGGGAGACACTATTACAGTTTTTTGTTTCAGGAAAAAATGCCAAAAGCAGGATATTACAGAGATTTGACCCGTGGAACTGCAAAACCACAGTTATAGTTGTGTGGCGTGCACCAGACTATTTTAAACAGATATATTGGTGTCTGACCAGTCAGGGAGACACTATTACAGTTTTTTTCTAAAGCAAAGAATGCCATAAGCAGGATAATACAGATATTTGACCCATGGAACTGTAAAACCACAGTTATATTTTTCTGGCCTACACCAGACTCTTTTAAACAGATATATTGGTGTCTGACCAGTCAGGGAGACACTATTACAGTATTTTCTTACTGCAAAAAAATGACAAAAACAGGAAAATATAGAGATTTTACCCGCGGATCTGAAAAACCACAGTTATATTTTTCAGGCCTATACCAGACTATTTTAAACAGATATATTGGTGTCTGACCAGTCAGTGAGACACTATTGCAGGTTTTTTTTTTCAGGAAAAAATGTCAAAAGCAGGATAATACAGAGATTTGACCCGTGGAACAGCAAAACCACAGTTATAGTTATGTGGCATGCACCAGACTATTTTAAACAGATATATTGGTGTCTGAACAGTCAGGGAAACACTAATACAATTTTTTTTATGGCAAAAAATGCTAAAAGCAGGATAATACAGAGATTTGACCCGTGGAACTGCAAAACCACAGTTATAGTTATGTGGCGTACACCAGACTCATTTAAACAGATATATTGGTGTCTGACCAGTCAGGGAGACACTATTGCTGTTTTTTTCATGGCAAAAAATGCCAAAAGCAGAATAATACAGAGATTTGACCCGTGGAACTGCAAAACCACAGTTACATTTTTCTGGCCTACACCAGACTCTTTTAAACAGATATATTGGTGTCTGACGAGTCAGGGAGACACTATTACTGTTTTATTTTATGGCAAAAAATGCAAAAATATGGATAATACAGAGATTTGACCCGTGGAACTGCAAAACCACAGTAATAGTTATGTGGCGTACACCAGACTATTTTAAACAGATATATTGGTGTCTGACCAGTCAGGGAAACAGTATCTATTACAGTTTTTTTTACGGCAAAAAATGCCCAAAACAGGATAATATATAAATTTGACCCGTGGAGCTGCAAAACCACAGGCATATTTTTCTGGCCTACACCAGACTCTTTTAAACAGATATATTGGTGTCTGAACAATCAGGGAGACACTATTACTGTTTTTTTTTGCGGAAAAAATGCTAAAAGCCGGATAATACAGAGATTTGACCCGTGGAACTGAAAAAAAACAGTTATAGTTATGTGGCGTACACCAGACTCTTTTAAACAGATATATTGGTGTCTGACCAGTCAGAGAGACACTATTGCAGTTTTTTTAATGGCAAAAAATGCCATAAACAGGATAATACAGAGATTTGACCCGTGTAACTGCAAAACCACAGTTATATTTTTCTGGCCTACACCAGACTCTTTTAAACAGATAAATTAGTGTCTGACCAGTTAGGGAGACACTATTACTGTTTTATTTTATGGCAAAAAATGCAAAAAGCAGGATAATACAGAGATTTGACCCATGGAACTGTAAAACCACAGTTATAGTTATGTGGCGTACACCAGACTATTTTAAACAGATATATTGGTGTCTGACCAGTCAGGGAAACACTATCTATTACAGTTTTTTAACGGCAAAAAATGCCCAAAACAGGATAATACAGAGATTTGACCCGTGGATCTGAAAAACCACAGTTATATTTTTCTGGCCTACACCAGACTGTTTTAAACAGATATATTGGTGTTTGACGAGTCAGGGAGACATTTTTGCAGTTTTTTTTTTCAAGAAAAAATGCCAAAAGCAAGATAAAACAGAGATTTGACCAGTGGAACAGCAAAACCACAGTTATAGTTATGTGGCGTACACCAGACTCATTTAAACAGATATATTGGTGTCTGACCAGTCAGGGAGACACTATTACTGTTTTTTTTTACGGCAAAAAATGCTAAAAGCAGGATAATGTAGAGATTTGACCCGGTGAACTGCAAAACCACAGTTATAGTTATGTGGCGTACACCAGACTCATTTAAACAGATATATTGGTGTCTGACCAGTCAGGGAGACGCTATTGCTGTTTTTTTCATGGCAAAAAATGCCAAAAGCAGGATAATACAGGGATTTGACCCGTGGAACTGCAAAACCATAGTTAATGCTATGTGGTGTACACCAGACCCTTTGAAAGAGATTTATTGATGTCTGACCAGTCAGGGAGACACTAGTACAATATTTTTTTTATTGCAAAAAATGCCAAAAACAGGATAATACAGACATTTGACCCGTGGAACTGCAAAACCACAGTTTATATTTTTCTGACCTACACCAGACTCTTTTAAACAGATATATTGGTGTCTGATCAATCAGGGAGACACTATTTCTGTTTTATTTTATGGAAAAAAATGCAAAAATAAGGATAATACAGAGATCTGACCCGTGGAACTGCAAAACCACAGTTATAGTTATGTGGCGTACACCAGACTCTTTTAAACAGATATATTGGTGTCAGAAAAGTCATGGAAATACTATCTATTACAGTTTTTTTTACGGCAAAAAATGCCCAAAACAGGATAATACAGAGAGTTGATACGTGGAACAGCAAAAACACAGGTATATTTTTCTGGCCTACACCAGACTCTTTTAAACAGATATATTGGTATCTGAACAGTCAGGGAAACACTATTACTGTTTTCTTTTGCGGAAAAAATGCTAAAAGCTGGATAATACAGAGATTTGACCCGAGGAAGTGAAAAAACACAGTTATAGTTATGTGGCGTACACCAGACTCTTTTAAACAGATATATTGGTGTCTGACCAGTCAGGGAGACACTATTACAGTTTTGTTTTAAGGCAAAAATTGACATAAACAGGATAATACAGAGATTTGACCTGTGTAACTGCAAAAACACAGTTATATTTTTCTGGCCTACACCAGACTCTTTTAAACAGATATATTGGTGTCTGACCAGTCAGAGAGACACTATTACTGTTTTTTTTACGGCAAAAAATGCCAAAAGCAGGATAATACAAAGATTTGACCCGTGGAACTGCAAAACCACAGGTATAGTTGTGTGACGTACACCAGACTCTTTTAAACATGATATATTGGTCTCTGACCAGTCAGGGAAACACTATCTATTACAGTTTTTTATATGGCAAAAAATGCCAAAAACAGGATAATACAGAGATTTGACCCTTGGAGCTGTAGAACCACAGTTATATTTTTCTGGCCTACACCAGACTATTTTAAACAGATATATTGGTGTCTGAACAATCAGGGAGACACTATTACTGTTTTTTTTTGCGGCAAAAAATGCTAAAAGCAAGATAATACAGAGATTTGACCCGTGGAACTGAAAAACCACAGTTATAGTTATGTGGCGTACAACAGACTATTTTAAACAGATATATTGGTGTCTGAACAGTCAGGGAGACACTATTACTGTTTTTTTTACAGCAAAAAATGCTAAAAGCAGGATAATACAGAGATGTCATCCGTGGAACTTCAAAACCACAGTTATAGCTATGTGGCGTACACCAGACCCTTTGAAACAGATTTATTGATGTCTGACCAGTAAGGGAGACACTAGTACAATATTTTTTTACGGCAAAAAATGCCAAAAGCAGGATAATACAGCGATTTGACCCGTGGAACTGCAAAACCACAGTTATATTTTTCTGGCCTACACCAGACTCTTTTAAACAGATATATTGGTGTCTGACCAGTCAGGGAGACACTATTACTGTTTTATTTTATGGCAAAAAATGCAAAAATACAGAGATTTGACCCGTGGAACTGCAAAACCACAGTTATAGCTATGTGGCGTACACCAGACTATTTTAAACAGATATATTGGTGTCTGACCAGTCAGGGAAACACTATCTATTACAGTTTTTTTTACGGCAAAAGATGCCCAAAACAGGATAATACAGAGATTTGACCCGTGGAACTGCAAAACCACAGGTATATTTTTCTGGCCTACACCAGACTCTTTTAAACAGACATATTGGTGTCTGAACAATCAGGGAGACACTATTACTGTTTTTTTTGCGGAAAAAATGCTAAAAGCCGGATAATACAGGGATTTGACCCGTGGAACTGAAAAAACACAGTTATAGTTATGTGGTGTACACCAGACTCTTTTAAACAGATATATTGGTGTCTGACCAGTCAGGGAGACACTATTGCAGTTTTTTTTACGGCAAAAAATGCCATAAGCAGCATAATACAGAGATTTGACACGTGGAACTGTAAAACCACAGTTATATTTTTCTGGCCTACACCAGACTCTTTTATACAGATATATTGGTGTCTGACCAGTCAGGGAGAAACTATTACAGTTTCTTTTTACGGCAAAAAATGCCATAAACAGGATAATACAGAGATTTGACCCGTGTAACTGCAAAACCACAGTTATATTTTTCTGGCCTACATCAGACTCTTTTAAACAGATATATTGGTGTCTGACCAGTCAGGGAGACACTATTACTGTTTTATTTTTTGGCAAAAAATGCAAAAAGCAGGATTTTACAGAGATTTGACCCATGGAAATGCAAAACCACAGTTATAGTTATGTGGCGTACACCAGACTATTTTAAACAGATATATTTGTGTCTGACCTGTCAGGGAGACACTATTACAGTATTTTTTACGGCAAAAAATGCCAAAAACAGGAAAAAAAAGAGATTTGACCCGTGGATCTGCAAAACCACAGTTATATTTTTCTGGCCTTCACCAGACTGTTTTAAACAGATATATTGTTGTCTGACCAGTCAGGAAGACACTATTGTTCGTTTTTTTTTCAGGAAAAAATGGCAAAAGCAGGATAATACAGAGATTTGACCCATGGAATTGCAAAACCACAGTTATAGTTATGTGGCATTCACCAGACTATTTTAAACAGATATATTGGTGTCTGACCACTCAGGGAGACACTATTACAGTTTTTTTTTACAGCAAAAAATGCCAAAAGCAGGATAATACAGAGATTTGACCCATGTAACTGCAAAACCACAGTTATATTTTTCTGGACTACACCAGACTCTTTTAAACAGATATATTGGTGTCTGACCAGTCAGGGAGACACTATTACTGTTTTATTTTATGGCAAAAAATACAAAAAGCAGGATAATACAGAGATTTGACCCATGGAACTGCAAAACCACAGTTATAGTTATGTGGCATACACCAGACTATTTTAAACAGATATATTTGTGTCAGACCAGTCAGGTAGGCACTATTACAGTATTTTTTTACGGCAAAAAATGCCAAAAACGGGAAACTACAGCGATTTGACCGGTGGAAATGTAAAACCACAGTTATATTTTTCTGGCCTACACCAGACTGTTTTAAACAGATATATTGGTGTCTGACCAGTCAGGAAGACACTATTGCAGGTTTTTTTTTCAGGAAAAAATGGCAAAAGCAGGATAATACAGAGATATGACCCGTGGAATTGTAAAACCACAGTTATAGTTATGTGGCATGCACCAGACTATTTTAAAAAGATATATTGGTGACTGACCAGTCAGGGAGACACGATTACAGTTTTTTTTTTACAGCAAAAAATGCCAAAAGCAGGATAATACAGAGATTTGACCCGTGGAACTGCAAAACCACAGTTATAGTTGTGTGGCGTACACCCGACTCTTTTAAACTTGATATATTGGTGTCTGATCAGTCAAGGATACGCTATTTCTGTTTTTTTTACGGCAAAAAATGCCAAAAGCAGGTTAATACAGAGATTTGACCCGTGGAACTGCAAAACCACAGTTATAGTTGTGTGGCGTACACCCGACTCTTTTAAACTTGATATATTGGTCTCTGACCAGTCAGGGAAACACTATCTATTACAGTTTTTTTTACGGCAAAAAATGCCCAAAACAGGATAATACAGAGATTTGACCCGTGGAACTGCAAAACCACAGGTGTATTTTTCTGGCCTACACCAGACTCTTTTAAACAGATATATTGGTGTCTGAACAATCAGGGAGACACTATTACTGTTTTTTTGGGCGGAAAAAATGCTAAAAGCCGGATAATACAGGGATTTGACCCGTGGAACTGAAAAAACACAGTTATAGTTATGTGGCGTACACCAGACTCTTTTAAACAGATATATTGGTGTCTGACCAGTCAGGGAGACACTATTGCAGTTTTTTTTACGGCAAAAAATGCCATAAGCAGCATAATACAGAGATTTGACACGTGGAACTGTAAAACCACAGTTATATTTTTCTGGCCTACACCAGACTCTTTTATACAGATATATTTTTGTCTGACCAGTCAGGGAGAAACTATTACAGTTTATTTTTACAGCAAAAAATGCCATAAACAGGATAATACAGAGATTTGACCCGTGTAACTGCAAAACCACAGTTATATTTTTCTGGCCTACACCAGACTCTTTTAAACAGATATATTGGTGTCTGACCAATCAGGGAGACACTATTACTGTTTTATTTTTGGCAAAAAATGCAAAAAGCAGGATTTTACAGAGATTTGAACCATGGAAATGCAAAACACAGTTATAGTTATGTGGCGTACACCAGACTATTTTAAACAGATACTGTATATTTGTGTCTGACCAGTCAGGGAGACACTATTACAGTATTTTTTACGGCAAAAAATGCCAAAAACAGGAAAATACAGAGATTTGACCCGTGGATCTGCAAAACCACAGTTATATTTTTCTGGCCTACACCAGACTGTTTTAAACAGATATATTGTTGTCTGACTAGTCAGGAAGACACTATTGCTTGTTTTTTTTTTCAGGAAAAAATGGCAAAAGCAGGATAATACAGAGATTTGACCCATGGAATTGCAAAACCACAGTTATAGTTATGTGGCATTCACCAGACTATTTTAAACAGATATATTGGTGTCTGACCACTCAGGGAGACACTATTACAGTTTTTTTTACAGCAAAAAATGCCAAAAGCAGGATAATACAGAGATTTGACCCGTGTAACTGCAAAACCACAGTTATATTTTTCTGGCCTACACCAGACTCTTTTAAACAGATATATTGGTGTCTGACCAGTCAGGGAGACACTATTACTGTTTTATTTTATGGCAAAAAATACAAAAAGCAGGTTAATACAGAGATTTGACCCATGGAACTGCAAAACCACAGTTATAGTTATGTGGCATACACCAGACTATTTTAAACAGATATATTTGTGTCTGACCAGTCAGGGAGACACTATTACAGTTTTTTTTATGGCAAAAAATGCCAAAAACAGGAAAATACAGAGATTTGACCGGTGGAACTGTAAAACCACAGCTATATTTTTCTGGCCTACACCAGACTGTTTTAAACAGATATATTGGTGTCTGACCAGTCAGGAAGACAATATTGCAGGTTTTTTTTTCAGGAAAAAATGGCAAAAGCAGGATAATACAGAGATATGACCCGTGGAATTGTAAAACCACAGTTATAGTTATGTGGCATGCACCAGACTATTTTAAACATATATATTGGTGACTGACCAGTCAGGGAGACACTAATACAGTTTTTTTTTTACAGCAAAAAATGCCAAAAGCAGGATAATACAGAGATTTGACCCGTGGAACTGCAAAAAAACAGTTATAGTTATGTGGCGTACACCAGACTCTTTTAAACATGATATATTGGTCTCTGACCTGTCAGGGAAACACTATCTATTACAGTTTTTTTTACGGCAAAAAATGCCAAAAACAGGATAATACAGAGATTTGACCCGTGGAACTGTAGAACCACAGTTATATTTTTCTGGCCTACACCAGACTCTTTTAAACAGATATATTGGTGTCTGAACAATCAGGGAGACACTAATACTGTTTTTTATTTGCGTCAAAAAATGCTAAAAGCAAGATAATACAGAGATTTGACCCGTGGAACTGAAAAACCACAGTTATAGTTATGTGGCGTACACCAGACTCTTTTAAACAGAAATTTTGGGGTCTGAACAGTCAGGGAGACACTATTATTGTTTTTTGTACAGCAAAAAATGCTAAAAGCAGGATAATACAGAGATTTGACCTGTGGAACTTCAAAACCACAGTTATAGTTATGTGGCATACACCAGACTCTTTTAAACAGATATATTGGTGTCTGACCAGTAAGGAAGACACTATTACAGTTTTTTTTTACGGCAAAAAATGCCATAAACAGGATAATACAGAGATTTGACCCATGGAAATGGAAAACCACAGATATGATTTTCTGGCCTACACCAGACTGTTTTAAACAGATATATTGGTGTCTGACCAGTCAGAGAGACACTATTGCAGTTTTTTTTTTCTGGAAAAAATGCCAAAAATAGGAAAATACAGAGATTTGACCCGTGAAACTGCAGAACCACAGCTATAGTTATGTGGCGTACACCAGACTCTTAAACATGATATATTGGTGTCTGACCAGTCAGGGAAACACTATCTATGACAGTTTTTTTTACGGCAAAAAATGCCAAAAACATTATAATACAGAGATTTGACCCATGGAACTGCAAAACCACAGTTATAGTTATGTGGCGTACACCAGACTATTTTAAACAGATAAATTGGTGTCTGACCAGTCAGGGAAACACTATCTATTACAGTTTTTTTACGGCAAAAAATGCCCAAAACAGGATAATACAGAGATTTGACCCGTGGATCTGAAAAACCACAGTTATATTTTTCTGGCCTACACCAGACTGTTTTAAACAGATATATTGGTGTCTGACCAGTCAGGGAGACACTATTGCAGGTTTTTTATTCAAGAAAAAATGCCAAAAGCAAGATAAAACAGAGCTTTGACCCGTGGAACAGCAAAACCACAGTTATAGTTATGTGGCATGCACCAGACTATTTTAAACAGATATATTGGTGTCTGACCAGTCAGGGAGACACTATTATTGGTTTTTTTTTTGCGTAAAAAATGCTAAAAGCCGGATAATACAGAGATTTGACCCATGGAACTGAAAAAACACAGTAATAGTTATGTGGCGTACACCATACTCTTTTAAACAGATATATTGGTGTCTGACTAGTCAGGGTAACACTATTGCAGTTTTTTTTTATGGCAAAAAGTGCCATAAACAGCATAATACAGAGATTTGACACGTGGAACTGTAAAACCACAGTTATATTTTTCTGGCCTACACCACAGTCTTTTATACAGATATATAGGTGTCTGACCTATCAGGGAGACACTATTACAGTTTTTTTTTATGGCAAAAAATGCCATAAACAGGATAATACAGAGATTTGACCCGTGTAACTGCAAAACCACAGTTATATTTTTCTGGCCTACACCAGACTCTTTTAAACAGATATATTGGTGTCTGACCAGTCAGAGAGACACTATTGCTGTTTTATTTTATGGCAAAAAATGCAAAAAGCAGGATTTTACAGAGATTTGACCCATGGAACTGCAAAACCACAGTTATAGTTGTGTGGCGTACACCAGACTCTTTTAAACATGATATATTGGTCTCTGACCAGTCAGGGAAACACTATCTATTACAGTTTTTTTTACGGCAAAAAATGCCAAAAACAGGATAATAAAGAGATTTGACCCGTGGAACTGTAGAACCACAGTTATATTTTTCTGGCCTACACCAGACTCTTTTAAACAGACATATTGGTGTCTGAACAATCAGGGAGACACTATTACTGTTTTTTTTGCGGCAAGAAATGCTAAAAGCAGGATAATACAGAGATTTGACCCGTGGAACTGAAAAACCACAGTTATAGTTATGTGGCGTACACCAGACTCTTTTAAACAGATATTTTGGGGTCTGAACAGTCAGGGAGACACTATTATTGTTTTTTGTACAGCAAAAATGCTAAAAGCAGGATAATACAGAGATTTGACCCGTGGAACTTCAAAACCACAGTTATAGTTATGCGGAGTACACCAGACTCTTTTAAACAGATATATTGGTGTCTGACCAGTCAGGGAGACACTATTACAGTTTTTTTTTACGGCAAAAAATGCCATAAACAGGATAATACAGAGATTTGACCCGTGGAAATGGAAAACCACAGTTATATTTTTCTGGCCTACACCAGACTGTTTTAAACAGATATATTGGTGTCTGACCAGTCAGGGAGACACTATTGCAGTTTTTTTTTTCTGGAAAAAATGCCAAAAGCAGGAAAATACAGAGATTTGACCCGTGGAACTGCAGAACCACAGCTATAGTTATGTGGCGTACACCAGACACTTTTAAACACGATATATTGGTGTCTGACCAGTCAGGGAAACACTATCTATGACAGTTTTTTTTAGGGCAAAAAATGCCAAAAACATTATAATTCAGAGATTTGACCCATGGAACTGCAAAACCACAGTTATAGTTATGTGGCGTACACCAGACTATTTTAAACAGATATATTGGTGTCTGAGCAGTCAGGGAAACACTATCTATTACAGTTTTTTTTAAGGCAAAAAATGCCCATAACAGGATAATACAGAGATTTGACCTGTGGATCTGAAAAACCACAGTTATATTTTTCTGGCCTACACCAGACTGTTTTAAACAGATATTTTGGTGTCTGACCAGTCAGGGAGACACTATTGCAGGTTTTTTTTTCAAGAAAAAATGCCAAAAGCAAGATAAAACAGAGATTTGACCCGTGGAACAGCAAAACCACAGTTATAGTTATGTGGCGTACACCAGACTCATTTAAACAGATATATTGGTGTCTGACCAGTCAGGGAGACACTATTACTGTTTTTTTTTTACGGCAAAAAATGCTAAAAGCAGGATAATGTAGAGATTTGAACCGTGGAACTGCAAAACCACAGTTATAGTTATGTGGCGTACACCAGACTCATTTAAACAGATATATTGCTGTCTGACCAGTCAGGGAGACGCTATTGCTGTTTTTTTCATTGCAAAAAATGCCAAAAGCAGGATAATACAGAGATTTGACCTGTGGAACTGCAAAACCACAGTTATATTTTTCTGCCATACACCAGACTCTTTTAAACAGATATATTGGTGTCTGATCAGTCAGGGAGACGCTATTTCTGTTTTTTTTTACGGCAAAAAATGCCAAAAGCAGGATAATACAGAGATTTCACCCGTGGAACTGCAAAACCACAGTTATAGTTGTGTGGCGTACACCAGACTCTTTTAAACATGATATATTGGTCTCTCACCAGTCAGGGAAACACTAACTATTACAGTTTTTTACGGCAAAAAATGCCAAAAACAGGATAATACAGAGATTTGACCTGTGGAACTGTAGAACCACAGTTATATTTTTCTGGCCTACACCAGACTCTTTTAAACAGATATATTGGTGTCTGAACAATCAGGGAGACACTATTACTGTTTTTTTTTTTGCGGCAAGACATGCTAAAAGCAAGATAATACAGAGATTTGACCCGTGGAACTGAAAAACCACAGTTATAGTTATGTGGCATACACCAGACAATTTTAAGCAGATATTTTGGTGTCTGAACAGTCAGGGAGACACTATTATTGTTTTTTTTACAGCAAAAAATGCTAAAAGCAGGATAATACAGAGATTTGACCTGTGGAACTGCAAAACCACAGTTATATTTTTCTGGCCTACACCAGACTCTTTTAAACAGATATATTGCTGTCTGACCAGTCAGGGAGACGCTATTGCTGTTTTTTTCATTGCAAAAAATGCCAAAAGCAGGATAATACAGAGATTTGACCTGTGGAACTGCAAAACCACAGTTATAGTTATGTGGCGTACACCAGACTCATTTAAACAGATATATTGCTGTCTGACCAGTCAGGGAGACGCTATTGCTGTTTTTTTCATTGCAAAAAATGCCAAAAGCAGGATAATACAGAGATTTGACCCGTGGAACTGCAAAACCACAGTTATAGCTATATGACGTACACCAGGCCCTTTGAAACAGATTTATTGATGTCTGACCAGTCAGGGAGACACTAGTACAATATTTTTTTTACGGCAAAAAATGCCAAAAACAGGATAATACAGAGATTTGACCCGTGGAACTGCAAAACCACAGATATATTTTTCTGGCCTACACCAGACTCTTTTAAACAGATATATTGGTGTCTGATCAGTCAGGGAGACACTATTACTGTTTTATTTTATGGCAAAAAATGCAAAAATAAGG
Organism: Phyllobates terribilis; assembly: GCF_046119375.1. NCBI lineage: Eukaryota > Metazoa > Chordata > Amphibia > Anura > Dendrobatidae > Phyllobates > Phyllobates terribilis. Next base: position 248,445,851 of record NW_027362769.1, on the reverse strand, counting down.
ATAATACAGAGATTTGACCCGTTGAACTGCAAAACCACAGGTATATTTTCTGGCCTACACTAGACTCTTTTAAACAGATATATTGGTGTCTGAACAATCAGGGAGACACTATTACTGTTTTTTTTTGCGGAAAAAATGCTAAAAGCCGGATAATACAGAGATTTGACCCGTGGAACTGAAAAAACACAGTTATAGTTATGTGGCGTACACGAGACTCTTTTAAACAGATATATTGGTGTCTGACCAGTCAGGGAAACACTATTGCAGTTTTTTTTTATGGCAAAAAATGCCATAAACAACATAATACAGAGATTTGACCCGTGGAACTGTAAAACCACAGTTATATTTTTCTGGCCTACACCAGACTCTTTTAAACAGATATATTGGTGTATGACCAGTCAGAGAAACACAATTACTGTTTTATTTTATGGCAAAAAATGCAAAAAGCAGGATTTTACAGAGATTTGACCCATGGAACTGCAAAACCACAGTTATAGTTATGTGGCGTACACCAGACTATTTTAAACAGATATATTTGTGTCTGACCTGTCAGGGAGTAAAGAGAGGAGAGAACAAGGCGCAATGGGTGACTCAGTATTGCAATTGTTAAAGGGGTGTGAGGATGGCTACTAACCTTATGAAGTTGTGCACCTCTGCACAACCCCAGTGTAAAGCTCCACAAGCTCCGCTCTGTTGGTGGCTGTCATCTATTTCCAGCGGCGTTCACAGATCCTGATCTCTCGGTGGTGGATCACGTGGTCAGGTTAGTTGCATGTAACGCCGAGATGGACGCCCAGCTTCACCAACACCCCCGGCAGCGTTCCGGAGGGGTTAGGGCAGCGCAGCTTGGAAAACCAGGGTAGTGATTCTAATTAAATTCCTCCCACAGGTGAAAGAAAAATAAGTTAAAGGCAGCTCTACCGCACCCCAACAGGGAGAAAGGGACAATAAATGGATATGGTGTCACCTGATGAAGGTGGCTGTGTCCACCGAAACGCGTTGTGTGTATATTAATAAATCAGTCCTTTTAATATTTTTGCCCTGTTATTGGCGCTCTGGTACCGCTATTCATATCCATTTATTGACCTGTCAGGGAGACACTATTACAGTATTTTTTTACGGCAAAAAATGCCAAAAACAGGAAAATACAGAGATTTGACCGGTGGAACTGTAAAACCACAGTTATATTTTTCTGTCCTACACCAGACTCTTTTAAACAGATATATTGGTGTATGACCAGTCAGGATGACACTATTGCAGGTTTTTTTTTCAGGAAAAAATGGCAAAAGCAGGATAATACAGAGATTTGACCCATGGAATTGCAAAACCACAGTTATAGTTATGTGGCATGCACCAGACTATTTTAAACAGATATATTGGTGTCTGACCATTCAGGGAGACACTATTACAGTATTTTTTTACAGCAAAAAATGACAAAAGCAGGATAATACAGAGATTTGACCTGTGGAACTGCAAAACCACAGTTATATTTTTCTGCTCTACACCAGACTCTTTTAAACAGATATATTGGTGTCTGATCAGTCAGGGAGACGCTATTTCTGTTTTTTTTTACGGCAAAAAATGCCAAAAGCAGGATAATACAGAGATTTGACCCGTGGAACTGAAAAACCACAGTTATAGTTAAGTGGCATACACCAGACAATTTTAAGCAGATATTTTGGTGTCTGAACAGTCAGGGAGACACTATTATTGTTTTTTTTACAGCAAAAAATGCTAAAAGCAGGATAATACAGAGATTTGACCTGTGGAACTGCAAAACCACAGTTATATTTTTCTGGCCTACACCAGACTCTTTTAAACAGATATATTGGTGTCTGAACAGTCAGGGAGACACTATTATTGTTTTTTTTTAAGGCAAAAAATGCTAAAAGCAGGATAATACAGAGATTTGACCCGTGGAACTGCAAAACCACAGTTATAGTTATGTGGCGTACACCAGACTCATTTAAACAGATATATTGGTGTCTGACCAGTCAGGGAGACACTATTACTGTTTTTTTTTTACAGAAAAAAATGCTAAAAGCAGGATAATGTAGAGACTTGAACCGTGGAACTGCAAAACCACAGTTATGGTTATGTGGCATACACCAGACTCATTTAAACAGATATATTGCTGTCTGACCAGTCAAGGAGACGCTATTGCTGTTTTTTTCATTGCAAAAAATGCCAAAAGCAGGATAATACAGAGATTTTGTTATGTTCTGCTACCAAAGCTAAGGAAAGAGAGGAGATCTGTCCCTACTATAAGACTCAGCTGAATCCCTACGATGTAACAGGGAACCTGATCCTGCGATCAGACCTGCTAAAGTCCTAATCTAGTCTGTACGGAGACCTATAGATGTGAGGAGGGAATCCCTACAAGTACTAAGGACTGGGAGGAATATGGGACACCTCCTAACAGAAATAGTAGCAGACAGACGAACAAACAAAATAGATAGAACATAGAGGTCCGTAGACCAAGCAAACTAACAGAGTTAGATACAGAGCACAGGCTAGCTAGAAAGTAGATATACAATGAAGTCCAGCAAAGCCAGAAGGGCGGAGCAGGATTAAATAGGCCAACAAGGTCATGTGACCAGCAAAGGAAAAAAAACCTAACAGCAAGGTTCTAACAGTACCCCCCCTTCTAAGAGGATCCTCCGGATCCCCTAGGACCAGGCTTATCAGGAAATCTCCTGTGAAACGCTCTGATAAGTCTGGACGCGGAAACATCATCTGACCTCACCCAAGAGTTATCCTCGGGTCCGAAACCTTTCCAGGCCACAAGATACTGCAAACTACCTCTATACCGTCTAGAGTCAAGGATGCGAGAAATTTCATATTCCCCGTCCTCCACCACCGGAGGAACAGAGGCAGAGGCGTCACCATCCGACACAACAGCTTTTTTTAACAGAGAGACATGAAAGACCGGATTAATTCTCCAGGAGGTAGGAACCTCCAACCTAACAGCAGATTGGTTGACAACCTGAAGCACCTTAAAGGGCCCTACAAACTTGGGACCCAATTTCTTAGAAGGAATCCTCAACCGCAGATTCCTAGAGGACAACCAAACCATGTCACCAACAGCGAACAAAACCTCCTGTCGTTTCCTATCAAAGTAGTCTTTAGATTTTCTGTTGGCCTCCTGAAGATTACCACGCACATCCGTCCAAACTCTTTCCAAATCACCGGAAAAATTCTCCTCCTCAGGCACGGCAGATCCCAACTTGGAGAACGACCCAAACGACGGATGTCTCCCAGAACAACAAAAAAAAGGCGAACAACCAGCAGAAGAAGATGTATGATTGTTCAGAGCAAATTCGGCAAGTGGCAGAAACTCAGACCACCCCTCTTGATTGTCTGCCACAAAACAACGCAAGAACTGCTCAACATCCTGGTTTTTCCTTTCTGTCTGGCCATTAGATTCAGGATGATATCCGGACGAAAACGACAAATGAATTCCCAACCTGTCACAAAAGGCACGCCAAAAACGAGCCACGAACTGAGGACCCCTATCAGAAACAATGTCAGTAGGAACGCCATGAAGTCTGACAATTTCCTTGACAAAGGCCTTAGCGAGAGTTTTAGCGCAGGGCAGTTTGACGAAGGGAACCAAGTGACACATCTTGCTAAAACGGTCCACGACCACCCAGATGACAGTAAAACCCTCAGAGGAGGGAAGGTCAGTTATAAAGTCCATAGCCAAATGTGTCCAAGGAGCACTGGGGACCTCCAAAGGACAAAGCAACCCCACAGCAGGAGTATTTGAGGACTTAGATCTAGCACATATAGTACATTGGCGCACCCACTTAATGACTTCCTTCTGCCATCCAGGCCACCAAAAACTGCGACCCACCAGTCTCTTGGTCTCAGAGATTCCGGGATGACCTGCCAACCGAGATTCGTGACACTCAACAAACAAATCTCTCCTAAAGGTCCCAGGCACAAACAACCTCCCATGAGGAGTGTTAGATGGGGCATTCTCCTGTGCTTTAAGAATCTCATCTTCCAAAACGGAGTCTAAAGCAGCTATCACAACACCTTCTTGTAAAATGTTTTCCTCTTTCTCAGCACCGACTATGGGAGAAAAACTGCGAGACAAGGCATCCGCCTTAACATTCTTAGTACCAGGGATGTAAGTAACGGAGAAATTAAACCGCGAGAAAAACAGTGCCCACCTAGCCTGACGGGCATTCAGGCGCTTGGCAGCATCAAGATATATCAGATTTTTATGATCCGTAAGAACCTGAACGGGAAATTCCGCACCTTCCAAGAAGTGGCGCCAGTGTTCAAATGCGAGTTTAATAGCCAATAATTCCCGATTACCAATATCGTAATTCAGTTCAGTCTCCGAAAAATTTTTTGAAAAAAAGGCACAGGGATGTAATCCATCCCCGTTATCCTGAGACAATACTGCGCCAACCCCCACAGAGGAAGCATCAACCTCAACCAAAAACGGCCTAGTAACATCAGGCTGCATAAGGATGGGAGCAGAGGTGAACCTCTCCTTGAGATACACAAAAGCTTCAATGGCCTCAGAAGACCACTGAACCGCATCAGCACCTTTCCTGGTGAGATCAGTCAGAGGTTTGACAATACTAGAAAAAATTTTTATGAATTTTCTGTAGTAATTGGCGAAACCCAAAAACCTCTGTATCAATTTCAAACCAATAGGCCTAGGCCATTCCTGCACAGCCTGAACCTTAACCGGATCCATCTCAAAACCTTTGCTGGAGATAATGTAGCCCAAAAAACTAATTCTCTGTACAGCGAACTCACATTTCTCCAGCTTAGCAAAAAGCGAATTGTCCATTAATAACTGTAATACCTCACGCACGCTCCGCCAATGAGACTCCAGATCTGGCGAATAAATCAAAATGTCATCCAAATACACAACCATATTTTTACCGATCAAAGGTCTAAGGATGTCATTAATCAGATTCTGAAAAAATGCAGGAGCATTAGTAAGACCAAAAGGCATAACCAGATTCTCAAAATGACCCACAGGAGTGTTAAAAGCAGTCTTCCATTCATCACCCTCCTTCATGCGCAACAGATTGTATGCCCCCTTAAGGTCAATTTTAGAGAACCACTTGGCCCCCAATAACTGGTTAAACAGATCAGGAATCAATGGCAGTGGGTAAGGATTGCGTACCGTAATTTTGTTAATCTCACGAAAATCCAGACAAGGACGTAAACCGCCGTCCTTTTTTTTTACAAAAAAAAATCCAACCGCCACAGGAGACTTAGAGGGCCTAATGTGACCGGCGGCCAAACTTGTCTGTATGTATTCCTCCAAAGCCTTCCTCTCAGGAATGGTAAGGTTAAATAAACGACTTTTAGGAAGAGTCGCTCCAGGGACAAATTCAATAGAACAATCATAGTCTCTATGGGGAGGCAAAACCTGCGATTCCTTCTCAGAAAAAACTCTCCAAAAATCCTGAATAGGAACAGGAAATTCTCCCCTATCCAAAGCTGCAATACGCCCGTTACAACACTTGTCATAACATTTATGGCTCCAGGATTTAATTTCACTGGTAGACCAATCCAGTACAGGATTGTGAAATTTTAACCAGGGCAAACCCAATATTACTGGAGAAGGCAAGTTATTCAACACTACCAAATCCAATTTCTCATGGTGAACACCATTAATAGTGAGAGGAAATTCACTGACCTTGAGAGTAATATTCTTCAAAGGGGAGCCATCCACAGAAACCACAGCAATGGGCGATGATAAAGGTTCAGGTTTTAAATTGAGTTTTTCCACGAATCCCCCATCAATTACATTCAGTGTAGACCCGCAATCAACAAACACCCGAAATTCCATTAATTTTTCCTGAGCAATCGTGGAAGCAGCTAAAAATACACCCTTGGAATTTAAACAGGCAATACGGGCGTGACTGACCATTTTTTTTTTTTCTTCATACGAAGCTCACAGCCTTTAATCAAATGACCAGATTTTCCGCAATAGAAACACAAGCCTTCTGAAAAACGACGGTCTTTTTCTTGAGAGCAAGGTGCCACCGATCCAATCTCCATCAGTTCACCACTGTTAGTACACACATTATCATAACCAGAAACTGACATAGCAGAGGATTTGCTCTCATTAACCCTAGCACGCAGTCTTCTATCCACCCGTATAGCTAATTGCATAGCCTGTTGCAAATCCTCAGGTGTAGGATAAGCAATTAGCAGGTCTTTAACCCTTTCACTGAGCCCAGCAAGAAATAGACTTTTCAGAGCAGAATCGTTCCACCCTGTTTGAGTGGACCAACGACGAAAATGAGTACAATATTTTTCGACATTACCTGATCCTTGTTTTAAACGTCTCAACTCAGTCTCAGCTGATGCCACACGGTCAGGATCATCATATAATAGTCCTAAAGCAGAAAAAAAACTATCCACTGATCTGAAGCATGTATCACTAGGTTGCAAAGAAAAGGCCCACTCCTGAGGCTCTTTGCGCAAAAGTGACATTATGAACCCTACGCGCTGGGATTCATCCCCAGCGGACTTGGGTCTCAAACGAAAATACAATAAGCAAGCATTTTTAAATGAAAAAAAATTCTCGATGTTCACCAAAAAATAAATCCGACAAACATACCTTAGGCTCCAAGAAATATGCTCCAGGACAGTTACTCACGTGCTGACGGAGCTCGGCCACTTCCAGAGAGAGTCCCTGCAGGTGTTTAGCCAAATCCTGAACCGACACCATGATGGAACAAAAAAAAAAAAAAAAAAAAATCTTTCCTTAGAGAATTTGCAGGCTTGACTTACTGTTATGTTCTGCTACCAAAGCTAAGGAAAGAGAGGAGATCTGTCCCTACTATAAGACTCAGCTGAATCCCTACGATGTAACAGGGAACCTGATCCTGCGATCAGACCTGCTAAAGTCCTAATCTAGTCTGTACGGAGACCTATAGATGTGAGGAGGGAATCCCTACAAGTACTAAGGACTGGGAGGAATATGGGACACCTCCTAACAGAAATAGTAGCAGACAGACGAACAAACAAAATAGATAGAACATAGAGGTCCGTAGACCAAGCAAACTAACAGAGTTAGATACAGAGCACAGGCTAGCTAGAAAGTAGATATACAATGAAGTCCAGCAAAGCCAGAAGGGCGGAGCAGGATTAAATAGGCCAACAAGGTCATGTGACCAGCAAAGGAAAAAAAACCTAACAGCAAGGTTCTAACAGATTTGACCTGTGGAACTGCAAAACCACAGTTATATTTTTCTGCCCTACACCAGACTCTTTTAAACAGATATATTGGTGTCTGATCACTCAGGGAGACGCTATTTCTGTTTTTTTTTACGGCAAAAAATGCCAGAAGCAGGATAATACAGAGATTTGACCCGTGGAACTGCAAAACCATAGTTATAGTTGTGTGGCGTACACCAGACTCTTTTAAACATGATATATTGGTCTCTGACCAGTCAGGGAAACACTAACTATTACAGTTTTTTTTACGGCAAAAAATGCCAAAAACAGGATAATACAGAGATTTGACCTGTGGAACTGTAGAACCACAGTTATAGTTATGTGGCGTACACCAGACTGTTTTAAACAGATATATTGGTGTCTGACCAGTCAGGAAGACACTATTGCAGGTTTTTTTTTCAGGAAAAAATGGCAAAAGCAGGATAATACAGAGATATGACCCGTGGAATTGTAAAACCACAGTTATAGTTATGTGGCATGCACCAGACTATTTTAAACAGATATATTGGTGACTGACCAGTCAGGGAGACACTATTACAGTTTTTTTTTACAGCAAAAAATGCCAAAAGCAGGATAATACAGAGATTTGACCCGTGGAAGTGCAAAACCACAGTTATATTTTTATGGCCTACACCAGACTCTTTTAAACAGATATATTGGTGTCTGATCAGTCAGGGAGACGCTATTTCTGTTTTTTTTATGGCAAAAAATGCCAAAAGCAGGTTTATACAGAGATTTGACCCGTGGAACTGCAAAACCACAGTTATAGTTGTGTGGCGTACACCCGACTCTTTTAAACTTGATATATTGGTCTCTGACCAGTCAGGGAAACACTATCTATTACAGTATTTTTTACGGCAAAAAATGCCCATAACAGGATAATACAGAGATTTGACCCGTGGAACTGCAAAACCACAGGTATATTTTTCTGGCCTACACCAGACTCTTTTAAACAGATATATTGGTGTCTGAACAATCAGGGAGACACTATTACTGTTTTTTTTGGCGGAAAAAATGCTAAAAGCCGGATAATACAGGGATTTGATCCGTGGAACTGAAAAAACACAGTTATAGTTATGTGGCGTACACCAGACTCTTTTAAACAGATATATTGGTGTCTGACCAGTCAGGGAGACACTATTGAAGTTTTTTTTACGGCAAAAAATGCCATAAGCAGCATAATACAGAGATTTGACACGTGGAACTGTAAAACCACAGTTATATTTTTCTGGCCTACACCAGACTCTTTTATACAGATATATTTTTGTCTGACCAGTCAGGGAGAAACTATTACAGTTTCTTTTTACAGCAAAAAATGCCATAAACAGGATAATACAGAGATTTGACCCGTGTAACTGCAAAACCACAGTTATATTTTTCTGGCCTACACCAGACTCTTTTAAACAGATATATTGGTGTCTGACCAGTCAGGGAGACACTATTACTGTTTTATTTTTTGGCAAAAAATGCAAAAAGCAGGATTTTACAGAGATTTGAACCATGGAAATGCAAAACAAAGTTATAGTTATGTGGCGTACACCAGACTATTTTAAACAGATACTGTATATTTGTGTCTGACCAGTCAGGGAGACACTATTACAGTATTTTTTACGGCAAAAAATGCCAAAAACAGGAAAATACAGAGATTTGACCCATGGATCTGCAAAACCACAGTTATATTTTTCTGGCCTACACCAGACTGTTTTAAACAGATATATTGTTGTCTGACTAGTCAGGAAGACACTATTGCTTGTTTTTTTTTCAGGAAAAAATGGCAAAAGCAGGATAATACAGAGATTTGACCCATGGAATTGCAAAACCACAGTTATAGTTATGTGGCATTCACCAGACTATTTTAAACAGATATATTGGTGTCTGACCACTCAGGGAGACACTATTACAGTTTTTTTTACAGCAAAAAATGCCAAAAGCAGGATAATACAGAGATTTGACCCGTGTAACTGCAAAACCACAGTTATATTTTTCTGGCCTACACCAGACTCTTTTAAACAGATATATTGGTGTCTGACCAGTCAGGGAGACACTATTACTGTTTTATTTTATGGCAAAAAATACATAAAGCAGGTTAATACAGAGATTTGACCCATGGAACTGCAAAACCACAGTTATAGTTATGTGGCATACACCAGACTATTTTAAACAGATATATTTGTGTCTGACCAGTCAGGGAGACACTATTACAGTTTTTTTTATGGCAAAAAATGCCAAAAACAGGAAAATACAGAGATTTGACCGGTGGAACTGTAAAACCACAGCTATATTTTTCTGGCCTACACCAGACTGTTTTAAACAGATATATTGGTGTCTGACCAGTCAGGAAGACAATATTGCAGGTTTTTTTTTTCAGGAAAAAATGGCAAAAGCAGGATAATACAGAGATATGACCCGTGGAATTGTAAAACCACAATTATAGTTATGTGGCATGCACCAGACTATTTTAAACATATATATTGGTGACTGACCAGTCAGGGAGACACTATTACAGTTTTTTTTTTACAGCAAAAAATGCCAAAAGCAGGATAATACAGAGATTTGACCCGTGGAACTGCAAAAAAAACAGTTATATTTTTATGGCCTACACCAGACTCTTTTAAACTGATATATTGGTGTCAGATCAGTCAGGGAGACGCTATTTCTGTTTTTTTTACGGCAAAAAATGCCAAAAGCAGGATAATACAGAGATTTGACCCGTGGAACTGCAAAACCACAGTTATAGTTGTGTGGCGTACACCAGACTCTTTTAAACATGATATATTGGTCTCTGACCAGTCAGGGAAACACTATCTATTACAGTTTTTTTTACGGCAAAAAATGCCAAAAACAGGATAATACAGAGATTTGACCCGTGGAACTGTAGAACCACAGTTATATTTTTCTGGCCTACACCAGACTCTTTTAAACAGATATATTGGTGTCTGAACAATCAGGGAGACACTATTACTGTTTTTTATTTGCGTCAAAAAATGCTAAAAGTAAGATAATACAGAGATTTGACCCGTGGAACTGAAAAACCACAGTTATAGTTATGTGGCATACACCAGACAATTTTAAGCAGATATTTTGGTGTCTGAACAGTCAGGGAGACACTATTATTGTTTTTTTTACAGCAAGAAATGCTAAAAGCAGGATAATACAGAGATTTGACCTGTGGAACTGCAAAACCACAGTTATATTTTTCTGGCCTACACCAGACTCTTTTAAACAGATATATTGTTGTTTGAACAGTCAGGGAGTCACTATTACTGTTTTTTTTTAAGGTAAAAAATGCTAAAAGCAGGATAATACAGAGATTTGACCCGTGGAACTGCAAAACCACAGTTATAGTTATGTGGCGTACACCAGACTCATTTAAACAGATATATTGGTGTCTGACCAGTCAGGGAGACACTATTACTGTTTTTTTTTTACGGAAAAAAATGCTAAAAGCAGGATAATGTAGAGACTTGAACCGTGGAACTGCAAAACCACAGTTATAGTTATGTGGCGTACACCAGACTCATTTAAACAGATATATTGCTGTCTGACCAGTCAGGGAGACGCTATTGCTGTTTTTTTCATTGCAAAAAATGCCAAAAGCAGGATAATACAGAGATTTGACCTGTGGAACTGCAAAACCACAGTTATATTTTTCTGCCCTACACCAGACTCTTTTAAACAGATATATTGGTGTCTGATCAGTCAGGGAGACGCTATTTCTGTTTTTTTTTACGGCAAAAAATGCCAGAAGCAGGATAATACAGAGATTTGACCCGTGGAACTGCAAAACCACAGTTATAGTTGTGTGGCGTACACCAGACTCTTTTAAACATGATATATTGGTCTCTGACCAGTCAGGGAAACACTATCTATTACAGTTTTTTTTACGGCAAAAAATGCCAAAAACAGGATAATACAGAGATTTGACCCGTGGAACTGTAGAACCACAGTTATATTTTTCTGGCCTACACCAGACTCTTTTAAACAGATATATTGGTGTCTGAACAATCAGGGAGACACTATTACTGTTTTTTATTTGCGTCAAAAAATGCTAAAAGTAAGATAATACAGAGATTTGACCCGTGGAACTGAAAAACCACAGTTATAGTTATGTGGCGTACACCAGACTCTTTTAAACAGAAATTTTGGGGTCTGAACAGTCAGGGAGACAATATTATTGTTTTTTGTACAGCAAAAAATGCTAAAAGCAGCATAATACAGAGATTTGACCTGTGGAACTTCAAAACCACAGTTATAGTTATGTGGCATACCCCAGACTCTTTTAAACAGATATATTGGTGTCTGACCAGTAAGGAAGACACTATTACAGTTTTTTTTTACGGCAAAAAATGCCATAAACAGGATAATACAGAGATTTGACCCGTGGAAATGGAAAACCACAGTTATGATTTTCTGGCCTACACCAGACTGTTTTAAACAGATATATTGGTGTCTGACCAGTCAGAGAGACACTATTGCAGTTTTTTTTTTCTGGAAAAAATGCCAAAAACAGGAAAATACAGAGATTTGACCCGTGAAACTGCAGAACCACAGCTATAGTTATGTGGCGTACACCAAACTCTTTTAAACACGATATATTGGTGTCTGACCAGTCAGTGAAACACTATCTATGACAGTTTTTTTTACGGCAAAAAATGCCAAAAACATTATAATACAGAGATTTTACCCATGGAACTGCAAAACCACAGTTATAGTTATGTGGCGTACACCAGACTATTTTAAACAGATAAATTGGTGTCTGACCAGTCAGGGAAACACTATCTGTTACAGTTTTTTTACGGCAAAAAATGCTCAAAACAGGATAATACAGAGATTTGACCCGTGGATCTGAAAAACCACAGTTATATTTTTCTGGCCTACACCAGACTGTTTTAAACAGATATATTGGTGTCTGACCAGTCAGGGAGACACTATTGCAGGTTTTTTTTTCAAGAAAAAATGCCAAAAGCAAGATAAAACAGAGCTTTGACCCGTGGAACAGCAAAACCACAGTTATAGTTATGTGGCATGCACCAGACTATTTTAAACAGATATATTGGTGTCTGACCAGTCAGGGAGACACTATTACTGTTTTTTTTTGCGTAAAAAATGCTAAAAGCTGGATAATACAGAGATTTGACCCATGGAACTGAAAAAACACAGTAATAGTTATGTGGTGTACACCATACTCTTTTAAACAGATATATTGGTGTCTGACTAGTCAGGGTAACACTATTGCAGTTTTTTTTTATGGCAAAAAATGCCATAAACAGCATAATACAGAGATTTGACACGTGGAACTGTAAAACCACAGTTATATTTTTCTGGCCTACACCACAGTCTTTTATACAGATATATTGGTGTCTGACCTGTCAGGGAGACACTATTACAGTTTTTTTTTACGGCAAAAAATGCCATAAACAGGATAATACAGAGATTTGACCCGTGTAACTGCAAAACCACAGTTATATTTTTCTGGCCTACACCAGACTCTTTTAAACAGATATATTGGTGTCTGACCAGTCAGAGATACACTATTGCTGCTTTATTTTATGGCAAAAAATGCAAAAAGCAGGATTTTACAGAGATTTGACCCATGAAACTGCAAAACCACAGTTATAGTTGTGTGGCGTACACCAGACTCTTTTAAACATGATATATTTGTCTCTGAACAGTCAGGGAAACACTATCTATTACAGTTTTTTTACGGCAAAAAATGCCAAAAACAGGATAATAAAGAGATTTGACCCGTGGAACTGTAGAACCACAGTTATATTTTTCTGGCCTACACCAGACTCTTTTAAACAGACATATTGGTGTCTGAACAATCAGGGAGACACTATTACTGTTTTTTTTGCGGCAAGAAATGCTAAAAGCAGAATAATACAGAGATTTGACCCGTGGAACTGAAAAACCACAGTTATAGTTATGTGGCATACACCAGACTCTTTTAAACAGATATTTTGGGGTCTGAACAGTCAGGGAGACACTATTATTGTTTTTTGTACAGCAAAAATGCTAAAAGCAGGATAATACAGAGATTTGACCTGTGGAACTTCAAAACCACAGTTATAGTTATGCGGAGTACACCAGACTCTTTTAAACAGATATATTGGTGTCTGTCCAGTAAAGAAGACTCTATTACAGTTTTTTTTTACGGCAAAAAATGCCATAAACAGGATAATACAGAGATTTGAACAGTGGAACTGCAAAACCACAGTTATATTTTTCTGACCTACACCAGACTGTTTTAAACAGATATATTGGTGTCTGACCAGTCAGGGAGACACTATTACAGTTTTTTTTACGGCAAAAAATGCCATAAACAGGATAATACAGAGATTTGACCCCTGGAAATGGAAAACCACAGTTATATTTTTCTGGCCTACACCAGACTGTTTTAAACAGATATATTGGTGTCTGACCAGTCAGGGAGACACTATTGCAGTTTTTTTTTTCTGGAAAAAATGCCAAAAGCAGGAAAATACAGATATTTGACCCGTGGAACTGCAGAACCACAGCTATAGTTATGTGGCGTACACCAGACACTTTTAAACACGATATATTGGTGTCTGACCAGTCAGGGAAACACTATCTATGACAGTTTTTTTTAGGGCAAAAAATGCCAAAAACATTATAATTCAGAGATTTGACCCATGGAACTGCAAAACCACAGTTATAGTTATGTGGCGTACACCAGACTATTTTAAACAGATATATTGGTGTCTGACCAGTCAGGGAAACACTATCTATTACAGTTTTTTTTAAGGCAAAAAATGCCCATAACAGGATAATACAGAGATTTGACCTGTGGATCTGAAAAACCACAGTTATATTTTTCTGGCCTACACCAGACTGTTTTAAACAGATATATTGGTGTCTGACCAGTCAGGGAGACACTATTGAAGTTTTTTTTACGGCAAAAAATGCCATAAGCAGCATAATACAGAGATTTCACACGTGGAACTGTAAAACCACAGTTATATTTTTCTGGCCTACACCAGACTCTTTTATACAGATATATTTTTGTCTGACCAGTCAGGGAGAAACTATTACAGTTTCTTTTTACAGCAAAAAATGCCATAAACAGGATAATACAGAGATTTGACCCGTGTAACTGCAAAACCACAGTTATATTTTTCTGGCCTACACCAGACTCTTTTAAACAGATATATTGGTGTCTGACCAGTCAGGGAGACACTATTACTGTTTTATTTTTTGGCAAAAAATGCAAAAAGCAGGATTTTACAGAGATTTGAACCATGGAAATGCAAAACACAGTTATAGTTATGTGGCGTACACCAGACTATTTTAAACAGATACTGTATATTTGTGTCTGACCAGTCAGGGAGACACTATTACAGTATTTTTTACGGCAAAAATTGCCAAAAACAGGAAAATACAGAGATTTGACCCATGGATCTGCAAAACCACAGTTATATTTTTCTGGCCTACACCAGACTGTTTTAAACAGATATATTGTTGTCTGACTAGTCAGGAAGACACTATTGCTTGTTTTTTTTTCAGGAAAAAATGGCAAAAGCAGGATAATACAGAGATTTGACCCATGGAATTGCAAAACCACAGTTATAGTTATGTGGCATTCACCAGACTATTTTAAACAGATATATTGGTGTCTGACCACTCAGGGAGACACTATTACAGTTTTTTTTACAGCAAAAAATGCCAAAAGCAGGATAATACAGAGATTTGACCCGTGTAACTGCAAAACCACAGTTATATTTTTCTGGCCTACACCAGACTCTTTTAAACAGATATATTGGTGTCTGACCAGTCAGGGAGACACTATTACTGTTTTATTTTATGGCAAAAAATACAAAAAGCAGGTTAATACAGAGATTTGACCCATGGAACTGCAAAACCACAGTTATAGTTATGTTGCATACACCAGACTATTTTAAACAGATATATTTGTGTCTGACCAGTCAGGGAGACACTATTACAGTTTTTTTTATGGCAAAAAATGCCAAAAACAGGAAAATACAGAGATTTGACCGGTGGAACTGTAAAACCACAGCTATATTTTTCTGGCCTACACCAGACTGTTTTAAACAGATATATTGGTGTCTGACCAGTCAGGAAGACAATATTGCAGGTTTTTTTTTTCAGGAAAAAATGGCAAAAGCAGGATAATACAGAGATATGACCCGTGGAATTCTAAAACCACAGTTATAGTTATGTGGCATGCACCAGACTATTTTAAACATATATATTGGTGACTGACCAGTCAGGGAGACACTATTACAGTTTTTTTTTTACGGCAAAAAAATGCCAAAAGCAGGATAATACAGAGATTTGACCCGTGGAACTGCAAAACCACAGTTATAGTTGTGTGGCGTACACCAGACTCTTTTAAACATGATATATTGGTCTCTGACCAGTCAGGGAAACACTATCTATTACAGTTTTTTTTACGGCAAAAAATGCCAAAAACAGGATAATACAGAGATTTGACCCGTGGAACTGTAGAACCACAGTTATATTTTTCTGGCCTACACCAGACTCTTTTAAACAGATATATTGGTGTCTGAACAATCAGGGAGACACTATTACTGTTTTTTATTTGCGTCAAAAAATGCTAAAAGTAAGATAATACAGAGATTTGACCCGTGGAACTGAAAAACCACAGTTATAGTTATGTGGCGTACACCAGACTCTTTTAAACAGAAATTTTGGGGTCTGAACAGTCAGGGAGACAATATTATTGTTTTTTGTACAGCAAAAAATGCTAAAAGCAGCATAATACAGAGATTTGACCTGTGGAACTTCAAAACCACAGTTATAGTTATGTGGCATACCCCAGACTCTTTTAAACAGATATATTGGTGTCTGACCAGTAAGGAAGACACTATTACAGTTTTTTTTTACGGAAAAAAATGCCATAAACAGGATAATACAGAGATTTGACCCGTGGAAATGGAAAACCACAGTTATGATTTTCTGGCCTACACCAGACTGTTTTAAACAGATATATTGGTGTCTGACCAGTCAGAGAGACACTATTGCAGTTTTTTTTTTCTGGAAAAAATGCCAAAAACAGGAAAATACAGAGATTTGACCCGTGAAACTGCAGAACCACAGCTATAGTTATGTGGCGTACACCAAACTCTTTTAAACACGATATATTGGTGTCTGACCAGTCAGTGAAACACTATCTATGACAGTTTTTTTTACGGCAAAAAATGCCAAAAACATTATAATACAGAGATTTTACCCATGGAACTGCAAAACCACAGTTATAGTTATGTGGCGTACACCAGACTATTTTAAACAGATAAATTGGTGTCTGACCAGTCAGGGAAACACTATCTGTTACAGTTTTTTTACGGCAAAAAATGCCCAAAACAGGATCATACAGAGATTTGACCCGTGGATCTGAAAAACCACAGTTATATTTTTCTGGCCTACACCAGACTGTTTTAAACAGATATATTGGTGTCTGACCAGTCAGGGAGACACTATTGCAGGTTTTTTTTTCAAGAAAAAATGCCAAAAGCAAGATAAAACAGAGCTTTGACCCGTGGAACAGCAAAACCACAGTTATAGTTATGTGGCATGCACCAGACTATTTTAAACAGATATATTGGTGTCTGACCAGTCAGGGAGACACTATTACTGGTTTTTTTTGCGTAAAAAATGCTAAAAGCCGGATAATACAGAGATTTGACCCATGGAACTGAAAAAACACAGTAATAGTTATGTGGTGTACACCATACTCTTTTAAACAGATATATTGGTGTCTGACTAGTCAGGGTAACACTATTGCAGTTTTTTTTTATGGCAAAAAATGCCATAAACAGCATAATACAGAGATTTGACACGTGGAACTGTAAAACCACAGTTATATTTTTCTGGCCTACACAACACTCTTTTATACAGATATATTGGTGTCTGACCTGTCAGGGAGACACTATTACAGTTTTTTTTTACGGCAAAAAATGCCATAAACAGGATAATACAGAGATTTGACCCGTGTAACTGCAAAACCACAGTTATATTTTTCTGGCCTACACCAGACTCTTTTAAACAGATATATTGGTGTCTGACCAGTCAGAGATACACTATTGCTGTTTTATTTTATGGCAAAAAATGCAAAAAGCAGGATTTTACAGAGATTTGACCCATGAAACTGCAAAACCACAGTTATAGTTGTGTGGCGTACACCAGACTCTTTTAAACATGATATATTGGTCTCTGACCAGTCAGGGAAACACTATCTATTACAGTTTTTTTTACGGCAAAAAATGCCAAAAACAGGATAATAAAGAGATTTGACCCGTGGAACTGTAGAACCACAGTTATAGTTATGTGGCGTACACCAGACTCTTTTAAACAGATATTTTGGGGTCTGAACAGTCAGGGAGACACTATTATTGTTTTTTGTACAGCAAAAATGCTAAAAGCAGGATAATACAGAGATTTGACCTGTGGAACTTCAAAACCACAGTTATAGTTATGCGGAGTACACCAGACTCTTTTAAACAGATATATTGGTGTCTGTCCAGTAAAGAAGACTCTATTACAGTTTTTTTTACGGCAAAAAATGCCATAAACAGGATAATACAGAGATTTGAACAGTGGAACTGCAAAACCACAGTTATATTTTTCTGACCTACACCAGACTGTTTTAAACAGATATATTGGTGTCTGACCAGTCAGGGAGACACTATTACAGTTTTTTTTTACGGCAAAAAATGCCATAAACAGGATAATACAGAGATTTGACCCCTGGAAATGGAAAACCACAGTTATATTTTTCTGGCCTACACCAGACTGTTTTAAACAGATATATTGGTGTCTGACCAGTCAGGGAGACACTATTGCAGTTTTTTTTTTCTGGAAAAAATGCCAAAAGCAGGAAAATACAGAGATTTGACCCGTGGAACTGCAGAACCACAGCTATAGTTATGTGGCGTACACCAGACACTTTTAAACACGATATATTGGTGTCTGACCAGTCAGGGAAACACTATCTATGACAGTTTTTTTTAGGGCAAAAAATGCCAAAAACATTATAATTCAGAGATTTGACCCATGGAACTGCAAAACCACAGTTATAGTTATGTGGCGTACACCAGACTATTTTAAACAGATATATTGGTGTCTGACCAGTCAGGGAAACACTATCTATTACAGTTTTTTTTAAGGCAAAAAATGCCCATAACAGGATAATACAGAGATTTGACCTGTGGATCTGAAAAACCACAGTTATATTTTTCTGGCCTACACCAGACTGTTTTAAACAGATATATTGGTGTCTGACCAGTCAGGGAGACACTATTGCAGGTTTTTTTTTCAAGAAAAAATGCCAAAAGCAAGATAAAACAGAGATTTGACCCGTGGAACAGCAAAACCACAGTTATAGTTATGTGGCATGCACCAGACTATTTTAAACAGATATATTGGTGTCTGACCAGTCAGGGAGACACTATTACTGTTTTTTTTTAAGGCAAAAAATGCTAAAAGCAGGATAATACAGAGATTTGACCCGTGGAACTGAAAAAACACAGTTATAGTTATGTGACGTACACCAGACTCTTTTAAACAGATATATTGGTGTCTGACCAGTCAGAGAAACACTACTACTGGTTTATTTTATGGCAAAAAATGCAAAAAGCAGGATTTTACAGAGATTTGACCCATGGAACTGCAAAACCACAGTTATAGTTATGTGGCGTACACCAGACTATTTTAATCAGATATATTTGTGTCTGACCTGTCAGGGAGACACAATTACAGTATTTTTTTACGGCAAAAAATGCCAAAAACAGGAAAATACAGAGATTTGACCGGTGGAACTGTAAAACCACAGTTATATTTTTCTGTCCTACACCAGACTCTTTTAAACAGATATATTGGTGTATGACCAGTCAGGATGACACTATTGCAGGTTTTTTTTTCAGGAAAAATGGCAAAAGCAGGATAATACAGGGATTTGACCCGTGGAAATGCAAAACCACAGTTATAGTTATGTGGCATGCACCAGACTATTTTAAACAGATATATTGGTGTCTGACCATTCAGGGAGACACTATTACAGTATTTTTTTACAGCAAAAAATGCCAAAAGCAGGATAATACAGAGATTTGACCTGTGGAACTGCAAAACCACAGTTATATTTTTCTGCTCTACACCACACTCTTTTAAACAGATATATTGGTGTCTGATCAGTCAGGGAGACGCTATTTCTGTTTTTTTTACGGCAAAAAATGCCAAAAGCAGGATAATACAGAGATTTGACCCGTGGAACTGAAAAACCACAGTTATAGTTATGTGGCATACACCAGACAATTTTAAGCAGATATTTTGGTGTCTGAACAGTCAGGGAGACACTATTATTGTTTTTTTTACAGCAAAAAATGCTAAAAGCAGGATAATACAGAGATTTGACCTGTGGAACTGCAAAACCACAATTATATTTTTCTGGCCTACACCAGACTCTTTTAAACAGATATATTGGTGTCTGAACAGTCAGGGAGACACTATTACGGTTTTTTTAAGGCAAAAAATGCTAAAAGCAGGATAATACAGAGATTTGACCCATGGAACTGCAAAACCACAGTTATAGTTATGTGGCGTACACCAGACTCATTTAAACAGATATATTGGTGTCTGACCAGTCAGGGAGACACTATTACTGTTTTTTTTTTCTGGAAAAAAATGCTAAAAGCAGGATAATGTAGAGATTTGAACCGTGGAACTGCAAAACCACAGTTATAGTTATGTGGCGTACACCAGACTCATTTAAACAGATATATTGCTGTCTGACCAGTCAGGGAGACGCTATTGCTGTTTTTTTCATTGCAAAAAATGCCAAAAGCAGGATAATACAGAGATTTGACCTGTGGAACTGCAAAACCACAGTTATATTTTTCTGCCCTACACCAGACTCTTTTAAACAGATATATTGGTGTCTGATCAGTCAGGGAGACGCTATTTCTGTTTTTTTTTACGGCAAAAAATGCCAAAAGCAGGATAATACAGAGATTTGACCCGTGGAACTGCAAAACCACAGTTATAGTTGTGTGGCGTACACCAGACTCTTTTAAACATGATATATTGGTCACTGACCAGTCAGGGAAACACTAACTATTACAGTTTTTTTTACGGCAAAAAATGCCAAAAACAGGATAATACAGAGATTTGACCTGTGGAACTGTAGAACCACAGTTATATTTTTCTGGCCTACACCAGACTCTTTTAAACAGATATATTGGTGTCTGAACAATCAGGGAGACACTATTACTGTTTTTTTTGCGGCAAGAAATGCTAAAAGCAAGATAATACAGAGATTTGACCCGTGGAACTGAAAAACCACAGTTATAGTTATGTGGCATACACCAGACAATTTTAAGCAGATATTTTGGTGTCTGAACAGTCAGGGAGACACTATTATTGTTTTTTTTACGGCAAAAAATGCTAAAAGCAGGATAATACAGAGATTTGACCTGTGGAACTGCAAAACCACAGTTATAGTTATGTGGCGTACACCAGACTCATTTAAACAGATATATTGCTGTCTGACCAGTCAGAGAGACGCTATTGCTGTTTTTTTCATTGCAAAAAATGCCAAAAGCAGGATAATACAGAGATTTGACCTGTTGAACTGCAAAACCACAGTTATATTTTTCTGGCCTACACCAGACTCTTTTAAACAGATATATTGGTGTCTGAACAGTCAGGGAGACACTATTACCGTTTTTTTTTTACGGCAAAAAATGCTAAAAGCAGGATAATACAGATATTTGACCCATGGAACTGCAAAACCACAGTTATAGTTATGTGGCGTACACCAGACTCATTTAAACAGATATATTGTTGTCTGACCAGTCAGGGAGACACTATTACTGTTTTTTTTTTACGGCACAAAATGCTAAAAGCAGGATAATGTAGAGATTTGACCCGTGGAACTGCAAAACCACAGTTATAGTTATGTGGCGTATACCAGACTCATTTATACAGATATATTGCTGTCTGACCAGTCAGGGAGACGCTATTGCTGTTTTTTTCATTGCAAAAAATGCCAAAAGCAGGATAATACAGAGATTTGACCCGTGGAACTGCAAAACCACAGTTATAGCTATGTGACGTACACCAGGCCCTTTGAAACAGATTTATTGATGTCTGACCAGTCAGGGAGACACTAGTACAATATTTTTTTTACGGCAAAAAATGCCAAAAACAGGATAATACAGAGATTTGACCCGTTGAACTGCAAAACCACAGGTATATTTTCTGGCCTACACTAGACTCTTTTAAACAGATATATTTGTGTCTGAACAATCAGGGAGACACTATTACTGTTTTTTTTTGCGGAAAAAATGCTAAAAGCCGGATAATACAGAGATTTGACCCGTGGAACTGAAAAAACACAGTTATAGTTATGTGACGTACACCAGACTCTTTTAAACAGATATATTGGTGTCTGACCAGTCAGAGAAACACTATTACTGGTTTATTTTATGGCAAAAAATGCAAAAAGCAGGATTTTACAGAGATTTGACCCATGGAACTGCAAAACCACAGTTATAGTTATGTGGCGTACACCAGACTATTTTAATCAGATATATTTGTGTCTGACCTGTCAGGGAGACACAATTACAGTATTTTTTTACGGCAAAAAATGCCAAAAACAGGAAAATACAGAGATTTGACCGGTGGAACTGTAAAACCACAGTTATATTTTTCTGTCCTACACCAGACTCTTTTAAACAGATATATTGGTGTATGACCAGTCAGGATGACACTATTGCAGGTTTTTTTTTCAGGAAAAATGGCAAAATCAGGATAATACAGGGATTTGACCCGTGGAAATGCAAAACCACAGTTATAGTTATGTGGCATGCACCAGACTATTTTAAACAGATATATTGGTGTCTGACCATTCAGGGAGACACTATTACAGTATTTTTTTACAGCAAAAAATGCCAAAAGCAGGATAATACAGAGATTTGACCTGTGGAACTGCAAAACCACAGTTATATTTTTCTGCTCTACACCACACTCTTTTAAACAGATATATTGGTGTCTGATCAGTCAGGGAGACGCTATTTCTGTTTTTTTTACGGCAAAAAATGCCAAAAGCAGGATAATACAGAGATTTGACCCGTGGAACTGAAAAACCACAGTTATAGTTATGTGGCATACACCAGACAATTTTAAGCAGATATTTTGGTGTCTGAACAGTCAGGGAGACACTATTATTGTTTTTATTACAGCAAAAAATGCTAAAAGCAGGATAATACAGAGATTTGACCTGTGGAACTGCAAAACCACAATTATATTTTTCTGGCCTACACCAGACTCTTTTAAACAGATATATTGGTGTCTGAACAGTCAGGGAGACACTATTACTGTTTTTTTTTAAGGCAAAAAATGCTAAAAGCAGGATAATACAGAGATTTGACCCGTGGAACTGCAAAACCACAGTTATAGTTATGTGGCGTACACCAGACTCATTTAAACAGATATATTGGTGTCTGCCCAGTCAGGGAGACACTATTACTGTTTTTTTTTTCTGGAAAAAAATGCTAAAAGCAGGATAATGTAGAGATTTGAACCGTGGAACTGCAAAACCACAGTTATAGTTATGTGGCGTACACCAGACTCATTTAAACAGATATATTGCTGTCTGACCAGTCAGGGAGACGCTATTGCTGTTTTTTTCATTGCAAAAAATGCCAAAAGCAGGATAATACAGAGATTTGACCTGTGGAACTGCAAAACCACAGTTATATTTTTCTGCCCTACACCAGACTCTTTTAAACAGATATATTGGTGTCTGATCAGTCAGGGAGACGCTATTTCTGTTTTTTTTTTACGGCAAAAAATGCCAAAAGCAGGATAATACAGAGATTTGACCCGTGGAACTGCAAAACCACAGTTATAGTTGTGTGGCGTACACCAGACTCTTTTAAACATGATATATTGGTCTCTGACCAGTCAGGGAAACACTAACTATTACAGTTTTTTTTACGGCAAAAAATGCCAAAAACAGGATAATACAGAGATTTGACCTGTGGAACTGTAGAACCACAGTTATATTTTTCTGGCCTACACCAGACTCTTTTAAACAGATATATTGGTGTCTGAACAATCAGGGAGACACTATTACTGTTTTTTTTTTTGCTGCAAGAAATGCTAAAAGCAAGATAATACAGAGATTTGACCCTTGGAACTGAAAAACCACAGTTATAGTTATGTGGCATACACCAGACAATTTTAAGCAGATATTTTGGTGTCTGAACAGTCAGGGAGACACTATTATTGTTTTTTTTACAGCAAAAAATGCTAAAAGCAGGATAATACAGAGATTTGACCTGTTGAACTGCAAAACCACAGTTATATTTTTCTGGCCTACACCAGACTCTTTTAAACAGATATATTGGTGTCTGAACAGTCAGGGAGACACTAATACTGTTTTTTTTTTAAGGCAAAAAATGCTAAAAGCAGGATAATACAGATATTTGACCCATGGAACTGCAAAACCACAGTTATAGTTATGTGGCGTACACCACACTCATTTAAACAGATATATTGGTATCTGACCAGTCAGGGAGACACTATTACTGTTTTTTTTTTACGGCAAAAAATGCTAAAAGCAGGATAATGTAGAGATTTGACCCGTGGAACTGCAAAACCACAGTTATAGTTATGTGGCGTATACCAGACTCATTTATACAGATATATTGCTGTCTGACCAGTCAGGGAGACGCTATTGCTGTTTTTTTCATTGCAAAAAATGCCAAAAGCAGGATAATACAGAGATTTGACCCGTGGAACTGCAAAACCACAGTTATAGCTATGCGACGTACACCAGGCCCTTTGAAACAGATTTATTGATGTCTGACCAGTCAGGGAGACACTAGTACAATATTTTTTTTACGGCAAAAAATGCCAAAAACAGGATAATACAGAGATTTGACTCGTGGAACTGCAAAACCACAGATATATTTTTCTGGCCTACACCAGACTCTTTTAAACAGATATATTGGTGTCTGATCAGTCAGGGAGACACTATTACTGTTTTATTTTATGGCAAAAAATGCAAAAATAAGGATAATACAGAGATTTGACCTGTGGAACTGCAAAACTACAGTTATATTTTTCTGCTCTACACCAGACTCTTTTAAACAGATATATTGGTGTCTGATCAGTCAGGGAGACGCTATTTCTGTATTTTTTTACGGCAAAAAATGCCAAAAGCAGGATAATACAGAGATTTGACCCGTGGAACTGAAAAACCACAGTTATATTTTTCTGTCCTACACCAGACTCTTTTAAACAGATATATTGGTGTATGACCAGTCAGGATGACACTATTGCAGGTTTTTTTTTCAGGAAAAATGGCAAAAGCAGGATAATACAGAGATTTGACCCGTGGAAATGCAAAACCACAGTTATAGTTATGTGGCATACACCAGACAATTTTAAGCAGATATTTTGGTGTCTGAACAGTCAGGGAGACACTATTATTGTTTTTTTTACAGCAAAAAATGCTAAAAGCAGGATAATACAGAGATTTGACCTGTGGAACTGCAAAACCACAGTTATATTTTTCTGGCCTACACCAGACTCTTTTAAACAGATATATTGGTGTCTGAACAGTCAGGGAGACACTATTACTGTTTTTTTTTAAGGCAAAAAATGCTAAAAGCAGGATAATACAGAGATTTGACCCGTGGAACTGCAAAACCACAGTTATAGTTATGTGGCGTACACCAGACTCATTTAAACAGATATATTGGTGTCTGACCAGTCAGGGAGACACTATTACTGTTTTTTTTTTACGGAAAAAAATGCTAAAAGCAGGATAATGTAGAGATTTGAACCGTGGAACTGCAAAACCACAGTTATAGTTATGTGGCGTACACCAGACTCATTTAAACAGATATATTGCTGTCTGACCAGTCAGGGAGACGCTATTGCTGTTTTTTTCATTGCAAAAAATGCCAAAAGCAGGATAATACAGAGATTTGACCTGTGGAACTGCAAAACCACAGTTATATTTTTCTGACCTACACCAGACTCTTTTAAACAGATATATTGGTGTCTGATCAGTCAGGGAGACGCTATTTCTGTTTTTTTTTACGGCAAAAAATGCCAAAAGCAGGATAATACAGAGATTTGACCCGTGGAACTGCAAAACCACAGTTATAGTTGTGTGGCGTACACCAGACTCTTTTAAACATGATATATTGGTCTCTGACCAGTCAGGGAAACACTAACTATTACAGTTTTTTTTACGGCAAAAAATGCCAAAAACAGGATAATACAGAGATTTGACCTGTGGAACTGTAGAACCACAGTTATATTTTTCTGGCCTACACCAGACTCTTTTAAACAGATATATTGGTGTCTGAACAATCAGGGAGACACTATTACTGTTTTTTTTTTGCGGCAAGAAATGCTAAAAGCAAGATAATACAGAGATTTGACCCATGGAACTGAAAAACCACAGATATAGTTATGTGGCATACACCAGACAATTTTAAGCAGATATTTTGGTGTCTGAACAGTCAGGGAGACACTATTATTGTTTTTTTTACAGCAAAAAATGCTAAAAGCAGGATAATACAGAGTTTTTACCTGTTGAACTGCAAAACCACAGTTATATTTTTCTGGCCTACACCAGACTCTTTTAAACAGATATATTGGTGTCTGAACAGTCAGGGAGACACTATTACTGTTTTTTTTTTACGGCAAAAAATGCTAAAAGCAGGTAAATACAGATATTTGACACATGGAACTGCAAAACCACAGTTATAGTTATGTGGCGTACACCAGACTCATTTAAACAGATATATTGGTGTCTGACCAGTCAGGGAGACACTATTACTGTTTTTTTTTACGGCAAAAAATGCTAAAAGCAGGATAATGTAGAGATTTGACCCGTGGAACTGCGAAACCACAGTTATAGTTATGTGGCGTATACCAGATTCATTTATACAGATATATTGCTGTCTGACCAGTCAGGGAGACGCTATTGCTGTTTTTTTCATTGCAAAAAATGCCAAAAGCAGGATAATACAGAGATTTGACCCGTGGAACTGCAAAACCACAGTTATAGCTATGTGACGTACACCAGGCCCTTTGAAACAGATTTATTGATGTCTGACCAGTCAGGGAGACACTAGTACAATATTTTTTTTACGGCAAAAAATGCCAAAAACAGGATAATACAGAGATTTGACCCGTGGAACTGCAAAACCACAGATATATTTTTCTGGCCTACACCAGACTCTTTTAAACAGATATATTGGTGTCTGATCAGTCAGGGAGACACTATTACTTTTTTATTTTATGGCAAAAAATGCAAAAATAAGGAAAATACAGAGATTTGACCTGTGGAACTGCAAAACTACAGTTATAGTTATGTGGCGTACACCAGACTATTTTAAACAGATATATTGGTGTCTGATAAGTCAGGGAAACACTATCTATTACAGTTTTTTTTAAGGCAAAAAATGCCCAAAACAGGATAATACAGAGATTTGACCCGTTGAACTGCAAAACCACAGGTATATTTTCTGGCCTACACTAGACTCTTTTAAACAGATATATTTGTGTCTGAACAATCAGAAAGACACTATTACTGTTTTTTTTGCGGAAAAAATGCTAAAAGCCGGATAATACAGAGATTTGACCCGTGGAACTGAAAAAACACAGTTATAGTTATGTGGCGTACACCAGACTCTTTTAAACAGATATATTGGTGTCTGACCAGTCAGGGAAACACTATTGCAGTCTTTTTTTATGGCAAAAAATGCCATAAACAGCATAATACAGAGATTTGACACGTGGAACTGTAAAACCACAGTTATATTTTTCTGGCCTACACCAGACTCTTTTAAACAGATATATTGGTGTCTGACCAGTCAGAGAAACACTATTACTGTTTTATTTTATGGCAAAAAATGCAAAAAGCAGGATTTTACAGAGATTTGACCCATGGAACTGCAAAACCACAGTTATAGTTATGTGGCGTACACCAGACTATTTTAAACAGATATATTTGTGTCTGACCTGTCAGGGAGACACTATTACAGTATCTTTTTACGGCAAAAAATGCCAAAAACAGGAAAATACAGAGATTTGACCGGTGGAACTGTAAAACCACAGTTATATTTTTCTGTCCTACACCAGACTCTTTTAAACAGATATATTGGTGTATGACCAGTCAGGATGACACTATTGCAGGTTTTTTTTCAGGAAAAATGGCAAAAGCAGGATAATACAGAGATTTGACCCGTGGAAATGCAAAACCACAGTTATAGTTATGTGGCATGCACCAGACTATTTTAAACAGATATATTGGTGTCTGACCATTCAGGGAGACACTATTACAGTATTTTTTTACAGCAAAAAATGCCAAAAGCAGGATAATACAGAGATTTGACCTGTGGAACTGCAAAACCACAGTTATATTTTTCTGCTCTACACCAGACTCTTTTAAACAGATATATTGGTGTCTGATCAGTCAGGGAGACGCTATTTCTGTTTTTTTTTACGGCAAAAAATGCCAAAAGCAGGATAATACAGAGATTTGACCCGTGGAACTGAAAAACCACAGTTATAGTTATGTGGCATACACCAGACAATTTTAAGCAGATATTTTGGTGTCTGAACAGTCAGGGAGACACTATTATTGTTTTTTTTACAGCAAAAAATGCTAAAAGCAGGATAATACAGAGATTTGACCTGTGGAACTGCAAAACCACAGTTATATTTTTCTGGCCTACACCAGACTCATTTAAACAGATATATTGGTGTCTGAACAGTCAGGGAGACGCAATTGCTGTTTTTTTCATTGCAAAAAATGCCAAAAGCAGGATAATACAGAGATTTGACCCGTGGAACTGCAAAACCACAGTTATAGCTATGTGGCGTACACCAGGCCCTTTGAAACAGATTTATTGATGTCTGACCAGTCAGGGAGACACTAGTACAATATTTTTCTTACGGCAAAAAATGCCAAAAACAGGATAATACAGAGATTTGACCTGTGGAACTGTAGAACCACAGTTATATTTTTCTGGCCTACACCAGACTCTTTTAAACAGATATACTGATGTCTGAACAATCAGGGAGACACTATTACTGTTTTTTTTTTGCGGCAAGAAATGCTAAAAGCAAGATAATACAGAGATTTGACCAGTGGAACTGAAAAACCACAGTTATAGTTATGTGGCATACAACAGACAATTTTAAGCAGATATTTTGGTGTCTGAACAGTCAGGGAGACACTATTATTGTTTTTTTTACAGCAAAAAATGCCAAAAGCAGGATAATACAGAGATTTGACCTGTGGAACTGCAAAACCACAGTTATATTTTTCTGCTCTACACCAGACTCTTTTAAACAGATATATTGGTGTCTGATCAGTCAGGGAGATGCTATTTCTGTTTTTTTTACGGCAAAAAATGCCAAAAGCAGGATAATACAGAGATTTGACCCGTGGAACTGAAAAACCACAGTTATAGTTATGTGGCATACACCATACAATTTTAAGCAGATATTTTGGTGTCTGAACAGTCAGGGAGACACTATTACTGTTTTTTTTTACGGCAAAAAATGCTAAAAGCAGGATAATACAGAGATTTGACCCATGGAACTGCAAAACCACAGTTATAGTTATGTGGCGTACACCAGACTCATTTAAACAGATATATTGGTGTCTGACCAGTCAGGGAGACACTATTACTGTTTTTTTTTTTACGGCAAAAAATGCTAAAAGCAGGATAATGTAGAGATTTGACCCGTGGAACTGCAAAACCACAGTTATAGTTATGTGGCGTACACCAGACTCATTTAAACAGATATATTGCTGTCTGACCAGTCAGGGAGACGCTATTGCTGTTTTTTTCATTGCAAAAATGCCAAAAGCAGGATAATACAGAGATTTGACCCGTGGAACTGCAAAACCACAGTTATAGCTATGTGGCATACACCAGGCCCTTTGAAACAGATTTATTGATGTCTGACCAGTCAGGGAGACACTAGTACAATATTTATTTTGCGGCAAAAAATGCCAAAAACAGGATAATACAGAGATTTGACCTGTGGAACTGCAAAACCACAGATATATTTTTCTGGCCTACACCAGACTCTTTTAAACAGATATATTAGTGTCTGATCAGTCAGGGAGACACTATTACTGTTTTATTTTATGGCAAAAAATGCAAAAATAAGGATAATACAGAGATTTGACCCATGGAACTGCAAAACTACAGTTATAGTTAGGTGGCGTACACCAAACTATTTTAAACAGATATATTGGTGTCTGACAAGTCAGGGAAACACTATCTATTACAGTTTTTTTTAAATCAAAAATGCCCAAAACAGGATAATACAGAGATTTGACCCGTTGAACTGCAAAACCACAGGTATATTTTCTGGCCTACACTAGACTCTTTTAAACAGATATATTGGTGTCTGAACAATCAGGGAGACACTATTACTGTTTTTTTTTGCGGAAAAAATGCTAAAAGCCGGATAATACAGAGATTTGACCCGTGGAACTGAAAAAACACAGTTATAGTTATGTGGCGTACACCTGACTCTTTTAAACAGATATATTGGTGTCTGAACAGTCAGGGAAACACTATTGCAGTTTTTTTTATGGCAAAAAATGCCATAAACAGCATAATACAGAGATTTGACACGTGGAACTGTAAAACCACAGTTATATTTTTCTGGCCTACACCAGACTCTTTTAAACAGATATATTGGTGTCTAACCAGTCAGAGAAACACTATTACTGTTTTATTTTATGGCAAAAAATGCAAAAAGCAGGATTTTACAGAGATTTGACCCATGGAACTGCAAAACCACAGTTATAGTTTTGTGGCGTACACCAGACTATTTTAAACAGATATATTTGTGTCTGACCTGTCAGGGAGACACTATTACAGTATTTTTTTACTGCAAAAAATGCCAAAAACAGGAAAATACAGAGATTTGACCGGTGGAACTGTAAAACCACAGTTATATTTTTCTGTCCTACACCAGACTCTTTTAAACAGATATATTGGTGTATGACCAGTCAGGATGACACTATTGCAGGTTTTTTTTTCAGGAAAAATGGCAAAAGCAGGATAATACAGAGATTTGACCCGTGGAAATGCAAAACCACAGTTATAGTTATGTGGCATGCACCAGACTATTTTAAACAGATATATTGGTGTCTGACCATTCAGGGAGACACTATTACAGTATTTTTTTACAGCAAAAAATGCCAAAAGCAGGATAATACAGAGATTTGACCTGTGGAACTGCAAAACCACAGTTATATTTTTCTGCTCTACACCAGACTCTTTTAAACAGATATATTGGTGTCTGATCAGTCAGGGAGATGCTATTTCTGTTTTTTTTACGGCAAAAAATGCCAAAAGCAGGATAATACAGAGATTTGACCCGTGGAACTGAAAAACCACAGTTATAGTTATGTGGCATACACCATACAATTTTAAGCAGATATTTTGGTGTCTGAACAGTCAGGGAGACACTATTACTGTTTTTTTTTACGGCAAAAAATGCTAAAAGCAGGATAATACAGAGATTTGACCCATGGAACTGCAAAACCACAGTTATAGTTATGTGGCGTACACCAGACTCATTTAAACAGATATATTGGTGTCTGACCAGTCAGGGAGACACTATTACTGTTTTTTTTTTTACGGCAAAAAATGCTAAAAGCAGGATAATGTAGAGATTTGACCCGTGGAACTGCAAAACCACAGTTATAGTTATGTGGCGTACACCAGACTCATTTAAACAGATATATTGCTGTCTTACCAGTCAGGGAGACGCTATTGCTGTTTTTTTCATTGCAAAAAATGCCAAAAGCAGGATAATACAGAGATTTGACCCGTGGAACTGCAAAACCACAGTTATAGCTATGTGGCGTACAGCAGGCCCTTTGAAACAGATTTATTGATGTCTGACCAGTCAGGGAAACACTAGTACAATATTTTTTTTACGGCAAAAAATGCCAAAAACAGGATAATACAGAGATTTGACCTGTGGAACTGTAGAACCACAGTTATATTTTTCTGGCCTACACCAGACTCTTTTAAACAGATATACTGGCGTCTGAACAATCAGGGAGACACTATTACTGTTTTTTTTTTGCGGCAAGAAATGCTAAAAGCAAGATAATACAGAGATTTGACCAGTGGAACTGAAAAACCACAGTTATAGTAATGTGGCATACACCAGACAATTTTAAGCAGATATTTTGGTGTCTGAACAGTCAGGGAGACACTATTATTGTTTTTTTTACAGCAAAAAATGCTAAAAGCAGGATAATACAGAGATTTGACCTGTGGAACTGCAAAACCACAGTTATATTTTTCTGGCCTACACCAGTCTCTTTTAAACAGATATATTGGTGTCTGAACAGTCAGGGAGACACTATTACTGTTTTTTTTTTACGGCAAAAAATGCTAAAAGCAGGATAATGTAGAGATTTGACCCGTGGAACTGCAAAACCACAGTTATAGTTATGTGGCGTACACCAGACTCATTTAAACAGATATATTGCTGTCTGACCAGTCAGGGAGACGCTATTGCTGTTTTTTTCATTGCAAAAATGCCAAAAGCAGGATAATACAGAGATTTGACCCGTGGAACTGCAAAACCACAGTTATAGCTATGTGGCATACAGCAGGCCCTTTGAAACAGATTTATTGATGTCTGACCAGTCAGGGAGACACTAGTACAATATTTATTTTGCGGCAAAAAATGCCAAAAACAGGATAATACAGAGATTTGACCTGTGGAACTGCAAAACCACAGATATATTTTTCTGGCCTACACCAGACTCTTTTAAACAGATATATTAGTGTCTGATCAGTCAGGGAGACACTATTACTGTTTTATTTTATGGCAAAAAATGCAAAAATAAGGATAATACAGAGATTTGACCCATGGAACTGCAAAACTACAGTTATAGTTATGTGGCGTACACCAAACTATTTTAAACAGATATATTGGTGTCTGACAAGTCAGGGAAACACTATCTATTACAGTTTTTTTTAAGGCAAAAATGCCCAAAACAGGATAATACAGAGATTTGACCCGTTGAACTGCAAAACCACAGGTATATTTTCTGGCCTACACTAGACTCTTTTAAACAGATATATTGGTGTCTGAACAATCAGGGAGACACTATTACTGGTTTTTTTTGCGGAAAAAATGCTAAAAGCCGGATAATACAGAGATTTGACCCGTGGAACTGAAAAAACACAGTTATAGTTATGTGGCGTACACCTGACTCTTTTAAACAGATATATTGGTGTCTGACCAGTCAGGGAAACACTATTGCAGTCTTTTTTTATGGCAAAAAATGCCATAAACAGCATAATACAGAGATTTGACACGTGGAACTGTAAAACCACAGTTATATTTTTCT
Source organism: Phyllobates terribilis (assembly GCF_046119375.1). Taxonomy (NCBI): domain Eukaryota; kingdom Metazoa; phylum Chordata; class Amphibia; order Anura; family Dendrobatidae; genus Phyllobates; species Phyllobates terribilis. Next base: position 248,413,195 of record NW_027362769.1, on the reverse strand, counting down.
GGCCTACACCAGACTCTTTTAAACAGATATATTGGTGTCTAACCAGTCAGAGAAACACTATTACTGTTTTATTTTATGGCAAAAAATGCAAAACGCAGGATTTTACAGAGATTTGACCCATGGAACTGCAAAACCACAGTTATAGTTATGTGGCGTACACCAGACTATTTTAAACAGATATATTTGTGTCTGACCTGTCAGGGAGACACTATTACAGTATTTTTTTACTGCAAAAAATGCCAAAAACAGGAAAATACAGAGATTTGACCGGTGGAACTGTAAAACCACAGTTATATTTTTCTGTCCTACACCAGACTCTTTTAAACAGATATATTGGTGTATGACCAGTCAGGATGACACTATTGCAGGTTTTTTTTTCAGGAAAAATGGCAAAAGCAGGATAATACAGAGATTTGACCCGTGGAAATGCAAAACCACAGTTATAGTTATGTGGCATGCACCAGACCATTTTAAACAGATATATTGGTGTCTGACCATTCAGGGAGACACTATTACAGTATTTTTTTACAGCAAAAAATGCCAAAAGCAGGATAATACAGAGATTTGACCTGTGGAACTGCAAAACCACAGTTATATTTTTCTGCTCTACACCAGACTCTTTTAAACAGATATATTGGTGTCTGATCAGTCAGGGAGACGCTATTTCTGTTTTTTTTTACGGCAAAAAATGCCAAAAGCAGGATAATACAGAGATTTGACCCGTGGAACTGAAAAACCACAGTTATAGTTATGTGGCATACACCATACAATTTTAAGCAGATATTTTGGTGTCCGAACAGTCAGGGAGACACTATTACTGTTTTTTTTTACGGCAAAAAATGCTAAAAGCAGGATAATACAGAGATTTGACCCATGGAACTGCAAAACCACAGTTATAGTTATGTGGCGTACACCAGACTCATTTAAACAGATATATTGGTGTCTGACCAGTCAGGGAGACACTATTACTGTTTTTTTTTTTACGGCAAAAAATGCTAAAAGCAGGATAATGTAGAGATTTGACCCGTGGAACTGCAAAACCACAGTTATAGTTATGTGGCGTACACCAGACTCATTTAAACAGATATATTGCTGTCTTACCAGTCAGGGAGACGCTATTGCTGTTTTTTTCATTGCAAAAAATGCCAAAAGCAGGATAATACAGAGATTTGACCCGTGGAACTGCAAAACCACAGTTATAGCTATGTGGCGTACAGCAGGCCCTTTGAAACAGATTTATTGATGTCTGACCAGTCAGGGAGACACTAGTACAATATTTTTTTTACGGCAAAAAATGCCAAAAACAGGATAATACAGAGATTTGACCTGTGGAACTGTAGAACCACAGTTATATTTTTCTGGCCTACACCAGACTCTTTTAAACAGATATACTGGTGTCTGAACAATCAGGGAGACACTATTACTGTTTTTTTTTTGCGGCAAGAAATGCTAAAAGCAAGATAATACAGAGATTTGACCAGTGGAACTGAAAAACCACAGTTATAGTTATGTGGCATACACCAGACAATTTTAAGCAGATATTTTGGTGTCTGAACAGTCAGGGAGACACTATTATTGTTTTTTTTACAGCAAAAAATGCTAAAAGCAGGATAATACAGAGATTTGACCTGTGGAACTGCAAAACCACAGTTATATTTTTCTGGCCTACACCAGTCTCTTTTAAACAGATATATTGGTGTCTGAACAGTCAGGGAGACACTATTACTGTTTTTTTTTACGGCAAAAAATGCTAAAAGCAGGATAATGTAGAGATTTGACCCGTGGAACTGCAAAACCACAGTTATAGTTATGTGGCGTACAGCAGACTCATTTAAACAGATATATTGCTGTCTGACCAGTCAGGGAGACACTATTGCTGTTTTTTTCATTGCAAAAAATGCCAAAAGCAGGATAATACAGAGATTTGACCCGTGGAACTGCAAAACCACAGTTATAGCTATGTGGCGTACACCAGGCCCTTTGAAACAGATTTATTGATGTATGACCAGTCAGGGAGACACTAGTACAATATTTTTTTTGCGGCAAAAAATGCCAAAAACAGGATAATACAGAGATTTGACCTGTGGAACTGCAAAACCACAGATATATTTTTCTGGCCTACACCAGACTCTTTTAAACAGATATATTGGTGTCTGATCAGTCAGGGAGACACTATTACTGTTTTATTTTGTGGAAAAAATGCTAAAAGCCGGATAATACAGAGATTTGACCCATGGAACAGAATAAACACAGTTATAGTTATGTGGCGTACACCAGACTATTTTAAACAGATATATTGGTGTCTGACAAGTCAGGGAAACACTATCTATTACAGTTTTTTTTAAGGCAAAAAATGCCCAAAACAGGATAATACAGAAATTTGACCCGTTGAACTGCAAAACCACAGGTATATTTTCTGGCCTACACTAGGCTCTTTTAAACAGATATACTGGTGTCTGAACAATCAGGGAGACACTATTACTGTTTTTTCTGTGGAAAAAATGCTAAAAGCCGGATAATACAGAGATTTGACCCGTGGAACAGAATAAACACAGTTATAGTTATGTGGCGTACACCAGACTCTTTTAAACAGATATATTGGTGTCTGACCAGTCAGGGAAACACTATTGCAGTTTTTTTTATGGCAAAAAATGCCATAAACAGCATAATACAGAGATTTGACACGTGGAACTGTAAAACCACAGTTACATTTTTCTGGCCTACACCAGAGTCTTTTATACAGATATATTGGTGTCTGACCTGTCAGGGAGACACAATTACAGTTTTTTTTACGGCAAAAAATGCCATAAACAGGATAATACAGAGATTTGACCCGTGTAACTGCAAAACCACAGTTATATTTTTTCTGGCCTACACCAGACTCTTTTAAACAGATATATTGGTGTCTGACCAGTCAGAGAGACACTATTACTGTTTAATTTTATGGCAAAAAATGCAAAAAGCAGGATTTTACAGAGATTTGAACCATGGAACTGCAAAACCACAGTTATAGTTATGTGGCGCACACCAGACTATTTTAAACAGATATATTTGTTTCTGACCAGTCAGGGAGCCACTATTACAGTATTTTTTTACGGCAAAAAATGCCAAAAACAGGAAAATACAGAGATTTGACCGGTGGAACTGTAGAACCACAGTTATATTTTTCTGTCCTACACCAGACTCTTTTAAACAGATATATTGGTGTCTGACCAGTCAGGATGACACTATTGCAGGTTTTTTTTTCAGGAAAAAATGGCAAAAGCAGGATAATACAGAGATTTGACCCGTGGAATTGCAAAACCACAGTTATAGTTATGTGGCATCCACCAGACTATTTTAAACAGATATATTGGTGTCTGACCATTCAGGGAGACACTATTACAGTATTTTTTTACAGCAAAAAATGCCAAAGCAGGATAATACAGAGATTTGACCTGTGGAACTGCAAAACCACAGTTATATTTTTCTGCCCTACACCAGACTCTTTTAAACAGATATATTGGTGTCTGATCAGTCAGGGAGACGCTATTTCTGTTTTTTTTTTACGGCAAAAAATGCCAAAAGCAGGATAATACAGAGATTTGACCCGTGGAACTGCAAAGCCACAGTTATAGTTGTGTGGCGTACACCAGACTCTTTTAAACATGATATATTGGTCTCTGACCAGTCAGGGAAACACTATCTATTACATTTTTTTTACGGCAAAAAATGCCAAAAACAGGATAATACAGAGATTTGACCCGTGGAACTGTAGAACCACAGTTATATTTTTCTGGCCTACACCAGACTCTTTTAAGCAGATATTTTGGTGTCTGAACAGTCAGGGAGACACTAGTATTGTTTTTTTTACAGCAAAAAATGCTAAAAGCAGGATAATACAGAGATTTGACCTGTGGAACTTCAAAACCACAGTTATAGTTATGTGGCGCACACCAGACTCTTTTAAACAGATATATTGGTGTCTGACCAGTAAGGAAGACTCTATTACAGTTTTTTTTTACGTCAAAAAATGCCATAAACAGGATAATACAGAGATGTGACCCGTGGAACTGCAAAACCACAGTTATATTTTTCTGGCCTACACCAGACTGTTTTAAACAAATATATTGGTGTCTGACCAGTCAGGGAGACACTATTACAGCTTTTTTTTTTACGGCAAAAAATGCCATAAACAGGATAATACAGAGATTTGACCCGTGGAAATGGAAAACCACAGTTATATTTTTCTGGCCTACAACAGACTGTTTTAAACAGATATATTGGTGTCTGACCAGTCAGGGAGACACTATTGCAGGTTTTTTTTCAGGAAAAAATGCCAAAAGCAGGAAAATACAGAGATTTGACCCGTGGAACTGCAAAACCACAGCTATAGTTATGTGGCGTACACCAGACTCTTTTAAACATGATATATTGGTGTCTGACCAGTCAGGGAAACACTATCTATGACAGTTTTTTTTATGGCAAAAAATGCCAAAACCATTATAATACAGAGATTTGACCCATGGAACTGCAAAACCACAGTTATATTTTTCTGGCCTACACCAGACTCTTTTAAGCAGATATATTGGTGTCTGAACAGTCCGGGAGACACTATTACTGTTTTTTTTACAGCAAAAAATGCTAAAAGCAGGATAATACAGAGATTTGACCCGTGGAACTGCAAAACCACAGTTATAGTTATGTGGCGTACACCAGACTCTTTAAAAAAGTTATATTGGTGTCTTACCAGAAAGGGAGACACAATTGCTGTTTTTTTTACAGCAAAAAATGCCAAAAGCAGGAGAATACAGAGATTTGACCCGTGGAACTGCAAAACCACAGGTAGAGCTATGTGGCATACACCAGACTCTTTGAAACAGATATATTGATGTCTGACCAGTCAGGGATACACTATTACAGTATTTTTTACAGCAAAAAATGCCATTAACTGGAAAATGCAGAGATTTGACCCGTGGAACTGCAAAACCACAGTTATAGTTATGTGGCGTACACCAGACTATTTTAAACAGATATATTTGTGTCTGTCCAGTCAGGGAGACACTATTACAGTATTTTTTTACGGCAAAAAATGCCAAAAACAGGAAAATATAGAGATTTGACCGGTGGAACTGTAAAACCACAGTTAAATTTTTCTGTCCTACACCAGACAATTTTAAACAGATATATTGGTGTCTGACCAGTCAGCATGACACTATTGCAGGTTTTTTTTTCAGGAAAAAATGGCAAAAGCAGGATAATACAGAGATTTGACCCGTGGAATTGCAAATCCACAGCTATAGTTATGTGGCATGCACCAGACTATTTTAAACAGATATATTGGTGTCTGACCATTCAGGGAGACACTATTACAGTATTTTTTTAACAGCAAAAAATGCCAAAAGCAGGATAATACAGAGATTTGACCTGTGGAACTGCAAAACCACAGTTATATTTTTCTGGCCTACACCAGACTCTTTTAAACAGATATATTGGTGTCTAACCAGTCAGGGAGACACTATTTCTGTTTTATTTTACGGCAAAAAATGCCAAAATCAGGATAATACAGAGATTTGACCCGTGGAACTACAAAACCACAGTTATAGTTATGTGGCATACACCAGACTCTTTTTTTAACACGATATATTGGTCTCTGACCAGTCAGGGAAACACTATCTATTACATTTTTTTTACGGCAAAAAATGCCAAAAACAGGATAATACAGAGATTTGACCCGTGGAACTGCAGAATCACAGTTATATTTTTCTGGGCTACACCAGACTCTTTTAAACAGATATAATGGTGTCTGAACAATCAGGGAGACACTATTACTGTTTTTTTTGTGGCAAAAAATGCTAAAAGCAGGATAATACAGAGATTTGACCCGTGGAACTGAAAAACCACAGTTATAGTTATGTGGCGTACACCAGACTCTTTTAAACAGATATATTGGTGTCTGATCAATAAAGGAGACTCTATTACAGTTTTTTTTTGCGGCAAAAAATGCCATAAACAGGGTAATACAGAGATTTGACCCGTGGAACTGCAAAACCACAGTTATATTTTTCTGGCCTACACCAGACTGTTTTAAACAGATATATTGGTGTCTGACCAGTCAGGGAGACACTATTAAATTGTTTTTTTTTACGGCAAAAAATGCCATAAACAGGATAATACAGAGATTTGACCCGTGGAAATGGAAAACCACAGTTATATTTTTCTGGCCTACACCAGACTGTTTTAAACAGATGTATTGGTGTCTGACAAGTCAGGGAGACATAATTGCAGGTTTTTTTTTCAGGAAAAAATGCCAAAAGCAGGATAATACAGAGATTTGAACCGTGGAACTGCAAAACCACAGTTATAGTTATGTGCCTACACCAGACTCTTTTAAATACGATATATTGGTGTCTGACCAGTCAGGGAAACACTATCTATTACAGGTTTTTTTACGGCAAAAAATGCCAAAAACAGGATAATACAGAGATTTGACCAGTGGAACTGCAAAACCACAGTTATATTTTTCTGGCCTACACCAGACTCTTTTAAACAGATATATTGGAGTCTGAACAGTCAGGGAGACACTATTGCTGTTTTTTTTTTGCGGCAAAAAATGCAAAAAGCAGGATAATACAGAGATTTGACCCGTGGAACTGCAAAACCACAGTTATAGCTATGTGGCATACATTAGACTCTTTGAAACAGATATATTGATGTCTGACCAGTCAGGTATACACTATTACAGTATTTTTTACGACAAAAAATGCCATAAACTGGAAAATACAGAGATTTGACCTGTGGAACTGCAAAACCACAGTTATATTTTTCTGGCCTACACCAGACTGTTTTAAACAGATATATTGGTGTATGGCCAGACAGGCAGACACTATTGCAGGTTTTTTTGGGGGAAAAAATGCCAAAAGCAGGATAATACAGAGATTTGACCCGTGGAACAGCAAAACCACAGTTATAGTTATGTGGCGTGCATCAGACTATTTTGAACAGATATATTGGTTTCTGACCAGTCAGGGAGACACTATTACAGTTTTTATTTACAGCAAAAAATTCCAAAAGGAGGAAAATTCAGAGATTTGACCCGTGGAACTGCAAAACCACAGTTAAATTTTTCTGGCCTACACCAGACTGTTTTAAACAGATATATTGGTGTCTGACCAGTCAGGGAGACACTATTACAGTATTTTTTATGGCAAAAAATGCCAAAAACAGAAAAATACAGAAATTTGACCCGTGGATCTTCAAAACCACAGTTATATTTTTCTGGCCTACACCAGGCTGTTTTAAACAGGTATATTGGTGTCTGACCAGTCAGGGAGACACTATTGCAGGGTTTTTTTTCTGGAAAAAATGCCAAAAGCAGGATAATACAGAGATTTGACCCGTGGAACTGCAAAACCAAAATTATAGCTATGTGGCATGCACCAGACTATTTTAAACAGATATATTGGGGTCTGAACAGTCAGGGAGACACTATTACTGTTTTTTTTTACGGCAAAAAATGCTAAAAGCAGGATAATACAGAGATTTGACCTGTGGAACTGCAAAACCACAGTTATAGTTATGTGGCGTACACCAGACTCTATTGGTGTCTGACCAGTCAGTGAGACACTATTACAGTTTTTTTTTTACGGCAAAAAATGCCATAAACAGGATAATACAGAGATTTGACCCGTGGAACTGCTAAACCACAGTTATATTTTTCTGGCCTACACCAGACTCTTTTAAACAGATATATTGGTGTCTGACCAGTCAGGGAGACACTATTGTTGGGTTTTTTTTCAGGAAAAATTGCCAAAAGCAGGATAATACAGAGATTTGATCTGTGGAACTGCAAAACCACAGTTAAAGTTATGTGGCGTGCATCAGACTATTTTAACCATGATATATTGGTGTCTGACCAGTCAGGGAGACACTATTACAGTTTTTTTTTTATAGCAAAAAATGCCAAAGGCAGGATAATACAGAGATTTGACCCGTGGAACTGCAAAACCACAGTAATATTTTTCTGGCCTACACCAGACTCTTTTAAACATATATATTTGTGTCTGACCAGTCATGGAGACACTATTACTGTTTTATCTTACAGCAAAAAATCCGAAAAGCAGGATAATATAGAGATTTGGCCAATGGATCTTCAAAACCACAGTTATAGTTATGTGGCGTACACCAGACTATTTTAAACATGATATATTGGTGTCTGACCATTCAGGGAAACACTATCTATTACAGTTTTTTTTACGGTAAAAAATGCCAAAAACAGGATAATACAGAGATTGGACACGTGGATCTGCAAAACCACAGTTATATTTTTCTGGCCTACACCAGACTCTTTTAAACAGATATATTGGTGTCTGAACAGTCAGGGAGACACTATTACTGTTTTTTTTTTGCGGTAAAAAATGCAAAAAGCAGGATAATACAGAGAATTGAACCGTGGAACTGAAAAACCACAGTTATAGTTATGTGGCATACACCAGACTCTTTTAAACAGATATATTGGTGTCTGAAAAGTCAGGGAGACACTATTACTGTTTTTTTTACGGCAAAGAATGCTAAAAGCAGGATAATACAGAGATTTGACCCGTGGAACTACAAAACCACAGTTATATTTTTCTGGCGTACACCAGACTCTTTTAAGCAGATATATTGGTGTCTGACCAGTCAGGGAGACACTATTGCTGTTTTTTTTAACGGCAAAAAATGCCAAAAGCAGGATAATACAGAGATTTGACCCGTGGAACTGCAAAACCACAGTTATAGCTATGTGGCATACACCAGACTCTTTGAAACAGATATATTGATGTCTGACCAGTCAGGGAGACACTAGTACAGTATATTTTTACGGCAAAAAATGCCATAAACCGGAACATACAGAGATTTGACCCGTGGAACTACAAAACCACAGTTATATTTTTCTGGCCTACAACAGACTGATTTAAACAGATATATTGGAGTCTGACCAGTCAGGGAGACACTATTGCAGTTTTTTTGGGGGGGCAACAAATGCCAAAAGCAGGATAATACAGAGATTTGACCCGTGGAACTGCAAAACCACAGTTATATTTTTCTGGTGTACACCAGGCTCTTTTAAACAGATATATTGGTGTCTGACCAGTCAGGGAGACACTATTGCTGTTTTTTTTACGGCAAAAAATGCCAAAAGCAGAATAATACAGAGATTTGACCCGTGGAAATGCAAAACCACAGTTATACCTATGTGGCGTACACCAGACTCTTTGAAACAGAAATATTGATGTCTGACCAGTCAGGGAGACACTAGAACAGTATATTTTTACAGCAAAAAATGCCATAAACAGGAAAATACAGAGATTTTACCCTTGGAACTGCAAAACCACAGTTATATTTTTCTGGCTTACACCAGACTCTTTTAAACAGATATATTGGTGTCTGAAAAGTCAGGGAGACACTATTACTGTTTTTTTTTACGGCAAAAAATGCTAAAAGCAGGATAATACAGAGATTTGACCCGTGGAACTGCAAAACCACAGTTATAGTTTTTGGCGTACGCCAGACTCTTTTAAACAGATATATTGGTGTCTGACCAGTCAGGGATACACTATTGCTGTTTATTTTACAGCAAAAAATGCCAAAAGCAGGATAATACAGAGATTTGACCCATGGAACTGCAAAACAACAGTTATATTTTTCTGGCCTAAACCAGACTCTTTTAAACAGATATATTGATGTCTGACCAGTCAGGGAGACACTAGTACAGTATATTTTTACGGCAAAAAATGCCATAAACAGGAAAATACAGAGATTTGACCCGTGGAACTGCAAAACCACAGTTATAGTTATGTGGCGTGCATCAGAATATTTTAAACACGATATATTGGTGTCTGACCAGTCAGGGAGACACTATTACAGTGTTTTTTTTACAGCAAAATATGCCAAAAGCAGGATAATACAGAGATTTGACCAGTGGAACTGCAAAACCACAGTTATATTTTTCTGGCCTACACCAGACTCTTTTAAACAGATATATTGGTGTCTGAACAATCATGGAGACACTTTTACTGTTTTTTTTTTTCATCAAAAAATGCTAAAGCAGAATAATACAGAGATTTGACCTGTGGAACTGCAAAACCACAGTTATAGTTATGTGGCGTACACCAGGCTCTTTAAAACAGATATATTGGTGTCTGACCAGTCAGGGAGACACTATTACATGTTTTTTTTGGTGGCAAAAAATGCCATAAACTGGATAATACAGAGATTTGACCCGTGGAATTGCAAAACCACAGTTATATTTTTCTGGCTTACACCATATTTTTTTAAACAGATATATTGGGGTCTGACCTGTCAGGGAGACACTATTGCAGTATTTTTTACGGCAAAAAATGCCATTAACTGGAAAATACAGAGATTTGACCCTTGGAACTGCAAAACCACAGTTATATTTTTCTGGCCTACGCCAGACTCTTTTAAACAGATATATTGGTGTCTGGCCAGTCAGGGAGTCACTATTGTAGGTTTTTTTTTCAGGAAAAAATGCCAAAAGCAGGATAATGCAGAGATTTGACCAGTGGAACTGCAAAACCACAGTTATATTTTTCTGGCCTACACCAAACTCTTTTAAACAGATATATTGGTGTCTGACCAGTTAGGGAGACACTATTACAGGTTTTTTTTTGACGGAAAAAAATGCCATAAACAGGATAATACAGAGATTTGACCTGTGGAACTGCAAAACCACAGTTATATTTTTCTGGCCTACACCAGACTCTTTTAAACAGATATATTGGTGTCTGACCAGTCAGGGAGACACTATTGTTGTTTTTTTTTTCAGGAAAAAATGCCAAAAGCAGGATAATACAGAGATTTGATCCGTGGAACTGCAAAACCACAGTTATAGTTATGTGGCGTGCATCAGACTATTTTAACCACGATATATTGGTGTCTGACCAGTCAGGGAGACACTATTACAGTTTTTTTTTTACAGCAAAAAATGCCAAAAGCAGGATAATACAGAGATTTGACCCGTGGAACTGCAAAACCACAGTTATATTTTTCTGGCCTACACCAGACTCTTTTAAACAGATATATTGGTGTCTGACCAGTCAGGGAAAAAAGAGAGGGGTCGCTCACTGGTCTATTCGGGTGCTCTGAAGAAAAGAGTAATATCAATTGCAAAAATAACTTCGGCACTCCATACATGAAAATATAAGAAATATTGTATCTAGACTAATGTCACTTTGAAAAATGAAGGTTTTTTGCGCATAATTTGGCCAATTTATGTGTGCCCATCAACCACGACAAGGTCACCTTCGTATGATGGGAAACTACGCTACGCTACCACTGGATATGCCACTCTTGGGCTGTAAGCCTGTATGGACAATATGTCTTTGCTTGGGCTTTTAACCTACAATGTATGGGCTGGTAGAGCTAGTTAAAACCACCTGTGACTGAATGGGAGGGACACATGGTCAGAAAAAAGGCTGTCAAACTTCTAATAGTGTGAACACGTACCTGCTGCAATGCTCCAGGAGCGGGATCCCAAAAATGATTAATAGAAAAAAGAGAGGGGTCGCTCACTGGTCTATTCGGGTGCTCTGAAGAAAAGAGTAATATCAATTGCAAAAATAACTTCTGCACTCCATATATGAAAATATAAGAAATATTGTATCTAGACTAATGTCACTTTGAAAAATGAAGGTTTTTTGCGCATAATTTGGCCAATTTATGTGTGCCCATCAACCACGAAGGTGACCTTGTCGTGGTTGATGGGCACACATAAATTGGCCAAATTATGCGCAAAAAACCTTCATTTTTCAAAGTGACATTAGTCTAGATACAATATTTCTTATATTTTCATGTATGGAGTGCCGAAGTTATTTTTGCAATTGACCAGTCAGGGAGACACTATTACTGTTTTATTTTACAGCAAAAAATCCCAAAAGCAGGATAATACAGAGATTTGACCAATGGATCTTCAAAACCACAGTTATAGTTATGTGGCGTACACCAGACTATTTTAAACACGATATATTGGTGTCTGACCATTCAGGGAAACACTATCTATTACAGTTTTTTTTACGGTAAAAAATGCCAAAAACAGGATAATACAGAGATTTGACCCGTGGATCTGCAAAACCACAGTTATATTTTTCTGGCATACACCAGACTCTTTTAAACAGATTTATTGGTGTCTGACCAGTCAGGGAGACACTATTACAGTTTTTTTTTTCGGCAAAAAATGCCATGAACAGGATAATACAGAGATTTCACCCGTGGAACTGCAAAACCACAGTTATATTTTTCTGGCCTACACCAGACTCTTTTAAACAGATATATTGGTGTCTGACCAGTCAGGGAGACTCTATTGTAGGTTTTTTTTTCAGGAAAAATTGCCAAAGGCAGGATAATACAGAGATTTGACCCATGGAACTGCAAAACCACAGTTATAGTTATGTGGCGTGCACCAGACTATTTTAATCAGATATATTGGTGTCTGACCAGTCAGGGAGACACTATTACAGTTTTTTTTACAGCAAAAATGCCAAAAGCAGGATGATACAGAGATATGACCCGTGGAACTGCAAATCCACAGTTATATTTTTCTGGCCTACCCCAGACTCTTTTAAACAGATATATAATAATATAATAATAATAATGTTTATTTTTATAGCGCCAACATATTCCGCAGCACTTTACAAATTTTAAGAGGGACTTATACAGACAATACAAAATAATCATATCTCATATTGAAAGGAGTGAGGTCCCTGCTCGCAAGCTTACAGTCTATGAGGAAATGGGGGAGACACAAAAGGTAGAATGTACATATATTGTATAATGCAGCCTTAATATACTAAATAGGATAAATAATACATGGACTGGTTGCCTGCCAGTATGTGTACAGTCCTGTCCGAGGCTTTTAAGTACACGGCTGGTATGAAACTGAAATTGAAGAAGATTTTAATAGGGGGGAAAACTGGGACGCACAACTGGGATGGACAGGTAGTGTGTGGAGGCGATATGCCAGTCTAAAGAAATGGGTTTTTAGGGTCCACTTGAAACTGTGGGTATTGGGAATTTACCTAATTGTCCTGGGTAGTGCATTCCAAAGAATTGGCGCTGCACGCGACAAATCTTGGAGACGGGAGTGGGAAGTTTGGATTATGGAGGATTTTAGTTTGAAGTCACTGGCAGAACGGATGGCACGTTTAGGGTGGTAGACTGAGATAAGGGAGGAGATGTAGGGGGGTACTGAAGCATGGAGGACTTTGTGGGTAAGCGTGATAAGTTTAAATTTAATTCTATATTGGATGAGTAACCAATGCAATGACTGGCACAGGGAAGAGGCATCGGAGTAGAGGTTGGCAAGGAATATGATCCTGGCTGCTGCATTGAGGACGGATTGGAGAGGGGAGAGTTTAGTAAGAGGGAGCCCGATAAGTAGAGAGTTGCAGTAGTCCAGACAGGAATGAATAAGAGCTACGGTAAGAGTTTTTGCCGAGTCAAAGGTGAGAAAAGTCCTGATTCTTGAGATGTTTTTGAGGTGTAGATGACATGAACGAGCGAGTGATTTGATGTGAGGAGTAAAAGAAAGATCTGAGTCAAAAATGACCCCAAGACAGCGGGCTTGTTGCTGGGGAGTAATGGTTGAGCCACAAACGGAAATGGCAATATTGTGCACAGGTAGGTTAGTGGAGGGAGGAAAGACGAGTAGTTCAGTTTTTGACAGATTCAGTTTTAGGCAGAGGGAGGACATAATGTTAGAGACAGCAGAAATACAATCACTGGTCTTTTGTAGTAATGCAGGGGTGATGTCCGGAGCAGAGGTGTATCATTGGGTGTCATCAGCATAGAGATGGTACTGGAAACTGAATCTGCTGATTGTTTGTCCAATGGGAGCGGTGTATAAGGAGAAAAGAAGGGGGCCAAGGACTGATCCTTGAGGAACACCTACAGTAAGGGGAAGGAAAGAGGAGGAGAAGCCGGCAAAAGACACAGAGAAGGAGCGGTCAGAAAGATAGGAGGAGAACCAGGAGAGAACAGTGTCCTTGAGGCCAATAGTGCGGAGCATAGTGAGGAGGAGCTGGTGATCCACAGTGTCGAATGCTGCAGAGACATCCAGGAGAATCAGCAGGGAATAGTGACCATTAGATTTAGCTGTTAGTAGATCATTAGAGACTTTAGTGAGGGCAGTTTTAGTAGAATGTAAAGAGCGGAAACCAGATTGTAAAGGGTCAAGAAGAGAGTTGTCTGAAAGATAGCGGATTAGACGGAAATGGACCAGGTGTTCCAGGAGTTTAGAGATAAAGGGAAGATTGGAAACAGGTCTGTAGTTGGCCATGCAGTTCTGGTCAAGGGATGGTTTTTTAAGTAATGGATGTATGCTGGCATGTTTAAAAGAAGAGGGAAAGATACCAGATGAGAGGGAGAGGTTGAAAATTTTAGTTAGGTGAGTGGTGACAGCTGGAGCAAGGGACTGAAGGAGATGTGATGGAATAGGGTCACTGATGCAGGTGGTAGGGCGAGAAGATGCGAGGAGCCTGATCACTTCATCTTCCGTGACTGGTTCGAAGTCAGAAAGTGAGCAAGATACAATGTGGCGGGGGATAGCATGCATAACGTTTGGGGATTGGAGAAAATTTCCAGTCGTATATTGTCAATTTTTTCTTTGAAATAATTGGCCAGATCGTCAGCGCTGAGGTCGGTGGTCGGGGCCTGTGTTGTTTGATTGAGGAGAGAATGAAACGTGTCAAAGAGTCGTTTAGGATTATTGGAAAGTGAGATTATGAGGTTGTTAAAGTAGGTTTGTTTGGAAAGGTGAAGCGCAGAGTTGTATGTTTTCAGCATAAATTTATAATGGAGGAAATCTTCGGGCAGATTAGATTTTCTCCACAGCCTTTCAGCACACCTGGAACACCGCAGGAGAAGACGTGTTTGAGGTGTATGCCAGGGTTGTCGCCGTCTATGCCGAATTGTTCTTTGTGTAGGAGGTGCGGCTTCATCCAGGGCGCATAGCATTATTTCATTATAATGCTTCAATGCAGAGTCGGGACATGAGAGGGAGGAGATTGGGGCCAATGATAATTGCAACTTTTTCATCAATTTCTGGGTGTTAATGGCGCGTAAATTTCTATTAGTGTGGAAAGTGGGGGGGGTCTAGAGTAGAGTCACAGTTCTTGACAGAGAATGAAAGAAGATTATGGTCAGACAGTGGAAGGGGAGAGTTAGTAAAGTCATGTACTGAGCAAAGCCGGGAGAAGATCAGGTCCAATGTGTTCCCGTCCTCATGTGTAGGAGAATTAGCAAGCTGTGAAAGGCCGAAGGAGGAGGTTAGTGATAAAAGGTGAGCGACAGATGGGAAAAGAGGATCGCCAAATGGGATGTTAAAATCTCCCATGATTATCGTGGGTATTTCGCAGGATAGAAAATTTGGAAGCCAGGCAGAAAAATGATCCAAGAACTGACGGGAGGGACCTGGAGGGCGATAGACAACCGCCACTCACAGGGAGAAGGGCCGGTAGAGTCTGACTGTGTGAGACTCAAAAGAAGGGAAGATAAGGGAGGGTACTGGCGGGATCACCCGAAAAGTAAATTTTGTTGAAAGAAACAGACCAACCCCACCACCTGATCTGTTGTCAGGTCTCGGAGTATGAGAGAAGCGTAGGCCACCATAGGAGAGAGCTGCTGTGGCGGAGGTGTCCGACTGCTGGATCCAGGTTTCAGTGAGAGCCAGAAGGTTGAGGGAATTTGAGAGGAAAAAGTCATGGATATAAAAGAGTTTATTACATGCTGAGCGCGCTTTCCAAAGGGCACAGTTGAATGAGACAGAAGATATGCAGGGAATATTAATGAGATTAGCAGGGTTTCTGAATGTAACAGGGAAAGAGTTAGTGTTATTATTACTGGAGGGTCCTGGATTAGGAAAAATATCACCGGCGACTAAGAGAAGGAAGATACAGAGAGTGAGCAGGTGGTTGAGTGATTTGTGAGAGCGTTTCCTGTGTTGTATGGTGGGAATGAATGGATCTGTGTGGTATAACATTGTGAAGAGAGCATGACAGCTTTACATAGGAGAAGAGAGGAGTGAGGGGTTAATATGGATGACGTCTGCTGAATTTGTGGGCGAACGGTGAATGTGGATGATTGTAGCAGCCAGAATATAAATGGCACAGATACAAATGGTGAGTACTGTTTGCAAAACTGATGGACTGGAAGCAAGTTTGTTTAATTGTCTTGCATGTCTTACCTGTCTCCTGCCCTGTCAAACTGCCATATCTAACTGCCGAGACACTTTGATAAATTATGGCACTTCGATAAAGTATGCATAAATGCCCCAGCATAAATGCTGCCCCTTGACTATGTCTCAATATAGAGGGAAGTATCTGCTTAGATCTACACAGATTTAACTCGTTAGCAATCAATCAGCTAGTTTAAGACAACAGGAGATCATTAACTGCAGAAAAAAAAAACAGCCTGGCAAGTCTACATCGATCATAAACTGTGAAAGTAAGTGTGATGACCTTAAAGTATCATGGGTTAAACAACGTAGATGAATGACAAAGATATACCAATGATAGGCTGCAGAGCATTGCAAGAAGCATGGAGGTACAATTCAGTTTTCAGAATAGATAACACGTAGTAGATGAATGACAAAGATATACCAATGATAGGCTGCAGAGCATTGCAAGAAGCATGGAGGTACAATTCAGTTTCCAGAATAGATAACACGTAGTAGATGAATGACAAAGATATACCAATGATAGGCTGCAGAGCATTGCAAGAAGCATGGAGGTACAATTCAGTTTTCAGAATAGATAACACGTAGTAGTTGAATGATAAAGATATACCAATGATAGGCTGCAGAGCATTGCAAGAAGCATGGAGGTACAATTCAGTTTTCAGAATAGATAACACGTAGTAGATAAATGACAAAGATATACCTGTAAGAAGAGAAGAAAGATGAATATTAGCAATGCCATATCTAACTGCCAGGACACTTTGATAAATTATGGCACTTCGATAAAGTATGCATAAATGCTATATGCACATATATTGTTGTCTGACAAGTCAGAGAGACACTATTACTGTTTTATTTTATGGCAAAAAATGCCAAAAGCAGGATAATACAGAGATTTGACCCGTGGAATTGCAAAACCACAGTTATAGTTATGTGGCGTACACCAGACTCTTTTAAACAGATATATTGGTGTCTGAACAGTCAGGGAGACACTATTACAGTTTTTTTTTACAGCAAAAAATGCAAAAAGCAGGAAAATACAGAGATTTGTCCCGTGGAACTGCAAAACCACAGTTATAGTTATGCGGCGTACACCAGACTCTTTTAAACAGATATATTGGTGTCTGAACAGTCACAGACACACTAATTTTTTTTGGGGGGGGGGGGATACCAAAAGGCTAATAAGACGGGTATTTGGACAGTCTGGCTGAGGAAAAAACCAAATTCAGGATTTAGATGAAAAAAATAATAATTTTTCCTGGCCCCTGAGACTGGGGTGATAAGTCTAGCAATTTGACCAGCAGGAGCACACAAGACTGTAATGCAGCGTTTGTTGGTAAAACCACTGCGTCCCCTATACAGCCTGCCTGCCTGCCTGATATCTGGGATGGATATTAGTCCTGAGAAGGACTGTTTGTTTGATTTGGCAGGCTTTAGAGACCCTACACTACCTATTTCGCACTTTATTTCTCTCCCTAACTCAGCAGCACTCTCTCTACACCGTCTGATCCGGAGCGACTGTGTCCAAGATGGCGGCGCCAGGTTTTAAATACTCGAAGTGATGCTGTGCGGCCAGCTAATCACTGTAATGCCCACAAACAACATGGCTGTGGCATTATAGTGACTGGCTGGCAATCCCTGCATGTTCATTGGCTCTGTAAAGAGTGCCAAACATGCAGAGCGGAGACCCGAGCTCCCACCCGAGTAACCCGGAAATGCTCGGTGTTCGCCGAACATCCCTATTAGCGTGATGATCAGGCGAGTAACGAGCAGCGTCGAGCATGCTTGCTCAACACTAGTTTTTATGATGCCCGTAAAAAATTTTTTTAAACAGTATGTTCATGTATACCCCCCAGGGGTAAATATTTGTCAGCCCATACACTTAGTGCATGGGCATTACAAGTATAGGAGGCCAGCTCCTTTCTAATGGGAACATTTATTTTTGTGGCCCTCCTCCACGTCTCTTCTAAGGGGCATTTGACTGCCTCCCAATTTTTGGAAGCCCTTACATTCCCTGCATAGGCCAACACTATGGGAGACCCGCTTCCTAATAATGGGAATATTTTTTTAAGAGGCCCTCTACTTCACTTCCAAGGGGCATTGGAGTGCCTCCAAATTTTTGGCAACCCTTGCATTCACTACATAGGCGAACACAAAATGGAGACCCATTTACTAATAATAGGAACATTGTTTTCAGGAGGCCCTTTGACCTCCACGTCTCTTCCAAAGGGCATTGGAGTGCCTCCAAATTTTTGGTATCCCTTGGATTCACTGCATAGGCAAACACAATGGGAGACCTACTTCCTAATAATGGGAATATTGTTTTCAGGAGGCCCTCCTCTAAGTCTCTTCAAAGGGGTATTGGGGTAGATCCAAATTTTCAAAGTGGTATTGGGGTGCGTCCAAATTTTGGGCAGCCCTGCCACTCACTGCATATGCAATAACAGTATAGGAGACCCTTGGCACAAAAAGAGATTACTAGTATGATGTCAAAAAAGAAAATTTATTCAGAGCGACCCAAAAAATGGAAAACAGTGCAATCCATCCAACGTTTCGGCTATTTGCCTTTATCAAGGTTATCTGGGTTGAGGCTCGGGGCTCAAAAATGTGGTGTTGTCACTGCATGTAGAAGAACGCTTCACATATGCATGTCTCTATCAGGAAAAACACATGTACAATCCACATGCGTTTTTTCTGCCAGGGAGATGCAGAAACGCTCAGGAAAAATCCAGAGCATTTTTGCATCATGGGCACATAGCCTAATAGCTTGCAATTTACATGCATGTGAAAAAGACAGAGGTCTCCGTTGACCATAATAGCTAACACTTCATAGGAGAGAGAGTACCCCAATGATCATAAGAGCTTACACTTCGCAGACATGAGAGAGAGGACCTTTCTGAATATAAGAGCATACATTCTACAGAAGACCAATGAATTAGACGAAAAGAAAGGTAAACTAGTGGAAAAATATAAATTCATTTTATTAGTGTATATCAATAAAAGTTATATAAAGACAGCATACAAGGTGGATGCAACACGGAATATGCAAAAGTCTGTATCACCCTGTATAGGGGCTAATGAAGGGAGTAGAATATAGTGAATGCAAGCTCAAAGCAGTACAAAAGAAAAAAAAGAAAAAATATATACGCCATATCAGAAAAAGGAAAAGGTTCCTTGTCTCCAATAAACTATTGCAATATGCCCTATGACCTAATGCACCCCACATCATTGTAGGTGACTAATGTAAATACATTAATGGCCATTTTGTCATGACACAGTGGCCCAAGTTTTAAATAAAGGGGGCAAAATGCAAAAGCGGTGGAGTCAGAGACTGAGGCAGAGATAAATAAATGGTATATAGGAATGCTGAGCTGAATGCACAAACCTCTATAATACAAAATACCTCCCGATTAATGTAGCAATGTCTGCCGGGTTGCTTACGGATGCGCCACAATCACATACCCACATGATATGATATTGTGATGCGGGCGACGTACTTCCGTTTGCCGCTGCTGTGCTTCCGGTGTTCACCTGCACACATAAATGCTCACGGCATATATATGGGCCTCACTCCCCACACTCCATACTCTCTGTGTTATGGGGATGGTTGCAAACAACTTTATTAATAATGGAAAGCAACCGAACCCGGGGTCCGCGATGCAGCCTAGAAGACTGCGGCCAAACACCTTCTGGGTAAGAAGGTAAAACAACCAACTAATATATAAATCCCTCCAGTGTTACTGCACACCGAGACAGGAAAAGGGATTTGCACTATCTCCGTTAACTGCACGTGAGATGTGCGACAAATAACGTAGCCGTAGCCCTGTTAACTGCACAGAGGCTTCTCAGCAGACGCTAAGTAGTGTGTGTGACTCACGCCAGTGTATACGTGCTCCCAGCCAGTGTGCGACCGGACTCCGGAGTAACTCTCCACGTGGCTAACAGGCGGTGCCAGGAATACGGAGTCTGCAGTCTGCTCGGGGTGTATAGCGACCCCCTTGTCGGAAACAGACTGTCAAATGGAACTACCTGCCTCCCTCCAGCTAAGACTGCCTATCCCCAGCTAAACCTGCCAACCGAAGCTAGAGCAGCAAGAGAGCACGTGGAGCTCAAACAGACAAGCGTTCACACATGAACACAACCTTAGCTCAATGATCAGCGCGCTCAGCCATGCTTGTGGGCAGCCTATTTAAAGACTAAGCCCTTCCCACTGTAGCATTATTGGTCGCACTACTGATGACGTCACCCGCGGCCAATCAGGCGGTGCCAGGTCACCGGATCAGTTGATACCAAAGCACCAATCACGGTCCGCCATGTCACGGACATGCTCAGCGCACTGCATACTGGACTTAGGCTGTAGCAGCCTTTGTTCCCCTCCGCAACCTATGCTTAACACTACTAAGAACAAGGACCCAAGAGAAAGCCTGTACTTCTTTTGCATTGGCTAGGCGTTGGGACTGATGGCGATGCTAAGCAGCATCTGCCCTGGCTGGACCAGAATGGGAGACCACAGATGATTCTGACCCAATTTCAGGTCCAGCAACCGCCCGATGCCTAACACTCTGCCCTTGAAAAAGTGGACTACTGTACCGCAAAACGCACGTCGGGCATTATTCTACCCTTCCACCTTTTCCTCCATCCCTGGTAAGCAACCCGGCAGACATTGCTTCATTAATCGGGAGGTTTTTTTGTATTATACAGGTTTGTGCATTCAGCTCAGCGTCCCTATATACCATTTATTTATCTCAGTCTCTGACTCCACTGCTTTTGCATTTTGCCCCCTTTATTTAAAATTTGGGCCACTGTGTCGTGACAAAATGGCCATGAATGTATTTACATTAGTCACCTACAATGATGTGGGGTGCATTAAGTCATAGGGCATATTGCAATAGTTTATTGGAGACAAGGAACCTTTTCCTTTTTCTGATATGGTGTATATACAGTATATATATATATTTTTTCCTTTTGTACTGCTTTGACCTTGCATTTACTATATTCTACTCCCGTCATTAGTCCCTATACAGGGTGATGCAGACTTTTGTATATTCTGTGTTGCATCCACCTTGTATGCTGTCTTTATATAACTTTTATTGATGTACACTAATAAAATGAATTTATATATTTCCACTTGTTTACCTATATTTTCCTTTAATTCATTGCTGTGTTCTCTGGACAGTTAGTGGCTAAAAATAAAAAGGGGGATCCCATACCCATGGTGGACAAGTGTCCCACCCTTTTATGCTCATATATTTTTCATGGCTATGTATAGTTGTTTAACATTCTACAGAAGAGAGAGACTTACTCAGTGACGCTGACAGTGCCGTATTTGGCATTCATGCTGCCCTAGGCACTTTGAGTAGTCACACCCCCTATTAGGAAATCAGACAAAGCCCTCATGCAGCAGTCAGTGTTACATGTACAGATTCTATCCGTATTTTTCACAGCTACAACAGGCAACCATTATAGTCTATGAGACAGTTCACATATCTGTGTTTTTTTCACAGACTGTGTGCCCGTGCAAAACTCACGGAGATACAGTATGTCCATTTTTTTAACAGTACAACATATGAAAAGTTCTAATACAATTTTATGATTTCAGAAAAAACACATATAGCACACGAATAGGATCAGTATACAGTCCGTGTGCTGTCTGTCATTAACATTGCAAAGTATAGCAGAAGCTTTGCAATTTATTTATTCATCTGTGAAAACCACTGGTGACTCATGGTAAAAATGGACACACGAAATGTATACTGATGACACTGGAACCATTTTACATGTATGTGTTTCAACACAGACTTGTGAATGAGGCCTGAAAGTGCCCATTGCCTTTAGATAGTAGGTAAGGTTCCCATACACATTAGACTAAGGTCGGCCAAACCCCTTTCTTTCAGATTGTAACACTCACACAGATGTGTAAATCTAGCATCAGACTGTCGGCCGAGCACGTTGATATCGATCAACATGCTCGGTCGACAGTCTGATATTAGGTTCACACATCTGTGTGAGTGCTACTATCTGAGAGAAACAGGCTGATTTTTTTCTCAGCTGTCATCCTTGTTGCTTCAATTTTTTTCTTCTGTTTTTTTTCACTGAAGATGTGCTCGCTTCCAGCCAATACAAAACCCTTGGAAGGTCACATTTTTATTTAAGTTTTCACTTTCATCGAGTGAAGCCGAATAAATCAAGTCGGTATGTGATCGCAAGTGTGCAAATCACATGCATGAGGCCACGTGAAAGCTTTCTTGTACCAGGTGTAATGCAGCAGCTTGCAGCATTACTGTAATGGTCCAGGGTGTGTTCTGGCTTACCATGTACCTCTCCCTCAGGTGACTGATCACATGACTGTGACATCAGCACAGGTCCTGTATGAACTGAAGGATATATAAATCTTGGTGCTTCTGAGACAGGGAAGAAGGCGTGAGGCCTGTTCCCTGTGTGTGGAGAGGCTAGAGAAAGAGTGAGGCCTGGTGGAGCCTGGTGATGCCTGAAAGGCAGAGGCTGGATCCCTGAGTGTGTGGGGGACCCCAGTAGTCTTAGAAGGCAAGAGTCCTGGAAGGCAGAGGCTGGATGTTATGTGTGTAAACATACCAGTAGCCTTTGAAGGTATGAGGCCCAGAGGCCCCATCTGGGAAGCTGTAAAACCGCAGCAGTGGCAGACCGAGGTGAGAGAGGCAGCTAAAACCCGGCAAAGGTAAAAACGCTGTTTGATGTGGACATTTATATTGTTACCTTGCTGAAGGCTGTATCTGGAGCCAAGTGGACATATCTGTCACTGGAAAGGCTCTTGGACATTATATGTGTACTATGTCGACGAGCCACTGAGATGGACTCGGTTATGAGCGGTTTATGATAAGTAATAAACTGCTGGATTGTGAAATACCAGAAAGACGTTGCCTGTGTGCTTTAATTTACCCGGTGAAATGAGTGCCCCTCAGCATGATGAATAGCGCTGCCTTACACAGAGAATATTAATAATGTGCACACCGCAAGCTGTCACAATGCAGTTGTCACATACAGAGAATGTAGACTCTTGTTCCAAGTCTAGACAACCCCTTTTAATGATATTGACTGTATGTTTGGGCTTGTTGTCCTGCTGCAACAAAAAAATTTGGAGCCAATCAGACCCCTCCTTGAATATCTTGCCACCTGCCTCAACTAGGCATATACGGCCAAAATGATGCATGACAGAGCACATGCTGACTCCATCGGCATCATTATATTCAATGGCGCCGTCAGCGCATATCACTGAATGCTGTTTTGTGGGGTTCAGATCTAAGCCCGACAGAGCCACAGAACATATTTACACAGAACAGGCTGTCAATCACCCGAAACACAAGCAAAATGTTCATCCACTGAGTGAAATAAAATAGAAGCTTGCTTAAAGAGGTTGTCAACTACTTTAACATTTATGACCTATCCTTAGGATAGGTCATCAGTCTGTTCAGTGGGTATGCAACACCCAGCATCCCCGTCGATCAACTATTCTTGATGTCGGCGGCAGCCGGAACTACTCAGTTACCTATCCTAAGGTTAGGTCATCAATTTTAAAGTAGCAACCTCTTTAAATATCATTGTTCTCGGCAGCGTATAGTCCTGTATAAACATGTTTTGACGAGAACAATCATATTATACATTATGTGCACATGAGCATTTTAATGGAATTGTCTAGTTTTGTCATGTCATACAAATGAACTAAGTGAGGCCGCGCAAGTCTAGTCGGAATGTGGCCAGAAGTATACATATCCCATACTTGCGATCACATGATGGCCTGCTTTTATTAATAGGAGAATTCTAACAACTCGCAATGCACTTGCAGTGCAGATTCAAAAGTCTGCAGTCACAGGCTATTAAATGACTGCCAATCAGCTTCATATAACCAGTTGGTGGTCATTTAAATACGGCGATTGTCTAGAATAAATGGCTCCTTAGATCCATTACTTCATTGGATGACCTCTTCTCTGAATGGAAATGTTCTCATCCCATTCTTCTTCATCTGGTCCAGACGTCATTGTGACTTTGGACATTCAGAGCTTGTCTCTGCAGACTTCCCTCTTCTCTGGTCTTCTACAGATACATTGCCCTTAAAAATAACAGTGTCATTATAATTATGTCTAAATAAAAAATATCCACCCATGCTGTGCACTAAATAAGCCTTATGCTGTGCACCTGAATAAATAATTGCTCTTCACACATTATAACCACCATCTCTCCCGCATTAACTCTGGCCGTCACACTGGCTTTCCTTATGAGCAATATTCATCAAATCATCTCGCCTTAACAACTATGGCTTATACATGCTCCAAACTACATAATGTACCTGCGATATAAGCTATGGCCTCCACACTGTCCACATCTTAAGTGCCCCTCCGAATGCTGCCCTCTCTCCATACAGTACCCCCTTTTCACACCATACAGTCTCCATAATGTGTCCTCTCACTGTCCCTCATACACAGCTCCCCCCATACTATGTCCTTAAATTGTCTTTACTTTTGCATACGGCCCCCGCATACTGTGCCCTCACTTTGTATACTTAGTGAACACAGTCCACAGTAAAAGTTCCTTGCATATTCAGCTGTAGCATTTCAGCGAAAGAAAACAATGACAGATACTTGCTTCCAATGGATTGGACAGCGTATATCAGGTGTCAGGTCCTCTTTAAAGCAATATGGTAAAAACTTTGATTATTTTTAGTCTGATATTTTGCAACATATTTAAAGTATTAGTCATAAAAGTTGAATGAAAATTTTTTAACATGGAACATTTTTTTACAGATCTAATAGTTGAACTTATTTTAATTCTAAGATCTATTGATTAAAATTAACTTTGTTCATGGGACAACACCTTTAAAGCACTATAAAAACAGTTACCGTATAGCCCCCTTCATAAAAACATATATCATTTCACGAATTTCCTTGTATAAAGTAAACTATTTAGGATCAAGTTATATGCAGTGCAATATAATGATGACTATTCCATTTATTATCAAGAATAAGTTTGATTATATAGTATGCATTTTACAATTCAGAAATTGTGTATAAACTAAATTTGCTATCATAATTAAGGATATGTATGTATTTTTTTTCCATATGAAATATTAGCTCAATATGTGGCTTTCCAGAGAAAAACTGCACATAACTAGAAACAAAATGTCCTGGATGATTTTAGAATTACAATTGTGAAAATAGCAAATAAATCCTGGGATTAAACTGCAGTAGCTCAGGTTTGCATGATTTTCTTTTATTATTCTGGTGCAATAACTGTATGAAATGAATTAATAAATACCATTATTAAAAACAACTTATTTTTGTATGGGCTTATTTTGCAAAAATAATAATAATGATAATAATAATTGAATAAGTATTAATAATAATTATTTAAATAGATATAATACAAATTGATCCAGTAAGTGATTAGAATAATTTTGGAATTCAGTACAGTAAACTTGTCATACTAATATTTTCAAGGACATTGTGTCAGGAATTTGCAATCATTTCTCAGAACAAATCACTCCTCCATCAATAGGTGCTGAATCGATATGAAAATCCACTAATTTTAAGAAAGCAATCTGGTAAAAGTAGAAAAAAAATGTATTTTAGTCCAATTAAAATATTCAAGCTATATTCTACTGTAGTAGAAGGTTTTGCACTCTATAGTCTAATATATCCCTATGTATTGAGGATAGAAGTTCAACAGAGGAGCGCTACAAAGAAACTGAAATACTCTCCCTCCCTCGACTTGCCTCCCTAATGTCCATCAGGGCTCTGGCTTGCAAATTTTCTTTTACATTTTACAAATGGTGCATAGTCTCCATTGTCCCTGATTTTGGATCTGGTGTCTAGGGCTCAATTGTGCTGTGTATACTGCGCCTTTATGTATTGTCCACCATCAGGACTCTGGGTTTTTTAAATTACGCCCTGATTGCTGATTGCTTGGGTGCCAACTCTATATACTTGTGTTTTTCTTGGGTGTATAAGGGCTAATTTTGGCATATTACACCTAATGTATTATAGACACTTTATTTTCTTTGCACTTCTGATATGAGCCCATTATCAGGACTTCTGTGAATTATTTGCATTCAGCTCTGTCTGCATTTGTACCACTGTCTAATGCTTACACTCAGACTTATCATGTGTATCCATACTTTATTTACCATACAAGTATACGTAAGCTAAGGGCTTGAGTCAGGGCTGTATTTGGAGTTTCTGCTGCCCTAGGCACTGTCAGTGGTCGCCCCCCCCGTCGCGGCCATTTCCCCAAGTTTCATGTAGCTCCCCCCCATTCCATGTAGCACATATAAAAGGTTGGGGTGGGGGGGGGATTGGAGTGGCCCACACAGACCACAGGGCTGCAGCATTGCATATGAGGGGGCGATGGGAGCGGCCCACACAGACCACAGGCTGCAGCATTGCATATGGGGGTGGAGGGGGGGTGGTACCAGCCCACACAGACCACAGGGCTGCAGCATTGCATAGGGGGGTGGAGGGGGGGTGGTACCAGCCCACACAGACCACAGGGCTGCAGCATTGTATATGGGGGTGGGGGGGATGGGAGCAGCCCACACAGACCACAGGGCTGCAGCATTGTATATGGGGGTGGGGGGAGATGGGAGCGGCCAACACAGAACTGGGCTGCAGCAGGCAGGCTGTGTGCCCACTATGCATTTTTTAAGCAATTCCGCTGCAGAAATGCTTAAAAAATGCTTGGTAGAAGGTCTGCCATGTTCCCCAATGATAATCCGCATGTGCTGTACACATGCTTTGGAAATTTCCACTGCAGATTATCATTGTGGAAAAATCCACAGCACTACCAATTATTTTGCTGAAGCGCGGCGTTTTTGCCGCCATTGACTTTCATTGGAATGCATGTAATCTGCATCACTGCATCTGAACATGCAGAATCCATGCGTTTCAATGTGCGGATGGTTCCCGGGTTTGGAGAAGAGGAGACTCTCCTCCAGACCCGGGTACCATAGTACTTGTAAAAAGAAAGAATAAAATAAAAAATAAATATCATACTTACCTTCTGATGGCCCCTGGTGTCTGATGCGTCCTGGCTTGCCGGCAGCTCACGATGGTCTGAAAAGGATCTGCCGTGACGTCATTTAGTCATGTGACAGATCACGCGACCGCTGACGCTGGCAGTCCATCAGAAGGTAATTATATAAATATTTTTTATTTTTTATCATTCTTTTACGGTCACACTATATAAATCCATGCCGGTTGCATGGATTTATATAGTGTGACCAAGTTGTCAAGCAATTTCCAAGTGATGCTAAAATCGCTTGTCAACCCGCATGCGGAAATGCATGTGAAGAACGCTTCACATCCGCACGTCCCTGGCAGGAAAATGCATGTACAATCCGCTTGCGTTTTTTCTGCAAGGGAGATGCAGAAACGATCAAAAAAAATCCGAAGCATTTCTGCGTCGTGGGCACATAGCCTTACATTAATTGTAACTCAATATTGAGCACACGTAGCTATTTATACACGGCGGGAGGCTGCACGGCGCCATCTATACACGGCGGGAGGCCGCACGGCACCATCTATACATGGCGGGAGGCCGCACGGCGCCATCTATACACGGTAGGAGGCCGCACAGCGCCATCTATACACAGCAGGAGGCCGCACAGCACCATCTATACACAGCAGGAGGCCGCACAGCGCCATCTGTACACAGCAGGAGGCCGCACAGCGCCATCTAAACACAGCAGGAGGTTGCACAGCGCCATCTATACACAGCAGGAGGCCGCACAGCACCATCTATACACAGCAGGAGGCCGCACAGCGCCATCTATACACAGCAGGAGGCCGCACAGCGCCATCTATACACAGCAGGAGGCAGCACAGCGCCATCTATACACAGCAGGAGGCCGCACAGTGCCATCTATACACAGCAGGAGGCTGCACAGCGCCATCTATACACAGCGGGAGGCCGCACAGCGCCATCTATACACAGCGGGAGGCCGCACAGCGCCATCTATACACAGCGGGAGGCCGCACGGCGCCCCCCCAGAGACAGCGGGAGGCCGCACGCAGTCACACACACACAAACATATACAGACATATACATCCACGCATAAACACATTTAAAACACAAAAATACATATAAACAGACATCACACAATGATATCTGCCTACACACACACATACACAGACACACACAGACTCACCATTCCCCGACTCGGCTCCAGTCCCCCTGGCTCCTGCTCCTCTCCGGTGGTACTGTAAGTAGCAGTGCAGGGCGCGCACTGCGTGACGTCACAGCTAGGAGACACGGCCGCGCATCTTGAAATAATTGCAATATCTGTGCCATATAATACATTAGTGCAGAGGTGTGCAATTATTTTTCCCAAACATGAGATACATGAGATTCTGCTCATTACTATTATTATAGTATTATATTGATTTTTATTATTTAATATTGAACAAAATTAAGTATGATGACTAGCTGCTACTGCAGCTAATATTTGTTATGTTAGGGCTTATCGTAACATGTATTCTTACCTGTAGCAGCTAAACTAAACGATGTAATTTACTAGTGTATCATATGACTAAGGGTGCTATTGACGCGCCCCTGGGCCTGTGTCGCGCTGCGTTGCGCACGCGGGAGCTTACCCAGAGCCGGATCTCTTTAGGGTTGTAGTCTCGTGGCGGTGATCCGGTCCGTGCCCAGGGAGTCAGACTAAGTGGCGCTGTATTAGCGGTAGATGTTGGACGACTACGCCACCCGTTGAGTACAGCTAAGGAGCTGCTGCTGCAGGGCAGACCGCTGAGGCCGGTGGTAGGATTGTGCAGCGTGATAGTATAACCCCCAACGGGAGGGGTATGGCCTCAGGGCAGCCGACGTGGATGATGGGGTTAGCAGGAACCACTCGGAGACGGTACGGTGTAGTTCAGGGTCTTTACTGGTGACAAAGATAGACCCTCCCGGAGTACTGGCTAGCGATTGGGGCCTGGTCAGTCCTTGAGCAGATGGGATCTCCCCTGGCCAGGCGGAGTTGTAGGCCTCCCAAACTAACGATACTCTTCCGGCTACCTTGCTAGAGGCGGGTATAAGTAGCCCACGTCCCTGAGTGTACCGTGTGGTGCTCACCCGTATGGCCGGTGACTCGGGGCCTTCTAGTAGCTTCCGCTCCATGACGGCGGTGCTGGTCCCACGCGTGTGACCGTGCCTTCGGGTTTCTGGGTCAGAGGACCTGCAATCCCCTGCCGGTCGGTTTAGGCTGCTGGATAGGAGTTAGTCCCCACAGCCTCGGACTCCGGGTCCGGTGATAACTTCTCAGTCAGGGCGAGCTCTGCAGCTGCCAGCCCCTGACTCCTTGTAGCACTGCTCCCACAGAGCTCCTGATGTTCTTTTCCTATATCTGCTTCTCTGTCTCTACTTCTTCTCTACTCCCTAACCCTGCCTCAGCCCTAGGTTTATATAGGGGAAGTTCTTCCCCTCCCAGGACTGGGCAGGAGGTGTGGCATGCATAGGATCCCTGACCAAGAGACCTCCCACCTGCTCTCAGACGTAATATCTCTATCACTGTGGCAACCAGACCCCTGGGGTGTCACATTATCATGCACAGGAAACGTGTCAGGCTTTCCACACTTTTAATGACTTAAAATATTTCTCATTAAAGTATTGAATTTTATCTTCCTGATTGAATGTGCCATTCAATCCCTTTTTTTGTCTCTACTCTGGCTGCAATCACCAGCAGATCCTGGCACCCTCAAGAACAACTCCATATGTGAATTTCATCTGATTCAACCAATGTGGTGAGCTCCTAACCCCTCTCCTCTCCCCTCTACATGTCATATAATTTACTGTCATTTAGAAAGTTTATATAAAGCAGTGAATAATACAGCTCCTGTTATTAAGCCCCACAAGTATTTTAGTCAGCAGCTCCCAAAACAATATGAAGCCCCACATTCCTCACACAAAGTATGATTTCCCCTCAAACAGTAAGATGTCTCCACACAGCCTCACTACAAAGTATGATGTCCCAACATAGTATGACATCCCTATGCAGCCTCACTACGCATTATTATGTCCTCACACCGCCCCCATTCAGAATGATATAGCTGCACAGTCCCCTTATACAGTATTATGTTCCCATTCCCACACAGCCCCCTTACATAGTATTATTAATGATGAGCGAACGTGCTCGCCACTGCTCGGTACTCGACTGAGCATCACTGTGCTCGATGAGCTCGGCGCTCAGCGAGTATTTCAGGGTTGCTCGGGCGGGAACTCGGGTCCCCTCCATGCATGTTTGGCGCTCTTTAGAGAGCCAATGAACATGCAGGGATTGCCTGACATGCACTTTAATGCTGCAGCCATGTTGGTTGCGGGAATTACAGTGAATGGCTGGCCGCACAGCATCATCAGGTGTATATAAGACGGGGGGCCGCCATGCTCGTCACAGTCTACCCCGGAATGAGGCAGAGTAGGGAGAGCTTCTGCTGCATCAGGGAGAGATTTGCTTCTTCATAGTTAGTATAGGTATTCCACAACATATATCTATATCCATCTAAACCAACAGTCCTTCTGAGGACTAATCCAGCTGCATATAATCAGTGCTAGGCAGACAGGCAGTGTATGTGGCAGACTGCAGTGTATAATACAGCACAAGAGGGTCCATTGAACGTCCTGTCTGCTGCTGCTGTAATAATTACAGATATTTCTAGACAACACCAGATATAAGGGGCCAGAGCAATTTTTTTTATCTTAATCCTGGTTATTTGCTTAAAAAGCAATCCAGAGTACACCATTTTTCTGCTCACTGCAGAATAAAGCCAGATCTGTTCCACATTACATCGATAAAAATACAGAAATTTCAGCTGAACGTGGAAAATATTGGCCTCCTTTTCCATTCTGTTGCAGTGTGTCGGTGAATCTATTCACACTAGGTCTCCGTGTAGAATAATATTAGTAAATTACAGGCCTGCAATTTAAAGTCGTGGTTCTCTATTAGACATATCACAGAAAAGACTTCTAAAATCATACATTTCTTCCATTTTCATTCCGTTGCAGTGTGTCAGTGACGCTATTCACACTATGTCTCCGTGTAGAATAATATTAGTATATTACAGGCCTGCTATTTAAAATCGTGGTTCTCTGTCAGACATATCACATATAACTGCGTTCCAAAATCAGCCATTTCTCATGAAGGTGGAAATTATTGTCCTCCATTTAAAATGGGCAAGGTGCGTGTCAAGGGATGGGGAAGTGGACGTGATGGTGATGGTGCATGCAGAGGCCGAGGACGTGGCCGTGGGCAAGGTGAAATTGTGCCACAACAAACACCCACATCTTCTCGCTCAACCTTCCTGTCCCAATTAATAGGGGACCGCAGAGCACCACTATTGAACACAAAGAAGTGTGAAAAGGTTATTGGTTGAATAGCAGATAATTCTTCCAGTCACTTGGCCACTACCACCTCCACCCTGTCTTCCACAAATTCAAGTCTCAGTAGCCGTGAGTCTGGACCACATATTCCTCACCCTGATCTTCCTTCCTCCCACCATGCCGAGTTCCCAGAGTCAACTGATCCCACACTTGGAAACTCAGAAGAGCTGTTCACTTTTCCATTTGTAGATTCGGGCCTCTCACCCAGCCAGCTTCAAGCGAGCCAAAAGGAGAACGTGTGTAGTGATGCTCAAATATTGGAGCAGCCACGGTCACACAAAGGCAACGGTGGTAACATGCAATTACTGTCGCAAGAGGTGGATGATGATCCAGAAAGTCAGGAGGAGGACCAGGGTGCGAGGATGACATAGTAACTGAACCAACCTGGCAGAGGGACACACAGCGCAAGGACAGCAGCACACAGGGGGAGGGAGGCATAGCACTAAAACAGGCAGGAAGAAGCAGTATGGTGGCCGCAGCCACAAAGTGGGAAAAGGTTCCTCGTAACGCCAACACGACAGAAGTTGCCAGTACAACTGTTAGGTCTTCCCGAGCTTGGATATTTTTTATAGACTCTGCAGATAACCCCAAAAAGGCCATTTGCACCACCTGCCAGGCCAGCATAAGCAGGGGTAGCAAAACTACTAGCCTGACCACCACCAGCATGATCAGGCACATGGCAGCAAAGCACCCGACTAAGTGGGCCGAACCCCAGGGTTCAGTAACAGTGTCTTCGGGTTACATTACTGCTTCTTCCACTGTTGTGCATGCATGTCAATACCCTGTCCATGGCGCATGCCAAGATACCTCCTGCCCTGCACCTGTCATTGCACACTCTCAAGTAGCACCATCAGCATGCACGTTCATGTCCTTGTCTCAGCCCAGCATTCAATTGTTCCTACCCCAGTACTTGGAATGCAAGCGCAAATATGCAGCTAACGCCCAACAGGCTACACTACTAAATTCTCACATTTCGTGAATGCTTGGGCTCGAAATGTTGCCTTTTAGTCTTGTGGAGACAGGAGCTGTCCGCAACCTGATGGCGGCGGCCATCCCTCGGTATTCGGTCCCCAGCCGCCACTATTTCTCCCAGTGTGCCGTCCCCGCATTACATGAGCATGTGTCCCACAATATTAGGCATGTCCTGAACAATGCAGCTACTGGGAAAGTCCAGTCAACCACAGACATGTGGACAAGTGCTTGTGGGCAGGGATGGTACATCTCATGGATGGGTAATATATCGTAAGACGCGACCCAGTCGGACCTTGGGATGGAACACGTCCTTCTGATGCTGAGGATGGGGGGACCTGGGTCAATCAGGGTTGACCCACTGTCTCCAGCTCCTGCACTTCATCCTCCTCCTCTTCAAAATGCATCTCCAAAAAGACCACATTAGTCGCAAGCTGGAAGCACTGCAGCACTGCCTCAGTCAAGCGGCAACTGGCTGTGCTGAAGCTAATATGTTTAAGTGACAAACCACACAATGCTGAAGAGTTGTGGACAGCTCTGAAAGAGCAGGCAGATCAGTGGCTGACACCACTGAACCTACAGCCAGGCATGGTCATGTGTGACAATGGCCGGAACCTGGTCACGGCTCTGAGGCAAGGCGAGCTCACACAAGTACCATGCCTGGCCAATGTGCTTAACCTCGTGGTTCAGCGGTTTCTCAAAACCTACCCGGATCTGCTGGTTATGCTTGTCAAAGTATGCTGCCTGTGTGCCCATTTTAGAAAGTCAGCTACAGTTTCCGCCATCCTTGCCATGCTTCAGCAGCGTTTGCAGCTTCCAGCTCACCGACTGATCTGCAATGTCCCCACGCATTGGAACACTACATTGCAGATGTTGGGAAGGATTTGTGAGCACAAGAGGGCAGATGTTGACTACCAGCATCAACAAGGCCATTGGTATTCAGGTCAGACTCCACACATAAAACCTCAGGAGTGGACATGGATGTCAGACATCTGTATCATCCTCCAAAGCTCTGAGGGCTCTACCAAGATGGTGAGAGGCAATGACGCCATAATTAGCATCACCATCCCACTTCTCTGTCTTCTGAAATGCTCTCTGCTCTCAATTAAAGAGGATGCATTGCAGGCGGAGCAAAAAGAGATGGAGCAAGGAACCATACAGTGTGATTACACACAGCCCAGCCTCATCTCATCCCAACATGGATTGGGTGACAATGAGGAAGAGGAGGAGGAGGAGAAAGAACAGGAGCTATATTCATGTGCTATAGACGGTACTACCTGCACAACTGTCATACCGTCTGTTCATTGTGGATGGCCTGAGGACAGGGAGGAGGAGGAAGAGGAGGAGGATAAGGAGGAGAACATGGTCAGTCATCCTCTTGGTGAGGATATGGAAATCTTGCCTCTTTGCAGTCTGGCACACATCGCTGAGTTTATGATATGCTGCCTTTCCCGTGACCCTCGCATTGTCCAAATTTTTGGTGACAGTCATTACTGGTTGGTGATGCTTCCAGACCCACGCTACAAGGAGAACTTTATGTCTCTTATTCCCTTGGAGTGCAGGCCTAATAAAATGGGGCAGTATGAGAAGGTCCTTCTTGCAGAATTATTTAAAAAGTTACCATCTGAAAAAGCTGGTAGCCGAGGTGACAGTTCATTGGACAACCAAGGAGTACAGGCGAGAGAGACACAAATGCAATCCAGCAAAGGCAGGGGAACACTGTCAAAGTTCTGGGACAGTTTTCTCAGACCTTCCCATCGCTCAGGCCCTGAGGTGAGGTACTCTCACAAAGAGTGCAAAGTTTCAGAAGATGGTGAGGGAAATACCTTGCCGATCGTACCAACATCCTCCTTGATTCCTCTGTGCCCTATAATTATTGGGTATCCAAGCTGGACACGTGGCATGAACTGGCTCTCTACGCCTTGGAGGTCCTGGCCTGCCCTGCCACTATCGTTTTGTCAGAGTGGGTTTTTAGTGCCGCCAGTGGAATTATAACCGATAGCCTGAAAATGCAAGTGAAAATGCTGACAGGCTGACTCTTTTAAAAATGAACAAGGGCTGGATTGGGCCACACATCTCAACACCACCGAATTATAGCAGCATAACATAAACTCAAATACCATTTGTTATTTTGGGGAGGTCTAACTCTATTCCCATGCACCTCTATCTTCACATCCAGACATGGGTATACATTTTCAGATTTTATGTATTTGCTCTTGTCCTCCTCCTTCTCCGCATCCTCATCCTCCACCATCATATCACCACCATATGTACAATATCAACATATCTACATCTCTTGCAAGGGGCACTGGAGTTCCTCCAAATTTTTGGCAGCTGTTGCTTCAATGCATAGGCAAACAGTATGGGAGACCCACTTCCTAATAATGGGAACATTGTTTTCAGGAGGCCCTCTGACCTCTACGTCTCTTGCAAGGGGCATTGGATTTCCTCCAAATTGTTGACAGCCATTGCTTCACTGCATAGGCAAACAGTATGGGAGACCAACTTCCTAATAATGGGAACATAATTTTCAGGAGGCCCTCCAACTTCTATGTCTCTTGCAAGGGGCATTGGAGTTCCTCCAAATTTTTGGCAGTGGTTGCATTCACTGCATAGTCAAACAGTATGGGAGACCTACTTCCTAATAATGAGAGCATTTTTTTCAGGGGGCCCTCCCATCTCTACGTCTCTTGCAGGGGGCATTGGAGTGCTTCTAAATTTTTGACAGCCATTGCAGTCAGTGCATAGGCAAACAGTATGGGAGAGCCGCTCCTTTCTAATGGGAAAATGTCATTACTGAGGCCCACCTCTATGTGTCTTTAAATTGTTATCTGGGTTTTTCCTAAATTTTGGCAGCCGTTGGACTCACTTGATACCCTGTAACTGTTTAGCAGACTGGCTCCTTTCTAATGTTAACATGTCATTACTGTGGCCCTATTCTATGTGTCTTTTAATTGTTAGTGTGCTTTTTTCTAAATTTTGGCAGTCGTTGGACTCACATCATACCCTATAACTGTATAGCAGACCCACTCCTTTCTAATGGAAACTTGTCGTTACTGTGACCCTGCTCTATGTGTCTTTAAATTGTAAGTGGGGGTTTTCCTAAATTTTGTCAGCCATTGTACTCACTGCATACCCTATAACTGTATAGCAGACCCTTTCCTTTCTAATGGGAACATGTCGTACTCGTTACTGTGGCCCAGATCTATGTGTCTTTAAATTGTTAGTGGTGTTTTTCCTACATTTTGGCAGCCCTTGCAGTCACAGCATGGGCATTACTACTATAGGAGCCCGCTCCTTTATAATTGGAACATTTTTTTTACTGAGACCCTCTTCTATGTCTCTTCAAAGGGGTATTGGGTTGCGCCCAAATTTTTGGCAGGCCTTGCAGTCACTGCATATGCAATAACATTATAGGAGACCAACTCGTTAATAATGGTAATAGCAAAGCATAGCCGGCTGATGGCTCTCTAACAATAGCGAGGGCCGACTGCTGGCCCTTTAAGAATAGTAAGGGCCGCCTGATGACCCTAAAAAAATAGGCTTTGTGACTTTCAGAGTCCCTCCATCATAAATGAAACAGGATGTGTCTGATGATGTGTCACACACCACGTGGCCAGATAAGGTTGTAAAATGTTAAAATGACATTTCCCGGTGAATACATTTGTCTTAAAAAATAACGTAAAACAAAATAAAATTAATAAATAAAAAAAACACAGTAGGATATTTGTTTAGTTAAAAAAAACAGACTCTCCAATGTAGCCTTAATGTAATCACATAGTTCAGCTCCTGCACCTCCTGCTCCAGTTCAGCCTCCATCTCCGAAATGACGACATCAGTCACAAGCTGAAAGCACTGCAGCTCTGCCTTGGCCAAGGGGCAACAGGCTGTGCTGAAAATAACATGCTTAATGCTTAGGTGACAAACTGCCCACCGTTGCAGAGTTGTTGAAAGCTGTAACACAGCAGCCTGATCTGTGGCTCTCACCGCTGAACATACAGCCAGGCATGGTCGTATGTGACAATGGGCAGAACCTGGCGACAGAGAAATGACAGCAGGAGTAGATACGGTTTCCCTCTATTCCAGTCCTTTCACCGAGCTAAAGAATATGGCTGTGGTGGAATACAACTCCCACTGAGAAGCAGTGGACTGTCTCTGTACTGTCCCTTGCCATATTCACCTGTCCATGTGTTTGTGGTTAGGCGGTCCTTCCCAGTAAGTGCACTGGGGAGGGCACGGGTAATGTTATGGGACCCGCGCTTGAGGAAGGTGGAGATCATACCAGGAGAAATATTGGCTGCTGGGGACAGAGTATGGACAACTGGCTGTCGCCGCCATGAGATTGTGAAAAGCTTCCGCCTCCATGAGCCTAAAAGGCCACATTTCAAGTGCCCAGAAATCTGACAGTTTACTATTGCGTGCCTGTGGGTGGGTGGGAGGGTGGCTGGCTGCATACTTGTGCTTGCATTCCAAGTAACAGAAAACTAAGCAACTGGTGGCCTCTATCATCATCATGGCCTCATCTCGACACTATGAACTCTCCCGATGGAGAAGCCAGGGCCCACCGGAGCAGTCTCTGGTTCTCTGGTGGGTCCGTCCAACCCTGAGGAGAAGCAGCCCTGGCTAAGAAAAGTGTGTGGGAAGGTTCCCGGACACACTATGGCTGCTTTTTTTTAATGTGGATTGGACGTGCTTAATTGCATGTTATTTCTCAAACCACATTTCAGATCAGGCCATTGCCCAACTCTGTAGTCATGAAATTAAAGGGCAAAGAAAAATGTTTGTGTGTCGAAGCACCGACAAGTGTGAGCTGATGTTGGATGGGCTGCCATTGCTTATGCGACAAGCTGCATTAAAGGACTTCCTGGGAGAAATGACAGCCGGAGTAG
Organism: Phyllobates terribilis; assembly: GCF_046119375.1. NCBI lineage: Eukaryota > Metazoa > Chordata > Amphibia > Anura > Dendrobatidae > Phyllobates > Phyllobates terribilis. The sequence goes on along the minus strand of NW_027362769.1, from coordinate 248,375,731 downwards.
ATACTGTTTTCCTCTATGCCAGCCCTTTCACCGAGCTAAAGAATATGGCTGTGGTGAAATACAACTGTCACTGAGAAGCAGTGTCAGACTGAAAAACATTGGGCCCACCAGAGGATTTGAGTCTAAGGGCCCACCTTTCTTCCCCGCTCAAGAGCCCCATAGCAGCTGCAAAGTTTGCTTCTTTCATGAACTCTCCTGATGGAGAAGCCAGGGCCCACCCGAGGATTCACTGGTAGGCCCGTTAAACCCTGCCGAGAAGCAGCCCTGGCTAAGAAATGTGTTTGGGTAGGTTCCCGGAAAGTTTATGGCTGCATTTTTATTGTGGACTGGCTCCTTACCGTCCCTGGCCCCATTTACCTGTCATCGTGTTTGTGGTTAGGCGGTACTTCCCACCTAAGTGCACTGGGGAGGGCCCGGGTAATGTTGTGGGACCCCTGCTTGTGGAAGACGAAGATGACACTGGGAGAAATAGTGGCGGCTGGGGACCGAGTATGGACACCCGGCCGCCGCCACCTTGAGATTGTGAACAGCTTCCGCCTCAACGAAACTAAAAGGCCACGTTTCAAGTGCAAGTAGCTGTCAAAAATTTGGCAGTTTAGTATTGCAGCCTGTGGGTGGGTGGCTGGCTGCATACTTGCACTTGCATTCCAAGGAATGGGGTAGGGACAACTGAACACTGCGTTGGTACAAGGACGTGGACGGTGATTGTTGTAAGTCTGCAACGACAGGTGCATGACGAGAGGCATCTTCGCATGCCCTAAGGATCACTTATGATGGGCACACTTTTAGGCACTGACCTGGGAGTCAGAGAAGCTTCCAGGGCGCTTGCTCATGCTGTTCCCATGTCTTTTCAGCACTGTATGCATGTGTTTGATGATGTGTCACACACCACATGGCCAGATAAGGTTGTAAAATGTTAAATTGACATTTCCCAGTGAATGCATTTATCTTGGTTGAAAGCATTGCAAAAGTGCAAAAACGCATCAAAAACGCTACGTGTGAACATAGCCCAAGGTGTGGAGGAGCATTTTTGTTTTTGTTTATTTATTTTGCTTATATACAAGTCATAACCCTGGAAAGGATGTTCCAGGGTAATGACTTTTGGTTTTGTTTTTACATGTCTTATTGTGAGTCCATAAAAGTGGCGTAATACCTCTGACAACATTGTTGACAGCAGTGACCTGGGCATCCGAAAAGCTTCCAGGTGTCTTCCCCATGCTGATCCCATGTCATTTGAGCACTGTTCCTATCGATTTGGGCAATATTTAGGCCCTCTGCAGACCGCTGGGGGGGTTGGCAGTGAGGGAAATTCAGAAGATGTCCAAGCCTACAAGGCATAGACGCAAAACTGGGACTGTCTCTGTATCTGGTAAAGTTGGAACTAGAGATGAGCAGATCAATTGACAGGACTCCAGTCCAGCCTCCAGATCAGTGGAGGCTGGACGGGAGGCCACAAATCTCTTAAGCTCCGGTTTCCCTGGTGCGACTGTTGATTAGCCAGAGCAGGCTAAAGTCAAATCCATCTGTGAATCATCCTCATCTTAAGTTGGGACCTGAAATGTATTTTTTGTTCATTCATTCACAGTCATAACTGTTTCACGTGATTAATTTTTTTCAGGAGATATTCCACATTATGTACTTAAATTTCATGGGTGCCAATAATGATGAGCAAGACTGTATGTATCAGTATGATCTGCATGTGGTGTCACTGCCTGAAATACAGATCAAATACACAAAACTCTCTAAGTGGTGTCAGCAGAGACTTTGGCTCAATAGATTCAGCTCCTTCCTTCAATGTTGTAGATTGTGGGTTGAAGTCCCAGGGAGACTCACAAAAAATTAAAATGTCATTATTGTATATGTTTTTCATTATTTATTAGTAAATTATTAGGAAGAAAAATATTTTTTATTTTCCCTCTAGAATACGTGGACATATAAATACACTGTTATATACAATGCATCTCTATGTATGTTTAACATGCCTGTGGGTCTACTGGCTACAATACAGGTCAAGTGTACAAAATTCTCCTTAGGCTGTCATTAGATCTTGTGGCTCAATAGCTTTGCCTCCATCCTGCAATAATAGAGGTTGTGGGTTCAAGTCCCAGGGAGAGTCACAAAAAGAAGAAAACTTTTTTGTAGGTTCCATTTATTTTTGCTTACAAACATTGATTTAAAATGCTGCCTGTGTGAGTTGCTTTTAGGCACATTCCACAATGTAAAAATGCAGTTAAATGCATAGACAATTGCCTTCAGATGACTCTAAAGATAAAAGTCTAAGGGGTTCAGATCGGGAGACCTTGGTGGCCATTAAACTGGCCGACAACGACCAATCCACTTTTTAGGAAACTGTTCATGTAGGAATGCTCAGACCTGACACCCATAATGTGATGGTGCACCATCTTGTTGGAAAAACTCAGGGAACGTGCCATCTTCAGTGCATAAAGAGGGCAACACATCATCATGTAGCAATTTTAGATATCCAGTGGCATTGAGGTTTCCATTGATGAAAAATGGCCCCACTATCTTTGTATTCCATATACCACACCTTTTATAAGTGGTCATAAACTTGGTAAAAAACTCATGAAAGAATAAAGTTATGTTAAAACTAAGCACACCATTGTTTTTCTTACGAAATTCTCAATAAGTTTGATGTGTCACATGACCCTCTTCCAATTGAAAAAAATAAAGTTGAATCCAAAGTGGCCAACTTCAAAATGGCCACCATGGTCACCACCCATCTGGAAAAGTTTTCCCCCTCCCATATACTAATGTGCCACAAACAGGAAGTTGATATCACCAACCATTCCCATTTAATTTAGATGTATCCATATAAATGGCCCACCCTGTACACACACACACACACACACACACACACATACACACACACACACACACACACACGCACGCACGCGCACACACACACACACACACACACGGGAGAGACCATTCAAACAATCTGGAACATGGTGGTGAGAAGCTGGCCAGAGAAGTCATTAAATTAGTCAGGTCTCTCTGTATAAACACAGGTCAACTTTTCAAACTATGATCTCTATCTGTAATGCAATAGCACTACTGTACAGAGAAAAACATACCTGGCTGCAATTGCGCAGTCAGGCTCTGATTCATGTGACCCATTATTCAGGCAACATGAATTGTATTGCAACTTCACTTTAATAAAATGAAAGAAATAAGTTATATGTACCAAAAAATGATGCTGAAAATACAACTTATTCTCAAAAAAACAAGCTCACATAAAATAGTTGAGGCTCTCGGAAAGCAACAAAGAACAAAATGTACTTTGACCTGAAAGCCCAAAATAGGCCAGTCTTAAAAAGATGATAATGAATCAAATCTTGACATCTATAAGGAAATTATTCAAAAATAAATAAAAATTTTGAATTACTTTTTACATTTATGCTTACTCTATAAAGAAAACAAAAACAAAATTTAAGGAGGAAAAGAGGAGGGGCGTAACTAAAGTAGCTGCAGGGGCTACAGTCACAACCGAGCCCTGAAGAATAGGGAGACCCTGCGGCCCATATGAGAACTCCAATATTCTCAAGTATCTGTGATAGTTTGGGGCTGTATTGGAGATTTTGTATTGTGCTCACAAGCTTCAATTTATGATCGTATTGCTTCTTTAAAAGAAATACTTTCACCTCTTTTCACTATCTGGGCTAACAGCTTTCAAGATAAAATTATATAAAAATGCAGATATCGTGAACACAGGCCAGCATTGTTTTACGATTATTTATTCCACTATAAAAAGGTGGCAGTTATCAGTAGTGTCTGGTTCCTTTGTAAGGAACGTGTTCTTGTAAGCTGTTGTTTGCTATGCACCTTGCAAGCGCTGCTTTGAAGCTGACTAGATTGCTGAAGCTTTAGTATCACTGCTTTCTTCTTTAATGCTGCAGAGTAGAGATGAGTGGATCTTTAAAATTCAAGTTTACTGGCTTCACTGAATTTTCCATGAAAATTTGATTTGCAGCGTATAGATTTCCACAAATCGCATAATTAAAAAGTTCCCCTTATAGTCAAATGAACCCATTTCAAGCTTTGTAATGCAAACACAGCTTTTTAATATCCAAATGGCAACATCCAAAAGTGCCTGAAAGTGTACAATAATCTAGGCCTGATTCAGCTTGACAAAGATTTGGTTTGTCAAACTCATAGAGGATAACATGGTTCGCTTTGATGTGACAAATCCACTGACCACGCTGAACATCTTCTCGGATATTACAATGGAAACTGGACATGATAGTATGCCAAAAGCAAACTGGTCCAGTTCTTGCCACTGGTCCAATTTGTTGACCCAAAAATTCACGAGATTAGGGGTTTTGCTTTGTGAAAGGATAAAGTCTAGGAAGGACTGAGATTAGTTATTCAGGTGGTACAAATCTGTTTGCTGATGTTTACCAATTTTTGCACCATAAAATAAGTGATCTGGTTAATCCTGTCATTTATTGTAACTTGGTGTTGCTAATGCCTCAGTTATTTGTAAAATTGGTAATTTTGTGAAAGAAAATGGCACTTTTGGAATTCAAAGCATTTATTAAAAAATGTGGCCTTTTCTGATAATTTTTCCCATTCTGACTTACCCTCGACTTGGGCTGAACACTTGGGGAAGTGTAGGCTCTGCATGGATCGCATACTCGTCACTTGGTCATACAAGTGGACAGCAAAAGTCTAGTGTGTAAAAACTTCAGCAAATAAATTGCAATGCTTCCTCCTCTAAAATGTCTTATTAATTTTGGAAAAAAATAATCATGTCTAATTTTGTGTCATAATTTTAAACAATTTTGCTTTTTTGACCCACTATGCACTGGAACTGCACACGAAGAATTGTTGACTCTACAAGGAGTGCATAGTAGTCATCTTGTTATACTTGCGGTTGGCAACCGTCCACTTTGCAAAAACTTCACCAATTGAATACAGATTTTCCTGCTAATATGCCAATTCCACCACATCAAAAACTTCTGAACAACTTTGGAAAATGTGATAATTTTGGTAAAGAAAATTGCAGTCATGAAAGTGAAAGAATTTTGGCTTCATAATTTTTAACAAATTTTTCCTCTCTGACAATTTTTCTCTTTCTGACCTGCCGTGCTCAGTGTCCACACAATTGGAATTATTGGCTTTACAGGCAGTGGGAAACGTTTTTCTAGTCAGTATACAGTCAGCAAATGTGCAAAAGCTTTGCCGATTAGGGAACACAGATTCTCCTAATTACATGACATTTCCACATCCCCACATCTTCTGAACAATTAGGAAAAAAAATGATAATTTAAAAAAGAATTCATTTATGAAGCCCATAGAATTTTAATTTGATTATTTTCAACAAATTTGCCCTTTCTCATAATCCTGATCAGGGTGAAACAGTGAAAAATCAATCCAGATGCAGATACAATAATATTTATTTTTACATAATATGATAAATTTGCTCAAAAATTACTGCATGTTGAACTCAAACCTGGCAGGATTGACTTTTGGTGCAATTCGCACACTTAAGTAGGTAAACACGTGTCTTTATATTTCAGGATAATGTAGTTTAAAAAAAAGACACATGCCGTTACTAAATAGAATGGGACCAGAAAATGTAGGCAGAATCATGTTCGAATAGCAAGCACATGCAATTAGCCACTGTATTCAGGTGGCGTGTGTACACGTCTTATTTTAGACTATAAGAGCAATGAAGATGGTTCAAAAATTATATTAAGCAACTCGCACAGTTAAGTAGGTAAACACTTGTGTTTAAGTTTCAGGATAAGGGAGATTTTTCTAAAAATAAAAGGTGTGTTTCCAAACACAGGGAGCACACTTTCATTCACAAACAGAAACAAGCCTTGAATACAGAATTTGGAATTAATTGTAAAATTTTCAATGAGTGGTTCATTACTATCTTTGCTTGCTGGCACTATGTGAAAACAAAAAATTAGCTATTAAGGTGCTGTTGCTGTTCCATATCAGATGTATTAACCGGTTCCCGACCGCCCACTGTAGATAAACGTCCGCGCTGCCTGGGCTCTGTGCAGCGCCGACGTTTAAAAACGGTGGGTGGTCTCGCAGCGCTCAGGACCCCTAGGGTCCTGCAAGCGCTGCGATTCCGGTGCAGAGCGTTAGCTCTGACAGGGAACATCATCGGGACCTGATTAGATCAGGTCCCAGTGATGTTAACCCTTAGCTGTCATCTATATGCTGTGATCTATAGTGATCACGGCATATAGGAGACAGCAGGAGGAGAGGGGGTCGTCAACTTACCTCTCCGAAGACCTCCGTGTCCTTCCAGGACCTGGGGTTGCTATGGCAGCTGGAGGTCACATGACCGCCTCCAGCTCTGCCATATATGGTGTCCTGTCTGGCTCAGCTACAGCTGAAGCCTGGCAGGACACACTGACTGTGTGAAGATCTCATGTAATGTAATATATGTCTATTACATTACATGAGATCAGTGATCAGAAAAATAAAAATTAATGTCCCATACAGGGACTAAGTAAAAATGTGAAAAAAAGTAAAAAAAAAGTTTTTAAACTATTAATAAAAAAATCACAAAATAAATAAAAATAAATAAATAAAATATTAAACCAATAAATCCGTATATTTTTACAAAACCAAAAAAAGTACACATATTTGGTATCGCCGCGTCCGAAACAACCCGAGCTATAAAACTGTCGCACTAATTAACTCCTTCTGTGCACACCGTAATAAAAATAAATAAAAAACGGAGCAAAAAAATATGCTTTTTCATCATATTGCCAAACAAAAAGTGGAAAAAAATGCGATCAAAAAACAAAATAGAAATAAAAATGGTACCACTGAAAACGTCATCTTGTTACACAAAAAAAAAGCCGCCATACAGCTCCATCAGCCGAAAAATAAAAAAGTTATAGCGCTCAGAATAAAGCAATGCAAAAAAAATATTTTTTTCTATAAAATAGTTTTATTGTGTAAAAACGCCAAAACATAAAAAAATACAGTAAGTGTAGTATCGCTGTAAACGTACTGACCCGAAGAATAACGCTGCCTTATCACTTTTACCACACGCAGAACGGCATAAAAAAAAAACTCAAAAAACAATTCCTGAATTGTTTGTTTTTGTTAATTTTACCTCCCAAAAAACGGAATAGAAAGCGATCAAAAAATGTCACGTCCCCAAAAATGGTACCAATAAAAATGTCAACTCGTCCCGCAAAAAACAAGCCATCACATGACTCTGTCGGCCGAAATATGGAAAAATTATAGCTCTCAAAATATGGTGATGCAAAAACTAGATTTTGCAAAAAAAGCGTCTTTTAGTGTGTGACAGCTGTCAGTCATAAAAACCCGATATCAATCTGGTATCTCTGTAATCACACCGACCCGAAGAATAAAGTAATCTAATCAGTTATATCACACTAGGAACGGCGTAAAAAATAAATAAAACCAATTCTTCACCTGCTACTGATTTGTTTATTATGTCCCCAAAGATCCCAGTAAGGCTCTGCCCACATTTATCCTGTGCTCTGCGCTGAGCACTTACACCAGAGTTTCCGTGTAAATCTCTGAAATACATGATTCAGCCGGAACCCATGACGGAAGATTCCCTGTAATGAGACAGATATAGGCCACTGTGGACGCCGTCTAGCCTGGGATCCCACGGTGTCATTTGTTTTAGGCGTGCATAAAAGTGCGGTTGGCCACAGTTTTGTGCACTTCTGAAAAAAAGGACACCGCTACACAGAGGCCAGACGGTGTCCAGAGTAACTCTGCTGCCTCATTACAGTGAATGGATCCTGCAGGGGTTTCATCTGAATTACATCACTTGGAAATTTAGATGGAAACCCCGATGTAAGTGCTCAGCCTAGAGCGCCGGATAAATGTTACGTAAAATGTTCCCAATAAAAGCTTCAACTCAGTCCTCAAAAAAGCTAGTCCCCACTCAGGTCCGTCATCTGTTAAAAATATAAGGGACTTCCAAGTTACTGGTAGCAGAAAGGCTCTGGAAAACCAAAATGACCCTTGCCCCCCAAAAGAAATTCAGAAAATTTTGTGCTCCCAAATCCAAATGCCTATTCTACAATAATTTGTTCTCCAATTGTCAAATAGCACTCCGTCCCCCCCAGATCTCACCGTATGGCTAAGCGGTACGATACAGCCACATATGGGGTATTGACACTTTTAGAAGAAATTGTGTGACACATTTCGGCACCATTTTTACCCATTGCCCTGTGTGAAAATGTAAAATCTGAGGGTAAAACATTTTTTTGTGGTAAAAATATAATTATGATTTTTTCACTGCCCAATGGTATAAATTTAAAAATTAAAAAATACTCACTACTTCCCTAGATGAATTCCTTGAGAGGTGTAGTTTACAAAATGGGGTCATTTGTGGAGGTTTCTGCTGTTTTGGCATGTCAGCGACTCTTCAAATGTGACATGGTGTCTGCTGCCTATCCCAGCCAACATAGCGCTCCTTTCTCTTCCGAACCCTGCCGTACACCAAAGCAGTGGTTTTCCCCCACATATGGGGTATCGGCGTACTCAGGAGAAATTGTACAACAAATTTCATGGTGCAATTTCTCCTGTTACCCTTATGATAATGCAAAATTAGGGGATGAAAAACATTTTTTATGGGAAAAATGTGAAAATTTTATTTTCACGGCTCAATATTATAAACTTCTGTGAAGCAGCTGGGGGTGCAAGGTGCTCACCACACATCTAGATAAGTTCCCTAAGGGGTCTAGTTTCCAAAATGGTGGCACTTGTGGGGGGTTTCCGCTGTTTAGACACATTAGGGGCTCCACAAATGTGACATGGCGTCCGCTAATTATTCAAATAAATTTTACATTCAAAAAGTCAAATGGCGCTCCTTCCCTTTCAAACCCTGCCGTGCGCCCAAACAGTGGTTTTCCCTCACATATGGGGTATCGGCGTGTTCAGGAGAAATTGCACAACAAACTTCATGGTGCAATTTATCCTGTTACCCTTATGATAATACAAAATTAGAGAATGAAAAAGATTTTTTGTGGGAAAAATGTGAAAATTTTATTTTTACGGCTCAATATTATAAACTTCTGTGAAGCAGCTGGGGGTGCGAGGTGCTCACCACACATCTAGATAAGTTCCCTAAGGGGTCTAGTTTCCAAAATGGTGGCACTTGTGGGGGGTTTCCACTGTTTAGTCACATTAGGGGCTCCCCAAATGCGACATGGCGTCTGCTAATTATTCAAACAAATTTTACATTCAAAAAGTCAAATGGCGCTCCTTTCCTTTCAAACCCTGCCATGCGCCCAAACAGTAATTTGCCTCCGCATATGGGGTATCAGCGTGTTCAGGAGAAATTGCACAACAAATTTCATGGTGCAATTTATCCTATTACCCTTATGATAATGCAAAATTAAGGGATGAAAAACGGTTTTGTGGGAAAAATGTGAAAATTTTATTTTTACAGCTCAATATTATAAACTTCTGTGAAGCACCTTGGGGTTCAAGGTGCTCACCACACATCTAGATAAGTTCCCTAAGGGGTCTAGTTTCCAAAATGGTGTCACTTGTGGGGGGTTTCCACTGTTTAGGCACATCAGGAGCTCTCCAAACGCAACATGGCGTCTGCTAATTATTCAGACAAATTTTACATTCAAAAAGTCTAATGGCGCTCCTTCCTTTCCGAGCCCTGCCGTGCGCCCAAACAGTGGTTTTCCCTCACATATGGGGTATCAGCACGCTCAAGAGAAATTGCACAAAAAATTTTGGGGTCCATTTTTTTCCTGTTACCCCTGTGAAAATAAAAAAAATTGGGTCTAAAGTAACATTGTTGTGAAAAAAGTTAAATGTTAATTTTTTTCTTCCACATTCCAAAAATTTCTGTGAAGCACCTGAAGGGTTAATAAAGTTCTTAAATGTGGTTTTGAGCACCTTGAGGGGTGCAGTTTTTAGAACGGTGTCACTTTTGGGTATTTTCTGTCATAAAGACCCCTCAAAGTGACTTCAAATATGATGTGGTCCCTAAAAAAATGTTTTTGTAAATTTTGTTGGAAAAATGAGAAATCGCTGGTCAACTTTTAACCCTTATAGCTCCCTAACAAAAAAAAATTTTGGTTCCAAAATTGTGCTGATGTAAAGTAGACATGTGGGAAATGTTATTTATTAAGTATTTTGTGTGACATATTTCTCTGATTTAAGGGCTTAAAAATTCAAAGTTTGAAAATTGCAAAATTTTCAAAATTTTCGCCAAATTTCCGATTTTTTCACAAATAAACGCATGTGATATCAAAGAAATTTTACCACTATCATGAAGTACAATATGTCACGAAAAAACAATCTCAGAATCAGGGGGATCCGTTGAAGCGTTCCAGAGTAATTGCTTCATAAAGTGACAGTGGTCAGAATTGAAAAAATTGGCCTGGTCACGAAGGCAAAAACAGGCTCTGGTGCGAAGTGGTTAATTCAGAGTCACACACTGAGGGGTGATAATGAGTCTCACTCCCATTTTCAAAATAACATTAGGTAATTGCAGCTCACAGGTTATATAGTGGCCATGTGGTCTGCAACTATGGTCGGTAAACCTCTACTAATACATATTATGTGGGATGCTTGTGTATGGAGCAGATTAGTGAGCTGAACCTGCACCATACTCAGCAATTGTCATATAGCAGCTGAGCCCACACCATTGGTAGTTCTGGTGTTGTTTTCAGGTACTGTTGATGGTTCTGGTGCAGTATTCATACACTGGTATTGATTCTAGTGCTGTACACATGTAGTAATGATGATAGTTCTGTGATGCATTAATTTACTAATAGTGGTTATGGTGATGTTTTCATGTACTGACGGTGGTTCTGGTAATGCATTCATGTACTGATGACAGTTCTTGTGATGTATTCATGTATTGATAGTGGTTCTGGTGATGTGTTTAAGTACTGATAGTGGTTCTGGTGATGTTTTCATTTAATGATGGTGCTTCTAATGATGCATTCATGTGCTGATTGTAGTACTGTTGGTGGTTCTGGTGATGTTTTCCTGTATTGATGGTGATTCTGGTGATACATTCATGTACTGATAGTTGTTCTGGTGAGTTGATGAATTAATGTACTCATGATGGCAGTTCTTATGTTGCATTCAAGTACTGAATGTTGTTTTGGTGATGTTTTCATGTACTCATGAAGATTCTGGTGATGCATTAATGTAATGATGGTGGTTCTGGTGATGTATTCGTGTTCTAATGATAGTTCATGTGATGTTTTTCTGTACTGATTGACTTGTGTTGTATTATTTCATAAGACACAATGATTTTTTTTTCCCTATACTGCAATACTGTATTGTATAACTATAGGATTTATGCTGATAAGAGTAGGAGTCTGGGAAAAAATAAAGAGATTAAATTCACAGAGGGAGAAAGATAATAGAGATGTTAGCAACAATAATGCCAAACTCAGTGTAATTGACCAGAGGTGTGGTGTAGATGGTACAAATCATTTAATGCATTTATTGCAAATTTTAAAGTAACTTTTTGAGAGTTATTCAAGACAAAAAAACTTGTAAAAATGCAGTTCTACAAAGATATTATATAATATTGCACTCCAAAAGTGAAAAAACTACAAATTCAGACTTGTTTTTTTGGTTGAGCCCCTTTCTCATTTTTTTATTTTTCTCTCTTCTAATGGGGTTAATTTGGGTGTATTTAGGATGATATTTATTGTCATGTAATGTACTATTTGTACTTTGTACTTTGCATCATGTATTAATCTATTTTTTTATTTCACGGGGTATAATGTGAGTAATGGTGAATATATATTGCTTGAATTTGTATTTTGTAACATTTTAACACAGGTATAAGCTTTGAATTATTCCATAGAGTGCTTTTACAGTATGTAAACCTAAGTAAATTTAAAATCTAAAACATTAAATCTGGAGGCTTATACTTGATTAGGAATTAGTGTTGTCTATTGCATTAAATTATTACTTTGACTCATGCAAAAAGGCAAATTATAGCTGGCATAGTTTAAAATGAAATCTAGTTTTAATCCCTTTTTAATTGCTATCATTATGATATAACTCATTAACCCATATTTTAATTTACCATTGGCCTAGTAAATAGTTTTGTGTTCTGGCTGTTATTGCCTTAGAATTGCCAAATTTAATATTACACCTTGATGTTTACAAGTCAATGGGTCAAATCTACTTATGGAGCTGTGGCCGAACTCCCTCATTAGATGCACCATAGATTTGGAGCAAATCATTTCAGAAAAATATGTTAAGAAATTTGTGTAAAAGAACAGATTTGTGCAGCACAGCTAACACTTTTCCAAATTGGATTTAACCCCTTTTCACCACAGCTAGTTTTGAACTTTCTGTCTAGGCTTTATTTTTCAGATGTCACATGTCAACTTATGTGGTAAAAACTTTAAAATTCTTCTTCCAATGTCAGTGATTTTAAGTGTTACTTTTTTCACAACTCATTGTACTTTTAGTTAGTGGTAAATTTAGGACAATATTATGTGCATTTATTTATGAAAATATCAATAATTTGATGAGAATTTTGAGAAATTAGCAATTTAAAAAAATTGTATTTTATGCCTTTAACCCCTTAAGCCCCGCGGGTGGTTTGCACGTTAATGACCGGGCCAATTTTTACAATTCTGACCACTGTCACTTTATGAGGTAATTACTCTGGAATGCTTCAACGGATCCCCCTGATTCTGAGACTGTTTTTTCGTGACATACTGTACTTCATGATTGTGGAAAAATTTCTTCGATATCACTTGCGTTTATTTGTGAAAAAAAACGGAAATTTGGCAAAAATTTTGAAAATTTTGCAATTTTCAAAATTTGAATTTTTAAGCCCTGAAATCAGAGAGATATGTCACACAAAAGAGTTAATAAATAACATTTCCCACATGTCTACTTTACATCAGCACAATTTTGGAAGTGTTTGGGCGCACTATAGGGCTCGGAAGGGAAGGAGCGCCATTTGACTTTTTGATTGTAAAATTTGCTTGAATAATTAGCGGACACCATGTTGCGTTTAGAGAGCCCCTCTGTGCCCAAACTTTGGAGCTCCCCCACAAGTGGCCCCATTTTGGAAACTAGACCCCCCAAGGCACCTTTCTAGATGCATAGTGAGCACTTGGAACCCCCAGGTGCTTCACAAATTGATTCATAATAATGAAAAAGTGAAAAAAAAAACACTTTTTCATTTTTACGAATCAATTTTACTTTCTCAGATGTGTTTTTTCTGTTTTTGCAGCTTAAGGATGGCTTGTTTCACCTGCATGGAGAGCTCCTTAGACCACATGTTTACATCACATCAAAACCTTCCAAATGCAAGCACCACACCTCAAATCAACTCGAGGCCTTTTAGCTGCTTATTTGAGAAAGACATAACAAAGGGATTGCTCACACCTGTCCATGAAATAGCCTTGGAGTCAATTGTCCAATTACTTTTGGTCCCTTTAAAAACAGGGTGGCACATGTTAAGGAGCTGAAACTCCTAAACCCTACATCCAATTTTAATGTGGATACCCTCAAAAGAAAGCTGAAAGTCTGAACTTCAACAGCATCTGAATTGTTTTGTTCAAAATTCATTGTGTAGCGTCGGCGTCCCTGCCTCCTGCTAGGCAGGTACGCTGTTCCCCTCACCTCTCCGCTCCGTGCCCAGCGTCTTCCTCCCGCTCTGCTGGCAGGGCGCGCTGCTTCCCGGCCACGGTGCTTAGGGCGCGCACGCGCGCGCTCCATCTCTCTTAAAGGGGCCGCGCGCGCCGTCCTAAGGAGTCCCCGGCCAATGGCCGGAGGACTTCACCATATATAAGGCACCTCCTCCAAAATGGAGGTGCCCGAGCAATGTTGTTGCAAAGCCTTCACTCTGCTTCAGCCCTCAGGTCCCGTTACCAGTTACCTGCCAGTCACCTGTCAGATTCCTGCTTGATACCTGACTGATATCCGTTTACCTCCTTGTAAGCCTGCGGTCCGACGGTCTGCCTTCCGACACCTGTCAGTCTGTCTATGGACCAGCCTGCCCGCTCACCTGGGAGCGCTCATCTGCTACCTGCTTGCTTGCCTACCTGGAGGCTCCGCCATCACTTGCCGTGACCACCTGCCTGTCCTGAGACTCTTGCCTGCTCACCTGGGAGCGCTCACCTGCTACCTGCCTGCTAGCCTACCTGGAGGCTCTGCCGTCACTTGCCGTGACCACCTGCCTGTCCAGAGACTCTCGCCCGCTCACCTGGAAGTGCTCACCAGTCACCTGCCTGCTGTCCTTCTACCCAGAGACTGTCCCTGTCACTTGCCGTGAGTACCCGTCCTTCTACCCAGAGACTGTCCCTGTCACTTGCCGTGACTACCTGCCCTTCTACCCAGAGACTGTCCCTGTCACTTGCCGTGACTACCTGCCCTTCTACCCAGAGACTGTCCCTGTCACTTGCCGTGAATACCTGCCCGTCTTCCCTGGGAGCCACCCGCTTCCTTACAAGGACCGCCCCCTTGTATAGTTGCTCAGAGGTTCCGCCTCCCAGACCCGTTACAGTTTGCTCGGGCCATGGAATCCGGTGGCACACAAGCTCACTCGCTCTCGGACCTATGTCATGAACTGTCCCATCAGAGGTCCCAACAAGAGTCCATCCTGAGTCACCTGCGGAGTGTCAACTCTCGCCTGGACACTCTGTCTGCTCCACCAGCAACCACCGCTAGTGTCATGACTCGCAACCCGGCAGCGCCGCTGCCCACTAATACCATGGTATCCTGTCCCGGACCCCGGTTTTCTGCACCTCCTCGTTTTGGAGGTGACTCCGCTCAAGCTCGGGGCTTCATAAACCAATGCACCCTGCACTTTGAACTCTTGTCCCACCAGTTTATCTCCAACCGGTCCAAAGTAGCCTTTATCATGTCCCACCTCATGGGGGAGGCTCTGGCTTGGCGAAATCCTCTGTGGGAGAGAGGAGATCCCCTGGTGTCCGACCTGCCAGCCTTTCTCACGGCTTTCCGGAAAGTCTTCGACGAACCCGGACGGAAGACCTCATCCGCACCGTCTCTGCTACGCCTCCGTCAAGGAGATCTCACCGTGGGCCAATATGCCATACGGTTCCGTACCCTTGCTTCGGAGCTGGCCTGGGATAACGACGCTCTGGTGTCTGTCTTCTGGGAGGGTCTGTCCGGCCGTATTAAAGATGAACTCGCCGGTCGGGACATTCCTACCACTCTCGACGACTTAATAACACTTGCCACCCGGATTGACATCCGATTCCAGGAGTGCGCCAAAGAGGTCACCCGTGAGAGGAGGTTTCCACGTCTAGCCCCCACCTTCCAGAAACCAGTCACTCCCTCCGTTACTCCCCAGGCACACTCACCTGAGCCTATGCAGGTCGACCAGACCAAGATGGTCAAAACCCGTCAAGACTTACGCCGTGCCGAGGGGAGCTGCTTCTACTGTGGCAGTAAGGAGCACCAGATCCGTTCCTGCCCAGAGAGGTCGGGAAATGCCTGTGTCTAGGATCGCTCAGAGAGGTCGCCCTAGACAAAAGTAAACCCTCTCCATCTCTGATGTTGTCAGTCTCTATCACCTGCGGAGAGAACCGCTATTTCGAACTGGCTCAACTTGACTCAGGAGCTGCTGGAAATCTCATTTCTCAGTCTCTGGTAGAGAAATACCGCATTCCCACCAAACCTCTGGCCGTACCTTTATCTGTCGCTGCCGTGGATGGGGGTCTCTTACCACATCCCATCCAACTCATCACCGAATCTCTAACTCTACAGGTGGGAATGCTGCATTCTGAGAGCATCTCCTTTCATGTTCTGCCTGGACTCTCTCACGCACTCTTGTTAGGCCTACCTTGGCTCCAGAAACATGCGCCCGTGCTTGACTGGCAGACCGGAGAAGTCCTTCGCTGGGGACAGGACTGCCATAGGACTTGTCTAGTTCCCGTTCATCCTGCTCGTCCTTCTCCTACCCCAGTCAATCTACCCGGTCTACCGGTTCCCTATTGGTCTTATGCGGATGTCTTCAATAAAAACGAAGCAGAGACATTACCCCCTCATAGACCATACGATTGTCCAATCGACCTGATACCCTGCTCTACTCCTCCCCATGGGCGTATCTACCCTTTGTCCTCAGCGGAGACCCGGTCCATGTCAGAATATATTGAGGAGAATCTGGCCCGGGGATTTATCCGGAAATCTACCTCCCCGGCGGGAGCAGGCTTCTTCTTCGTCAAAAAGAAGGACGGCTCACTCCGTCCATGTATAGATTATAGAGGCCTTAACCAGATTACAGTGAAGAATAAATACCCCCTCCCGCTCATTCCTGAATTATTTGACCGCCTGAGGGGGGCTAGAATCTTCACCAAACTGGATCTCCGTGGGGCGTATAACCTGGTCCGTATCCGTCAGGGGGATGAGTGGAAGACGGCATTCAACACCCGGGACGGCCACTATGAGTACCTTGTAATGCCCTTCGGTCTCTGTAACGCTCCTGCCGTCTTTCAAGAGTTGGTCAATGACATCTTCCGTGACCTTCTCTACTCCTGCGTGGTGGTGTACCTGGACGACATCTTGGTCTTCTCTCCGGACCTTCCTACTCACCGGAGGGATGTTCGTCAGGTCCTGCTCAGGCTCAGGCAGAACCACCTCTACGTTAAATATGAGAAGTGCATCTTTGAGCAGACCTCTCTTCCATTTCTGGGCTACATAATCTCTCAGACCGGCCCGGGGCGGTACTTACCCAAAAGTCATCTTCCGGAAGAATGGTAACCTGTGGTTTTTTCTCCAAACTCTTCTCCTCTTCTGAGCGCAACTATTCTATTGGAGACCGAGAATTGTTAGCCATTAAGTTGGCACTGGAGGAGTGGTGTTACCTGCTCGAGGGGGCTCTTCACCCAGTAATAATTTACACGGACCACAAGAACTTGGCTTACCTTCAGAGCGCCCAGAGACTTAACCCGCGCCAAGCCCGGTGGTCCTTGTTTTTTGCCCGCTTTGATTTTGTTCTTCATTTTCGCCAGGCAGACAAAAACATCAAAGCTGACGCCTTGTCCCGATCCTTCCTGGTATCTGATCTAGAGGAGGAACCTAAGCACATCATTGATCCCGCCAGAGTAATGCAAGTGGCTCCCGTGAATCTAAATCGTCTCCCTCCCGGTAAGACGTTCGTAGCAGTACCTGATCGGAAGAAGGTCCTACACTGGGGTCACTCGTCTAAGCTAGCTGGCCACGCCTGTCAGAAAAAGACCCTCCAGCTCATTACCCGGCATTACTGGTGGCCTACCCTGCACAAGGATGTAATAGACTTTGTTTATGCCTGTGTGTCCTGCGCCCGCAACAAATTTCCGAGACACCTGCCAGCCGGTCGCCTTCTTCCTCTTCCAGTACCTGCTGCCCCGTGGCAGCATATTGCTATGGACTTTATAACGGATCTTCCTGTCTCTGCCGGTTGTACGGTCATTTGGGTGGTCGCTGATCGCTTCTCCAAGATGGCGCATTTCATTCCCCTGCCGGGTCTCCCGTCTGCACCCGAACTGGCTAAAGACTTTATCCGCCACATCTTCCGTCTCCATGGCCTGCCCCTCCACATCGTGTCAGATCGTGGGGTTCAGTTCACCTCACGCTTCTGGAGAGCCACATGTAAGTTGCTTGACGTCACTCTGGACTTCTCCTCCGCTTACCATCCACAGTCCAATGGTCAAGTGGAGCGGATCAATCAGAACCTGACCAGTTACCTCCGGCACTTCGTTAATGCCCACCATTCGGACTGGGTGGATCTCCTACCATGGGCCGAGTTCTCTTACAATAATCACGAGAGCGAATCTTCCTCCAAATCCCCGTTTTTTGTAGTCTTCGGTCAGCATCCTCGGATCCCATTTCCCGTCTCCACCTCGGTGGACAATCCGGCTGCGGAATCTCTCGTTAGCGAAATCTCCTCCATTTGGGAGAGAACCCGATCCGCACTCCTTCAGTTGTCCGAGCGGATGAAAAAACACGCTGACAAGAAACGCCTGGATCCTCCACAATTCCATCCTGGAGATAAAGTCTGGCTCTCGTCCAAATATGTCCGGCTCAAGATTCCTTCCTACAAGTTAGGGCCTCGGTTCATCGGCCCACTGGAAGTTATCAAACAGATCAACCCGGTGGCCTTTAAATTAAAACTCCCGGCCAACTTACGGATCCCTAACTCCTTCCATGTATCTCTCCTCAAACCCATGATACTTAACTCTTTTTCCAAGTCTACAGGTACGCCTCCTGCTCCGGTTTCTGCTGAGAACGAGTTTGAGGTAGAGAACATTCTGGCCACCAAAAGGGTAAGAGGAAAAACCTTTTTTCTGGTAGATTGGAAGGGGTTTGGTCCTGAGGAGAGAACGTGGGATCCCCGGGAGAACATCCATGCCCCTCTCATCCTTGATAAATTTCTCTCTGACCTAAAAAAGGGGGGGCCTAAAGGGGGGGGTACTGTAGCGTCGGCGTCCCTGCCTCCTGCTAGGCAGGGACGCTGTTCCCCTCACCTCTCCGCTCCGTGCCCGGCGTCTTCCTCCCGCTCTGCTGGCAGCGCGCGCAGCTTCCCGGCCACGGTGCTTAGGGCGCGCGCGCGCGCGCTCACTCTCTCTTAAAGGGGCCGCGCGCGCCGTCCTAAGGAGTCCCCGGCCAATGGCCGGAGGACTTCACCATATATAAGGCACCTCCTCCAAAATGGAGGTGCCCGAGCAATGTTGTTGCAAAGCCTTCACTCTGCTTCAGCCCTCAGGTCCCGTTACCAGTTACCTGCCAGTCACCTGTCAGATTCCTGCTTGATACCTGCCTGATATCCGTTTACCTGCTTGCAAGCCTGCGGTCCGACGGTCTGCCTTCCGACACCTGTCAGTCTGTCTATGGACCAGCCTGCCCGCTCACCTGGGAGCGCTCATCTGCTACCTGCCTGCTAGCCTACCTGGAGGCTCCGCCGTCACTTGCCGTGACCACCTGCCTGTCAAGAGACTCTTGCCTGCTCACCTGGGAGCGCTCACCTGCTACCTGCCTGCTAGCCTACCTGGAGGCTCTGCCGTCACTTGCCGTGACCACCTGCCTGTCCAGAGACTCTCGCCCGCTCACCTGGGAGCACTCACCAGTCACCTGCCTGCTGTCCTTCTACCCAGAGACTGTCCCTGTCACTTGCCGTGAGTACCCGTCCTTCTACCCAGAGACTGTCCCTGTCACTTGCCGTGACTACCTGCCCTTCTGCCCAGAGACTGTCCCTGTCACTTGCCGTGACTACCTGCCCTTCTACCCAGAGACTGTCCCTGTCACTTGCCGTGACTACCTGCCCGTCTTCCCTGGGAGCCACCCGCTTCCTTACAAGGACCGCCCCCTTGTATAGTTGCTCAGAGGTTCCGCCTCCCAGACCCGTTAGACATTGTAGTAATGTCTAGAACCAAAATTAGAAAAATGTCTCTGTCCAAATACATATGGACCTAACTGTAAATGTTTAGTAGAATGAATAAATAAATAACAGCTTAATAATTGTTTTTATGTTTATTTTTTACATTATTTACAATTTTATAAAAGTGATAATACAACTTTATTCTTCAGTGCAATCCATTTACAGCTACACCACTTATTTATATAGAGTTTTTTGATGTTTGCCTACTTTTGTACACTAAAAAGGCAAAAGCTGCTTTATTACAAATCAAAAAATTAAAAAAAAGTCTTATATTTTCCACCAACAGAGATGTAGGAGAACTTATTTTTTGTTGGATGAGTTGAAGATTTTAATTGGTAACAATTTGGGATACTTAACTTTTGATTGACTTTTAGTCCATGTTTTTAGAGGGTAAAATGGAAGAAAAACTAGCAACTCAGGAACTATTTTATTTTAATTTGTTTGCTATGCCACTCACCATGCGATAAAATTAATAACAGAATCTTATTCTTCAGATCAATGTGATTACAGCAATATCAGATTTGTATAGCTTTGCTATGTTTTGCTACTTTTGCATGGCAAAATATTTTAAATAGTGATGAGCGAGCATGCTCGCTACTGCTCGCCCAAGCATCTCACTGCTCGAGATGATCGGCGCTCGCCGAGTATTTCCGGGGTTGCTCGGCAGGAGCTTGGGTCTCCTTCCTGCATGTTTGGTGCTATTTACAGAGCCAATGAACATGCAGGGATTGCCTGCCACTCACTGTAACGCTGTAGCCATGTTGGTTGTGGCATTACAGAGATTGGCTGGCCGCACTGCGTCATCAGGTCTATATCAGACCTGGCGCCGCCATGCTCATCATAGTCACTCCGGAATCAGACAGTGTAGGGAGAGGTGCTGCTGTGCTAGGGAGAGATTTGCCTGTTTCTAGTTAGTGTAGGTGTACCAAACTATATTAGAGACACATATCTATCTCAACAAACAGTCCTTCTGAGGACTAATCCATCTGCAGAGATATCAGGCAGGCAGTGTAAATAGGCAGGCAGGGTACATAGCAGACTGGAGTGCACATAGCACAAGAGGCTACATTCCAGTTGTCTGCTGCTGCTTTTAGATATTTCTAAAAATAGGCCCAGGTCTCCGGGGCCAGGAATAATTTTTTTTTGGATCTTAATCGTCATTATTTGCTTAAAAAGCATTCCAGAGAACACTGTTGTTCTGTGCCATTTTCCTGCTGGCATTGCAGAATACAGCTAGGTGCTTTCCATATTACAGAGCTAAAAATCCAGCTATTTAAAACTGTGTTTTCTCCGTCACACGGATCACATATATGTTTTCAGAAAATACTGCCATTTCTGGTCTCCATTAAATTTTTTTTCAGTGTGTCAGCAAAGTTTTTGACACCGGTTTGCTGTTCAAAATAATTACCTACAGGCAAGGTATTTAAAAATGTGGTTTCTCCGTCACACGGATTACATATAACTTCGCTCAAAATTCAGCCATTTGTAGTGAGCGTGGAAGATATTGTCCTCCATATATGGGCAGGGCGCGTGGCAAGGGACGGGGAACTGGACGTGATGGTGATGGTGCATGCAGAGGCCGAGGCCGTTGGCAAGCTGAAATTGTGCCACAACAAACACCCAAAGCTTCTCGCCCGACCTTCCTGTCCCAATTCCAAGGGGACTCCAGCACACCACTATTGAACCCAGAGCAGTGTCAAAAGGTTGTTGGTTGGATAGTGGATAATGCTTCCAGTCACTTTGCCACCACCATCACCCTGTCTTCCACACGGTCAAGTCTCAGAAGCCGTGAGTCTGGACTGCATAGTCTTCACTCTGATCCTCCTTCCTCCCACCATGCCGAGTGTCTGGAGAAAACTGATCCCACACTTGGACACTCCGAAGAGCTGTTCACTTTTCCATTTAAAGATTCAGGCCTCTCACCTGGTCCACTTGAAGTGGGGCAAGAGGAGATCGAATGTAGCTATGCCCAAATATTTTAGCAGCCACGGTCACATGAAGGCAACGGTGGGAAAGTGTCACAAGAGATGAACGATGATGAGACACAATTGCCAGAAAGTCAGGAGGAGGACCAGGGTGCAGAAGTGGAAGACGAGGTGGTGGATGATATAGTAACTGACCCAACCTTGCAGGAGGACATGTCGAGTGAGGACAGCAGCACACAGGGGAAGGGAGGCAGAGCACCTTAACAGGCAGGAAGAAGCAGTGTGGTGGCCACAGACAGTAGGCAGGCAACCGTTCCCCGTAACACCAACACGAAGGAAGTTGCCAGTACAACTGTTAGGTCTTCCCGAGTCTGGTTATTTTTTAAAGACTCTGCCGATAACCCCAAAAGGCCATTTGCACCACCTGCCAGGCCAGCATCAGCAGGGGTGGCAAAACGACCAGCCTGACCACCACCAGCATGATCAGGCACATGGCAGCAAAGCACCCGACTTTGTGGGCCAAACCCCAGGGTCCAGGAATAGTGTCTGCGGGTGGCACCACTGCGCTTCTTCCGCTGTTGTTCATGCAGGCCAATCCTCTGTCCATGGTGCATGCGAAGATGCCTCCTGTCCTGCACCTGTCGTTGCACACTCTCAAGTAGCAGCATCAGGAAGCATGTCCACATCCTTGTCCCAACGCAGCGTTCAGTTGTCCATACCCCAATCCTTGGAAGGCAAGTGCAAAAACGCAGCCATCGCTCCACAGGCTACACTACTAATTTCCCACATTTCATGACTGCTTGCATTCGAAATGTTGCCTTTTAAGCTCATGGAGATGGAAGCATTCCGAAACCTGATGGCGGTGGCCGTTCCTCGGTACTCGGTCCCCAGCCGCCACTATTTCTCCCGGTGTTCCATGCCCCAGTTACCTGGAAAGTCCACCTAACCATGGACACATGGACAAGTGGGCAGGGACGGTACATCTCCATCTTCAAAATGACCTCATCAGTCACAAGCTGGAAGCACTGCAGCACTGCCTCAGCCAAGCGGCAACAGGCTGTGCTGAAGTTAATATGCTTCGGTGACAAACTGCACAATGCTGAAGAGCAGTGGACAGCTCTGAAAATTCAGGCAGATCTGTGGCTCACACCGCTCAACCTACAGCCAGGCATGGTCGTGTGTGACAATGGCCGGAACCTGGTAGCGGCTCTGAGGCGAGGTGAGATCACACCATGCCTGGCCCATGTGCTTAACCTTGTGGTTCAGTGGTTTCTCAAATTCTACGCAGAGCTTCTGGATCAGCTTGTTAAAGTATGCCGCCTGTGCGCCCATTTTAGAAAGTCACTTACAGATTCCGCCGCCCTTGCCATGTTTCATCAGCGTTTGCAGCTACCGGCTCACAGACTTGTGTGTGATGTCCACACGCATTGGAACTCTACACGGCAGATGTTGGGAAGGATTTGTGAGCAGTAGAGGGCAATTTTTGAGTATCAGCATCAACAAGGCCGTCGGTATTCAGTTCAGACTCCACACATAAGACATCAGGAGTGGACATGGATGTCAGACATATGTACCATCCTCCAAAACTGTGAGGACTCCACCAAGATGGTGAGCGACGATGATGCCATAATTAGAGTCTCCATCCTGCTTCTCTGTCTTCTGAAACACTCTCTGCTCACAATCAAAGAGGATGCATTGCAGGCGGAGCACGATGAGATGGAGCAAGGAACCATACAGGGTGATAACACACAACCCAGCCTCATCTCATCCCAATGTGGATTGGGTGACAAAGAGGAAGAGGAGAAGGAGGAGGATGAACAGGAGCTAGTTTCATGCGCTATAGACGGTACACAACTGTCATACCGTCTGTTCAGCGTGGATGGCCAGAGGACAGAGAGGAGGATGAGGAGGAGGAGAGCATGTTCAGTCATCCTCTTGGTGAGGACACGGAAGTCTTGCCTGTTCACAGTCTGGCACGCATGGCTGAGTTTATGTTACGCTGCCTTTCCCATGACCCTCGCATTGTCAAAATTTTGGGTGACTGCCATTACTGGTTGGTGACACTTATAGACCCACGCTACAAGGAGAAATTAATATCTCTTGTTCCTGAGGCGGACAGGTCTACAAAAATGGGGCAGTACCAGAAGGCCCTTGTTGCAGAACTATTAAAAAAAATCCCATCTGAAAACGCTGGTGGCAGAGGTCACAGTTCGTTGGACAACCAAGAAGTAGAGGTGAGAGAGACACAATTTCAATTCAGCAGAGGCAGGGGAACAATGTCAAAGTTCTGCAAGAATTTTTCCAGCCCCTCCCATCACACCGGCCCTGAGGGTACTCTTTCAAGGAGTGCAAAGTGTGGGAAGATGCTGAGGAAGTACATTGCCGGTCATACCAACGTCCTCCGTGATTCCTCTGTGCCTTATAATTATTGGGTATTCAAGATGGATACGTGGAATGATCTGGCTCTCTACACTTTGGAGGTCCTGGCCTGCCCAGCGTTTTATCACAGCGGGTTTTTAGTGACGCTGGTAGAATTATAACTGTTAAGTGCATCCGCCTGTCAACTGAAAATACTGACAGGCTAACTCTTATAAAAATGAAAGAGGGCTGAATTGGGCCAGACTTTTCAACACCACTGAGTGATAGTAGCGTAACCTAAACTCAAATCCAGTTTCTTTTTTGGGAGGTGTATTCCCATGCACCTCTTCACACCCACACATGGGTATACGCTTCCTGATTTTGGCTAATTGCTCTTGTCCTCCTTCTTCTCCTCATCCTCATCCTTCACCACCATATCACCAGGGTGACCGTGGTCTGTGATGCAACACACACATAATTTTTTTAAAGGGTGTTTATGATGCCCGTAAAAAAATTTTTTTTACAGTATGTTCATGTATACCACCAAGGGGTAAATGTTTGTCAGCCCATACACTTAGTGCATGCTCATTACAGGTATAGGAGACCCGCTCCTTTCTAATGGGAACTTTTTTTATGGGGCCCTCCTCCACGTTTCTTCCAAGGGGCATTGGAGTGCCTCCCACTTTTTGGCAGCCCTTGCATTCACTGCATAGGAAAACACAATGGGAGACCCACTTCCTAATAATGGGAACTTTTTTTTCAGGAGGCCCTTCTCTACGTCTCTTCCAAGGAGCATTGGAGTGCCTCCAAATTTTTGTCAACTCTTGCATTCACTGCATAGGCAAACAGAATGGGAGACCTACTTCCTAATAATGGGAACATTGTTTTCAGGAGGCCCTCCTC
The DNA here is from genome assembly GCF_046119375.1 of Phyllobates terribilis. Lineage (NCBI taxonomy): Eukaryota > Metazoa > Chordata > Amphibia > Anura > Dendrobatidae > Phyllobates > Phyllobates terribilis. Next base: position 248,351,173 of record NW_027362769.1, on the reverse strand, counting down.
TAATTGTCTTCAAATTAGTATTGGGGTGTGTCCACATTTTCAAAGTGGTAATGGGGTGCGTCCAAATTTTTGGGCAGCCCTGCCACTTACTTAGCAGAGGATGAGCGCCAGACCTTCAGAGATCTACTGGACCTACTTAATTAAATTGAATCAACTACAGGTAGGTGGATGTTTCCACAAAAGGTTAAATCTGCGGTTAGTCCATCTTTTGCCTAAGTACCTGCTGTAAAAATCTTTTTTGACCTCGTTAGGAGGGATATTATGAAAATGTCAGCAGGTACATCTTTTCCCTGTAACATTACACCAACCGAGAGGAAGGCATTGCTTGGACTTAAAAATAACAATAGTTTTCTCATCAAAGAGGCAGACAAGGGGGGCAATGCTGTCCTCTGGCCCTTACACCTCTTTCTGGAGGAGGCTTCGAGACAACTCAGCAACCCCCGGTTCTACCAGAGATTGCCCATTGTATCTAGCATAGGGAGCCTCGGTGAACATTCTGGCTCTTATGTGGATTTCTTCTTACAGCCTTAGGTCATTTCCCTACCCTCGTATATCAGGGATTCTTCCCACTTTATCGAAATATGCCGTGACATCACCCTTCCAGACAAATCATTAATCGTTCCTTGTGATATAGAATCTTTATTCTCCAATATTGCTCATAAGAACGGTGTTACAGCTCTCACTTTCTTTTTTGATCGAATGGACGATCCCATGCATAACTCTTTTATTATTGATTTGCTAAATTTCATACTCTATCATAACTATTTTTTGTTTGATAGACATTACTACCATCAAATCTCAGGCGTGGCAATGGGCGCACGGTGTACGCCCGCATATGCAAATATCTTCTTAGGATGATGGGAGGAAACAGTGGTGTCTCAGATGACGGCCTTCCAACAATGGGTATCCCACTGGCACATGTACATAGACGATGCCTTTTTTGTTTGGTCGGGCACATAGGAAGATTGCTCACAATTCATCTGTGACTTGAACCATAACACCCATAACATCTTCTTAACCCACTCTATTTCGTCTAGTACCTCCACGTTTTTGGACCTAGGGATTACCATCACGGATCAGAGACTGATTACTGATCTTTTTTGCAAACCCACCTTTATCAACAGCTTGCTCCTATATAACAGCTTTCACCCATCACATACTAGGAAAGGGATTAAAGCAAAGGGGATACCCCAAAGAGATCATATCGAGGTCTTTCCAGAGGGCCAAGATTCAAAACCAGGAATCCCTCTTGACACCACGTCATCGACCATCGGACGCTGCCCCTAGGATCATTACCAGTCACAGTACGGGTTGGAATCAAGTGAGGAATGTTTTAAATCAACTTATTCTATTGTTAGTCCTAAACCCCTGATGGCTGCCAGGAGGGCCTCCGATCTTCATGACTTGCTCACGTCTAGTAATTTTGTTAGACCTACTGTCAGGCTGAACCGTGGCTTCTCCTTGAGGGGTTCCTTTCCTTGTGGAGATTGCAATGTCTGCCCCTACATGCGTCCCACAAGAAATTATTTTTGTAATCCTTTGGACAATCAGCATCATCCACTTAGATCGTATATTAATTGCAAGATGAAAAATGTCGTCTATGCAATTATTTGCTCCTGCCCTAAAGTATATGTGGGCCAAACATCCCAAGAACTGAGGAGGCAGGCTCAAAAACATCTATCTACTATACATTTAGCATCTTCGGATTTTAGGAAAAAAAAAAACACTTACCCCTATAGCTTCACACTTCTTGACCGAACATGGTGGCAAACCTCATAATGTTTCTATCTTTGGCTTACAGAAAGTCCACAACAACAACAGAGGTGGTAGTAACCACAAATTATTATTACGCATGGAATCCAGGTGGATATTTACACTACCCTCGGTTGCTCCGTTGGGACTCAATGAAGAACTCCTCTACACTGGCTTTCTGGTAAACCTGGATCAGGACTATGGATCTGCCTCCTCATTCATCTTTGTTGTTTTCTTGCTCTTTTATTTGGATTTCTCTCTGGATGGGACTACCTTATTCTATAAAAAACGGGAATTAAACTCCTTGACATTTGTTGCAACATCACAATAATGCCTTATCTGACTGGCATGAATTATCTTTGGGGTCCTTAATCAATTCACACTGCATATATGCACTGGGTAATGTACTCTATTAATAAAGACATCTCCGGAAGATCATATCATGTCGCTAGAGCTTCTCCTATCTGTTGCTATATAGAATTGAAAGGGAGTTAATCTCATTACATCAAAAAATATATATTCCCTCTATCCTACTTATTTATCATTTGGTTTATTTTATATTGCTCATGTGGTACCTCTTTGGTACCCTTTTTTCTTGGGGACATACCAGCCCCAACCAATTATGAGCCGTGATATGTGGCCCTGAATAAATCTTAGCATCTCTATATATACATTACTAAACATATTTGTGCCATTATGTTTTATTGGTGGCTTTTTGTCCTCAGGGATTTAAACATGCACATGTGCATAATAACGTCGCTGTGCATGTTGCATGTTATATTCTCTGATGTGCGCATGCATGTGCACCTGGACGCGCACATCTTTCTCTTCATATTCATTATTCCTCCCCCCCCACTTCAATATATGGATCTTCAATGATGACTATTTGAGTTAAATAACCCATATCTTATTAGGCTATATATTAGTTAGCTCTGATCGTTCTTTCTTCCCTTTGCTTTTCCTCCTTTACTTATTATGCATACTTTCACATCTGTTGGTTTGCGTTTAATCTTCACCATCCTGCAAGAGAAACCATGCTCGCATTGACATATGCATTCAATCCCTTGTTCACCAACGCTCCATATTGTGTGTGGGCGTTTTTGTCCACACTTGTTTTTCTATTGGTCTGTGCAGGCGCTGACAGCGCTTTGCCTTATGGGTAGGTGTCATGTGATGCCTCTCATGTGACTTGTTCTTTCACTTACTTCCTCTGTCTGCTTCGGAGATAGTGTGCCCCGCACAGCGGATTGTGGAACCAGGTAATCACATTGTGTATATATATATGTGCATTGACCCTCAAGCATCAGGACCTGCCCTGATGAAGCCGTATTGACGGCGATACGCATGGTTTTCACTCACTCCTATGGTCCCTCTCCCATTTTCCTCGCTACATCCACGTGCATTCCTCTTCATCCCACCACATGGGGATCTATATGAGTAACACTGTCTTTGACAGGTTGGAGTAGCTACACTAGTCTACATTTCAGTTTTTTTGCCCGCACAGTGGATTTGTATAGTTATATATATGTTATATGAGCCATTATATAGGTGCTATACTGAGGTTAAATATTTTCTCCAGGGACGCCTGATTTTGAGTTCTATATCTCTATTATACTATATACCTACATGTTTCTGCCTATATGATCCTGTATACCTGCCATTTTGTTCAAACAAAATGCAGTATTTAATGTATGGCGGTTATTTGTAACATGTTGTTATGGGAGAGTGTACCTAGCAAATGATCTATGTCATTATCTGTACCTTCAGGGTATTGATTACTTGTGGACATGGTCTTTTTGTATCATTTCTGTTTTTAGTTGGTTTTAGCAGGTTTGTGTCAGTGCACAATAATCATTTTGGAATTTTTTGATTTAACACTATTGACTCATAGGGGTGTATTTCCATATTACATTGTCTCTTTCTTCTTCTGCCACTCACTGCATATGCAATAACAGTATAGGAGACCCACTCTTTAGTAATGGGAACAATAAAACATAGCCGGCTGATGGCTCTCTAAGAATAGTGAGAGCCGACTGCTGGACCTTTAAGAATAGTAAAGGCCACCTGATGGCCCAATATAAGCTTTGTGACTTTCAGAGCCCCTCTGTTATGCTGGCGTGTCCTTTAATAAAATAAAATAAAACTTAAAGGACACGTCGGGGTCCACCGGACTGCAGAGAAGCTGCAGAGCTGAGTCCCAGAGGAATGTTCAGCTAAGCACAGAGAAAGAAGTGAACTAGTGTGTTAAGCGCACACACTAGTAGTAACTAAACAAGGTACAATGCTGGGAGTTAACAACACTGCAGAAAAGAAACTAATAAACTTCTGCACTGCAAGACACCGCTGTGCAGAGCAGGAAGGATTTGGCAGCATGAAACGCCTGAGCACTAGATGGTGGCGTACAGAGCTGCAGATAGCTGCTGGCCAAGAAAGGCCTGGAGCCTAAGTTCCTAAAGAGTAGGAGGATCTCTGCAGCACCCAACACAAGGGTGTAAAAGCGGCAATGTGACCACACATACATTGGCGGACCCGGGAATACTGGACCGATAGCAAGGACGCCTCCATGGCGTGGATACCAACCGGTGAACCGACCCGATAGAGCGTGCAGCTCACAGCATTCCACTAGCCCTAATTGATGGCTAGGATGACTAGGGAGTTTTCAGCAGGAACCCTTGACAACGACTCTCACACACTGCATTTACTGCCAGGGACCTCACCCCTGGTCAGAAAGAGATAGACTAGGCCCACGGAGCCCTTAAATACGCTAGAGACAGCCCCAACCCCCCTGGACAACCAACCACGCTGTACCAGACAGCATGGGGCGTGGCTTAGTGGCAAATGACCACAAGGGGTGTGGATTAGCGGCACATGCCCACAAGGGGGCATGGCTTATCGGCACAGGTGCAGAAACGCAGAAACCACACTTAGAATCCCTAGAACAGAACCTAAATACTGACAATTACTGACCAGCAGGAAAGGGCCTGGCCTGACACTGCGAGAAAGCCCTTCTCCTGCGTACCGGCCTAACACCCTCCTTCATAAATGAAACACAATGTGTCTGATGATATCTCACACACCACATGGCCAGATAAGGTTGTAAAAATGTTAAAATGACATTTCCTGGTGAATGCATTTGTCACGGTTCAAAGCAATGCAAAAGGGAAAAAACGCATCAAAAACACTAAGTGTGAACATAGCGCAAGGTGTGGAGGAGTATTTTTGTTTTTGGTTATTTATTTTGCTTTATATACAAGTCATGACCCTGGAAAGGATGATCGTTAACATATTTCCCAGGAAAATCCATTTTGGTTTCGTTTTTGTTTGTTTTAATGTGAGTCCGTAAAAGTGGCGTAATACCTCTGACAATGTTGTTGACAGAAGTGACCTGGGAGTCAGAAAAGTTTCCAGGGGTCTTCGCCATGCTGTTCCCATGTCATTTGAGCACTGTTCCCATTGATTTGGGCAATTTTTAAGCCCTCTGCAGACCGCCGGGGTAGTCGCCTGAAAAATGCTCAAGTTTCTCATAGACTTACATTGGGCTCGTTGCTCAGGTCGAGCACCCGAGTATTTCAATGTGCTCGACCTGAGCATCAAGCACCCGAGCAATTTAGTGCTCACCCATCATTAATTGACACCAGTTTGCTGTTCAGAATGGTTACCTACAGGCCAAGTATTTAAAACTGTGGTTTGTCCGTCACATGGATCACATATACGTTTTCAGAAAATACTGCCATTTCTGACCTCCATTAAAAATTTGGATCACATATAAGTTTGCTCCAAATTCAGTAATTTGTAGTGAGAGTGGAAGATATTGTCCTCCATTTAAAATTGGCAAGGCACATGACAAGGGACGGGGAACTGGATGTGATGGTGCATGCAAGCTGAAACTGTGTCACAACAAACACCCACATCTTCTCGCTCGACCTTCCTGTCCCAATTAATAGGGGACCACAGAACACCACTATTGAACACAGAGCAGTGTGAAAAGGTTATTGGTTGGATAGCAGATAATGGTTCCAGTCACTTAGCCACCACCACCGCCACCTTGTCTTCCACATGGTCAAGTCTCAATAGCTGTGAGTCTGGACCGCATATTCCTCACCCTGAACCCCCTTCCTCCCACCATGCCGAGTGCCCAGAGACAACTGATCCCACACTTGGACACTCTGAAGAGCTGTTTACTCATTTATACATTCGGGCCTCTTGCCCGGTCCACTTGAAGCGGGGCAAGAGGACATCACATGCAGCGATTCCCAAACCTAGCTGACCAAACCTAGGAAGAGGACATGCACAGCAAGGAGAGCAGCACACAGGGGGAGGGAGGAAGAGCACCCCAACAGGCAGAAAGAAGCAGTGTGGCAGGCAACCATTCCCCGTAACACCAACATGAAGGAAGTTGCCAGTACAACTGTTAGGTCTTCACGAGTCTGGTTATTTTTGAAAGCCTCTGCCGATAACCCAAAAAGGCCATTTGCACAACCTGCCAGGCCAGCATCAACAGAGGTGGCAAAATGACCAGCCTGACTACCACCAGCATGATCAGGCACATGGGAGCTAATCAACCGACATTGTGGGCTGAACCCCAGGGTCCAGGAACAGTGTATGCGGATGGCACCATTGCTTCTTCTGCTGTTGTGCATGCAAGCCAATCCCCTGTCAATGGTGCATGCCAAGATGCCTCCTGCCCTGCACTTGTCATTGCACATTCTCAAGTAGCAGCATCAGGAAGCACATCCAAGTCCTTGTCCCAGCGCAACGTTCAGTTTTCCATACCCCAGTCCTTGGAACGCAAGCACAAATACGCAGCCAACGCCCCACAGGCCACACTACTAAATTCTCACATTTAGCGACTGCTTGCACTATAAATGTTGCCTTTTAGGCTTGTAGAGACGAAAGCATTCCGCAACCTAATGGCGGCAGCCATTCCTCGGTACTCGGTCCCCAGCCACCACTATTTCTCCCGTGTGCCGTCCCCGCACGTGTCCCAAAACATTAGCCATGCCCTCAACAACGCAGTTACCAGAAAGTCCACCTAACCACGGATACATGGACAACTGCTTGTGGGCAAGGATGGTACATATCTCTGATGGCACACTGGGTTAACATAGTGGAAGCCGGGACCCAGTCGGACCTTCGGACGAAACACGTTCTCCCGACGCCAAGGATCGCAGGCCCTAGGTCAATCAGGGTTGCCCGGACAGTCTACAACTACTGCACCTCATCCTCCTCAGCCTCCTCCTCCTCTTCAGCCCCCATCTCTGAAATGACCATATCAGTCACAAGCTGGAAGCACTGCAGCACTGACTCGGCCAAGCGGCAACAGGTGTGTTGAAGCTAATATGGTTAGGTGACAAACCGCACAATGCTGAAGAGTTGTGAACAGCTCTGAAAGAGCAGGCAGATCTGTGGCTCGCACCACTGAGCCTACAGCCAGGCATGGTCGTGAGTGACAATGGCCGGAACCTGGTGGCGGCTCTGAGGCGAGGCCAGCTTAAACACGTACCATGCCTGGCCCATGTGCTTAACCTCGTGGTTCAGCGATTTCTCAAATCCTACTCAGAGCTGCCAGATCTGCTTGTCAAAGTATACTGCCTATGTGCCAATTTTAGAAAGTCAGCTACAGCTTCCGCCGCCCTTGCCGTGCTTCAGCAGCGTTTGCAGCTTCCGGCTCACAGATTGGTGTTTGACGGACCCACGTGTTGTAACTCTACACTGCAGATGTTGGGAAGGATTTGTGAGCAGAAGAGGGCAGTTGTTGAGTACCAGCATCAACAAGGTCGTCGGTATTCAGTTCAGACTCCACACATAAGACCTCAGGAGTGTACATGGATATCAGACATATGAACCATCCCGCAAAACTTTGAGCACTCCACCAGGATGGTGAGCGGTGATGACACCATAATTAGCATCACCATCCCGCTTCTCTGTCTTCTGAAATGCTCTCTGCTCATGATCAAAGAGGAGGCATTGCAGGCGGAGCACGAAGAGATGGAGCAAGGAACCATACAGGGTGATTACACACAGCCCAGCTTCATCTCATCCCAAAGTGGATTGGGTGACAATAAGGAATAGGAGGAGGAGGATGTACAGGAGCTAGTTTCATGCGCTATAGTCAGTACTACCTGCACAACTGTCATACTGTCTGTTCAGCATGGATGGCATGTGGACAGAGAGGAGGAGGAGGAGAGCATGGTCACTCGTCAACTTGGTGAGGACACGGAAGTCTTGCCTGTTAGCAGTCTGGCATGCATGGCTGAGTTTATGTTACGTTGCCTTTCCCATGACCCTCGCATTCTCAAAATTTTGGGTGACTGCCATTACTGGTTGGTGACACTTATAGACCCACGCTAGAAGGAGAACTTTATATCTCTTATTTCTGAGGCGGACAGGTCTACAAAAATGGGGCAGTACCAGAAGGCCCTTGTTGCAGAACTATTAAAAATATTCCCATGTGAAAACGCTGGTGGCAGAGGTCATAGTTCGTTGGACAACCAAGGACTTCAAGCAAGAGAGACACAACTCCAATCCAGCAGAGGCAGGGGAACACTGTCAAAGTTCTGGGAGAATTTTCTCAGCCCCTCCCATCGCACAAGCCCTGAGGCGCAGGGTACTCTCACAAGGAGTGCAAAGTTTGGGAAGATGCTGAGGGAGTACCTTGCCGACCGTACCAACATCCTCCGTGATTCCTCTGTGCCTTATAATTATTGGGTATCCAAGGTGGATACGTGGAATGAACTGGCTCTCTACTCCTTGGACTTCCTGGCCTGCCGAGCGTTTTATCAGAGCGGGTTTTTGGTGCTGCCGGTGGAATTATAACTGATAAGCGCATTCGTGTGTAACATCCAAATACTGACAGGCTGACTCTTATAAAAATGAACAAGGGCTGGATTGGGCCAGACTTCTCAACACCACCGAGTGATAGCTGTGTAACATAAACTCAAATCCAGGTTCTTTTTTTGGGAGGTGTATTCCCATGCACCTTTTCACTTCCACACATGGGTATACGCTTCCTGATTTTGGCTATTTGCTCTTGTCCTCCTCCTTCTCCTCATCCTCCACCACCATATCACCAGGGTGACCGTGGTCCGTGATGCAACTCCCACATAATTTTTTTAAAGGGTGTTTATGATGCCGGTAAAAAAAATTTTTTATACAGTATGTTCATGTATACCCCCAGGGGTAAATGTTTGTCAGCCCATACAGTTAGTGCATGGTCATTACAGGCATAGGAGACCCGCTCCTTTCTAATGGGAACATTTTTTATGAGGCCCTCTGAGTCTCTTCCAAGGGGCGTTGGAGTGCCTCCCAATTTTTGGCAGCCCTTCCATTCACTGCATAGGACAACACTATGGGAGACCCCCTCCTTTCTAATGGGAATTTGTCATTACTGTAGCCCTGCTCTATGTGTCTTTAAATTCTTAGTGAGATTTTCCTAATTTTGGTGAGCCGTTGGACTCACTGCATACCCTATAACTGTATAGCAGACTCTCTCCTTTCTAATGGGAATTTGTCGTTACTGTGGCCCTGCTCTATGTGTCATTAAATTCTTATTGTGATTTTTCCTAAATTTGGTCAGCTGTTGGACTCACTGCATACCCCATAACTGTATAGTAGACTCTCTCCTTTCTAATGGGAACATATCATACTCGTTACTGTGGCCCTGCTCTATGTGTCCTTAAATTCTTAGTGGGGTTTTTCCTAAATTTGGTCAGCCGTTGGACTCACTGCATACCCTATAACTGTATAGCAGACTCTCTCCTTTCTAATGGGAATTTGTCGTTACTGTGGCTCTGCTCTATGTGTCTTTAAATTGTTAGTGGCTTTTTTCCTAAATTTGGTCAGCCATTAGACTCACTGCATACCCTATAACTGTAAAGCAGACTCTCTCCTTTCTAATCGGAATTTGTCGTTACTGTGGCCCTGCTCTATGTGTCTTTAAATTGTTAGTTGGGTTTTGTTAGAACCCTCCAGTTTGTTTTTTCCATCTTGTGTTATGCGGTCACATGACCATCTGCCTTTATATTCCAGCTCCGCCCTTTTGGCTGTGCTGGACTTCAGTGTTATTTGACTGTTTTGCTAGCCAGGTGCTTCTGTGCCTATCTCTGTCAGTTTGCTTGGTCCTTCTGGGACCTCTAGTACCTTTTTGTCAGTTGTCTTTTTGGGTTCTGCAACAACTTTCTCTGTTGAGGAGGTGTCCCATTTTTCTTCCAGTCCTTGGTTCTTTTAGGGACCCCTTCCCTTTATGCATTAGGTCTTCGTTCAGACTAGCCGAGGACTAAGGCGAGTCTGTTCGCAAGGAACAGGCAGCCCGCTACATCATAGGGTTCCAGCTTAGTCTTACTGTAGGGATAGCTTTCCCCCTTCTTTCCTTAGTACTTGTTGCAGATCATAACAGTAAGTCCAGCCTAAATAAACTAAAAGGAAAGAAATTCGGGGATCAGTATGGCTTAGATCCAGGCTTTAGCTCAACGCTTACAGGGATTGTCTCTGGAGGAGACCGAGCTCCAGCAACACGCGAGTAGCTGTTCTGGAGAGCATTTTGTGGAACCCAAGGTAGGACTGCCTGATGTTTTTTAATGGTAAACAGCAAGATTTTTTTTCTTTTAAAAATGCTTGTTTGTTATATTTTCATTTGAGACCAAGGTCCTCTGGGAATGAATCACAGCGCACTGGTTTTATTATGTCACTTTTGCGCAATGAACCACAAGGGTGGGCCTTTTATATCCAACTTAATGATCAATGCTTAAGGTCGTTAGAGGAATTTTTTTCTGCTATGGGTCTATTATATGATGATCCTGATCGAATCTTATCTGCTGAGGCAGAACTCAGGCTTTTGAATCAGGGGTCAGGTGATGTTGAAAATAATTACACACACTTTAGAAGGTAGGCATCAGAAGTCAAATGGAATGATCCTGCTCTGAAATGTCTATTTCTTGCTGGTCTAAGTGAAAAGGCTAAGGATTTTCTAATTGCATTCCCCGCACCTGAAACTCTGCAGTATGCCATGCAATTAGCTTTTCATGTGGATAGGAGGCTGAGATCTAGGCAGAATGAGATAAAGACTCCTGTAATGTCAGGTCCTTGTCCACAGAAAATCTGCTCAGATGGTGGAGAACCGATGGAGGTTGGGGCAATGTCGCTCCGCTCTCAGGAAAGAGACCGGAGGTTCGCCGAGGGATTGTGTCTTTATTGTGGTAAAGCTGACCATTTGATTAAGTATTGTGAGCTTCATTTAAGTAAAGAAAAAAAAAAGGTCAGGTACGCCTGTATAGCTTGTTTACGCTCTGCAGGAGTATTTCTTTCAGGGAGTAATACTTTGCAGGAAAATTTGATTGAGTTTCAGGTATTTTTGGATTGTGGTTCAACACTTAATGTGATTGATAAAGGGTTTTTGGAAAAACTTAAATTGAAATCCAAACCTTTGTCATCACCTATTTCTGTGATTGCAATTGATAACACTCCCTTGAAATGTATTACTCGCAAGGTTGCTGCATTTCCCCTCACTATCAATGGAGTTCACCAAGAAATTTTGGACTTGGTTGTATTAAATAATTTACCCTCTCTGGTCGTTCTAGGATTGCCTTGGTTAAAACTGCACAATCCTTTGCTGGACTGGTCTACTAATATGATAAAGTCTTGGAGTCCGAAGTGCTGTGATAAATGTTGTAATGGGCGCATTGCGGCTGTGGAAAAAGGGGAATTACCTGTACCTATTCATGATTTTTGGAGGGTTTTTTCAGAGGAGGAGTCGCAAGTTTTACCTCCTCATAGGGATTCTGATTGCGCCATTGAGTTTGTTCCGGGAGATACTCTTCCTAAGAGCCGCTTGTTTAATTTGACTATTCCTGAAAAAAGGCCTTGGAGGAGTACATACAAACTAGCCTGGCTGTTGGTCACATTATACTTTCTAAGTCGCCTGTGGCAATTGGATTTTTCTTTGTTAAAAAAAAGGACGGGGGTCTACGTCTATGTCTGGATTTTCGTGAAATTAATAAGATTACCGTACGCAATTCCTACCCATTGCCATTAATTCCTGACTTGTTTAACCAGTTAGTCGGGGCCAAGTGGTTCTCTAAGATTGATCTCCGGGCGGCATCCAATTTGTTACGATTGAAGGAGATTGATGAATGGAAAACTGCTTTTAACAATCCGGTATGTCATTTTGAGAATCTGGTGATGCCTTTTGGTCTTACCAATGCACCTGCATTTTTTCAGAACCTTATTAATGACATCCTGAGACCTTTGATTGGTAAGAATGTGGTTGTGTGTTTGGATGACATTTTGATTTATTTGCCAGATCTGAAGTCCCATTGGCAGAATATACGTAAAGTTTTGCAGTTATTGAGTGATAATTCACACTTTGCTAAGCTGGAGAAATGTGAGTTCGCTGTGCAGAAAATTAGTTTTTTGGGCTACATTGTCTCCAGCAAGGGCTTTGAGATGGACCCGGTGAAGGTTCAGGCTGTGCAGGGATGGCCGAGGCCTATTGGTTTGAAATCTCTACAGAGATTTTTGGGTTTTTCCAATTATTACAGGAAATTTGTTAAGAATTTTTCTATAATTGTTAAACCTCTAACCAATCTCACCAGGAAAGGTGCAAATTTGGTCCAGTGGACTACTGAGGCCATTGAAGCGTTTAAGTATCTCAAAGAGAGGTTCTGTTCTGCCCCTATCCTTATTGCAGCCTGATGAGACCAAGCCATTTTTGGTTGAGGTCGATGCTTCATTGGTGGGGGTCGGAGGAGTTTTGTCTCAGGAGAAGAGGGATGGAGTACATCCTTGTTCCCTCTTTTCGAAAAAAAATTCAGAAACCGAACTGAATTATGATGTTGAAAATCGGGAGATGCTGGCTATTAAACTCGCGTTTGAACATTGGCGTCATTTTTTGGAAGGCGCTAGATTTCCTATTCAGGTTTTCACAGATCATAAGAATTTGATCTATCTGGATGCTGCCAAGCACTTGAATGCCCGTCAAGCAAAGTGGGCCCTTTTTTTTCTCGGTTTCATTTTTCTGTTACCTATATCCCTGGTACTAAGAATGTTAAAGCCAATGCATTATTTCACAGCTTCTCTCCTACGGTCAGTGCCGAGGAGGAGGAGAGCATTTTACAGAAAGGAGTTGTGGTGGCGGCATTGGACTCCGTTTTGGAGAATGGGATTCTGAAAGCTCAAGATGATGTTCCATCTAACACTCCCCATGGGAGGTTGTTCGTGCCTAGAACCTTTAGGAGAGATTTGTTTGTGGAGTGTCATGAGTAGTGTTGAGCGATACCTTCCGATATCAGGAAATATCGTATCGGATTGGATCGGGCCGATACCCAAAAAGTATCGGATATCGCCGATTCCGATACCGGAAACCAATGCAAGTCTATGGGACACAAATATCGGAATGAAAATAAACCCTTTCTTTCCGTGTAGGTTAATTCTACATGAAGGAAAACAACTAAGAATAATGTAGAATGACATGAAAAGCCGGCAATTCATCAGCGGCATACACCGATACCCGACAATTTACAACAGAAAGAATAGAGCTTCACACATAGATTAGATAGATAGAAACATGTCAGTCACATATATATGAAGTACAGTGACAGTGTTGCTTACTGTACTTGTCATTTAGTGTAAAGGATTTATTAAAAAAAATATTAGTGTTTTCGTGCACCGTCTCTTTAAAAAAGCCGGCCGGCAATTCAGCATCTGTACCCGACAATTTATAACAGACAGAATAGAGCTTCACACATAGATTAGATAGATAGAAACATGTCAGCCACATATATAAGAAGTACAGTGACAGTGTTGATTACTGTACTTGTCATTTAGTGTTAAAATAAAGGATTTATTTAAAAAAAAATTGGCGTGGGGTTCCCCTTAATTTTAGGCTCTAGCGGAGGTTAAGCAGACAGCTGGGGCAAATGTTTGAAGCCTGGGAAGGGGGTAATACCCACGGAGCTTCCCAGGCTACTAATATCAGCCCCCAGCTGAATACCTAGCCTTTACTAGCTATTAAAATGGGGGAACCCCCCCAAAAAAATAACGTGGGGTCCCCCCTAATTTAATAGCTAGCACAGGCTAGGCAGACAGCTGGGGGCTGATATTAATAGCCCAGGAAGGGTGCCATGAATATTGGCCCCCTCCCAGGCTAGAAACACCAGCCGTCAGCCGCCCCAGAAATGGCGCATCCATAGGATGCGCCAATTCTGGCACTTAGCCTCGCTCTTCCACGCTGCCCTGGTGCGGTGGCAGGGGGTAATAGGGTTGGGGTTGATGTCAGCTTATAATGCCAGCTGACATCAAGCCCAGGTTAGTAATGGAGAGGCGTCTATAAGACACCCCCATTACTAACCCCATAGTCAAAGTTAAAAGAAAACACAAACACCCAGAATAAAGTCCTTTAATTGAAATAAAGACACAATTCTTTATTGTTCTAAATTAAACCATACTTACCATCACGCCCATTCCAGCTGAAGCCAACGATCTCCTGCAATAAAAGTAAAATAATAAAGCAACCTCATCCTTACCTTTCCATGGTTCCCACGACAGCTTCAGCTCTGCTACATCGAGATGACAGGCTGGACCGCAGCAGAACGCTGCCATCCAGCCTGTCATCCCGCAGACACTGAGAAGCGCAGGCATGCTTGCGCTCCTCAGTGTCTCTCTGTGACGTCATCCAGATGAGCCGAGTTCATGTCCAATGAACTCAGCTCACCTCATGCACGTCACTGACAGCGTGGGAAAATTCTCCTGCACTCAGCGCTTCAGCGTGAGAATTCTCCCACGCTGTCAGTGACATACATGAGGTGAGGTCATGTCCAATGAACTCAGCTCACCTCATGCACGTCACTGACAGCGTGGGAAAATTCTCACGCTGAAGCGCTGAGTGCAGGAGAATTTTCCCACGCTGTCAGTGACGTACATGAGGTGAGCTGAGTTCATTGGACATGACCTCGGCTCATCTGGATGCCGTCACAGCCAGACACTGAGGAGTGGAAGTATGCCTGCGCTTCTCAGTGTCTGCGGGATGACAGGATGGATGGCAGCGTTCTGCTGCGGTCCAGCCTGTCATCTCGATGTAGCAGAGCTGAAGCTGTCGTGGGAGCCATGGAAAGGTAAGGATGATGTTGCTTTATTATTTTACTTTTATTGCAGGAGATCGTTGGCTTCAGCTGGAATGGGCGTGGCGGTAAGTATGGTTTAATTTAGAACAATAAAGAATTGTGTCTTTATTTCAATTAAAGGACTTTTTTCTGGGTGTTTGTGTTTTTTTTAAATACTTTACTAGAAATTCATGGCGGTCATGTCTAATATTGGCGTGACCCCATGAATTTCGGGCTTAGGGCCAGCTGATAATGCCAAGCTGGCCTTAACCCCTTTATTACCCAGTGAGCCACCGCACCAGGGCCCTGGATGAGTTGGGTACAGCGCCAGAAGATGGCGCTTCTATGAACGCGCCATTTTCCGGGGCGGCTGCAGACTGCAATTTGCAGCGGGTGGGGCCCAGAAAGCTTGGGTCTCCCTGCGCTGCAGATTCCAGCCCCCAGCTGCCTAGTTGTACCTGGCTGGACACAAAAATAGGGCGAAGCGCCACACATTTTTTTTTTTAATTATTTCATGAAATTCATGGAATAATTAAGAAAAAAAGGGCTTCCCTATATTGTTGTGTCCGGCTAGGTACAAATAGGCAGCTGGTGGTTGGGGGCAGCCCGTTCCTGCCTGCTGTACCTGGCTGGACACAAATATAGGGCGAAGCCCCACATAATTTTTTTTTAATTATTTCATGAATTTCCTGAAATAATTAAAAAAAAATTGACGTGGGGCTTCACACTATATTTGTGTCCAGCCAGGTACAGCAGGCAGGAACGGGCTGCCCCCAACCACCAGCTGCCTATTTGTACCTGGCCAGACACAACAATATAGGGAAGCCCTTTTTTTCTTAATTATTCCATGAATTTCATGAAATAATTAAAAAAAAAAAAACGTGGAGCTTCTCCCTATTTTTGTGTCCAGCCAGGTACAACTAGGCAGCTGGGGGATGGAATCTGCAGCGCAGGGAGGCCCAAGCTTTCTGCCCCCCCCCCCCGCTGAAAATTGCAGTCCGCGGCCGCCCCGGAAAATGGCGCGTTCATAGAAGCTGGATGCTGTACCTGGCTTTCATACAAAAATATGGCGAAGCCCACGTCAAAAGTTTTGGGAAAAATTTATTAAAAAATAAATAATAATTTAGGGACTGCATCTTTATTAAGTCCTCAAATGTCATTTAGTGTTAAAATAAAGGATTTATTTAAAAAAAAAATGGCGTGGGATCCCCCATAATTTTAGTCTCTAGCGGAGGTTAAGCAGACGGCTGGGGCAGATGTTTGAAGCCTGGGAAGGGGGTAAAACCCACGGAGCTTCCCAGGCTACTAATATCAGCCCCCAGCTGAATACCTAGCCTTTACTAGCTATTAAAATGGGGGACCCCCCCAAAAAAAATTACGTGGGGTCCCCCCTATTTTAATAGCTAGCAAAGGCTAGGCAGACAGCTGGGGGCTGATATTAATAGCTCAGGAAGGGTGCCATGAATATTGGCCCCCTCCCAGGCTAGAAACACCAGCCGTCAGCCGCCCCAGAAATGGCGCATCCATAGGATGCGCCAATTCTGGCACTTAGCCTCGCTCTTCCACGCTGCCCTGGTGCGGTGGCAGGGGGTAATAGTGGTGGGGTTCATGTCAGCGCCAGCTGCCATGAAGCCCAGGTTAGTAATGATGGCCGTCTATATGACACCCCCATTACTAACCTACAAAGTGTTAAAAAGAAAAAACACACTACACCCAGAAAAAAATAATTTATTTGAAATAAAACTCCATTTTATTTAATTCTTAGTTTACTAAAAAAAAAATAGTTACCTGTCCACGTTCCTGCGCTGATCTCCCATGCACAGCTGTCACATCTGGAGATGGTGACAGCTGTGCATGGCTGCTGTAAGCTCACGCTGCCGGGAACACGTCCGCTCCCGGCAGCGGGAGCCACTGACTGAGGTCACCGGAGTGCATTCAGGCAGCGCAGCTCCGGAGACCTCCTTTACGGCAGTGCTGTACCGTGGGAATTTCTCACGATACAGCAGTGCCGTAAAGGAGCTAACCGGAGCAGCGCTGCCTGAACTCCGGTGAACCCTTACGGCCCCGTCATTCTAGCGGCGGCAGCGGTTCAGAGCGGTCACATTCTATGTGGCTGCTCTGAACTGGAGATCTTCGTGGGACACTCGTGGACTGCTACGGAGGGGTAAGGATAAGGTTGTGGTTTATTATTTTATATTTTATTACAGGAGATCGCTGGCTTCGGGGAATTAGGTGTCTAGGTGAGTATAGATGTAGTTTTTTATTTTTTACTTTATTTTAGGTGGCGATCGGCGGGGACAGGTAATGTATGAACTAATTTCTTTTAGGTAACCACTGGCCACCAATGACATGTATTTAACATTTATTGGGGACACAGTAGGGCAATTTAAATAGCAGGATCAGGCTGATGGGAACTACTGCTCCCATCGAGCTGATCCTGCTGGCAGGAGTGGACGGGGGACAGACATAGGCCGATGGGAGTAGTAGTGTCACATCGGCCTATGTCTGCCTGCACGCACACACACCGCACACACACCCCGCACACACACACCCCGCACACACACACACCCCGCACACACTAATCATGACGGGTCTGGGAGGTGAGGCTGACCTGTGCGGCCGTGGGAAAGTTCATGTGAGTTCATGCAGTCAAGCATGAACTCACATGAACCCTCCGAGGGCACCGCGGCTACTTCAAATGAACAGCTGATCGGCATCACCTGATACCTCAGCTGTTCATTTGAAATAACCGGCGGGAAAGCGCAGCACAGAACGGGAAAGCCGGTGGTGAAGTCTTTTCACTGCCGGCTTCCCCGCCCGGGTCCTTCGCTCCTTGGTGCTGCGCTCCCCGCCCGGTCCTAATTTACGATTGGGATGGGAGGTGGCGAGGGGAGCGGAGGATCGGGGTGGGAGGCTGCGGGGAAGCAGTATGGGGCTGCGTGATTGTTTAAAAGCCGGCGGCTTTTTACCGCGCGCCGGCTTTTAAACAATCAGGAGAATTCTCCCCCGCTGGGATGGCATTCTGATGACAGGCTGGATCGCGCTGCCATCCAGCTTGTCATCCTTCACAGACACTGCAGAGCGCAGGCATTATGGGAACTTCCGATTCCGGTATTCGATATTATAAAAGTATCGGAATTAAGTATCGGAATTCCGATACAGTGAATATCGGCCGATACCCGATATTTCAGTATCGGAATGCTCAACACTAGTCATGAGTCTCGGTTGGCAGGTCTGAGACTAAGAGACTTTTCAGTCGCAGCTTTTGGTGGCCTGTATGTCAGAAAGAAGTCATCAAGCGGGTGCATCAATGTACTGTGTGTGCTAGGTCAAAGGCTTCACATACTCCTGCTGCAGGGCTGCTTTGGCCTCTGGAGGTTCCTAGTGCACCTTGGCGCATCTAACAATGGATTTTATTACTGATCTGCCTGTGTCCGAGGGTTTTACTGTCATCTGGGTGGTCGTGGACTGTTTTAGTAAGATGTGTCATTTGGTTCCATTCATTAAGTTGCCCTGCGCCAAGACACTTGCTAAAGCATTTGTTAAGGAGATTATCAAGTTTCATGGCGTTCCCACGGATATTGTTTCTGATAGAGGACCTCAGTTTGTGGCTCACTTTTCATGTGCTTTTTGTGACAGGTTGGGAGTCCATTTGTCATTTTCGTCTGCATATCATTATGAGTCTAATGGACAGACTGAAAGAAAGAACCAGGATGAAGAACAGTTTTTGCTTTGTTTGTGTCAGACAATCAAGAGGTGTGGTCTGAGTTTCTGCCTCTCACAGAATTTGCTCTTAATAATCATACATCCTCCTTAGCTGGGTGTTCTCCTTTTTTTTGTTGTACTGGGAGACATCAGTCTTTTGGTTCATTCTCCAAATTGAGGTCGGCGGTGCCAGAGCAGGAGATTTTTTCCAGTGATTTGGAGAGAGTTTGGACTAATGTACGTTGCAACCTTCATGAGGCTAACAAGAAGTCCAAGAAGTATTTTGACAGGAAACGTAAGGAGTTATTGTTTACTGTGGGTGACATGGTTTGGTTGTTCTCAAGGAACTTGCGGTTGAGAATTCCCTCTAAAAAACTGGATCCTAAGTTTGTGGGTCCATTTATAGTGCTTCAGGTTGTTAACCTGTCTGCGATTAGGTTGGATGTCCCTACTTCCTGGAAGATTAATCCTGTGTTTCATGTTTCCTTGTTGAAAAAAGCTGATGTATCAGAGAGGGATGCCACTGTTACAGTTCCTCCTGTGGTGGAAGACTGCAAATATGAAATTTCTCGTATCTTGACTTCTAGATGGCATAGAGGGAGATTACAGTATTTTGTCTCCTGGAAGGTTTTTGGTCCCGAAGATAACTCCTGGGTAAGGGAGGATGATGTCTCTGCTCCTAGGCTTGTTAGAGTTTTCCACAAGAGGTTTCCAAATAGGCCTGGGCCTCGAGGATCCAGAGGATCTTCATAAAAGAGGGGGTACTGTTAGAATCCTCCTGTTCCTTTTTTTTGATTTTGTGTTTTGCGGTCACATGACCATCTGACTTTATATTCCAGCTCTGCCATTTTGGCTGTGCTGGACTTCAGTGTTGTTTGACTGTTTTGCTAGCCAGGTGCTTCTGTGGCTATCTCTGTCAGTTTGCTTGGTCGTTCTGGGACCTCTAGTACTTTTTTGTCAGTTGTCTTTTTGTGTTCTGCAACAACTTTTTCAGTTTTGGAGGTGTCCCATTTTTGTTCCAGTCCTTAGTTCTTTTAGGGACCCCTTCCCTTTATGCATTAGGTCTTCGTTCAGACTAGCCGAGGACTAAGGCAGGTCTGTTCGCAAGGAACAGGCAGCCCGCTACATCGTAGGGATCCAGCTTAGTCTTACTGTACGGATAGCTTTCCTCCTTCTTTCCTTAGTACTTGTTGCAGATCATAACAGGTTTTTCCTAAATTCGTTCAGTTGTTGGACTCACTGCATACCCTATAACTGTATAGCAGACTCTCTCCTATCTAATGGGAATTTGTCAATACTGCGTCCCTGCTCTATGTGTCTTTAAATTCTTAGTGGGGTTTTTCCCAAATTTTGGCAGCCCTTGCAGTCACAGCATGGGCGTTACCACTCTAGGAGTCCTGCTCTTTTATAATGGGAACATTTTTTTTTACTGAGACCCTCCTCTATGTCTCTTCAAGGGGGTATTGGGTTGCGTCCGAATTTTTGGAAGCCCTTGCAGTCACTGCATATGCAATAACAGTATAGGAGACCCACTCTTAAATAATGGGAACAATAAAGCATAGCCGGCTGATGGCTCTCTAACAATAGCAAGGACCGACTGCTGGCCTTTTAAGAATAGTAGGGGCCGCCTGATGGCACTATAAAAATAAGCTTTGTGATTTCAGAGTCCCTCCATCATAAATGAAACAGGATGTGTCTGATGATGTGTCACACACTACGTTGCCAGATAAGGTTGTAAAATGTTAAAATGACATTTCCCGATGAATGCATTTGTCTTAAAAAATAACATTAAAAAAAACAAAAAACAGTAGGATCTTTCTTTAGTATAAAAAACAGAGTCACCAATGTAACCTCAATGTAATCACATTGTTCAGCTCCTGCACCTCCTCCTACATCTCTGAAATGACCACATCAGTCACAAGCTGAAAACACTGCAGCACCTCCTTGGCCAAGCAGCAACAGGCTGTGCTGATGATAACTTGCTTAATGCTTAGGTGACAAACCGCCCAGCACTGCAGAGTTGTTTAAAGCGGTAACACAGCAGCCTGATCTGTGGCTCTCACCGCTGAACAAACTGCCAGGCATGGTCATGTGTGACAATGGGCAGAACCTGGTGACGGAGAAATGACAGCCGGAGTAGATACGGTTTCCCTCTATTCCAGTCTTTTCACCGAGCTAAAGAATATGGCTTTGGTGAAATACTACTCCCCCTGAGAAGCTGTTTCAGATTGAAAAACATTGGGCCCACCAGAGGATTTGATTCTGAGGGCTCACCTTTCTCCCCCGCTCAAGAGCCCCATGGCAGCTGCAAGGTTAGCGCTATCATGAACTCTCCTGATGTAGAAGCCAGGGCACACCAGAGGATTCTCTGGTGAGACCGCCCAACCCTGCTGAGAAGCAGTCCTGGCTAAGAAGAGTCTGTGGGAAGGTTCCCGGACACACTATGCCTGCTTTTTTACTGAGATGGAAACCTACGCAAACACGGGAAGAACCTACAAAATCCTTGCAGATGTTGTCCTTGCTGGGATTTGAACCCAGGATCCCAGCGCTGCAAGGCTTCAGTGCTAACCACTGATCCAATGTGTGCCCTTTACCCTCTGATATCTAACAGGCTGGAGAAACTTTCACCTACAGCCACTCTATCTTCAGCTCCTTTGTGGGAAACTAATGTATTTGGGCAGCCACTCAGTCTACCAAATAATATTCCTGAGAAGGAAATTGGGGATGGCTTTGCTACTGGTACTGGGGGCAATGCTAATACCATGGCGTTGTACGATAGTTTACTGGAAATATTCCAGGCTGGTAGGAGGCAAGCAGATTCCCACAGAAAAGTACGAGCAGTAGTGTTCAGGGACCTGCACTTGTAGAAGGCGGAGACAGCACCAGGAGATATAGTGGCGGCTGGAGACCGAGTATGGACACCCGGCCGCCGCCAGCTTGAGGTTGTGAAAAGCTTCCGCCTCCACGAGCCTAAAAGGCCACATTTCAAGTGAAAGCAGCTTTAGAGGACTTCCTGGGAGAAATGACAGCTGGAGTAGATATGGTTTCCCAAGTCCTTTCACCAAGCTAAAGAATATGGCTGTGGTGAAATACAACTCAGCAAAAAAAGCTGTGGACTGGTTCCATACCGTCCCTGGCAACATTCACTTGACTACATGTTTGTGGGTAGATGGCCCTTCCCAGTAAGTGCACTGGGGAGGGCACGGGTAATGTTTTGGGACCCGTGCTTGTGGAAGGCGGAGACGATACTGGGAGAAATAGTGGCGGCTGGGGACCGAGTATTGACACCCGGCTTCTGCCGGCATGAGGCTGTGAAAAGCTTCCGCCTCCACAAGCCTAAAAGGCCCCATTTCAAGTGCAAGCAGCTGCCCAAAAATCTGGCAGTTTAGTATTGCAGCCTGTGGGTGGGTGGGTGGCTGGCTGCATACTTGCACTTGCATTCCAAGTAACAGAAAAATAAGCAGATGGTGGCCTCTATCATCATGGCCTCACCTCGGAACTATGAGCTCTTCTGAAGGTGAAGCCCAGGCCCACCGGAGGAGTCTCCGGTTCTCTGGTGGGCCCATCCAACCCTGCTGAGAAGCAGCCCTGGCTAAGAAAAGTGTGGGGGAATTTTCCCGGACACTCTGTGGCTGTTTTTTTTAATGTGGATCAGACGTGCTTATGCATGTTATTTCTCAAACCGAATTGCAGATCATGCCATTGCCCAACACTGTAGTCATGAAATTAAATGCACAACGAAAGATGCTTGTGTGTCAAAGCACCACAGAGAAGTGCGAGTTGATGTTGGACAGGCTGCCATTGCTTCTGCAAAAGCTGCTTTATAGGACTTCCTGGGAGAAATGACACCCAGAGTAGATACGGATTCCCTCTATGCCAGTCCTTTCACCGAGCTAAAGAATATGGCTGTGGTGAAATACAACTCTTAGCAAAAAAAGCTGTGGACTGGCTCCGTACCATCCCTGGCCACATTCACCTGTTCACGTGTTTGTGGTTAGGCGTTCCTTCCCAGTAAGTGCTCTGGGGAGAACACGGGTAATGTTGTGGGACCTGTGCTTGTGGAAGGCGGAGACGATACCTGGAGAAATAGTAGCGGCTGGGGACCGAGTAAGGATACCCGGCCGCCACCGGTAGGAGGTTGTGAAAAGCTTCCGCCTCCTCGAGCCTAAAAGGCCACATTTTAAGTGAAAGCAGCTTTAGAGGACTTACTGGGAAAAATGACAGCTGGAGTAGATATGGTTTCCCAAGTCCTTTCACCAAGCTAAAGAATATGGCTGTGGTGAAATGCAACTCTGCAAAAAATGCTGAGGACTGGCTCCGTACCGTACCTGGCCACATTCACTTGACCAGGTGTTTGTGGGTAGGTGGTCCTTCCCAGTAAGTTCACTGGGAGGGCACACGAAATGTTGTGGCACCCGTGCTTGTGGAAGGAGGAGACGACACCAGAAGAAATAGTCGTGGCTGGAGACCGAGTATGGACACCCGGCCGCCGCTGGCATGAGGTTGTGAAAAGCTTCCGCCTCCACGAACCTAAAAGGCCATATTTCAAGTGCAAGCAGCTGTCCAGAAATCTGTCAGTTTAGTATTACGGCCTGTGGGTGGGTTGGTGGCTGGTTGCATACTTGCACTTGCATTTCAAGTAACAGAAAACTAAGCAGATGGTGGCCTCTATTGTCATCATGGCCTCACCTCGGCACTATGAACTCTCCTGAAGAAGAAGCCAGGGCCCACCAGAGGAGTCTCCATTTTTCTGGTGGGCCCATCCAACCCTGCCGAGAAGAAGCCCTGGCTAAGAAAAGTGTGGGGGAAGGTTCCCTGACACTCCATGGCTCCTTTTTTTAATGTGGATCAGACTTACTTATGCATGTTACTTCTCAAACCGCATTGCAGATCAGGCCATTGCCCAACTCTGTAGTCATGAAATTAAATGCGCAAAGAAAGATTTTTGTGTGTCAAAGCACCACCGACAAGTGTGAGCTGATTTTGGATGGGCTGCCATTGCTTCTGCAACAAGTTGCATTAGAGGACTTCCTGGGAGAAATGACACCCAGAGTAGATACGGTTTCCCTCTATACCAACCAGCCTTCGCCTTCACTGAGCTAAGGAATATGGCAGTGGTGAAATACAACTCTCAGAAAAAAAAAGCTGTGGACTGCCTGCGTACCATCCCTGGCCACATTCACCTGTCCACATGTTTGTGGTTAGGCGGTCCTTCCCAGTAAGTGCACTGGGGAGGGCATGGGTAATGTTGTGGGACCCGTGCTTGTGGAAGGCGGAGACGATACCGGGAGAAATAGTGGTGGCTGGGGACCGAGTATGGACACCCGGCCGCTGCCAGCATGAGGTTGTGAAAAGCTTCCGAATCCACGAGCCTAAAAGGCCACATTTCAAATGAAAGCAGCTTTAGAGGACTTCCTGGGAGAAATGACAGATGGAGTAGATATGGTTTCCCAAGTCCTTTCACCAAGCTAAATAATATGATTGTGGTGAAATACAACTCAGCAAAAAAAGCTGTGGACTGGCTCCGTACCATCCCTGTCCACATTCACTTGACCATGTGTACTTGACCACGTGTTTGTGGGTAGGCGGTCCTTCCCAGTAAGTTCACTGGGAGGTCACGGGTAGTGCTGTGAGACCCGTGCTTGTAGAAGCGGAAGACGACACCGGGACAAATAGTGGCGGCTGGGGACCAAGTATTGATACCCAGTCGCAGCTGCCATAAGATTGTGGACAGCTTCTGCCTCCACGAGCCTAAAAGGCCACATTTCAAGTGCAAACAGCTGTCAAAAATTTGGCAGCATAGTATTGCAGCCTGTGGGTGGGTGGCTGGCTGCATATTGCGCTTGCATTCCAAGGAATGGGGTAGGGACAACTGAACGCTGCACTGAGACAAGGACATGGATGGTGATTGTTGTAAGTCTGCAACAACAGGTGCATGGCGAGAGGCAAATTCGCATGCGCCAAGGATCACTTATGATGGGCACACTTTTAGACAGTGACCTTGGAGTCAGAGATGCTTCCCCATGCTGTTCCCATGTCTTATCAGCACTGTATGCATGTGTCTGATGATGTGTCACACACACACACCACATGGCCATATAAGGTTGTAAAATGTTAAAATGACACGTGTGAACATAGCCCAAGGTGTGGAGGAGTATTTTTGGTTTTGGTTATTTATTTTGCCTTATACACAAATCATTACACTGGAAAGGATGTTCCTTAACATATTACCCAGGAAAATCCATTTTGGAATCGTTTTTGTTTGTTTCATTGTGAGTCCATAAATGTGGCGTAATACCTCTGACAACGTTGTTGACAGCAGTGACCTGGGAGTCAGAAATGCATCCAGGCGTCTTCCCCATGCTGTTTTCATGTCATTTGAACACTGTTCCCATCAAACTGGGCAATTTTTAGGCCCTCTGCAGACCGCCGTGGGGAGCCTCCTGAAAAATGCTCGAGTTTCCCTAAGACTTACATTGGGCTCGTTGCTCGGGTCGAGCACCCGAGTATTCCAATTTGCTCGACCCGAGCAACGAGTACCCGAGCATTTTATTGCTCGCTCATCACTAATCCTAACAATAAGGGCAACAATAATGTTGCAGATAGTGCAGCAAGAAGGTACTCATGTGTCGGGTGCTTCCATGAGGTCCAAGTCCATGGTGTGCTGGTGGAGGGGTAACAATCAACCTTGCTTTCTCCATCCCCTCCTGCCAAACACGGATAACAGAGAGTGGATTATTATCCTCTTCATCTCCTGACTTTTGTGCAACCATCACTTCTTCCTCCTCATCCTGCTCCATTTCTTCCTTGGCTCCTGCAACTTCACTAACAGTTTGTCTGGTACCTTAAGCCCCCCTCGATCACCGTAATTCATCGTCCTTTGGAACTCACCGGTGTGACGACACTCTGGAACTTAAAGATATTGTTATCCCTTCCACATTCTCCTCTGCTTCCTCCTCTTCCTCTAGGACCACCACCTCCTCCTGTAGACTATTCAAAGTGTGCTCCAGAATGTAGATGAGCAGAATAGTGATGCTGATGATGGCATCGTCAGTGCTAACCATCTTAGTAGCCAGTTTGAAACTGTGCAGAAGGGTGCAGAAGTCTTTCATCTGTGCCCAATCCTCAACCGTGATTTGCACTATGTCAGTACTGGGTTGGTCCAGGCTATGCTAACTTACATAGTGCACTAGGTCTCCTTGCTGCTGCCACAGTCGCTGCAACATGTGCAGAGTTGAATTCCACCATTTCGGCACACCACATATCAATCGGTTAAGCGGTAAGCCAAAAGATCTCAATAGCGATGCAAGTTGATGAACCCGTGAGTTGCGAATGGCATAAGTGAGCACACAGCAAACACGGTTTATGCAGCAGTACATCCAGGCAGGGATAGTGGCGGAGAAATAGCTGTACCACCAGGTTGAGAAAATGAGACATGCAAGGCACGTGTGTGAGGTTGCCAGGTGTAGGGCCCCCACCAGGTTCGCAACGTTATCGCATAATGGCCATTTGATGCAGCACTTGCCATCACTGGAGCACATGCTATTTCTGGCTCTCATCTACAAGGCCTACCACTGTGCGGCTGCCAAAGAAAGGAAGTAGCCCGTCCAGTAAATGAAGTTGTCAAAATGCTGCGCAATTGCTCTCTGCAGCAAAACAAATCTCTCATCTCTCATATCATCCCTGTCTCACAACCCTAAACAGCTATTCAGTACTTTCAATTCTCTCCTCCATCCACCAGCTCTCCCTCCCTTTCCTCTCATCTCAGTTGAAGACTTTACCTTATTCTTCAAGCAGAAGATTGTCAACAAATGGCAAAGCTTTTTCCTAAAGTCCCCACAGCCCCTACTCATAACTACTCAACTCTCCTCCTCCTCCAAAACCTGCTTCTCTGCCATCACGGAAGATCAACTTTCCTGCTTACCCTCCAAATCACTTCTCACCATCTGTGAACTTGACCCAATCTCATCCCACGTCATTCCGAAACTTACCACAGTCTTCATCCAAACCCTAACCCACCTCTTTAACTTGTAGCTAACAGCTAGTGTCTTCCACTAATGCTTCAAACATACCTTGATCACAACCATGCTCAAAAAACCCTTCCTTGACCCATCTTTTGTGTCTAGCTATTTCCCCATAACATTTCTCCCCTATGCCTCAAAACTACTGGAACAACACATCCATTTTGAACTGTCCTCCCACCTCTCCTCCTGCTCCCTCTTTGACTGATTAAAATCTGTCTTCCGACCCCACTATTACACTGAAACTGTCCTGACTAAAGTCACCGATGACCTACTAACCACAAAATTTAAGTGACACTACCAGGTCTTCCTCATTGAGGACCTGTAATCTGCCTTCGACACAGTGGATGATTCCCTCTAACTACAGATTATCTCATGTCTTGGCATCACAGCGTTGGCCCTATCTTGGCTATCCTCATACGTAACAGACCATTCAGTGTCTCCCACTCACACACCACTTCCTCATCATCTCTATTAGTGTTGAGCGAGCATGCTCGACACTGCTCGGTACTCGCCCGAGCACCATGCTACTCGGGATGTTCGGTGAGCACTGAGCTTTTCCGGGTTACTCGGGCAGGAGCTCGGGTCTCCGTCCTGCATGCTTGGCGCTATTTACAGAGCCAATGAACATGCACGGATTGCCAGCCAGTCACTGTAATGCCACAGCCAAGTTGTTTGTGGGCATTACAGTGATTGGCTGGCCGCACAGCGTCACCTCGAGTAATTAAAACCGGGCGCCGCCATCTTGGACACAGTCGCTCCGGATCAGACAGTGTAGGGACAGTGCTGCTGATTTTGGGATAGATATATCCTGCAAAATAGTTAGTGTAGGGTCTGTAAAGGCTGCCAGATCAAACAAACAGTCCTTCTCAGGACTAATATCCATCCCAGATATCAGGCAGGCAGGCAGGCTGTATAGGAGACGCAGTGGTTATACCAGCAAACAATGCTTTACAGTCCTGTGTGCTCCTGTTGCTGAAATTGCTGGACTTAACTCCAGGTCTCGGGGGCCAGGAAAAATCCTTTTTTTTCATCTAAATCCTCTTTTTTTTTTCCTCCTTCACCCTGTACAAATACCCGTCTTATTAACCTTTTGGTGTCCCCCCCCCCCCCAAAAAAAGCGTGTCTTTGATTTTTCAGACACAAATATATCTGTTGAAAATAGTGTGGTGTAGGTCAGAGAAATAGAAGTGTGGTTTTGCTGTTCCATGGGCCATTTGTATCTAAAAAAAACAGTTTGAGTGTGTCGCTCACTGTTCAGCCGCAAATATATATATTTAAAAAAGTCTGGTATAGACCAGTAAATTATAACTTTGATTTTGCTGTTCCACGGTAAAAAATCTCTATTATCCTGCTTTTGGAATTTTTGCCGTAAAAAGTAAATAATAGTGTCTCTTGATTGTTCAGACACAAATATATCTGTTGAAAATAGTCTGGTATAGGCCCGAGAAATACAAGTGTGGTTTTGCAGTTCCACTGTTCAAACCTCTGTATCTCTGTATTATCCACTTTTGGGCCATTTGGATCTAAAAAAAACAGTTTGAGTGTGTCGCTCACTGTTCAGCCGCAAATATATATATTTAAAACAGTCTGGTATACACCAGTTATTTATAACTGTGGTTTTGCTGTTCCACGGTAAAAAATCTCTATTATCCTGCTTTTGGCATTTTTTGCCGTAAAAAATAAATAATAGTGTTTCCTGATTGTTCAGACACAAATATATCTGTTGAAAATAGTCTGGTGTTGGCCCGAGAAATACAAGTGTGGTTTTGCAGTTCCACAGGTCAAATCTCTGTATTATCCACTTTTGGGCCATTTGTATCTAAAAAAAAAACTGTTTGAGTGTGTCGCTCAGTGTTCAGCCGCAAATATATATATTTAAAAAGTCTGGTATACACCAGTAAATTTTAACTGTGTTTTTGCTGTTCCACGGTAAAAAAATCTCTATTATTCAGCTTTTGGTATTTTTTCCGTAAAGAAAAACAGTAATAGTTTCTCCCTGATTGTTCAGATTGTTTAAAAGAGTCTTGTGTAGGCCAGAGAAATAGAACTGTGGTTTTCCTCTTCCACGGTTCTAATCTCCTTTTTTATTACACTTTTTCCATTGATAGTGCAAGTGTAAGCTATTTTACTTCCTTTACAATGGGCAAGGCGCTTGGCAAGGGACGTGGAAGTGGACGTTCTGGTGATGGTGCGTGCAGAGGACGGGGCCGTGGCAAAGTTGAAAATGTGCCACAACCAACAGCCACATCTACTCGCTCCCACTTCTTGACCGAATTACTAGGGAAGCACAGAACAACACCAGTATTGCGAACTGATCAGTGTGAACAGGTTATTAATAGGATAGCAGATAATACTTCCAGATACCTTGGCACCACCACCTCCGGCCTGTCTTCCACACGGTCGACTCTTAGTAGCCGTGAGTCTCAACTGCATACTCCTCCTCACCCTGATGCTCCTTCCTCCCACCATGCCGAGTGTCGTCAGACAGCAACTGATCCCACAGTTGGACACTCTGAAGAGCTGTTCACTGGTCCATTTCCATATTTGGGCCCCTCGCCTGCTCCGCTTGAAGTGGTGGAAGAGGAGATCTCATGTAGCGATGGCCAAATATTTGAACAGCCACGGCCACAGGAAGGCGACACTGGAAATTTGTCACAAGAGGTGGACGATGACGAGAAACAACTGCCACGAAGTGAGGAGGAGGACCGTGGTTCGGAAGTGGAAGAGGAGGAGGTGGTGGATGATCTGGTAACTGACCCAACGTGGCAGGAGGACATGCAGAGCGAGGCCAGCAGCACACAGGGGGAGGGAGGCAGAGTACCCCAACAGGCAGGAAGAAGCAGTGTGGTGGCCGCAGACAGAAGGCAGGCAACCATTCCCCGTAACACCAACACGAGGGACGTTGGCAGTACAACCAGTACGTCTTCCAGAGTCTGGAATTTTTTTTAAAGACTCTGCTGATAACCCCAAAAAGGCCATTTGTACCACCTGCCAGGTCAATATCAGCAGGGGTGACAAAACTACATGCCTGACCACCACCAGCATGATCAGGCACATGTCAGCTAAGCACCCGGCTTTGTGGGGCGAACCCCAGGGTCCACGACCAGTGTCAGCCGGTGTCACTACTGCTTCTTCCGCTGTTGTGCGTGTAAGAAAACCCCCTGTTGTGCGTACAAGGCAATCCCCTATCCATACTGCAAGCAAAGATGCCCCCTCCTCTCAGGTCTTCACTTGTTATGGCAGTTTCCAAAGAAACAGCATCAATGTCCACGTCCCACCGCAGCGTTTAATTGTCCATATCCCAGACCTTTCAACGAAAGCGCAAATTTGCAGCCAACGCCCCACAGGCCACAGTCCTAAATTCGCACATTTCATGACTGCTTGCATTGGAAATGCTGCCTTTTAGGCTGGTGGAGATGGAATCCTTCCGCAACCTTATGGCGGTGGCCATTCCTCGGTACTCGGTCCCCAGCCGACACTATTTTGCCCGGTGTGCCATCCCCGCACTACACAAGCACGCGTCCCAAAACATCTGCCGTGCCCTCAACACCGCAGTTACTGGGAGAGCCTCCTGACAACGGACACGTGGACAAGTGCTTGTGGCCAGGGACGGTACATCTCCCTAACGGCACACTGGGTAAACATAGTGGAAGCCGGGACCCAGTCGGACCTTGGGACGGAACACATCCTCCCCACACCGAGGATTGCGGGCCCTATGTCAGTCAGAGTTGACCCCACAGTGTACAGCTCCTGCATATCATCCTCCTCCTCCTCCTCATGTTCAGCCTCCATCTCAGATATCACCACATCAGTTACAAGCTGGAAGCACTGCAGTACTGCCTCAGCCAAGCTGCAACAGGCTGTGCTGAAACTCATAAGCTTAGGTGATAAACCTCACACTGCTTGTGAGTTGTGGGTAGCTGTGAAAGAGCAGGCAGATCTGTGGCTGAGACCGCAGAACCTACATCCAGGCATGGTCGTGTATGACAATGGCCGCTGACTGGTGGCGGCTCTGAGGCGAGGCGAGATCACACACGTACCATGACTGGCTCATGTGCTTAACATTGTGGTTCAGCAGTTTCTTAAATCGTTCCCCGAATTGCCAGATCTGCTCGTCAAAGTACTCCGCCTGTCAGCTCATTTTCAGAAGTTGGCTACAGCTTCTGCCGCCCCTGCTGTGTTGCAGCAGCGTTTGCAGCTTCCGGCACACCGACTGGTGTGTGATGTCCCCACACGTTGGAACGCTACACTTCAAATGTTGCAAAGAATTTGTGAGCAGAAGAGAGCAGTTGTGGAGTACCAGCATCAAGCGGCCGTTGGTATTCAGTTCAGACTCCACACATAAGACCTCAGGAGTGGACCTGGATGTCTGACATATGTACCATCCTGACAAACTTTGAGGAGTCCACCAAGATGGTGAGTGGCGATGACGCCATCATTAGCGTCACCATACCACTTGTCTGTCTTTTGCAACACTCTCTGCAGAGAATTAAAGAGGAGGCATTGCAGCCAGAGTATGATGAGATGGATCAAGAAGCCGTAGCGGGAGATTACACACAGCCCAGTCTCATCTCATCCCAACATGCATTGGGGGACAATAAGGGAGAGGAGAAGGAGGAGGAGGAGGAAGAAGAGGAGCTGGTATCATGCACTGTAGATGGTAGTACCTGTACAACTGTCATTCCGTCGGTTCAGTGTTGGGTGGCCTGAGGACAGGGGGGAGGAGGAGGAGGAGGAGGAGAGCATGGTCAGTCATCATCTTGGTGAGGACATGGAAATCTTGCACGTTACCAGTCTGGCACGCATGGCTGACTTTATGTTACGCTGCCTTAACCGTGACCCTCGCATTGTCAAAATGTTAGGTGACAGTCATTACTGGTTGGTGACACTTTTAGATCCCCGCTACAAGGAGAACTTTCACTCTCTTATTCCTGAGGTGGAGAGGTCTACAAAAATGGGGCAGTACCAGAAGGCCCTTTCTGCAGGACTCTTAATAAAATTCCCATCTGAACACGCTAGCAGCAGAGGTCACAGTTCGTTGCCCAACCAAGGCGTACAGGTCAGAGAGATGCAACTCTAATCCAGCAGAGGCAGGGGAACACTGTCAACGTTCGGGGACAGATTTCTGACACCCGCCCAGCTTACAGGCCCTGAGGCGTGGGGTACTCTCACAAGGAGTGGAAAGTTTCAAAAGATGGTGAGGGAATACCTTGCCGACCGTACCAGCATCCTCCGTGATTCCTCTGTGCCTTTTAATTATTGGGTATCCAAGCAGGACACTTGGAATGAACTCGCTCTGTATGCCTTTGAGGTCCTGGCCTGCCCTGCCGCTAGCGTGTTATCGGAGCGTGTTTTTAGTGCCGCTGGGGGAATTACAACTGACAATGCTGACAAGCTGACCCTTATCAAAATGTACAAGGGCTGGATTGGGCCAGACTTCTCATCACCACCAAATGACAGCAGAGTAACATAAAGTCAAATCCACTGTGTTATTTCGGGAGGTGTATTCACATGCACCGCTTCACACCCACACATGGGTATGCGCTTCCTCATTTCTGCTGTTTTATGTTCTTCTCCTTATCCTCAGCCTACACCACAACTATACCACCAGGGTGCCAGCATTGCAAGTTCCTCCGTCCTTATTTTTGTCAGCTTTTGCTTGGAAGGCATAAGCAAATCCTATGGGAGACCCACTCCCCAATAATGGGACTTATGTTTGTAATATGCTGTACTGCATGGTTCTTGTAAGGGGCATTACAAGTTGCTCTGTCCTAATTTTTGGAAGCTTTTGCTTGGAAGGCATAAGCAAATCCTATGGGAGACCCACTCCCCAATAATGGTGTAACATACCTGGCGGCGTCCTTGCATAGTGGTCCATCTCCCACTGTGCAAGAGCGCGCACTTGATCTCCTGTCCAGAATGTCTCTCTGGCTTCCCTCCATGCTGTCTGTTTGTGTCTGTTTCTGCTGCTTAAGGGCGGCGCCCGATCACTTCCTGCTTTTTGTACCTGCTGTGGGTCACACCTCTTGTGCGTCCTCAGCCTATTGCTGTCTGTCACCTGGTATATAGCTCAGCTGCGCCCATCTATCCCTGCCTGAGCATAGTGTTTCTTTCAGTGTGTGCGTGCACTCTGAAGGTGCCAGGTCCCGTTCTGTGTTCTCTTGTCTGCCTATCCTGGAGGCTGTATTTCCAGGCCTGTCTGAACACGCTCCTAGCCTGTTCCTCCTGCCTTCTAGGGGCCGATTACCTAGACCTGTTCCTGTATCTTGTCTGACCTGTCTGAACACGCTCCTAGCCTGTTCCTCTCGCCTTCTAGGGGCTGATTACCTAGACCCGCTCCTGTATCTTGTCTGTCCTGTCTGAACACGCTCCTTGCCTGTTCGTCCTGCCTCTCTGGGGGCCGTATTCCCAGACCCGCTCCTGTATTCCGCTGCAGTGTCGGTCTCCTCCGTACACTCAGTTCCAGTCTGAACTCTCTCCTATCCTTTACCTGTTTTGCCTCTATGTCCGTTCCCTTCCTTTTTCTGCAGAGTCTGAACTCGTACCTAACTCCTGCTTGTTGTCTCTGTACTCCCGTTTGTGAGTTTGTGGTCCACTCGCTACTTCACTGCAAGTACCCTGTGGGTGTCTGGCTCTGCCTTTCCCTTCCTGTCTGTTCCGTGTGAAGAGAGCCCTGTCCCCCCTACTCAGCCTAGCCTGCTCTGACTCCTTTGCTCACCGCTCCGGCGGTTCTAGCCTGCTCTGACTCCTTTGCTCACCGCTCCGGCGGTTCTAGCCTGTTCTGACTCCTTTGCTCACCGCTCCGGCGGTTCTAGTCTGCTCTGACTCCTTTGCTTACCGCTCCGGCGGTTCTAGCCTGCCCTGCTTCTGCCCGCTGCTCCGGCAGTCCTGTCCTGCCCTGCTTCTGCCCGCTGCTCCGGCAGTCCTGTCCTGCCCTGCTTCTGCCCGCTGCTCCGGCAGTCCTGTCCTGCCCTGCTTCTGCCCGCTGCTCCGGCAGTCCTGTCCTGCCCTGCTTGTGCTCGCTGCTCCTGCAGCCCCGTCCTGCTCTGTTCTTGCCCACCGCTTCGGGTGTTCCCTCTCTGCTGTGGTTGTCTACCGCATCTGCGGTTCTGTGACCCAGTCTGTACTGGGTCTTAACCTTTCTGTGCTCCAGCCCGTCCTTTCGGCCAGTACCTCCCTGCCTGCATACTCGCCTGTATCCACCCATCTGCATACCTGCCGTGTTTGCTTATATCCACCAGTCTGTGCCAGCCTAACCTGCCTGTTCCTGAGTCCCAGTGTGTACTGGGTCCTATCCCGCCTGTGTTCCTACCTGCTAGTGCCTCCCTGTCTGCACTCTAGCTGTGCTTGCCTGTACCCCTCTACCTGTATTGTTCCTGAGTCCCAGTGTGTACTGGGTCCTATCCCGCCTGTGTTCCTACCTGCTAGTGCCTCCCTGTCTGCACGCTTGCCTTTACCCGCCTGCCTGCATACCAGTCGTGCCTGCCTATACCCTCCAGTCTGTGCGCCAGCCTAACCAGCCTGATCCAGTAATCCCTGTGTGGGTCAACCCCCGTGTCCGGAGTTTGACCTGGAGTAGCACCTGGTCCCTCTGCCCGGTTTCTCCCTGGTGCACTGGCGTCGTATGCCGTCGTGCCATCTTGGTCGGATCGGCCAGATACTTAGTCACGCCCCTCCAGGCACTCTCCGGTTCATGGTCCAGTGGAATCACTACAATCACACGCACACGCCGCTCAGCCCGGGCGTGTGCATAACAGCATGCTCAGGCCATGGTTCCCGTTGAGCCCCACGGCCTTCGCTCTCTGAGAAGTTTTCCAGCGAATACATGCATTAAAATAAATAAATAAATATATATTTTTTTTCCTTTAGCTGAGTTCCAGGCGAATTACGCACCCGTCCAGATGGATCTATCTGCTCTCGTTCCCGCGGATCCGCTACGTTATTATGGGGATCCTAGACAAAGTCGTGCATTTGTGGAGCAATGCATGCTACACTTCAAGTTCTACCCTCTATGTTTTCCCACCGATCGGGTTAAGGTGGCATTCATTATGTCTTACCTGGCGGGTGATGCCTTGGAATGGATCAACCCCCTATATGAAACACAGGATCCGATCCTCCTGGACCTAATGGCCTTCCTGGTGGCCTTTCTAATGGTCTTCGATGATCCTAACCCGGAGGCTCTTGCTGAAGCTTCACTTCCCAATATCCCGGAGCAGCCCCAATGGGTAATGTGTGTGGGTAGCGCAATAGTCCTCCAGCCCAATGAGACTACTGCCCACCCAGAATCCTCACAGGGTGACTACGCTTTCCGGAATACTTCTCCCAACCTCAAGAGGCAGTCCAGACGTGCTAGACGTAGAGGCAAGCCGTCACGCCAGGGTCTGTCCTCCCTGAGACCTCCTGACCCCAACCTTGAAGTCCCTACTGAAGCTTCATCTCCCTGTATCCCGGAGAAGCCCCAACGGGTAATGTGCGTGGGTAGTGCACCAGTTCTCCTGCCCGAAGAGACTTCTGCCCATCCAGACTCCACACAGGAGAACTTCCTGCACCCGGCATCAGATGCTTCACCCACTTTAACCGGTGTGCATGTCCAAGGATGCTCCAAAGCTGTGGTTACCTCAGAGTCTGTGCACCTCTACTACCTGGCGGAGGACCCCCTGTTGCCTCCTGAATCCTCCGGGATACCACTCGATGACAAATGGAGAGAGAATTCTCTACACCCGGTACTCGATACTTTGTCCGCTTCGTCCTGTGAGCCTGACAATGGGTACCCCAAAGTGGTAGTTACCCCCGAGTCTCTACACCCCTCCGACCAGGCGGAGGACCTCCAGTTGTCTCCTGAACCCTTCGGGGTGCTACCTGGTAGCGAAAGGACAGAGACTCTCCTATACTCTGTACCTGATACCTCGCTCGCTTCGTCCAGTGAGTCCAACCTAGTGTACTCCGAAGCAGAGGTTACTCCCGAGTCTCTACACCCCTCCGACCAGGCGGAGGACCTCCAGTTGTCTCCTGAACCCTTCGGGGTGCTACCTGGTAGCGAAAGGACAGAGACTCTCCTATACTCTGTACCTGATACCTCGCTCGCTTCGTCCAGTGAGTCCAACCTAGTGTACTCTGAAGCAGTGGTTACTCCCGAGTCTCTACACTCCTCTGACCAGGCGGAGGACCACCAGTTGTCTCCAGAACCCTTCGGGGTGCCACCTGGTGGTAAATGGACAGAGACTTTCCTATATCCTGGATCTGATACCTCGCTTGCTTCGTCCAGTGAGTCCGACCTAGTGTACTCTGAAGCAGAGGTTACCCGTGAGTCTCTACACCCCTCTGACCAGGCGGAGGACCGCCAGTTGTCTCCAGAACCCTTCGGGGTGCCACCTGGTGGAGAATGGACAGAGACTTTCCTATACTCGGTACCCGATACCTCGCCTGCTTCGTCCAGTGAGTCCGACCTAGTGTACTCTGAAGCAGATGTTTTCTCTGAGCCTCTGCACTCTTCTGACCCGGCAGAGGACCTCCAGTTGTTTCCTGAATCCTCCGGGGTACCACCAGAAAACAAAGAGACAGTGACTTTTCCTCATTATGTACCTGATAACCCGTCTATTTCTTCCTGTGAGCTTGACAAGATGTACCTCGAAGAAGAGATTACCCCCAAGTCTCTGTCCCCCTCCAACCCGGTGGAGGACTTCCAGTTGTCTCCTGTACCCTCTGGGGTGCCACCTGAAAATATGTGGAGAGAGACTTCCTTGTGTGCTGTTCCTGGTACTCCACCCGTTTCGTCTGTTGCTAAGGGTGGCTGGATGGGAGGTAGCATCCTAGCTACCCAGAGGAGACCAGTTTTTCCGGTGGACAGGGGAAGTGATCTCTTCGAAGTGAAGAATTGGCCCTCGAATTCCCTGCGGAAGATTCTGGCAGGCCTGAAGAAGAGGGGTCGTAAGGGGGGGGGTACTGTAACATACCTGGCGGCGTCCTTGCATAGTGGTCCATCTCCCACTGTGCAAGAGCGCGCACTTGATCTCCTGTCCAGAATGTCTCTCTGGCTTCCCTCCATGCTGTCTGTTTGTGTCTGTTTCTGCTGCTTAAGGGCAGCGCCCGATCACTTCCTGCTTTTTGTACCTGCTGTGGGTCACACCTCTTGTGCGTCCTCAGCCTATTGCTGTCTGTCACCTGGTATATAGCTCAGCTGCGCCCATCTATCCCTGCCTGAGCATAGTGTTTCTTTCAGTGTGTGCGTGCACTCTGAAGGTGCCAGGTCCCGTTCTGTGTTCTCTTGTCTGCCTATCCTGGAGGCTGTATTTCCAGGCCTGTCTGAACACGCTCCTAGCCTGTTCCTCCTGCCATCTAGGGGCCGATTACCTAGACCTGTTCCTGTATCTTGTCTGACCTGTCTGAACACGCTCCTAGCCTGTTCCTCTCGCCTTCTAGGGGCTGATTACCTAGACCCGCTCCTGTATCTTGTCTGTCCTGTCTGAACACGCTCCTTGCCTGTTCGTCCTGCCTCTCTGGGGGCCGTATTCCCAGACCCGCTCCTGTATTCCGCTGCAGTGTCGGTCTCCTCCGTACACTCAGTTCCAGTCTGAACTCTCTCCTATCCTTTACCTGTTTTGCCTCTATGTCCGTTCCCTTCCTTTTTCTGCAGAGTCTGAACTCGTACCTAACTCCTGCTTGTTGTCTCTGTACTCCCGTTTGTGAGTTTGTGGTCCACTCGCTACTTCACTGCAAGTACCCTGTGGGTGTCTGGCTCTGCCTTTCCCTTCCTGTCTGTTCCGTGTGAACAGAGCCCTGTCCCCCCTACTCAGCCTAGCCTGCTCTGACTCCTTTGCTCACCGCTCCGGCGGTTCTAGCCTGCTCTGACTCCTTTGCTCACCGCTCCGGCGGTTCTAGCCTGTTCTGACTCCTTTGCTCACCGCTCCGGCGGTTCTAGTCTGCTCTGACTCCTTTGCTTACCGCTCCGGCGGTTCTAGCCTGCCCTGCTTCTGCCCGCTGCTCCGGCAGTCCTGTCCTGTCCTGCCCTGCTTCTGCCCGCTGCTCCGGCAGTCCTGTCCTGCCCTGCTTCTGCCCGCTGCTCCGGCAGTCCTGTCCTGCCCTGCTTCTGCCCGCTGCTCCGGCAGTCCTGTCCTGCCCTGCTTCTGCCCGCTGCTCCGGCAGTCCTGTCCTGCCCTGCTTCTGCCCGCTGCTCCGGCAGTCCTGTCCTGCCCTGCTTCTGCCCGCTGCTCCGGCAGTCCTGTCCTGCCCTGCTTCTGCCCGCTGCTCCGGCAGTCCTGTCCTGCCCTGCTTCTGCCCGCTGCTCCGGCAGTCCTGTCCTGCCCTGCTTCTGCCCGCTGCTCCGGCAGTCCTGTCCTGCCCTGCTTCTGCCCGCTGCTCCGGCAGTCCTGTCCTGCCCTGCTTGTGCTCGCTGCTCCTGCAGCCCCGTCCTGCTCTGTTCTTGCCCACCGCTTCGGGCGTTCCCTCTCTGCTGTGGTTGTCTACCGCATCTGCGGTTCTGTGACCCAGTCTGTACTGGGTCTTAACCTTTCTGTGCTCCAGCCCGTCCTTTCGGCCAGTACCTCCCTGCCTGCATACTCGCCTGTATCCACCCATCTGCATACCTGCCGTGTTTGCTTATATCCACCAGTCTGTGCCAGCCTAACCTGCCTGTTCCTGAGTCCCAGTGTGTACTGGGTCCTATCCCGCCTGTGTTCCTACCTGCTAGTGCCTCCCTGTCTGCACTCTAGCTGTGCTTGCCTGTACCCCTCTACCTGTATTGTTCCTGAGTCCCAGTGTGTACTGGGTCCTATCCCGCCTGTGTTCCTACCTGCTAGTGCCTCCCTGTCTGCACTCTAGCTGCGCTTGCCTTTACCCGCCTGCCTGCATACCAGTCGTGCCTGCCTATACCTTCCAGTCTGTGCGCCAGCCTAACCAGCCTGATCCAGTAATCCCTGTGTGGGTCAACCCCCGTGTCCGGAGTTTGACCTGGAGTAGCACCTGGTCCCTCTGCCCGGTTTCTCCCTGGTGCACTGGCGTCGTATGCCGTCGTGCCATCTTGGTCGGATCGGCCAGATACTTAGTCACGCCCCTCCAGGCACTCTCCGGTTCATGGTCCAGTGGAATCACTACAATCACACGCACACGCCGCTCAGCCCGGGCGTGTGCATAACAAATGGGACTTATGTTTGTAATATTCTGTACTGCATGGCTCTTGTAAGGGGCATTGCAAGTTGCTCCGTCCTAATTTTTGGAAGCTTTTGCTTGGAAGGCATAAGCAAATACTATGGGAGACCCACTCCCCAATAATGGGACTTATGTTTGTAATATGCTGTACTGCATGGCTCTTGTAAGGGGCATTACAAGTTGCTACATCCTAATTTTTGGAAGCTTTTGCTTGGAAAGCATAAGCAAATACTATGGGAGACCCACTCCCCAATAATGGGACTTATGTTTGTAATATGCTGTACTGCATGGCTCTTGTAAGGGGCATTGCAAGTTGCTCCGTCCTAATTTTTGGAAGCTTTTGCTTGGAAGGCATAATCAAATCCTATGGGAGACCCACTCCCCAATAATGGGACTTATGTTTGTAATATGCTGTACTGCATGGCTCTTGTAA
Organism: Phyllobates terribilis; assembly: GCF_046119375.1. NCBI lineage: Eukaryota > Metazoa > Chordata > Amphibia > Anura > Dendrobatidae > Phyllobates > Phyllobates terribilis. The sequence goes on along the minus strand of NW_027362769.1, from coordinate 248,312,021 downwards.
GGGGCATTGCAAGTTGCTCCATCCTAATTTTTGGAAGCTTTTGCTTGGAAGGCATAAGCAAATCCTATGGGAGATCCACTCCCCAATAATGGGACTTATGTTTGTAATATGCTGTACTGCATGGCTCTTGTAAGGGGCATTGCAGTTCCTCATAATTTTTGGAAAGCCTTCCATTCACTGCTTAGGCCAACAGTGCACAGGAGACCCAGTTGATATAATTGGAAAAAAAGGTTTAGTTAAGGCCCTCTGACCTCCATGTCATTTCCAAGGGGCATTGGAGTGCCTCGAAATTTTTGGTAGGCATTGCACTCACTGTAGGCCCTATAACTGTGTAGCCGAACCGCTCCTTTTGTTACAGAAACATATCCTACAAGACATATCTGGTTGACTGGCCTGATATTGATGTGAATGGTCCCTGTTCCTCCTGCTCTTTCTCCTTTGCCACTACCTCATCCATCATTTATCACCTGAAGCTTTGTTTTGAGGGGAGTCATAGAACATGGATAGTAGCAGGATAAAAACCAGCAATCCTCGGAGGAGGTAGGATATGCGCCAAAACGCTGACAACCTCAGGCCTAGCCGCTACTACATACATGCGCTTGCATTCCAACAAAGCAAAGCAGATGCTAACGTCTATCATCCTCATCATGCTCCTCACCTTGGCCCTCTCAACTCCCCTGATGGAGAAGCCAGGGCCCACCGGAGGAGTCTGGTTGTCTGGTGGGCTCGGCCAATGCTGCCCTAAAGCAGGCCAGGCTAAGAAAAGTGTGGGAAAGGTTACCGGGACAAATAGGGGTGGCTGGGGACCGAGTATGGACCCCCGGCCGCCCCCTGGGGGCTGGGGAGCAAGCGGGGACATACTGCCACCAGGCGGCTGCGGACTGAGTATGGATACCAGGCCGCCGACGCAGCCATGGCGTGGTGGCCAGATTCCGCCTCCACATGCCTAAAAGGCCCAATTTAAAGTGCAAGCAAGCAGTATGGTATTGCAGCCTGGGGGTGGGTGGGTGGGTGGCAGGCTGCATGCTTGTGCTTGCATTGCAGGGAATGGGAGAGGTACAATTGAACACTGCCCAGGGACAAGGATTTGAACAGGGTAGTTGCAAGTCTGCAACGACAGGTGCAGGGTGAGACGCATCTTCGCATGTACCATGAACAGGGGTTTGGCATGCTCACACTACAGCGGAATAGGCTCTCCTTCCCACTAAATGCACTGGGGAGGGCACAGGTAATGTTTTGGTATACGCGCTTAATCTTATGTATAAGGCACACCAGGACAAATAGGGGCGGCTGTGGAGTGAGTATGGATACCTCGCTGCCGAAGCAGCCATGAGGTAGTGTCCAACTTCGGCCTCCTCCAAACTAAAAGGCCCCATTTCAAGTGCAAGCTAGCAGTATGGCATTGCAGTCTGGGGGTGGGCGGGTGGCAGGCTGCACACTTACACTTCCATTAATAGAAAACAAAGCAGATGCTAACTTCTGTCATCATCATCATGCTCCTCACCTTGGCACTCTCAACTCCACTGATGGAGAAGCCAGGGCCCACCGGAGGAGTCTGGTTCTCTGGTAGGCTCGTCCAATGCTGCCCTAAAGCAGGCCGGGCTAAGAAAAGTGTGTGGGGGGATGTTCCAAGGAGAAATAGGGGCGGCTGGGGACCGTTTATGGACACCCGGCTGCCCACAGGCGGCTGAGAACCGTGTGTGGACACCCGGCCGCGGGGCAGCTGGGGACCGAGGATGGACACCCGGCCGCCGGGCGGCTGGGGACTGAGTATGGATTCCAGGCCGCCAACGCAGCCATGACATGGAGGCCAGATTCCGCCTCCACATGCCTAAAAGGCCTAATTTCAAGTGCAAGCAAGCAGTATAGTATTGCAGCCTGGGGGTGGGTGGGTGGCAGGCTGCATACTTGCGCTTGTATTTCAAGGAATGGGGTAGGTACAATAGAACACTGCCCTGGGACTAGAACTTGCACGGGGATAGTTGCAAGTCTGCATCTTCTGATGCGGCAAGGATCACTTATGATGGGCACACTTTTAGACAGTGACCTGGGTGTCAGAGATTCTTCCAGGGGTCTTCCCCATGCTGTTCCCATGTCTTTTCAGCACTTTATGCATGTGTCACACAGCACATGGCCAGATAAGGTTGTAAAATGTTAAAATGACATTTCCCGGTTAATGCATTTGTCACAGTAGAAAGCAATACAAAAGTGCAAAAACGCATAAAAAATGCTACTTGTGAACATAGCCCAAGGTGTGAAGGAGTATTTTTGTTTTTGGTTATTTATTTTACCTTATACACAAGTCTTTACCCTGGAAAAGAAATTCCTTAACATATTTCACAGGAAAAAAGTTTCAGTTTCGTTTTTGTACGTTTTATTGTGAGCCCGTAAAAGTGGCTTAATACCTCTGACCACGTTGTTGACAGCAGTGACCTGGGGGTCAGGAATGCTTCCTGGGGCGATCCCCATGCTGTCCCCATGTCATTTGAGCACTGTCACTATCGTTTTGGGCACTTGTTAGGATTTTAAAAGACAGCCGGGGGTGCCACCGCAAAAATGCTCGGTTCTCCCATAGACTAACATTGGGCTCGTTGCTCGGGTCGAGCACCCGAGTATCACAGCGAGCCCGGCCCGAACTTCGAGCACCCGAGCATTTTAGTGCTCGATCAACACTACTCATTAATCCTCTCCTCAGACCATTCACGCTGAACAGATGATATGACTGTTGTGTGGCTAGTACCATCTGTAGCACAGGAAAAAAGCTACTGTTCCTCCTCCTCTTCCTCCTCCACCTCATTATCACCTAATCCACGTTGAGATTAGATGAGGCTGGGCTGTGTGGCATTACCCTGTATAGTTCCTTGCTCCATCTCATTGTGCTCGGCCTGCAATGCCTCCTCTTTAATTTTGAGCAGCGAGCATTTATGTAGACAGAATGTGGGATGGTGACGCTAATTATGGCGTCATAACCACTCACCATCTTTGAGGAGTTCTCAAAGTTTTGGAGGACAGCACAGATGTTAGACATCCATGCCCGCTCATCAGCTCTTAAGTGCATTGGCTGACCTGAATACCAACAGGTGTATTGATGCTGGTAGTCAACAACTGCCTTCTGCTGCCCACAAATCCTTCCCAACATATGCAACGTTGAGTTCCAATGCGTGGTGACATCGCAAACCAGTCTTTGAGCTGGAATCTGCAAGCACTGCTGAAGCACAGCGAGGGTGGCGGAAGCTGTAGGTGACTTTCAGAAATGGGCTGACATGTGGTGTACTTTGACAAGCAGCTCAGGCAGATCCGGATAGGTTTTGAGATACCGCTTAACCACTAGGTTGAGCATATGGGCCATACATGGTACGTGTGCAAGGTTTCCAAGTCTCAGAGCCGCCACCAGATTTTGGCCATTTTCACACATGACCATGACTGGCTGTTGGTTTATCAGTGACAGCCACAGATCTGCCTGCTCTATTACAGCTGTCAACAGCTGCAGCAGTGTGCGGCTTGTCACCTATGCACATTAGCTTCAGCACAGTCTGTTGCCACTTGACCAAGGCAGTGCTGCAGTGCTTTCAGCTTGCGACTGATGTGGTTATTTTGGAGATGGAGGATGAAGAGGAGGAAGAGGTGCAGGATTTGTAGAATGTGGGGGCAACTCTGATTGACCCAGGGCCCACTATCCTCAGTGTCGGGAGGATGTGTTCCATCTGGGGTCCGACTGTGTCATGGCTTCCACTATACTATCCCAGTGTGCCACCAATTAGATGTACCATCCCTGGCCACAAGCACTTGTCCACGTTACCGTGGTTAGGTAGAACTTCCCAATAACAGCATTGTTGAGGGCATGGCTAATTTTTTGGGACACGTGCTTGTGTAAGGCAGGGATGGCACACCAGGAGAAATAGTGGCTTCAGGGGACTGAGTACCGAGGGACAGCCGCTGCCATGAGGTTGCAGAAAGATTCCGTCTCCATGAGCCCAAAAGGCAACATTTCAAGTGCAAGCATTCGAGAAATTTGGCAGTTTAGTGCTGTGACTTGTGGGTGGTTGGTTGCATATTTGCACTTGCATTCAAAGAACTGGGTTAGGGACAACTGAACGCTGCGCTGGAACAGGGATGTGGACGTGTTTGCTGATGATGGTGGTTGCAAGTGTGCAATGACAGGTGCAGGGCGGGAGGCATCTTTGTCTGCGCCATGGACAGGGGATTGGCGTGCACACACAACAGTGGAACAGGCAGTGGTGTCCACCGCAAACACTGTTTCTGGACCCTATTGTTTGGCCCAACTAGTCGGGTGCTTTGCTGTCATGTGCCTGAGTAAGCTGGTAGTGCTCAGGCTGGTAGTTTTGCTGCCCCTGCTGATGCTAACCTGGCAGATGTTGCAGATGGCCTTTTTTGGGGTTAGTTGGACAGTCTTTAAAAACAACCAGACTCGGGAAGACCAAGCAGTTGGACTGGCAACTTCCCTTGTGTTGGTGTTCTGGGGAACAGTTGCCCACCTTGTGTCTGTGTCCACCCCACTGCTTGTTCATGCCAGTTGTGGTGCTATGCCTCTCTCCCCCTCTGTGCTGCTGTCCTCACTATGCATGTCCTCACTATGACAGGCTGGGTCAGTGACTTCATCGTCCACCACCTGGTCTTCCATGTACGCACCCTGGGCCTCCTCCTGACTTTCTGGCAATTGTGTCTCATCATTACCACAGTAATATTGTATCGCGACTGATGACCACGGTTTTAGGCAGTGGCCTTGTAGTATGGTATTGGTCAGCGACCAAGTGTGAATATGTTGAACAACACAAAATTAGCAGACTTTAAATTTAGTGTAATATTTGCAACCCTCCCCAAAATGTCACGAATATTACTGCAGTAATATCGGATCACGTCTGAAGACCACTGCTTTAGGCAGTGGCCTTGTAGTATAGTACTGGTCAGCGACCAAGTGTGAATAGGTTGAACAACACACAACTGTCAGACTTTAAATGGAGTGTAACATTTGTCACGCTCCCCAAAATGTCACAATTATTATCGCTGTAATATCGGATCACGTCTGATGATCACGGTTTTGGTCAGTGGCCGTGTAGCATGGTATTGGTAAGCGACCAAGTGTGAATAGGTTGAACAACACCCAACTGGCAGACTTTAAATGGAGTGTAATATTTGGCATGCTCCCCAAAATGTCACGATTATTACTGTAGTAATATCAGATCACGTCTGATTTTGGACAAGTTTCTCTGCCCGCACAATACAGCAATGCAAATAAAATGAAACAAATTTGTCTGTGTGCTGCTAACAAACAAATGGAGCACAAAAAATGGTGTACTATATTGCTTTTCAAGCAAATAATCAAGATTAAGAGCAAAAAACTATTAGCGCTGATATCTAGGCTATGGATATCAGTAACAGCAGAAGACAGAATATGCAATGGACCTTATTCTGCTCTATACACTCTTCACAAACTCTGCCTAACTCCTGCTATCACAGGATTAATAATATGCATGTGGATTACTCCTTAGAAGGACTGTTAGTTGAGATGTACACTGTGTTCCAAATTATTATGCAAAAAGTGTTTTGGAGTGATAAGGTAAGAATTTTTTTGTTTGTCAGTTAAACTCATTGATGGTGATGTGTGTCAGGGCTCTTTATATCACTGGAAGCAATTGCAGACACCTGTGCTAATTAGTGTGGCAGGTGTGTCCAATGAAAGGCAAGACTACTTAAGAAGGCTGTCCCACATTATTAAGCAGCCTACATTTTCTGCCAAAATGGGAAAGAAAAAGCATGTATCGGCTGCTGAGAAGCAACAAATTGTGGAGTGTTTAGGTCAAGGCATGACTACAATAAACATTGCCAAGACACTTCATCGTGATCGTCGCACAATCAAGAATATGTAGCTGATTCACAGTACACACGTGTGCATGCTGATAAGGGAAAATTGAGGACTCTTTCCTACAGGCAATTACGTCAGGTTAAAAGAGCAGTGGCAAAAAAGACTTGTCATAGCAGCAGACAAGTTTTTGAAGCTGCTGGTGCCTCCAACGTCCCCCGAACAACAAGATGCAGGGTCCTTCAGAGGTTTGCAGCTGTGTGTAAGCCATCCTGTCGACCTCCTCTATCCACTGCACACAAGCAGAAACGGCTCCAGTGGGCCAAACAATACATGAAGACTGACTTCAAAACTGTTTTGCCGTGCAACGCTCGATGGTCCAGATGGATGGAGTGGAGGATGGCTGGTTGATGGAAACCCCATGCAAACACGGCTATGGCACCAACAAGGAGGAGGTGGAGTAATGTTTTGGACTGGAATCATAGGGAGAGAGATTGTCGGCCCCTTTAGGATCCCTGAAGTGGTAAAGATGAACTCCATAATGTATGTTGAGTTTCCCAAACAGCACTTCCTGCAATGGTTCAAGAAGAAGAAATGTGCATTCCGCAGCATGATCATTTTCATGCATGATAATGCACCGTCTCATGCTGCACATAACACATATGCATCTCTGGCTGCTATGGGCATAAAAGGGGACAAACTTATGGTGTGGCCCCCATCCTCCCCTGACCTCAACCCCAATGAGAACCTCTGGAGCATCATCAAAAGGAGTGTCTATGATGGCAGGAGGCAGTTCACATCTAAGCAACAGCTCTGGGAGGGTATTCTGTCCTCATGCAAATCAATTGAAGCAGAAACCATCCAAAACCTGACAAATTCAATGGACGAGAGAATTCAGAAGCTCCTTTCGAACAAGGGGTCCTAGGTGCAAATGTAACATCACCTAGAATAAAGTTTTGAGGTGAACACTGATTTCAGTTTGTAATAACCCGATAATGCTTATAATTTCAAAAATGACCATTTTTTTGTTCTTTATTTAAATGAAAAGGTTGAAAACTCTGCTGTGCATAATAATTTGGAATATGCATTTTGAGTGCAGTTTGAGTGTTTTATTTTTTTAAAAATATACTGTTATCATAGGCAGTTTGTACAAAAACCTTTCAATTGTACTCTAATAGTTATTTGACTGGAAAATTACAATGACTGCAATTCATATAGGTAATTTGGGAAAATCTGAGAAAATATTATTTGCATAATAATTTGGAACACAGTGTATATTGCTCTGGAATGTCTATACCTAACTAAATAAATCTTCAATTCACTCCCTAGCTCAGCATCACCTCTCCCTACTCTACCTGTCTGAAGGGTAGTCTGTGACGAGCATAGGGCCACCAGGTCTTATATAGACCCGATGACGCTATGCGGCCAGCCAATCACTGTAATGCCACAACCAACATGGCTGCAGCATTTCAGTGAGTGGCAGGCAATTCCCGCATGTTTATTCATTGTCAAAACAACATGTGGGTGGTGACCCGAGCTTCTAGTAAGTACTAGATGAGCGCCGAGCATCTCGAACAGTGAGATGCTTGAGCTAGTACAGAGCAGTAGCGAGCACGCTCGCTCATCACTAATGAACAGCATTAGCTAATAAAGTATGGAATAATCTCACCAAAATACTTAGGGATGTGCCAGATTAGCAGCCTTGAAAGACCTTTTTGGTGTATTGGTGGAAGTCCTCCTAAAGAAACTCCCGAAGCATTTCATCACTCTGACTGATCAAGGTATATTGCATCCTGCAAAAAGATGTGCTGCCTATCTCTATACTACTCACCAAGACATGTGTTTTGTGGACACTGCAATGTAGTCAGTTAAAATAGCAGTTGTTTCCATTGCAATATTAGTACTATGAAATACTTTTGGTATGCCACACAATTTGCATTTTGGTAAATTGAGACATATATGCATTTTTCAAACTTCCCAATTGTGTCTGTGAATGGTACATTGAATATATACAGTGGATAATAGAACCTTTGATTAACCCTCTATGCAAGGGGATACTGAGTTATCCCCTGATTGAAATATTGTGCATCGAGTTACCCCTATAAGTATTTGAATACAAAGATTTTGTATATAATAAGGAGAAATTGACTAATTTAATGACTTACGTCATAGCATTTTTTAAGTCTTGTGTGTCCATTTTTTTGCACATTGCACTTTAAATATTGTTTGTTTCACAAATTGTGCGTTGATTTTAGAAATCATATATTAAAAGTTACTTTTTAACCCCATTTGATATATATTTATTTTTGTGGCTAGCCTTGCTTAGTGGTTCAATCCTGAGCAGTTGAGATGCAGGATAATTGACACCAGTAAACGAACAAAAAATTCCTAAGTTTTTTGAAAAAAGATAGAGGAAAATTATAATTATGGAAGTAATGGTTTAATTTTTAAGCCAGTGACACAACAATTTTTTTGGCAGAGTAGCAATAATTTAGATAAAAATGTTAAAAAGTAGTCATTATTTAGATTTTTATATATAAATCATTAGTACAAGTAAAAATAAGAAACTTCAGAGAATTTCACTTCTTTCTCCATCAGGACTGGTTATTTATTTTCAAAATTTTCAGTTCACGAGTAAAATCTGTATTTGGTGAGATCAGATTTTACCCTACTCAAATAGGAGATGGCAGTTGCTATTAATAAGATTCTATGTGGATGAGAGACTGAAGGAGAAGGTAGTAGCTCTGACTCTGTCCTTTTTCTCCCCTTCCCCTCTTAGCAGCAGCAACTGTTATCTTCTATCTTTGTAATAATCTATCTTCATTGAATACAGATAGATTAGTCCTGGTGTAGAAAGGAGATTTCACAGATAAGATATATTACAAAGTTGATTATTTTCTTTTGTACTATTGATATATGAAATAAAAATTAAAACAATGGTTACACTTTAATTTTTCTTGCCCAACACAGCACAAACAAGAACAAAAGAAGGTATTAACAATGTTTATAAAACTACTAAAGCAGCAGAGATAGATCCATATACCTCAGCATCTCGTAAAAAAAGCAATGGAAAGCACCATAGGGCCCGAACAAGCCCCGGCCAGCCGGTTACGTTTTTAAGTTGCTTTTCTTCTTCCATCCTTTGTTGCATAATTGTCACTGTAATTTCCAATTTAAGTAAGAGGGGAATGGCATTGGTGGCATGCCATAATTGTTCCTACTAACATATTGTAAAAATAAAACTTTCACACCACTAATCTAATCCAATTAATAAATCGGAGCTTAGTTTGTTTGCTTGTTTAAATGTCCATTTATTATGCCATGCCTCTGCTTTTTTCCTGTCTGCATATATTTGTGTTTCTTCAGATACTTTATATCCAAGGGATAACATTTGCGGAAAGTGACATATGTAAGGAGACTTTTAAAGCCACAATGCTCTTCTGGTAAATATGCAAATTGTCTCATCAGAGAGGAAGAGGATTAGAGGATTAGAACTCTAGTGCCACCTACAGGAAGTGGCAATCCTAAAAGTCAATAGTGACCCTTTAACGTGCCTTATCACATGACTTACGATATAAGCCAGAACCTGAAACTCAATTTTCAGACACTGTGTTTTGGGGTACTGCCCCTCGTCAGTGCAAAGTGTGAGTTCTGGTTTGGCTGGGTGAGAGGCATCAGACCAGAATCCAAAGGGTAACATTTCTCCTTGCAGATAGTGACATGTTAAGCATGTCACGTTGAGGAGACTTTTAACCCTAGAATGCGCAACCATAGAAATCTACACTTTCACAAACCTGGGGCCTTTTAGGCCTGTGTGAAAATAACATGGAGTAACTCAAATAGAAATACTTTTCAAAGTTTATTTGAGATGTGAATATTTCAAAATATTATGATTATGTGCATAAAACAAAAAAAGTAATTACACCGGCTTAAAATGCCCAATATATGCATTCTATACAATTCTTTATAAATATATAATGATTTTTTTATCTAAAAGTTTTTTATATAAAAGTTGTAGTAAACATGGTGTAGGAATATTTATTTTCAAAAAATTTTCTTTTCAACTTTACTGATTACCCCAACAATTTTCACATATTATTTTTTCGGAAGAATGTTCCATGCAGACATTTTGTCCACAAGTAGTACAGAAACGCTCATGTTTCCTTTCCTTCTTTGCTGGACAAATATAACAGCGCTTTCTTTTTTTTTCTCTTGGCTCTGGATGTTACTGAAAATGTATACCACATCGGATCATAGCTTCCGTAATTTGCCTTGGCAAGCATTTCGTGTTGCTTTACTTCATCATGGTAGGCATCAAAAGTTCATAGCAAAGTTCCGTCAAGAATAGACGTCTCTTGCCCTTCCTGTTGGCACAGAATTCTGGATGAGTTTCACTATAAACAATATAGCTACTGAGGGCTGACACATCAAGGATATTATAAAAAATGACTACAGGCCAACGTTTTGTCTGCCTCTTGCACGAATACTCTCCAATCATTTCATCCATCTTGTCCACACCTCGTTTTGTTTTATTATAATGCAGTATGATTTCAGGTTTCTGTTTCCTGCCATTGGTGTCAATACTTCCATCATGATGCATTGTACTCAGTAATATCACGGATTTTTCTTTCTTTGCTTTATAAGATACCATTGTCGCTTGATTGCAGAAACCAAAGACACTCTCATAAAGTGGTTGCTTGGGATTGTGCTTCATGTTTGGAGGAATTTCGCGGCAGTTTGGCCTCATTGTACCAAAAGTTTCAGTTTTTTCTGAAGCAAAAATTTGCCCAGTTCCAGATTGGTAAAGTAGTTGTCCATTGTTATATTTTTTCCAGAATTGAAAATTGGTACTGCAAGTTTTTTTACTATGTCAGAACATTGGACTTTCTGGACTGGAGCATCAGCTTCTTTGCCACAGTAAATCAGACCATTTTTGCCATAATAGCTTGTAGAATCACACATCCAGAAAATTTTTATGCCATACTTTGCAGGTTTACTGGGCATATACTGAATGAATTTGCAACGTCCCCTAAAGGCAAGAAGTTGCTCATCCACTGTCACATTGTCATTAGAATGGTAAAGCTTTGTACAGTTATTGATGAATAGATTCCAGATGTAGCTAATAGGGGCTAATTTATCTGCTTCCAACCTCACTGGACGATTTCTCTTACAATCAAAACGAAGGCTTCTCCGAATATTCTCAAATCTATTGACTGACATTATAGCTTTGTATTGTGGATCTGAAAAAGGGTTCAGAAATAATTCTCTGATTGGAACATCGTACGATTTTGTACACCCTGCCAGAAGAGTAAGGGCAATATAACCATATAGTTCCTCTTTTTGTTATATTTTTCAATGTTTGTTTTCTTCCTGAAGCGATATGTTTTCATTCTAAGTAACAGTACAGACAAAAAGACTGAGGATCACATGTAAACCAAGTACAGGCCTAAAAGTCCAAAGGTATGTGAATATGGGGTAGTCCCAAAAAAAAGTTGTTTTACCGAAATGCCTATAACATAAAAATATATGAACAACTGGAAATTACTAACAACTATATACCTGAGGAATACCTAGAGTTTCAAAATTCTAACTAAACTAATCTTGCAAAAAATAGAAAACATGTAACCTAGCAGGCCTGCGATGCCCAAGGTATGCGTTCCAGGGTTAAAACCGCAATGCTCCTCTGGGAAATATGCAAATTGTTTCTTCAGAGAGGAAGAGGACTAGAACTCTAGTGCCACCTACAGGAAGTGGCAATCCTAAAAGTCAATAGTAATCCTTTAACGAGCCTTATCACATGACTTAGGATATAAGCCAGAACCAGAAACTCAATTTTCAGACACTGTTTTTCGGGGTACTGCCCCTCGTCAGTGCAAGGTGTGAATTTGGCTGGGTGAGAGGCATCAGAGCGGTATCCAAGGGGTAACAATTCTCCTTGTGGAGAATGACAGGTTAAGCATGTCACGGTGAGGAAACCTTTCAGATACTTTGTTATACCATGCCTGAGTAAGAGACCTAAGAAGTCTCAAAAGCTTGCTTTGTAACATCATTTGTTTTATTTTTGATGGCTATTAAAGATATAATAACTACAAAATTATCTTGTTTTTCCCACTGAGAGGAATAATGTTTCAACTGGCTAACATGGTACCAAACACTTTCTTTCTATATTACGTAAGCTTATATCAAATGTTGTGAAGAGGTTAAAAGAGTGGTTAAAAATTAAACTCAATTTTTATCCTAAATTCCTATCCCAGTGGATGCTGGGCACTTAAACAGAGCATCATCAGGGGAGGCAAAATCTTATTCAAAGTGTCATCAGGCTTAAACCAACCATCATCAGAGGGCAGAGTCTATGACCATTGCCGCAGCCCCTCTCCCTTCCCTGAAACGAATCATCATCACTAATGCTCATTTCAGGGGCTGGGCTAAACCCTGCACGATGTGCACTGTGTGATGTGCACAAAGTCAGTAAGCTCTTTTTCTGGCTAAGATTAGTAGTGACAAGTTGGCACCAGAGCACATTGTTATTGTGTGTTGCTAGACTACCTGGTGTGCAGAGACAAGCGCTGCCCCCGCAAGTGATTTCATCCTGGTCTCTGCCAGCCGAGTATTCATCATTCAATGAATAGATTGGAAGAAACTATTGAGAAATATCTTCCCTAGCACCAAGATTGCTATGGCTTAGGAGATGAGATATCAGAAAAAAAGAGATGTCATCACTGGAATTGAAAGACCTCAATAGAACGTTAACTGTTACAGCAGAGGAGATGTGCAGAACAATGGCTGTGTGGAATGAGCTATGCACTCTGACGTCCTATCCCTAAGCTCTAAAATCCTAAAATAGCATTCCTTTGCCAGCCCTCATTTATACAGTCCATGTGATAGTCTCCCCTGATTTCATACGCTATACCATGTACTGTGATATCTGCATGGCATTATGTGGAAGCTTACACGGCTGCACATGACATTATTAGCCCACTTTCTGAGCAGTTTATCAAATGGCGCCAAGCATTCTATTTTCTTTTTTATAACAATCCTTGCAATTTGAACCACTAAGTGATTGAATTTGTGGGGACCTGGAAATTTGACTCAAAGTTGATCCTCTTCGGATTGATCGGCTCATTCATCCTTAGTGCTGTTCTTTAACGCACGCTGAGTTTTTTTCTACAATTTTCTCAGTGTTTTAAGGTTTTCTTTCTCTTGCTATCCATATTGACCACAAAATGGCATCTGTTTTCCCTACTTCTGCTTTTATAAAGTTTATGATAGCCTTTATTGATTGCTATATCATGTGATGCGACAGCTGTAAAATATTATGGGGAAACCAGCCCAGTTGTGCTCTAGGTCAAGTCAGTTTTATCTGGCTGATTCAATCTTCATCAATGTATTAAATGGTAGTTCCCATTTTTGTGCAAAGAGAATAACAACTTTGGCGGAATTTCCATGGTTCAGCAAATTCCTTAAAAATTTAAACAAGTTTGATTTGCATCGAATCGATTCACTCCTCTCTAAAATATGATCTTTTAATTTACTACACATTATTAGACTGTTGTGGAAAGCCATAGGATCAAATACTTAATTAACCTCAAGACATAGGAGATTGAGAGAAAAGACCCATAAAGTGTATTATTTCACCTTACATAAGCTTGTTTAGATCAAAAGATGGCTGCCATTTCCTGTTTCATCACACCATGCTCTGTTATGCAAGATGGCAACAGGACCTATGACTACATCCTGTTGTACATGTGGCAAAGGTGGAGACTTTATTCATGACTACATCCTGTCGTACAAGGAAGTTCTAAGAAGAAGCTGAATTCTATAGAAAGACTAACCAATCACAGAGCGACACATCGTTTGGAGACACCCACCCTGATGACCTCATGGAAAAAACCCACCCTGATGACCTCATGGATCACGCCCCTGATGACCTCATGGATCACGCCCCCTAATGACCTCATGGACTAACCCTCCCTGATGACCTCATGGACTAACCCTCCCTGATGACCTCATGGATCTGCCCATGGACTAACCAATCAATACATCTGGTTACTCACATTCTGGGGCTAACTGAGCCCATATGCAGCGTTTATATAAATCTATGTTGGAGTTGAATAAAGGACAATTGGAGCTGTGGCATAGCTGATCAAGGAGAGCTTACATCCGACTGTACGTGTCTGATGTTATTCTTTCTTGCATGCACTTGATCATTTCCATTAGGCCAGGAGCAGGCAACTAGTGAACATATCAAAATGTTCACCCTAACAAGACAGGTCTTGAAAATGCAGTCTTGACTTTGCTTATCTTAAAAATGCAAGATAAAATAGTTTTCCCATAAACATTCACCATTAAAATGTTATATGGTGGTCATTAAGGGGATAGCAATCAAAGTTTAGCAATAAAGGAGATTTGTTTAATTATTAGTTAGAATTTTCTTTTTTGTTGCTTCCCCCACAATTTCACAGAAATTGTATAGAAAATTTAATAAAAATAAAAAACTAAATGCTAAGCTGATATGATTCATGTTTAGATGATTTCCCTAAAATGCCATTAAACACAAAGAAATTTTACCTAAATTAAAAAATATTGATAAAAAGAATGTCTTTAAGGTAAAGATAACTTAATTATATATTACTAGATGGTGGCCCGATTCTAACGCATCTGGTATTCTAGAATATGTATGCGGCCGACCGGGCACAAGCAGCAGAGCGGTGTTTAAATTTGGCGCCAAAATCGTTGATTGGTCGCGGCAGGCAACTGCGACCAATCAGCAAAGCGGTGTTTAAATTTGGTGGCAATATCGGTGATTGGTCACGGGCGGCGGCCGCGACCAATCTGCGAACCGTTTTAGTGAGGACTGGAGAGCGTGTTTAAATTTGGTGCCAAAATCGCTGATTAGTCGCGACCGCGACCAATCATCAAAGCGGTGTTTAAATTTGGCGCCAATATCGCTGATTGGTCGCGGCATACGAACGTGACCAATCAGCAGAGGGGTGTTTAAATTTGTTGCCAATATCACTGATTGGTCGCGGCCGGCGGTCGCGACCAAACAGCAGAGCGGGGATTCCATTTGGCGCCAATATCGCTGATTGATCGTGGCCGGCGAACGCGACCAATCAGCAGAGCGGGGTTTAAATTTTGCGCCAATAATGCTGATTGGTTGCGGCCGGCGGTCACGACCAATCAGCAGAGCAGTGTTTAAATTTGAAGCCAATACTGCTGATTTGTTGCGAACGGCGACCGCTACCAATCAACAGGGCGGTATTTAAATTTGGTGCCAATATCGCTGATTGGTCGCGGCCGGCGGTCGCGACCAATCAGCAGAGCGTGGTTTAAATTTGGCGCCAATAATGCTGATTGGTCGGGCCGGCCACCGCGACCAATCAGCAAAGCGGTGTTTAAATTTGGCGCCAATATCGCTGATTGGTCGTGGCCGGCGACCGCGATGAATCAGCAGAGCGTGGTTTAAATTTGGCGCCAAAAATGCTGATTGGTCGGGGCGGGCCACCGCGACCAATCAGCAAAGCGGTGTTTAAATTTGGCGCCAATATCACTGATTGGTCGCGACCGCCGGCTGCGACCAATCAGCAGAGCGTGGTTTTAATTCGCCGCCAATACTGCTGATTGGTCGCGACCGTCGGCCGCGACCAATCAGCAGAGCGTGGTTTAAATTTGGCGCCAATATTGCTGATTGGTCACGGCTGGCGACCGCGACTAATCAGCAGAGCGGTGTTTAAATTTGGCGCCAATATCGCTGATTGGTCGGGGCAGGCGGTAGCGTCCAATCAGCAGAACGCGGTTTAAATTTGGCGCCAAAATCGCTGATTGGTCGCGTTGTCGAGGCCGGCGACCGCAACTAATCAGCAGTGCGTGGTTTAAATTTGGCTCCAATAATGCTGATTGATCTCAGCCGGCGACCGCGACCAATCAGCAAAGCGGTGTTTAAATTTGGCCCCAAATAATGCTGATTGGTCGCGGCCGGCGACCGCGACCAATCAGCAGTGCATGGTTTAAATTTGGCGCCAATAATGCTGATTGATCGCGGCTGGTGACCGCGACCAATCAGCAGAGCGGTGATTAAATTTGGCGCCAAAATGGATGATTGGTCTTGGCCGGCCACCACGACCAATCAGCAAAGCGGTGTTTAATTTTGGCGCCAATATCGCTGATTGGTCGCGGTCAGCCACCGCGACTAATCAGCAGAGCGGTGTTTAAATTTGGCGCCAATACTGCTGATAGGTCGCAGCTGGCGACCGCGACTAATCAGCAGAGCGGTGTTTAAATTTGGCGCCAATATTGCTGATTGGTCATGGCTGGCGACCGCGACTAATCAGCAGAGCGGTGGTTAAATTTGGCGCCAATATCGCTGATTGGTCGTGGCCGGCGACCGCGAGCAATCAGCAGAGCGGTCTTTAAATTTGGCGCCAAAATCACTGATTGCTGATTGGTCACGGTGGCCGGCCCCGACCAAAGCGGTGTTTAAGTTTGGCGCCAATATCGCTGATTGGTCGCGGCCGGCAGTCGCGACCAATCAGCAGAACGTGGTTTAAATTCGGCGCCAATACTGCTAATTGGTCGCGGACGGCGGTCACGACCAATCAGCCGAGCGTGGTTGAAATTTTGCGCCAATAATGCTGATTGGTCGCGGCCGTCGACCCAGACCAATCAGCAGAACGGTGTTTAAATTTGGCGTCAAAATCGCTGATTGGTCGAGGTCGACGGCCGCGACCATTCAGCTGAGCGTGGTTTAAATTTGGCCTCGATAATGCTCACAGGTCGCGGCCGGCAACCGCGATCAATCAGCAGAGCGGTGTTGAAATTTGACACCAATCAGCAGAACGGTGTTTAAATTTGGCGCAAATACTGCTGATTGGTCTCGGCCGGCCACCGCGACCAATCAGCAGAGCGTGGTTTAAATTTGGCGCCAATACTGCTGATTGGTCGCGGCCGGCGACCGCGACTAATCAGCAGAGCCTGGATTAAATTTGACGCCAATAATGCTGATAGGTCGCGGCTGGCGACCGCGACTAATCAGCAGAACGGTGTTTAAATTTGGCTCCAATATCGCTGATTGGTCGCGGACGGCGACCGCGACCCATCAGCAGAGCGGTCTTTAAATTTGGCGCCAAAATCACTGATTGCTGATTGGTCACAGTGGCCGGCCCCGACCAAAGCGGTGTTTAAATTTGGCGCCAATATTGCTGATTGGTCGCGACCAATCAGCAGAGCGTGGTTTAAATTTGGCGCCAATACTGCTGATTGGTCGCGGCCGGCGACCGCGACTAATCAGCAGAGCCTGGATTAAATTTGACGCCAATAATGCTGATAGGTCGCGGCTGGCGACCGCGACTAATCAGCAGAACGGTGTTTAAATTTGGCTCCAATATCGCTGATTGCTGATTGGTCACAGTGGCTGGCCCCGACCAAAGCGGTGTTTAAATTTGGCGCCAATATTGCTGATTGGTCGCGGCCAATCAGCAGAGCGTGGTTTAAATTCGGCGCCAATACTGCTGATTGTTCGCGACCGCCGTCCGTGACCAATCAGCAGAGCGCGATTTAAATTTTGCGCCAAAATCGCTGAATGGTCGGGGCCGGCCACCATGACCAATCAGCAGAGCGTGGTTTAAATTTGGCGCCAATAATGCTGATTGGTCGCGGCCGGTGACCGAGACCAATCGGCAGAGCGCTGTTGAAATTTGGCACCAATATCGCTAATTGGCCGCGGCCGGCGACCAATCAGCAAAGCGGTGTTTTTTTATGGCGCCAATATCGCTGATTGGTCACGGCCGGCGACCGTGAATAATCAGCAGAGCGGTGTTTAAATTTGGCGCCAATATCGCTGATTGGTCGAGGCCGGCAGTCGTGACAAATCAGCAGAGCGTGGTTTAAATTTGGCGAGAATATCGCTCATTGGTCGCAGCCGGCGGTCGCGACCAATCAGCAGAGCGTGGTTTAAATTCGGCGCCAATACTGCTGATTGGGCGCGAACGGCGGTCGCGACCAATCAGCAGAGCGCGGTTTAAATTTTGCGCCAAAATCGCTGATTGGTTGCGTGGTCGCGGACGGCGACCGAGACTAATCAGCAGAGCGGTGTTTAAATTTGGCGCCAATAATGCTGATTGGTCGCGGCCGGTGACCGAGACCAATCAGCAAAGCGGTGTTGAAATTTGGCACAAATATCGCAGATTGGTAGCGGCCGGCGGTCGCCACCAATCAGCAGAGTGGGGTTTAAATTTGGCGCCAATATCGCTGAATGGTCGTGGCCAGCTACTGCGACCTATCAGCAGAGCACGGTTTAAATTTTGCACCAAAATCGCTGATTGGTAGCGGCCGGCGGTCGCGACCAATCAGCAGAGTGGGGTTTAAATTTGGCACCAATATCGCTGAATGGTCGTGGCCAGCTACCGCGACCAATCAGCAAAGCGGAGTTTAAATTTGGTGCCAATAATGCTGATTGGTCGCGGCCAGCGACAGCGACAAATCAGCAGAGCGGTGTTTAAATTTGGCGCCAATATCGCTGATTGGTCGCGGCCGGCGGTCGCGACCAATCAGCAGAGCGTGGTTTAAATTTGGCGCCAATTTTGCTGATTGGTTGTGACTGCCGACCGCGACCAATCAGCAGAGCATGGTTTAAATTTGGCGCCAAAATGGCTGATTGGACGCGGCCGGCGACCGATAACAATCAGCAGAGCGGTGTTGAAATTTGGCACCAATATCGCTGATTGGTCGCGACAGGAGACAGCGACTAATCAGCAGAAAGGTGTTTAAAATTGGCGCCAATACTGCTGATTGGTCGCGGTCGGCCACCGCGACCAATAAACAAAGCGGTGTTTAAATTTGGCGCCAATAGTGCTGATTGCTGATTGGTCACGGTGATGGCCTCGACCAAAGCGCGGTTTAAATTTGGCGCCAAAATCGCTGATTGGTCACGGCCGGCGACCGCGACTAATCAGCAGAGCGGTGTTTAAATTTGGCGCCAATTTTGCTGATTGGTCGCGGCCGGCAACCATGACCAATCAGTAAAGCGGTGTTTAATTTTGGCGCCGATATCGCTCATTGGTCGTTGCCGGCGGTCGCGACCAATCAGCAGAGCGTGGTTTAAATTTGACGCCAATAATGCTGATTGGTCTGGGCCGGCCACCACGACTAACAAGGAAATCGGTGTTTAATTTTGGCGCCAATATCGCTGATTGGTCACGGCTGGCGACCAATCAGCAGAGCGGTGTTTAAATTTGGCGCCAATGATGCTGATTGGTTGCGGCCAGCGACCGCCACCAATCAGCAAAGTGGGGTTTAAATTTGGCGCCAATGATGTTGATTGGTCGCGGTCGGCCACCGCGACCAATAAGCAAAGCGGTGTTTAAATTTGGCGCCAATATCGCTAATTGGTCGCAGTCGGCGGCCCCGACCAATCAGCAGAGCGGTGTTTAAATTTGGCGCCAATAGTGCTGATTGGTCGCGGCCGGCGTCCGAGACCAATCAGCAAAGCATTGTTGAAATTTAGCACAAATATCGCTGATTGCTGATTGGTAACGGTGACCGGCCTCGACCAAAGCGTTGTTTAAATTTGGCGCCAATATCGCTGATTGGTCGCGGCCGGCGGTCGCGACCAATCAGCAGAGCGCGGTTTAAATTTGGCGCCAGATACGCTGATTGGTCGCGGCCGGCGACCGCGACCAATCAGCAGAGCGGCGTTTAAATTTGGCGCCAAAATCGCTGAATGGTCGGATCAGGCCACCATGACCAATCAGTAAAGCGGTGTTTAATTTTGGCGCCGATATCGCTCATTGGTCGTTGCCGGCGGTCGCGACCAATCAGCAGAGCGTGGTTTAAATTTGGCACCAATAATGCTGATAGGTTGCGGCCGGCCACCACGACCAATAAGAAAAGCGGTGTTTAATTTTGGCGCCAATGATGCTGATTGGTCGCGGACGGCATTCGCGACCAATCAGCAGAGCGTGGTTTAAATTCGGCGCCAATACTGCTGATTGGTCGCGGACGGCCACCGCGATCAATCAGCAGAGCGGTGTTTAAATTTGGCGCCAATACTGCTGATTGGTCGTGGTCGGCCACCGAGACCAATAAGCAAAGCGGTGTTTAAATTTGGCGCCAATATCGCTAATTGGTCGCAGTCGGCGGCCGCGACCTATCAGCAGAGCGGTGTTTAAATTTGGCGCCAATAATGCTAATTGGTCGCGGCCGACATCCGAAACCAATCAGCAAAGCGGTGTTGAAATTTGGCACAAATATCGCTGATTGGTCACGGTGACCGGCCTCGACCAAAGCGTTGTTTAAATTTGGCGCCAATATCGCTGATTGGTCGCGGCCGGCTGTCGCGACCAATCAGCAGAGCGTGGTTTAAATTCGGCGCCAATACTGCTGATTGGTCGCGGACGGCGCTCGCGACCAATCAGCAGAGCGCAGTTTAAATTTGGCGCCAATATCGCTGAATGGTCGGGGCAGGCCACCATGACCAATCAGTAAAGCGTTGTTTAATTATGGCGCCGATATCGCTCATTGGTCGATACCGGCGGTCGCGACCAATCAGCAGAGCGTGGTTTAAATTTGGCGCCAATAATGCTGATTGGTCTGGGCCGGCCAACACGACCAATAAGAAAAGCGGTGTTTAATTGTGGCGCCAATACTGCTGATTGGTTGTGGCCGGCGACTGCGACCAATCAGCAAAGCGGTGTTGAAATTTGGCACAAATATCGCTGATTGGTCGTGACCGCCGGCCGCGACCAATCAGTAGAGCGGGGTTTAAATTTGGCGCCAATGATGCTGATTGGTTGCGGCCAGCGACCGCGACCAATCAGCAGAGTGGGGTTTAAATTTGACGCCAATGATGCTGATTGGTCGCGGCCAGCGACCGCGACCAATCAGCAGGATGGGGTTTAAATATGGCGCCAATATCGCTTATTGGTCGTGGTCGGCGACCGCGACAAATCAGCAGAGCGGTGTTTAAATTTGTCGCCAATACTGCTGATAGGTCGCGGCAGGCGACCGCGACTAATCAGCAGAGCAGTGTTTAATTTTGGCGCCAATATCGCTGATTGGTCGCGGCCGGCGGTCGCGACCAATCTGCAGAGCGGTGTTTAAATTTGGCGCCAATAATGCTGATTGGTCACGGCCGGCGACCAAGACCAATCAGCAAAGCGGTGTTGAAATTTGGCGCCAATATCGCAGATTTTTCGCGGCCGGCAGTCGCGACCAATCAGCACAGCGTGGTTTAAATTTGGCGCCAAAATCGCTGAATGGTCGGGAACGGCCACCATGACCAATCAGCAAAGCGGTGTTTAATTTTGGCACCAATATCGCTCATTGGTCGTAGCCGGCGGTCGCGACCAATCAGCAGAGCGGTGTTTCAATTTGGTGCCAGTATCGCTGATTGGTCACGACCGCGACCAATCAGCAGAGCGTGGTTTAAACTTGGCGCCAATACTGCTGATTGGTCGCAGTCGGCCACCGCGACAAATAAGCAAAGCGGTGTTTAAATTTGGCGCCAATATCGCTGATTGGTAGCGGCCGGCGGTCGCGACCAATCTGCAGAGCGGTGTTTAAATTTGGCGCCAATAATGCTGATTGGTCGCGGCCAGCGACCGCGACCAATCAGCATAGCGTGGTTTAAATTCGGCGCCAATACTGCTGATTGGTCGCGGAAGGCCACCGCGACCAATCAGCAGAGCGGTGTTTAAATTTGGCGCCAGTATCGCTGATTGGTCGCGGTCGTGACCAATCAGCAGAGCGTGGTTTAAATTTGGCGCCAATATCGCTAATTGGTCGCAGTCAGCGGCCGCGACCAATCAGCAGAGCGGTGTTTAAATTTGGCGCCAATAGTGCTGATTGGTCGTGGCCGGCGTCCGAGACCAATCAGCAAAGCGGTGTTGAAATTTGGCACAAATATCGCTGATTGCTGATTGGTCACGGTGACCGGCCTCGACCAAAGCGTTGTTTAAATT
The DNA here is from genome assembly GCF_046119375.1 of Phyllobates terribilis. Lineage (NCBI taxonomy): Eukaryota > Metazoa > Chordata > Amphibia > Anura > Dendrobatidae > Phyllobates > Phyllobates terribilis. The sequence continues at coordinate 248,290,244 of NW_027362769.1, read as the reverse complement.
TGGCGCCAATATCGCTGATTGGTCGCGGCCGGCGGTCACGACCAATCAGCAGAGCGTGGTTTAAATTCGGAGCCAATACTGCTGATTGGTCGCGGACGGCGCTCGCGACCAATCAGCAGAGCGCGGCTTAAATTTGGCGCCAATAATGCTGATTGGTCTGGGCCGGCCACCACGACCAATAAGAAAAGCGGTGTTTAATTTTGGCGCCAATACTGCTGATTGGTTGTGGCCGGCGACTGCGACCAATCAGCAAAGCGGTGTTGAAATTTGGCACAAATATCGCTGATTGGTCGTGACCGCCGGCCGCGACCAATCAGTAGAGCGGGGTTTAAATTTGGCGCCAATGATGCTGATTGGTTGCGGCCAGCGACCGCGACCAATCAGCAGAGTGGGGTTTAAATTTGGCGCCAATGATGCTGATTGGTCGCGGCCAGCGACCGCGACCAATCAGCAGGATGGGGTTTAAATATGGCGCCAATATCGCTGATTGGTCGTGGTCGGCGACCGCGACAAATCAGCAAAGCGGTGTTTAAATTTGTCGCCAATACTGCTGATAGGTCGCGGCAGGCGACCGCGACTAATCAGCAGAGCAGTGTTTAATTTTGGTGCCAATATCGCTGATTGGTCGCGGCCGGCGGTCGCGACCAATCTGCAGAGCGGTGTTTAAATTTGGCGCCAATAATGCTGATTGGTCACGGCCGGCGACCGAGACCAATCAGCAAAGCGGTGTTGAAATTTGGCGCCAATATCGCTGATTTTTCGCGGCCGGCAGTCACGACCAATCAGCACAGCGTGGTTTAAATTTGGCGCCAAAATCGCTGAATGGTCGGGAACGGCCACCATGACCAATCAGCAAAGCGGTGTTTAATTTTGGCGCCAATATCGCTTATTGGTCGTAGCCGGCGGTCGCGACCAATCAGCAGAGCGGTGTTTCAATTTGGCGCCAGTATCGCTGATTGGTCACAACCGCGACCAATCAGCAGAGCGTGGTTTAAACTTGGCGCCAATACTGCTGATTGGTCGCAGTCGGCCACCGCGACTGGTCGCGGCCGGCGGTCGCGACCAATTAGCAGAGCGTGTTTTAAATTCGGCGCCAAAATCGCTGATTGGTCGCAGACGGCGGTCGTAACCAACCAGCAGAGCGTGGTTTAAATTGGCGCCAATACTGCTGATTGGTCGCGGTCGGCCACCGCGACTGGTCGCGGCCGGAGGTCGCGACCAATTAGCAGAGCGTGGTTTAAATTCGGCGCCAAAATCGCTGATTGGTCGCGGCCACGACCAATCAGCGAATCTTATTAGTGAGGATCGGGGAGCGGCGCTGCCTCTGCGGGTACTTCCGCTGCGAGTAGCCGGGAGATGAGCGGCTGCTCGCAGCAGAAGTATCCCGACCGGCGGCGCCGCTCCGTGGTCCTCCCTTCACACTTGCCGTCGGGAGATTAGTGGCCCTAGCCGCTGATCTCCCGATGGTAGCCGCATGAAAGGCAGCGGCGCAGCCGGTCGGGGTACTTCTGCTGCAAGCAATCGGGAGATGAGCGGCTAGCGCCGCTCATGTCCCGGCTGCATCACTGCTGACCTCCGTGCGGCAGATGAGCCGCTAACGGCCGCCATCTTTTTCTGAAATCCCGCGTCGCTGATTGGTTGCGGCTGGACCAATCAGCGACGCGGGATTTCCTGGACAGAAGGACAGACAGACAGACAGACGGGATAAGACGATTAAATATATTAGATCATCGTAAAAATTGCTTTTTGTTCTCTACTTAATTATGTAAAATTTCATATTTTCCTCTTAAAGTAATAACTCACTTTCATTTGTATCACCTTTAAGAGCCCTAATGTGTATGAGCAGCTGAATATACAGTATGTTATGGAATGTTATAGGTAGGCCTCTAAAAATTGTTCATATGGGCATTATGAAAGCCCTGAAAAAAAATTGAGTGGGTGTTGCATAATGGTCACCCTGTTGACATGGTGGTGGAGGATGAGGAGAAGGAGAAGGAGGTGGATGACATAAAATAGACAAAACCCTGAAGCGTATACCCATTTCTGGGTGTGACGTAGTGCATGGGAATAGACCATAAAAAACAAAACCACTAGATTTGAGACTATGTTCTGCTCCTGTCATCTGGTGGTGTTGAGAAGTCTGGGCCAACCCAGTCCTTGTTCATTTTGATAAGAGTCTGCCTATCAGCATTTTCAGTTGACAGGCTGATGCGCCTATCCGTTATAATACCCCCCCGGCAGCACTAAAAACTCGCCCTGACAAAAAGCTAGTGGCAGGTCAGGCCAGGACCTTCAAGGCGTAGAGAGACAGTTCATGCCGTGTCCTGCTTGGATACCCAATAATTGTAAGGCACAGAGGAATCACGGAGGATGCTGGTATGGTCATCAAGGTACTCCTTCAGCATCTTCCAAAACTTTTCCCTCCTTGTCAGATTAACCCGCACATCAGGGCCTGGGCGGTGGGAGGTTCTGAAAAAACTGTCCCAGACCTTTGACAGTGTTCCCCTGCATCTGCTGCAGAAGTGTGACAATCCAGTAATTACTGTTGCCCAAAATGCGTTCAACGCAAGGGTCATGGGAAAGGCAGCAGAACATAAACTTAGCCTTGTATGTCAGGCTTCTAGCAGCCAAGACTTTCCTGTCCCCAGCAAGAGAACGACTGTACATATTCTCCTCCTCATCCTCCTTCTGGTCCTCCTCCTCGTTCCTCCTCTCTTTCCCCTCTTCAGGCCATCCATGTTGTACAGACGGGATGAATGTGGTGTGGGTAGTACCACCTGTAACTCAGGAAACCTGCTCCTGCTCCTGCAATGCCTCCTCTTTAATTGTGAACAGCGAGCATTTCAGTAGACAGAGACACAGGATGGTGATGCAAATTATGGCATCATCACTGCTCACCATCTTGGTGGAGTCCTCAAAGTTTTGGAGAACACCACAGATGTCAGATATCCATGCCCACTCATCAGCTTTTATGTGTGGAGGTTGACCGGAATACCGACAGGCGTTTTGAAGCTGGTACTCAACAACTGCCTTCTGCTGCTCACAAATCCCCAACATATGCAATGTTGAGTTCCAACGCATGGTGACATCTCACACCAGTTGGTGAGCTAGAAGCTCCAAACGATGCTGAAGCATTGCCAGGGCTTCGTAAGCTGTAGATGATTTTCAGAAATGGGTACAAAGATGGCATACTTTCACAAACAGCTCAGGCAGATCAGAGTAGGTTTTGAGAAACCGCTGAACCACTAAGCTGAGAACATGGGCCTGGCATGGTACGTGTGCGAGGTTGCCAAGCCTCAGAGCTGCCACCAGGTTCTGGCCATTGTCACACACAACAATGTCTGGTTGTAGGTTCAGGGGTGAGAGCCACAGATCTTCCTGCTCTGTTACAACTTTTAACAACTCTGCAGTGGTTATTCCCTAAGCAGATTAGCTTCAGCAGATCCTGTTGCTGCTTGGCTGAGGCAGTGCTTCCATCTTGCGACTGATGTGGTCATGTCAGAGGTGGAGGCTGAAAAGAAGGAGGAGAAAAATATCCAGGAGCTACTGTAGAAGGTGGGGACAATTCTGATTGAACCAAGGCCTGCAATCCTCGACGTTGGTAGCATGTTTTCTGTCCTATTGTCTGACTGGGTCAAGGCTTCCACAATATTCACCCAGTGTGCCTTCAGTGTAATGTACCATCCCTGGGCACAAGCACTTGTCCACGTGTCTGTGGTTAGGTGGACCTTCCCAGTAACTACATTGGTGAGGGCACGGGTAATGAGGTTGCAGGAAAACTTCCGTCTCCACAAGCCTAAAAGGCAACATTTCCAGTGTAAGCAGTCTGTAAATGTGGCAATTTAGTATTGTGGCCTGTGGGTGGTTGGCTGCGTATTTACGCCTGCGTTCCAAAGACTGGGATAGGGACACCCGAACGCTGCTCTGGGATAAGGATGTGGATGTGGTTGCTGATGGCAGTGGTTGCAAGTGTGCAATGACATGTGCAGAGTGGGAGGCATCTTTGCATGTGTCATGGACAGGGAATTGGCATGCATGCACAACAGCAGAATAGGCAGTGGTGTCACCCGAAGACACTGTTTCTGTACCCTGGCGTTCGGCCTAACTAGTCGGGTGCTTTGCTGTCATGTGCATAAGCATGCTGGTGGTGGTCAGGCTGGTAGTTTTGCTGCCTCTGCTGATGCTGGCATGGCAGATATTGCAAATGGCCTTTTTAGAGTTAACTGGACAGTCTTTAAAAAAGAGCCAGACTCAGAAAGAACTAACAGTTGGACTGGCAACTTCCCTCGAGTTGGTGTTCTGGGAACCAGTTGCCCGCTTTTTGTCTGTGGCCACCCCACTGCTTCTTCCTGTCTGTTGTGGTGTTTCGGCCCCCTCCCCCTCTATGCTGCTGTACTCGCTATGTATATCACCTTGCCAGGTTGAGTCAGTGACTTCATTGTTCACCACCTCATCTTCCACATAAGCACCCTGGTCCTCCTCCTGACTTTCTGGCAATTGTGTCTCATCATCATCCACCTCTTGTGACAGTAATTGCACTTTCCCCCATTGCCTTCTTGTGACTGTGGCTGCTCAAATTTTTGGGCATCGCTACATGCGATCTCCCCATGCCCTGCTTGAAGCAGACAGAGCGATAGGCCAGAATCAATAAATGGAAATGTGAACAGGTCTTCGGAGTGTTCAAGTGTGGGATCACTTGTCTCTGAGCTCTCACCATGGTGGAAGGAAAGAGGATCAAGGTGAAGAATGTGTGGTCCAGACTCATGGCTACTGAGACTGGACCATGTGGAAGACAGGGTGGTGGTGGCAAACTTGCTGTAAGAATTATCTGCTATCTAACCAACAACCTTTTCACACTGGCCTGGCTTCAAGAGTGGTATTCTGCGGCCACCTTGATTTGGGACAGTAAGCTAGGTCGACATGATGTGGGTGCTTTTGTGCTCCCTGAGCAGGCAGAGTTTCACCTTGCCCACTGCCTTAGCCTCTGCGTGCACTATCAGCATCACGTCCACTTCCCCGTCCCTTACAATGCACCCTGCCCATTTTAAATGGAGTATAATATTTGTCAGCTTCCAAAAAATGTCAGGAATATTATCGCAATAATATTTGATTACCTGTGATGACCAAGTTTTTTTGCAGTGGTGGTATAGCAATGGTATTTGTCAGCGGCCAAGTGTGGATATGATATGAACGCACAAATAGTACATTTTAAATTGAGTATAATATTTGGCAGCTTACCAAACATTTCACGATTATTACCACAGTAATATCTGATCACCTCTGATGACCAAGTTTCTATCCAGTGGCAGTATAGCGATACTATTGGTCAGCAGCCAAGAGTGGATATGCTTTGAATGCACAACTGGCACACTTTAAATGGAGTGTAGTATTTGACAGCGTCCAAAAAATGTCTGAATTATTACTGCAGTAATATCTGATCACCTGTGATAACCAAGTTTTTATGCAGTGGTAGTATAGTGATGCTGTTGATCAGCAGCCAAGTGTGGATATGTTTTGAGCGCACAACTGACACACTTTAAATGGAGTATAATATTTGGCAGCATTCAAAAAATTCACGATTATTACTGCAGTAATATTTGACCACCTAAGATGAGTTTCAGCAGCATAAAAAACATGCAATGGACCCTATTCTGTACTATACTAGCTCGCCACAAACTCTGCCTTACTAATGCTAACAGCAGTATTAATATTCATCAGAATGAGCCCTTACAAGGACTGTTAATGTAGATGAAATTAATAATAGTGGTGTGAAATCTCTGCCTAAAATAAGCGCCAATTCTCTCCCTTGCTCAGCAGCACCTTTCCCTATTCTGCCTGTATGATGGGGTAGACAGTGACAAGCATAGGGTCCCTGGTCTTATATAGACCCGATGATGCTATGCGGCCAGCTAATCACTGTAATGCCACAACCAACATCTTTATGGCATTACAGTTGCAGTCAGGCAATCCCTGAATGTTAATTGACTGCCTAATAAGTGGCAAACATTCGGGGAGAGGACTCAAGCTCCCACCCGAACATTCAAAAAATACTTGCCGAGCAAGAAGCATCTCAAGCACTGTGATGATCGGGGCGAGTAACGAACAGTAATGAGCATTATCGCTCATCACTAATTTTAAAGTAATTTGATTGCCTTTCTATTCAAGCTGATGCCAAAGGTGATAGTTTATCGCCTCCAGCCATAAATCTGTCAGCTCCCCCATTCTCCTACAAGCTGAGGAAGAAGGAATTCCTGTCTGTGATCTACAAGATGACCAACTTTAATTACCTGTTCACATCAGGGGGTGTCCCCTTACACTAGGATCTTCTGGAGTTCATAGCTTTGCTTCAATATTTACTATTAATTATGAAATGACGTATAGATTTTACAATGATCTCTATAACACACTCCAAAGTTGTTACCACGTAAAGTGACATGTCATATTTAAAAAATTTGGCTTGGTCAGAAAGATGAAAACTGTTTTTTGATTGGGAGGGGTTAAATAAACGAGTTAAAAACAGTTCTAGGAGACCACAGAGAATTATTCAAGTATTTTCAGGAACATTGAAGGCTTTAAATTATCTGCAAATTGATTCACTTTTACTTTAATCTTTTGGAAAAAAAATTTCAAAGCTACTGGATTAAGATTTCAAAATATTTGTTCATATCTAAATGGCGTATATTTTATACAGTTATGTATGCTAAAAAAGTTATTCTAGCCATTATTTAACTGTGATTGAAAGCATTGACAACTTTTTTTTATGGTAAACCTCTTTACTTCTCTACCTAAACTGATTATAAATGTAAATGTTCAAGTTTATTGTTGTGTATGGGTATAATAGTTTCTGGCTGATTTATTCAACACACTATATTTTTTTAATATATGGAGTTTCTAAAGTTTACTACATCAATGATAGCCTTTAATATCTTGAATAAGCTTTATTGAAAGGTTTATATCTTACAATGTTTACACTCAGTCTTGTGATTAGCTACAAGTAAACACTGATATATTTAATACCTGAACATCATTGCTCCATCCCAGCAGGGCTTTTTTTATGCAGTTTTATTTTTGCCTTCCAGTTATTTGGCTCTGGGTGTGTTTGTTTGTTGTTTTGAAAAAAAAATACAATTAAAATTTAATGACATATTCCGAAAAGTTTTTTTTTCTTCTCACTCATTTTTTGCCTGCTGTGCTGCTTTCAGTTGTTTGATGCTGGTCAATATTAAAACAGTATCATCTTAGCTAATTACCTGACCTTAAAAAACCAACAAACATCCTTTTTACTTAAGTGAATGTTTAAAGAAAATAAAAGACAAATCATTTCTGGATTTTAAATAGCAACAAAAAGTTAAAAAGATAAATCAGTATCTGCTGAGAACATCTATTTTAAAGTTGAGAAAGGTCCCATAAGTACAATGTAAGGCTGTTTTATAAGAAAATCAACAGAACACTTGTTGATAGGATCTTTAGGTACATACTTATATCTATCTGTAGACTTTGGATGTCTTTCTTACCTATGCCTCTACAGGTTCAGTAATCCCAGACTACTTTGATGTTGAGATGAAGACTCTGTGGATGCCATACTAGCAGTAGCAGAACTCTATGCTTTTCTGGTACCAAAGATAATAATGTAATGTAATTCCTAACTTCAATATGATGTCTGTAACCTTTTCCACATAAATGCAGCAATAATAGTCACAAAAAAACGTATCTTTTCCAAGGCCTACACAACATATAGCCTGCAGGCCACAAGTGGCCCACCGATGGTTCCCTTGCAACCTGCAGAGATCTGGGTGACTTCGGTTCTCATCTTCTTATATCCAAATGTATTTAACTTTTTCCAGACGTGAATATATTTTAGTATATGGGTTCTAGGACAGGGGTAGAGGGGCACTCATCAACCCTTGCTCCAACGTACAGCAGCATTATGAGGTCATCATGCTGCTGACCTCATCACACTGCCGCAGTAAACACACACTGCGAGGATGCAGTGGGGAATGATAAATGTTCCATGGAAGAGCTGAAGATTGCATGTTCTGACAATTACGGTAGATGAAAGGCGAGGGTGAATGGGGAAAGTTGTTACTGCAAGGGCACATTATGGGGCAATTAGAGGAAAATGATGAAGGAGGGCACAGTATTGTGAGGGGCAGTGTGTGAGTGGGGAAGATATTATGGAGAGGGCAGTGGGGGGATATTATATAGAGGGGCAGTGTGGGGGCATATTACAGAGAGGGGGAGTGTGTGGGGGGATATTTTGTGCAGTTAGCACAGCAATTATTTATTCAGAGGCAACTACATTGGATATATTTTTTATTTATGGGGCAGTTTAATCATACTTTTATTTTTAATGGCACATTGCTGGGAAGTGCTGAAGACGGAGAAAAGGTAAGTCTGAGGAGACGAGCTCTGGGCATGAAATCTCCTCATGGTGTCTATACTATATGGAGACAAATGGGATGGGAATGATTTCAATGTGTAAATTATAAGGTATCTGGATAAAGGTTTATTTGAAATCCTGCATCTCATCAGTGCTTTGGTTCCTGCATGATCCACACTGATGATGACTGGTAACAAAAGCTCCCAGCATCTTCTTACCATTGTTAAAAAAATACTTGAAATTTAGGTTCATGTGATATGAGTACATATGGGGTTGTTCTGACATTACAATTGATTGCTGTACTAAGATTGGTTTTGCATTCATGTACAGATGGTGGTTCTGAAACTGCATTCATGTACTAATGGGGGTTCTGGCGTTAAATTGATCTGAAAATGTTTCTGCCGCTGTATTCATGTACTGATGGTGGTTCTGGTGCTGCATTCATATACTGACAGGGGTTATGGCACGCTGCATTCATGTACTGATGGTTGTTTTCATCTTGTATACATGTAGTAATCCATAACTTGCTTCATGGTTATATTAAACAGAAGAGTTGTAGCGCCGGCGTCCCTGCCCTCTGCTAGGCAGGGACGCTGTTCCCCTCACCTCTCTGCTCCGTGCCCTGCGTCCTCCTCCCGCTCTGCTGGCAGCGCGCGCTCCTTCCCGGCCACTGTGCTTAGGGCGCGCGCGCTCTCCCTCCCTCTTAAAGGGGCCGCGCGCGCCGTCCTAAGGAGTCCCCGGCCAATGGCCGGAGGACTTCACCATATATAAGGCACCTCCTCCAAAATGGAGGTGCCCGAGCAATGTTGTTGCACTGTTCACTACTCTGCTTCAGCCCTCAGGTCCCGTTGCCAGTTACCTGCCAGATACCTGCCAGATTCCTGCCAGCTTGCTGTCTTATTCCTGCCTGATTATCTGCTACCTGCCTGCTAGTCTGAGGTCCGACGGTCTGCCTTACTACTCCTGTCAGTCTGTCTAAGGACCAGCCTGTCCGCTCACCTGGGAGCGCACTTCAGCCACCTGCCTGCTTGCCTGAGGTCCGATGGTCTGCCTTCCAACTCCTGTCAGTCTGTCTATGGACCAGCTTGCCTGCTCACCTGGGAGCACACATCTGCTACCTGCCTGCTAGCCTACCTGGAGGCTCCGCCGTCACGTGCTGTGACCACCTGCCTGTCCAGTGACTCCTGCCCGCTCACCTGGGAGCGCTCATCTGCTGCCTGTCTGCTAGCCTACCTGGAGGCTCTGCCGTCACATGCTGTGACCACCCGCCTGTCCAGAGACTTCTGCCCGCTCACCTGGGAGCCCTCATCTGCCGCCTGTCTGTTGGTCTTCCTGGAGGCTCCGCCGTCACATGCTGTGACCACCCGTTCATCCAGAGACTCTCGCCTGCTCACCTGGGAGCTCACGTCTATCATCAGCCGCCACAGGTCGTACCAACCCTTTACCCAGAGACTGCCCCGGTCACTTGCCGTGATCATCTGCCCGTTCATCAAGAGACTGCCCCGGTCACTTGCCGTGACCATCTGCCCGTTCATTCAGAGACTGCCCCGGTCACTTGCCGTGACCATCTGCCCGTTCATTCAGAGACTGCCCCGGTCACTTGCCGTGACCATCTGCCCGTTCATCCAGAGACTGCCCCGGTCACTTGCCGTGACCTCAAGCCCGTTCACTCAGAGACTGTCCCGGTCACCTGCTGTGACTTCCTGCCCGTCTTCCCTGGTCGCCACCCACTCCCTTACAAGGACCGCCCCCTTGTATAGTAGCTCAGAGGTTCCGCCTCCCAGATCCGTTACAGTTTGCTCGGGCCATGGAACCCGGTGGCACCCAAGCTCCCTCGCTCTCGGACCTGTGTCATGAACTGTCCCGTCAAAGGTCCCAACAGGAGTCCATCCTGGGTCACCTGCGGAATGTCAATACTCGCCTGGACACACTGACTGCTCCACCAGCAACCTCCGCCAGTGCCATGTCTCGCAATCCGGCAGCTCCGCTGCCCACTAATACCATGGTATCCTACCCCGGACCCCGGCTTTCTGCACCTCCTCGCTTCGGAGGCGACTCCGCCCAGGCTCGGGGCTTCATAAATCAGTGCACCCTACACTTTGAACTATTGTCCCACCAGTTTAACTCCGACCGAGCCAAAATTGCATTGATCATGTCCCATCTCACCGGGGAGGCCCTGGCCTGGCTAAATCCTCTATGGGAGAGAGGAGACCCCCTGGTGTCCAACTTGCCTGCTTTTCTCACGGCTTTCCGGAAAGTCTTCGACGAACCCGGACGGAAGACCTCATCCGCATCATCACTGCTACGCCTCCGTCAGGGAAGTCTCACTGTGGGCCAATATGCCATATGGTTCCGTACCCTTGCCTCGGAGCTGGTCTGGGATAACGACGCTCTGGTATCCGTCTTCTGGGAGGGTCTGTCCGGCCGTATTAAAGATGAACTTGCTGGTCGGGACGTCCCTACCACTCTCGATGACCTAATAACTCTTGCCACCCGGATTGACCTACGGTTCCAGGAGCGTGCCAAAGAGGTCACCCGTGAGAGGAGGTTACCACGTCTAGCTCCTACTTTTCAGAAACCCGTCACTCCCTCCGTCTCTACCCAGGTACACTCTCCTGAGCCTATGCAGGTCGACCAGACCAAGATGGTCAAAACCCGTCAGGACTTACGCCGTGCCGAGGGGAGCTGCTTCTACTGTGGCAGTAAGGAGCACCGGATCCGTACCTGCCCGGAGAGGTCGGGAAACGCCTGTGTCTAGGTTCGCTCAGAGAGGTCGACCTAGACAAGAATAAATCCTCTCCATCTCTGCTGTTGTCAGTCTCAATCGTCTGCGGGGAGAACCGTTATTTCGAACTAGCCCAACTTGACTCTGGAGCAGCCGGGAATCTTATTTCACAGTCCCTGGTAGAGAAATACCGCATCCCCACCAAACCTCTGGCTGTACCCTTGTCTGTTGCTGCCGTGGATGGGGGTCTCTTACCACGCCCCATCCAACTCATCACCGAATCCATTACTCTGCAGGTGGGAATGCTGCATTCTGAGAGCATCTCTTTTCATGTTCTGCCTGGACTCTCCCACGCCCTCTTGCTAGGCCTACCTTGGCTCCAGAGACATGCACCCGTGCTTGACTGGCAGACCGGAGAAGTCCTTCGCTGGGGACAGGACTGCCATAAGACCTGTCTGGTTCCCGTCCATCCCGTCCGTCCTTCTCCTACCCCAGCTAATCTACCTGGACTTCCGATTCCTTATTGGTCTTATGCTGATGTCTTTAATAAAAAGGAAGCAGAGACACTACCCCCTCATAGACCATACGACTGCCCTATCGACCTGTTACCTGGTACTACTCCTCCCCGTGGGCGTATTTATCCATTATCCGCTGCTGAGACCCGGTCGATGTCCGAATATATTGAGGAGAATCTGGCCATGGGAGTCATCCGGAAACCTACCTCCCCGGCGGGAGCAGGCTTCTTTTTCGTCAAAAAGAAGGATGGCTCTCTCCGTCCCTGTATAGACTATAGAGGCCTTAACCAGATCACGGTGAAGAATAAGTACCCCCTTCCGCTCATTCCGGAGTTATTTGATCGTCTGAGGGGGGCTAGAATCTTCACCAAACTGGACCTCCGTGGGGCGTACAACCTGGTTCGTATCCGTCAGGGGGATGAATGGAAGACGGCATTCAACACCCGGGACGGCCACTATGAATATCTGGTAATGCCCTTTGGTCTCTGTAACGCTCCTGCCGTCTTTCAAGAGTTGGTCAATGACATCTTCCGGGACCTTCTCTACTCCTGCGTAGTGGTGTACCTGGACGACATCTTGGTCTTCTCTCCGGATCTCCAGACTCACCGGAGGGACGTTCGTCAGGTCCTGCTCAGGCTCAGGCAGAATCACCTCTTCACTAAATACGAGAAGTGCCTCTTTGAGCAGACCTCGCTTCCGTTTTTGGGCTACATTATTTCTCAGACCGGCCTACGAATGGATCCAGAGAAACTGTCTGCCATCGAGAAATGGCCTCGACCGGAGGGGTTGAAGGCCATTCAGCGATTCCTGGGCTTCGCTAACTACTACCGCCTCTTCATACCACACTTCTCTTCCCGGACTGCCCCAATTTCCGCGCTCACCCGTAAGGGTACTAATCCCAAAGAGTGGCCTCCCGAAGCTGAGGAGGCCTTTCTTTCCCTAAAACAGGCCTTCTCTTCCGCCCCGGTGCTGCATCGCCCGGACGGCAACAAGCAGTTCTTCCTGGAAGTTGACGCCTCCTCCTCTGGAGCCGGAGCGGTACTTACTCAAAAATCATCTTCCGGGAGAATGGTAACTTGTGGCTTCTTCTCCAAACTCTTCTCCTCTTCTGAGCGCAACTATTCCATAGGAGACTGAGAGTTATTGGCCATCAAGCTGGCGTTGGAGGAGTGGCGTTACCTACTCGAGGGGGCTCTTCACCCGGTAAAAATTTACACTGACCACAAGAACTTGGCTTACCTCCAGCATGCCCAGAGACTTAACCCGCGCCAAGCCCGGTGGTCCTTGTTTTTTGCTCGCTTTGATTTTGTTCTTCATTTTCGCCCGGCTGACAAAAACGTCAAAGCAGACGCCTTGTCCCGATCCTTTCTGGTGTCCGATCTCGAGGAAGAACCTAAACATATCATCGATCCCACCAGAGTAATGCAGGTGGCTCCCGTGAGTCTAAATCGTCTTCCTCCCGGTAAGACGTTTGTTTCAGTACCTGATCGGAAGAAGATCCTACACTGGGGCCATTCGTCTAAACTAGCTGGCCACGCCGGTCAGAAAAAGACCCTCCAGCTTATTGCCCGGCACTACTGGTGGCCTACCCTGCACAAGGACGTAATAGACTTTGTTTCTGCCTGTGTGTCCTGCGCCCGCAACAAAGTCCCGAGACACCTGCCAGCCGGTCGCCTCCTTCCGCTTCCTGTGCCTGCTGCCCCCTGGCAGCATATTGCTATGGACTTCATAACTGATCTCCCCGTCTCCGCCGGTTGTACGGTCATTTGGGTGGTCGCTGATCGCTTTTCCAAGATGGCTCACTTTATTCCCCTGCCAGCCCTCCCGTCTGCACCCGAGCTGGATAAAGACTTTATCCGCCACATCTTCCGTCTTCATGGCCTGCCCCTCCACATCGTGTCGGATCGTGGGGTACAGGTCACCTCACGTTTCTGGAGAGCCACTTGTAAACTGCTAGACGTCACCCTGGACTTCTCTTCCGCTTACCACCCACAGTCCAATGGTCAAGTGGAGCAGATCAATCAGAACCTGACCAGTTACCTCCGGCACTTCGTTAATGCCCATCATTCAGACTGGGTGGATCTCCTACCATGGGCCGAGTTCTCTTATAACAATCACGAGAGCGAATCCTCCTCCAAATCCCCGTTTTTTGTAGTCTTCGGTCAGCATCCTCGGATTCCTTTTCCTGTCTCCACCTCTGTGGACAACCCGGCTGCGGAATCTCTCGTTAGCAAATTTTCCTCCATTTGGGAGAGTACCCGATCCGCACTCCTTCAGTCGTCCGAACGGATGAAAAGACACACTGACAAAAAACGCCTGGATCCTCCACAATTTTGTCCTGGAGATAAAGTCTGGCTCTCATCTAAATATGTCCGACTCAAGATACCTTCTTACAAGTTAGGGCCTCGGTTCATCGGTCCTCTGGAGGTCATCAGTCAGATCAACCCGGTGGTCTATAAATTGAAACTCCCGGCCAACTTACGGATCCCTAACTCCTTCCATGTATCTCTCCTCAAACCTGTGGTACTTAACTCTTTTTCCAAGTCTACAGGTACGCCTCCTGCTCCGGTGTCTGCTGAGTACGAATTTGAGGTAGAGAACATTCTTGCCACCAAAAGGGTAAGAGGAAAGACCTTTTTTCTAGTAGATTGGAAGGGGTTTGGTCCTGAGGAGAGAACGTGGGAGCCCCGGGAGAACATCCATGCCCCTCTTATCCTAGCTAAATTTCTGTCTGGCCTAAAAAAGGGGGGCCTAAAGGGGGGGGTACTGTAGCGCCGGCGTCCCTGCCCTCTGCTAGGCAGGGACGCTGTTCCCCTCACCTCTCTGCTCCGTGCCCGGCGTCCTCCTCCCGCTCTGCTGGCAGCGCGCGCTCCTTCCCGGCCACTGTGCTTAGGGCGCGCGCGCTCTCCCTCCCTCTTAAAGGGGCCGCGCGCGCCGTCCTAAGGAGTCCCCGGCCAATGGCCGGAGGACTTCACCATATATAAGGCACCTCCTCCAAAATGGAGGTGCCCGAGCAATGTTGTTGCACTGTTCACTACTCTGCTTCAGCCCTCAGGTCCCGTTGCCAGTTACCTGCCAGATACCTGCCAGATTCCTGCCAGCTTGCTGTCTTATTCCTGCCTGATTATCTGCTACCTGCCTGCTAGTCTGAGGTCCGACGGTCTGCCTTACTACTCCTGTCAGTCTGTCTAAGGACCAGCCTGTCCGCTCACCTGGGAGCGCACTTCAGCCACCTGCCTGCTTGCCTGAGGTCCGACGGTCTGCCTTCCAACTCCTGTCAGTCTGTCTATGGACCAGCTTGCCTGCTCACCTGGGAGCACACATCTGCTACCTGCCTGCTAGCCTACCTGGAGGCTCCGCCGTCACGTGCTGTGACCACCTGCCTGTCCAGTGACTCCTGCCCGCTCACCTGGGAGCGCTCATCTGCTGCCTGTCTGCTAGCCTACCTGGAGGCTCTGCCGTCACATGCTGTGACCACCCGCCTGTCCAGAGACTTCTGCCCGCTCACCTGGGAGCGCTCATCTGCCGCCTGTCTGTTGGTCTTCCTGGAGGCTCCGCCGTCACATGCTGTGACCACCCGTTCATCCAGAGACTCTCGCCTGCTCACCTGGGAGCTCACGTCTATCATCAGCCGCCACAGGTCGTACCAACCCTTTACCCAGAGACTGCCCCGGTCACTTGCCGTGATCATCTGCCCGTTCATCCAGAGACTGCCCCGGTCACTTGCCGTGACCATCTGCCCGTTCATTCAGAGACTGCCCCGGTCACTTGCCGTGACCATCTGCCCGTTCATTCAGAGACTGCCCCGGTCACTTGCCGTGACCATCTGCCCGTTCATCCAGAGACTGCCCCGGTCACTTGCCGTGACCTCCAGCCCGTTCACTCAGAGACTGTCCCGGTCACCTGCTGTGACTTCCTGCCCGTCTTCCCTGGTCGCCACCCGCTCCCTTACAAGGACCGCCCCCTTGTATAGTAGCTCAGAGGTTCCGCCTCCCAGACCCGTTACAAAAGTCATCAAAACTTAGAGTTTTGAGTTTATGAGAAAAATTTGACAGATTTCTGCTCAATTTCTGCTCCAAAAACTCAGTGTAAAAACATTTTAACTTACACTCAGTTTTTGGAACAGAAATTGAAGTTAAAATGTTTTTACACTGAGTTTTTGGAGCAGAAATTGAGCTGAATCTCTCAAAATCCTTCTCAAATACTCAAAACTTGGTTCTGGTGATGTATTAATGATGGTGGTTTTGGTGATGTATTCATGAAAGTATCCTTTCAATGTTTTTGCGGCATTTTGGATTGGTTCAGTATGACAATGTAGCCCATGGACTGAAAAATGTTGTTCACCCCAGTAACAGCCAAAATGTCAACTGCCTGCCATCCTCCATAAGAAAAGTGCAGAAGAAAGCAGCATGTGGCCTACATCAGAGAAAGGTAAAATTTGCAGTTCTTTGCCCACCATCCCATACCATACCCTAAAGCTATTGTGTTTCTTTTCTTTGTTTCTTTATTTTGCCAGAAAACTTTGCATCATTTAACAAATAGGTAATGTGTTACCTTAACTTCTAGAGGACAGTAATATTTACAAATTAGGCTATGTGCCCACGATGCAGAAATGCTCAGGATTTTTTCCTGAGCATTTCTGCATCTTCCTGGCAGAAAAAAATGCATGCGGATTGTACATGCGTTTTTCCTGCCAGGGACAAGCACTCTTCACATGCATTTCCGCATGCAGGTTGACAAGCGTTTTCCAAGCGATTTTAGCATCACTTGGAAAGTGCTTGACAACTTGGCCACACTATATAAATCCATAAAAATCCTATATAAATTCATGCCGGTTGCATGGATTTATATAGTGTGACCTTAAAGAATGGTAAAAAATAAAAAAAAAATCTATACTTACCTTCTGATGACCCCCGCAGTCTTTGTTCCCTCCATCCTGGCTTGCCGGCAGCTCGCGGTGCACTACACAGAAGGACCTGCCGTCACATGACTATGACGTCAGGCGCAGGTCCTTCAATCCACCGTGATCCGCAGCAAGCAAAGACAAGCACACCGCGGGCCATCAGAAGGTAAGTATAATATTTATTTTTTATTCTATTCTTTTTTTTACAGGTTCTATGGTACCCGGGTCTGGAGGAGAGTCTCCTGTCTAGAGATGAGCGTTGTTCTACTCAAACTGTTCGCCAATCTCAAATTCGAGCTGTTTTGGGCGGTGTTCGAGCCGTTCGGCGAACACGAACAATTTGAGAAAAATTCGGCTGTTCGAGGTTATGTTCGATAACTGTTCGTGCACCAAAATCATAACTGGATTTTTTCTCAGTAATGATGAAAATTAATGTTAATACGCAGTTTGAGTGTACAGCGGGGTGGGGGGAGGGGCAGGGGATGGATCTCTGCAGGAACAATGAAGATCTCCATTTTTTTTTTCTCTTTCCCGCATTTACAGTGGGGAGGTGCAATCTGTCAGCCTATCAGCAGCGCACACACGGAGCGAAGTGCTTTTTTTCACACAAGCAAGGGCATGTGTCATTGGCAGTGTATGTAACTTGTCCTTGCCCTATAAGACCAAACCATTTTCCCCGTCGCCACCATTTTCTCACTGCTGCAGCTGCGTGTTAGACGGCACCGCTGTTGCTGTGTGCGCTATACCTTGTTAATTTCAAGCCAATTTTCGCACAAATCTACAGATAGCTTGGGAGTAGGGAATAGTTGTGATTGCAGTCCTTTTAAGGACTAGGTTACAGCATTTCCTATGACTTTTTTCAGGCAGGTCTGTGCTCTTAAATAGATAGGTTGTGGGAGTAAAGACTAATTGTAATTGGAGTCCTTTTCAGGACTAGGTTACATCAGTTCCTATCAGTTTTTGCCAGGCAGGTCTGTGCCAGTGCTGTGCAAGTTTTTTTCACAGCATTTGGCTGAATCTAGCAAAGTCAATCCTTTTTGGCCTATTGCAGAGTGTGTTAGTCAGTGGAGTAGCCTATCTGTGTTGCAAGATATACCACCTGTGTATAGAATACCAATTTTTTTACTGCACCTAGTGAAGTAAAATCTTTTGGGCATAGCATCATTCTATTAGTCCATCTATACTGACCTCCATCAGGTTGCAAATTGAATATAATTTTTTTCTGCATCTAGCTCTGAAAAAATATTGGGCTTCTAGCTGTGTGTGGGACTTGTTGTATTAGTCCATCTATACTGACCTCCATCAGGTTGCAAACTGAATATATTTTTTTCTGCATCTACCTCTGAAAAAATATTGGGCTTCTAGCTGTGTGTGGGACTTGTTCTATTAATCCATCTATACAGACCTCCATCAGGTTGCAAACTGAATATATATTTTTCTGCATCTACCTCTGAAAAAATATTGGGCTTCCAGCTGTGTGTGGGACTTGTTGTATTAGTCCATCTATACTGACCTCCATCAGGTTGCAAATTAAAAATAATTTTTATCTGCATCTACAGTACCTCTGAAAAAATATTTGGGCTTCTAGCTGTGTGTGGGACTTGTTCCATTAGTCCATCTATACTGACCTCCATCAGGTTGCAAATTGAATATAATTTTTATCTGCATCTAGCTCTGAAAAAATATTTGGCCTTCTAGCAGTGTGTGGGACTTTCTCTATTAGTCCATCTATACTGACCTCCATCAGGTTGCAAATTAAAAATAATTTTTATCTGCATCTACCTCTGAAAAAATATTTGGGCTTCTAGCTGTGTGTGGGACTTGTTCTATTAATCCATCTATACAGACCTCCATCAGGTTGCAAACTGAATATATTTTTTTCTGCATCTACCTCTGAAAAAATATTGGGCTTCTAGCTGTGTGTGGGACTTGTTGTATTAGTCCATCTATACTGACCTCCATCAGGTTGCAAACTGAATATATTTTTTTCTGCATCTACCTCTGAAAAAATATGTGGCCTTCTAGCAGTGTGTGGGACTTTCTCTATTAGTCCATCTATACTGACCTCCATCAGGTTGCAAACTGAATATAATTTTTTTCTGCATCTAGCTCTGAAAAAATATTTGGCCTTCTAGCAGTGTGTGGGACTTTCTCTATTAGTCCATCTATACTGACCTCCATCAGGTTGCAAATTCAAAATAATTTTTTGTCTGCATCTAGCTCTAAAAAAATATTGGGCTTCTAGCTGTGTGTGGGACTTGTTGTATTAGTCCATCTATACTGACCTCCATCAGGTTGCAAATTAAAAATAATTTTTATCTGCATCTACAGTACCTCTGAAAAAATATTTGGGCTTCTAGCTGTGTGTGGGACTTGTTCTATTAGTCCATCTATACTGACCTCCATCAGGTTGCAAATTGAATATAATTTTTATCTGCATCTAGCTCTGAAAAAATATTTGGCCTTCTCGCAGTGTGTGGGACTTTCTCTATTAGTTCATCTATACTGACCTCCATCAGGTTGCAAATTAAAAATAATTTTTATCTGCATCTACCTCAGAAAAAATATTTGGGCTTCTAGCTGTGTGTGGGACTTGTTCTATTAGTCCATCTATACTGACCTCCATCAGGTTGCAAATTGAATATAATTTTTATCTGCATCTAGCTCTGAAAAAATATTTGGCCTTCTAGCAGTGTGTGGGACTTTCTCTATTAGTCCATCTATACTGACCTCCATCAGGTTGCAAATTAAAAATAATTTTTATTTGCATCTACCTCTGAAAAAATATTTGGGCTCCTAGCAGTGTGTGGGACTCATTGTATTAGGCCATCTATACCAAGCTCCACCAGCTTTGAAAATAATAATAATTTTTAGCTGCATCTAGCCCTGAAAATAATTTTTCCCAATAGTGGTAGCAATAGAAATATGGGGCGCGTGCCTGGCTAACAAAAATATACGCTTCATAACACAAAACACCAGCATAGCGCACTGCATTAATAAGATGGCATCATCGTCTCTCCCAGTGCTAGGCCTACTACGCAGGCTAGTATTCCTGTGCCTAAAACACAATGTATGGGTCCGCGCTAGCCACTATGCTGAGGGGTATAAAGCTGCTGCTAACGCTTTATAACAATTCAATTGGCAGATTTTCACAGAGCTCTTCCACAACGCCCACCCATCGGGCAACAGTTGCCCACCCTCCCTATGGGATCTAGTGGCGAATAGTTGATGCCATTAATCAGAGCGTCAGTTGCCCCGTCAACGTGGCAAGCATACGGTAAGGCATGGGAAGAGTGGACACGACTAGTAGCAGGCAGACGGGTTGACCAATGTGAACAAGCCAGATCACAAGTCACCATAGAATTTCTCCACCAGCTAATGATGAGGGGCATATCAGGGGCGTCAGCGCAGCGGTGTCTGACCGGAGTAGCATTTCACTTCCAACTACTGAATTGGGGAGATGTGACAAAGATTCATCATCAGACAATCCATAAAACGGTGGAAAAGGGGTCAGCCAAGTCAGGAATGTAGACGTCCCGTCCCGTGTCACTAAAACTGATTTCTCACATCTTATCCCTAACACCATTAACATGACACTCACAATTTGAAGCAACACTTATGTCTACTGCATTTGTGATCGCCTTCTTCGGGGCGCTATGTATAAGCGAATTAGTCCCTCAATCCAAAATTACCACCAGTGGACGCTTATTACACCAGGAAGTAGTCATAGCCAATAATGCAATACGTGTACGCATACACCAATCGAAAACGGTTCCAGCGGGCAGGGGTACTTGGGTACTTCTACAACCCACAAATGGTACACTGAGTCGGGTAACAATAGTAAAAACATATCTAACCATCAGATCACAAAGTAATTTCTTCGTATCACACATTGATGGAACGCCATTATCAAGATACCTGTTCCAAGCTATATTTAATAAATGCATAACATCGGCAGGGAACCACCCCAAAGATTACGGGACACACCCATTCCGCATAGGTGCGGCCACGGAAGCAGCAAGAGCAGGACTGTCAGAAACGGAAGTTCAGAGGATAGGGAGATGGCGATCCACGTGTTTGGCGAGATACATAAGACCGGACTTGTTATCCTAACGTGGTTTGTTTCTTTTACAGGTGACGCTAAGCCAACAGTGTGAGTGATAGGCCACTCGTATATATATTGGGCACAAAAAAGGGCGAAAGTCCACCCAGGCGGGAGGAAATTAGAGTTTCATAACACATATTTCAACTGGAGAGGTATTAGAGGCCTGCTATGGCCACAGGTACTAATGGAGGTAATCAAGGTAGGGAGAGAGGTAACAGGTCCGGTCATCTTAGTTATACAGGCCGGGGGAAACAACCTAGGTCATCACAAGAGCGCATAACAAATGGCAATAATGAAACTAGACACTGAGCGCTTCAGAGAATTTTTCACAAAATTAGCTATAGTATGGTCAGAGATTGTGCCAATAGCGGTATGGCAAGGTGCGCGAGACATCACGGCCATCGAATGAACAAGGCGGGTAATAAATATTCAGATGGCAAAATTTAGAAGAGACAGAGGCGGTGTAGTGATACGACACCGACAACTGGAAGGAGATAAAGCAGGCCTCATACGGCCCGACGGTGTTCACTTAATAGATATTGGACTGGACATATTCCTGTCAGGACTCCAGGACGGAGTGGAACAAGCGTTAAGAGTGATGGGTGGGGGTCAGAGTCCTGCATACGAGTACGCTGGATCCTCCGTGGCCTGGAAATAGAAAGGACATGTTGGAGAGTTACACTTGTTGGCCAACTTGCCGGAGTGGGGACCCAGGGCATGCTGCAACAAGCTGAATTATTTTAGAAATAAAATGCCTTTCTAATGGAATGAGTATAAAGAGTTAATAAAGCTGTGACCGATCCTCACCCATCCAGTTGTAAGAGTTACATTATTGGGTTGTACATGAAAGGGCGGCGGTAGGGGGGCTGAGCATCTGGGTTTGGTTGGGGGTCCCCACAGTCTGCCTAGGCTAGATTAATTTAAAAATTCTTATTAGATACACAGGCGGTGCAGCTTGCTTCGCAGCTGGGCTACTACGCCCAAAGTATTGCCTAGGCTAGATGCAGTTAAAAATTCTACGCTGACTAGCAGACACTGAAGATTTGGAGCAGACCTCTGAGTAAACAGCTCTTCAGACTCAACCATCTGTGTTACCCCAAGCCATAGTGTATGTAGTTTCTTACAGTTAAAAGGGGGGGTGCGACCCAACCCACCTGGAATTGACGATGCCAACGTCACGTAAGACACAGCAAGGGGACTCCCAAAATTGTGGCACAGACACCACTTAACCCTAGAACGCATACCTGTGGCCTTGCAGGCCCGCCCAGTTAATTGTTTTCTATTTTCTGCAAGATTGCTTTAGTTAGAATTTTGAAACTCTAGGTATTCTTCATGTATATAGTTGTTTGTCATTTGAGTTTGAGTTATTCCATGTTATTTGCACACGGGCCTAAAGGGCCCCAGGTATGTGAAAGTGTAGATTTTTATGGTCATGCGTTCTAGGGTTAAGTGGCATCAATTGCCCCACTGTTGCTTAAAACGGTTGGTGAGGTGATTTTACCAAATCCCCAAGCTTTTAGTCTCCCAAGGATGACACAGGGGTAGAAATGTCCTTGCGAATCCATGATTTGATCATCTTTATGAACGTGAGTCTGTCTACATTCTCAGTGGACAGCCGCATGCGCTTATCTGTCAGCACACCACCAGCAGCGCTGAACACAAGTTCAGAGAGAACGCTGGATGCATGGCATGACAAGATCTCCAAGGCGTGAGTGGCGAGCTTTGGCGATTTTTCAAGATTGGAATACCAAAATGAGCAAGGGTCCAGTGACACAGTCATGGCTTCGATGTTCACTTGGAGATTCTCCTGTACCATCCTCTCTAGGCATTGACTATGTGTCAGACTTCTTGTCTCCTGTGGCCTTGGAAAGGATGGTCTAAAAAAGTGGTGAAACGATTCCACAAAATTGCTGTTACCAGCAGATACTGTGTTACTGTTACTGTTTGAGTGATGAAGACTCGACAGTCCCACCGTTGGCAAGTTAGAACTGTGAGATTCACTACGTGCACCACTGGTGCTTTGTGGAAAAGCACATGTAAGATTCTGCAACAGATACTCCTGCATTCGTCAATACCTTTTTATGGCAGGAATTATTTCGGCAAATATACTTTTGTACCGGGGATCTAAGAGTGTGGCAACCCAGTAGTCGGGATTACTTCGAATTCTGACAATCCGGGAGTCATGTTGCAGGTAGTGCAGCAAGAAGGCACTCATGTGTCTTGCGCATCCAGAAGGACCAAGTCCTTGTTGTGTTGGTAGCGAGGAAAGAATCATGCTTCCTTCCTCTGCCCTCTCCCTCCAACCTCGCACAACATAAATGTGATCAAGGTCTCCCTCATCTGATGAGTCTTCCATGCCCATCGCCAGTTCGTCCTTCACTTCTTCCTCGGCTCCTGCACCTTCCTCAACAGTTTGGCTGCTACCATGCGCCCTGGTTAATCCCTCTCCCCCACCCTCCCATGCCTGCCGCCTTGGTGCTGCCAACCGTCTGGACCTGGGAGATGTTATCCCTTCCGCATACGACTCCTCCTCTACTTCCTCCACCTCCTCTTGTCCCACCACCTGACTCCGAATTCTGTTTAACATGTGCTCCAGCATGTAAATCACCGTAATAGTCATGCTGATAATGGCATCGTCAGCAGTAAACATCTTCGTCGCCATTTCAAGACTGTGCAGAAGAGTGCATAGGTCCCTGATCTGAGACCACTCCTCCAGCGTGATTTGCCCCACCTCTGGATCTCGTTGGCCCAGGCTATACGTCAGAACGTATTGCACCAGGGCTTGTCGGTGCTGCCACACTCGCTGCAACATGTGCAGAGTTGAATTCCACCGTGTCGGCACATCGCATTTCAGCCGGTGAACTGGCAGGCCCAACGACTTCTGTAGAGATGTAAGTCGTTGAACTGTGGGATGCGAATGGCGGAAGTGAGCACACAGCGACCGTGCACTCTGCAGAAGGCCATCTAGTCCGGGATCGTGGGCTAAAAATTGCTGGACAACAAGGTTCAACACGTGAGCCATACAAGGCACGTGTGTGACATTGCCCCAGCGAAGTGCCGCACCCAGGTTTGCAGCATTGTCGCACATGGCCTTCCCTGGTTGCAGGTCCAGTGGAGACAACCTTTCATGAAACTGGGTCTCCAGAGCTGACCAAAACTCCTCAGCTGTGTGACTCACATTTCCCAGACATTTCAAAGTAAACACTGATGCATTGAGCCCTGCTGCCAGCATAGTAAGGAGGTGTGCAGGATTCCTTCTGCGCAGTTAGAAAGCAGGTGGCATTACCAGACAGGCTTTGGGTGCAGGTGGAGGACCGAGAGGAGGTTGAGGAGGCAGAAGCAGTGGAGGAAGTTCGAGATAAAGAGGATTAACACACAACTCGTGGGGACGGTAAGACTTGGACAGCAGCCCCTTGTCCTGCTGTTACCATAGTTACCCAGTGCCCAGTCAGCGACATGTAACGCCCCTGTCCATGCCTTCTCATCCAAGTGTCTGTGGTGAAGTGCACCCTGTCACACACAGAGTTTCTCAAAGAAGCGGTGATGTTGTGTGCGACATGCTGGTGGAGCGCAGGCACACCTTTCTTTGAGAAGTAGTGCCGACTGGGCATCTGGTACTGGGGCACTGTGACGGACATAAGGTCTTGAAAATCCTCTGTGTCCTTCAGGTGGAAAGGCAGCATTTCTGTAGCCAACAGCTTGCAGATGGTGAAATTCAACCTCTTAGCTTTCTCATGGCTAGGAGGAAATGGTCTTTTACTTTTCCACATCTGAGGGACCGAGGGCTGGCTGTTGTGCTTAGACGGTGTTGAGTAGGGTGTCCCCGGCAACTGCCGGTCTGTGAGGAAGATGCAGGTGGACATGTTAGGTTGCCTTGATCCAAAGGTGGTGCTCTCGATGTCGGAGAGCGCTCAACACTAGCAGGTGTTTCCACTTCCCAATGAACTGATGACCTGCCAATCACACTGGCTGTTGCGGGTAAAGAGGTGGCAGGTCTGCTTCCAAAAACATGTGTGACTGCTGTCCCCCCAGTCACAGAGGATGAAGAGGCTGCGGATGCACAAGATGGGGCAGACGGTGGTTGGCCCAGCCGGCTAGGCCGCATTGTAGCACAGTGAGCTTCCCACTGCAACTTATGCTTCATATCCATGTGACGGTACATGCATGAAGTACTCAAACTATGGATTTTTTGGCCTCTACTTAGATTTTGCTGACAAATATTACAGATAACACGAGTTGGGTCATCCTTATCGATCTGAATAAATGCCCAGGCTATGCAAGGCTTAGAGCCCATGTGACCTGAAGAGCCACTACGACTTGTGGTCACAGGCAGAGTTGTGGTTGAGTATGCAGTTGTTGACGTGCTTCCAGTACTCCGTCTCTGTTCAGGAAGGCGCAACCTAACCTCGTCGTCAATAGCATCTGTAATGCCCCGCTGCGCTTGGCATCACAGATCCTACAAGAGTGCATTGATGGAATCCTCCACAAGAGGCCCCCATAAACATTCACACATCTCCACCTTCCACCTCAGACCAGCAGAGGGAGCCCGTTAGGGATATAAATAGGGAAGGTGGAGCTAGGCAGTTCAGTTCCTCTGAAGAGTTCCTGCAGTAGAGAAGCCTAAGAGAGGTCAGTCTGCAGTGGAGCTCAGTCTAGTCTAGAGAACGCAGTTAATAGTTCAGCAGTGGAGCACGAGGCTCCTGCTTGCTAGATTCAGGGAGCCCAGATAGAGCTTAAGGTGTGCCGGTTCCGTAAGATCAGTGAAGCGCGGCAAGCTGCCGTTAGTGTGTATAGCCTAGTGAGGGCCCGAGTAGGCCGAAGGCGAGTGGCGAGTTAGTACATAAGGGGCAGAGGAGCTTAACCAGCTCAACCCGAAGCATTTACCGGACACAGGATCCGAGCTTACCGGTATCTCTATGACCCAGTAAGGCATAACCGGAATCCCTGGAGAATTACAAGTCCCAGGATCGCTAAGGTGCTGCTATGTAACAGAGCCAGGAGACGCTTAGGCCCCGCATACTGGGAGCGTGAACTCCAAGAGAAGGCCCTACCACAAGGTCAGCCAGCGCAGGACAGAGACAAAGTTAGGCCTAGCTCCAGGCAGGTCAGAAACTTACTACGCAGAGGCAAGAAACAGGAGGCCCTACACCCGCTCATTGGGGAGGATCCTGATATGCACCCTTCACCCTACAGTGCTCCGGGATGTGCCTGAATTTCCACCAGTAAAAGGTACTGAAGTGACTACCGTGTCCGTTCCCGTTCTTGCTCTGACCCAGCTGGGTCTCGCCTGTCCTGCATTCCCCCTGCATACGCTGCCCTGAGACCTAGCTCCACCTGTGGGGAGCTATACCATCGAGCTGCCTTATCACCGGCCTCAGTGGACTGCTGCAGCGCTGGTGCTTGTCACCAGATACCACAGGTGGCGTCATGAACTCTTATAAAATTAACAATTATCCACCCTTTTAAAGAGAGACCCCAGGGTACGGGCCAGGGAGCCGACCACAGCGACATCCCCAAGGCCAGGCAAATGCCCGGGTACTGAGTCATCCCCATCCCCAGGGCTAGTCACATCCTCCTCCACCTCCTCTGCTGACCTCATCGACTGTCTGACTGTGGGTTGACAGTAAGTGGGATCTCCAACCTCGTCATCATCACCCTGTGTGTTATCACACCCGTCGCCCTCAGAGCCAACCTCTTCCTGCCCTGACCGAAAAGTCAAGTTGTCGCTCCAATCAGGTATTTGAGTCTCATCATCGTCTTCATCATTGTCTCCACCAACAGGAGTTACAGTTTGGGAAAAAGGGTCTACATTATGCTCAGAACCTTCTTCATCTGGTCCTGGATCCAACTTATAAAGATTCTGGGCATCGGATCAGATCATTTCCTCATCTGGATTAACAGAAGCTCTGGAGCAGACCTCCGTTTCCCAGGCTATAGTATGAGTAAACAGCTGGGCAGACTCAGCCATCTGTGTTACCCCATACTCAGACGGGCAGCTGGAGACTTGGGAGCTGTGAGGAAGCAAGTGCGATTGGGGTGACACCTCTGAGGACTGGAGTATTTGTGATGTTGAAATTGAGGTGATGGAGAGCCCACTTGAAGGAGCACTTGATATCCGTTGAAGCACCTGCTGTTTTTGTGCCTCATCTAGAATTTGTAGCGATGGGCGTGTCCGTAACAATGGGATCGTATCACATTGTCCACGAAAAGAAGTCGACATCTTAGTTTGGCTGGAAGATGGTCTTTCTTCTGCAGATGTTACTCCCCCCCCCCACCGTGGGGGACCTCGACCCACCGGCGGACAGGCACCAGTATTGGGATAGGGGGCTGGCCGTCAGGGTCCACCGCGGCTCTGGCACAAACCCAGCGACACAGAGGTGGCACAGGCAGGAACGGACTGGCCGTGTCGGCTTCTCACTTTTTGGATTTTAGAAGGGCATGACATGCCTATATCTGTGTCTCCCCCTCCTTTTACTCCTCTACCTCTTTTCTTTTCGCATGACTATATGTACTTGTCACTTTTCCTTGTGTTAGTTGTGTCTTCTGAGCAGTTTGTCAGCTTTTGCACACCTTTGAAGGTGTTTTCTATGTGTTTCTATGTGTTTTTGTTTGCTTGCCATTGGTTTTAACGGTGTTCGAAGGTGTTCGACGAACAGTTCGGCGAACACACCGGTGTTCGACGAACCGAACTGAACTCGAACACTACGGGGGTGGCTCAACACTACTCCTGTCCTCCAGACGAGGGTACCATCCGCACATTGAAACGCATGGTATCCACATCTATAGATGCAGTGATGCGGAATCCATGCGTTCCAATGAAAGTCAATGGTGGCGAAAACGCAGCGCTTCCACAAAATAATTGGTAGTGCTGCGTTTTTTTCCTCAATGATAACCCGCAGCGAAAATTTCCGCAGCATGTGCATAGCACATGCGGATTATCATTGGGGAACATGGCAGGCCTTCTACCATGCGTTTTTTAAGTATTTCTGCAGAGTTTTTGCCGCTGCAGAAATGCTTAATAATGCATTGTGGGCACACAGCCTTACATTTGAACTGAATTTTAGACAGATATAAGGAAGGTATACATGCCAAGGATAAACAAATGATAACTCAAGACTTACAAGGGGTGTCTACTACTTAGACAAGCCCTTCTGACTCCCTATGTCTGCCTATGTTTCCCCCTTGTAAAACAATAACATTTATACTCACCTCCGGTTATTATGCCATTCCAGCAGTGTTGTTACTGGCTCTCCCAAGAATCGCATGATCGTGCTATGTCATGCAATCTTTGAAGCCAATCAGCACTGGCTTCACTTTCCCCACCTTCGGATGAATCACAAGCTATCACAATTATCAGATTTGTATTTTTAAAATATGTAGAAGAACATATATAATTTCCTCCACATTCATAAATACTTGTTACTTTGTTTTGGTACATCACATAGAATTCCAAGGAACTGAAAGTTTGCGAGTGTAGTGTGAAAAAATGTGGAAAAGCTCATGTAGTATGAATACTTTTGCAAGGCATTGAAGCTTCCAAGTCTAGCCTACAAGTCACCTTTTCTTCAGTCCTGCTTCATCTGTGCTCTATCAGGGTGACTCACTAATCCACAGCTATATCTCCTTTGGAATTCTGGCCATATCCACTGCAGCTGAACTTCTGTCTCTAATCCACTTCAACACCCAAGGTCGAGAATGTTCCAGCTGTATTGGTCTGCTATTTGATCCAGTCTTGCTTTTTCTAATCTGCTTCTTCTTTTCACACACTCTTTACTGTGGCTGCAAACCTCACCTCATCTATGTTCTCACACTAAATACCCTTTGTTTGGAAGGACTACCAAAGTTCCTAGCTAACAACTCCTCCCATAAACAGGGCTGACAAGCTGCTAACCATTTCTTTCCTATCGGTCTAAACTACTGCAGCATAAAACAGTGCTCAACATTAACACATTTTAAAATAACACTTAAAATTCTTCATCGAGAATTTCAGACAACTTCCCATTCCTTTGTAGAACCACACGAAAAAAAGACAAAAGAACATTTGGATTCCTTTCATAGTACTGAGTTCTTCTATTGAAGCACAATCTCTTATAGATTTAACTTATTTTAGCAGAAAACTATGTCAATGCTATAACTTGCCTAATGGAACTAAGCATCCTGCAAAGCACTTTTAAATTTTACATTTTATTATCAGCTGATATGCACATGCTTGTATGTAGAAAAGCTTTATTTTTATTCATCCTGTTAAAATTACAAAATGCATTACTATTATATGCACTGTTTTAACAGTTATTTATTTTAAAAATTCACAAAAAAATCTCCTGCATATGACGCACCCCCTAGGCCGTGGGGTACTCGGTGCCGGGTCGGTCGTTGCTAGGGGAGTTGTCACAGTTGCGGTGACCCGGTCCGTGACCCAGGGAGGTCAATAAAAGGATATATCTACAGGGGATTTATAGTTTCATATACAGTTCGTAACGCCAACCTGTGGTATGCGGCTATATGGAGCCGCCACTGTGGTGCAGATCCTCTGGAGCTGATGGTGATGCAGCAGAGTTGGGACAGCTCTCCAAAGGCAGAGCTCAGCTCCAGGGCAGGAAGTAGTGATTTTATAGATAGTGCAGAGGATGGCGCAGTTAATAATCAGTCCCCAACTTAATGGCGGTTTCCTCTTATCTTTACTTGCGGTGGTTAGGCTGACCGGGGCACGGGTACGAGCTGGTAGTAGAGGTCCGGGATGCCTGGAAGCAAGTTGGGGGATCCACCTAGCCAGGTGGAGTTGTAGGCCTTCCCTTTTGCGCTACCTCTTTGGCCCTGCTGCCTATAGCTATGCTGCGGCCCTCGTCCCTGAGTAAAATGTCTTTGTGCTCACCCGTATGGCAGGCAGCTCGGGCCTTCCTGGAGTGTCGCTCCCACGTGGCGGTGCTGGGCCCTATCATGCTTCTGAGCCTCCAGGCGTCTGATGGAGCCAGGAGACCTGCAGTCTCCTGCCCTCCTGTTTCTACTGCTGGGCTTTCGGTGCCCCACAACCTCGGACTCTGGTGTCCGGTTCTTCTGCATTTCCTTGGAGTGAACTGCCGTGCAGCTCCACTCCCTAGGTCTTTCCTCGTCGACGTCCTGACTTCATCTCCTGTCTGCTCTACTCACACTAACTAACCCCGCCTCCAGATTCCTGTTGCTAAGGGGAGGAGCTCCCCTTGCTGGTCTTGAGCCAGGAAAGTGTTGCATGCTAGCAAAACCTGATTAGTGGACCTTTCCTTGCTTCCAGGCATAGCATCACCCCCTTGTGAGGGAGGCAATACCACTGTAGCAACGGACTCCTGGGGTGCCTCATCCCCCCCTAGTTAACTTCAGTACTCCCAGACTGAAGATACCTTTTAAAATTAACAATCAACCATAACAATTCAGGCTACAAACAGTTTACAAAATTTCAAAAAGCTAAAACTACAAACACCCAAGCAAAAACGTACAGCAGTTATTGCGGCGCTTAGTCTTTACGCCACAATCTGGGTAACTGAAATTTGCCTGGTGGGAACTGCATCAACCCACTTTGTGTATCATCCCTGGGCGTGGCTTCAGGGCACTCTTTCTGTGGGCCTGGTCTTCAGCCACGCCTGCGGTTTATTTTCTAGGCCAATTAGTAACTATATCCAACATTGTCCTGACCACACCTAGTCCTGTGGTCCAATTGTCCCTAAATTTAACAAATATATATATATATAGCATTATTTAACGATTACAACTACTTATAACATACTCTTTAGTTCTCTTACACTTTAGTTCCTCCAGCGGGCAGGGAGCAGACCTTTAGTTCTCCGGGTCGATCTACGTAGTACATTTGTCACTGACCTACCATGGTCCCTAGTGTCTACCCCTGGTGTGGTGGGTTCAGTGTGAACTACACTACGGGTAGTCTGAGGTAACACCGGTAGGCTGGGTAATCTCCTACGAATTCTTTGACTCACCCTGGGTACGACAGGTTCACTGCTAGCAGAGGGTAGATTCTCCTGATCTGCTGCTGATGAAGCATCTATCTCTGAGGCCGATTGGTCTCTCTGCTGTTCTGGAGCCTCTGCAGCTTCCGGTGAGGCTGCTTGGAGAAAGATCAGGACTGGTACCACAATTGCGTTGTTGACCTGCGTCCAAGACGGGGGAAATACTCCAAGGACTGTCTGGACTGTTTCTTCCACCTCTTCTGTGGGCTGAGGGCTGTCTTGGTTTTCTTCTTTGTGTTTCAACTGTTCAGGACATATCTTCAAGTGGTCTCTTGAGACTGCCGCTGAAGTTTCCCCTCCATCTTTACTGATGAGGCACACATTAGTGTTATCGTAAATCGAGGGTAGGACGGTGTATGGCTCATCCTCCCACTGGTCATCTAATTTATGGACTCATCTCTTCCTCTTAAGTACTTGTTCTCCAGGTGACAAGGGAACTACAGGTGCGTGCTGATAGTAAGTTTTCTCCTGCTTCTGTCTCGCCTGGGAAAAACTTCTTTCCACACATTCTTGCACCTTGCGGTATTGTTGCTACCGCTCTGTATCCCAATCTGCATCTGGTGATGTCGTCTCTGGTGTTAATACTCCCATGTCTAAGTCAATGGGTAGCTTTCCAGGTCTTGTTCTCATCAGGAAAGCGGGTGTACAGTTGGTGGAGTTCACCGGGATGTGGTTATATAGGTCCACCAAATCTGGTAACCTCTCTAGCCACAGGCTATGTTCTTCAAGGGGCAACGTCTTCAACAGGTCTATCACCACCTGGTTCATCTTCTCGCTCAACCCGTTGGTCTGGGGATGATATGGCGTCGTCCTGATTTTCTTGCAGCTGTACAAGTTACAGAATTCCTGGAACACCTCTGCTTCAAAGGCTGAACCTTGGTCGGTAAGCACTCGTTCAGGGTAACTGTGCGGACAACAAAAGTGTTGTTGAAACGCTTTGGCTGCCGTCTGAGCCATCTGATCTTTCACTGGCACTACTACCAAGAACCTGGAGTAGTGGTCTACTATAGTGAGAGCGTAGACATAGCCTGACCGACTTGGGGCTAGCTTCACGTGGTCCAAGGCTACCAGTTCAAGTGGTTGTTTGGTGATTATGGACTGCAGGGGAGCCCTCTGGCTATCACGGTCTTTCCATCTCAGGTTGCATGGACCACATTCTCGACACCATCTCTCGATTGCTTTCCTCATGCCAGCCCAGTAGAATCGCTCACGTAGCAGGACTTCCAACTTCTTCCACCCGAAGTGTCCTGCTCCATCATGTTACGCTTCTTAGACCATTGGCCCATCCCGCCTCGGGACTACCACCTGCCAGACCAGTTCGTGTGTCTGGGAGTTGATACTTCTTCGACACAGCTTTCCTTCGTAGATGAACAGTTTGCCCTTCTCCTTCCACAACTGTTGGGTCTCCTGTGGAGCATCTGGATTAGGGTGCGAGTCAGCTTGTGTCAGCAACTCCTTTACCAGGCGGACAGATGGGTCGCTATACTGCATCTCTGCCCATCCATGATGGGGCAATGGGTTGAACGTGGCCTCTCTGCTGGTGGAGCACTTGTCCCTCACACAGTGGGAGCACTGGGTCACCCCGTCACGATGTAAAGCGGGTAACTCAATCTCCTCCAGATATTCCGGGTCTTCTCCCCCATCTGGCAAGTTGGGCATCCTGGACAGCGCATCAGCATTAGTGTTTTTATGCCCCGCCCGATACTTGACAGTAAACTCGTAGTAAGACAGTCGGGCCATCCATCGTTGCTCTAGTGCACCAAGCTTTGCAGTCTCCAGGTCTAAATCTGGAGGAGACGAGGTAATGTTTGAAGCTCTCTGTTACAGCCCAGACTATGGCTAAAAACTTCAACTTGAAGGAACTATAGTTGTCGGGGTTCCTTTCCATGGGCCGGAGCTTCCTGCTGGCGTAGGCAATCACTCTCTCTCTGCCCTGCTGTACCTGAGACAGCACTGCTCCCAATGCCACGTTGCTGGCATCCGTATGAAGTATAAAGGGTTGGCCATAGTTGGGGTAGGCCAGGACTTCATCTCCAGTAAGAGCCATTTTCAGTCGAGTGAAAGACTCGTCTTCTGGTTTACCCCATTTGAACGGAGGTTTCGGGTTCTTGGCCTTCTTGGACTGGCCCACTAAGAGGTCCTGCATGGGTGCCGCTATCTTGTTGAAACCCTTGATGATTCTCCTGTAGTAGCCTACCAGCCCGAGGAACTGCCGCACTTCCTTCATAGTGGAGGGTCTTTGCAAGTCCTTGATCACAGTGACTTTTTCAGGGTCTGATGCTACACCTTCGGCGCTTACCAAATGACCTAGGTACTGCACCTTGGGCTTCAAAAGGTGGCACTTGGATGGCTTTACTTTCAGGCCATAACCAGATAGGGCTTCGAACACCTCGGCCAGGTACTCCAGGTGGTCTTCATATGTCTTTGAGTAAACAATTACATCATCTAGGTACAGCAGGACGGTTTCGAAGTTTTTGTGTCCTAGGCAACGCTTCATTAACCGCTGGAAGGTTCTGGGGCATTGCAGAGCCCGAATGGCATGCAGTTGAACTCTCTGAGGCCCATTGGTGTTGTAAACACGGTCTTTTCTCTGTCCGACTCTGCCACAGGAACCTGCCAGTACCCACTGGTGAGATCCAAAGAGGAGAAATAATTAGCGGATCTTAGTGCAACCAATGATTCCTCAATTCTGGGTAATGGGTGGGCGTCCTTATGTGTAATGCGGTTAATCTGCCTGTAATCAATACACCTCCTCATTGTACCATCTTTCTTTCTGATGAGAACTAATGGAGCTGCCCAGGAGCTACAACTATCTCTGATCACCCCAGCCTCCTTCACCTCCCGTAACATTCCTTTGGCACATTGATAGTGAGCTGGGGGTACAGGCCGGTACCTCTCTTTAATTGGCATGTGATCTCCTGTGGGGATATGATGTTGGACCCCTTTTACCTGCCCAAGGTCTAGTGGATGTTAGCTGAATACTCGCTCATACTCTTGGACCACTCGGTATACTCCATGCTTGTGGTGCAAAGGGGTGGAGTCAGTGCCTACTTGTAGCTTCTGACACCAATCCTCCATCTGCCCTTTAGAGCTGTTATCCTTCGCCGGTTTGGATTGAGGCAAGGGTTCCACTGCCTTTATTGCATTGCTACTGACAGTGAACAGCTTAGCAAGGGTAGCATACCGGGGTAAATGGACCTCTTTCTCCCCACAATTCAGGATGCGTATCGGTACTCTCCCCTTGCGGACATCGACTTCCCCCCTGGCTGTCAAGATGGTGGGCCTACTATCAGAGTACACGGGTTCTACCAGGGCCTGATAATCTTGACCCCTGAGATTGATTGCTGCCCGACATCATATTAACATTTCACTCCTAGGGGGCATTGCAATGGGGAATGGATCACTCATCCTGACACTGCCAACTTCTCCACCAGACAGCTCTTCCTGTTGTCTTTTCATCAGGGCTCTGATCTCCTTCTGCAGAACTCGCTGCTGACTGGAACTGGCAGTCTCTGCGACCTGCTGCAACAAAATAATAATTTCCTCAAGACAATTCTCTATCACATTGGTGCCTATAGTTATCATAGGATGAATTTCTCGGTGATCAATATCAACAATAATCATTCCTTGTGATGGCAGTTCTACTCGGCCAACTTTTATGGTCACCTCTTTATACCCCACCTGAGGCAAGGGCTGACCATTGCTGGCATAGATACTAAGATGTTCATCTGGATGGCGGGTAATGTCTGAATCAGTCCAGTATTGTTTATAAAGGATATATGGCATTGTTGTCACCTGGGACCCAGTGTCCAGCAGTGCGTTCATCTGGATGCCATCAAGCACGACAGGCAGGACAGGTCGTCCTCCCACGTACTTGTCTCACCAGCTTTGTGGGCCTGGTCGTCTTACTCCTTGGGGTTGGCCCTCTGCCCCAGGGGTTGCTCGTTTAAATTACAGAATCTTGTGTAGTGCCCTGCCTTTTGACAAAGGGGGCAGATGGGTTGTCCGTCCTGGTCATAGCGATCGCTGTTCCTACCTCTGGTCGGTGGAATTCTTCTCTGTCGTCGCCACGGGACATCATCTGGACTGGAAGCCAGCTGGATCTTTTCCTTTGGAGACACTTGCATGGCCTGCACGGTTTTAGTTAGTGTAGCCACACTTTTGGTCAGCTCCTGGACCTGAAGGCATACATCTGCAGACGGGTCATTGTCTAGAGTCTGCACGTCAGCCTCCACAGGTGCTGGGGGAAAGTACGCCTCCTTCGGGAGGTATGTGATAGCTGGACGCCGGAGGGATGCAGTGCCACCTGGGTTTGGTTCTCGCAGCACCCGGATGGCTCGGTATTTAAATTGCGCAAAGTCCAGATCAGGGTTTTGCATAGCCATAATGCGCAGCTGTGTCCGGTGAGCGTTAGACAGGAGCCCCTCCATAAACTGCTCAGTTAGCAATCTGTCCTCATCTCGCACACTGTCGGGGTCCACCTGTTTAATGGCCTGCAGCGCCTCCTGCAGGTTTAGAACATAGTCCCGTACACTCTCCTGCACCCTTTGTTTGCACCCTTAGAACTTCATTTTAATTTCTGCTGCGGTGCGGGTTTCAAAGGTATCCTTCAACCGAGCCAGTATTTCCTTGACAGTGCCTTTGTCCCTGCCCAGCCAGGACTTCACCTCTCTCTGGGCTGCACCGATTAGCTTGCCTATGAGGATGCTGACTTTTTCCTCTTCAGACAGGGGGTACACTTTAAACAAACTGCACAGTCTCTCCTCAGTCATTCAGGGTGTGCGACTCCCCTGAGTACTGGGGCAACCACACCGCCCCTGGTATATACAGCATCGATATCGGCATTACAGTGTCAGTGGCCGTGGCTGAATCCTCTCCTCAGTGGGGCATCTTCCTCCCCCTTAGTGAACCTCAGCCAGGTCCTGGGCATCTGTTGATGTACCAGTATGCTGCTCTGCAGGCGGAAGTATCTCTTACCCGTTGGTTCTGGATCGGGGCCTCCTGCGTCCCCTCTGCTGACAGCAAATGACATGATAACACAGTTCAGTACAGTCTATGGCACACAGGACCCGGTTATACCGGGCTTCATGAATCCTGTTCGTGACGCCAAGTTGACGCGCCCCCTGGGCCATGGGGTACTCGGTGCCAGGTCGGTCGTTGCTAGGGGAGATGTCACAGTGGCGGTGACGCGGTCCGTGACCCAGGGTGGTCAATAAAAGGAGATATTTACATGGGATTTATAGTTTTAACATACAGTCGTGACGCCATCTGTGGTATGCGGCTATATGGAGCCGCCGCTGTGGTGCAGATTCTCTGGAGCTGATGGTGATGCAGCAGAGTTGGGACAGCTCTCCACAGGCAGTGCTCAGCTCCAGGGCAGGAAGTAGTGATTTTATAGATATTGCTTTGCGGTGTAGTGCAGAGGATGGCGCAGTTAATAATCAGTCCACAACTTAATGGCGGTTTCCTCTTATCTTTACTTGCGGTGGTTAGGCTGACCGGGGCATGGGAACTAGCTGGTAGTAGAGGTCTGGGCGGCCTGGAAGCAAGTTGGGGGATCCACCTAGTCAGGTGGAGTTGTAGGCCTTCCCTTTTGCGCTACCTCTTTGGCCCTGCTGTGTATAGCTATGCTGCGGCCCTCGTCCCTGAGTAAAACGTCTTTGTGCTCACCCGTATGGCAGGCAGCTCAGGCCTTCCTGGAGTGTCGCTCCCACGTGGAGGTTCTGGGCCCTATTATGCTGCTGAGCCTCCGGGCGTCTGATGGGGCCAGGAGACCTGCAGTCTCCTGCCCCCCGGTTTCTGCTGCTGGGCTTTCGGTGCCCCACAACCTCGGACTCTGGTGTCCGGTTCTTCTGCGCTTCCTTCTGGGGTGAACTGCCGTGCAGCTCCACTCTCTAGGTCTTTCCTCGTCGACGTCCTGACTTCAACTCCTGTCTGCTCTCCTCACACTAACTAATCCCGCCTCCAGATTCCAGTTGCTAAGGGGAGGAGCTCCCTTTGCTGGTCTGGAGCCAGGAAAGTGTTGCATGCTAGCAAAACCTGATTTGGGGACCCTTCCTTGCTTCCAGGTATGGCATCACCCCCTTGTGAGGGAGGCAATGCCACTGTGGCAACCGGACTCCTGGGGTGCCACACATAGTCTTCAGAATGACAAATATATTTCCGCCATTAGTGACAAAGGTTTGTCAAGATACATCATCTTACTTCATAGCATAGCTACACAGTTCACAGCTTTTCTAAATAAAATAGGTAGCGTAAAAGTAACTGCTGAAATCTCTAAATATTTTTGCTATTGCTTTAATGTGAAATCTTTTTATCTGGATGCATCTTTAGAAGTCAGGTTTCAGTGGAATTACTTTAACTTTTTCTGCTACCATTTCTGCTCTAATTATCGTTTTCTTTTAGGGAAAAAAAGACAATGTTGTTATCTTAATGGCTCTATGTGAATTTTACTCACTCCCATTTTATCACATTCATGCTTTTTTGGTTACTGGCAATCTCCATATGCTAGATTTTAATATTTAATCAGTCCAACTTCAACGGGAAAACTACTGGCCCCATTAGATAATTAATGCATTCTTGAATTTTATTTGCTTCAGTTTATAAATATGCAACCAGTAATTAGAGAAGGAGTTTATTAGGTACTCTGTATTTGTTTATTCAGGAAGCTGTTTCTCCTTTGATTGAAGCCTCTGGGATTGGCATAGTTAGACCGTCTGTCTTCTCATTCAGTAGGGTTCCATTGTTTATTCTTCATGCTACAGTTTTGCAACACTGCACATCCTAGCTGTTCCAAGAACAGTTGGTGGTTTAGGTATTACTTCTGTAATTGGGCAAATAAGAATAGCAAAACAACATAATGTTTCTGTAGGAAGGCACACTGCAAAATATTTATATTCATTCACCTCAACAAAGATCTAATTTGCCAAACATATATAAATATAAAAATGTTGAACAAAGAGCAGTATGAAAATATTATAAACTTATAAATATACTGTAGACTACAAAAAGTGTTGTGTTTTTATCCTATTATTTACAGATTTCAAAGATACAGAACATATTGGTCTAGATATATTTATGCTTTAGTATTGCTACAGTCGGTTTTACTTAGGAATTGATGGAGGTGTCATAGGCAGAGCAAGCCTTAGGTTGGATAATAACCTGTGGAGAACTTTCTCTAAGTTGCCATGTGTATACACAAGAAATAATACAGAATGCGAATCCTACATTATTTATTTTTTTTCTCTTTTGCAAGCTCTAGTCACCTGAAGGGACAGCGCCCTCTGTTTTTTACTCTGCATTTCTCTTCTCTACCTGTCCTATAGCATTCAAGAAGCAGCAGAAGTAATCTGATCCCTCAGTGAAGACAGAATCAAAAATGGATTTTGTCAGTTTTTGAAAGTGAATAATCTTGAGATGTGGAGGAAGTTATTGATGACTGGAATGGGAGGCATTATCTCATTTTTGTTGAACTCTTCATTTATGAAAAATAAGTATAGTTGCTCTTTACACCCTCGCTCATAATGTAAATATAATGTCTAAATGATACAATTTTACACTGCAGAATGAATTATACCATACAGTTTCTAAAGCAGAACTTCACAATTGGAAAAAATGTAATTGCTAATTTTAACACCTTAGGCTACGTGCCCACAATGTAGAAATGCTCCGGATTTTTTCCTTAGCGTTTTTGCATCTGCGGATTTTACATGCGTTTTTCTGCCAGGGACAAGCGTATGTCCCGCATTTTTCACATACGATTTCGCATGTGGGTTGTCAAGCGCTTTTCCAAGCGATTTTAACATCACTTGGAAAGTGCTTGACAACTTGGTCACTCTATAACCGGCATGGATTTATATAGTGTGACCAAGTTAATAGATGAAAAGAATGGTAAGAAATAAAAAATAAACATACTCACCTTCTGATGGCCCCCGGTCTCCTTCTCTGGTGTGTCCGGTGTGTTGGGCAGCTTGCGGTGGTTTAGGATTGATACTTCCTGTAGGTGGCACTAAAGTTCTAGTCCTCTTCCTCTCTAAAGAGACAATTTACATATTTCCCAGAGGAGCATTGCGACTTTAAAAGTCTCCTCACCGTGACATGCTTAACATGTCACTCTCCGCAAGGAGAAATGTTACCCCTTAAATAATTGGAAGACAAATTTGTTATGTTTATATAATTAAATTCCCCTTGTACTAAACTCACCTGTTATTGCTTTCAGGCCAAGATCATGTCTAATTGAACTTTACAGAACCTTAGCATCTACTGAAGCAAAGATCAAATTGTTCTGCTGGGTAATGCCTTTGAGTTTCATTAACAAGTTAGATGTGTCTCTAAAATAAGAGGTTAACGAGGACACAAAAGGATTTAGGATTTAATCAATATAGCCCCACATATTGTGTGTGGCTATTGATCCCTGAGATAATTGATCTCCTCTTAAAGGGTCAAGTCCTTTATGCACCTTCCTGCAATATATAGATTGTAGATGTCATGAGGTATTCAGGTAAGAGGAACTTCTATTCATTTTTGTCAGTGAGCCTTCTCTCTAGACCCTTTATTAATATTTGATTAAATTCCATAGAAAATAGCTTCATTGGATTGTCATGCAATTTACAATAGTGACATTATCTTATAAAATATCTAGGCTTATTTGTTTGTAGTGTGTTGTATCAAGAACCACTGTATTTCTCCATTTATTCATGGGAGATTAAATGTGTTGGATTCCCTGTCACATTCACATAGCAGATGATTTTGTAAATAAGTACAGGGATTCTCCAATATACCAGGCTGTTTTTTCATATATGGAAGATAGAAATTATTTCACTCTCTGTTACATTCAAAATATTCCCCCTATGGCCTAAATATCTCTCTTCTATAAACTGTAGAAGAGAGAGGATATGGTTAATTGACACTAAAGTACACTTTGGAGTAATGCAATATTTATTCACTAAGTCACATTTAAAGGGGTTATCCAGATTTTTTTTTTTACTATGGGCCTAATAATTAACAGGCTGGTAGTTGTCAACTACTTGCTTGCTCTACCTGGCACCGGCTCAATGGGGTCACAGACCGCTCTTACCAGCAATTTTGCTGCTTCATAAAAAGTTATTAAAGAGTCAGATGTACTTCAAATCAGTATAGATAATATTGCGAGCTCACCATACAAAATACAAGCCCTCACACCTCAAAGGACAGAAAAATTAAAAAGTTACCCATCTTGGAAAATAGAGACACAAACCAAACCAAAATTTTATTTGACCAACTTCTGAATTTACAAACTTCTGAATCATGCTTCAAGGTAATTTTTACCATACAATGAATGCCACAAAAACAAATCCAAAAAAAAAACAGCAGAATTGCGATTTTTTTAATATTTGAGCCAATGCAGCCATACACCTCCTGCCTGCCCACTCATGGTTTGTACCCTCAAGAATGGCAGGTGGCTGAAGTGGGGCGATGCTGCTGACCTGGGGCTGGGAGGAGGAGGTGTTCGGAGGTGCGAGGCTGCGGTGGGCCCCGGGTTTTAAGAAAATTATGGTGGAGTCCACTTCTTATTGTTTTCAGTTTGGTGGACTTCCGAAAAATAGCCGCCAGAGGCAGCGCTTGCGTAGTCTGAGTTCTTTGTCCTAGGATTCCGCTCCACCGCAGCTGCCACCCTCGGTAAGCTGCATTCAGAATATAAAATGCTCCTCCAAAAGTGTGTTTTACAATCCAAAAAATAAAGTATGTAGCTGGCGTTACTGTGCAGTGGCTGCAGCAGGATCATCACAGTAAAGAGTTAAGATGGGGCACGCAAGTTGATGCTTAGAAATTTAGGACCAGCGATGACACCCCCCGGCAGCAGTAGTACAATCTAGCAATATGAAACAGAGTGGGCAGCCAGGAGGTGTTTTGCTGCGCAGTGGCAGGAGTAGCACTGTAGTTAGTTTATTTTGGGCAGGCAGGGAGATGCTTGGCAGCTAAGTAAAGTCAGGCAGGCATTCAGATTGTATGGCTAATTTAATTATTTGCGTGCCTGATTCATTTTCATTTCAGTTTCCTATGCTTTTGACAGTTAATCTGAGCCATTTTAATGTAAAAATTCCACTGGGCACCCTGAATACCCTCTCTGCAATGAAACTGGAGACTGGACATGAGAGTACTCCCATAGCATACCGGACCTGTTCTTGTTACTGGTCACGTTTGTTGACCAAGAAATCTAAAGTATCCAGGGTCATGGTATGTGACTGAGTAATTAAACAATCTTTGTATGACTGGACTTCACCAAACACAGAAGCACTGTCTGGACAGAGAAGTGTGCCAGGATGTCGTAATGGCAGAAAAAACAGAAAACATTTGGCCAATCATGTCAAATATACTATAGTCTCTGCTGCCTCTGATACTTGTTATTGCCCTATTGTTGGCACAGGTCAGGGGAACATTGTGTCTGCATG
Source organism: Phyllobates terribilis (assembly GCF_046119375.1). NCBI lineage: Eukaryota > Metazoa > Chordata > Amphibia > Anura > Dendrobatidae > Phyllobates > Phyllobates terribilis. The sequence continues at coordinate 248,249,191 of NW_027362769.1, read as the reverse complement.
GATCACAGAGGGTCTGCTGCTCAGTCATGTGGATGGTGAGTGTGTGCTTTGCAAAAGCTTCACAGAGCAGGTAATAGAACTTTTCCTGGTAGTAAGTAGAGATGAGCGTTGTTCTACTCGAACTGTTCGCCAATCTCAAATTCGAGCTGTTTTGGGCGGTGTTCGAGCCGGTCGGCGAACACGAACAATTTGAGAAAAATTCGGCTGTTCGAGGTTATGTTCGATAACTGTTCGTGCACCAAAATCATAACTGGATTTTTTCTCAGTAATAATGAAAATTAATGTTAATACGCAGTTTGAGTGTACAGCGGGGCGGGGGGAGGGGCAGGGGATGGATCTCTGCAGGAACAATGAAGATCTCCATTTTTTTTTCTCTTTCCCGCATTTGCAGTGGGGAGGTGCAATCTGTCAGACTATCAGCAGCGCACACACGGAGCGAAGTGCTTTTTTTCACACAAGCAAGGGCATGTGTGATTGGCAGTGTATGTCACATGTCCTTGCCCTATAAGACCAAGCCATTTTCCCCGTCGCCACCATTTTCTCACTGCTGCAGCTGCGTGTTAGACGGCACCGCTGTTGCTGTGTGCGCTATACCTTGTTAATTTCAAGCCAATTTTCGCACAAATCTACAGATAGCTTGGGAGTAGGGAATAGTTGTGATTGCAGTCCTTTTAAGGACTAGGTTACAGCATTTCCTACGACTTTTATCAGGCAGGTCTGTGCTCTTAAATAGATAGATTGTGGGAGTAAAGACTAATTGTAATTGGAGTCCTTTTCAGGACTAGGTTACATCAGTTCCTATCAGTTTTTGCCAGGCAGGTCTGTGCCAGTGCTGTGCAAGTTTTTTTCACAGCATTTGGCTGAATCTAGCAAAGCTAATCCTTTTTGGCCTATTGCAGAGTGTGTTAGTCAGTGGAGTAGCCTATCTGTGTTGCAAGATATACCACCTGTGTATAGAATACCAATTTTTTTACTGCACCTAGTGAAGTAAAATCTTTTGGGCATAGCATCATTCTATTAGTCCATCTATGCTGACCTCCATCAGGTTGCAAACTGAATATAATTTTTTTCTGCATCTAGCTCTGAAAAAATATTTGGGCTTCTAGCGGTGTGTGGGACTTGGTCTATTAGTCCATCTATACTGACCTCCATCAGGTTGCAAATTAAAAATAATTTTTTTCTGCATCTAGCTCTGAAAAAATATTTGGGCTTCTAGCAGTGTGTGGGACTTGGTCTATTAGTCCATCTATACTGACCTCCATCAGGTTGCAAATTAAAAATAATTTTTTTGTGCATCTAGCTCTGAAAAAATATTTGGGCTTCTAGCAGTGTGTGGGACTTGGTCTATTAGTCCATCTATACTGACCTCCATCAGGTTGCAAATTAAAAATAATTTTTTCTTCATTTATCTCTGAAAAAATATTTGGGCTTCTAGCAGCGTGTGGGACTTGTTCTATTAGTCCATCTATACTGACCTCCATCAGGTTGCAAATTAAAAATATTTTTTTTCTGCATCTAGCTCTGAAAAAATATTTGGGCTTCTAGCAGTGTGTGGGACTTGGTCTATTAGTCCATCTATACTGACCTCCATCAGGTTGCAAATTAAAAATAATTTTTTTCTGCATCTAGCTCTGAAAAAATATTTGGGCTTCTAGCAGTGTGTGGGACTTGGTCTATTAGTCCATCTATACTGACCTCCATCAGGTTGCAAATTAAAAATAATTTTTTTGTTCATTTATCTCTGAAAAAATATTTGGGCTTCTAGCAGCGTGTGGGACTTGTTCTATTAGTCCAACTATACTGACCTCCATCAGGTTGCAAATTAAAAATAATTTTTTTCTGCATCTAGCTCTGAAAAAATATTTGGGCTTCTAGCAGTGTGTGGGACTTGGTCTATTAGTCCATCTATACTGACCTCCATCAGGTTGCAAATTAAAAATATTTTTTTTCTGCATCTAGCTCTGAAAAAATATTTGGGCTTCTAGCAGTGTGTGGGACTTGGTCTATTAGTCCATCTATACTGACCTCCATCAGGTTGCAAATTGAATAAAAAAAATTTCTGCATCTAGCTCTGAAAAAATATTTGGGCTTCTAGCAGTGTGTGGGACTTGGTCTATTAGTCCATCTATACTGACCTCCATCAGGTTGCAAATTGAATAAAAAAAATTTCTGCATCTAGCTCTGAAAAAATATTTGGGCTTCTAGCGGTGTGTGGGACTTGGTCTATTAGTCCAGCTATACTGACCTCCATCAGGTTGCAAATTAAAATAATTTTTTTCTTCATTTATCTCTGAAAAAATATTTGGGCTTCTAGCAGCGTGTGGGACTTGTTCTATTAGTCCATCTATACTGACCTCCATCAGGTTGCAAATTAAAAATAATTTTTTTCTGCATCTAGCTCTGAAAAAATATTTGGGCTTCTAGCAGTGTGTGGGACTTGGTCTATTAGTCCATCTATACTGACCTCCATCAGGTTGCAAATTAAAAATAATTTTTTTCTTCATTTATCTCTGAAAAAATATTTGGGCTTCTAGCAGCGTGTGGGACTTGTTCTATTAGTCCATCTATACTGACCTCCATCAGGTTGCAAATTAAAAATAATTTTTTTCTTCATTTATCTCTGAAAAAATATTTGGGCTTCTAGCAGCGTGTGGGACTTGTTCTATTAGTCCATCTATACTGACCTCCATCAGGTTGCAAATTAAAAATAATTTTTTTCTGCATCTAGCTCTGAAAAAATATTTGGGCTTCTAACAGTGTGTGGGACTTGGTCTATTAGTCCATCTATACTGACCTCCATCAGGTTGCAAATTAAAAATAATTTTTTTCTGCATCTAGCTCTGAAAAAATATTTGGGCTTCTAGCAGTGTGTGGGACTTGGTCTATTAGTCCATCTATACTGACCTCCATCAGGTTGCAAATTAAAAATATTTTTTTTCTGCATCTAGCTCTGAAAAAATATTTGGGCTTCTAGCAGTGTGTGGGACTTGGTCTATTAGTCCATCTATACTGACCTCCATCAGGTTGCAAATTAAAAATATTTTTTTTCTTCATTTATCTCTGAAAAAATATTTGGGCTTCTAGCAGCGTGTGGGACTTGTTCTATTAGTCCATCTATACTGACCTCCATCAGGTTGCAAATTAAAAATAATTTTTTTCTGCATCTAGCCCATCCAATAGTTTTGGCCTAATACCACAGTTTGGCCACTCAGCTCTGCTCGGTTACCATCCATTGTTTTTTTGTGCAAACAACTCCAGAGTTGTGAATTAGTTAACCACCAAAATGAGTGGAAAAAGGCCTGCTGCTGGTGGAAAGGGGAATAGGCGTGTTGGGAAGGGGAAAAAAGGTTGTGTCCGTGGGGTAGGTGCAGAAGAAAGACCATCTTCCAGCCAAACTAAAATGTCTACTTCTTTTTGCGGACAATGTGATAAGATCCCTTTCTTACGGCCACGCCAATCGCTACAAATTCCAGATGAGGCACAAAAACAGCAGGTGCTTCAACGGATATCAAGTGCTCCTTTAAGTGGGCTCTCCTCCACATCAACTTCAACATCACAAATACTCCAGTCCTCAAAGGTGTCACCCAAATCGCACTTGCTTCCTCACAGCTCCCAAATCTCCAGCTGCCCGTCTGAGTATGAGGTAGAACAGATGGTTGAGTCTGCAGAGCTGTTTACTCATACTATAGCCTGGGAATCAGAGGTCGACTCCAGCGCTTTTGTGAATCCAGACGAGGAAATGATCTGCACTGATGCCCAGAATCTTTATGAGTCGGATCCAGGACCAGACGCAGAAGGTTCTGACCATAATGTAGACCCTCATTCCCAAACTGTAACTCCTGTTGGTGGAGACAATGAGGAAGACGATGATAAGACTCAAATACCTGATTGGAGCGACAACTTTAGTTTTTTGTCAGGGTAGGAACAGGTTGGCTCTGAGGACGACGGGTGTGATAATGCACAGGGTGATGATGATGAGGTCGGAGATCCCACTTACTGTCAACCCACAGTCAGCCAAGAGATGAGGTCAGCAGAGGAGGTGGAGGAAGATGCTAGTGACGACGAGGTCAGGTTGCGCCTTCCTGGACAGAGACGTAGTACTGGAAGCACGTCAACAACTGCATCCTCAACCACAACTCTGCCTTTCACCACAAGTCGTGGTGGCTCTTCAGGTCGCATGGGTGCTAAGCCTTGCATAGCCTGGGCATTTTTTCAGATCGATAAAGATGACCCAACTCGTGTTATCTGTAACATTTGTCAGCAAAAGCTAAGTAGAGGCCAAAAAATACATAGTTTGAGTACTTCATGCATGAACCGGCACATGGACATGAAGCATAAGTTGCAGTGGGAAGCTCAGTGTGCTACAATGCGGCCTAGCCGGCCGGGCCAATCACCGTCTGCCATATCTTGTGCATCCGCGGCCTCTTCATCCTCTGTGACTGGGGGGACAGCAGTCACACCTGTTTTGGGGCGCAGACCTGCCACCTCTTTACCCGCAACAGCCAGCGTGATTGGCAGGTCATCATTTTCTTTGGAGGTGGTAACACCAGCTGGTGTTGAGCGCTGTCCGACATCGATAGCACCACCTTTGGATCAAGGCAACCTAACATGTCCGCCTGCATCTTCCTCACAGACCGGCAGTTTGCCGGGGACACCCTTATCAACCCCGTCTAAGCACAATAGCCAGCCCTCGGTCCCTCAGATGTGGACAAGTAAAAGACCATTTCCTCCTAGCCATGAGAAAGCTAAGAGGTTGAATTTCACCATCTGCAAGCTCTTGGCTACAGAAATGCTGCCTTTCCGCCTGGTGGACACAGAGGATTTTCGAGACCTTATGTCCGTCGCAGTGCCCCAGTACCAGATGCCCAGTCGGCACTACTTCTCAAAGAAAGGTGTGCCTGCGCTCCACCAGCATGTCGCACACAACATCACCGCTTCTTTGAGAAACTCTGTGTGTGACAGGGTGCATTTCACCACAGACACTTGGACGAGTAGGCATGGACAGGGGCGTTACATGTCGCTGACTGGGCACTGGGTAACTATGGTAACAGCAGGACAAGGGGCTGCTGTCCAAGTCTTGCCGTCCCCACGAGTTGTGCGTCAATCCTCTTTATGTCAAAGTTCCTCCACTGCTTCTGCCTCCTCAACCTCCTCTCGGTCTTCCACCTGCACCCAAAGCCTGTCTGGTCATGCCACAAGCTTTCTAACTGCGCAGAAGGGATCCTGCACACCTCCTTACTATGCTGGCAGTAAGGCTCAACGTCATCAGGCGGTTTTTACATTGAAATGTCTGGGAAATGTGAGTCACACAGCTGAGGAGTTGTGGTCAGCTCTGGAGAACCAATTTCATGAATGGTTGTCTCCACTGGACCTGAAACCAGGGAAGGCCGTGTGCGACAATGCTGCAAACCTGGGTGCGGCCCTTCGCTGGGGCAATGTCACACACGTGCCTTGTATGGCTCACGTGTTGAACCTGGTTGTCCAGCAATTTTTAGCCCACTATCCCAGACTAGATGGCCTTCTGCAGAGGGCACGGTCGCTGTGTGCTCACTTCCGCCGTTCGCATCCCGCAGCTCAGCGACTTACATCTCTACAGAAGTCGTTGGGCCTGCCACTTCACCGGCTAAAATGCGATGTGCCTACCCGGTGGAATTCAACTCTGCACATGTTGCAGCGACTGTGGCAGCACCGACAAGCCCTGGTGCAATACGTTCTGACGTATAGCCTGGGCCAACGAGATTCAGAGGTGGGGCAAATCACGCTGGAGGAGTGGTCTCAGATCAGGAACCTATGCACCCTTCTGCACAGTTTTGAAATGGCGACGAAGATGTTTAGTGCTGACGATGCCATTATCAGCATGACTATTCCGGTGATTTACATGCTGGAGCACATGTTAAACAGAATTCGGAGTCAGGTGGTGGCACAAATGGAGGTGGAGGAAGTAGAGGAGGAGGAGTTGTATGCGGAAGGGCTAACATCTGCAAGGTCCAGACGGTCGGCAGCACCAAGGCGGCAGGCATGTGAGGGTGGGGGAGATGGTTTTACCAGGGCGCATGGTAGCAGCCAAACTAGTGAGGAAGGTGCAGGAGCCCAGGAAGAAGTGGAGGACGAACTGATGGAAGACTCATCAGATGAGGGAGACCTTGATCACATTTCTGTTGTGCGAGGTTGGGGGGAGAGGACAGAGGAAGGAAGCATGATTGTTACCTCGCCACCAACACAACAGGGTCTTGGTGCTCCTGGATGCGCAACACACATGAGTGCCTTCTTGCTGCACTACCTGCAACATGACCCTCGAATTGTGAGAATTAGAAATAATCCTGACTACTGGGTTGCCACACTGTTAGATCCCCGGTACAAAAGTAAATTTGCAGAAATTATTCCTGCCATAGAAAGGGATGCACGCATGCAGGAGTATCAGCAGAGACTGTTGCAGAATCTTACATGTGCTTTTCCACAAAATACCAGTGGTGCACGTAGTGAATCTCAAAGTTCCAACTTGCCAACCGTGGGACCGTCAAGTGTTCAGCACTCAAACCGTAACAGAACCACAGTATCTGCTGGTAACATCAATTTTTGTGGAATCATTTCACCACTTTTTTAGCCCATCTTTTGCAAGGCCACAGGAGACAAGAAGTCTGACACATAGTCAACGCCTAGAGACGATGGTACAGGAGTATCTCCAAGTAAACATTGAAGACACGACTGTGTCACTGGACCCTTGCTCTTTTTGGGCTTCCAATCTGGATAAATGGCCGGAGCTAGCCACTTACGCCTTGGAGAACTTGTCATGCCCCGCAGCCAGCGTTCTGTCTGAACGTGTGCTGGTGGTGTGCTGACAGATAAGCGCACGCGGCTCTCCACTGATAATGTAGACAGACTCACGTTCATAAAGATGAACAAATCATGGATCCGAAATGACTTTTCTACCCCTGTGTCATCCTGGGGAGAGTAAAAGCTTGATGATTGGTTAAAATCACCCTACCAACCGTTTTAAGCTTTCAAATTACTAATCATGTTTATCTGTATCTTGACTGGAAAATAATTTGGGCTTTGTAGCAGTGTGCAGCACTGATCCTATTAGGCCATCTATAATAAGCTTCACCAGATTTAAAATTAAAAATAATTTTTAGCTGCATCTAGCCCGGAAAATAATTTTGGGGCTCCGAGATGCGCAAGACACATAAGTGCCTTCTTGCTGCACTACCTGCAGCATGACCCTCATATTGTCAGAATTCGAAGTAATCATGACTACTGGGTTGCCACACTCTTAGATCCCCCAAACTTTTCGATCAACCTTTTCATTTTAACAAAGACCAAAAAAATGGTCATTTTTGAAATTATAAGCATTAGCAGGTTGTTAGAAACTGAAATCAAACAGTTTTCAACTCAAAACTTTATTCTAGGTGATGTTACATTTTCACATAGGACCCCTTGTTCGAAAGGAGCTTCTGAACTCTCTCGTCCATTGAATTTGTCAGGTTTTGGATGGTTTCTGCTTCAATTGTTTTGCATGAGGACAGAATACCCTCCCAGAGCTGTTGCTTAGATGTGAACTGCCTCCCGCCATCATAGACACTCCTTTTAATGATGCTCCAAAGGTTCTGAATGGGGTAGAGGTCAGGGGAGCATGGGGGTCACACCATAAGTTTGTCCCCTTTTATGCCCATATCAGCCAGAGATGCAGATGTTTTATGTGCAGCATGAGATGGTGCATTATCATGCAGAAAAATGATCTTGCTGTGAAATACACGGTTCTTCTTCTTGAACCATGGCAGGAAGTGCTGTTTGAGAAAATCCACATACATTATGGAGTTCATCTTTAGCGCCTTCAGGGATCCTAAAGGGGCCGACAATCTCTCTCCCCATGATTCCAGCCCAAAACATTACTCCACCTCCTCCTTGTTGGCGCTGTAGCCGTGTTTGCGTGGGGTGTCCATCAACCAGCCATCCTCCACTCCATTCATCTGGACCATCGAGCGCTGCACGGCACTCATCCGTGAACAAAACAGTTTTGAAATCAGTCTTCATGTAATGTTTGGCCCACTGGAGCCGTTTCTGCTTGTGTGAAGTGGATAGAGGAGGTCGACAGGATGGCATATGCACAGCTGCAAACCTCTGAAGGACCCTGCATCTTGTTGTTCGGGGGACGTTGGAGGCACAAGCAGCTTCAAAAACTTGTCTGCTGCTATGACAAGGCTTTTTTGCCGCTGCTGTTTCAACCTGACGTAATTGCCTGTAGGAAAGAGTCCTCAATTTGCCCTTATCAGCACGCACACGTGTGTACTGTGAATCAACTACATACTTCTTGATTGCCAAGACACTTCATCCTGATCATCGCACAATGTTGATTGTAGTCATGCCTTGACCTAAACACTCCACAATTTGTTGCTTCTCAGCAGCCGACACATCCTTTTTCTTTCCCATTTTGGCAGAAAATGTAGGCTGCTTAATAATGTGAGAGAGCCTTCTTAAGTAGTCTTGCCTTTCATTGGACACACCTGCCAAACTAATTAGCACAGGTGTCTGCAATTGCTTACAGTGATATAAAGAGCCCTGACACACATCACCATCAATGAGTTTAACTGACAAACAAACAAATTCTTCCCTTATCACTCCTAAACACTTTTTGCATAATAATTTGGAACGCGGTGTACATGTGCTTTTCCACAAAACACCAGTGGTTCACGTAGTGAATCTTACAGTTCTAACTTGCCAACCGTGGTCTGTATGGAATTGTTCAATAAAGGGCCCAAAATTAAGATAACATAGATGGGAGAGGTCTCTATGAATAGGAATTCCTAAGTATTTGATACCCTGTGAGGGCCAGGCAAAGGGAAAGTTGGACTGGATGGAATCCTATATGGATTTAGGGAGGGAGACATCGAGGGCCTCAGACTTCGCTGCATTGATTTTAAAATTTTACCATGTAACAAAGTGATCTATTTCAGCCATAACAGCAGGGATGGATATATGTGATTGAGTGATATATACTAGGACATCATCAGCAAATAGAGAGCACTTGTACTCGGTGCCTCCCACCTCAATCCACCTAATATTGGGGTTATGGCGAATTGATGAGAGCAGGTGCTCCGTCACTAGGATGTATAAGAGAGGGGACAGAGGACATCCCTGCCTTGTCCCATTGGTGATTGTGAAAGGTGATGAAAATGTTCTGACGCACCCCCTGGGCCTTGGGACACTTTTTGGTGGATGCTGGTGGTTGTAGTCTTCGTGGCGGCGATCCGGTTCCGTGGCTCAGGGCGGTCAAACCAGTGGCGGAACTATTTATGTGGTTTTGATGTTTAAATGTCCGACTACGCCACCCGTGGATTGCGGTCAGAGTGAACCGCCGCTACAGGGCAGACCGCTAAGGCTGGTGTTGTGGGTGCAGCAGAGCGTAGCATAACTCCCCACGGGAGGAGTATAGCCTCAGGGCAGTGTATGCGGAGGATGGGGGTGATGGTGCAGGGCAGCAGCAGTAACGACACCGAGTCAGTGATGCAGTTCAGGGCCTTTACTCACAGTTCTTATTATCCAGACCACGTCTGCAGGTAACGGCTGCCCACGTCGTACTGTGCTCACCAGGTGAGGGGCTCAGACAACTCCCAGATAACTTTGGAGCGCTTCACAGGACCCCCTTTGTGTGTCCTTTGTCTGGCCTTTCTTACCAACACTTCTGTCTGGCTGCCTCGGGCCTCCTCTTGGTAAACTTGGCGCCAGTTTCCCTGACCCTATGTGGTGCCTTCCTAGCGGGTGGAGCAAGGGGCTGCGCCACATAAAATGTCAGAGCCTCCGGCTTCTAGCTGAGGGTCGTTTCCTGCCTCCACTAGTTCGGGGACCGGTCTCCCCCTTTGGCCTGACCCCTCCACGCAGGTGGATTCGGGCGTGCGGTGGCGACTCGCCCGTCCGCACCCCTGGGATCCCTTCATTTCTCGTTCCTGGAGCCTTCTCCGCTCCTCTTCCTTCCTTCTCCCTCTTGCAGGCCTGGGCCTCTGTTACTAGGCCCGCCTCCGGAGCAGAGCTCATGCAGAGCCCCTGCTCCCTGCCACTTCTGCTCAGACTTCTCTGCACTGAACTAAGATGGTGCCCACCTTTTATACTCCATTCTCAATGCACCCAGGAACTGCTTCCTCCCTGCTCCTGCACTGCAGGGTTCCCCTTCCTCAGTGTTCCCTCCCCCCACTCCAGCCAGGGACAGGGACTGTCGTGCCCATCTCAGGGGCATATTGGTCGCCCTGCCCCACGGCAATGTGGTGTAATGCATGCAGGTGTCGGGTCCTGATCCACACTCCATCCTTATCTGAGAGTGAGATATCACACCTCTGGGTGAGGTGCAATACGTCTGTAGCAACCGAGCCCTCGGTGCTACAGTTCCATTTATCTTCAGCCTAGGTGACGTATTGTGATACAGGGCCGTGATTTTGGCTATAAAAGGGTCCCCTAGACCCCTACCCCAAGCTTTTTAAGAGAATCATATATGGCGTGCCAGGAGACTCTATGGAATGCTTTCTCAGCATCCAACGAGAGTATCTACTTACAAATTTTTAACTGCATCTAGCCCAGGAAATACTTTGTGCCTAGTAGCAGTGTCTGCTAGTCAGCGGATTATCCCGGCTGTTAAGCAAGCTACACCACCTGTAGTTTGGACACTTAATTTTTTCAAAGGAAATGCTTCGGGACCACGGGATACTTAGTGAAGAGCATCAGGAGGCACCCCAAGGCATAGGGGCTGGGACTGGCACTAGGATGCCTTGCGGTGGACAGCCGAGCTCGATCCTTATAAAAGCTTTTTAACTGCAGCAGCTTTAGTGGACGCTACTGGAGCTGGAATTACGCGGCTGCTGGCATGAGACTTGCCCTCCAATAGATCCTTGTAAATGGATTTAAAGTGTATTCATTCAAATTAGAGGGACAATTTAAATTAAAAAGCTTAGAGCTGCCTCCACCACAGGGGGGCTCGCTCGACCCACCAGCGGACAGGCACCAGTATTGGGAGAGGGGGGCTGGCCGTCAGGGTTCACCGCGGCTCTGGCACAAACCCGGCGACACGGAGGTGGCACGGGCAGGAGCGGACTGAACGTGTCGGCTTCTCACTTTTTGGATTTTAGAAGGGCATGACATGCCTATATCTGTGTCTCCCCCTCCTTTTACTCCTCCACCTCTTTTCTTTTCGCATGACTATATGTACTTGTCACTTTTCCATGTGTTAGTTGTGTCTTCTGAGCAGTTTGTCAGCTTTTGGACACCTTTGAAGGTGTTTTCTATGTGTTTCTATGTGTTTTTGTTTGCCTGCCATTGGTTTTAACGGTGTTCGAAGGTGTTCGACGAACAGTTCGACGAACAGTTCGGCGAACACACGGGTGTTCGACGAACCGAACCGAACTCGAACACTACGGGGGTGGCTCAACACTAGTAGTAAGTCAATTTGGACTACTTTTCAGAAGCTGGAGAAAATTCCCCAATTTTGATTTTATAGCTAGTTTCTAAAAGTGTGTTTATCTGATAGTTATCACTTTGCTTCATGTTAACAATACACCCATCCTCATACAAGCATTGCGGCACACAGCTTGCAATGCCCACAAGCATGAGTAAGGGCCCCATTATTTTATTGTTGTAACTTTACTGCGACTCTTGGTTGTCATGACTAGCTTCATAGTAATTGTTACTTTTACTCAGACTGTATGTCTCATCCCCTGCCTGTGACAAGTCTTTGTCCGCTTTCACATCTACAGGCTGATGATCGTCCTCTTTCTTCTCCAAATCCTGCAGCAAGTGACATTGACCATAAAGATCCCCAACAGACACAGGTCAGAAATGAACAGGTACAAAATGGTGTTCTTCTTCCATGCCCTCTTGCATGCTAGTGAGTTATTTTTCCAGGATTAATATTTGCAGGATTACATAGCTGATTCCACACATGTAACTAATTGCAAATTTTGATGCCTCTTCAAAGGTCTTCAGTGGGAAACATGCATCTCTCATTTGCTGCCAATTTCCGGTCTCAAAGTAACCCATGCTCCGGTTTGACTGCTGAATGATGTAGTCTGTCACCGCTTTATGCTGATTGGTCAAATGCTTTAACACCTAAAGCGTTGAGTTCCAGTGGGTTGCGATGTCGCAAACAAGGTTGCACTCCTGCAGCTGTTTTCTTTTTTTTTTGCAAATCTAGGAGGGTGTGCAGTGCTATATAAGATGTACTGAGGTGAGTATAACTTTGCTTTTTTATTTTTAATTCAAATAAAGGAGTCAGTGTCATTATGTCAATTAAAATACTTTATTCTTGCTGTATTTTTTTTTACAATCTGACCATGTGGTTAGTAATGGGTGCGTCCATTACTAACATCTGGGCTTGATGTCAGCGGCCTTTAAACAGCTGACATCAATCCCAAACCTGTTACCCCACTTGCCATCACACTAGGGCAAGTGGGAAGATCCAGGCAAAGGACCAGAATTGGTGCATCTAATAGATGAGCCTTTTCTGGGGCAGTTGCTGGCTGTATTTTTTTTAGGCTGAGCAGGGCCAATATCCAAGGACCCTTCCCAATCTGAGAATACCAGCCCCCAGCTGTCTGCTTTAGCTTGGCTGGTTGTCAAAAATGGAGGGGACCCTAAGTCATTTTTTTAATTATTTATTTAAATAATTAAAAAAAACATGGAAACTAATTCCAGGAGGTAGGAACACTGCCTAAAAATGCTGCAACAGATCACTGTATAGTTTTTTGTTATACCACTACCAAAATGGAATATTGAAATAGTTTGGTTAAAAACTAAAATGTGTGTAAGGTATTTTCTGTTTTTGTCATTTTTCTTTTAATTTTGTGAGGAGAAGGTGATATTTTTGGTTTAAAATTCTCCCACCCTTAACGAAAAATGTGTAACATCAAAAAAACGAAGTCGGTTCATACAGCAGATACAGGTACGGAAAACAATTTGTGGCCACAGCCAGTAGTATATTGTGATGCCCACAATTTTTGAATGCGATAGGACAAACATCTTCAAAATCTTTAACTTTTATTGATTTTTTTTAATATCTACTATCCTTCTCCTTAAAGCAAACTGAAAATTAATTTAAGAAAACTTAAAATGCTAGGTCACGAAGTTGCTATATCTAAATTAATGACTAGTAATTAGTGTTGAGCGAGCACTAAAATGCTCGGGTGCACGAAGCTCTGGCCGAGCTCGCCGTGATACTCGAGTGCTCGACCCGAGCAACGAGCCCAATGTTAGTCTATGGGAGACTAGAGCATTTTTGCGGTGGCACCCCTGGCAGTCTTTTAAAAGAATAACAAGTGCCCAAAACGATAGTGACAGTGCTCAAATGACATGGGGACAGCATGGGGATCGCCCCAGGAAGCATTTCTGACCCCCAGGTCACTGCTGTCAACAACGTGGTCAGAGGTATTAAGCCACTTTTACAGGCTCACAATAAAACGTTCAAAAACGAAAGTGAAACTTTTTTCCTGTGAAATATGTTAAGGAACATCCTTTCCAGGGTAAAGACTTGTGTATAGGTTGAAATAAATGACCAAAAACAAAAATACTCCTCCACACCTTCGGCTATGTTCACAAGTAGCATTTTTTATGCGTTTTTGCACTTTTGTATTGCTTTCAACTATGACAAATGCATTCACCGTGAAATGTCATTTTAACATTTTTCAACCTTATCTGGCCATGTGCTGTGTGACACATGCATAAAGTGCTGAAAAGACAAGGGAACAGCATGGGGAAGACCACTGGAAGCATCTTTGACTCCCAGGTCACTGTCTAAAAGTGTGCCCATCATAAGTGATCCTTACCGCATCAGAAGATGCAGACTTGCAACTATCCCCATTCAAGTTCTAGTCCCAGGGCAGGGTTCAATGGTACCTCCCCCATTCCTTGCAATACAAGCTCAAGTATGCAGCCTGCCACCCACCCACCCCAAGGCTGCAATACCATACTGCTTGCTTGCTTGAACTTGAAATTGGGCCTTTTAGGCATGTGGAGGCGGAATCTGGCCACCATGTCATGGCTGTGTTGGCGGCCTGGAATCCATACTCAGTCCCCAGCCACCCGGCGGCCGGGTGTCCATACTCGGTCCCCAGCCGCCCCGCGGCCGGGTGTCCACACACGGTCCACAGCCGCCTGGGGGCAGCCGGGTGTCCATAAACGGTCCACAGCCGCCCCTATTTCTCCTTGGAACATCCCCCCACACACTTTTCTTAGCCTTGCCTGCTTTAGGCAGCATTGGACGAGCCCACCAGAGAACCAGACTCCTCCGGTGGGCACTGACTTCTCCATCAGTGGAGTTGAGAGTGCCAAGGTGAGGAGCATGATGATGATGACAGAAGTTAGCATCTGCTATGTTTTATTTTAATGCAAGTGTAAGTGTACAGCCTGCCACCCACCCACCCCCAGACTGCAATTCCATACTGCTAGCTTGCACTTGAAATGGGGCCTTTTAGTTTGGAGGAGGCCGAAGCTGGCCACTACCTCATGGCTGCTTCGGCAGCGAGGTATCCATACTCAGTCCCCAGCCACCCATATTTGTCCTGGTGTGCCTTATACATAAGATTAAGCGCGCATACCAAAACATTACCTGTGTCCTCCCAGTGCATTTAGTGGGAAGGAGAGCCTATTCCTATTCCGTAGTGTGTGCATGCCAAACCCCTGTTCATGGAACATGCGGAGATGCCTCCCATCTTGCACCTGTCGTTGCAGACTTGCAACTATCCCCATTTAAGTCCTTGTCCCAGGGCAGTGTTCAATTGTACCTCTCCCATTCCTTGCAATGCAAGCGCAAGTATGTAGCCTGCCACCCACCCACCCCCAGGCTGCAATACCATACTGCTTGCTTGCTTGCACTTTAAATTGGGCCTTTTAGGCATGTGGAGGCAGAATCTGGCCACCACGCCATGGCTGTGTCGGCGGCCTGGTATCCGTACTCAGTCCCCAGCCGCCTGGTGGCCGGGTGTCCCCACTTGCTCCCCAGCCTCCAGGGGGTGGCCGGGTGTCCATACTCGGTCCCCAGCCACCCATATTTGTCCCGGTAACCTTTCCCACACTTTTCTTAGCCTGGCCTGCTTTAGGGCAGCATTGGCCGAGCCCACCGGACTATCAGACGCCTCCGGTGGGCCCTGGCTTCTCCATCAAGGGAGTTGAGAGTGCCAAGGTGAGGAGCATGATGAGGATGATAGAAGTTAGCATCTGCTTTGTTTTGTTGTAATGCAAGAGCATGTATGTAGTAGCGGCTAGGCCTGAGGTGGTCAGCATTTTGGCGCATATCCTACCTCCTCCGAGGATTGCTCGATGTTTTCCTGCTACTATCCAAGTTCTATGACTCCCGTTAAAACAAAGCTTCAGGTGATAAATGATGGATGAGGTAGTGGCAAAGGAGAAAGAGCAGGAGGAACAGGGACCATTCACATCAATATCAGGCCAGTCAACCAGATATGTCTTGTAGGATATGTTTCTGTAACAAAAGGAGCGGTTCGGCTACACAGTTATAGGGCATACAGTGAGCGCAATGCATACCAAAAATTTCGAGCCATTCCAATGCCCCTTGGAAATGACATGGAGGTCAGAGGGCGTTAACTAAACCTTTTTTTCCATTTATAGCAACTGGGTCTCCCGTGCACTGCTGGCCTAAGCAGTGAATGGAAGGCTTTCCAAAAATTATGAGGAACTGCAATGCCCCTTACAAGAGCCATGTGTGGCACCCCAGGGGTCTGGTCACCACAGTAATAGAGATATTACGTCGGAGAGCAAGTGGGAGGTTTCCTGGTCAGGATTACTTAAACATGCAACATCCTCCTGCCCCAATCCTGGGAGGGGAGAATTCTGCCCTTATAAACTGGATCTGGGGCGGGGTAGAGTGAGTCAGAGAACAGTCAGAGTCAGAGTGAGAGCAAGGGAAAATAACAGCAGGGAGCTCTGTAGGAGCTAGGAGCTAAAGACCAGGGGCTGGAAGCTGAGCAGAGCTCTCCCTGGCGAAAGACAATAGGAACCGGACACAGGAGTCCGAAGCTGTGAGGACTTATATATCCAGCAGCAGAAACCAGCCGGCAGGGGATTTCAGGTCCTCTGGCCATAGAAGCCCGGAGGCTCAGTCACAAGCAAGGGACCAGCACCGCCGTCGTGGAGCGGAGGCTAACAGAAGGCCCCAAGTCACCAGCCATACGGGTGAGCACTACACGGTACACTCTGGGACGTGGGCTACTTCTACCCGCTCACAGCAAGGTAGCCAGGAAGAGTGGAGACAGACGGGGAGGCCTACAACTCCACCTGGCCAGGGGAACTCCTGCTTGCTCACAGACTGACCAGGCCTCTTATGCTAGCCAGTACTCCCGGGAGGGTCTACCTTATAATCATCAGCAAAGACCATGAACTGCACTGCAAAGACTCTGAGTCATTCCTGCTGCGCTCGTGCACCATCACCCCCATCATCCACACTCACTGCCCTGAGGCTATACTCCTCCCGAGGGGAGTTAACCCATTCTGTGCTACGCACACAACACCAGCCTCAGTGGTCTGCCTCGCAGCGGTGGTACTCCCTGACCGCAATCCACGGGTGGCGCAGTCGGACAATTAACCTCAAAACCTAAGAAAGACTGCCACTGGTTTGACCAGCCTGAGCCACGGGACCGGGTCACCGCCACGGAGACTACAGACCCCAGAGACCCGGCACCGGGTATCCCACACACGTGTACACACGGCCCAGGGGGCGTGTCACATGCAGTACAGCATATTACAAACATAAGTCCCATTATTGGGGAGTGGGTGTACCATGGTATTTGCTTATGCTTTCCAAGCAAAAGCTGCCAAAAATTAGGACGCAGCAACTTGCAATGCCCCTTACAAGAGCCATGCAGTACAGCATATTACAAACATAAGTCCCATTATTGGGGAGTGGGTGTCCCATAGTATTTGCTTATGCTTTCCCAGCAAAAGCTGCCAAAAATTAGGACGGAGCAACTTGCAATGCCCCTTACAAGAGCCATGCAGTACAGCATATTACAAACATAAGTCCCATTATTGGGGAGTGGGTGTCCCATAGTATTTGCTTATGCTTTCCCAGCAAAAGTTGCCAAAAATTAGGACGGAGCAACTTGCAATGCCCCTTACAAGAGCCATGCAGTACAGCATATTACAAACATAAGTCCCATTATTGGGGAGTGGGTGTCCCATGGTATTTGCTTATGCTTTCCAAGCAAAATGTGCCAAAAGTTAGGACGGAGCAACTTGCAATGCCCCTTACAAGAGCCATGCAGTACAGCATATTACAAACATAAGTCCCATTATTGGGGAGGGGGTGTCCCATAGTATTTGCTTATGCTTTCCCAGCAAAAGTTGCCAAAAATTAGGACGGAGCAACTTGCAATGCCCCTTACAAGAGCCATGCAGTACAGCATATTACAAACATAAGTCCCATTATTGGGGAGTGGGTGTCCCTTAGTATTTGCTTATGCTTTCCCAGCAAAAGCTGCCAAAAATTAGGACGGAGCAACTTGCAATGCCCCTTACAAGAGCCATGCAGTACAGCATATTACAAACATAAGTCCCATTATTGGGCAGTGGGTGTCGCATAGTATTTGCTTATGCTTTCCCAGCAAAAGCTGCCAAAAATTAGGACAGAGCAACTCACAATGCCCCTTACAAGAGCCATGCAGTACAGCATATTACAAACATAAGTCCCATTATTGGGGAGTGGGTGTCCCATAGTATTTGCTTATGCTTTCCCAGCAAAAGCTGCCAAAAATTAGGATGGAGCAACTTGCAATGCCCCTTACAAGAGCCATGCAGTACAGCATATTACAAACATAAGTCCTATTATTGGGGAGTGGGTGTCCCATAGTATTTGCTTATGCTTTCCAGCAAAAGCTGCCAAAAATTAGGACGGAGCAACTTGCAATGCCCCTTACAAGAGCCATGCAGTACAGCATATTACAAACATAAGTCCTATTATTGGGGAGTGGGTGTCCCATAGTATTTGCTTACGCCTTGCAAGCAAAAGCTGCCAAAAATAAGGACGGAGCAACTTGCAATGCTGGCACCCTGGTGGTATAGTGGTGGTGGAGGCTGAGGATAAGGAGAAGAAGATTAAACAGCCGAAACGAGGAAGCGTATACCCATGTGTGGTTGTGAAGCGGTGCATGTGAATACACCTCCCGAAATAACACAGTGGATTTAACTTTATGTTACTCTGCTGTCATTTGGTGGTGATGAGAAGTCTGGCCCAATCCAGCCCTTGTTCATTTTGATAAGGGTTAGCTTGTCAGCATTGTCAGTTGACAGGCGAGTGCGCTTTTCAGTTATAATTCCCCAAGCGGCACTAAAAACACACTCTGATAACCCACTAGCGGCAGGGCAGGCCAGACCCTCCAAGGCGTACAGAGCGAGTTGATTCCAAGTGTCCAGCTTGGATACCCAATAATTAAAAGGCACAGAGGAATCACGGAGGACGCTGGTACGATCGGCAAGGTACTCCCTCACCATCTTTTGAAACTTTCCACTCCTTGTGAGAGTACCCCGCGCCTCAGGGCCTGTAAGCTGGGCGGGTGTCAGAAAACTGTTCCAGAACGTTGACAGTGTTCCCCTGACTCTGCTGGATTGGAGTTGCATCCCTCTCGCCTGTACGCCTTGGTTGGGCAACGAACTGTGACCTCTGCCGCTAGCGTGTTCAGATGGGAATTTTTTTAAGAGTTCTGCAGCAAGAGCCTTCTGGTATTGCCCCATTTTTGTAGACCTCTCCACCTCAGGAATAAGAGAGTGAAAGTTCTCCTTGTTGCGGGGGTCTACAAGTGTCACCAACCAGTAATGACTGTCACCCAACATTTTGACAGCGCGAGGGTCACGGTTAAGGCAGAGTAACATAAAGTCAGCCATGTGTGCCAGACTGGTAACGGGCAAGATTTCCGTGTCCTCACCAAGATGACGACTGACCATGCTCTCCTCCTCCTCCTCCTCTTCCTCCTCCCCCCTGTCCTCAGGCCACCCTCGCTGAACCGACAGTATGACACTTGTACAGGTACTACCGTCTACAACGCATGATAGCAGCTCCTGTTCATTGTCCTCCTCCTCCTCCTTCTCCTCTCCCTCATTGTCCCCCAATGCACGTTGGGATGAGATTAGGCTGGGCTGTGTGTAATCGCCCGCTACGGTTTCTTGATCCATCTCATCATACTCTGGCTGCAATGCCTCCTCTTTAATTCTCTGCAGAGAGTGTTGCAAAAGACAGACAAGTGGGATGCTGACACTAATGATGGCGTCATCGCCACTCACCATCTTGGTGGCCTCCTCAAAGTTTGTCAGGATGGTACATATGTCAGACATCCAGGTCCACTCCTGAGGTCTTATGTGTGGAGTCTTACCTGAATATCGACGGCCTTGTTGCAGCTGGTACTCCACAACTGCTCTCTGCTGCTCACAAATCCTTTGCAACATGTGGAGGGTAGAGTTCCAACATGTGGGGACATCACACACCAGTCGGTGTGCCAGAAGCTGCAAACGCTGCTGCAACACAGCAAGGGCGGTGGAAGCTGTAGCCAACTTGTGAAAATGAGCTGACAGGCGGCGTACTTTCACGAGCAGATCTGGCAACTCGGGATACGATTTAAGAAACCGCTGAACCACGAGGTTAAGCACATGAGCCAGGCATGGTACGTGTGTGATCTCACCTCGCCTCAGAGCCGCCACCAGGTTACGGCCATTGTCACACACGACCATGCCGGGATGTAGGTTCAGCGGTCTCAGTCACAGATCTGCCTGCTCTTTCACAGCTGTCCACAACTCACAAGCAGTGTGAGGTTTATCACCTAAGCTTATGAGTTTCAGCACAGCCTGTTGCCGCTTGGTGGAGGCAGTACTGCAATGCTTCCAGCTTGTAACTGATGTGGTGATATCTGAGATGGAGGCTGAACATGAGGAGTAGGAGGAGGAGGAGGATGCGCAGGAGCTGTACACTGTGGGGGCAACTCTGACTGACATAGGGCCCGCAATCCTCGGTGTGGGGAGGATGTGTTCCGTCCCAAGGTCCGACTGGGTCCCGGCTTCCACTATGTTTACCCAGTGTGCCGTCAGGGAGATGTACCGTCCCTGGCCACAAGCACTTGTCCACGTGTCCGTTGTCAGGTGGACTCTCCCAGTAACTGCGTTGTTGAGGGCACGGCAGATACTTTGGGACACGTGCTTGTGTAGTGCGGGGATGGCACACCGGGCAAAATAGTGTCGGCTGGGGACCGAGTACCGAGGGACGGCCACCGCCATAAGATTGCGGAAGGATTCCGTCTCCACCAGCCTAAAAGGCAGCATTTCCAATGCAAGCAGTCGTGAAATGTGAGAATTTAGGACTGTGGCCAGTGGGGCGTTAGCTGCGAATTTCCGCTTTCGTTCAAAGGTCTGGGATATGGACAATTGAACGCTGCGGTGGGACGTGGACGTGGACGTTGATGCTGTTTCTTGAGAAACTGCCATAACAAGTGAAGACTGAGAGGAGGGGGCATCTTTACACGCAGTATGGACAGGGGATTGCCTTGCACACACCACAGGGGGTTCTATTGCACGCACAACAGTGGAACAAGCAGTGGTGACACCCGCTGACACTGGTCGTGGACCCTGGGTTTTGCCCATCAAAGTCGGGTGCTTTGATGCCATGTGCCTGATCATGCTGGTGGTGGTCAGGCTGGTAGTTTTGTCACCCCTGCTGATGCTGGCATGGCAGGTGGAACATATGGCCTTTTTGGGGTTATCAGCAGAGTCTTTAAAAAAATTCCAGACTCTGGAAGACCTACCGCTTGTACTGGCAACGTCCCTCGTGTTGGTGTTACGGAGAACGGTTGCCTGCCTTCTTTCTGCGGCCAACACACTGCTTTTTCCTGCCTGTTGGGGTACTCTGCTTCCCTCCCCCTGTGTGCTGCTGGCCTCACTCTGCATGTCCTCCTTCCACGTTGGGTCAGTTACTAGATCATCCACCACCTCCTACTCTTCCACTTGCGCACCACGATCCTCCTCCTCACTTCCTGGTAATTGTGTCTCGTCATCGTCCACCTCTTGTGACAGATTGCCAACGTCGACTTCCTGTGGCCGTGGCTGTTAAAATATTTGGGCATCGCAACATGGGATCTCCTCTTCCACCACTTCAAGCGTATCAGGCGAGGGGCCCAAATATGGAAATGGACCAGTGAACAGCTCTTCAGAGTGTCCAAGTGTGGGATCACTTGCTGTCTGACGACACTCGGCATGGTGGGAGGAAGGAGCATCAGGGTGAGGAGGAGTATGTGGTCGAGACTCACGGCTACTAAGAGTTGACCGTGTGGAAGACAGACCGGAGGTGGTGGTGCCCAGGTAACAGGAAGTATTAACTGCTATCCAATTAATAACCTGTTCACACTGATCAGTTCTCAATACTTGTGTTGTTCTGTGCTTCCCTAGTAATTCGGTCAAGAAGTGGGAGCGAGAAGATGTGGCTGTTGCTTGTGGCACTATTTCACCATGGCCACAGCCCCGTCCTCAGCACGAACTATCACCAGAAGGTCCACTTCCACATCCCTTGCCACGCGCCTTGCCCATTGTAAATGAATTAAAATAGCTGACACTTGCACTATCAATGGAAAAAGGGTAATAAAGAGTAGATTAGAACCGTGGAAGAGGAAAACCAGAGTTATTGTTTACTGGGGTATACCACACTTTTTTAAATAGAGATATTTGCGGCTGAACAGCGAGCGACACACTCAAACTGCTTTTTTTTTAGATACCAAAGGCCCAAAACTGGATAGTACAGCGATTTGACCCTTGGAACTGCGAAACCACACTGGGATGTCGGTCCTACAGAAGACTATTTTCAACAGATATATTTTTGTGTCACAACAGTCAGGAGACACTACTGTTTTTCTTTACGGAAAAAACTACCAAAAGCTGAATAATAGAGATTTTTTACCGTGGGTTGGCAAAACCACAGTTATTGTTTACTGGGGTATACCACACTTTTTTAAATAGAGATATTTGCGGCTGAACAGTGAGCGACACACTCAAACTGCTTTTTTTTTAGATACCAAAGGCCCAAAACTGGATAGTACAGCGATTTGACCCTTGGAACTGCGAAACCACACTGGGATGTCGGGCCTACAGAATACTATTTTCAACAGATATATTTTTGTGTCACAACAGTCAGGAGACACTACTGTTTTTCTTTACGGAAAAAACTACCAAAAGCTGAATAATAGAGATTTTTTACCGTGGGTTGGCAAAACCACAGTTATTGTTTACTGGGGTATACCACACTTTTTTAAATAGAGATATTTGCGGCTGAACAGTGAGCGACACACTCAAACTGCTTTTTTTTTAGATACCAAAGGCCCAAAACTGGATAGTACAGCGATTTGACCCGTGGAACTGCGAAACCACACTGGGATGTCGGGCCTACACAAGACTATTTTCAACAGATATATTTTTGTGTCACAACAGTCAGGAGACACTACTGTTTTTCTTTACGGAAAAAACTACCAAAAGCTGAATAATAGAGATTTTTTACCGTGGGATGGAAGAACCACAGTTATTGTTTACTGGGGTATACCACACTTTTTTAAATAGAGATATTTGTGGCTGAACAGTGAGCGATACACTCAAACTGCTTTTTTTTTTAGATAACAAAGGCCAAAAACAGGATAGTACAGCGATTTGACCCTTGGAACTGCGAAACCACACTGGGATGTCGGGCCTACACAAGACTATTTTCAACAGATATATTTTTCTGTCACAACAGTCAGGAGACACTACTGTTTTTCTTTACGGAAAAAACTACCAAAAGCTGAATAATAGAGATTTTTTACCGTGGGTTGGCAAAACCACAGTTATTGTTTACTGGGGTATACCACACTTTTTTAAATAGAGATATTTGCAGCTGAACAGTGAGCGACACACTCAAACTGCTTTTTTTTTAGATACCAAAGGCCCAAAACTGGATAGTACAGCGATTTGACCCGTGGAACTGCGAAACCACACTGGGATGTCGGGCCTACACAAGACTATTTTCAACAGATATATTTTTGTGTCACAACAGTCAGGAGACACTACTGTTTTTCTTTACGGAAAAAACTACCAAAAGCTGAATAATAGAGTTTTTTTACCGTGGGATGGCAAAACCACAGTTATTGTTTACTGGGGTATACCACACTTTTTTAAATAGAGTTATTTGCGGCTGAACAGTAAGCGACACACTCAAACTGCTTTTTTTTTAGATACCAAAGGCCCAAAACTGGATAGTACAGCAATTTGACCCTTGGAACTGCGAAACCACACTGGGATGTCGGGCCTACACAAGACTATTTTCAACAGATATATTTTTGTGTCACAACAGTCAGCAGACACTATTGTTTTTGTTTACAGAAAAAACTACCAAAAGCTGAATAATAGAGATTTTTTACTGTGGGATGACAAAACCACAGTTATTGTTTACTGGGGTATACCACACTTTTTTAAATAGAGATATTTGCGGCTGAACAGTGAGCGACACTCTCAAACTGCTTTTTTTTTAGATACCAAAGGCCCAAAACTGGATAGTACAGCGATTTGACCCGTGGAACTGCGAAACCACACTGGGATGTCGGGCCTACACAAGACTATTTTCAACAGATATATTTTTGTGTCACAACAGTCAGGAGACACTACTGTTTTTCTTTACGGAAAAAAACTACCAAAAGCTGAATAATAGAGATTTTTTACTGTGGGATGGCAAAACCAAAGTTATTGTTTACTGGGGTATACCACACTTTTTTAAATAGAGATATATGCGGCTGAACAGTGAGCGACACTCTCAAACTGCTTTATTTTTAGATACCAAAGTCCCAAAACTGGATAGTACAGCGATTTGACCCGTGGAACTGCGAAACCACACTGGGATGTCGGGCCTACACAAGACTATTTTCAACAGATATATTTTTGTGTCACAACAGTCAGGAGACACTACTGTTTTTCTTTACGGAAAAAACTACCAAAAGCTGAATAATAGAGATTTTTTACCATGGGATGGCAAAACCACAGTTATTGTTTACTGGGGTATACCACACTTTTTTAAATAGAGATATTTGCAGCTGTACAGTGAGCGACACACTCAAACTCCTTTTTTTTTAGATACCAAAGGCCCAAAACTGGATAGTACAGCGATTTGACCCGTGGAACTGCGAAACCACACTGGGATGTCGGGCCTACACAAGACTATTTTCAACAGATATATTTTTGTGTCACAACAGTCAGGAGACACTACTGTTTTTCTTTACGGAAAAAACTACCAAAAGCTGAATAATAGAGTTTTTTTACCGTGGGATGGCAAAACCACAGTTATTGTTTACTGGGGTATACCACACTTTTTTAAATAGAGATATTTGCGGCTGAACAGTAAGCGACACACTCAAACTGCTTTTTTTTTAGATACCAAAGGCCCAAAACTGGATAGTACAGCAATTTGACCCTTGGAACTGCGAAACCACACTGGGATGTCGGGCCTACACAAGACTATTTTCAACAGATATATTTTTGTGTCACAACAGTCAGCAGACACTATTGTTTTTGTTTACAGAAAAAACTACCAAAAGCTGAATAATAGAGATTTTTTACCGTGGGATGGCAAAACCACAGTTATTGTTTACTGGGGTATACCACACATTTTTAAATAGAGATATTTGCGGCTGAACAGTGAGCGACACACTCAAACTGCTTTTTTTTTAGATACCAAAGGGCCATAACTGGATAGTACAGCGATTTGACCCGTGGAACTGCGAAACCACAATGGGATGTCGGGCCTACACAAGACTATTTTCAACAGATATATTTTTGTGTCACAACAGTCAGGAGACACTACTGTTTTTCTTTACGGAAAAAACTACCAAAAGCTGAATAATAGAGATTTTTTACCATGGGTTGGTAAAACCACAGTTATTGTTTACTGGGGTATACCACGCTTTTTTAAATAGAGATATTTGCGGCTGAACAGTGAGCGACACACTCAAACTGCTATTTTTTTAGATACCAAAGGCCCAAAACTGGATAGTACAGCGATTTGACCCTTGGAACTGCGAAACCACACTGGGATGTTGGGCCCACACAAGACTATTTTCAACAGATATATTTTTGTGTCACAACAGTCAGGAGACACTACTGTTTTTCTTTACGGAAAAAACTACCAAAAGCTGAATAATAGAGATTTTTTACTGTGGGATGGCAAAACCACAGTTATTGTTTACTGGTGTATACCACACTTTTTTAAATAGAGATATTTGCGGCTGAACAGTGAGCGACACTCTCAAACTGCTTTTTTTTTAGATACCAAAGGCCCAAAACTGGATAGTACAGCGATTTGACCCTTGGAACTGCGAAACCACACTTGGATGTCGGGCCTACACAAGACTATTTTCAACAGATATATTTTTGTGTCACAACAGTCAGGAGACACTATTGTTTTTGTTTACAGAAAAAACTACCAAAACCTGAAAAATAGAGATTTTTTACCGTGGGATGGCAAAACCACAGTTATTGTTTACTGGGGTATACCACACATTTTTAAATAGAGATATTTGCGGCTGAACAGTGAGCGACACACTCAAACTGCTTTTTTTTTAGATACCAAAGGCCCAAAACTGGATAGTACAGCGATTTGACCCGTGGAACTGCGAAACCACACTGGGATGTCGGGCCTACACAAGACTATTTTCAACAGATATATTTTTGTGTCACAACAGTCAGGAGACACTACTGTTTTTCTTTACGGAAAAAACTACCAAAAGCTGAATAATAGAGATTTTTTACTGTGGGATGACAAAACCACAGTTATTGTTTACTGGGGTATACCACACTTTTTTAAATAGAGATATTTGCGGCTGAACAGTGAGCGACACTCTCAAACTGCTTTTTTTTTAGATACCAAAGGCCCAAAACTGGATAGTACAGCGATTTGACCCGTGGAACTGCGAAACCACACTGGGATGTCGGGCCTACACAAGACTATTTTCAACAGATATATTTTTGTGTCACAACAGTCAGGAGACACTACTGTTTTTCTTTACGGAAAAAAACTACCAAAAGCTGAATAATAGAGATTTTTTACTGTGGGATGGCAAAACCAAAGTTATTGTTTACTGGGGTATACCACACTTTTTTAAATAGAGATATTTGCGGCTGAACAGTGAGCGACACTCTCAAACTGCTTTATTTTTAGATACCAAAGGCCCAAAACTGGATAGTACAGCGATTTGACCCGTGGAACTGCGAAACCACACTGGGATGTCGGGCCTACACAAGACTATTTTCAACAGATATATTTTTGTGTCACAACAGTCAGGAGACACTACTGTTTTTCTTTACGGAAAAAACTACCAAAAGCTGAATAATAGAGATTTTTTACCATGGGATGGCAAAACCACAGTTATTGTTTACTGGGGTATACCACACTTTTTTAAATAGAGATATTTGCAGCTATACAGTGAGCGACACACTCAAACTCCTTTTTTTTTAGATACCAAAGGCCCAAAACTGGATAGTACAGCGATTTGACCCGTGGAACTGCGAAACCACACTGGGATGTCGGGCCTACACAAGACTATTTTCAACAGATATATTTTTGTGTCACAACAGTCAGGAGACACTACTGTTTTTCTTTACGGAAAAAACTACCAAAAGCTGAATAATAGAGTTTTTTTACCGTGGGATGGCAAAACCACAGTTATTGTTTACTGGGGTATACCACACTTTTTTAAATAGAGTTATTTGCGGCTGAACAGTAAGCGACACACTCAAACTGCTTTTTTTTTAGATACCAAAGGCCCAAAACTGGATAGTACAGCAATTTGACCCTTGGAACTGCGAAACCACACTGGGATGTCGGGCCTACACAAGACTATTTTCAACAGATATATTTTTGTGTCACAACAGTCAGCAGACACTATTGTTTTTGTTTACAGAAAAAACTACCAAAAGCTGAATAATAGAGATTTTTTACCGTGGGATGGCAAAACCACAGTTATTGTTTACTGGGGTATACCACACATTTTAAATAGAGATATTTGCGGCTGAACAGTGAGCGACACACTCAAACTGCTTTTTTTTTAGATACCAAAGGGCCATAACTGGATAGTACAGCGATTTGACCCGTGGAACTGCGAAACCACAATGGGATATCGGGCCTACACAAGACTATTTTCAACAGATATATTTTTGTGTCACAACAGTCAGGAGACACTACTGTTTTTCTTTACGGAAAAAACTACCAAAAGCTGAATAATAGAGATTTTTTACCATGGGTTGGTAAAACCACAGTTATTGTTTACTGGGGTATACCACACTTTTTTAAATAGAGATATTTGCGGCTGAACAGTGAGCGACACACTCAAACTGCTATTTTTTTAGATACCAAAGGCCCAAAACTGGATAGTACAGCGATTTGACCCGTGGAACTGCGAAACCACACTGGGATGTTGGGCCCACACAAGACTATTTTCAACAGATATATTTTTGTGTCACAACAGTCAGGAGACACTACTGTTTTTCTTTACGGAAAAAACTACCAAAAGCTGAATAATAGAGATTTTTTACTGTGGGATGGCAAAACCACAGTTATTGTTTACTGGTGTATACCACACTTTTTTAAATAGAGATATTTGCGGCTGAACAGTGAGCGACACTCTCAAACTGCTTTTTTTTTAGATACCAAAGGCCCAAAACTGGATAGTACAGCGATTTGACCCTTGGAACTGCGAAACCACACTTGGATGTCGGGCCTACACAAGACTATTTTCAACAGATATATTTTTGTGTCACAACAGTCAGGAGACACTATTGTTTTTGTTTACAGAAAAAACTACCAAAACCTGAATAATAGAGATTTTTTACCGTGGGATGGCAAAACCACAGTTATTGTTTACTGGGGTATACCACACATTTTTAAATAGAGATATTTGCGGCTGAACAGTGAGCGACACACTCAAACTGCTTTTTTTTTAGATACCAAAGGCCCAAAACTGGATAGTACAGCGATTTGACCCGTGGAACTGCGAAACCACACTGGGATGTCGGGCCTACACAAGACTATTTTCAACAGATATATTTTTGTGTCACAACAGTCAGGAGACACTACTGTTTTTCTTTACGGAAAAAACTACCAAAAGCTGAATAATAGAGATTTTTTACTGTGGGATGACAAAACCACAGTTATTGTTTACTGGGGTATACCACACTTTTTTAAATAGAGATATTTGCGGCTGAACAGTGAGCGACACTCTCAAACTGCTTTTTTTTTAGATACCAAAGGCCCAAAACTGGATAGTACAGCGATTTGACCCGTGGAACTGCGAAACCACACTGGGATGTCGGGCCTACACAAGACTATTTTCAACAGATATATTTTTGTGTCACAACAGTCAGGAGACACTACTGTTTTTCTTTACGGAAAAAAACTACCAAAAGCTGAATAATAGAGATTTTTTACTGTGGGATGGCAAAACCAAAGTTATTGTTTACTGGGGTATACCACACTTTTTTAAATAGAGATATTTGCGGCTGAACAGTGAGCGACACTCTCAAACTGCTTTATTTTTAGATACCAAAGGCCCAAAACTGGATAGTACAGCGATTTGACCCGTGGAACTGCGAAACCACACTGGGATGTCGGGCCTACACAAGACTATTTTCAACAGATATATTTTTGTGTCACAACAGTCAGGAGACACTACTGTTTTTCTTTACGGAAAAAACTACCAAAAGCTGAATAATAGAGATTTTTTACCATGGGATGGCAAAACCACAGTTATTGTTTACTGGGGTATACCACACTTTTTTAAATAGAGATATTTGCAGCTGTACAGTGAGCGACACACTCAAACTCCTTTTTTTTTAGATACCAAAGGCCCAAAACTGGATAGTACAGCGATTTGACCCGTGGAACTGCGAAACCACACTGGGATGTCGGGCCTACACAAGACTATTTTCAACAGATATATTTTTGTGTCACAACAGTCAGGAGACACTACTGTTTTTCTTTACGGAAAAAACTACCAAAAGCTGAATAATAGAGTTTTTTTACCGTGGGATGGCAAAACCACAGTTATTGTTTACTGGGGTATACCACACTTTTTTAAATAGAGATATTTGCGGCTGAACAGTAAGCGACACACTCAAACTGCTTTTTTTTTAGATACCAAAGGCCCAAAACTGGATAGTACAGCAATTTGACCCTTGGAACTGCGAAACCACACTGGGATGTCGGGCCTACACAAGACTATTTTCAACAGATATATTTTTGTGTCACAACAGTCAGCAGACACTATTGTTTTTGTTTACAGAAAAAACTACCAAAAGCTGAATAATAGAGATTTTTTACCGTGGGATGGCAAAACCACAGTTATTGTTTACTGGGGTATACCACACATTTTTAAATAGAGATATTTGCGGCTGAACAGTGAGCGACACACTCAAACTGCTTTTTTTTTAGATACCAAAGGGACATAACTGGATAGTACAGCGATTTGACCCGTAGAACTGCGAAACCACAATGGGATGTCGGGCCTACACAAGACTATTTTCAACAGATATATTTTTGTGTCACAACAGTCAGGAGACACTACTGTTTTTCTTTACGGAAAAAACTACCAAAAGCTGAATAATAGAGATTTTTTACCATGGGTTGGTAAAACCACAGTTATTGTTTACTGGGGTATACCACACTTTTTTAAATAGAGATATTTGCGGCTGAAGAGTGAGCGACACACTCAAACTGCTATTTTTTTAGATACCAAAGGCCGAAAACTGGATAGTACAGCGATTTGACCCGTGGAACTGCGAAACCACACTGGGATGTCGGGCCTACACAAGACTATTTTCAACAGATATATTTTTGTGTCACAACAGTCAGGAGACACTACTGTTTTTCTTTACGGAAAAAACTACCAAAAGCTGAATAATAGAGATTTTTTACCGTGGGATGGCAAAACCACAGTTATTGTTTACTGGGGTATACCACACTTTTTTAAATAGAGATATTTGCGGCTGAACAGTGAGCGACACTCTCAAACTGCTTTTTTTTTAGATACCAAAGGCCCAAAACTGGATAGTACAGCGATTTGACCCGTGGAACTGCGAAACCACACTGGGATGTCGGGCCTACACAAGACTATTTTCAACAGATATATTTTTGTGTCACAACAGTCAGGAGACACTACTGTTTTTCTTTACGGAAAAAACTACCAAAAGCTGAATAATAGAGATTTTTTACTGTGGGATGGCAAAACCACAGTTATTGTTTACTGGGGTATATCACACTTTTTTAAATAGAGATATTTGCGGCTGAACATTGAGCGACACTCTCAAACTGCTTTTTTTTTAGATACCAAAGGCCCAAAACTGGATAGTACAGCGATTTGACCCGTGGAACTGCGAAACCACACTGGGATGTCGGGCCTACACAAGACTATTTTCAACAGATATATTTTTGTGTCACAACAGTCAGGAGACACTACTGTTTTTCTTTACGGAAAAAAATACCAAAAGCTGAATAATAGAGATTTTTTACCGTGGGATGGCAAAACCACAGTTATTGTTTACTGGGGTATACCACACTTTTTTAAATAGAGATATTTGCGGCTGAACAGTGAGCGACACACTCAAACTGCTTTTTTTTACATACCAAAGGCCCAAAACTGGATAGTACAGCGATTTGACCTGTGGAACTGTGAAACCACACTGATATGTTGGGCCTACACAAGACTATTTTCAACAGATATATTTTTGTGTCACAACAGTCAGGAGACACTACTGTTTTTCTTTACGGAAAAAACTACCAAAAGCTGAATAATAGAGATTTTTCACTGTGGGATGGCAAAACCACAGTTATTGTTTACTGGGGTATATCACACTTTTTTAAATAGAGATATTTGCGGCTGAACATTGAGCGACACTCTCAAACTGCTTTTTTTTAGATACCAAAGGCCCAAAACTGGATAGTACAGCGATTTGACCCGTGGAACTGCGAAACCACACTGGGATGTCGGGCCTACACAAGACTATTTTCAACAGATATATTTTTGTGTCACAACAGTCAGGAGACACTACTGTTTTTCTTTACGGAAAAAACTACCAAAAGCTGAATAATAGAGATTTTTTACCGTGGGATGGCAAAACCACAGTTATTGTTTACTGGGGTATACCACACTTTTTTAAATAGAGATATTTGCGGCTGAACAGTGAGCGACACACTCAAACTGCTTTTTTTTACATACCAAAGGGCCATAACTGGATAGTACAGCGATTTGACCCGTGGAACTGCGAAACCACACTGGGATGTTGGGCCTACACAAGACTATTTTCAACAGATATATTTTTGTGTCACAACAGTCAGGAGACACTACTGTTTTTCTTTACGGAAAAAACTACCAAAGGCTGCATAATAGAGATTTTTTACCGTGGGATGGCAAAACCACAGTTATTGTTTACTGGGGTATACCACACTTTTTTAAATAGAGATATTTGCGGCTGAACAGTGAGCGACACTCTCAAACTGCTTTTTTTTTTAGATACCAAAGGCCCCAAACTGGATAGTACAGCGATTTGACCCGTGGAACTGCGAAACCACACTGGGATGTCGGGCCTACACAAGACTATTTTCAACAGATATATTTTTGTGTCACAACAGTCAGGAGACATTACTGTTTTTCTTTACGGAAAAAACTACCAAAAGCTGAATAATAGAGATTTTTTACCGTGGGATGGCAAAACCACAGTTATTGTTTACTGGGGTATACCACACTTTTTTAAATAGAGATATTTGCGGCTGAACAGTGAGCGACACACTCAAACTGCTTTTTTTTAGATACCAAAGGCCCAAAACTGGATAGAACAGCGATTTGACCTGTGGAACTGCGAAACCACACTGAGATGTTGGGCCTACACAAGACTATTTTCAACAGATATATTTTTGTGTCACAACAGTCAGGAGACACTACTGTTTATCTTTACGGAAAAAACTACCAAAAGCTGAATAATAGAGATTTTTTACCGTGGGATGGCAAAACCACAGTTATTGTTTACTGGGGTATACCACACTTTTTTAAATAGAGATATTTGCGGCTGAACAGTGAGCGACAAACTCAAACTGCTTTTTTTTTAGATACCAAAGGCCCAACACTGGATAGTACTGCGATTTGACCCGTGGAACTGCGAAACCACACTGGGATGTCGGGCCTACACGAGGCTATTTTCAACAGATATATTTTTGTGTCACAACAGTCAGGAGACACTACTGTTTTTCTTTACGGAAAAAACTACCAAAAGCTGAATAATAGAGATTTTTTACCGTGGGATGGCAAAACCACAGTTATTGTTTACTGGGATATACCACACTTTTTTAAATAGAGAAATTTGCGGCTGAACAGTGAGCGACACACTCAAACTGCTTTTATTTTAGATACCAAAGGCCCAAAACTGGATAGTACAGCGATTTGACCCTTGGAACTGTGAAACCACACTGGGATGTCGGGCCTACACAAGACTATTTTCAACAGATATATTTTGTGTCACAACAGTCAGGAGACACTACTGTTTTTCTTTACGGAAAAAACTACCAAAAGCTGAATAATAGAGATTTTTTACCGTGGGGTGGTAAAACCACAGTTATTGTTTACTGGGGTATACCACACTTTTTTAAATAGAGATATTTGCGGCTGAACAGTGAGCGACACTCTCAAATAGTGTTGAGCCACCCCCGTAGTGTTCGAGTTCGGTTCGGTTCGAACTGTTCGTCGAACACCTTCGAACACCATTAAAACCAATGGCAGGCAAACAAAAACACATAGAAACACATAGAAAACACCTTCAAAGGTGTCCAAAAGCTGACAAACTGCTCAGAAGACACAACTAACACATGGAAAAGTGACAAGTACATATAGTCATGCAAAAAGAAAAGAGGTGGAGGAGTAAAAGGAGGGGGAGACACAGATATAGGCATGTCATGCCCTTCTAAAATCCAAAAAGTGAGAAGCCGACACTTTCAGTCCGCTCCTGCCCGTGCCACCTCCGTGTCGCCGGGTTTGTGCCAGAGCCGCGGTGAACCCTGACGGCCAGCCCCCCTCTCCCAATACTGGTGCCTGTCCGCTGGTGGGTCGAGCGAGCCACCCTGTGGTGGAGGCATCTCTAAGCTTTTTAATTTAAATTGTCTCTCTAATTTGAATGAATACACTTTAAATCCATTTACAAGGATCTATTGGAGGGCAAGTCTCATGCCAGCAGCCGCGTAATTCCAGCTCCAGTAGCGTCCACTAAAGCTGCTGCAGTTAAAAAGCTTTTATAAGGATCGAGCTTGGCTGTCCACCGCAAGGCATCCTACTGCCAGTCCCAGCCCCTATGCCTTGGGGTGCCTCCTGATGCTCTTCACTGAGTATCCCGTGGTCCCGAAGCATTTCCTTTGAAAAAATTAAGTGTCCAAACTACAGGTGGTGTAGCTTGCTTAACAGCCGGGATAATCCGCTGACTAGCAGACACTGCTACTAGGCACAAAGTATTTCCTGGGCTAGATGCAGTTAAAAATTTGTAATTAGATACTCTCGTTGGATGCTGAGAAAGCATTCCATAGAGTCTCCTGGCACGCCATATATGATTCTCTTAAAAAGCTTGGGGTAGGGGTCTAGGGGACCCTTTTATTGCCAAAATCACGGCCCTGTATCGCAATATGTCACCTAGGCTGAAGATAAATGGAACTGTAGCACCCCGAGTGCTCGGTTGCTGCAGAGGTATTGCACCTCACCCAGCGGAGACGGCTCCAGGAACGAGGAACGAAGGGATCCCAGGGGTGCGGACGGGCGAGTCGCCACCGCATGCCCGAATCCACCTGCATGGAGGGGTCAGGCCAAAGGGGGAGACCGGTCCCCGAAACTAGTGGAGGCAGGAAACGACCCTCAGCTAGAAACCGGAGGCTGTGACATTTTATGTGGCGCAGCCCCTCGCTACACCAGCTAGGAGGGCAGCACATAGGGTCAGGGAAACTTGCGCCAAGTTTACCAAGAGGAGGCCCGAGGCAGCCGGACAGAAGGGTTGGTAAGAAAGGCCAGACAAAGGACACACAAAGGGGGTCCTGTGAAGCGCTCCAAAGTTATCTGGGAGTTGTCTGAGCCCCTCACCTGGTGAGCACAGTACGACGCGGGCAGCCGTTACCTGCAGATGTGTCTGGATAATAAGAACTGTGAGTAAAGGCCCTGGACTGCATCACTGACTCCGTGTCGTTACTGCTGCTGCCCTGCACCATCACCCCCATCCTCCGCATACACTGCCCTGAGGGCCTGGCAAAGGGAAAGTTGGACTGGATGGAATCCTATATGGATTTGGGGAGGGAGACATCGAGGGCCTCAGACTTCGCTGCATTGATTTTAAAATTTGACCATGTAACTCCGTGGGGAGTTATGCTACCCTCTGCTGCACCCACAACACCAGCCTCAGCGGTCTGCCCTGCAGCGGCGGTTCACTCTGACCGCAATCCACGGGTGGCGTAGTCTGACATTTAAACATCAAAACCACATAAATAGTTCCGCCACTGGTTTGACCACCCTGAGCCATGGAACCGGGTCGCCGCCACGAAGACTACAACCACCAGCATCCACCAAAAAGGGTCCGGCTCCGGGTGTCCCAAGGCCCAAGGGGTGCATCAGAACATTTTCATCACCTTTCACAATCACCAATGGTACAAGGCAGGGATGTCCTCTGTCCCCTCTCTTATACATCCTAGTGACGGAGCACCTGCTCTCATCAATTCGCCATAACCCCAATATTAGGTGGATTGAGGTGGGAGGCACCGAGTACAAGTGCTCTCTATTTGCTGATGATGTACTAGTATATATCACTCAATCACATATATCCATCCATTCTGTTATGGCTGAAATAGATCACTTTGTTACATGGTCAAATTTTAAAATCAATGCAGCGAAGTCTGAGGCCCTCGATGTCTCCCTCCCCAAATCCATATAGGATTCCATCCAGTCCAACTTTCCCTTTGCCAGGCCCTCACAGGGTATCAAATACTTAGGAATTCCTATTCATAGAGACCTCTCCCATCTATGTTATCTTAATTTTGGGCCCTTTATTGAACAACTCCATACAGACCACGGTTGGCAAGTTAGAACTGTAAGATTCACTACGTGAACCACTGGTGTTTTGTGGAAAAGCACATGTACACTGTGTTCCAAATTATTATGCAAAAAGTGTTTTGGAGTGATAAGGGAAGAATTTGTTTGTTTGTCAGTTAAACTCATTGATGGTGATGTGTGTCAGGGCTCTTTATATCACTGTAAGCAATTGCAGACACCTGTGCTAATTAGTTTCGCAGGTGTGTCCAATGAAAGGCAAGACTACTTAAGAAGGCTGTCTCACATTATTAAGCAGCCTACATTTTCTGCCAAAATGGGAAAGAAAAAGGATGTGTCGGCTGCTGAGAAGCAACAAATTGTGGAGTGTTTAGGTCAAGGCATGACTACAATCAACATTGTGCGATGATCAGGATGAAGTGTCTTGGCAATCAAGAAGTATGTAGCTGATTCACAGTACACACGTGTGCGTGCTGATAAGGGCAAATTGAGGACTCTTTCCTACAGGCAATTACGTCAGGTTAAAAGAGCAGCGGCAAAAAAGCCTTGTCATAGCAGCAGACAAGTTTTTGAAGCTGCTGGTGCCTCCAACGTCCCCCGAACAACAAGATGCAGGGTCCTTCAGAGGTTTGCAGCTGTGCATATGCCATCCTGTCGACCTCCTCTATCCACTTCACACAAGCAGAAACGGCTCCAGTGGGCTAAACATTGCATGAAGACTGATTTCAAAACTGTTTTGTTCACGGATGAGTGCCGTGCAGCGCTCGATGGTCCAGATGGATGGAGTGGAGGGTGGCTGGTTGATGGACACCCCACGCAAACACAGCTACAGCGCCAACAAGGAGGATGTGGAGTAATGTTTTGGGCTGGAATCATGGGGAGAGAGATTGTCGGCCCCTTTAGGATCCCTGAAGGCGCTAAAGATGAACTCCATAATGTTTGTGGATTTTCTCAAACAGCACTTCCTGCCATGGTTCAAGAAGAAGAACCGTGTATTTCACAGCAAGATCATTTTTTTGCATGATAATGCACCATTTCATGCTGCACATAAAACATCTGCATCTCTGGCTGATATGGGCATAAAAGGGGACAAACTTATGGTGTGACCCCCATGCTCCCCTGACCTCTACCCCATTCAGATCCTCTGGAGCATCATCAAAAGGAGTGTCTATGATGGCGGGAGGCAGTTCACATCTAAGCAACAGCTCTGGGAGGGTATTCTGTCCTCATGCAAAACAATTGAAGCAGAAACCATCCAATACCTGACAAATTCAATGGACGAGAGTTCAGAAGCTCCTTTTGAACAAGGGGTCCTATGTGAAAATGTAACATCACCTAGAATAAAGTTTTGAGTTGAAAACTGTTTGATTTCAGTTTCTAATAACCTGCTAATGCTTATAATTTCAAAAATGACCATTTTTTTGGTCTTTATTAAAATGAAAAGGTTGATCGAAAAGTTTGGGGGATCTAAGAGTGTGGCAACCCAGTAGTCATGATTACTTCGAATTCTGACAATATGAGGGTCATGTTGCAGGTAGTGCAGCAAGAAGGCACTTATGTGTCTTGCGCATCTCGGAGCCCCAAAATTATTTTCCGGGCTAGATGCAGCTACAAATTATTATTAATTTTAAATCTGGTGGAGCTTAGTATAGATGGGCTAATAGGATCAGTGCTGCACACTGCTACAAAGCCCAAATTATTTTCCAGTCAAGATACAGATAAACATGATTAGTAATTTGAAAGCTTAAAACGGTTGGTAGGGTGATTTTAACCAATCATCAAGCTTTTACTCTCCCCAGGATGACACAGGGGTAGAAAAGTCGTTTCGGATCCATGATTTGTTCATCTTTATGAACGTGAGTCTGTCTACATTATCAGTGGAGAGCCGCGTGCGCTTATCTGTCAGCACACCACCAGCAGCGCTGAACACACGTTCAGACAGAACGCTGGCTGCGGGGCATGACAAGATCTCCAATGCGTAAGTGGCTAGCTCCGGCCATTTATCCAGATTGGAAGCCCAAAAAGAGCAAGGGTCCAGTGACACAGTCGTGGCTTCAATGTTTACTTGGAGATACTCCTGTACCATCGTCTCTAGGCGTTAACTATGTGTCAGACTTCTTGTCTCCTGTGGCCTTGCAAAGGATGGGCTAAAAAAGTGGTGAAATGATTCCGCAAAATTGATGTTACCAGCAGATACTGTGGTTCTGTTACGGTTTGAGTGCTGAACACTTGACGGTCCCACGGTTGGCAAGTTGGAACTGTGAGATTCACTACGTGCACCACTGGTATTTTGTGGAAAAGCACATGTAAGATTCTGCAACAGTCTCTGCTGATACTCCTGCATGCGTGCATCCCTTTCTATAGCAGGAATAATTTCTGCAAATTTACTTTTGTACCGGGGATCTAACAGTGTGGCAACCCAGTAGTCAGGATTATTTCTAATTCTCACAATACGAGGGTCATGTTGCAGGTAGTGCAGCAAGAAGGCACTCATATGTGTTGCGCATCCAGGAGCACCAAGTCCCTGTTGTGTTGGTGGCGAGGTAACAATCATGCTTCCTTCCTCTGTCCTCTCCCCCCAACCTCGCACAACAGAAATGTAATCAAGGTCTCCCTCATCTGATGAGTCTTCCATCAGTTCGTCCTCCACTTCTTCCTGGGCTCCTGCACCTTCCTCACTAGTTTGGCTGCTACCATGCGCCCTGGTAAAACCATCTCCCCCACCCTCACATGCCTGCCGCCTTGGTGCTGCCGACCGTCTGGACCTTGCAGATGTTAGCCCTTCCGCATACAACTCCTCCTCCTCTACTTCCTCCACCTCCTCTTGTGCCACCACCTGACTCCGAATTCTGTTTAACATGTGCTCCAGCATGTAAATCACCGGAATAGTCATGTTGATAATGGCATCGTCAGCACTAAACATCTTCGTCGCATTTCAAAACTGTGCAGAAGGGTGCATAGGTCCCTGATCTGAGACCACTCCTCCAGCGTGATTTGCCCCACCTCTGGATCTCGTTGGCCCAGGCTATACGTCAGAACGTATTGCACCAGGGCTTGTCGGTGCTGCCACAGTCGCTGCAACATGTGCAGAGTTGAATTCCACCGGGTTGGCACATTGCATTTTAGCCGGTGAAGTGGCAGGCCCAACGACTTCTGTAGAGATGTAAGTCGCTGAGCTGCGGGATGCGAATGGCGGAAGTGAGCACACAGCGACCGTGCCCTCTGCATAAGGCCATCTAGTTTGGGATAGTGGGCTAAAAATTGCTGGACAACCAGGTTCAACACGTGAGCCATACAAGGCACGTGTGTGACATTGCCCCGGCGAAGTGCCGCTCCCAGGTTTGCAGCATTGTCGCACACGGCCTTCCCTGGTTTCAGGTCCAGTGGAGACAACCATTCATGAAATTGGTTCTCCAGAGCTGACCACAACTC
This sequence comes from Phyllobates terribilis, assembly GCF_046119375.1. Classification (NCBI taxonomy): domain Eukaryota; kingdom Metazoa; phylum Chordata; class Amphibia; order Anura; family Dendrobatidae; genus Phyllobates; species Phyllobates terribilis. The sequence continues at coordinate 248,210,672 of NW_027362769.1, read as the reverse complement.
CTCAGCTGTGTGACTCACATTTCCCAGACATTTCAAAGTAAAAACCGCCTGATGACGTTGAGCCCTACTGCCAGCATAGTAAGGAGGTGTGCAGAATCCCTTCTGCGCAGTTAGAAAGCTTGTGGCATGACCAGACAGGCTTTGGGTGCAGGTGGAAGACCGAGAGGAGGTTGAGGAGGCAGAAGCAGTGGAGGAACTTTGACATAAAGAGGATTGACGCACAACTCGTGGGGACGGCAAGACTTGGACAGCAGCTCCTTGTCCTGCTGTCACCATAGTTACCCAGTGCCCAGTCAGCGACATGTAACGCCCCTGTCCATGCCTACTCGTCCAAGTGTCTGTGGTGAAATGCACCCTGTCACACACAGAGTTTCTCAAAGAAGCGGTGATGTTGTGTGCGACATGCTGGTGGAGCGCAGGCACACCTTTCTTTGAGAAGTAGTGCCGACTGGGCATCTGGTACTGGGGCACTGCGACGGACAAAAGGTCTCGAAAATCCTCTGTGTCCACCAGGCGGAAAGGCAGCATTTCTGTAGCCAAGAGCTTGCAGATGGTGAAATTCAACCTCTTAGCTTTCTCATGGCTAGGAGGAAATGGTCTTTTACTTGTCCACATCTGAGGGACCGAGGGCTGGCTATTGTGCTTAGACGGGGTTGATAAGGGTGTCCCCGGCAAACTGCCGGTCTGTGAGGAAGATGCAGGCGGACATGTTAGGTTGCCTTGATCCAAAGGTGGTGCTATCGATGTCGGACAGCGCTCAACACCAGCTGGTGTTACCACCTCCAAAGAAAATGATGACCTGCCAATCACGCTGGCTGTTGCGGGTAAAGAGGTGGCAGGTCTGCGCCCCAAAACAGGTGTGACTGCTGTCCCCCCAGTCACAGAGGATGAAGAGGCCGAGGATGCACAAGATATGGAAGACGGTGGTTGGCCCGGCCGGCTAGGCTGCATTGTAGCACACTGAGCTTCCCACTGCAACTTATGCTTCATGTCCATGTGCCGGTTCATGCATGAAGTACTCAAACTATGTATTTTTTGGCCTCTACTTAGCTTTTGCTGACAAATGTTACAGATAACACGAGTTGGGTCATCTTTATCGATCTGAAAAAATGCCCAGGCTATGCAAGGCTTAGCTCCCATGCGACCTGAAGAGCCACCACGACTTGTGGTGAGAGGCAGAGTTGTGTTTGAGGATGCAGTTGTTGACGTGCTTCCAGTACTATGTCTCTGTCCAGGAAGGCGCAACCTGACCTCGTCGTCACTAGCATCTTCCTCCACCTCCTCTGCTGACCTCATCTCTTGGCTGACTGTGGGTTGACAGTAAGTGGGATCTCCAACCTCATCATCATCACCCTGTGCGTTATCACACCCGTCATCCTCAGAGCCAACCTGTTCCTGCCCTGACAAAAAACTAAAGTTGTCCCTCCAATCAGGTATTTGAGTCTCATCATCGTCTTCCTCATTGTCTCCACCAACAGGAGTTACAGTTTGGGAATGAGGGTCTACATTATGGTCAGAACCTTCTGCGTCTGGTCCTGGATCCGATTCATAAAGATTCTGGGCATCAGTGCAGATCATTTCCTCGTCTGGATTCACAGAAGCGCTGGAGTCGACCTCTGATTCCCAGGCTATAGTATGAGTAAACAGCTCTGCAGACTCAACCATCTGTTCTACCTCATACTCAGATGGGCAGCTGGAGATTTGGGAGCTGTGAGGAAGCAAGTGCGATTGGGGTGACACCTTTGAGGACTGGAGTATTTGTGATGTTGAAGTTGATGTGGAGGAGAGCCCACTTAAAGGAGCACTTGATATCCGTTGAAGCACCTGCTGTTTTTATGCCTCATATGGAATTTGTAGCGATTGGCGTGGCCGTAAGAAAGGGATCTTATCACATTGTCCGCTAAAAGAAGTAGACATTTTAGTTTGGCTGGAAGATGGTCTTTCTGCTGCAGATGTTACTGTTGCTTTAACTCCTACCCCAAGGACACAACCTTTTTTCCCCTTCCCAACACGCCTATTCCCCTTTCCACCAGCAGCAGGCCTTTTTCCACTCATTTTGGTGGTTAACTAATTCACAACTCTGGAGTTGTTTGCACAAAAAAACAATGGATGGGAACCGAGCAGAGCTGAGTGGCCAAACTGTGGTATTAGGCCAAAACTATTGGCTGGGTTAGATGCAGAAAAAAATTATATTCAATTTGGAACCTGATGGAGGTCAGTATAGATGGACTAATAGAGAAAGTCCCACACACAGCTAGAAGCCCAAATATTTTTTCAGAGGTAGATGCAGAAAAAAAATATATTCAGTTTGCAACCTGATGGAGGTCAGTATAGATGGACTAATAGAGAAAGTCCCACACACTGCTAGAAGGCCAAATATTTTTTCAGAGGTAGATGCAGAAAAAAATTATATTCAGTTTGCAACCTGATGGAGGTCAGTATAGATGGACTAATAGAGAAAGTCCCAAACACTGCTAGAAGCCCAAATATTTTTTCAGAGCTAGATGCAGAAAAAAATTATATTCAGTTTGCAACCTGATGGAGTTCAGTATAGATGCACTAATAGAACAAGTCCCAAACATAGCTAGAAGCCCAAATATTTTTTCAGAGGTAGATGCAGATAAAATTTATTATTAATTTGCAACCTGATGGAGGTCAGTATAGATGGACTAATAGAGAAAGTCCCACACACTGCTAGAAGGCCAAATATTTTTTCAGAGCTAGATGCAGACAAAAAATTATTTTCAGTTTGCAACCTGATGGAGGTCAGTATAGATGGACTAATAGAACAAGTCCCACACACAGCTAGAAGCCCAAATATTTTTTCAGAGGCAGATGCAGAAAAAAATTATATTCAGTTTGCAACCTGATGGAGGTCTGTATAGATGGACTAATAGAACAAGTCTCACAAACAGCTAGAAGCCCAAATATTTTTTCAGAGGTAGATGCAGATAAAATTTATTATTAATTTGCAACCTGATGGAGGTCAGTATAGATGGACTAATAGAGAAAGTCCCACACACTGCTAGAAGGCCAAATATTTTTTCAGAGCTAGATGCAGACAAAAAATTATTTTCAGTTTGCAACCTGATGGAGGTCTGTATAGATGGATTAATAGAACAAGTCCCACACACAGCTAGAAGCCCAATATTTTTTCAGAGGTAGATGCAGAAAAAAAATATATTCAGTTTGCAACCTGATGGAGGTCAGTATAGATGGACTAATAGAGAAAGTCCCACACACTGCTAGAAGGCCAAATATTTTTTCAGAGCTAGATGCAGAAAAAAATTATATTCAGTTTGCAACCTGATGGAGGTCAGTATAGATGGACTAATAGAACAAGTCCCACACACAGCTAGAAGCCCAAATATTTTTTCAGAGGTAGATGCAGATAAAAATTATTTTTAATTTGCAACCTGATGGAGGTCAGTATAGATGGACTAATAGAGAAAGTCCCACAAACTGCTAGAAGGTCAAATATTTTTTCAGAGCTAGATGCAGACAAAAAATTATTTTCAGTTTGCAACCTGATGGAGGTCAGTATAGATGGACTAATAGAACAAGTCCCACACACAGCTAGAAGCCCAAATATTTTTTCAGAGGTAGATGCAGAAAAAAATTATATTCAGTTTGCAACCTGATGGAGGTCTGTATAGATGGATTAATAGAACAAGTCCTACACACAGCTTGAAGCCCAATATTTTTTCAGAGGTAGATGCAGAAAAAAAATATATTCAGTTTGCAACCTGATGGAGGTCAGTATAGATGGACTAATAGAGAAAGTCCCACACACTGCTAGAAGGCCAAATATTTTTTCAGAGCTAGATGCAGAAAAAAATTATATTCAGTTTGCAACCTGATGGAGTTCAGTATAGATGCACTAATAGAACAAGTCCCAAACACAGCTAGAAGCCCAAATATTTTTTCAGAGGTAGATGCAGATAAAATTTATTATTAATTTGCAACCTGATGGAGGTCAGTATAGATGGACTAATAGAGAAAGTCCCACACACTGCTAGAAGGCCAAATATTTTTTCAGAGCTAGATGCAGACAAAAAATTATTTTCAGTTTGCAACCTGATGGAGGTCAGTATAGATGGACTAATAGAACAAGTCCCACACACAGCTAGAAGCCCAAATATTTTTTCAGAGGCAGATGCAGAAAAAAATTATATTCAGTTTGCAACCTGATGGAGGTCTGTATAGATGGACTAATAGAACAAGTCTCACACACAGCTAGAAGCCCAAATATTTTTTCAGAGGTAGATGCAGATAAAATTTATTATTAATTTGCAACCTGATGGAGGTCAGTATAGATGGACTAATAGAGAAAGTCCCACACACTGCTAGAAGGCCAAATATTTTTTCAGAGCTAGATGCAGACAAAAAATTATTTTCAGTTTGCAACCTGATGGAGGTCTGTATAGATGGATTAATAGAACAAGTCCCACACACAGCTAGAAGCCCAATATTTTTTCAGAGGTAGATGCAGAAAAAAAATATATTCAGTTTGCAACCTGATGGAGGTCAGTATAGATGGACTAATAGAGAAAGTCCCACACACTGCTAGAAGGCCAAATATTTTTTCAGAGCTAGATGCAGAAAAAAATTATATTCAGTTTGCAACCTGATGGAGGTCAGTATAGATGGACTAATAGAACAAGTCCCACACACAGCTAGAAGCCCAAATATTTTTTCAGAGGTAGATGCAGGTAAAAATTATTTTTAATTTGCAACCTGATGGAGGTCAGTATAGATGGACTAATAGAGAAAGTCCCACAAACTGCTAGAAGGTCAAATATTTTTTCAGAGCTAGATGCAGACAAAAAATTATTTTCAGTTTGCAACCTGATGGAGGTCAGTATAGATGGACTAATAGAACAAGTCCCACACACAGCTAGAAGCCCAAATATTTTTTCAGAGGCAGATGCAGAAA